>NC_140950.1:8189977-9429977 GCF_014529385.1 Adiantum capillus-veneris | reverse complement strand
TAACTTTGAGTTTCTATTGCAAAAAGACCATTATTGTCTTGAATTAAACAGCAAAACTCTAACTGTATATGGGTATCCCTGTCCAGATGCCTGTTTAGAAAAACCCAGTGAGAAGCACTCGGCTAAGCATCAATAGTGAAAGGACCAATAATTGCCTGTCCATCAAAAGCAAGAGGCAAAAGAAACATAAGGCTGCCACTTTTTCCCTAGTGAAGAATGTCATCGATTCATAGAGTAATAAACCAGTATAACCAAGAGCATTTATAACCAAGAGCAATAGAGAATGCTCAACTTATTACAGTGTAAGGAAAAACCTGCCAAACAGCTGGCAAGTTACATGCCACAAAAGGACATTTAGAAGGACTAGCAACATATTTTTTTTGTGGTAGTATCTAACTTTGAAAAAACCATTCATTGTCTAAAAGGCCAGCTAATCAGAAAGCCAAGTTAACTTTCACAAGGAGAAGCTATTAGATGATGACCAAAACCCTGCAAGGTTAGTGCATAAAAAAACAGAACAGGGGTTAGTAAAGTGCCATAGGCATAACAGAGCCCAAAAAGGTGAGAAATACTATACCAGGCAGTTCCTGATAAACCCAATGCTCAAGTTAACCAATAGAAAAACTTGTTAGAAGATAAAGTATATATCATCCATAATGAAACCCTAAAACAGAAAAAGCTAAGCCTTTCAAGGCAAAGAGACCAGTACTGTTAAGTCCAAAAAATACAGATAGACATAATAAGGAGGCAGCCAGTAATATTTCCAGGAAAAAAAGTTTAATTACAAAGATTTTTGAGCAAATAAATGAGATCACAGTGTGACAGAGAGGAACATCATCTGTCATAAACGATATCAAGTCGAGTGGACCAGTGCCTGTAGATGCCTTAACAAGCCCCTAAAAAAAAGGGGGGTTGTAGGACTTGAGTACCATGAAATATTCTTCCTAAAAGCATATCAGTTAATGTGTAGCTGTATAAATCTGTGCTCAAACAGGTGAACCAGTGAAGTATGAATAGCAAGGCACGGCCCAAACATCTGTATACTGAGGTTAGCAAAAAAAAAAGTATAGATTACTAGAAATTACGGCCCCTGCCAGTTCCAATCAATTAACCAAACTAGATAGTCAAGTTAGTAATATCGAGACAGCAAGTAGACAACTCATAGCTTAGCAATATGCAGTAACCATAGTGATGAACTATCAATTGTGAATAGCATTACAATAGAAATGGTATTTTCTCATTAAGGGAGTGATATAGACAGATGTGTTGGTTTGCTAAAAGCAAGAAAAGAAGGCAGTTCATACCCATGAAACAAAAGCAAACCAAAATATAGTAGAAATATCTTTTGGGCAGTCAAAAAAGAAGTCTAAGCATCATACAGTAGATGCTTGTCCAGAACAGGCCATTAATCATGTAATACAATGCCTGAAAAAGTATAGAAATTCGTCCATAAGCAGAGGTATTTCAGTCTAAGTAGGGTAATATTTATAAAGTAAATGTCCTTATTACTTTCCCAGGGTTCAGGACAGGTAGTTAGGAGATTAATCTCAAGGAACCATTAGGCTAGTACCCAACTTAGACAGTTGTGTGTTCCATCAAATAACTAAGTATTAGATGGTATACAGAATCAAACACAAAGCACTGTATGTAAATACATATCTTGAAAAGTTGGGGATCATGTTGGATGCATCAGGCTATATCACTTTTTAAAGTCAAACAAGTATCACCAAGCTTTAACACATAGAATGCATAGTATTTAACAAGATGAGACAGTTTTAGTTGTATTTCAAAAAAGTAATGTCTCCAAAGAGATGTCATTTTAGCTGCCAGCTATCTACAATAATCATTGATGTGTTCATTAATACATGAATCGACAGGGCAATCCCCTTAGCCAAATATTGTTAATGGCTAGAGTAGAGTTTTCCCATCTTGTTTAGCCACAACATTGTGATTCTCATACCTTTTATTAGGAGGTGTTTCGCAGATTTGCTAGGTAATCACATCATTATAGAAAATCTTGCCCAATTAAGTGAAAACCATTCTAGAAAGTCCATCAGACTTACAGTTTTGACCAACTCTATTAGTTAGCCATAGCAGAGTTATAACCTGTTTAGAGATTAAATGAGCTACATCTTGAGGACAGCCAACTAAGTAACCAAAAAGTTTGTTTTAGAAAACAAACATACTGTCACGGACAGTATAGCTTATAGAAAATTACATAGGCAAACATTCCTTAAAAAGTTCAACAAAACCAAACCCATATTCTAAAAAATTTCCATGTTTAGCCAGCAATCATCTCAGAACTCAAATATAATTAACCATGTGGAAGACCAGATAGCAATCAAGGAGCCAACAATCTTCCATTTACACAGATGTATATATCTCTGTGCATGAAACGTCCAATCAGTGCACCTTTGCAAGATCGACCACTAATAATTTTAACCAAACATTTATGATTCAGCATACCACCATACTTTCAAAGCTTGTATTTTGAAAAGATTGCCCAAATACCTCAGATGATTCGGTAGCAAGCTTCTTGTTTGGAGCCATTGTTTCGATGCAAGAACAGGACCCTCTCTCACAGAAAACAGAAAAAAAGGAGACGAGTAGGGCTGAATGAGAACTAAGTGAGCTTAAAGCTCACCTTTATATACAAGAGGCAGGGTGCCAGGTTCATCATCCATTGTAAGTTTTAGTGGTTCTGAGCCAACTACCATACCCGGGCCCCACCAATATACTGGTGTAGTGAGAGATGTTTAATGAGGTGTCGTCTCCCATTTTCTACCAAAATAGAGTTTTGCAGAAGTGCCGCCTGTCAAAGATAAATGCTACATGCTAAAAATAAGAGATTAAGCTACCTAGTTGGCTCGGTTTGCACCACAGGATTGCTTCCGAGTATCGGCACGCCTTCATGCAGAGAATGGAGTGAGGAGTAAACACTCCATCTATATCAAGGTAATGAGTCATTACCTATTTTAAATACTCAAGAGGAGGTTCCCACTGGAGTTATAGGATATTCTCCAGGTAAAGGAATAACCCCCTTATTAATTTTTTTAGAAAAAAGAAAGAATTTTTCTTAAAAACCATCAGGGCCATCGATTAGTTTTTGAGGGGGTGGTGTAGGACAGGTTTGAGCCAAGAGAGGGGAATATGCAAGTATACCATATTTCATTAATATAAGGCAAATTTGAGTAAAAAAGGGGGAAGATAAATCAGAGGAGGCTAGTGATGATAATGTTGATTTTAGGAAGAAGTAAGAACCGAGAGAGAGAGAGAGAGAGAGAGAGAGAGAGAGAGAGAGAGAGAGGGGGGGGGGGGGGGGGGGGGGGATAGAGAGAATGTGATGTGTGTCATGGGGAGATGTATAAAGATAGATGCACACACATACATATGCATACACGCATACGCACATATATATATATATATATATATATACACACACACACACATACACACATATATAGATACTTACATGCATACATAGAGACATTCAAAAGCGGGAATAGAGACATGAGCGAGGTATGGTGAGAGTGTTTCTACGTGTGCTTATGATTAAATTTGAGAAACTATATAGGATTGGTATGATAGCTTGATAGGATCTAGATTTTATGCCAAAACAAGAGCATGCATTTTATACACTTGGGCAGTCACCCCCAAAAGGAGGGTTTTCTGCACAAAAAAGGCGAGGAAGTGTGTGTGGATCTTTGTGCCAAGATATATGAGAGAGGAGAACAATTATGTAATCAAATGTATAAGAGAGACAATGATATATTGAGAGGAAGAATTTTATTCATGAGAAAACCATCTTGGATACAATGTTGGTACTCATAGGTACCAAAAATGGTACTACAGACCACCAAACTTGGTATTGTAACAGACTCTTAACAGTACCGATAACAAAGTTCTAATAGTGCCAAACATATAATTTGGTACTTTGGAAGTACCAAAGGTTAGTATTGTGAGTACCAAAGGTTGGTATTGTAAGTACTAAAGAAGGTATTGTGAACCACCCAAGATACACAGTACTGGTAACAGAGAGACTCAAGGGTTGATCCCCGAACCCAATGCTAAGGCTATAGACCCAAGTACAGGTAGTGTGTTTTCTAATGCCTCACAATGTCTCTTAGCTATCTACTCTATATTCTCTCACTGCCTCTCTGCAACTAGTGTGGTGGTACATGTTTATATAGATGTATCTCTTCATCTTGAGCATAACTTATGAATCCCTTAAGTAGGTTGCTTCTCTATGATGTGGGGAATATGTCTTCTTCACACTTCATCAAGAGATCATGGTTGTATCTCTTGGTAGGGAGTTCCCAAGTTGGTATGTTGGTTCTTTTTTATAGTTTGTTGCTCGGCAAGCATGCAACTTGGTGCCTTCACCAAAAATGGTGGGAGAGAAATTAGGATGAACCCTATGAAATGGCCCCATTACGTAGAAAGAAATCATTGTCACTAATGCTCTTTCTATCCACCAAATTTGCTACATAATTTGAATCACTATATCCATGAAGATTGAGCATATCTCCTCCATATAAAATACCTAAAGAGGGAGTACCTTAGTACCCTCTTGGTTACATTCCAATGAGATACCCTTTGGTGCTTGCATGTCTTGAGCAAGTGAGTTGAGTGCAAAACAAATGTCAGACCTAGTGATTGTCGAGTAGATGAGAGATACTATGAGTTTCCTATAGAGAGTAACATCATAGGGAGCACCATGCTCATCCTTGGTGAGCTTAAGAGTGGACTCCATCGGTGTAGAAATTGGTATGGAGTTAATCATGTCAAATCTATCAAGAGTAGAGTGAAGGCACTTTTGTTGAGAGAGAAAGATGTTTCCCTTCTTCAACCTAGAGACCTCAATGCCAAGAATGTAGTGTAATTCATCGAGGTCCCATTAGGAAAAATATGAACCCTATAGGGGGCCTTTGGGATTAAGATTAACTAGAGGCCAGCCAATGAGAAGAGGGTGGTGGACACACTATGCCCTAAAAAAAGTAGGGGGACAAAGTAGTCTTACATTTCTTAATGGCCTCTTACCTAGTGAGAAGGTGGGGGGTGGGGGAGGGGTGTGGGGTGGGACGGGGGTGGTGGGCCACTTGGAACCTCCAATTTCCCTCCTTTTTTATCCGATTTCAAAAAAATCCCAAAATTTTCAAAACTCATATCTTATCTTCTTAAACCCCTCCACCAGCACCTATTTTATGATTAAAAAAGCATCTTTTGACCTCTAAAAGTCAAAACGTACACCAAAAACCCTAAAATTCAATTTTTTTCAAAAACTTTTGAAACATCATGTTTACTATCCAAATCCCCCACCCAAAACTATTCTTCAATCAAAAAGTGATTTTCTCTCTCCATAACCCCTTTTCCAATCCCTCCTTGGTTGCAACCATCACACTCATCCTCTACTCCAACAGTCTCTCTCTACATCTCCATTGTTGCATCAAGGATGCTCCTCTCTCGTCCCCTCCCACCTCCCATTGACACACCAAGCAAGGGTTATCCACCTTCTCCTATCTTGATTGCCACAACACTCCTCCTCCCCTCTGTCACTACTACCTCTCATTGGCACACCAAGCAAAGTCATTCACTTTCTGTCACCTACATTGTAGCAACAAGCAAGGTCCTCCTCCTCCTCCTAATTTTCTTTGTTCACCCATGGCAGCTCTACTCCGCAAAGGCGGCCAAAGGATGAGGTTTGTAATCGAAATGGCCTATGAACTTTGAGAATAGCGGAATTAAGAGAATTAGAGTAAGCATTTTTGTGAGATTACTTTGAGAACATAGAGGGTGAACTTAATTGATGGTAGCAACATAAACATAGTACTTAATTAACTTGGCATGAACAATACTTTTACAAGAGAGAGAGTATTAGAGAGCATGACAACAGTTGAGGACCGGATTTACTTGGAGCCGGTCCCCCCTCCAAAAGGTGTTTGTATTATAGATTCTCCCATCAAGAGAGACTTGGTACAATACAATCTTTGTGTTCCTTGTGACCTTCATGCATCACAAGCATAACATAAACTTTGCAAAAAGCATTAACTATCCCAAGACTCAGTCTCAAGGCCTCAAACACCTTTGAAGGTTGAGAGAGCTAGCGGAAAATGAGGGTAGGGAAGAGGAAGAAGAATGATTCATAGGAGAAATAAATAGTTCCTCACTTATCATAACTCTTCTTGGTTAGCATAGCATAATAATGAAGATGAAGAAGATGACAAGCTTAAGCATTGAAGCATGACTCTTGGTTGGATTTGCATTCCATAGCCAAGAGTGTTGGTGTAGGCTCTCCACTTCTCAACAAGCTTGGAGAAGGACATGGAGCTCTTGCACTTTGCACCCCACACAATGAGATAATGTGTGTGTGTGTGTGTGGGAGAGTATACCCCTCTCTCATGCTTGGTCCACCTCTCTCTCTCTCTCTCTCTTATTTAATTATTTTATTTGGACATGCGTTCTTTTTTTCCTCTTTGAGAGAAAGAACTTAATTATTTATTTTTATGCATCTAAATTCTCATTGGACCCCTTTAAAACCTATCCAATAGGATTCAAGCACATCATGAGGGCCACATCTGGAGGATCATTTGAACATGTGTCTTTTATGCTTCTCAAGTCATTTGGTTTAAATTGAATACTTCAAGCACTTAGTGGAGGATCATTTGAACATGTGTATATTATGCTTCTTAAGTCATTTGGTTTGAATTGAATACTTCAAGCACTTAATCAATCAAGCATAAAAATCACCTCAAGCTTTGGGTAAGGTTCCCACAAACATTTTAAGCACTTTAGTTAGTAAGCCGACAAGCACCTCATGCTTAGGTAGGGTTCCCACCTCAAGGTTTGCCTAAGGTCAAATGACTTTTTAACGCTAACTTTTGGAGGTCTTTAATGAAGCTAACCCTAAGGTCTTTTAAGCTCCATTAGATGCACATTGCTCTTTGATAGACTACCTCCTTTTGGACCCCTATTGAGATGCAACGATCTCTCCTCTTGATCCCTTGCTGAGGTAAATCTAAAAGCACTTATTGCACATTGCTCTTTGGTAGACCGTCTCCTTTTGGCCCCCTATTGAGATGCAACCATTTCTCCTTCTGGTCCCCTGTTGAGATAAACATAGAAGCACATATCTATATCCTAACTCTTGTTCCCCTTTTATCTTTCCATATTAAATAATCAGTTTAATATGAGAAAATCATTTAGTAAAGTTAGATATTATATTTTATGACAAGGTCACATCACTTGAATGCCATAACACAAGAGGTATAGATGATGAGTGGGTGCCACAAGAGTTCACAAAGGTGCTTGAGTATACATGCATCCATTTGCTATTGGCCCTCATCGTGTAGGAAATCGCGCAAACTTGGATCATCATTGGAAAGGAAAGCTCCTTGTCTTCAAGAATCGCAGAGACAAGGGGACCGTAGCCATTGTGCAACATGTTTTCTCAATGTCAAGCATGGAATTGCAACAACCGGCTCGATTTCCAACACATTGTAAGTACATGTTTTGAGAATATAAAGTCAGGTCTGAAATCATAGTGGAATGTTTTTATGGATTCATCCTTAAGATTTGCCATGTATTTATAGTCATATTTCCATCCACATTTGTGGAGGAGAAGCCATTACATAGTCTCTCCAGCACATTCAATGCGATATATACGGATATTGGAGTAACAGTTTTTGCACATCTTTGCCCAACCAAACTGGTTCAAAGAAGGATTTTCTTTTATTCTCACTCCTATATTGTGCCAACTTCTACACAAGGGTTTGGAAAGCTCGAACCCATCAAAGTATCTTTCTTATTAAGTATGGAGTGGCCACAACCAGATTTATGGTCGGTAGCATCTTTCAAGCAAAAGAAGATAATAGATGTCCAAAACTCCTTCAAATATTCTAAATCTTCTAGGTATGTGGGCTTGAGTTGGTGTTTGCCTATTCATTGTTTCGTGTATATGTTTAAAGAGTTTGGATTTGTGGAGACTAGCATAATGCTTGTATGTAAAGATGTGGATTATGAGGATTTAGGGAGGCTCTTACAAGAGTACTAGGGTTTTGTGGAGGGCATGCACAATGGGGATAAGTACCGTTGTAAGGTTGAAGCTTCAGGTATTGGGATGCGCTATTAAAACCCCGCACCTCGTCGTACATACAATTTCACTATGATCGTTGGATGTGCAAGCTTAGAGTGTGGACTCCTTTACATAGTGTAGACGGCGCTATTGCTAGATTTGACATTGCAATGAGGATGCCCAACGATGCTTTGGAGGTTGTCCAAGCGAACAAGCATCGAACTCTCAGTAATGTGCGAGAACATTTGGCTATTATGGGTTTTGAGGACCTTCAACAAGCACAACTTCATTTACAAGGTCACATGGTGAGAATCGTTCCACCACATTTTCACTCCATCATAGTTTAACAATCATTGGCTACTTATTGTAATGAATGTTCGCATATTGAAAAGAGAATGGAAGACAAATTGAAGGTCCAAGAGGATTGGGGCATGGATGGAACTATGCTATCACTCTTATAGCTTTGCAACTGATTTGCTTCGGCAAATTTAAAACTTTGAATATAATTTTTCACACTGAGATGTAAGTTTGTTTTTGGTGAAAGTGTCTTTTGTTGTTGTTGTAAAAGTGCCTTCTTTACAAAAGGGACTATAATGTAAATGGCCTATGAACTTTGAGAATAACGGAATTAAGAGTATTAGAGTAAGCATTTTTGTGAGATTACTTTGAGAACTTGGAGGGTGAACTTAATTGATGGTAGCAACATAAACATAGTACTTAATTAACTTGGCATGAACAATAATTTTGCAAGAGAGAGAGAGAGAGAGTATTAGAGAACATGACAATAGATGAGGACCAGATTTACTTGGAACCGGTCCCCCCTCCAGAAGGCGTTTGTATTATAGATTCTTCCATCAAGAGAGACTTTGTCACAATACAATCTTTGTGTTCCTTGTGACCTTGGTGATACTATGAATATGGGAAGCTTCATGCATCACGAGCTTAACATAAAATTTACAAAAAGCATTAATTATCCCAAGCCTTAGTCCCAAGGCCTCAAACACCTTCAAAGGTGGAGAGAGCTAGCGGGGAATGAGGGTAGGGAAGAGGAAGAAGAAACATTCCATAGGAGAAAGAAATAGTTCCTCACTTATCATCACTCTTCTTGCTTAGTATAGCATAATAGCATAGTAATGAAGATGAAGAAGATGGCAAGCTTAAGCATTGAAGCATGGCTCTTGGTTGGATTTGCTCCATAGCCAAGAGTGTTGGTGTAGGCTCTCCACTTCTCAACAAACTTGAAGAAGGAGATGGAGCTCTTGCATTTTGCACTCCACATAATGAGAGAATGTGTGTGTGTGTGTGTGGGGAAGAGTATACTCCCCCTCTCATGCTTGGTCCACCTCTCTCTCTCTCTCTCTCTCTCTCTCTCTCTTTCTCTTTCTCGCTCGTATTATTTAATTATTTCATTTGGACATGTGTCCTCTTTTTCCTCTTTGAGAGAAAGAACTTAATTATATATTTTTATGTATCTAAATTCTCATTGGACTTCTTTAAAACCTAACCAATAACATTCAAACACATCATGAGGGCCACATGTGGAGGATCATTTGAACATGTGTCTTTTGTGCTTATTAAATCATTTGGTTGAATGGAATACTTCAAGAACTTAATCAATCAAGCATGGCACGTTCATGTCTCTTGAGAGTTATCTTTAAATTGAATACTTCAAGAACTTTAATCATTTAAGCATGTGAGAAACACCTCAAGCTTTTGGGTAAAGTTCCCACTAAAACTTGGCAAGCCAACAAGCACCTTGTGCTTGGGTAGGATTCCCACCTCAAGGTCAGTCCTAACTTACCTAAGGTCAAAGGACTTTTGAACACTAACTTTTGGAGATCTTTAATGAAGCTAACCCTACGGTCTTTAAGCTCCATTAGGTAGCATTGCTCTTTGACAGACCATCTCTCATTTGGATCCCTTTACCATTGGCCCCGTGTTGAGATAGATCCGTAAGCACATGTCTATATTCTAATCCTTGTTCTTGTTTATTATCCCACATTAAATGATCAATTTAATATGAAAAAATAATTTGGGTTGGTTAGATATTAGATTTTATGACATTACCTCTCTCTTGAAATCATAGTCATCCTCGACTATGAGGTAAGAGAGATAAAGCCATAAGTCATTAGTCAATTTGTCTTATTTATCCCATATTAAATGATCAATTTAATATGAAAAAATAATTTGGGTTGGTTAGATATTAGATTTTATGACATTACCTCTCTCTTGAAATCATAGTCGTCCTCGACTATGAGGTAAAAGAGATAAAGCCATAAGTCATTAGTCAATTTGTCTTAGCGGGAAGAGGATCCCTTTTTACCCTACGACACCATTCCAAGATGGATGACTAATCCATTTGGTGCTTGGGAGATATAGCTGCCGCAAGCATGTCTGCTCTTTAGTCCATTTTAACCTCCCAAGAATAGTGACAAATTCTACATGGTGTTTGAGAGACGTCGTCATCACAAACATGATTTTTAGTATGCATGCTACTTAAATTTGTGCACAATAAAGAGAGAATTAGTCTTATAAGACAAAAATATTGATCATTTAAAAGAAACATGTATATTTGCTTACTCTAATGTAGCATTGTAAGCGTTGAAAAGATTCATACTATCCTTAAGCTGGATTCCTTGCATCCATCTAGCATCTTCAAAAGGATAATTTTGAGCTTAATAAGATACTGTCAGATAATCTTACCATGTCGTAGTACCTTGTCTTCATGCCGAAGGATAGCTTCTGGTTGTAGCACCTCTTCACGGTCTTCGATTTCTGGAGGGTCTTCAATAATTGGTTCTATTGGTGGCTCTCCTTTGTAGGGCTTAAGTAGGCTCACATGAAAAGCATTGTGTATGAGCCAATGGTTGGGCAACTTGAGTTGATAAGCCATGTCATTGATTGGCTTCAAGATTTGAAAAGGACCATAGTATCTTTTTGCTAATTTAGCATAATACTTTTGATGGCTCGTATGATTTTTGCCCGTTGTTTGCTTCAATCGAGCCTTGGGAAACTTAAGTAAGACCCAATCATTTTTTTTTGAATGTTAAGGCCCTTTTGTGCTTGTCAGTAGCAGCTTTTTGCCTTTGTCGAGAGATGGATAGCCTCCTTAACCAGTTGAAAAGATTCTTGTAGGTCACGGCTATACTCATCAACAGCGAAGATTTTCCCATGTACTTTAAGTAGCAAGGGACTTTTAGGTCTTCCCTCTATGATCTCAAAAGGTGCTTTTCTGGTAGTAGTATGGACAGTATTATTGTATGCATACTATACAAGGGATAAGTACTTCTCCCATTGAGATCGTTGATCTACTTCTGTACCATAAGTATGTAGTAGATAGAGTATCATAAAATTGGCTATCTCACTTTGGCCATCCGTTTGTGGGTGGTAGGCCAAAGAGAAATTCAATCTTGTACCTAGATTTTCAAAGAGATCTTTCCAAAAATTACTGGCCATTCTAGGATCTCTATCTGACATGATGGATGTTGGTAATCCATGGTGTTTGAAAATCTGAGATATGAAGATGGTTGCCATTTGGTGTGCCTTAATAGCCTTTTTGACAAGAATAAAGTGTGCCTGCTTGCTAAACTTGTTGACTATTGTCCATATTCCCGTAATCCCATGGATAGACTTGGGTAATCCAAAGATAAAATCCATGGATATACTCTCCCATGGTGAATTATGGATGGGAAATGGCTGGAGTAATCTAGGTTTCTTCCCTCTATCATATTTAGTCTTTTGGCATATCACACATTTTGAAACATACTCTTGTATGTCCACTTTCATGGGAGGCCAATAGAAATACATCTCTACTCCTCAAAGAGTAGGTTGAATGCCTCTATGCCCGCATAGAGAGGAGCATGTGATTCATACATGACTTTCTCACGAAGAGAGTGGGTAACACATAGCCTATTTCCATGGAGAAGATAACCATCCTGCAAGGTGAATGGTTCCTCTTTCTTTCCCAAAGCAAGGGCTGACATTATGTCTTTAAAGTCAGGGTCAATAGCATACTCATCTATCATAGAAGATAGATCATTGTGAGTTGCTACAGACACAACATTAACTTTTAATCATCGTGAGAATGCATCGGCCACTTGATTGTGCTTACCAGCAATGTGAGCAATATGAAAATTAAATTGCGAAAGAAAATTTTCCCACCTCATTTGTTTGTCGAAAAGCTTTGTTTGCGTCATGAAGTACTTTAGACTTTGATGGTCTGTTCGCAAAATGAATGGAGTCCCCAATAAATAGTGCTTCCATGTGTCTATGGCATGTAGAACAACTAAAAGCTCTTTCTCAGAAATGCCCAAGACTTGTTCATTCGTATTGAGCCTTTGGCTCTCATATGCTATGGCATGCCCTTCTTGAAGCAAGACTGCTCCAAGGCAATCACCACAAGCATCACATTGGACCTCAAATGGCTTTGAGAGATCCGGAAGCATGAGGATTGGTTGAGAGGTAAGCTTCTCTTTGAGCTTGTCAAAAGCTTTTTTCTCCTTAGCAATCCATGAATACTTAATGTTCTTCTTTGTTAAGTCATGTAATGGTCCTGCTATTTGAGAAAATTTTACTATGAAGCGTCCATAGTATGCACACATACCAATAAAGATTCTTAGCTCATGTAGATTCCTTGGATTAGGACATGCTTTTATTACCTCTAATTTTGATGGATCCATACGGATACCATCTTGAGAGATATTATGACCTAAGTATTGAATCTCTTGAAGGAAAAAATCGCTTTTCTTTTGGTTGAGAAAAAGCTTGTTCTCCCTCAATGCTCGAAAAATCACTTGGAGATTGTTGGGAGGCGTTGTAGCATGATCTAATCGCAACCCACACAAAATTATCAAATCCGTGGATTGGCAACCCGGCTAGGGCATGGAAGCACGAGCATAGGATGAATAGAAATAGAGGATTCAAAAGATCACCTCTTTGATGCAAGTAGAGATTAGCCATGTCAAGACTAACTCTAAATCTACTCTAATCATTAATCAATCAAATCCTACACACATCAAATCCATCGAAGTCCGACTTACCATAGACTAGAAACCCCAAACACACTAATGATAAGCACACACTAATTACCCCATGTCAATCACGGCACTTCATCAATAGCTACACACACGAGGTGAATGGTGCTAGAGCTTCATAAAACCTATCTACATACAAGCAAACAATAGGGCACACACACTAATTACAAGATTAAGAATCAACTTAATCAACCTAATTAGTGATGCTAAATCTCACAAATCGAATGCTTATGGAAGAATAGGAGTGGTTAATAGCAAGAAGTACATACATCTCTTAAACCTAGAATAATGAAAGTGTAATACTACTTCATGACAAGATGAAATGTATAGAAGAAGAGACCAATCAAAAAATAAGAATTAGATTAATTAAGAAGAGCTTACTCTAATTACAATGGCTAGCACTAGCCTCTTAAGCATGGGCATTAAGCTCAAGGCTAAGCCAAAGAGTGAACACTCAAGAGAGAGGGAGCTCTCAAAAGTGGATACTCAAGAATGAAGCCTCCTTGCATAAAGGCTTCCTTTTAAAAGCTTTCACCACAATCCCTTCTACTATGGGTTTAAGCTTGAGCCCTCAAACTAGCATTTACAACTTTGGAACTCCAAGTGAGCCCAAGACTTATACAAGGTGAGTTGGAAATATTATGCACAACCATAGTATATCTCGCTTGATGTATATTTCGTGTAGCTTGTGTTAGCCGCTGCTAACATTCCCCCCTTCCTAATTTGGCGCATGTTCTCGTGTGCCGGTGAAGCAAGACACAGTGACATGGTAGAAAGCAAGTCCATGGAAGAAATGTTGAGTTGCAAAATATAAGAACAAGTAATGAACATCAAAAGCCAACAAGGATACAAAACATGAAGTACAATGAACAATCATGCAAAGTGAATTTTTTGCTTCTAAAAGATGGGTGAATCATAGTCAAAAACTAGACAACATAAAGCAAAAAAGACACCTAAACTATTGTGAAGATCAAACCACTTGAAATTTTAGTTTTATGCAGGACACATAAGCAATCAGTTAAGACCCTAGGCTAATGCAAGTTCATAAACTTACTAGCTTAAAAACTATGTGACCAATCTTAATAAATCATTCAAGTCTATCATGTCTATGGGCTATAAAAAAGCTCATAATCTATTAGTACATTGCACAAGCTTTTTAAAGCTCGTGGAAGTTTTGTTTTGGTCATTCATTGAAAAAAGTAAAGCACAATCACAAGGCTACCACCCCAAGGAAAAGTCTAGGTGCGACTCTCGGCTCCTTGAACCCTCAAGAAGGTTTCCCAAAAACCTACTAGCCTACCAAGGCGACGGCTAACCCCTATCAGCCCAGGGCATCAGTTTAGGGCCTTGACCAAGCGAGCCAAGGTGATTCCCCCTCGCTTGCCAAGTGCCAATAAGGCGCTAGGTCTCACATGAACACAACATAACATATAAATTTTCTTTTCATGTGTCTAGTAGCATTTTTGCTACTTTTTCTTGACACTTTTTTTGCTTCATTGTTTCATGTTTTAGCATTTTTTAAAATTTTGACCAATATGAGATGCTAATGGCAATTGGACTAAAGGACTAAAGCCTAATCATAGCCCTAGGTCATGTTAAAAATGAACGGAGCATTAAGACTATCACTAAGAGTCTAGGACTAATGAGAAATGAACCTGCATTAACCTAAGGTCAATGCCAATTACCTATGATTAGCACACATAAAACCTAACTTTTTTGATGAGGTAATTTTCACAAAACAAAGTGTTGAAACTTTAGTATGCCTAGCTTTTGAACATGAAATAACCATAGCTTAGAAGCAAAATTTCACTTAAGCCAAGCATAGAGAACGGAGAGATGAACAAAAGAGCAAAATCATGGAAGGATTACACCTATTCATGCTCTTTTGAGCATCCTCAAGCAAGCATCCTTTGTGTAGAGAAGTCTCTTGATCTTTTTATTTGCAAAAGAAGCTTTTTGAAGCTAAGTGTAAACACAAGCTACAAAAGCCAATAATTGAAAAGCCACACAAAAACATTAATGAAAACGTAAAGCTACAGTCTTGCACACCCGAATTTGCCAAAGGGAAATTTCCCAAGGGAAAAAAGTGCCTTTGGTTATGCACATGGTGCTCTTTGATAGAAAATTTATGCATACATATCAACGATGAGAAAGGTAAAATGCTTCTACACAAGCAAATTTTGCAAATTTTTATAATTTCTCATACATGTTTCAAAAGTCGATTAATTTCTGGCTCAAGTGAAATGTGAAATTAAAACAAGCCAAGAGCTGAAAATAATGCAACTTTTGAATGAATTTGAAGCGGCTCTCGATAGCCAAAATTTACAATTTTAAAGATTCAAACAAGTTGGCTAAACACTAGCTCAAATGAAGTTTTACAATTTTTAGAGCAATCTATGAGCTAGAGATGACTGCAACTTATAGTGGTCAGATCTATAATCGAGAACCAGAAATGAAAGATTCAATAGATTAACCAATTGAAGCCAGTCTAATTGGAGAACCAACATTCTACAACTTGATGCTTAGTGTTTTAAAAGAAGATGCCGACAACTTGGCCACATAGAAGCAGAAACTTCTCAACTTGATGCTTAGTGTTTTAAAAGAAGATGCCGACAACTTGGCCACATAGAAGCAGAAACTTCTCAACTAGAGCTTGACATGACAGAACCAAATGAAATACCACCAGTCATGGCATATTGCCCAGATTTTGGACGAAAAGGTGGACATTTTGCTGAAGATTGTCCAAGAAATCCAGACAACAGGGACATATCAACTGCCAAGCAAGGTACAGAGAAGATTGGAAATGCAAATCTTGATGTAAGTGCATTTAACTCGTCACTTTTAATGCAATCAGATGATTCTACATTACCATTAGAAGCACCAGCAAAAACACTGCAAGTTCAAAATCAGCATAAAGATGCACAGGCACCTGAAAAGCTTGAAATTGATTCTTTGAACAACAAATTCTTGCATGAATTTGGTCAAGGTGTCCATATATCACCGAAGGTTGAAAAGATTATTAAGTTTCCAAATGATTTTGCATCCACTGCCACAAGTGTGCAATCATTCATGAGTCTAAGAGACACATCAGACAGAATGATGTTAGCTTTGTCTGGTACACGTAATATATATGCACACTATGTAGACCAAAAAGGGAAACTATACAAAAAGGATCAACCAGTGTTTGAACGGCCCACATACTAGCTCATAAAAGTGCGTCCAGTGATGCATCAGAAAGGATGGTTCATTTTAGAGGAAATAATCTATTATAGCCCATCCTCTCTAGAGCTGAAGGATATTACCTGAGAGAATCCAGAAATCTGTTCAGAGCCAAATTCTCCTCCATCGAAAATAACGCTTTGATGTCGTGACCAAACGAGCATATACTTCAACCAAAACAGTCGTAGATATAGACGAGAGTCTAGCATCTATGATGCCTTGGGTCTTGAAACCACAAAAGCTCATATCATAGGAGACCCATGGGATAGACAATATCAGGGTTAAGATAATGCTATCTACAGCTTGACTTGGGGAATAATTTGTCTGTTTCATGGAGATACATAAGAAACTATACAGAAGGCTTACATATGCCAAACATCAACAGTGCTACCCAAAGTGTGGCTTCACAATCCCAAAAGGTGAGACTCAACCATAGCCAAATAGTTTTGACCTTTCACAATGAAGCAAACTATAGTGATCACCCTAGGAAGAGGGAGCTGCAAATTCATCAAGCTCAACTACTCCAGTACCAAAAAATGCTACACCAGTTAGAAGCCCAAGAACTTCTAGCCAGCAGACCCCTTCAAAGCAAAAACCATTGGAAGATCATATAGTTTTTGGAAGTTTCCCATTGACCCAGATCCCATCAAAATCCGTAGAAAAATTCTTCTATGAAGATCATCAGGGACAAAAGTTTCAGTTGATCTCCACATGTTAAAGCGAAAAGCTGACAAATCCCATAGTGCTCAAGCAATTGCATGAGACCAAGCTCGCATATGCATATCGAGATGCAAATGGCAATGATTCCCAGCAGGTTCATGACCTTGTACAAGCCCCTACGGATGCTAAACCTGAAGTCAAGGACTATTTGAAGATGATGCAAAGCCTCAAGCTGCCAGAACAGGTGACAAAAAATTCAAAATCAATGAGAGCTAAAGTCCAAAAGGCTACACAAAGGTCACCACCAAAATCTCCTCCAAAGAGAGAGATTCTTCCAAAAAGTACAGTGGATCTTCTAAGATCAAAATTTACCCAAATGCAGGCACACAATGCTCAGCAAATGCAAGAAAAAGGTGCGGTATTACAACAAAATGAGCCAACATCAACAGAAGCAGGTGATCAAGACAAAGCCAATGTAGAAAAAGTTCAACCCACGGACACCGCCACCACAAAAGCACTCAATACAGAAACAAGATCCTGAGACGATCAAGTGCAACATTGTTGGTGAAAACAAAGAAAATATGTCAAGTAAAGTAAAGCTAGACTTTCAACTAGACAAGAACCTCATGTCTTTTCGCACTTGGAAAAGATGTGGCCAACCACAGCTGGAAGATGCTACTGAATTTGTAAGCATATCAGGAAACAAACGAGCAGAATGCTGGGGAATCATCTCCACTACCATTGAAGTAGGTTCACAGATCATCATAGCTCAATTCTATGTGATCATAGCAAAAGATATGTCATACGACATCATAACGGGAATGTCAATGGCCCATAAGATGCTAGAGATACAGGATGTAAACAGGATGCAGTCTTCAGAGACAACAAAGAATGAAGACCAACACTGGTCACCCGTGGACAACAGTAGAAAGTCCTCAAGCACAGTTAAAATGGAGACTGATGCCAAAGCAAAGCTTATTGAAGATGATTCATCTCCATCATTTAGAACTTCAAAAGAGCTTAAAGCAAATCAAGCAATAGCAAGTGCAGATCAAACAGAACAAAAAGCAACCACGATAGCTATTGAGCAAAGAATGAGGTTGCAAACAACTAGGAAGAAGTAGAAAGTCCAAAGATCAATCAGACAGTGCCAATCAAATCAGCTGATGCAAGTCAGATTGGAAAACCAAGTCTCAATTCACCCTCCATAGAGACACAGTTAGATCAAGATGAGACCATGGCAAAAGTAGGACAAAGATCTTCTTGGTAAAACAACTTGAAAGTAGAACCAATAACGAGAATAGCTATAGTTCTCAGCAGTACAAAAGGAGCAAGTGTCAGATGCAATGCTCTATTGGATATAGAAGCAAAGTACAATATGGTTGCAAACAACATCCAGAGTATTCTAGAGATTACTCCGTGCAATCATAATAGCAAAACAATGCTAGGTATGCATACAAGTCAAGAAGAAATGGTTGCTACCCTTAGCATCCAACATCATGAAGAGCAGGTAGAGTTTTAAGTAAAGCCTTCAAAGGAAATGCTTGCAGATGTCATCCTTGGACATCAGTGGGTTAGACCAACACAAGGCCTACAAAGAAGATAAAATGCTAATACTCTCTTTTTCAGGAGGTAGCAAGCAACATTTACAGGTACCGTCAATGCTAGATTCAAAGTTACAAAAGTCACAAGAATCAAAGACAAGCCTTGCAGACAAAGGTAAGGCCAAAGTGGAACTTCCACCAATTAGCAAAGAAGGTGTGACAGCATATGTCTCTACATCAAAGAACCCTCATGGATCAGCTTCTTCAAGCAAGTCAATCTTTCAAAATTTCAAGTCAATTGCTGACACAACTGAAGCCTCTAAGGAGACACCCAGAAAAGCAAAGATATTTCAGCCAAAGTACTCAATAAAGCAAAGGAAAGTCAAGCAAGTATTTGTTCAAAACAATTTAATCAAAGTCAATGATCCGGTTTGGATTAAAGACATGAAGTCAATACAGAAAAACAAACACATGGGATGGATAGCATCACAATGGAGCTTAAAGGAACAGGAGTACTATGGAGGTAACAGACAGATATGGGTGCCAAAACCGAAGGTTAGGGCATATGAGGTAACTTCAAGTCCCTCCCAGGAAAGAAGGCCCACAAGGTATCAACCTCGACAATATCCTAGGATACCTAAGAAGCAGGTATACAACAGAACAACATCAAAAGATGCTAAAGTCTACCACAACTCTCAAGGGGATGTAGAACAAAGACGGATCTCAAAGAGTCTTTCCCTTGGACAAGGATTTTACACAAGGTATACAAAGATTTTGCTACCAGTCAACCACAAACCAACTTCAACTACACCAAACCTGCATGAAGATCTCAAGAGCTCAACAAGACCTAGAGCTCAACAAAGTCAACAAAGGAGATACAAATGTCATCAAGAGATTTTGATTCCTAAGTCTTCCAATGCTCCTAGTAAAAAACCAGATGTTGACAGTGAGCAAAGGCCTACAACAACATCAAAGGCTCCTATCAACATGCCCAAGTGGAGAATCAAACAGAGAATGGAGTCTTCACAGTCAAAGAAGGACAACCCAACCAACAAGAATGCAGATTCAAAGATGATAAAACAGGTATGGCAAAAGAAACCTTCAATGCCAACTTGGTCCTTCACTAATCCTCTTTTTGAGGATTCAGGCTTACTTTTACCTGAAGAAATATTTGTAGTAAGCATAACAATATAAAAAGTCAAGTCGCCAGGGTGCAAAAAACACTCTTTGGCATAGTCAGAGTCGGGCGGCTGAGCCATAAAATGAGCAAAGCATTAGTCCCAAAGCTTCAAGTCATATTAAAGTTTGTGCTAAGAGTCGTAGTTATTAGGCTTATACTCAAGCTCGAAGAGTTGAGCATATCTAAAGTCATGTTGCTCATGTTGGATGAGATGAGCATAAGAGTCGACATCTATCAACTTACAATTGGTGGAGTGTCGTAGAGTCCAAAACTCAGGCACAGTGCACAATAAGATGAGAGCACATATCCTCATCAACGAAAACCATTCTTAAAGGGGTGCTAGCTTGCAAAGCCATGTCATATGCTTTTAGAGCTACACCATCTTTTTGAAGAACTCCTCAAAATCTTTCTTGCACAACATATTGTTTTCCATGCATTTCTGTGTATGCATAAATAGGATGTCCCATCATTGGACATATGCATTAGATACTCTTTTTTACTTCCACCTATACACCTTGAGTGGACTACAATAGGCAAATCAATGTTCCATCATGCTAACCTCTCATATTTGCTGCCTTTTCAATTCCTTATCTATTAGCAAATAATCCCTTTATTTCCAATGCTAATAAGTACTCCAATAATGCGCGTATCCCAAATAAATTTTTTCCCACCGGGTTTTTTTCCTTTGGTCATCCAGGTATTAGGCCCTAATTTAGAACCTCATCATTCTACTTCCCTTGTACATACTTTTCATAAATAAATAGCAGCCTCATCATTATGCTATTACAATGGAAAAATACAACATCATCTCTCACATGAAACAACTTTGGACCAACGAAGATGCTGCAACAAATTGAACCTCGTCAACAAATTCAATGACCAATGAAGATGCTACAACAAATTGAACCTCATCGACAAATCCAACGACAAATGAAGACAATCAGCCCATGAACAACCAATCAAAAACCTTCCCTCACCTCCACGGACACTTTTCAACAGTGCTCGAGGACGGGCACTAAAATTGGATGGGGAGAATGTTAACTGAGTCAACGTCAATTAACAGGAGTTGCTAAAGACTGAAGACGTACGGATGCACATTGAAGATGAATATGAAGAAGCAGTGAAGATTGGAGTTACACACTTTTCACAATTTCCCAAAATGGTCATAAATTATAATTTCCCTATTTATGTAGCCATTGTGAAAATTGTAATGTGTTACGGGCTCAATAAGAGTTCCAGGATGTAAAGCATAGGTCACTTAGTGTACCTAGGTTGCAGATACAATAAGTGTGGAGTCTCAAAGGTCTTGGGCGCCGGACATTACACATTTTAGACCTTGGCTAAGGTATAAAAGCCAACTTTGTAAAGATTTTATTAAGTTTTGGATAATGAAATACACAGCGTGAGCGAACGGCGCTCACTCCTCTCCTTCTCGCGCTTCCTACTCCCTCCCTGGTTGTCACATGCAGTCGCGTTTGTTGCATTGCAACCGCATGTAAGAGCTCTACGCATTGACGTAAACACATCACAGTAATTTGTAGTTTTTGGCGTCGCCGACCCGTGGCCTAATTTCATCATAACTAGGAATTTACATTTTCAAATAAAAAACTAAGCATAGGCGGGGTATTGGGGCATCATTGCTAGGCATTTAGATGCATTCTGGGTCGAAAACGACTAGGTCAAAAATCCATTGCTGTTAATAATTGCAATTTTGGAACTTGACCTAAAGTGGGGTTTGAGACCACAAGCATGTGTGCTTAGGTCTTATAAACATGTCTTAAAAGTTTCGCTACGTTTGGATGTCATTTGATGCTGTAACGGATGTGATTTGTTTGCCGATGAGCGATTGGCTTTTGGGGATTTCAGTTACTTGAGTGTAGCTTGAGTTAGATGCGATTTGTTAGTTGTTTTTCGAGAGATTGACAACCTCTTGAAGCCTCTATGCACTAGTCGAGTCAGCTTCGTCCCATGGATTGACAATTTAATCGTGGTCCTCACTAATACCGCAATAAGATAGGATGGTGAGGTTAGACATGCGTCCTACAATCGCTTACAAGGAATTGCTTCATGATGGAAACTTGTAGAGTTTTCCATGTCTTTGGGGCTTCGCCATTGCCATGAAGGCTAGCCCACCATTGACGAGACAATTTTTTGAAGTGCATACCTACATGGTGTAGCTTGAAGGACTGCGTGAAGCCCTCGTCTCCAAAGGCCGCATCAAATTGTTGGATGAAGGCCAATACTTTGTTGGTAGCACCAAAGGTGCCATCATAGATGAGAAAAGAGATACTCTTTCCTGCCTCTTTGAACTTCTTTAGCTTTTGTGACCTTTGCCATGCAGGGTGAGATTTGCGATGTCCTTCCCTCTTGTATTCTCTAGGAGAATAGCCATAGCTTTCATCGGTAGAGGAGGAAGGTGAAGAAGAAGGAGAAGAGGGTGACCTATTTCTTGCTCTTTTCTTCCTTTGTTTCCTCTCTTCCCTTTTGGAGTGACAAGGAGAAGGACTATGGGTTAACCGTTTCCTCTTGGGAGGAGTTGGTGATCGTATAGTCTGCCTTCTTCGTGGAGCCACATCTTCGGAGGAACTTAGGGATTCATTACTTTGTTGATCTTTGGATTCCTCCGCTCGTATATGAGAGAGTCTTCTTTTGGGGGTCTCATCAAGATGCCTCCTAAGCTCTCTCTCCTCCTAGAGAGGAAGGGAAATCCCATAAGCACGAAGTTGTTGAGTAACTTCGGCTTGCAAAGCAGGGTTGCCCATAGCTTGTTGCAACCTAGTAACAAGATAATTAACAAACATGGGGGCATGATCATTAGCACCTTCATGTGCAAAATCAAAGTTATCAATGCTCATTCTACTCTCTTGTTTATTTTCAGCCATGTTAATTAAACTTATGTGTTTCTTAGTGTATGCTTTGGCAATTCAAAACCTTAGTTGCTACTCCTCTTAGCCTTTGAAAATAGGCACTTAAGTATCTACACCCACGGCTCAAATTGGTTAATTATAGAGAGTAGTGGAGTGGATCTAACATAGCGAAGTTGCCGAGGGATAGCTCCTTTCGGACTTAATATGGCTCAATAATGGTAAAGCCATAGGCAAGTCCAAGAAGACTCCATTATTACGACCAAAGCTCCCGAGGTGTACACCATATCCCACATAGTGGGCTCAACAAAACCGATAATAGATCCCAGTCCCACTTACCCTAATATAATTAACAAAATCAACCATTAATAGGCTACTTAAGGATCTCTCTTCTTAAGCACGAAAAGAGAAACCAAATGCTCTGATACCAATGTAATGTAAATGGCCTATGAACTTTGAGAATAGAGGAATTAAGAGAATTAGAGTAAGCATTTTTGTGATATTAGTTTGAGAACTTGGAGGGTGAACTTAATCGATGGTAGCAACATAAACATAGTACTTAATTAACTTGGCATGAACAATACTTTTGCAAGAGAGAGAGTATTAGAGAACATGACAATAGATGAGGATCGGATTTACTTGGAGCCGGTCCCCCCTCCAGAAGGCGTTTGTATTATAGATACTCCCATCAAGAGAGACTTTTTTACAATACATTCTTTGTGTTCCTTGTGACCTTGGTGATGCTATGAAGATGGAAAGCTTCATGCATCACGAGCTTAACATAAACTTTTTAAAAAGGATTAACTATCCCAAGCCTCAGTTCCAAGGCCTCAAACACCTTCGAAGGTGGAGAGAGCTAGCGGGGAATGAGGGTAGGAAAGAGGAAGAAGAAACATTCCATAGGAGAAAGAAATAGTTCCTCACTTATCATCACTCTTCTTGCTTAGCATAGCATAATATCATAATAATGAAGATGGCAAGCTTAAGCATTGAAGCATGGATCTTGGTTGGATTTGCATTCCATAGCGAAGAGTGTTGGTGTAGGCTCTCCACCTCAACAAACTTGGAGAAGGAGATGGAGCTCTTACATTTTGCACTCCACGTAATGAGAGAATGTGTGTGTGTGAGAGAGAGAGAGTATACCCCCCCTCTCATGCTTGGTCTACACCTCTCTCTCTCTCTCGTATTATTTTATTTGGACATGTGTACTCTTTTTCCTCTTTGAGAGAAAGAACTTAATTATTTATTTTATGTATCTAAATTCTCATTGAACCCCTTTAAAACCTAACCAATAGCATTCAAACACAACATGAGGGCCATATGTGGAGGATCATTTGAACATGTGTCTTTTGTGTTTATTAAGTCGTTTGGTTTAATGGAATACTTCAATGACTTAATCAATCAAGCAGGCACGTTCATGTCTCTTGAGAGTTATCTTTGAATTGAATACTTCAAGAATTTTAATCATTTAAGCATGTGAGAAACACCTCAAGCTTTTGGGTAAAGTTCTCACTAAAACTTGGCAAGCCAACAAGCACCTCGTGCTTGGGTAGGATTCCCACCTCAAGGTCAGCCCTAGCTTGCCTAAGGTTTACCTAAGGTCAAAGGACTTTTGAACACTAACTTTTGGAGGTTTTTAATAAAGCTAACCCTACGGTCTTTAAGCTCCATTAGGTAGCATTGCTCTTTGACAGACCATCTCTCATTTGGACCCCTTTACCATTGGCCCTGTGTTGAGATAGATCCGTAAGCACATGTCTATATTCTAACCCTTGTTCTTGTTTATTATCCCACATTAAATGATCAGTTTAATATGAGAAAATCATTTGGGTTGGTTAGATATTAGATTTTATGACAGGGACCATTATAAAAGGGGGGTTGCATAACTCATTCAAACCTTTTACTTTCGCAACCCTTGAGCTCATCCACTCTCTGTCTGCACCCCGGGCTGAATATGGATGCCTCCACAGCCTTTGCATTTGCACCCACATCCACCCCTTTGTCATGCTTCACCCTCTTCCTCAAGGACACCAACTACAAAGGGAAGTTGGACCTCCACACCTTCTTTACTCGTCTCTTGGACCTTAACGCCACATGGATGCATTTGCTAAGATTTCAACGTTCATGGAGGAGCACATCATAAAATATTCCATATCTATCTCCCCACATGTAGGGATATCGGTGCCTTGTGATCTCTTGCGCTACATACACAAAGGTGATCGCCCATTCTCCAAGCGGTTGAAACGGTTCCAAGAAATTGCCACTGACCCAGGCCATTTCTTGGATGAGCAAGTCCCAGGGGTGCCAGTGCTCAAGAAGCGCAAGTTGCGCGTAGAGTACCTTTCTCGGCTGGCAACATTCATGTTCTTTGTGAGCGAGGAGCCCAATTTGGAGGAGCTACGTCTACCACACCTTCAGGTTGGGTCCTTTATTAAGGACACCAAGGAGCGGGAGGGTGTCCCCATGAACCTTGCAGCGAAAGAATAGGCACTTAAGCTTGAGTACCCCAGGGGGCTCGAGGAGGTGGTTGAGAAATCCATCGTTGTGGCTAGCCCTAGTGACACTCTAGTGGATGCACCACTGACGGATGAGGCTATCCCAGAGGTAGAAATCAGCCGCTTATCCTTAGTGGTAGTGGATGGGGAGGAGTATGTCTTTATGCATGACTTGGAGAAAGCATTTGGTCTGCACATGGATGATTGCTTGAGCGTGCTATGCACCAACACCCGATTTCCCTGAGACAGTGCGCCAGATGTCCTTGAAAGCAAGCTCTTGCCACTTGGAGACTCTGTTACTGGCACTATTGCAGTTGTGTGTGCGAAGGTCTTGGCAGCAAAGCAATTGCACGTGGAGGAGGAAGAATTTTAGGCCATGCAAGCCAAGGTTGTGGCTGCTAGGATACCTGCTCCACTGTAGCCCCCCCCCTCCGATCATCCAAAGCTCATAGGTGCGATGAAGCATCAACTTGGGTGGAAAGGGCAATAGGGAGGAGGAGGACAAGGAGCAGGAGGTAAACTCTATCCTAATTTCCATGTTTTTTAATTGTCTTTTTTCTTACCCTTGACTGGTTCATGACAGGACGTCTTGGAGGTTGATGAGTTTGCAGCAAGGACAGGTGGCAGGCGGACAGCCTTTGAACCTTGGTCTTCCCTTGCACATCACATAGGACAACTCCCCCCTAGCGATAGCTGAAAATGTTGAGGGTACTTCTTCTAATTTGAAGAGTTTCCCGTACTTCTTCCCTTTGGCAATCATTTTGTAGTGATTCTTTGGGTCTCTAATACGGCATTGGCTGCCTTCAAACTCCACTTTAAGACCTTTCTATATCATAGCTCCAACTGAGAGAGAGTAGGTTCTTGGTAAGGGATAGTAGCAAGAGAACATTGCCAAGAGTTTTCTTGATTCTTGTGCCCAATTCATAGCTCCAACTAAGAGTAGGTTCTTGATAAGGGATGGTACCAAGAGAACATTGCTAAGAGTTTTCTTCATTTATGTGCCCAATGGAATGAGTATGTCTCCTTTCCTTACAATAGTATTAGGACTACTATCTATTGTGTATATGTCTCCCTGGGTATCATCTAAGAAAAGTACTAAGCATATGAGGTCACGGGGGAGCTTGCCCCATTGTCTATTATCCACTATGGTTCTTCTTCACTATGAGCTGCCATCTCTTCCAAAGATAGCGATGATGTATCCTCTTAGAAGCAATGTGAGCTTCCTTCTCCATCTTCTCCATCCATGTAATTTAATGATTTTCCTTCCAATCAGCTTGGTTGCTCCTGCAATCCTTAGCAAGATGACCATACCTTGAGCATTTGAAGCATTTTACCTTCTAATCAACTTGATTGCTCCTACAATCCTTAGAAAGAGGCCCATACCTTGAGCATTTGAAGCATTGTATTGAATGTTAGTTACCTCTACCTCCTCCTCTAAATGCATTGTTTCCTCTACCATGTGAAAACGAGTTACCTCCATATGATTGTTGATCTTGGTTGTTGTTGGATTGATTTATTCCTCTTCCTCTTTGGGTGGTGGCTCTTCCTCTTTCCCTTGTTGTAAAGAGAGTTGGTGTTTATGGGTGTTGCTCCTCCTCCATCATGTATTGTCCTCGTGGCTATTTGCCTTTGATCGTCATTTTTAAGAATTTGTTCCATCTCATCACGTAATGGCTTCTCCCTCAATATAATGAGCCCTTGAGTCAAGCTCTCATATCCATCTCTCAATCCATGAATGATGATTGTAGAGAGTTCATTGTCTAACATCTTGTGTCCTACAACTATTGTCATGTTACATTAGTCTTTTAAGAGCGTTCAAAGGATCCCTACCTACACATCACATTTATGAGGATCCACCTTCGCTTGTGGACCAACAAGAACAACTCATTCATGCACAAATAGTTGATCATGAGACCACAACCACATGCACTGGTATGGTTTATAACCGCTATCTTTTGACTTTCAAAGGCCACCCTAGAGAGGACGTCAAATGGATGCTTGAAAAGTTTTTTCGCAACTTCCTATACATTCTCCACACTTTCCATCACTCACGGTCCAGTTGATTCTCTATTAAGCAATTGAGGACAGTTGCTACGCTTGGTGGGAGGGTTGTTACAAGACTGGGCACCCTCCTGTTGTATATGGTTAACTGCAATTGGGATAGCTTGCTTAATGGGTAATTATGTGTTGTCTATTTGATTTTACTAATAGTGAGTTGATGATGATTTGTAGATTGGACTTCTGGGAGGTCAAAAGGAGGTGCTAGAAAATAATAACCCTTACCTTTGTACATTATTTTAGACTTTTTATTCAATAAACTATGGCTGCTTGTAAATACCTGTAATGAGAATTCACCCTTATGGGACATGCAATAAGTAATTTGCTCCACTCAAGTACTAAAGTGGACTAGATGTAAAAGAGGGGCCTTCAATTTTGGCACCCAAAACTCAAATAAAAAATTAAATACCTTGTGGAGTTTGTGACTATGATTTTAGGCCATTCACTTGCAAGATTCTTTGCTCTTCTCTCATAGACTATGCTAAATCATGCTTTGTACCCTCTAATTATGTCTACATCTCTTACAATCTCTTACACTCTATCTTTGTGAAATCTATTCTCTTTGTGTGTGTGTGTGTGTAGCAGTTATAAATAGATACATAAATGCAAACGAACACTACCTTTCACAGACCAATAATTCTAGACAAATACAATGGATTTGTACAATAGTTTACTTACTGCTGAGAATAAATTTTGTACAAGGCAATGATGAAAACAAAGTATAACGTGGGAGAAAGTAATCCCTAAATATGGAGTGATGCTGCTTCAAGGTAAAAGATAAGCCTCATGTCCACAACCACTTAGAACAAATACGTTTTTATCAAAGAAGGTAGCCCTCACCTGCACCCATAGTAAACAAGAAAATGCTCGGTTAGCAATTGATACTGTGTACAGGTGATGCATGGGTATCCCAATTGTTATCCATGTCACAATGAAAAAAACAATAGTTCTCAACGTGTATTTTATTTATTTTTTGATAAAGAATAAGAGTTTTTTACCCCTATTTACAAACCTTGTTTTTTTAAAGCTAAGTTCTTACTATAAGACAGTCCTTGGTTTTTAGCAAATCTTTCATTGAGAGTGAGATTCCCATAATAAATGCTACCATTAATCAAAATAGTTCCAGATTTTTCAAAACATTCCGCTGCCTATCATAAGTTTAAAGTGTTTAAAGAGGTTATCTCAATCAAAACTATGTTTAAATATTTTTAAATTGGTCTTTAAACAAATCGGGGAGTTTTTTACCCCATAGAAGCAAGCACAAGTTAGCTCGAGACATACACCCTATAGTAGGCATCAATTTTTAACAACTATTCTATTTGAAAAAACCTCTTGAAGTGATAGAGGAAAGCCGGTTACACATGAATAAAGTCAGACCCAGATTTTTTATCAATCACAGAGCCTAAAGGCCTCTGTAGCATTTTAGAGAAAGCAAAGCCATAACCTATCTGATTTTTTAAAAAAAGAACATTCTATGGTGATGTCTTTAATGAGAAACAACACAGTAAGGTACAGGACTCAGGTAACCAACAGAACAACTAGAGGAGTCCCAAACCATATGTTTGGATTTTTTTGAATTTTACCCCTACTTGAGTTAAGAACAAATTTAATCATCTCAAATGACATCATCATTTACAGCTGTCTATCTTCATATGTCATGGCCGACATATTTTTTCACAAAGCCAATAATATATTCCTGTTTTATTCCCCGCTAAAAAAATATAATATCAATACCAATTCCATCATCTGTTATTACCAAATATTAAAAAGAAGCAGTAGATTTATTCTTCTCGGTATGGAAATCGAAAAAGCAAAAGAATTATAAAGTATGCTTTGATAGTGTAGGTCAAAGTGCTATGGTCTATATCACAACTAGACCAACTGGGCAAGTCTAATCCCAAGAGAAGCATTAAGCCAAAACCAAAACAATAATAGCCAGAGTATAGTAAAAGTACAGCTAAAAAGCCAGAGACAACCAAAAGCATAGTCCAAAGACTAGCTCTCAAGCTAGAGAGTACCCATTATGCCATAAATCCTTTTTAAATAACTAATCCCTACTTGGAGATATCAAGTTTCATATTCTTTGTAACCAGCATCATGCGGGTATATTAGTAATGCAATAATCCTACGTCCAACATATATGATGAAATGAGAGCATGTAAGGGCAAGTTCAATAGAGCAAAGCTTAGATCATTTTAAAGCAGGGGAACTAAACCATGACCGGGAAACATATACCAGACTACCACATGTCAAGAATACATTCAAGATGCAAATGGTGAGCAACCAAACAGGCTAGTGTAGTAAAAAACCCAGATATCTTTCGGGTATGTGATGATTGTCGGCAAATGTATTCAAGCTCAAAAAGAAAACTAGACATCATTAGGGTATGTGATGCTTTTGATCTTCAAAGATTCTTTTCAAGATCTGGAAATTTTAGCACAAAAACAGCCCAGACTCAGAGCATACCATTCCATCAGTCCAACTAGATGGAGTTATAAATACTCAGAGTACTATCGACTCAGGTTTATCACTACATCTCAACCAAACCAGCCCAACAATATTTTAAATGTTAGATAAGTGAAGAACACCACTAGATCAGATACAAAAATTAAATAACTTGTAGACTCGGATCCGAGTAAACGACGACTCCACCACAGTTTTTTCCATTCCCTTAGGCATGTTGCAGTCTCAACAACTTGAAAGTTTGAACGCACAGGCTGAAAACACAGAACAAAAATGCTAACTGAGAGTAGTACTCACATGTTCCAAATCTGTGAAGGTTTTATAGAGGTCGATGCCTAGACGTCGTAGCTGATGGGACCCAAAATTTGCAGATCTCTTTTTATCACAGGCATTCTTCCAGAATTTCCCACAATCAAGGTAGCTCATAAAGCCCATGTCTTCTGGGATTTCATTAGCGCAAGATCTGGTAGATCATAGTGTGTGTCGAATCGTGCACGCTGTAGCCGCGTACCTATGACACTCCATTCTCGTGCAGAGGGTAACCTGCGACAGAGAAGACGTATGTGGAGTTTGCAGAGGGTTAAAACAAGTAGTAAAGCTATATAGGTGTTAATAAAGTAAGGCAATATATTTAGTTGAAACTTAGGGTTTTTGGACAACAAAAAAATCTAAAACTACCTTGAATAATTTCTAAAAAGAGGCTTCAAAGAATTACCTCTTATTTTACTACCAGTAGTGAAATTTTGAAAAATAGTAATTTTGTAATAGTAGCCGCTTGAAAGTATCATGCTACTATTGCTTAGTCGATGTGCTGCTCGAAAAAAATCTTATGAGATATAGTCTCCAAATCTGGATGGTCGCAGACAAAAAATACTCATAGTACCGACATTTCAAGAGAGACTATTATAGGTAGGACGGCCAGTTGGGTAAGTTTCTAGCAGAAATATTTGTCGAGAAAACAAAGGTGAGCTCATGTGATACGGGATACCAGTAAGAGTTGGCAAGTAATGTGGGCTTTTTGTATGGAAAGTCACTGGGTAGAGGTTGCTATGCATGTCTATATAAGACCACCGCATTATACTTGAGAGTGCACTGTAACAGACTTGAGCAACGGTTTACAAGTTTCTTCAATAAGTTGTCTTAAGCTGTGTCTTAAACTTCATCATCTATGACTTATAGTCAAGATCAGGTATTAGCGATACCCATTGGTCGTCTGCAATAGTCAAATGAGTCCATCAAGAGAAACACCATACTCCGTTATGAGTGTCTTCTATTCCCTCTATTAGGAACTTCGGTTGCGTAGATGAAATGGTGGACATATCAAAATAGAGTGACTCAGGTGACCCTTTGGGGTCGAAAACACTTCAGGAACAATATTTGTCTGGCGATGGTAAAGGAAGCCCTGGGCTTAGAGCCACAATATTATTATGTGGAATATTTAATGAAGCGTGGATTTTTTGAGCATTTATATTTGGTAGCGCAGTTTCATCGTATAAGATATTTTTGTATCCCCATTTTGGCCTACCCCTAAGAGGATATTTTAACCTCTCACCCTAAACCAGGGAGTTTAGTGTAATTTTAGCCAACCGTATTTTACCTTTGGTTGAGCGTCCAAACATGTGTTATTATTGTGAGAGCTGCTTGTGTGATCATGTAATAGATAGGCTAATTGAGATGTAAAGGTAAAGACAAAGGGTTTTATTGAATCTAAACCATGCTCTTTCTGTCCATTTATGTAGTGAAGCAAGAGAAAGGACTTAAACAATTTTTATTTATTTTTGTGTGTGTGTGTGTGTGTGTGTCCACCCATTCCCAGTCACCGTATTCTATGAGGTAGTAGACCCATAGAATATGGGCCTACTACCTCACAAAAAGAGAAAAAGAAATTATTTTTAAGAAGGAAAAAGGTATTCCTTCAAGAAGTGAGAAATTAATTTCTCAAGGGTATCTCATTCTGGTTAATGAGACTAATCAAGTTCTGGAGGGCAAACTTAAGGCCGGAACATTTATGAAGGTTTAAGGAATTGCAGATACATGCAACTAGGTCTTTTCTATGAAACCCATTATTGATAAACTTGGTAATAAAAATGTTGATTTCTTCATACGCTAAAAAACTGTCTGAAGAGGCATACATTATTAGAAACAACATTCCTAAGCAGGTGTGTAAAGAATTTTTAAAGGGTCTATTGCTTGTTCTTTTTGTAAATTCAAAAGATACGAGCTTGAGATTATCTCTATTCTAGAAGAAACGAGTATGAAAACTACCTAAGAATGGGGTAGTTAGAGTAATCTTGATATTCAGGAAGTGAGTCCTAAAGACGACCCATTTATCAAGCCTCATTATTCTATCAAAGAAAGTAGGTTCAATATTAAGACATGGAGGATATTTATCTCTAAGAATTTCTTCGAACATGGGATTGTTAAGGCTACACAGGCCATCCATAAACCTAAACGTATGAAAAAAGTGTGTGAGTAATGGAGCCCTAGCAGGGTCACTTACCATTTTTAAGAGCCATAGGTATTCAAAGTGACAAAGATAAAGATTACACATAACAAGAGAGCAACGAAATCCCATTGGGATCCCTAAAATTTGTTTGTAGCAAGTAATCCCTGTTTGGAGACAACAATTATTAAGGAGCCAAAAGATATATCTATATAGATCATCTTCTCTAAAGACGATAGGAGTAGACATTTTAGATTTTTTTACCCAACCTCTATTCTTTTTTGTTGAGATACATGTATATCCAAGTGTCCCTCTGTGGGAGAATGCTATCTTAATAAGATTAGATAAGGTATTAAAAAGACCAATAGATCTTGTTAGAGGAATATTCTCATAGAATTGTGTTATGCTTGCCGTAAAGATAGAGTAAGTGTTTTTTGGGAGGTTAATAGAAAGTTTTGCTGCATTTCCAAAAAGGGCAGTAATTTAAATTCCCAAATCGTCTTAGATCATTATGCTTGATGGTGCAAATTGCTTCAATTTCTAGTAGAATAAAGTTTAAGCAAAAGGTGAGGTCATTTGTAATACATGAAAATAGGTTATTAGATGCATCAGAGATCCATCTAAATTTGTGTTTATGATTTTTATAAGTTGAGAAGAGTACATGTATTTTCAGAGAGTTAGGACAATAACCAAGTTCTGAAAATTCATCATTTAGAAGTGTAGAAGTTCTAAGAGGAGAGGTATCAAGTTTTAAAAAATCAACACCATTGAGTCTGGAAAAGACAGAATCAAAAGAGAGTTTTTTTGAGATAAAGGAAGCCGTGTTAGACGCTTTCTCTAGGCCTACAATGAACCAAATCTCCTTAATATCAGAGATGGAAGTCTTAATACTGGGAGTCAACCAGGTAGTCTCAATACTTAGCCACTCATGCGGCATAAGACTAATCTTTTTCCAGAAAATTTCTTTAAGTGTAGAGGTAAGTAGAAAGTGAACATCAACTCCAGTTGGAGTTTTAAGGCCAAGTCGGCTAAGCATTCGACTAGAGCCATGAAGGCAAGCTAAGGATTTATTAGAAAAGGAGGAATATGATTCAAGCCTTTACTTAAGAGGCTCCTCACAAGTGTATCAAAGATATGATTTCTAAGTTAGAAGTACAAACATGTAAGCGTAAGTTAGTAAAAGACTTACAAAACTTAGGATCTAGGTGACAAACACAGACATAAACCTCTTCATTATGGAGAAAATCATTAGAATAAATAAGATTTTTGATAGACGGCAATTATTTCCATTTAAACATCACATCTTTTAGCAACAGATTTGGTCCAAGAACTTGTCTAAAGCATTCATTAAAAATAGATTGGGGAATAAAAAAATCCAAAATCTTGCCAGTAAACAAGCTGTGTGTAAATATTCTATTACATGCTTCTTTCTTCGGAGGTAGGTAAAGTCTACTACAGGAGTTCCTTCGTACTTGCACATCACATATCCAAAAGATTTTGGATTGGTAGGTTTCTGCCACGACCTCTTGTATAACTTCTAGCCCTTCCTCTACCAAATACAGAATCACTAGAGGAGGGAGTCAAGAAAGAGGTGTAAGAAGCCGAGGGGGAGACAAGTGTGTTGGGACGTTTGGATACTTGAGTATCATCATCATCAACTCTAGGCTTGATTTGCCCAACCATACCTTTGATTCCTTCATAACCTCCATAAGTGGTTAACAGAGTGCTACAACCTGTGGTTAACAGAGTGCTACAACCTTTAGAACCCAGCTCTTATAGAGTGTTGCACATAATAAGCCTGTAATGCATAAAGGAGATTTGAACTAAGACCAGATCCCTAGCTTATCCACCAAGCCAAGAACAGAAAAGGGAAAGATGAAACTCTTCGCCTTTGTCGGGAAAGATACTTGGAAGATTGTTGAGGTAAGTAGAGAAGCAAGGGAGAGGGGTTCCATAGGTAGAGTAAGACCTTGGGAAAGGGAGATAATCTGCAAAGATTTCAATAACAAAATTTAGATTAACACATCTTGGACGAGCAGAGTAGACCCATAGAGTTTATACAGAATGTAACTTCTATTTGAGTTTTACAGCTCTATGAAGATAAGGCTTGATCCTAAGTGAGATATTAGGAAAGATGCTTTCTAATTCTCTAGCAAGTCATAATTTCTCCAAAATCAGAGCTCTTTTTACTGGGTTAGAGCATACCTTCATTCTTGCTGTGAGTTTTCGAGTATCCTGGTGAACATAAATTTATAAAATAGTGAAATGACAAGGTAAAAAGGACGTTAGAAAGAGAGTACAAGAAACGTTAGAATAATATGGTAGTGCTAGCAATCTTTCACCAGTCAGGTCAAAGGGGACCACTGTGACTGTGTGAAAGCATCCCTGCCTATTAGAATATAATAAATTATACTATAACAGGAGCTAAGAACTAGAACTAAGGTCTGAGAGAGAAAGACAAGTCAATCTCTCTTTTGTGTTTATTGTGTGTGTGTGTAGCAGTTATAAATAGATACATAAACGCAAACGAACACTACTTGTTCGTAGACCAATAAATCTAGACAAATACAATGGATTTGTACAATAATTTATTTGCTATTGAGAATAAGTTCTATACAAAGCAGTTATGAAACAAAGTATAACGTGGGAGAAAGTAATCCCTAAATCTGGAGCGATGCTGCTTCGAGGTAAAAGATAAGCCTCATGTCCACAACCGCATAGAACAATATGTTTTTATCAAAGAAGGTAGCCCTCACCTGCACCCATAGTAAACAAGAAAACGCTTGGTTAGCAATTGTTACTGTGTACATGTGATGCATGGGCATCCCAATTGTTATCCATGTCACAATAAAAAAACAATAGTTCTCAACGTGTATTTTTTATTTTTGAAAAAAAGAATAAGAGTTTTTAACCCTTATTTACAAATCTTGTTTTTTGAAGCCAACTTCTTACTATAAGATAATTATGGTTTTTAGAAAATCTTTCATAGAGAGTGAGATTCCCATAATAAATGCTACCATTAATCAAAACAGTTTCAGATTTTTTAAAACATTCCGCTGCCTATCATAAGTTTAAAGTGTTTAAAGAGGTTATCTCAATCAAAACTATGTTAAATATTTCTAAACCAATCTTTAAACAGATCCGAGAGTTTTTTACCCCATAAGAGCAAGCACAAGTTAGCTCGAGACATACACACTATGATAGGCATTAGTTTTTAACATCTATTCTATTTCAGAAAACCTCTTGAAGTGATAGAGGAAAGCAGGCTACACATGAACAAAGTCTGACCCAGATTTGATTTCAATCACAGAGCCTAAAGGCCTCTATAGCATTTTAGAGAAAGCAAAGCCATAACCTATCTGATTTTTTAGAAAGAACATTCTATGGTGATGTCTTAATGAAAAACAACACAGTAAGATACAGGACTCCCGTAACCAGCAGAACGACCAGAGGAGTCCCAACCCATATGTTTGGATTTTTTTGGAATTTTACCCCTACTTGAGTTAAGAATAGATTTAATCATCTCAAATGACATCATCATTTAGAGATGTCTCTCTTCATACATCATGGCCGACATATTTTTTTGCAAAGCCAGTAATATATTCTTGTTTTATTCCCTGCTAAAAGAAGAATAATATCAATACCAATTCCATCATCTGTTACCATATATTAAAAAGAAGTAGCAAATTTATTCTTCTCGGTATGGAAACCAGAAAAGGAGAAGAATTATAAAGTATGTTTTGATAGTGTAGGCCAAAGTGCTATACTCTGAATCACAACTAGACCAGCCAGGCAAGTCTAAGCCCAAGAGAAGCATTAAGACAAAACCAGAACAATAATAGCCAGAGATTTGTAAAAGTACAGCTAAAAAGCCAGAGACCAACAAAAGCATAGTCCAAAGAACAACTTTCAGGCTTGAGAGTACCCATTATGCCATAAACCCTTTTTAAATAACTAATCCCTAGCTGGAGATATCAAGTTTCATATTCTTTGTAACCAGCATCATGCGTGTATATTAGTAATGCAATAATCGTACTTCCAATAGATATGATATGAAATGAGAGTATGTAAGGGCAAGTTCAATAGAGCAAAGCTTAGATCATTTTAAAGCAGGGAAACTAAACCATAACCAGGCAAGCTATACCAAGCTACCACATGTCAGCAATACATTCAAGATGCAAATGGTGAGCAACCGAACAGGGCAATGTAGTAAAAAAACCAGATATCTTTTGGGTATGTGATGATTGTCGGCAAATGTATTCAAGCTCAAAAACAAAACTAGACATCATTAGGGTATGTGATGCTTTTCATCTTCAAAGATTCTTTTCAAGATCTGGCAGCACCTCAGTACCCAGTAATCATACAAAAGTGAGATTTCCCATTTTTTAAACTATTTCAGCACAATAACAGCCCGGACTCAAAGCATACCATTCCATTAGTCCAACTAGATGGAGTTATAAATACTCAGAGTACTATCGACTCAGGTTTATCACTACATCTCAACCAAACCAGCCCAGCAATATCTTAAATGCTAGATCAGTGAAGAACACCACCAGATCAGATACAAAAATTAAATAACCTGTAGACTCGGAGTAGACGACGACTCCACCACAGTTTTTTCCATTCCCTTAGGCATGTTGCAGTCTCAACAACTTGAAAGTTTGAACGTATAGGCTAAAAACACTGAACAAAAATGCTAACTGAGTGTAGTACTCACATGTTCCAAATTTGTGAGGGTGTTATAGAGGTCGATGCCCAGCCGTAACTGATGGGACCCGAAATTTGAAGATCTCTTTTTATTGCAGGCATTCTTCCAGAATTTCCCGCAATCGAGGTAGCTCATAAAGCCCACGTCTTCTTGGATTTCATTAGCGTAAGATCCGGTAGAACATAGCGTGTGTCAAATTGTGCACGCTGTAGCCGCGTATCTTTGAACAATCCATTCTCGTGTAGAGGGTAACGTGCGACAAAGAAGATGCATGTGTAGGTTGCAAAGGTTTAAAACAAGTAGTAAAGCAATATATAGTAAGGCAATATATTTAGTTGAAAGTTAGGGTTTCTGGACAACAAAAAAATAAAAAACTAGCTTGAATAATTTCTAAAAAGAGGCTTCAAAGAATTACTCCTTATTTTACTGTCAGTAGTGAAATTTTGAAAAATAGTAACTTTGTAACTGTAGCCCGTTGAACATATCATGCTATTATTGCTAAGTCATTGCGCGGATTGAAAAAAATCGTATGAGGTTTAGTCTCCAAATCTAGATGGTCACAAACAAAAAATACTCATAGTACCGACATTTCAAGAGAGACTATTATAAATAGGACGGCCAGTTGGCTATGTTTCTAGGAGAAAATATGTCGAGAAAACAAAGGTCAGTTAATGTGTTACGGGATACTAGTAAGAGTTGGCAAGTATTATGGGCTTTTTGTACGGAAAGTCACTGGGTAGAGGTTGCTATGCGGGTTTGTATAAGACAAGCGTATTAAACTTCAAAGTGCACTGTAACAGCCTTGAGCAACAGTTTACAAGTTTCTTCAATAACTTGTCTTAAGCTGTGTCTTAAACTTCATCATTATGACTTATAGTCAAGGTCAGGTATTGACGATAACCATTGCTCATTTGCAACAGTCAAATGAGTCCATTAGGAGAAACACCATACTCCGTTATGAGTGTCTTCTATTCCCTCTATTAGGAACTTCGATTGCGCAAACAAAATGGTGGACATATCAAAATAGAATGACTTGGGTGACCCTTTGGGGTTGAGAACACTTCAGGAACAATATCCGTCTAGCGATGGTAAAGGAAGTCCTGGGCTTAGGGCCACACATCGTAAGATGTTTTTGTATCCCCATTTTGGACTACCCCTAAGAGGATATTTTAACCACTCACCCCAAACCAGGGAGTTTAGTGTAATTTTAGCCAACCGTGTCTTACCTTTGACTCAGTGTCCAAGCATGTGTTATTACTGTGACAGCTGCTTGTGTGATTATTTAATGGATGGACTAATTGAGATGTAAAGGTGAAGACAAAGGGTTTTATTGAATCTAAGCCATGTTGTTTTTGTCCATTTATGTAGTGAAGCAAGAGAAAGGACTCAAGCAATTTTGTGTGTGTGTGTGTGTGTCCACCCATTCCCAGGCACCATATTCTATGAGGTAGTAGGCCCATAGAATATGGGCCTACTACCTCACAAGGAGAAAAAAAATTATTTTTAGGAAGGAAAAAGTATTCCTTCAAGAAGTGAGAAATTAATTTCTCAAGGGTATCTCATTCTAGTTTAATGAGACTAATCAAGATCTGCAAGGCAAACTCAAGGCCGGACCAGTTATGAAGTTTTAAGGAATTGCAGATACATGCAACTAGGTCTTTTATGAGAAACCCATTATTGATAAACTTGGTAATAAGCGTGTTGATTTCTTCATACGCTGAAAAAATGTCTAAAGAGGCATATATTATTAAAAATAGCATTCCTAGACAGGTGTGTAAAGAAATTTTAAAGGGTCTATTGCTTTTTCTTTTTGTAAATTCAGAAGATACGAGCTTGAGATTATCTCTATTCCAGAAGAAACGAGTATGAAAACTACCCAAGAATGGGGTGATTAGAGTAATCTCGATATTCAGGAAGTGAGTCCTAGAGACGACCCATTTATCAAGCTTCATTATTCTATCATAGAAAGTAGGTTCAATATTAAGACAGGGAGGATATATATCTCTAAGCGTTTCTTTGAACATGAGATTGTTAAGGCTACACAGGTCATCCATAAACCTAAATGTATGAAAAAAGTTTGGAACGGAGCCTTGGCAGGGTCACTTACCATTTTTAAGAGCCATAGGTATTTGAAGTGAAAAAGATAAAGATTACACATAATAGGAGAGCAGGAAAATCCCATTGCGATCCCTAAAATTTGTTTGTAGCAAGTAATCCCTATTTGGAGACAACAAATATTAAGGAGCCAAAAGATATATCTATATAGATCATCTTTTCTAAAGACGATAGGTGGACATTTTAGATTTTTAAACCCAACCTCTATTCTTTTTTGTTGAGATACATGTGTATCCAAGTATCGCTCTGTGGGAGAATGCTATCTTAATAAGGTTAAATAAGGTATTAAAAAGATCAATAGGTCGTGTTAGAGGAATATTCTCATAACATTGTGTTATGTCTACCGTAAAGATAGAGTAAATGTTTTCTGGGAGGTTAATAGAAACCTCTGCTGCATTTTTTACAATCCAAAAAGGACAGCAGTCTAAATTCCCAAATTGTCTTGGATCATTACGCTTGATGGCGCAAATTGCTTCAATTTCTAGTAGAATAAAGTTTAAGCAAAAGGTGATGTCATTTGTGATACATGACAACAGGCTATTAGATGCATCAAAGGTCCATCTAAATTTATGTTTATGATTTTTATAAGTTGGGAAGAGTACATGTATTTTCAGAGAGTTAGGACAATAACCAAGTTCTGATAATTCATCATTAGAAGTGTAGAAGTTCTAAGAGGAGAGGTATCAAGTTTAAAAAAATCAACATCATTGAGCCTGGAAAAGGCAGTATCAAAAGCGAGTTTTTAAGAGATAAAGGAAGCCGTGTTAGACGCTTTCTCTAGGCCTACAATGAACCAAATCTCCTTAATATCAGAGATGGAAGTCTTAATACTGGGAGTCAACCAGGTAGTCTCAATACTTAGCCACTCATGCGGCATAAGACTAATCTTTTTCCAAAAAAATTCTTTAAGTGTAGAGGTAAGTAGAAAGTGAACATCAAACTCCAGTTGGAGTTTTAAAGCCAAGTCGGCCAGGCATTCGAGTAGAGCCATGAAGGCAAGCTAAGGATTTAGTGGAAAAGGAGGAATATGATTCAAGCCTTTACTTAAGAGGCTCCTCAAAAGTGTATCAGAGATATGATTTCTAAGCTAGAAGTACAAACATGTAAGCCTAAGTTGGTAAAAGACTTAGAAAACTTAGGATCTAGGTGACAAACACAGACATGAACCTCTTCGTTGTGGAGGAAATCATTAGAATGAATAAGATTTTTGATAGACGACAAGTATTTCCATCCAAACATCACATCTTTTAGCAACAGATTTTGGTCCAGAAAAGTGTCTAAAGCATTCATTAAAGTAAAAAAATCCAAATTCTTGCTAGTAAACAAGCTATGTGTAAATATTTTATTACATGCTTCTTTCTTTGGAGGTAGGTAAAGTCTGCCACACGCGTTCCTTTGTACCTGCACATCACATCTCCAGAAGATGTCGGATTGGCAGGTACCTCCCACGGCCTCTTGTATAACTCCTAGCTCTCCCTCTACCAAATACAGAATCACTAGAGGAGGGATTCCAGAAAGAGGCAAAGAAGCCGACTGGGAGACAAGTGTGTTGGGACGTTTGGATACTTGAGTATCATCATCATCAATTCGAGGCTTGATTTTCCCATTTATACCTTTGATTCCTTTATAACCTCCATAAGTGGTTAACAAAGTGCCACAACCTTCAGAACCCAATTCTTGTGGGTGTCGCACATAATAGATCTGTAATGTATAAAGGAGATTGGAGCTAAGACCAGATCCATAGCTTATCCACCAAGCCAAGAACAGAAGAGGGAAAGATGAAACTCTTGGGCTTTGTTAGGAAAGATACTCGGAAGATTGTTGAGTCCATACAAATAGCATGGTCAAACCAAATGATGCTAGACTCACAAGCAGCTTTTGGATGCCCCCTTGGTTCTTACATATAAACCTATATTAGATCTTCCATTTTTGTCATCAAGGAAATTCATGTTGAAAGGAGCTTTAATCCAATCTCCTTTATACATGAGCTGTATCCTTTTAAGAACCTTAAGCTTGCATTCTTCAACTGTGGTAGGTGCCAGGTTGGCAAGGAAGACCCAAGTTATTATAGAAATGGGAGCAAGAAACCCTTTATTCGGGAACAACCAAAGTCTGTGCTCTAGATCCAAGGATTCTACTTCAATCTATCATGATGGTAAAAAACGAAAGGCCCTAGAGACTTTCGGCACCATATCTAAAAGGGAAGCCTCACTGAGTGAACAAAAGTCCGTTTGAAATTCTTTTACAGCTTCCAACGCCGCAACATCTCTACAAAAGAGGCTATTAGGAGGAGGGACTATTGGAGTAGAGGGAGCAGTAACAAAGTTGGGACTTAGTCTGCAAAATTTTCTGAGAAGATTGGATAATTCACAGTCTTTAGAAGAGAAGGAAGCTAAATCCTAATTAAGGGCTTTGGAAAGACTAGTCAAATTAGAAGTAAATTCCAGCAGCAGGTTGATGCCCTCAGTTTTATTCTTAACGAGGAGAGCGAGAACTTTCACCCATTGGTCAAAGGAAATAAGTTGGACAAGAGACATACTAGTATCTTTTGAGGCATCAAAAATTAATGATGAAGCTTCGCTATCTTGGATACATTTCAACACAAGTAGAGAAGCAAAGGAGAGGGGTTCCATAGGTAGAGTAAGACCTTAGGAAACGGAGATAATCTGCAAAGATTTCAATAACAAAAGCTAGATTAACACATCTTGGACGAGCAGAGTAGACCCATAATTTTTATACAGAATGTAACTTCTATTTGAGTTTTACAGCCCTATGAAGATAGGGCCTAATCCTAAGTGAGATATTAGGAAAGATGCTTTCTAATTCTCTAGCAAGTCGTAATTTCTCCAAAATCAGAGCTCTTTTTACTGGGTCAGAGCATACCTTCATTCTTGCTATGAGTTTTCGAGTATCCCGGTGGACAGAAATTTATAAAATAGTGAAATGACAAGGTAAAAAGGACGTTAGAAAGAGAGTACAAGAAAAGCTAAAATAATATGGTAGTGCCATCAACCTTTCACCAGTCAGGTCAAAGGGGACCACTGTGTATGTGTGATAGCACCCCTGCCTATTAGAATATAATAAATTATACTATAATAGGTGCTAAGAACTAGAACTAAGGTCTGAGAGAGAAAGACAAGTCAATCTCTCTTTTGCGTTTATTGTGTGAGTGTAGCAGTTATAAATAGATACATAGATGCAAACGAATACTACCTGTTCACAGACCAATAATTCTAGACAAATACAATGGATTTGTACAATAATTTATTTGCTGTTGAGAATAAATTTTGTACAAGGTAGTGGTGAAAGCAAAGTATAACATGGGAGAAAGTAATCCCTAAATCTTAAGTGATACTGCTTCAAGGTAAAATATAAGCCTCATGTCCACAACCACATAGAACAATATGTTTTTATCAAAGAAGGTAGCCCTCCCCTGCACCCATAGTAAACAAGAAAAAGCTCGATTAGCAATTGTTACTGTGTGTAGGTGATGCATGGGCATCCCAGTTGTTATCCATGTCACAATGAAAAAAACAACACGTCTCAACGTGTATTTTATTTTTTTTGAAAAAAAGAATAAGAGCCCTATTTACAAATCTTGTTTTTTGAGGCCAAGTTCTTACTATAAGATAGTCCTTGGTTTTTAGCAAATCTTTCATAGAGTGAGATTCCCATAATGAATGCTACCATTAATCAAAACAGTTTCAGATTTTTCAAAACATTCCGCTGCTTGTCATAAGTTTAAAGTGTTTAAAGAGGTTATTTCAATCAAAACTATGTTTAAATATTTATAAATCAGTCTTTAAACAGATCGGGGAGTTTTTTACCTCATAGGAGCAAGCACAAGTTAGCTCAAGATATACACCCTATAGTAGGAAACAATTTTTAACAGCTATTCTATTTCAAAAAATCTCCTGAAGTGATAGAGGAAAGCCGGTTACACACGAGCAAAGTCAGACCTAGATTTTATTTCAATCATAGAGCCTAAAGGCCTTTTTAGGATTTTAGAGAAAGCAAAGCCATAACCTATGTGATTTTGAAAAAAAGAACATTCTATGGTGATGTCTTTAATGAAAAACGACACAGTAAGGTACAGGACTCCTGTAACGAGCAGAACGACCAGAGGAGTCCTAACCTTTGGATTTTTTTGAATTTTACCCCTACTTGAGTTAAGAACAGATTTAATCATCTCAAATGACATCATCATTTAGAGTTGTCTCTCTTCATATGTCATGGCTGACATATTTTTTCACAAAGCCTACTAGTAATATATTCCTATTTTATTCCCTACTAAAAAAAAGAATAATATCAATACCAATTTCATCATCTGTTAGCAAATATTAAAAAGAAGCAGCAAATTTATTCTTCTCGGTATGGAAACCAAAAAAGCAGAAGAATTATAAAGTATGTTTTGATAGTGTAGGCCAAAGTGCTATACTTTGAATCACAACCAGACTAGCCGGGCAAGTCTAAGCCCATGAGAAGCATTAAGCGCCTCTCACACACTCTATCAAGTGCCCAAGTTGGCACAACAATCTCTCTCTCTCTCTCTCTCTATGTGTGTGTGTGTGTGTGTGTGTGTGTGTGTGTGTGTGTGTGTCTCTCTCTAGTGAACGCTAGATCTCTCCCTTCCACAGGTCCCCCCCCGGGGGCAATGGGCAGCCCTATGGGGGGGCGTTAAGGCATAGCCCTGTCCCTCTTACCCCTCAAGCTTGGTGCAGGCTCAACGGCAGGTCCAAAATGACCGCTTATTACAGACACGGCAATTGAGTGCGTTCTACTGAGCAGCAGGCTCGAAACTCCCGACATTGCTCAGGTGACCTGCTCAACATGTCTGACACTGCTCACAAGCGTGCGTAGCACCCCTGTGTGCCGAACAGTAAATTTGGAACATTAGCGCGACAGTAAGTGGGTCTCACGCAGTTCGACCTGAGGTAGTTATGGAGCCTAAGCCTCAGCAGGACGATCGAGTTGCATCTGTGGGGATGCCCAACCAATTAGTGGAACCATTCATAAAAACCACACACAGTACTGCGACGATGTCCACCCCACGCACACCAGCTCCCCCTTCTCGTAGGAGCTTTCTCGCAATGGTAGCAGCACCCACGAAGGATCCTCTCGCCCGTCAAGAAGCAAGAATTTCAGCCCTTGAGGCCCATATTCATGAGCTCATGGGGGAAAATGTTGCTCTTAAGCAACGCCTACAAAAGCTTGAGAATGCAAGAGAAATAGAGAGTCAAACTCTCCTTGTGAAAGCACGAAGGTCGAAACATCCCTCAATGAATCTGTGTCGATGGTCCAGAAGGAACTTCACAAAGTAACCCATTGCATCACGAAGAAAATTGACATCAAGCTACAGGCCGCTCTTCAAGAACGCCAGCTACAAGAATCCCTTGGTCTCAAAGTTAGAATCGGGGGGCTCCCATCACCATCTTGTACGGTCGAGGATACTCTCGAAGAAGCAATCTTCAAGCTCAATGACATACTTCAACCAGTCACTATCGAACCCAGCACAGTCTCTTGGATCAACGACACAAACAGACGCTTACCATCTGGCCGATGCATCCTTACTTTCAAGGACAAAGACGCTAGTGTTCGAGGTTGTTACGTCAATCTCGCCTCCTCAAGCGAAAGAAGCTATGGATTGCCGAGGATTTGACGACAAACCAACTCAAACTCAAAACAAGCGAACTCAAAAAGATGCATGACGCTCGCAAACAAGGCAAATGGGTAGTCTATCAAATGGACGGGCTATCATCCAGGATTTTTGAACTCCGAAGAAGACCTCACCGCAATCGGCTGAAGATATCTCTTAGGTTTATCTTTTAAATTTCTTTCTAGCACCCCTTATTCTCGTCTTATGTGAACCGGCTAGTGCATCCCTAAATATGATTATTCAAAAGCTAGAATTTCCCATCCAATCTATGTCCTACCCAAATGAGTTGTATCAATCATATGAGGGAGCCATTTTGTAATGTTTTATTTGGTCCCATAGGTCATATGTGACCTCAGAGGACGATAATCAAATCTATCTGTCTCTCTCTCTCTCTCTCTCTCTCTCTCTCTCTCTCTCTCTCTCTCTCTCTCTCTCTCTCTCTATCTGGAGCTCTAGAGATGGACTCTAGAGATGCTCAAGCTCTTCGCTATGGATACAAATCGAAGACAATGAAAGTGTCTTATTCTCCATTTCTATTATTCTATTTCTATGCTAAGAGCTTTCCCATTAGCAAGCGCATACAAAGAATCAATTCTCTTGCTTGAAAAATACTTATTTTCACGTTCATCTTCCTCTTTCCCCGCAATTCTTTTCTCCCCGCTGGGGTGTTTAGGGTTTGGGAAGGAGGGTTATACCATGGAATCTTGAAGAACACCATCTTGATTCAAAAAAGGCTCAGCAAGAGCACAAACATGTATTGTAACAAAGCTCTCTTTTGAGAGGATTATAATACAAGCCAAAATTGGAGGGGGGGCTGGTTCCAAGCAAATTCGATCCTTATTGAGTTGTCAATCTTAGTTGAGTATTCTCTTTGAATTATATGCATAATTATAGTGTGTTTTTTCCGTGTATTTGTGTAATAAAATCCGCCAGGCACAACCTATATTCTTTTGCTATTTTTCTCTTAAGGGAAAACTCTCTCCTTCATAGTTAAATTTCGATCTAGAAGTAAATATTAGATTATGTGACTTGATCATGATAATCATTTTAATCCTCAAAGAATCATCAATAAAACAAAATTTAAATAAACAATATAAAAGCTCGAAACTCATTTTATTTACATACCCTGTGGTTAAAAGACAATTTACCAAAACCAACCTAATGGTAGTGGTGGCCAACCACTTGTACTATGGTTTTGTAATTGGTGTTGCCTAAATTATGTAGACCGAAGAATCTGCAATTATGCTTCTAAGACTGACAAATTTGCATTGTTCTTATGTTTTCTAAACCGAAAAATATATATCGGTGCTACCTAGTCCATAAATTTTCCCTTTGCAGTAGGTTCTCCACATCCAAAGTCTACTTTGCTCGATTCAATTTTTTGGTCTTGCATACCAATGATTTTTCTTCGTGGTCGCCCAAGTATGAGGGTAAAGTCTTGAGTGTCTTGGGCTTTTCAAAGGCTTGATTGCTCTGATCACCAATCTTCGTACAAAGATTGTCCATCTAGCTCCATGGGTGGTTTGTCTAGCCAAACTTCTTCAATTGGAGCTGATTTTAGAGTCAAGCTTCCGTGATTCACTTCTCTAACTCATTCCCATAGATGATTTGGACAATCTTTCTCCACTAAGGGAATTCCTTCTAGCCTATCCTCAGTTTGAAACTATCTATTCATGTTTGTTAGTTTTAGCAAGTATCAAGTGGTGGTAGTGCAAACTTAGTGATGCTTTTGATATCCACTGTCATTCTTCCAATGAATACGTTTGTATGTTTCACTAAGTACATTTTGTATTGATTAAGTATACGGGTAGGGGTGAGGTCATGGTCGAGATTTTGGGAATCAAAATTTCTTCATTAGAAAATGTATCAAGAGATTCATCATTAGGAAGAGACATATCTTGATCTTTAAATGTGGAGGTTCATTGTGTATGTGTTGTAATCATTTGCATCGATTGTACTGGTGTCCAAACAACATATCTTAAATGATTATAGTGGTTCTATTAAAAACCCACATTTTTCATCGTAGGCACCAATGTAGATTTCAAGTGATTTAAATTCACATCTAACAATATACCTGGTTCCTTGGAAAGCACACTTCACTTTTTATAATGATGGTGTGGTCTTTAAGTTTTTTTTTAGTTAAAAAATTATGTGAGTAACCATTATCATGTAATATAAACACACTAGTATTATTGGTTTTCCTTTCTTGAAGAAAAGCTTAACTGGAAATGGACTTACGTGGGTCTTGTTGTGGGTTTCATCCATCCAATCAGCAAAAAATTCATCAAAGGGTTATGAATCCTCTTCAATATTTTTCACATGTGCTACATGAAATCTAAATAATGGTTTTTGTTTGAGAAAAGAGTTGGCATGTTTATGCCCATACTTACAACACTAAGGACACCATACACTGGTTTCTATTGGATGATAGAAGAGATTTAATGTGCATGTTTTGATGATGAGGTGTGGGATGTGTGGGTGGAGCTCTTGGATTGTGCTATGGTAGATTGTCATTGTGATTTTTGTGTGGGAAAGAAGGTGGCCATGAACGCAAGGTTCCATGCCTTGATCATTAGGCACACACTTACACACACACACACACACACACACACACACACACACACACACAGAGAGAGAGAGAGAGAGAGAGAGAGAGAGAGAGAGAGAGAGAGAGAGAGAGAGAGAGAATTTATCTCTCTAGTTGAGGCATTCATCATCCTTTATTTGTTGGACATCATCAGCTCAAAACTTCTCTTGAAGTCAATTCCATTGGGGAGAAGTGGAAAATTCCATGTGACCTACATTAGAGATCACCTCTTTTACATTGTTATAACTTCTACAGGGCTTCTACATGACCATCCTCCCTTTGTTGGACATTGTCAATTGATAATTGGGGGGGTGATGGAAAATCTATGTAGCTCTATTGTAGAGGTCTCCTTTTTGACATTTCCATGTTGATATATTTGGTAGAACTCTAGCAATATGATGGTTTTGACTTTTTGTACCTTTGCATTGAGAATAGTCCCACTTAGCACTATTGTGGCATATCATTTTAAGATCCAAAAATCTCGTCTTTACCATCTTTTAATCCTTGACTACAAAGCTACCTGCATCAACAATATGCCTTTGGATTTAGTTTTTCTTTTGGATGTCAATGCTACTACACCTACACATAATGTTGGATTGATTTGTAGCTTATGGTCAAGGAAATACACAATTTTGCTCATAACTTGATTAGTTAGATGGAGAGACTTAGGGCTAGGTAGCTAGGTCATTACAACATATAAACTAGTGGAGCCCCAAAATCACAATTTTGGGCTCCAATGTATCCTTTTTTTGTGGAATATTGACTATGTTCATGGTCGCTGGGTCATCTTGTGATGGGTAAGTTTGGACTTTGAAAAGTGTCCATGATGCAGTGATCTTTCGATTATCAACTTGTTGCATACTATAGATCTATTAAATCCTCTCTCTACTTAAGCTATGGTGTTTCAACCATAGTCTGGTTTGAGGCTATTGTGCACACAAAACGCATCGGGGGGAGCGTCAGCTCTAATACCACTTGTGGAGTGCGCATGCATAGATGTGTGAGTGCACAGAGAAGGTCTCTCTCATAGATGTAGTGAGTAGCTCCACCTACATCGTCCACCTACATCATGTGTCTGCCCCTCTCCTCCCTCGCACTCCATACGCACCACCCACTTGTGGAGTGCGCATGCATAGATGTGTGAGTGCACAGAGAAGGTCTCTCTCATAGATGTAGTGAGTAGCTCCACCTACATCGTCCACCTACATCATGTGTCTGCCCCTCTCCTCCCTCGCACTCCATACGCACCACCCACTGCTTCCACACCCAGTGCCGCATTTTACACAAAAGTGTTGGAAGTTGCCAACACTAAGCTAGCATCTTTAGCAGATATGGGCAACATAAACATTTTTTGGGCCATTTGCTATTTTTGGACATGTATATTTATGGGCTTGTGCTTGATCTACATCGTGTATTTGGGCTCTATGTGAGTTCCACATTTTATTTTAATCACCCCAAATGTGCTGCTAATAGTAGGCTTCACTTATGCATCTTGGGTGGCTGGCCACATTTTTTTAGAGAGCTTGCATGTATATGAAATGCTACATTGAGGAAAGGAGGCTAGTTCATTTTAGAGTTAGAAGTGAAAGTAGAGAGCTCAAGCAAGCTTGATTATGGTGGATATGGAGATGGAGCTCTCCAATGTACGACATTGCTTATGTGTTAATGAAGATGAGTCTCTTCCTCCTCATTGTTGTCTCTCTCACTAACTAGTCGTGCTAATTGATGTTGATTAGTCTCTAATTGTGTGTGTGTATAGGTTAGGTAATTAGTGTTTAATGTCTCTATGAACTTCTATATCCTTCCTAATGTGTCAGTGCTTGATTGAGATTGTGTGTACATGCATGCTAGAATTGCTTCTCTCTATGTGTGATCATCATTAGTATGTGTTGGCGGATACGCCACAACGGACGTCAGCACAGCGAGAACTCACCTAACAAGATTTGGTAGCTAAGGACGAAGTTCGACCCGCAGGCGCGTGGAAGTAAGCATAGGGTGTCAATCTACACTTGACCGAATCTCGACTAATTCCTACAAAGGTCTCTACCCAATGTCTAAGGTGCAACCTTCAGGAGTGCATAAGAGGAGATTTCCTACAACGCTTCCAAGAGCCAAATACCCATCAAACAGTCTCAAAACGCCATAGAACTTGAAGGAGACCCTACTAACACCAATAGGTCGCTCTCCCTAAGGTCCATGAACCAAAATCCCAACCCTAAACACCTGGTGCAAAATCACGTAGGATCTCTAGCCGAAAGACCTGCGTCGTTTTCGAAAACTAAAGTACCTAATGATGGGCTCCTAGTGGTTCCTTTCTACAATTGTCACACCAAAAGTGTTGCAACCAATAGTGATGGTTTTGATGTTGATAGTGATATGATTCAAGAACCATTTTGAGAGGTGCCATGGACTCTTGACCATTGTGGATCACCCTTTCAACCCAAAGAAGAGAGATTTCTTTGCTCGATTAGTCGTGAATTGATTCAAGCCAAACTATAGTTGTCAGTGCAGTGTCCAATGATGTATGTGTGCTTGTTTAGGTGGCTTTTAGGGACATTCGTGAGGGTTGGTGATGTAGTCCTCAATTGTCTTGTTGGCTGTGGTGGCTTAGTGATGGAGTGTGAAAGTCTACTATGATATTGCATCAACATCCAGTGAGAGCACAATGTGTTTATGGCACATGTGTTGTCACAACATTGACTTCAAGTGAGCTAGGGTCAACTCTGCATTTTGGCAATGTCTCACAATCCATAGAGACATAGGCACCTACATCATAGTCATCACAGCCCCATGACCCTAAGCTGCAGTCATATCCACCCCTGGGTACACATTCATCTATAGTCCTTGGTTGTCCGACATACCACAAACCCACCACTCTATAGGCTACTCTTTCCCTTGCTATGCATGGAGCCTCCACCAACAGCCGGCCCAGTAACATAACAACCACTTGAACCATGATGTATACTTTGTATTATGTACTTCATGTGGCATAATACAAAGTACAAAATACTTTGTATTGTGTACTTCTTATGAATTCATTTTATAGGGCATGAGGAATCAAATGCTTTACTTATTTTTGTCAATGTACTTTAATTTTGCAAAGGATTGCTGTCAATTTCATGATATGTGAGTTTAGTGCATGTGAGTGGTCTAATTGTCCATGGTTTAAATTTAATTTAACCAATGGTGTTAAATTTTGAAAACGACACAATTTTTAATGTGATATTTAAAAAAATATCACATTATGTGATAATTAACTCAATAAGCAGTCAAACATGATGGTGTGAATGGCCTTGAAAATTAAAGTGACTTTGGTTTTCTTTAAAAGGTAAATTCAACATACCTTTCATTCATTCACAGTTTCTCTCTACACTTATTTACAAGGAATGCCTCTTGATCTTTTCTTTTGTTCTTCTTGCTTTTATACATTCACCATGCCAAGAGGGAACCATAGACAACGCGTTGAGTGTGGATAAGCTGCTTAATGCGGACATGCTTCTCGTTGTGGTCGACCTTTCCCTCACGTCAACCCTATCAACAATGCTCACAGTAATTATATGTTCGATACCTGGTATGTAATGCTTTGCTTTTGTGAAGCACAAAGTGTAGGGAGGCGTTGTAGCACGACCTAATCGCAACCCACAAAATTGTCAAATCGTGGAACAGTAACCCGGCTAGGGCATGGAAGCACGAGCCTAGGATGTATAGACATAGAGGATTCAAGGGATCCTTCTACTCATCATAGAGAGAAGCTATGGAAAGGGCTTCCTCTAATCAACAACACATTCCTACTTACTAATCACTTGCACACAATCATGTGGTTGAAATTAACCTCTCACATCAATCACTCTATTCACAACTCTTAATCACACAACTACACAAGCATGCAATTAACATACCTACTCCACATTAGTGTTTCCATTCCGGCACAACCCCCTCAATGCGACTACATATGCACACACACTAACCGCACACCTTGTAGAGAGAGATGAAGAGAAGGAAGGCATAGCCCTCACACACCATGGCCAATGGTGTGGATAGGATAGATTAACTGAAAAAAGGGATTATGAGATCTACCATCACACTAATACAATCTCACTCCACATAATCAAACAAAGAAGACTAATAAGAAAGAAAGTGTAATTGATTATTAGAGATCAAGAGCTACACGGGCATGGAAAGCCCATGAGCCTCATGACCATCCAATCTACAAAGAGAAGAACTCACCCAATAATGACTTCTCATTAAGCATAGGGCTTTTTTATAGATTTGGACCTCAAACCCTTCAACTATGGGATAAAGTTGAGCTTTCTAGCTTAGACTCATACAACTTTGGAACTCCTACATGAGCCCAAGTCCCTATACAATGAAAATGAAATATTGTGCACTATAGCACATCCACATCTTGGTGCATAATCGGTGTAGACTGTGTTAGCCGCTGCTAACACAAAGTGCACACAACAACACATAATCTTTTCTTGAAACTGATGAAATCACAAAATCCCTATTTAACACCATGAATGAGATAAACTTAAGATGATATCACGCAATGGGCTACTATGAACTAGACAAGTCTTTGATATCATAGTGCAAGCAAGTGTGCAACTTTTGAGAGGCATGTGGAGGCTTGGGTACAAGTGTGGAGCACATACTTTGCTTCACAGGGATAGGCTAGTTGAACCAACAATGGAAACAATGACAACGACAATGACAATGACAATGACAATGACAACTAGGTTTTATCACTATATGCTAATGTTATTGAAATAAGGATGTAAACCTTATAGCCTTTTGACATTATTGTATATGTTTGTTTCACTCAATACTTATCCTTCTGCTAATGTTGCTTAAATAAAGATGTATATTTTAAAGCCTTTCAACATTACTATATGGGTATGTTTCACCCATCTCAATGTTAAGCTAATGTTGTTTACACATTTCACCATGTACTGAGAGTTGTAAAAGTTTTCTTTTAATGGGAAGTGTCATTTACTATAAGTTCCTCTATGTATTGCAAAGTGAATTGTATTCCCACTTAAGCAAAATGAATCTTTGGAATCTGCTTGTTGGATTCTAAAAAACCTTATGCATGAAATGTTTGCCAAAAAATCATGTCCTACCTATACAAAAACCAATAAAATCTTTTGTTTTCTCGCACATGGTTCTTGTCAAAGACTCCTCTCCCACCATCATGGAATCTAATACCAATTCATGTATTAATGATGAAATAAATTGCATGTCTTTTCTTTAATTAAATAGTGATTTCTTTTCCGACTTGTCCCAAGAAAATTACCTCTTTCAAGAGGGGATGATGATCATAAGATTGAGCTAGTGCCTAGAACTGCTTCTCGTATTTCACACACAACAAAAGGATATTTTCTCCCAAGTTAATGGGGAGATTTTTGGAAGAGCATTTTCTAGCAAGCACTTTTTTGAATACGACAAGCAGATTTCAAAAACGATTTTAGAGAGAGAATATGTGTGTGTGTGTGTGTGTGTGAGAGAGAGAGAGAGAGAGAGAGAGAGAGAGAGAGAGAGAGAGAGAGAGAGAGAGAGAGAGAGAGAGAGAGAGAGAGAGAGAGAGAGAGAGAGTACCACAAAGACCTATCCCCTCTCTTTCCCTGACTCTCCCTCCCTCTCTCTACACATCCATTGAGAGAGAACGAGAGAGAGAGAGAGAGAGAGAGAGAGAGAGAGAGAGAGAGAGAGAGAGAGAGAGAGAGAGAGAGAGAGAGAGAGAGAGAGAGAGAGAGAGAGAGAAGTATACCACAAAGATTGGTCCTCTCTCTTTCTCCGAATTACCCTTTCTTTATCTCTCTCTCTCTCTCTCTCTCTCTCTCTCTCTCTCTCTCCTTCCAAGTGTATGAGTTAAACAAATAGCTAATTAACAGATCGATGTGGTGAAAATAATAGCTTAGAGAGAGAGATACCATAAGTAACAAAATACATCATCTCTTAAATGGTGAAAAAAAACTAAAGATTTAGAAAGAGAATTATCCCTTATTCATAGAGAGCAATGCATTTTGCATCACATGTAGGGCATAAAATGCGCTTTATATGTTGTGACTGTAGTCAATTTCTTGAAGGCCAAGGTCTTGTAGGAGCACTATCCTCTATGGGCAGCAAGAGATTATTCACCACGTGCTCTAGTTGCTCCTATAGTCTTTCCTCATCCTCCTCCATGATGGTCCCACAATTGTTTTCCAGCAGGAGATGGCGAATTGACCCTTTTCATTGAAGTTTAGCAACATGCACATCTTTAGCTCTATGTGAATTTGTTAAATGCCATGCATTTCTATTGTTGCCCTTGATCGCCTATTTGAACCATTGAACTCCATATGTGGCCTCCAGGGCATCCCTAGTATCTTTGATGGACGTCTCAAGCTCGTCAAACATTGTGGTAAAAAAGTACTGGTCTGCATAAGGTAGTGGGTGTAGGCTTCTAAAAATGTGAAGATAATGCCATTTTATGGCCTTTGATAAACTTTTGATTCAATGCTAACATTAATAGATGGCTCATGTGACATGCCAACAACCTCATACCCTTTGTCACAATGTAAAAAAGCATTACAGAACAGTGCATTGCAATGTTCAACAAGCCATAGAAGATGCATTACAAAATCATATAAAAAGTGTGAAACTATTTATAATCCTTCATCGTTGGGATTCCAAAACTGCAAATACACGGAGGAGAGAGAGTCAATGGTGAAATATACATTCAAGAACATGTTTCACTATTGAGGAAAGTGAATTAAAGTCTTGAATTAAAGTCCGCCTACATGTTTATGGTAAGATAAGTGTCCTCCCTACTTAGTGCATTGAAGACTTAAACTTTACCAATAATTGGCTAATGGATAAACATATTCTCATTGAGGATTAAACCTAAAATACGTGAGAATACAAAGTATATGTGCTTGCACACAAGATAGGGTCGTTTGTTCTCGTTCAAGCTTAAACCTAAAACACATAACAATCTTGTTTAGGCCTAAATCTAAAACACACAAAAATACAAATTCTGTGTGTTTACACACAACATAGGGTTGCTTGCGTGCAAGACGATCTTGAAAATTTGGGCACTTGCAAGATGGCTCTTTGCAAATTTGAACCTCGTACTTATTGCCATGTTTTCCTTTTGCATGTGTTGTCACCTTGAAAACTTCATTGACCCCTTGGGGTCCGACAAATCTCCTTTGTCACGCTTGCCTGCAAAGCCAAAGCCGATGTTATTTTGTGGGTTGACCCTACTGTGTTGTGCAATACTCTATTTGCATCCCATCATGAGTGTTGGAATGACCACTTTGCTTTAGAGTATGTGATGCACCTGCCAGATACTCTTTAACCCTTGGAGTTCCACATTAGTAGAAGTGCACTTCCCCGCAACTTGCTCCACTCGATACCCTCCTTCATTCAATTTTTACAATTCCTTTGGAGTAAGATTTGTGCAAACTTGCACTAGTCAAATGTAGGTATTGTCCCACATTGCGTGTTAATATTGCTATCCAAAATATTGCAGTGTAAAACATGATCAAGACAAAACCAAAACCATTGGTGGACCATTCCCCTTGGATACTTGTGATATCTTTCATGAGAGGGAGCCAAAACTCTCTCATTGGATTCTACGATAACGTGCCACATCTTCACCCTCCATTAGGCATTCTTCTACAAGTCACTTTGCTGCCTGTGTGGGTGCACTGAATAGCCCACATAGCTTTATTGATCATGCTCTCCTTTACCATACGTTCTCCCTCTTCATTCCTCCTAACATGCATGTTTGTGGACCCTTCACTTGCAAAGTTTATCTTCCTTTGGTGTCCACCTTGTCGACGATCCTTGGTGACTAAATTACTCTCCGATGGATGAGTTGAATCATCCTCTACAGTAATCATGTGTATTGGCAATCTCTTTTTTCAATAGTTTCTTTATCGTTCATTAGAGTCATGTAGCATGGAGTTCCCTCGGTGGCTTCATGAACTATTCGTGTGACATGGTTTTGAAGAAGGACATTTGCTAGGTCAATAGTGCATGTATCGTACAACAATATCCACCACTTGAACCCCTCACCTACCAACCAACTTTTGTGTTTGCTTTCAACAAAGTTTGTGCGTGGGGGGTGTTGAGACCCTTTGTGCTGTTTTCAACAAGGTCATGATGCTACCCCAATGGGCAATGTGGACCTCTCACTAGCTTCGCCAAGAATCCATGCATTCAAGATTTTTATCCATGCAATCACCTAATCGCCACCATTGTCGTAGCAATTGGGCCTCAGCTGCAAGTGTTTCATTAATTTGTGTTTGTCTCCACTTTTCACGTATTTCTTTGTGGGTTTCTTGTTATGGTGCAACTATGTTTTTGGTCGTGTGTTGATGCATACTTTGATTCTAATAAAACAGGCAAGAACACTCTCATCCATCCATCCATCACATTGGCCTTGCCAACATTGAGCTCATGGCGCAGTGCATGGGAGTGATGTAGCAATGATTGGGGTTGTTATTCCTACCATAGAGAAGCCATTCTTGCAGTGGATGAGAATGCATGTCTATTGGTGGTGATTGGAGAGATGAGTATAGTAACACTTAAACTAGGCAGTTTAAAATGTATATATGAGTGCGGCATTACTTATGCTTGTTTTGTAGTCGTCTATTAAGCTTGGTGGAGAGATAGAGTTTGAGAATTCTATGATGAAGAAGTTCCATGTACGGGCTGCATGTGATTGCAGCTTGTCTCTTAAAGAGGCAATGCAAGCTTATCATGGTGAGCAACTTGGCAAGGTATTTTTGTAGTGGAAGGCAAGCATAAGGGCCACAAACAATGGAGAGAAGTAGCCGCACTCTGCGTGCACTATGTGCTGCTTACTATATAGGTATTGCACTTTTTTTGATATCTTTCATCAATGTTGTTTGTTTTCATATTTTTTGTGATTCATGGCATGATCTTATCTTACATGGTGGGTCAGAGCCATAAGAAAAGCTTTGTGATACCTGTCCCTCCATCATCCTAGTGATGTACGGGTGTAGTCAAAGAGAGAGGAGACTAGGATCTATATGGACGAGTATATTGACAAGCTCCATGGTCAAAATTCTTGGAGAATGGTTCTTAGAATATTCCGATGGTGAGCTCCTTGAAAATGAAGTGGATGCATACAATTATAAGTTATACCATTTTCATGCAAGGAACAAAGTACTTTATTGTTGTTCAATGCCCTTAGTCTCAATATGATTTGCAACACTACATCGAAAGGCGTGTGCAAAGGAAAATATTTCAAGAGCCACCATTACTTAGCCCGAGCATGCATTGTCTCCTAGCATAGACAAAGGCTATCAAAGCCCAAAAATAACAGTAGGGAGTCCATCAACCATTAAGAAGAGAGGTCAAGTGGTCATCAAGGAGTCAAAGGAGTTTTCAAAAGAGGAACAATTTGAGAGAAGCAAATAGCAACGTGGTGCATGAGATTCCAAGATGGGTGACTCCAAGCGGAGCTTAGAATCACAAAGGTTGAGCCCATTGTGGGAGCCAAGGTCTAGAGGTCAATATGAACTTTCTCTTCGGTGACTAAAGGGAGCAAGAACATCCATTCCTCTTTTGATCATTGTAGAAGGGATTTCGATAAATTTGGAAGCAATGCAAATAGATGGTAATGAAGAAATTGCAACCTGGTGTTTATCAACAATTGACTACATTCTTTTTAATGTAAAGTGACTTCAACACACTCATACGTGGAAATGGCCTATGGTGGGGTTGCTAGAGTGGTTCCTCTACATCTTGCAATGTTCGTTGATGTAGACCATCTATGGAGGGCGCTTCACGATCGAACAACTCTCTTGAGTGAGTATATGGCGAATTAGGTTTTCAATGAGTGAACCTAGTACTTTGGATATTCTTTGCATCATAGAAGCCTGCAAGTGATCTGTCATTTTATAGGCTTCCTATCCTACATTGGAATAATGTACCCTAAAAGAGGCTCAAAGGGTTGTGACTTGTGTGGGCGAACTTACCCCACACTACAAATTGAAAGCTGGTATTGGTGGCATTCCTCTTTGGAGCATATTCTCTGTAGAGCTCGTGGAGAGTGTCTTAACCTTGATTGCAGAGTTTCTCCTACCCAATGGTGCAATTGTGGTAGCGTGTCGAGCAGACCATCTCTTAGCCGTCACTCAAGAAGCTCACAAGTGCCATTTTCGGCATACTCATACCATTTTTCTTTGATTGTTCTCATGCACATATGTAGTTGTTGACAATTTCATCGATCTAGTAAGCCCTAACCCATTTTTCTTGATGTCCAACAATTGTTACCTTTTTGTTTCCCATGTGACACAAACCCATATTGCAGGTGAAGACTTTGGTGCTTGCCATGTTTGTACGCGATTGTGACAAGCCCCCATTGGTTCCTTTCTATGATTGTTGCATTGGAGATGTTGCAGCCAATGGTGAGGGTTTTGACACAACAATGACATGATTCAGGAGCTGTTTTGAGAGGCACCATGGTCTCTCAACAACTGTGGATTAGCCTTTCACCCTAGTGTGAAGAAGAGCGAGTTCGTTGCTCAATAAGTTGTAAAGAATTTAAGCTATAAATAAGAGTTGTTGCTAAAGTGTTTTAATGATGCATGTATCATGTTATAAATGGCTTTTAAGAACATTCATGAGGGTTGGTGATGAAGTCCTCGATTGTCTTGCGGTGGCTTGGCGATGAAAAGTGAGAGTCTACTATGACATTGCATCAACATCGAACAAAATCTCGGTGTGTTTCAAGTACATGTGTTTCCTCAACAGTAGGCCACAATACCCACATCATAGACATAACACCCATGTCATAGCCACAACACCCTCATCTCACCATGCTACCATTTTTGTCCACTCAAGACCTACCCCCAAGCCACATCCATCAACATTGGTAGTTTTGCCACCATATGGTCCACTTCACCCGTCATTTTTCCCTTTTATGGGTGAACTCATCGACCACCACTACACAACCCATTGTTTCCCCCACTACCCATGGGGCCACCACTCACACCTACATAGATAGCACAACCTCCACTTTGGCCATGTTGTACACTTTGTATGTTGTATTGCATATGACCTCGTTTTCTTTGGCATGTGGAAATAGATGGTTTATATGTCTTTGTCAATAGTGTTTGATTTTGCAATCGATTGTCAATTTCATGAGATTAATTTAGTGCATGTGAGTGGTGCAAATTTCAATTTGGTAGTGACGGGGTCAATATTTAATTTAGTTGATAGTGTTTAATTTTAAAACTTATAAACAAATTTCAAGTGATTATTTGAAGTGCAATCTGTAACAAATTAACCTCTTGTTCAATAGTGCTGCATATACTATTATATGCCACAAGCAAAAGTGATGGTGTGAATAGCTTATACAATAAAATGACATTTTGTTTAACGTAACATTTTATTTGAAAGGCATCATATAATAATATGCCACACCCTAAAGTGATGGTGCAAATTGAATAATGAAGTTTGTTTTGTTTTGTTTAAAAGGCAAATTCAACTACACATTCATTCATCCGAAGTTTCTCTCTGCACGTCTTCATGAGCTACTTCTCTTATCTTTTTTTCCATACTCCTTTCTTCAATACATATATCATGCCGAGAGGAAACCACATATGACACAATGAGCGCATACAAGCTGTTGGATGTGGACAAGTTGTCCCACACATTGACCCTATCAACAACCCCCATGCTAAGTATATTCTTGATTCTTTGTATATAATGCTAAACTTTTGTGAACCGCAACCAAGGGTGGAGGGAGTAAGTGATCATTTCCCCTGTCCTTATCGCTTTGGCCCTATCATGTCTTGTATAGATATATGCATCAAGGGTATTGGAACGAGAATACAAAATGCATTCATAACAAATGGACCTTTCTCATCTAGAGTCTTTGCCATAGATGTCATTGAAATTGTGCCACATGAGGTGTATCCTTGAAATTGAACACAAAATCCTCTTCAAGGATGGTTTCTAGAAGGATGTTGAAAGGTCCATCTCTTGATTATTATGAGTAGAGGCTTGAGACAATTTAATAGATCCAGAAGCTAGTATGGTGCCATACCTTTACTACGTGAAGTGTCCCAAGGATCCTTGCTTTCCTTGAATTTTGACTAAAATATGAGAAGCTTTTCAAGATTTTGAGTGCTTTAATATTCTTTTTGAAGGTTTTTGAGCCCTGGGAACGTGCTCTGATAGCATGCAGTACTCCTCCACTTTTAGATAGAGTTTTGCATGTCAACTTTACTTTGTAAAGGTTTTACATCAATATACAAGCATGGTTATTTTTTGCTTGTGTTGATTTGTTCTCTCTCTCTCTCTCTCTCTCTCTCTCTCTCTCTCTCTCTTTGTGCTCTCATCTCGTTCTCTGCACTTTCTCTGCACGCCATCTCCAACCATGGCTCCTCCTTGTCACTGACACCCACCATAGCTGCTCCCAACAAGTGGTATCAAAGCTTAGGCTATAGGCGATGAAGGTTGCTATCAAGGCGCTACCATCATTTACTGGTGGCTAAGGCGAGGTCAAGGTTGGTATGGCTCCCACTGCAAAGGGTTTGTGGTTAGAATCTTGGCAACATAGCATTTCAAAACGCAAATCAAAGCAACAATTGGAAACATGGGGGGTCCTCTGTCAACTAGCGATTCAAAAGGCCCCCTTGGGGGGCTACCTATGCTAAACACCGGCCAATACAAACCAGCTTTTCAAAATGTTGTTGTGTGCAACAAAGTCCCAAGTGATTCTTCCTCAAAACCCTTAAGATCCTCGATATCAAACTTGTCCATCCATTAATGTTTGGCCCTCTCTCCATGTAAGAGGCGGTTCTCATGTGGCGCTCTGGTGCAAGAGTGTGGCATCATCAAAGTTGCCTCTCAAAAGGTTGTTGCAAGCCCCTACCATATATTCCGAAGTTGCATTTGTTGGAAGATATGGTTATCAATTTTGCCTTGGCATTAAGGGTGGATATCAACAACAAGGCTTTGGCTATTAATAACCCATGACATTGAACTTAGCAAAGACTTGAATATTTCTTTAAAGTTTGTTTTTGTCCTATGGGGTCTATTAGTAGTGGGCAATTGGCTGTCACTTTCTTGGATGCTCGTGTACCTTGTTGCTCTTGTGTCTCATAATTTTCCTTTTACGACACATACAAAGATCAAATTGAGCTATATGAAGAGAAAGGTTATGAGCAAACATAAAAACACTATACAAAGGTCAATGCGATAGTTCCCATTAAAATTTTGGAATGCTTTTCCCAAGCTAAAGTGATGTCTTCTAGTTCTCAAGTTTCTTTATGTTATCATAATTTTGTTTTAGGTTGTCACTTATCAGCTACAGCCATGTCAACATTGTACGAGTTATAGCACTGCCACATGCAAAGTGGTAAGACCTCCCAAAATTTGTTTAGTTCAAATCCTTGTTGTAAAACACTTCTCATGAGGTTATTGGGGGTAAACCTAACCAAAGGTTTGAAAGTGAACCAAAACTCCATATGTTGGTAGCTATTTTGACCTACAACCTATGTGTTTAAGTGGGGGTTTCATTGTCATAGCGCCATGTTATGTGTATACCAAAACCCTTGGTTGTGAGCACACCTAAAACTCACAGTTGAAGAGTAAACCTAAAACTCTTATGTAATCAGAGTGGTCAATCTAGTTTGGGCTTGAGGGGGAATTGTTTGGTTTTCAAGCCCTAGGAACATGCTCTTTTTAGGTAGTGTTTTGCATGGTAACTTTTACTTTATATATGTAAAGGTTTTACATCACTATACAAGCGTGGTAATTTTTTGCTTGTGTTGATTTGTTCTCTCTCTCTCTCTCTCTCTCTCTCTCTCCCACCCCCCTCGCATCTCTCTCTCTCTCTCTCTCTGCACTTGCTATGCACGCCATCTCTAACCATGGTTTCTCCTTGTCACCAACACCCACCATAGCCGCTCCCAACAGTGAGTGCTTTAATATTCTTTTTGAAGGTTTTTGAGTTAGATGGGTGGATATACACTTTAGTTGCTCATTTGTGCATGTTAGTATCTTTGGACATAAATCAAGTGTCCTTGTTGTGACTCAGATCATTTTGGGCTGCAGCCATGGGCTCGGATCATTTTGGTGCACCATTTATAGCTTAGATTGTTTTGTGCACAAGTCAAGTTTTTCACCACTAGGAGGTCCCAAACTTTGAGAGGAGCGCCTAAAAGGGCAATTGAGAAAACTTTTATAAAAAAATGTTAATTTCCCAAAATGATTTGAGCTTAGATCATTTTTTGTCAGTCAGGTATTTGACAAAAATTTGCCAAGGTTGAGCACCTTGTCTAATGTTCAATGGCAAGACTTGAGTTTTGACCCAAAATTTTGCACAGATCGTTTTATACAACTATTATTATCCACACAAGGCTTTAAGCACATTGGCCAACTCTAGGTCAAAAATGTCCCCTACTACTCAAAACGATGTCCCTCTACTGCCCAAAATGACATGAGGGCTAAGAAACAATTTGAGTGACCCCAAACTATCTCAATAACAGAGAGTGTGATTTTAGTGCTATTATCTTACTTGGGTATAAAAGAATACTCTCTAGAGATGAGCTTAGTGTTGATTAAGATAAGTAACCACCTAATTTTTTATTTGGAGGTTCAAAAAAGAAAGAAAAGGTAAGTTTTGTTGTCATTTTCTTTGAAGACTTATGCCAAAAAGGTGAAAAGATGTTCTTTTGTACACTATTTCCTATGCATTTGATGAATCCAAACCCTATCTCCTTTCAAATTTCTACTAATCCTACTTAACCTCATCTTAATCAATAGGAGAAAATCTCAATTGCAATGGTTTTATGAGGGTTTGTGCGCCTCCCACAACTCAAACAGAGTCGCACCAATCGACTAAATTCGATGAATTTGGAGGTTTACCCTGGCCTAGAGTGTAGAAATTGTCAATCCGATCAACTTGGAGGTTTACCATAGCCTAGAGTGCAGAAACTATCCTACATTGGTGGTCTCAAGAGATGCATATCGAGAGCATTGAGAGCTCAACCACTTCCACATAAACCTTAACATATTGGTTAATTGGTCTACTAACCAAATAGAGGCATGACCACAAATTATCATAGGTAGACTGACAATGAAATCCATACAATTCTTTCCTAAATTTTGTTAGGGATCTCTAATGGATGTAAGAGCCTACCTACCTTGAGAGACTCAACTTTTTTCACTTGAGGCTTTTGACAATGTAACGCGCACTCATGTACATCCTTATGTAAACATGACCATAAAATTGTCTTCTACGTAATGCACATGTCTTCCTAATACCAGGATGACCTTCAGTTGGAACTATTGTGACAATAAAAAAGAATTTGGTGCTTAGTGTCTAAGTCCATGGGTACATGTACCCTCCCCTTGTGGAGTAGATATCCACCCTCAATAGAAAAAATATTCAATTGTTGTAGTTCTTCTTGAGAAGAAATAGAAATGAGTGTAAGTTAATGTCTGCACTCACATTAGAGTGAGAAGGATATGTGATTTCTACATGACCCACATTGTACTGTACAAGGGATCGTGCTCACACTTCCTTCAAAGAGAGGCCAATAATTCACTCTTAAATTTTGTGAAAGAAAGAGCATTGATCTTTAGCATTTGGCTTAAAGCATTGAATATCATGTTGTAGCAAACTTTATGATACCATAAAGAGTAACCGTACAATTGGAGAATCTCAACACAATCTCAACCTCTCTCTGCACCATATAAACAATGCCTCCATCGGCAAAGGGCATGTATAATGGCATATAACTCATGCCTCATACACAAAGTGATTTTGTTGAGCACTATTTAATTTCTTGCTTTCAAAGGCAATTGGTTTACCATCTTGAAGTAGTATTGCACCAATGGCCTTATTACTAGCATCCGTCTCCAAAATAAAAGGTTTTGTTGAATCAATAATATGTAGTAGGGGAGCAGTAGTTGAGGCTATCTTAAGCTTGTCAAAGCTACAACGTTTCTTTGCTTGCCAAGTAAAATGATGACCCTGACCTTTCAATCTATCTTTGCATAACATTGAATAAACTTGTGATAATAGCTAGCCATGCCCAATAAAATTTAAAGCTCTTCCAAGTATTTCTACTTTACTAGTATCCATCTTCAAACCCTCTGTTGGGGTATAAAGCCCAATGTGGTTGCCTAGGTAAGTGGGCGGGCCGCCAGGGATGTACACATATTCTTTTGTAAAAACCTAATAAGAACTCACTATGCTCTACACATTACAGTAGAGCAAGTTCACCATATCGTCGTGCTCTTCTTCTCGCACTCTCTCTCGCGTCGCACTTCCGCTCGTACTCCTTCAACTGGTATCAGAGCTCAGATCGAGGCTCGGGGCAGCACTGCAGGAGGCTAGAGTCACCAGCACAGATTGGAGTGAAATTCGACAGGCGAAGACACGGCCCCAAATCTTGTGGGAGAACCCGAAGAGCTTGGTGTTCTCAGAATTTCATTCTGAGGTCATCTCGGCCACCGTTCGGCTTCGACAAAGGTCTACGCAGGCCATTTTCGACTATGTGGTCTCGACGGGTGCATATCCGACTCTGCAAATTTGGGGTTTTCGGCCTACGACTGCAGATGCTGAGGATATCGACACTCCCAGAGTGTTGATTTGTGGCTGTCTACACATCGAAGGACGGCTCACAGTTCTTGGAGGCGTGTCACATACGACACGGGCGCATCTACACACAGACTGTAGGTGACATCCACTAGTTCATCAGGTAGCTTGTGTTTGCTGCTTGATATTCCAGATTTCATCCTGACATTGCAAGTACTTCCACATGGGATGTATTGTCAGAGATGATGTATGTCTGTTGAGGGTTTGCTGGCTGTGAGTCACGCAGCAAACAACCGCCGCAGCGGTTACAACATACAGTGGGAAATTTGTGGATGTATGACTTTGTGGGAAGTCTATGTACTGTTAGATTTACTGCAGCCTTTGTTGAGGGTCGAGTGAGGTTTTATTGAGCTGGGGGATTCTCGAATGTTGAGATCCTTTCGGTGATACAGGTCTTGGAGCGATCCCTCGAGCACCCTAGATAGGCAGCTAGGATGTATTGACTGTGAGTTAGACAGTTGGGATTGCATCTTTGCTTTATTGCCGTTGAGGCATTGTCGCAGTCTATGCTTACAGGACAGTGACAGGACAGTCAGAGACAGTACATGTGCAGGACAGGTTTACCCGTAGCTTACAGTGTCAGAGAGACAATGTTTTTTGAGCTGTTTTTTGGTCTGTTTTTGAGTACACCAGAGCCATTTTACAAAGGAGACTATGCCGAAATTTATGCAGAATCTGAAGCTTTCTTGGTTCATTTGACACGTTGATATTGGTTCAGAGGTCAGTTTACAGGGGAAACTCTGTCGAATTTTTCCCGGGAAAGTAAACTACTGTGAAGCGTAGCTGTGGCTGGATCACATGACATTGCTCTTTACGATATCAAAAAGTTGGATGGAACCAATTTCCCATTGTGGAAGAAGCAGATTTGGCACGTGTTGGTACAAAAGAAGCAAATAAAACCTATAAAGCTCAAGGGGATAAAACCAGAAGATATGGACGAAGATGAATGGAGCGAAATGGATGAATTGGCACTTTCTACCATTATGCTGACTTTGGCAGAAAGCGTTTACTTCAATGTAGCAGACGAGATGTCGGCTTATCAAGCATGGTTAAAGCTGAGTGATCTTTATGAGAAGCAGAGTGCAACTTCACAGGTATACTGGCTTAAGAAGCTTGTTGACTTGAAGATGAAAGAAGGGACACCTATGTCCAATCATCTGAATGAATCTAACACAATCTATAGTCAGTTGTCAGCTCAAGGTGTCAAGTTTGATGAACCTGTTAGAGCTAAGTTCCTGTTGATCACATTGCCGGAAAGTTGGGACACTTTTCGCACAGCTTTGAGTAATTCTGCACCTCCAGATGGTTTGAACATAGCAGGTGTAGAAGGAAGTCTGCTTACTGAAGAAACCAATAGAAAGACAATGGACAAAGGCAAAGGAACAGCCTTAGTTGTCAGGGGAAGGACCAAAGAAAAGTACAAAGGTGGAAAGAGGAATCAGTCTCGTAGCAAGTCCCGCAGTGCTAAAGGCAAGAGTGACATAGAATGCTACCATTGTGGCAAGAAGGGTCACATGAAAAGAGACTGCAGAGAATGGAAAGCAGAAAAAGGCAAAGAGAAAGCTGAAGACCATGGTGAGAAGAACAAGTCCTCAGTGAAGATTCAAGAAATAAATGTGACAAACACTGTTGCAGAGGATGACAGTCTAGTGTCAGGAGACATCTACTTCTTGAATAATAAAATGGACTCAGATCTTCTTACAGCATCTGATGGAAATGCACTGAGTGACTAGATTATAGACTCAGGGGCATCACTTCATGTGTCTCCAAACAAGGAGTGGTTTACCTCTTATGTGACCACTAAAGATCATGTTCGGCTAGGCAATGGGCAGACATGTGAGATCTTAGGTGTTGGAGATGTTCAATTGAAGTTTCAGAATGGCTCTTCTTTCACGCTGAAGAATGTGAGACATGTTCCCGCAATTACCAAGAGCTTGATCAGCACATGTTTACTTGATGATGCTGGCTACGTCACCACTTTTGGACAGAACATGTGGAAGATATCCAAGGGTTCTATGACAGTAGCACATGGAGTAAAGTCTGGAGGACTTTACATGATTTATGTATCAAATGTCTCTAAAAATGTAATCAATGTAACCGAGCAGCCGAACGTTTCTTTGTGGCATAGCCGGTTAGGACATATGTCCAAGAAGGGAATGGAAATCTTGTCTCGTTCTGGTTATTTGCCTGGCTTCTCATTTAATGATTTTGAATTCTGTGAACATTGTCTGTATGGTAAGCAAACACAGCAGCCACATAAGCATAGAAGCAGTAGAAGAGATACACAGTTGGCACTTGTTCATAGTGATTTGTGTGGACCTATGCCTAACCTATCTCTAGGGGGAGCTTCTTACTTTATGACATTTATAGATGATTACTCGAGGAAAGTATGGGTTTACTTTCTCAAGCACAAGGATGAAGCGTTTAGTGTTTTCAAAACGTTTGTGACACTTGTGGAGAATCAGAGTGGCAAGAAGCTTAAATGCTTACGCACTGACAATGGTGGAGAGTATGTTTCAAAGGCCTTTCAGGACTTTTGTTAGTCAAAAGGTATAAAACGTGAACTTACTGCTCCTTACAATCCTCCTCAAAATGGTGTTGCTGAGAGGATGAATAGGACCATACAAGAGAAGGTCAGAAGTATGTTGTCTAATGCACAGCTGCCAAATGGGTTTTGGGCTGAAGCTGTATCAACAACTGTTCATCTTGTAAATAGATCTCCTAGCAAGGTTTTGCAGAAGGATCTGTGCCAGAGATGGTATGGTCAGGAAAAATGCCCTCATACAAGCATCTCAGAGTCTTTGGCTGTGAGGCATATACTCACGTTCCAAAGGAATTTAGGAACAAACTTGAGCCAAAGAGTAGAAAGTGCATCTTTCTAGGCTATGGTAATTCTGGTGAGATGGGGTACAGACTTTGGGATCCCGAATCCAGAAAGGTTGTCCGCAACAATGATGTTCACTTTAATGAATCCAAATATCATTCTAAAGCAGAGAGGGTCGAGGAGATTAGAAGAGTTGTCTTCCAAGAAGATGGACCTGCACGTGCAAGACAAAATGTCAGGGCTCAAGAGGAGCAAGGACAGGATAGAGTGGAACCACAGGTTGTGGCTGAGCCTGAGCCACCTATTGTGCGTAAATCTGAACGTGTCACGCAACCTCCTGATAGGTTTGTTCCATCTATGAATTATGTCATGTTGACTGATTGCAATGAGCCTTCATGTTACAAGGAAGCAGTGCAAATGAAGGACTCCGGGAATTGGCAATTGGCCATGCAGTCAGAGATGACAGCTCTGCATAAAAACCAGACATGGAAGCTAGTTAAATTACCACGGGGCAAAAAGGCTATACCCTGTAAATGGGTTTACAGGTATAAGATCACCGCTCATGATAGTTAGCCAAAGTACAAAGCAAGGCTTGTTGCCAAGGGCTTTAAGCAAGAACAAGGCATTGACTTTGATGAAGTCTTCTCTTCGGTGGTCAAGATGACTACATTGAGATGCTTTCTTGCATTGGTTGCCATATTAGATTTGGTGTTTCACCAAATGGATGTCAAGACAGCGTTCTTGCATGGTGATTTAGATGTGAAAATTTACATGCAGCAGCCAGAAGGGTTTGTTGAGAAAGGCAAGGAAGATTGGGTATGCCAGTTGTTAAAGAGTCTTTATGGCTTAAAACAATCACCGAGGGCATGGTACCATAAATTCCACAAGTTTATGCTTTCTCAAGGCTACAAACGTAGTGAGTTCGATCACTGTCTATATACAAAGAAGGCTAAGGATGGTAGTTGGCTGATCCTTATTTTGTATGTGGATGACATGTTGATTGCTGGCAAGCACTTGGAAGAAATTTCAGCTTTGAAGTCAAAGATGGCAAAATCGTTTGACATGAAAGACATGGGTGAGGCAAGTCATATACTTGGTATGCGCATTGAGAGAGACAGATCAAAGAAGTTGATTTGGTTATCTCAAACAGAGTATATTGACAAGGTTTTGCAACGTTTCAATATGGAGAAGGGAAAGGCACTGAGTGTTCCATTGCCACCATATGTGAAACTTAGCAAACAAGATTGTCCTGTGTCTGAGGAAGAACAGGCTGAAATGGATAAGATTCCATATGCGTCTGCAGTGGGTAGTTTGATGTATGCAATGATTGCTACTCGCCCAGACATTGCATTTGCAGTGGGAGTAGTAAGTCGATACATGTCAAACCCATGCAAGAAACATTGGGAGGCAGTGAAAGGAATATTGAGATACCTGAAAGCTACAAAGAGTATGCGTATATGCTATGGGAGTCAGGAGCTAAGTGTAAAGGGTTTTACAGACTCAGATTATGCAGGTGACTTAGACAACGGAAGGTCTACGTCAGGGTATGTCTTTACATTGGCTGGTGGAGCAGTATCATGGCGTTCTAGATTACAAGATTGTGTTACTCAGTCTACTACAGAGGCTGAATATGTTGCAGCATCAGAGGCATGCAAAGAATCAATTTGGCTTAATCGACTAGTAACAGATTTGGGAATCAAAGAAGATATGCTTGTGTTATATTGTGATAGTCAAAGTGCTATACAATTGGTTCGCAATCCAGTTTATCACTCAAAGACAAAGCATGTGGATGTGAAGTATCATTTCATCAGGGAAATGCTCGAGGATAAGCAACTTCAGCTTGTCAAAGTTCACACCACAGAAAATCCTGCTGATCTACTTACAAAAGGACTTCCCTCAGAGAGCTTTGCGCATTTTCGCAAGCAGTTAGGTGTAGGGTAGTACATCACTTCTCTACATCTCTTGTATATTAGCTTGTATAGTAGCTTCTCTCACATTTAAAGTACCACATTGGACTTTAAGTGGGAGGTTGTTGGGGTATAAAGCCCAATGTGGTCGCCCAGGTAAGTGGGCGGGCCGCCAGGTATGTACACATATTCTTTCGTAAAAACCTAATAAGAACTCACTATGCTCTACACATTACAGTAGAGCGAGTTCACCATATCGTCGTGCTCTTCTTCTCGCACTCTCTCTCGCGTCGCACTTCTGCTCGTACTCCTTCACCCTCAACTGAAATAATATAGCCAAGGTACTACACTCCTCTTTGCATAAAAGCAAATTTTCTCTTCTTGGCAAATAAGGCATGCTACCTTAGTAGATCAGAAACCTTTTGAAGATGTTCTAAATGTTCTACCTTTCAACTACTTTAAATAAGTATGTCATCTAAAAAGACAACTACAAATTTACCTAAATAAGGTCATAGGGTAGTGTCCATGAGTTCCATAAACAAGATTGGAGCATTTGTCAACCCAAAAGGAAGAAGAAGAAACTCAAAATGTCCAAACAGTGTTAAAAAAGATGGACTTAAATGTTGTAATTGGACAATGTTCAGGGTCTTTTATTGTCTCCTTGTCGTTGCCCCTAGCCTTCTTTTGTCCTATGCTTCTATTCAAAGGACAATCTTGCTTGGCAGGCTTGTCAAAAATAGACACTTGAAGCACATATTATCTTTCTTTGCTTTGGAAAAATCTACCATAGGCAAAGAGCCTCGACATTCCGTAGCGTTCTTTGCAATCTTCTGATAATTTGAAGACACATTGCATTTATGGTTGTTATTGTAAAAAGAAGAATGATTATTTGCTACATGGTGCTTAGATCGTAGCCCTTTCTCATACATGTTTTGCTTTAACATAAAATCCTCATTGGACTCCCCGTACTTTGCAAATTTTGTTGAGATTATACAGCTTGAGAATCAAAATCAGCAAGAGATGGTGTATGCATGATGCACTCATTCCAAGCTTGCCAGCTCTTCTCTTTCTCATTGCTTGGAAGGAACTCCTTCCAAAACATAGCTTGAAATCATTGCTCGATTGTAGGCTTTTTATTTGGCTTCAACAAAATCTGGCCTTGCCTTCAAGTGCTAAACTTGTTTCAAGAGAATGTAATACATCTATGGTTCCATGCAGATGCTGGATATTTGTCCACTTGTGAAAAGTCGTATTCACAATATCTTTCTTCCTCTCTTGGTCCTCTCCTCTATAAATTGACGGCTTTAAGTCCTTCATCCATGATAATTTCTTTTGGTTGTTGTGCCCCACAATGAGAGGTCTGGATAGTGGTGGTTCATCATTGGCTCGACTGGCCACAATTGGATTTTATGATCGATCATTGGCCATTAGCATTGCGAACTTGTTAATTAGCTTCGTAAGTGTAGTTAAGTTTGAATTGATGGTCACCAATTCTTCTCAATTTGATCTGTGTATCAACGAAGAGTGTTAAGCTCGGTCTTCATGTATACCATCACTATCCTCATCCTGCATGTATTGGCGCCATGGTTACATCCATCCCCAAAGTTGGAGCAATTTTAAAGTTAAAGCGGTGAATTAACAAAAAAAGTTGATTTGTTTGCTTACTTATGACAGAATCTGCTTGAATTCCATCTCCAAATAGCTATGCCAAAGTTATGAGCATATGCATGCTTGAATCCATGCCTACTTGTGGTGGTCCCCTTAAATGGGTTTGGCCAATTAGGCCACCAAATAATCCCCAAAGGGGCACCCAAGTATGAGAAAAACTCACAAGCTATGGTATGGAAGGTTATTGTTTGTAGGGCTAGGGTGCTCCTATCTAGAGCCACAACCTTTGCTTTTTGCACACCTTGAATCCCTCTCTTGCTTGTGGGTAGGGATAGTTCCCTTCCACCATGCAAGTCATGTAACCACCACATGCAACCACTTCATGCCATGCAAGGCCTCCGTTTCTTGTTGCGTGTATCCCAAAAAGGACCATGCCTACTCTGATACCATTGAAAGGCCATTGGCCTTAGGGTCATGACTGACACCCTTGGCCTAGAGAGAGCTCCCACGCATGTTGTCCATGTGGTTGTGCCATTGGGCCTTGCTCACTTAGCGTTGCTAAGGCCTTAAGACCTTAGCAACATATTCATCCAAAAATATGGAAGATGTTCAATTTCTTTTTTGGGTATGGCTGGCTATTATTGCAAGTTTATGCAAGGATAGCTATGCCTTTGACTGAAAAATTGAAGGTTTAAGGTCATCTATTTATTTGGAAAGACAAGCTATAGAGTAGCTTACAAAAACTAAAGACAGCTTTAGCTATTGCTCCTCTATTGAACACTATCAATCCAACAAAACCTTTTGTTTTGGTGATGGATGCTAATAATAAGACTATTGGTATAGTTCTACTTCAAGATCATAAATTGTTTGCCTCTGAAACTACAAAATTAGATAGTGCTCAACAAAATTATTTTACATACAAGTGGTAGCGGCTTTATCTATATGGTGCAGCGTTTGAGATTTTGTTTGACCATGAGAGCATTAAATGGTTACAACTCAAACAGATTTGACAGGTCATAAGGCTAGTTGGGTAGAGATTCTTCAAGAGTATGATTGTTTTTCAATGTTTCGTAAGGGTCACTACAATGTGGTAGCCAATGCTTTAAGTCACATGCTTGAGAGTAATTCATATTGGCCTCTGTTTGGGAAGGTGCAAGCATGATTTGTTGTATGCTAAGGTGTGGAGTCATGTAGTAATGAGGGATTGTTCACACTCTAATGCGAGTGGAGATGTTAACTCTACCCAAGGTTCTAGTTTAACACAAGCAAAATTTCAGGGATGGAAGCATTTAAATAAAAAATTGGCTATTTACTCCACAAGGGAAGAGTATATTCATCCATCGATTTAGACACAAGGCACCAAATTATTTTTTCAGTATCATGACAATCCCAATGCATGTCATTCTGGAATTAGGAAGATGTATGCATTAGTCAGAAGGAAATTTACTAGCCAGGTTTACATATGGACATACACAAGTACGTGTTACATTGCCAAAAATGTAAAGTGACAAAAGTGGACCAACTTAAGAGAGGTGCATTTTTACATCCTTTATTTAGAGATACCTATCAAAAAATGGGAAAGCATCTCTATGGATTTTATTGTTGGTCTACCTGTGACAGTTCATGGTCATGATTCTATTTGGGTGGTTGCACATTGGTTGACCAAGATGTGTAGGTAAAGACTACGGTAAAAGGCTCGAGAACTTGCAAGGCTATTGGTGGAGAATGTGTATAAGTTATATAGCCTTCCATCTAATATTGTTAGCAATTGAGACATAAAATTTTACGGCCATTTTTGGAGAGTAGTATTTCACAAGCTAGGAACTACTCTTAATTTGAGTATAGCCAATCATGCTCAAACTCATAGACAAATTGAGAGAGTAAATGAGGTTTTAAAGGATATGCTACAAGCGTATTTAAGTAACAAGAAAATAGATTGGAAAGACTATTTACTCATCTTAGAATTTGCTTACAGTAGTGTAAATCATGTTTCCACAGTCAGTTCCATGGTTATCAACCTTAGTTTCCATTTTTGCTCATTAGTTTAGTGCTCTCTCTTTAAGTATACATTACACTAATGTTTGCAAGAAAAGGATGTTTGATTTCATTTAATTAGAAGTTACAAATCGACTTTACTGTTGCAATCGAATTACGTAAAGTTGTTTGAGTTCTATATTGACTTTCATAGAAAATTCTTAAAGAAATCTAACAGTAATAGAGCAAATTATATCCTAGCAAAAGGGATAGATGTATAAGGAAAAGAGGTAATAAATCTCAAATGACATGAACACTCACATGCTTCATCATGGTTTGAGATCAACAACTTGTATGAAAATTGGGACTCAAAATCGGATGTCGCGGCATGCACTTACCTCTGCACTATCTCACATGTGCCGCCTCCCATCTCAAGTGAAGGGATCAATGCATGCGCGAACTTGTCTTGCAAGGGGGTATGAATTTTGGCTCTTAGATCGGTGATCTGAAAAAACTCCACCGATTTTGTAAACCCAAGGAAACCTACAAAAATGACTTACGAATGTTTTTACTCATGCCCATTTCAACGAGCGCTACGCACACACATGGTTAGTTCACCCAGTTTGGTAAGCACACACATCGTAGCTTTTGTCACAACTCCAAATGCCTTCAGCCATCTTTTTGACATGTCGCAAAGCGGTGAGGCCTTAGTGATGCCTCACCATTTTGCTAATGAAAAAGAGGAGGTTACTTTTTAAAAATACATTTTTTTTAAAAATAAATTGGTAAAATAACTTAGTGGGCACTCATTGTGGCAAACATGCTCTCAAAAAAATGATGATATTCTAGGTAAGCTCAAGAGTCAAGAGACACAAAGAATCCCAACCCCCTCCCCCATAATGCAACCTGAAGGTAGCCCCACCTTGAAGTTCTCACATGCATCCTTCATGGCATGCACCATTGTGTTGCTCAAAAGAAACAAGTTTTTTTTGCGCCACGCCTTGCCCATGATAGTCAAGGTTGCCATACCAGTGGAAAGGGTGGGCAGGCAGTTATTAAGGTGCTTAGGCAAAAAATTTGGATAGGCTTCAACAACTTTAAGAGAGTATGAGGTGATTTGTTTGCCACTGACCAGAAGGGTATCATTTTTATTGATATACCCAAATAGGGAGTTAACAAGCATCACCTATCAAATGTGCAAGGGATGTTGCTGATGTGCATGCCATAGTTGGTGTATTTTGTCCTATGTTGGCAGCAATTGTGATGGCCCCTCTTGAAAAATGAAAAGGTTTGACCTCTTCTGCTCAAATTTCGACCTCAGAAACCAAAGGGTTCTGCATGATTGAGAATTTTCCTCGAAAAGATCAATTGCAAAACTTGAGAGAACATGCTAGCATGTGTACAAGGTGTCAAGGTTAGTAGAGTGACTGTTGTTACTACCAGGCATGCATTAGACAAGATGAAGAAGAGGGCCCTTGGGGCCGACACAAACACTACCTCTACAAAGGAGACCAGCAATACAAAGCACCAACTCCAAAATTGACCACAAAGAGACTTCAAGCTTGCAGCTCCATGCTTAGAAGATTGGGGTTAGGCTTCCCGCTCCTCTTGTTCTGACGCAATGCGAGGATTTGAAGAAAGATTATTCCTTGGCTGCTATGCTTGGAGCCCACTTCTGCACCTCTAATTCTCTCTCGGGCTTCTCTTAATGGCCCTTCCCTCACTAGGAGGTAGGTCAACCTCTTAACTCCATGGAAACCCCTTTGCACTAAGAAGGCCAGTTTGGGGGTCTGCACTTCTTGACATACAAGGTCAACTTCAAAAAGAGATTTCTCGGGTTAATGCGGGCCAAAGGGAGGCAAGCGGTGCCACTCTTCTCCATGAGATGTTGGATGCCTCTTTGCATCACATCTATGAATCGCTACTACATGTTCCCTCCACAAAGCAAGCAAAAAAAGGATGTGCAAGACCTAGTAGACTCCACAAGCCTCCATCCACAAATCTCTATGGCAAGGTTTCACCATCAGCTTGATTGCATCTTCGACTTCCCTTGTGGACACACAAGTGGTCTTGCTTGAGCCACTTGTGACTAGCATATGCTAATGATTGGTGCTTGTACACTTGTGTATTGTACTCCAAACAATTTTGGTAGTGTAGATGTATTCATTAGGCCAACAGTCATGACACAATATGTGATTCATCATTTTCTTGAGAGCCAAACCCTCTGTTGGCCAAACTAACAGTCATACCTGCTAGCGACCCCAATTGATTGTACTCTACCAAGCAGAACATCTTTTCTCAACAGCCCCTGACTAACAATAATATTGTGAAATTTTTTGCCCATACCAACGTCTTGCATAGTGCCACATGCAGCTTTCAAGATGCCAATATATAAAGACTTTGTTACTAATTTGCACCCGCTGAAAATAGTCCACTACTTCTTGGCCTGTTGGGCATAGCCTGTAATCAATACATTCCAAGAGATGACACTTTCTGAAGTACCACATTTAGCATACATGTCAACCACCTCTAAAAAGGCATGGTTCATAATGCAAGGCATCTGGGATGTTGAGGTGGGGTGCAAGTTGCAACTAATGGCTGACTATCAGTTGGGAAGATGCATTCACACAATGAGATGGAAGCACAACCCAATAGCACACCTTTTGCTGCTCGTTGAGGTGTCGCCTAGTTAGTCCCATGTCATCTGTGTCCATTGCCCTAGTGTGACATGGGCCTTATATTCTTTTAATATCCTTTGAAGGAATTTTTCATTGATGTTCTTCTCCACATCCACTCCCCTATTGTGAACCAAAGGGTGGTGCAAGAGGGTCTTCGTGTGTTCTTCTGGTTGGAACCATAGGATTTTAACACCCTCTTTTGCTGCCCTCATGTGAAATTTGTTTGCCCATATCAATATTGGGGTTTCCATCTCATAAGGGTTTCATGACACTTGTTAGAGATAATTCACACTAGGCAGAGTATGTCCCCCGCCTCAAAACGTTAGTCTACCCCACTTGGGATTTTAACTTTGCTAAAAGCGACAGATTTCTTCAACCCCACCAAGTTGAAGTGTTCATGTAAGGAGCAAGCAAAGAGACAACATTGCTGACATGATCTATAGCTCTACCGACCTGTGTCAGAAACACTTATTAGACTTGCAAAGGATTTTTGTATGCAACCCTCAACTTTTAAGGGTGAACGTGCATTTCATTTTAAAGTTTTTTTTTCCAATTCACAATTGTGAGTGAATATATTGAAATCTCCATAAAAACAAATCATTAGCTCAAAATCAAACCCAACTTTGAGGGATCACTCAATACATCATGAAACTACACGGCAAGCCCACAACTATATTCCCTTACATACTGTTAGCAAACATGACGGCAAGAATTACACTATTCCACTCACCCAAGTTTTCATTTCATTTTAGTTTGAAGGTTTTGAAGAAATTACAAGATTTACAACTATTTCTTTCAAATTTCCTACAATTCTTCTAAAGGCTAGCGATCTAGAAGGTAAAACCCCCTTGGAAGGATATTGCAGCTTGATAATGGGATATCAAGTTCAAACATTAACTAGGGGCTCTTAGCCATTTTAGTTAACTGGCAACCTCATGATTTTATCACTTGTTAATGCTCGATCTCACTAAAACAATTCATCATAGGGGGAATTGGCTCTAATAAGTGGCAAGCGGTCCCCATCTTTTTTTAGCTGTTTGAAGCTTTGCTTCTACTAGTTTTTACGGGATTGCGTCCACTCACTGATACCCACATGTCTCAGGGATTGAACCATAGTGGGTGCGCTTAGAGCCCCTCACCCCATCTTAAGTGAGGGCTGCAAGTTTAACTAGATTACTTCGATTACTTCACTATGTATATGGTAAGAAGTAAAGAAGTGATAGTGGTGTGGATTTTACTGCACGACAAAGCTTTTGATGATGACTCCATAGTATCTCTCCTCAAAGTTTTCGCCACAAACTCTATGAACTCACATCACAAAGAATGTTTTGCATTGAAAGATGGTAAAAATTTGCACGTTATAATAAAGATGAAAAGAGATGCATTTCAAGCATTGTGATGCTTGTGCCCAAAAAAAAAAAAAAACCATACGTATATATGGTGTGGAGTTGGTCCCTTTTTCACATTTATAATAATACCGTAGGTAGGGAATGTGGCCTTCCCCTACCACTTTTATCTCCTCCAGTGTTGAAGTGGGACTTATGCTTCTCTTCCAGTGTTGGAGGGACTTTTTTATTGTAAAAATATTGCATTTGTACAAGGAAGAACTCATTACCGATGCTTCATGGATCATTCAACGTTAACATGTCATGGTGTATTGTCCATGTGTCCTTTTGTTGGGCATAACAAGTCCTTGCTACCTTCTTCTAAAATCTTTTCAATAAAAATGATGTTGATTCATTGGTTTAACATATACATGATGTAATCTAAGAACTTTTAAGATCACATAGTGAAAACAAGAACACGAAATATAAGTTTACCTTTGATATTGGTCGTCTGCATCGAAGCACAGTCTTGGATGGATCGAGTGCCAACCCTTCCTTGCATGGTTCCATCACCTTCCTACTAATATGTGTTGTGCCATCGTCATCGTTTTTGCGATTTTTGCCAACATGTCGACTGTCACATTCACTTTTTCTATCATGCCTACCATTACCTGCGCTACTTTTGATGTTGGTGGTCTTAGGGTAGGTTGAATCTGTCGGATTGTTCGTCTGTAAGTTCACACACATACACATACACATACACATACACATACACATACACAAACCTGCAGTCTTTGGGGCATCCCATTTGGCATACACATTGATCAAAGCACGGCCAAGCACGACATCTTTCTCCAAGAGTCCCTAAGCACGATATCTTTCTGCAAGAGCCCTCACTTCACATTTGCTGAAAATAGCCTAGAGCTTTTTGGTGTTGCCCTTGGGGACCAAATCTTGCAATCAGGAGAAAGGCCATCGCTTTGCATCTGCCAAAAACGGACTAGAGATTTTTGACCTGCCCCTGTGGGGCAAATTCTGCAATCAATGCATTCCAAGAGTCCACACTCCAGACAGGAAGCATTAAACTACACCACATTAAGCAAACATGTAAACCAAGGAATTGCCAAGCACATCTTTTTTAGCAACCCCTGACTAACAATAGCAACGTGACTTTTTATGCCCATATCAACATCTTGCGTAGAGCCACATTCTTTCAAGATGCACACGTATGTGATTGCATCGGGAGAGAGGCCCTCAATTTGCATCGGCTGAAAACAACCTAAAGATTTTTACCCTGCTCTACTGTTGTGCATATCCCGCAATCAATGCACTCCAAGAGACAACACTCCGAATAGGAAGCTCCTCAAGAACTTTTTGTGATTTCGAAGTGCACCACATTTGGCATACACCAAGGCATTGCCAAGAAAGACATTTTTGCAAAAATCCATGGACTAACAATATCAAAAGTGAATTTTTAAAGTACACCACATTTAGCAAACATGTCAACCAAGGCATTTCCAAGCACAAAATCTTTTTCAACAGCCCATGACTAACAATATCAATGTGAATTTTTATGCACATATCAACATCTTGCATAAAGCCACATGCCTTGAAGATGCACGCATATGTGACTGCATTAGGAGAGAGGCCATCGCTTTGCATTCACTACAAACAACCTAGAGATTTTTGGTCTTGGTCCTGTTGCACATATCCTCCAATCAATGCACTCCAAGAGATGACACTCCAGAGAGGAATGTCCTCAAGTACACAACATTTGGTTATATCGACTAAGGCATTGCGAAGCACGGCATTTATTAGCAAAAACCCGAGACTAACAATATCAGAGTGAATCTTAAAGCCCATATGGGCATCCTGCATAGAGCCACATGCCTTCAAGAAGCATGCGTAGATGATTTCATGTGGACACCGGCCCTCACTTTGCATCCGTTGAAAATAGCCTAGAGCTTTTTGGCCCTGCTCTTATTGTGCATATCCCGCAATAAGTGCTTGGTATACATATCGACCAAACGTGGCATACATAGCGCCGAAGGTAGTGCGAAGTATGAAATCTTTTTTCAATAGCCTCTGACTAACAATACAATTATGAATTTTTGTGCCCACATCAGTATCTTGTGTAGAGCCACATGCCTTCAAGATGTATATGTAGGTGATTGCATTTGGAGAGAGGCCCTTGCTTCACATCTGCTAAAAACAAAATGGAGATTTTAGGCTCTACCCTTGTGTGGAAAATCCTGCAAACACTGCATTCAAAGAGTCCACACCCCAGATAGGAAGCTCCTCGAGCAATTTTTGTGCTCTCTTAAGGGCACCACATTTAGCAAATATGTCAACCAAGGCATTATCAAGCACAATACCCTTTTTCAACAGCCACTGACTAACAATATCAACAAGAATTTTTATGCGCATATCAGTATCTTGCATAGAGCCACATGCCTTCAAGATGCATGCATCTATGATTGCACCTAGAGAGAAGTCCTTGCTTTGCATCCGTTGCTAAAATCAGCTTGGAGCTATCTGGCCCTGTTTTTGTTATGCATATCCCGCAATCAATGCACTCCAAGAGACGTCATTCTGGACAAGAAGGTCCTCAAGCACTTTTTGTGCTTTACAAAGTGCATCACATTTGGCATACATATCGACCAAGGCATTGACAAGCACGATAACTTTTTGCAAGAGCCCCTCTCAGAGTAAATTTGTAAGCCCATATCATCATCTTGCATAGAGTCACATGCGACACAGTTTGCAGCCCACAAAATGAGTTACAAAATGCCACATCTCATCTCCATAGCGTGGATGATGCTTTTCCATAACCTCTTCAAGTTTTTCCACAATAGCAACCCAATAGCCATGCAAGTGGTAAGAGTTTTTGTGATAAACCTTGTCCCCCACAAGTATCTATGTGTTATTAAAAAAAATATAAGAGCTGGTGGGACTGCCTCAAATGCAGGCCGGCCCACAAAGTGCCTCAGTAAGAACTTTGCCTACCTCCTCTCTAACTTTTCCTGTTGGCCCCATTGGCGCCTATGCATCAATAAGATCCAAAGACCACTAACAATTCCTTATGAGTAAACTGCCAGTATTCAGCCCCACCCATGCGTTCTGTTCATAGATCTGTTTGTCCCATCCATGTAGAATAAAATTGTAATCTTTGTACTTCTCTGATGGAAGCCCAAACACCATATCCATGAGCATGGAGTAATTTCCCATCCACCAAATCCACTCCAACTCAGAATGTGCAAGCATTAGGAAGCTCGGACCAATAATTAGCCATTTCTGCATCCAAGTGGGCTTGGTTGTAAAATATTTCAATATTGTGCATGTGGCTCCGTCAACCAAGCACACCTTTGCTCGTTCCAATATGAGATTGTTGGCACAATGATGTATCATTTAACTTTCTCTCAAACTCTACTTCCTCCTCCTCCTTAGTATCCATGGCCTTGCCCTCCAAATTTTTTGGATCCCTGGCCTCTAGCATCGTCTTGGTGGAGTCTTCTAATGCCACTTCCCCCCCCCCACGACCAATGGTACGCCTCAACGCCAAATTCATTAAACCCACACAATAGTGAAAGGTCCAAGGCTATGGTCCCATCCATAGCCAGAGCTCAATGTAGAGCAAAAAGTGGTAGCCCCCTTCTTGCTCATCCTAAATCACGGCATGTGCTTGCTCTTTGGTGAGTTTTCTAGGAATAACAGGTCTTGAGTTTAACTTTCCTCGTCGGATAGTTCTTTAAGGTAATTTCCTGCGACGTTAAAATTCTCTTCTTCTTCTTCTTCTTACGTTTGTTTATTGGTGAAGCTTTATTTTTAGAGCTTGCCTTTATTCTCTCTCCAATGAAGTCCTACCAAGTGGCCACTTTCCCCATGCTCCATTGTCGAAAACGGTCCTAGACAATCAAGGTAAAAATTCCTCGTCACTAATTGATATCTCCTGTGTTGGAAATGGCCTATGAACTTTGTGACTAGAGGAATTAGATAAAGCACTTTTGTGAGCATAGCGGGTGAACTTAATTGATGGTAGCAACATAAACATGGTACTTAGTTATCTTGGCATGAACAATAATTTTGCAAGAATGAGAAAGTTTAGAGAACATGACAACATTTGAGGACCGGATTCATACGGAGCCGGTCCCCCCTCCAATAGGCATTTGTATTATAGTTTCTCTCATCAAGAGAGCCTTGGTACAATAAAATCTTTGTATACCTTGTGACCTAGGTGATGCAATGAAGATGGAAAGCTTCATGCATCACAAGCATAACATAAAATTTGTAGAAAGCATTAACTATCCCAAGCCTCAGTCCCAAGGCCTCAAACACCTTTGAAGGTGGAGAGAGCTAGCGGGGAATGAGGGTAGGGAAGAGGAAGAAGAAACATTCCATAGGAAAAAGAAATATTTCCTCACTTATCATCACTCTTCTTGCCATCATACATAATAGCATAGTAATGAAGATGGAGAAGATGACAAGCTTAAGCATTGAACCATGGCTCTTGATTGGATTTGCATTCCATAGCCAAGAGTTGGTGTAGGCTCTCACGTCTCACAAGCTTGGAGAAGGAGGTGGAGTTCCTCTACTTTCACCAATTGAGAACGAATCCACAAAATGAGCGTGTGTGTGTGTGGTGTATACCCCCACCAGCACACCCCTTGCTTGCTTGGGTGAGTTCTACCTTTCACACACACACACAAAATGAGTGTGTGTGTGTGTGGTGTATACCCCCCCAGCACACCCCTTGCTTGCCTGGGGCGAGTTCTCATGCCTCAAGCTCATTGGACCCCTCTCCCCCTAGCCAATCACATGCAGCATGCACTTCAAGTACATGGGTAGTCTTTGGACAAGTGTCCTCCTTACCCCTTAGAGAGAGAGAGAGCTTGAAAATATCTAGATATTGTTGGATGGAACTAGAAGCTCATTGGACCCCTCTTTAGCCCAATCAATAGCATTCAAGCACACCATGTGGATAAGCATAGGAAGAGTTTGACATGTGTCCCATGCGCCCCTTGAGAAAAGGGGTGCCCTTTGGGTGAGTGGGAGGTTAAGTCAAAGATTCCCCCAACTTTGGGGATTTCCCCCTCCTTTGTAGGGTCTCTTTTTGACTCAAGCACCTTACCCCCCATGCATGGGAAGCTTCTCAAGCACCTTCCTCATTAAGCATGACAAGCACCTCAAGCACCTTAGTCATCAAGCACAACAAGCACCTCAAGCACCTTAGTCATCAAGCACGACAAGCACCTCAAGCTTAGGTCGAGTTCCGACCTCAAGCTTAGCCCTAGCTTGCCTAAGGTCAAAGGACTTTTAACACTAACCATTGGAGGTCTTTAATGAAGCTAACCCTAGGTCTTTTAAGCTCCATTAGTTAGCCTTGCTCTTTGACAGACCATCTCTCATTCGGACCCCTTTACCATTGGCCTCGTGTTGAGATAGATTCGTAAGCACATGTCTATATTCTAACCCTTGTTCTCGTTTATTATCCCACATTAAATGATCATTTTAATATGAGAAAATCATTTCAGTTAGGTTAGAGATTAGATTTTATGACATTACCTCTCTCTTGAATTCATAGTTTTCCACGACTATGAGGTAAAAGAGATAAAGCCATAGTCACTAGTCAATTTGTCTTAGGGGATCCCTTTTTACCCTACGACATTATTCAAAGATGGATGACTAATCCATTTGGTGCTTGGGAGACATAGCTGCTGCAAGCATGTCTGCTCTTTAGTTCATTTCATCCTCCCAAGTAGAGTGACAAATTCTACATGGTGTTTGAGAGACGTCGTCATCACAAACATGATTCTTAGTATGCATACTACTTAAATTTGTGCACAATAAAGAGAGAATTAGTCTTTTAAGACAAAAACATTGATCATTTAAAAGAAACATGTACATTTGCTTACACTAATGTAGCATTGTAAGCGTTGACAAGGTTCATACTATCCTTAAGTTGGATTCCTTACATCCATCTAGCATCCTCAAAAGGATAATTTTTGAACTTAACAAGATACCGTCAGATAATCTTACCATCTCGTAGTACCTTGTCTTCATGCCGAAGGATAGCTTCGGGTTGTAGCACCTCTTCTTAGTCTTCAATTTTGGGAGGTCTTCAATATTTGGTTCATTTGGAGGCTCTCCTTTGTAGGGTTTAAGTAGTCTCACATGAAAAGCATTGTGTATGAGCCAATGGTTAGGCAACTTGAGTTGATAAGCCACCTCATTGATTGGCTTCACAACTTGAAAAGGACCATAGTATCTTTTTGCTAGTTTACCATAATACTTTTGATGGCCCGTAGGATTTTTGCCCATCGTTTGCCTCAATCGAGCCTTAGGAAACTTAAGTAAGACCCAATCATTTTCTTTGAACGTTAAGGCCCTTCTGTGCTTGTCAGCAACAAAAGATTTTTGCCTTAGTTAAGAGATGGATATAGCCTCCTTAATCTTTTGAGAATATGCTTGTAGGTCACGGCTATACTCATTGGCAGCGAAGATCTTCCCATGTACTTTAAGTAGCAAGGGACTTTTAGCTCATCCCTCTATGATTTCAAAAGGTGCTTTTCCCGTAGAAGTATGGATAGTATTATTATACGCATACTCTACAAGAGGTAACTACTTTTCCCATTGTGAGCGTTGATCTACTTTTGTAACATAGGTCTTTAGTAGATCAAGAATCATAAGATTGGCTATCTCACTTGGCCATTTGTTTGTGCGTGATAGGTCGAAGAGAAATTCAATCTTGTACCTAGATTTTTGAAGAGACCTTTCCAAAAATTACTGGTCATTCTAGGATCTCTATTTGACACGATGGATGTTGGCAATCCATGGTGTTTGAAAATATGGGATATGAAGAGAGTTGCCATTTGGTGTGCCTTGATAGTCTTCTTGATAGGGATAAAGTGTACTTGCTTGCTAAACCTGTCGACTATTGTCTATATTCTCGTATTCCCATGGATAGACTTGGGTAATCCAAAGATAAAATCCATGGATATACTCGATTGGCAATGGCTAGAGTAATCCACATTGCTTCCCTCTATCATACTTGGTCTTTTGGCATACCACACATTTTGATCGTTTAATCCATTGTCTTCGTGGAGCCACATCTTCGGAGGAACTTAGGGATTCATTACTTTCTTGTTCTTTGGATTCCTCCTCTCGTATGGGAGAGAGTCTTCTTTTGGGGGTCTCATCAAGAGGCCTCCTAAGCTCTCTCTCCTCTTGGAGAGGAAAGAAAATCCCATAAGCACAAAGTTGTTCAGTAACTTCGGCTTGCAAAGCGGGGTTGCTTGTTGCAACCTAGTAACAAGATAATTAACAAACATGAGAGCATCATCATTAGCACCTTCATGTGCAAAATCAAAGTTATCAATGTTCATTCTACTCTCTTGGTTATTGTCAGCCATGTTAATTATGTGTTTACTTAGTGTATGCTTTGGCAATTCAAAACCTTAGTTGCTACTCCTCTTAGCCTTTGAAAATAGGCACTTAAGTATCTACACCCACGGCTCGAATTGGTTAATTATAGAGAGTAGTGGAGTGGGTCTAACACAACAGAGTTGTCGAGGGCTAGCTCCTTTCAGACTTCTTATGGCTCAATAATGGTAAAGCCGTAGGCAAGTCTAAGAAGACTCCATTATTAAGACCAAAGCTCCTGAGGTGTGCACCATATCCCACATAGTGGGCTCAACAAAACCGATAATAGATCCAGTCCCACTTACCCTAATATAATTAACAAGATCAACCATTAATAGGCTACTTAAAGACCTCTCTTCTTAAGCAACAAAAAAAATATCAAATGCTCTGATACCAATGTAATGGAAATGGCCTATGAACTTTGTGAGTAGGAGAATTAGATAAAGCACTTCTGTGAGATTACTTTGTGAGCATAGCGGGTGAACTTAATTGATGGTAGCAACATAAACATGGTACTTAATTATCTTGGCATGAACAATACTTTTGCAAGAGAGAGAGAGTTTAGAGAACATGACAACAGTTGAGGACCGGATTCATACGGAGCCGGTCACCCCTCGTATAGGCATTTGTATTATAGTTTCTCCCATCAAGAGAGACTTGGTACAATAAAATCTTTGTGTTCCTTGTGACCTAGGTGATGCAATGAAGATGGAAAGCTTCATGCATCACAAGCATAACATAAACTTTGTAGAAAGCATTAACTATCCCAAGCCTCAGTCCCAAGGCCTCAAACACCTTCGAAGGTGGAGAGAGCTAGCGGGGAATGAGGGTAGGGAAGAGGAAGAAGAAACACTCCATAGGAGAAAGAAATAGTTTCTCACTTATCATCACTCTTCTTGCTAGCATACATAATAGCATAGTAATGAAGATGGAGAAAATGGCAAGCTTAAGCATTGAAGCATGGCTCTTAGTTGGATTTGAATTCCATAGCCAAGAGTGTTGGTGTAGGCTCTCACTTCTCACAAGCTTGGAGAAGGAGGTGGAGTTCCTCTACTTTCACCAAGTGAAAATGAATCCACAAAATGAGTGTGTGTGTGTGGTGTAGCACACCCCTTGCTTGCTTGGGGCGAGTTCTAATAGTCTTTGGACAAGTGTCCTCCTTACCCCTTAGAGAGAGAGAGAGCTTGAAAATATCTAGATATTTGTTGGATGGAAATGGAAGCTCATTGGACCCCTCTTTAGCCCAACCAATAGCATTCAAGCACACCATGTGGCTAAGCATAGGGAGAGTCTGACATGTGTCCCATGTGCCCCTTGAGAAAAGGGGTGCCCTTTGGGTGAGTGGGAGGTTAAGTCAAAGATTACCCCAATATTTGGGGCTTTCCCCCTCCTTTGTAGGGTCTCTTTTTGACTCAAGCACCTTACCTCCCATGCATGGGAAGCTTCTCAAGCACCTTCCTTATTAAGCATGACAAGCACCTCAATCACCTTAGTCATCAAGCACAACAAGCACCTCAAGCACATTAGTCATCAAGCACGACAAGCACCTCAAGCTTAGGTCGGGTTTCGATCTCAAGCTCAACCCTAGCTTGCCTAAGGTCAAAGGACTTTTAACACTAACCATTGGAGGTCTTTAATGAAGCTAATCCTAAGGTCTTCTAAGCTTCATTAGTTAGCCTTGCTCTTTGACAAACCATCTCTCATTTGGACCCCTTTACCATTGGCCCCGTGTTGAGATAGATTCGTAAGCACATGTCTATATTCTAACCCTTGTTCCCATTTATTATCCCACATCAAATGATCAACTTAATATGAGAAAATCATTTTGGTTGGTTAGATATTATATTCAATGACACCTCCCTAGGGAGGTGGGATCAATGGCCCACTATAGGCATCACGAGGCAGGTGCAATCGGGGCCGTTTGATCACTGTTTGAACTAGGTGTGAACTAAGAGTGAACTCAGGAGGTATGTGCACCACACCAAATTTGGTGTGAACTCTGTGTGAACTCAACGTGAACAAAGTGTGAGCTTGGTGTGAACTGGAGAGGGTTTGAACACCACACCAAATTTGGTGTGAACTAGGTGTAAACTTGTATGCGACGCAGCGATCTATAAACTTACCACACACACACACACCTTTCAATGATATCACGATAGCCCAATGGTTAGAGTCAATTTCGTGGGGGGGGGGGGGGGGGGGGCAAGGGGGTAGTGGGTTCAAGCTTTGGAACCGAAAAAATGGTAATCTTTTGCATTCCATAGGCAATCCAACGGTCACAATCAACCGGTGATCGTGAACCATTGATCCCACCTCCCAAAAGGAGGTGTCAATTAGTAACTAAGGGAAAAAGTTTGATTCTGAGCAGGCAAACTCTCTCGACAACTGGTTACGGGCAGCCCATTCAACATTGTCAAATGTAGCTGCATGGCGGTCTCCCGATCGGCCCCGATCGATGGCTTCCTAGTGTTGGAACAGGGGGAGGACTGCTGGATGGGGGAGAAGCGTAGAGCTTCAGCGTTGGTTGGACCAGAAATTTTGCCTCTTTTGTGGGAGCCTCGTTTGCTGGCAGTCATGGGCACAATTTCCAATGAGGCAGAGCAGCTTGGGAGCTGTGGAAGCGTGCCGAAGGCAAGACCTCCCTCCAGTAGGCATGGAAGCAGATCAGAGGGAGCATGGCCCCTCTCTTTCACTAAGGGCCGTTGGCACTTTGTATGGAGTTTCCCAATCCATAATACAGGGAATCCCTGTTGAAAAATCTGTCAGTTTCTTCATGCTTTTAAACTCTGTGTTATTATGGAGCCTTTATTGCACTCCTTTGAAAGGGCAGCTTTTGATGCTGGAGGTCCCCTGTGTTCAGAGGAACATTGTCCCGACATGCTATATCGTCTCTTACAGTGTGCCACTAAGAATGAAGACCTTACATTTGGCCGAAGATTGCAGTGTCTCATTATCTGTTATGGATTAGAGTCAAGCTCCAACTTTGCAAACTCTTTAATCCGGCTCTTTGCAGTGTGTAGACGCTCCCCTGAAGTCCATCAGGTGTTTTGCAGGCTTCCAGAGAAGAATGTGTATGCATGGAGCGCTTTGATGATAGCATATATCAAATTAGGGCAATGTGGAAAGGCCATAAGTCTGCATTGTCAAATGCAAGCAGCTTGTGTGGAACCAGATGGTCACACTTTTGTAGCACTTTTGAAGGCGTGTGCCAATATCTCAGCATGGACACAAGGCAGGCTCATCCATGCCCAAGTTACTGAAATGGGTTTGGAAGCAGATCTTTTTATTGGTAATACTCTAGTGGACTTATATGCAAAAGCTGGCTCTATGGAGGATTCCCTTCAAGTATTTGCTGGATTCCAATGCAGAGACATCACCACTTGGAATGCTGTAATTTCCGGGTTCTTCCATTGTGGGTATGTTTCAAATGCTCTTGATTCCTTTGAGCAGCTGCAAAAGGAGAAGCGCATCGAACCTAACATCGTGACTTGGAATGCTGTGATTGCAGGATGTTTACATTATGGGCTTCATGAAGAAGCTCTCGATTTCTTCATGAGGATGCAAGAAAGGGGATTTCTTCCAGACAAAATCACATGGAACTCGTTATTATATGGCCATGTCCAACAAGATTACGCTCATGAAACTCTGCAACTTTTTAGACAGATGCAGAGCATGGGAATAGGACCGGACTCAATAACTTTCATGTGTGTATTCAAAGCTTGCTCCAGCTTATCATCCTTGAATTATGCCAAATTTTTGCATTCACTGATGACTGGAACTAGCATTTCCACGTCCGCCATGGTTAAAAGTAGTCTAATTGACATGTATGCCAATTGTGGGGACTTGAAGACAGCCGTCAAGGTTTTCAGTTGTAGATCGTTTGAAAAAGACTTGGTGTCATGGAACACAATAATTGCAGGGCATTTACAGCATGGCCTTTGCCGAGAAAGTTTCCATCTATTTGAACAAATGGTCTGCAAAGGTGTCCTGCTTCGGCAGGTTACGTTTGTCCTTATGCTGAAGGCATGCTCTGCAAGTAGGTATCTGCAAGAGGGACAAGTGCTACATAGCTACATCATGGAGAGTTCTTTTGACCTGGATACTTTTGTTGGGTCAGCTCTTGTTGACTTATACGTGAAATGGGGAAATCTGAGAGAAGTGCGCATTGTCTTTGATAGGATTCCCAGAAGAGGACTGGTTACATGGAGTGCACTTGTCGCAGGTTATGCATGGCATGGGAATGCCTCAGAGGCCTTATTGTTGATACAACAAATGGAGGAGGATGGTGTAAAGCCCAGTGTTGTCACTTGGAATGGACTCATTAGAGGCTGTGCCTATAATGGACTATGTGCAGAGGCTTTCAACAACTTTAACCAGATGCTAATAGATCATGTGGAGCCAAATGAGGCCACCTTTGTCAGTGTCCTCAGCGCCTGCTTAGATCTTGATGAATTGAAGCAGGGAAAGGTAGTGCATGCCTCCCTTATTGAGGGGGGCTGGGAGAGTGGTTGGTCCACAGGGTGCGCCCTCATCAACATGTACGCAAATGCACACTGTCTAAAGGATTCGCTTTGTATCTTTGACATCCTAGTTAAGCAAGAGGTTCGGGTTTGGAGCACCATGATTGAAGCTTTTGTGCAGCAGCAGCATTTTCAGGAAGCTATTCAACTTTCGCAAAGAATGCAACAAGAGGGCCTGTTTTTAAACCAAGTTGTTATGGCCAGCATCTTGAAAGCATGCATGGGCGCTAAAACACTCTTTCAGTGCAAGATTGTGCATGTTCAAGCTCTTGAACTTGGTTTTGAGTCTGATAAGCTTGTTGGGCACAGTCTCATGAACATCTATGCGAAGTATGGTGGTCTTAACGATGCATGGAGTGTCTTTTACAAGATATGTAATCGAGATGAGGTGACTTGGAGTGCAATGCTGGAGGCATGTGCGGATCGTAACGATCACAAGTTGGCTCTGCTATGCTTCCAAGGTATGCAAGCCGAGAATTTGGATCCAAACGAGGTATCATTTTTGAGTCTCTTGTCGGTATGCAGTCATACAGGTCTAACAGAAGAGGCTTGCTGTTATTTTAGTGCAATGAGTGATACTTATGGCCTTGTACCATCATTCACCCACTACACTTGTGTGGCTGACGTGTTTGGTCGGACAGGCTGTGTGGTAGAGGCTGATGATTTACTCCATAGTATGCCATTCGAACCCAATTCAATAGGTTACTTATCTGTACTTAATCACTGCAAGACACATGGCAATTACTACGTAGGAGAGGATTACTTTGATCGAACACATGATATGACTTGTCAGCATAGTGCATATGACTCATTTCAAAAATCCATGCCCAGGATGGTAGCTGGAAAGGGTTGAATGAGTTGCAAAGGTAGTGCAATTGTGAGGGAAAAACCGTGGGGGGGGGGGGGGGGGGGGGGGGTCCTACCGGGAGTACATAATAACCTGTTGTATTGTATTGCAGCAGAGGAAAGATATTTACAAGCAAGGGAAAGTATTTCTGCCTTGAGCAACTTTTCTGGGTAGGTAGAGAAGGGTGGAGACGAGCCCAATAATGACAGTACTCCAGACAATGTGGTTACATGTCCAGACAACGGCTTAAAGGTTTTGCCCTCGTTGTGCTCATACTAATAACCTATCAATCGAAGTCTTTCGACAAGCTCTTGGAGGTTGGCGGGGATCAGAGAAGTAAAGCAATCTACACAGTTTCAGATGAATGAATGAAGTAGTGAAAACGAACATCTCCCTTACTAGTCACAACCAGATTTGATTGGTTCTGCCTAGGCCCTTTTGACCAACTTCCATCCAGTCATGAGCCATAAGAGCAGTTTTGCACAGCCCCCAGCACTCATCAGCAAAGGTGTCACATGCTACTACCATCATTGTCCAGAGCGGGAACAGAGCATGTTTTTGAAGGTCGGGGGTAGAAATTAGTCAGAGGTTGCAAGCTTACCGAAATCGGGAGACTTGGGACATGAAGGCAAAGTTTTGGCTACGCTAGCAGTTAGAAATTAAACGCAGCCTGTGCAGAACCGCTCTAATTGTGCAGCTGCCCATTTTCTGATAAACATATGTATTATACACACAATGTACATGGTGCTCACAAATTGAGCGACTTCTAGCACGTAAGAGGGACTGATATTTGCTCTGTAGCCAAAACTCGTGTAGAACTGGTTGGAGCAAAAAGCCTGGAGGTCCAAGGTCTTAAGGGCTGTTCCCCATGCTGATATGATGGGTTCGCGCCTGTGCCTTCACCTCACGGCTATGACTATGAGAGTTTACAGCATTAGAAGAGCATGGCCATTGAGTTTGTGGACATCGCTTACTTTTTTGAAATAGAGATGGAACCAGTAAGAACGGAAAGACCCTTACTTTCATGCACAAACACTTCTTCCATTAGGAGGACCAGCATTTGCCCTAGTTTGTGCTTACATCCCTCTTCTCTACCTTTTGACTTAACTAGAAAGAGTCCATAGATATCCAAAACTACTACAAAACAAAAAGAAAACTAGTCTTTGCTTGGTTGGCCTTGTGGTTGAAATTTATCTTTTCAAGATATAACAAGATCATATCTTTGAATAGCTTGGCACACTTGTTGAGCGAGTAATATATCAAGATAACTATAGAAGGTTGTATGGAACATATCTGATATGCTAAAATCAGTTCTTGAATATCGTAGTAAAAATAAATAGTTTTTTTTTTTTTTTTTTTTTTGAGAGAGAAGTAGGAAATGTATTAAAATGTGTGACAAAGAGATACAACGATCCCACAGGAAGGGGTGGGATAACCCCTAACAAATACAAATTTTGAATGAAGATAATCTATCCATCGATTGAACAGAGCACTAACTTTATAAGTCGATTGTGCATATGGAGAAGTTTGCGATCCACAATCTTGCCTTCGAGAAACTATGAAAAGAAGAAAAACATGAGTTGACCTTTTCAGACTATGGAAAATGTTCAAAGCTAACGAAAAAGTAGATAGTGCATAGACTGAGTGCTATACGGACGTATGGTGGAGACTTGGCACAATGTTTCTCCAAATTTATTAAGAAACTGAAGCCGTGCCCTGTCCCGTACTACTTCCTACTACATAGTCATGGTATTCAAGAGAAAGGTTATAGACCTCATTGATGTAATCAGCTTTAAAACATTGGGATCCAATTTGTTCATTCTCTCTCACAAGATTTGGTATGTTGTATCAATTTCTTCCTCTTCTATTAAAAAGAGAAGGATACCACCTTTTAGCTCAGTTAGATATATCCACATAACGTCACTATGGTTGCATTACGTACAGAATCCTGACAATAACCGTTCTTCCTAGAATATTAAAAATGCTACAATCAAAAGTACCCAAAAAACGTCTTAGCATCAAGTGTAGCTGAGGTGACCAAGAAGCAAATTTTTTCGTTGCCTTACTAGGCCTTTCAACAGCCCAAGGAGGACAACACTGTATATTGTTCTTTCATGTGCTTCCTCAAGTATGATTACAAAATATGCTGATAGTTGGCAAAACATGTAATTGGTAGAACATGTTGTCATATTTAGCCTTAGAACTCTCTACTCGATTGGATCTAGCTAGCCCTTGAAGCTTTGTTTTGGCCTTTTTTTGAAAAGTTGGTTTAATTTGAATGGAGGGATCCTTGGTGAAGAACCTATTGTGGTTTGGTACGGTGGTTATTTGTTGGAGGACTACGCCTTTGGCTACCAGTGATTGAATTGTGGCTTGATAGGTTTTTTTTGGCTTCAATGGCTAAGTTTCAATTCAATTTTGGAGTGCCTTGGGAACCATACTTTGGTAGCCCATTTATAAGAAACTTAGGCTTTTATTGTAGCTTTTACTACGCACACTTTATGAAGTTTCTATTGATCTTGTAGTGATTTGGTATGTTTAGTGTTGGCTATGGAATTTCCACTTGTTTGCTCAAGCTTATGTGTTATCCCCTGACAAGTTTTACTTGGATTTTCTTCTGTGACAGCGGGATTTTCTTCGGCGGAGGCACTTGTGAGAATTGTGGTGTTTGTATGCGCATGAGTAATTGACTCTTGGTTCCTTGATTGCAATTTCACAAGGCACAAAGCTTAATTTTTTTGTATACCACGCCACTTGGCTTTTATGTCGCCTCATTTATTCATGGAAGACTAAGTTCCTTGCAATTGTCAAAGCACTCTAACTGCAAGTGAAGATGGTGGTGAACAATGCCTAAGTTAGTCAAAACTCGTCCGATCCAAACACACTCAATGGTAGTCGTTAAAGATGCCTTGTACTCAATCTCACAACTAGAAGTGGCCATTGTAGGTACCAAGATATGCATGAGCTCCCAAGCATAAAACAATAACCACTAATGGACACTCATTTATTGTAATAGCAATCCCAATCCAAGTTTTGAAAAGTATGTAAATTTATCATTATAATCCCCCTTTGGGATTATAAAGCCCAAGATGTATAGTGCCTGCTAAGTAGCAAAAGAAACACTTTACCTTCCATTGTGTAGACCTTGGGCTATGCATCAAATTCACTCACCTATAAGATTGCATATTGAGCATCTAGCTTCATAATGCATACATGAACAAGCAACCAATATCATGCTATTAGAGAATGATATGCAATTGGTCTCCAACATCACAAAGAATAAGCTTCAAACCTATCTTCGTTGGAGTAGCAATATGCTTGCAATCTTCAATGCAATAATGTAACAATGTACTTTGTATGTCACAAAGCAATACCTCCATCAACCTTATTGAAATGTGTGCCCAAATAATGATACAAAGAGGGTTCACAATCAGCAATATGTTCCTCATTTGTTCACTCAACAACATGTCCTCAACTTAAAGCACAATCTTCAATGCAATAATGTATCAATGTACTCTGTATGTCACAAAACAATACCTCCATCAACACTATTACAATCTTCAATGCAATAATGTATCAATATACTTTGTATGTCACACAACAATACCTCCATCAACCTTATTGAACTGTGTGCCAAATAATGATGCAAAGTGGGTCCACAATTAGCAATATGTTCCTCATTTGATCCACTCAACAACATGTCCTCAACTTAGACACAATCTTTATGTCCAATTGATGTAAATTTTGACCATTATGAGCTACAAATGCTATGAATGGTAGTTATACAGCAAGTGGGAGTGAAAGTCCCATAAAAATTAATGCCCTTCTCTTGAGCATACCCCTTTGCCACAAGTCTAGCCTTATAGGGATCAACACTACCATCAAGCTTACATTTTTGCTTCAAAATCCACTAAGTGCCAATGGCCTTTTTGTCACGGCAAAAAACACACTAAGATCATGTTCCCTTCTTCACAATAGCATCACCCTCAGATCTCGTTGCATGCTAGAATCACACAGCAAGAAGGTGAAGAATGGAGACCATGAGAGAGAGAGAGAGAGAGAGAGAGAGAGAGAGAGAGAGAGAGAGAGAGAGAGAGAGAGAGCAAAAGATGAGCATACAAAAAACTCTATTAAAAATGAATATGTACATGTTTATAAAGCCTCTTCTGCATACACACAATAACTAGTCTTTACCACCCAAACTACTAGCAACTCAGCCGATGGTTTATAACATACATGGTGTAGGCAACTTGCCACATGAGGTCTTATGCCCCCTTGAAGACCCGGTGATGACAAACCAATAGACTTGTGGAGGAGAAGTATTTTTCCAAGCTACCAAAAACGAGATTGAAGCCGCCTAGACAATAAACGGCGTGTTTGCTTTGTTTTGAATACAATCAAAATGGGACAACAAACATAGACTCAACCACAAAACATGACAAAATTTTTTTAATGGTGTTACCATGGACAAAACATGTCATGTCAGTTTCTAGTACTCTTACATTTATTGAATGGAATAAAACTAACAATCTTTGGATGACAAACATGTGTGATGTGCCTACAAAAACAATAAAAAGCCAACCTACGCATAGGCATCAAATGATAACCATTATTTCTTATCATACATACTAGATACATCCAAAACATAACAATCTGATTCATAAGAGGTATTATCATATTAACAAATATCTAATTCTCCTGAATGATTTTCTCATGTTAAACTGATCATTTAATATGGGGAAGTTCCAGGGGAGAAAAAGCTAGAATATTGGTTAAGCTAGCAGACTGGCCATAGTAGGGATCCAAAGGAGGGAAAATAGGGATCCAAAGGGGGGGCCATCTGCAAAAGAGCAATGTGCAACAACGGGCTTATAAGACCCTAAGGTTCAGCCCATTAAGACTTCCAAAATGCTAAGGTTCCAAAATTCAAAGGTTGTGTCCAAAGGTCAAACATCAGAGAAATTGGATGCTTTCTATGTGTCCCAAAAAGTCTTCATGCATCCCTACATAGTAGGGGGCGAGCCCTAGTTGTAGGAGATGAGAGAGAAACTCACACACATGAATGAGGGACACATGTCAGCTCCCTAGCCCAAATGCCCACAAGGTGTACTCAAATCCTATTGGATGGCCTTGGAGGTGGACCAATGAAAATTAGGCTAGAGTAAATCTAGTTTAACTAATTTAAAAACACTTAATAAAAGAGCCAATAAGAATTAAGCTCTCTAGAAGACTATTGGACAGTCTCACAAGGGGTCCAATGAGCATTCAACAGCTTAATGGCTTGCCTGATTCCTATTGGCCAGGAGACAAAGGGGTAAAATGAGAGTTTAGTTGCATTAATTAATTAGCTAAAGCTCTCACAAAAGGGGAAAGGGGGACACACGTCAGAAGGCTATCACTTATGCTCCTGAAATCCTATTGGCTAAGCCTGGGGAGGTCCAATGGGGTGTCTACATGAGCAAATAGCAAGAGGGGTCGACCAAGAGAGAGAGGGGGCTGATTTTCTCAAGGGCATTATTGCATTACACACTCACACTAGTCTATGTGTGGAGTAAGAAGACTCTCTCTCTCTTCTCAAGGTTTAATGGAAAGCTTATCACCTACTCCAAGCTTGTGAGAAGGGAGGCCTACACCAACAACTCTTGGCTTTGTGATGCAAATCCAACCAAGAGCCAAGCTTGAATGCATGCTCATCTCCTCTACTATGCTAATTACTAAGCTAAGTTATGCTAATATGAGTGATTATGTGAGGAGATGTGTGTGAGGTCTTGGGTATGAGACCGTGAGGGAATTGATGTTGTGTTTGATAAGTGTTTTGCTTAGTTCTTGAAGTTTCCATCTTCATTGCACTAGCTAGTATTGAAGGAACACAAAGAATTTTATTGTAAAATGTCTCTCTTGATGGGAGAAACCATAATACAAAACCTTTTGGAGGGGGGACCGGCTCCATGCAAATCCGCTCCTCAACTATTGTCAATAGCTTAATTTCTCTCTCTTTTGAAGTATTGTTCATGCTATCTAACTAGGTGTTATGCTTTTTTTGTTGCTCTCTCCACCCAAGCACTCTTGTTATTCTCATTAAGAATCTATTCTAATAAAATGCTCACTATGTTCATGCTATTTTCCACTACACACAAGTTACTAGGCCATTAAATGTTACATTGGTATCAGAGCACAAGGTTTATCTTTTCTTGCTCAAGAAGGGAGGTCCTCAAGCTAGCTATAAATGGTTGGTATTATTAATTGCATGTGAGTAAGTAGAATAGGGATTTGTCAGCCTTGCAGTGTGCCTGCCTTTGTGCAATTAACGGGGCATCACCGTCGAGAGCTATGGTCTTAATAGTGGAGTCCTACGGGGCTTGCCTACGGCTTAACCACTATTGAGCTATTAGAAACTTGACAGGAGCCGGTGAATGGATTTCGACTTCTTTTTATTTGGTGGACTTGCGGGGGGAGGTAATTTCTATGCCGGTGAATGGATTTCGACTACGCCATTATTTTTCAGCTACCTCGATTCAGTGCCCCTTTGGTGTGGTACAAGAGCTAGAAGCCGCCTTAATCATGATTGGGAATTCTTTTGCATGCAATCTTGAAAAGCGAGAAAAAGGCAATGATGATTGCGACACCTGGCACGCCCTATTTTGAGAACTCTTTGTGCGTGGTTTAGTGCATGCAGTTCGATACCTTATACTCTCCTCCCGTTTTTTCGCACTCGCAAGGTTCTACTGTATCATTTCTGTGCTCTTCTGTCATTCGGATTCATCCTTTATGAATGCTGCTTCACTAGCACCGCATCTGGTTTCAAATTAATGGTATGCTGATAAAACTTTGGATCCAATCCTTTCATATCCGCATATTCCCATGCGAAAACATCCTTAAATTTTGTCAAAAAATTAGTCAAGTCTCCTTGGAAACTTGCCTTAAGCTGCTTATTCATATAAATGGCATGAGACTCCGCTTGCTCCCCTAGAAAGACCTTTTCCAATTCATCTTCCTTGACCCTTGTAACTTTTCCCATCTGTGCTTCAAATGCATGTTCTTGCTTAATAATTTCCTCCAATAATTCGGGACTAGGCAAAGATTTTTGTTGCGCCCCTGTCTCTAGTGAAATTCCTGAAACCCCTAAAGATTTCCCCTCCGAAATCATAGAAATGTCCGCGAGATATAAAGAAAATAAATCCAGGTTAGCATTCAAAAATTGCTCCTCTTCATCCTCTTCTAATCCTTCCACCATATTTATTGTCTGTGCTATCACATGCCATGCTACCTGAACTGGTTACCTGCATGTTCCCAACATCACATGAACTTTCCTGCGACTCTTTTTTAATGTAAGCATATTTGCCTCCCAATTATGCTTTACCCTGGCTTGTCATAACCATGGTCTCCCCAAAATAATATGATAATCCTGATTGTGATCCTCAATATTCAAGACTACTAATGAAACAGCAAAAGATAAGCCAGCTACATCCAGGACAATGCCTCGGAGTAATCCTACTGGCTATACTCTTCTTTGATCTGCCATGCGAACTACAAAGGGTGCAGGTTCCCAATCACTAAGTCCAAAACACTCACAAGCCGCTTGAGTAATAATATTTACTCCCGCACCTCCATCTAACAGTACTTTGTCGATGTATGTACCATAATATCTGACTGAAAGCTCCGGGATGCGAGTATCCATGATCCTATTTGCCGGCAAACTGGGGTGGCTGATGAATTACTGGATGTGTCTCTCTTTTTAACAGAAGCTATTGCGGATGATCTTACAGTTATGCAACATCCTAGGATCATCCCCAACATTCCATGGACTTCGTATGAGGAGATGTTTCATTTTCTCGACAGTGGAGAAATGCCTTCATTCTTGTCCAGTCATCAAAGGAAACGGATGGCTATTAGAAGCAGAAATTTTGAGATTATTATGTGGAAGCTGTATTATCGCACGGTTGCGGAGGTCTTGCTCAGATTTGTTCTACCACAAGAACAAGAATCGGTTTTGGAGGAAGTCCATACCGGTATTGTAGGGGGCCACTTTGCCGCATTGATCACGGCTAGGAAAGTTCTACAGTCAGGATTATGGTGGCCTACATTGTTTCAAGATGTGAGAAGATTTGTGCAATAGTGTGATGTGTATCAGCGGTTGGGACAACCTACTAAAATGTCCAGAATGCCTTTTCAACAAGTATTTGGAGCCTTTTCAAAAATGGGGATTGGATTTTATTGGACCTTTTAAATCAATAGCATCTCACACTGGTAATAAGTATATTTTGATGGCCACGGATTATGCGACTAAATGGGTGGAAGCATGGCCCTTAAAAGATAATACTGCGGTTTTTGTTACTGGGTGTTTATATAAGGATGTTTTTTCCAGATATGGCTATCCTATTGAGTTGGTTAGTGATCGGGGTAGCCATTTTTTGAATAAGGTGATGGAGAGAATGCTACGATTTTATTGTGTATTGCATAGGAAATCTTCTCCATATTACCCTCAGGCGAATGGGCAGGCGGAATCAACTAATAAGCAATTGGTTCGTATTCTGACAAAGTTAATGAATATGCATAGAACGGATTGGGATGTGAAACTTCCTTCCGCATTATGGGCTTGTCGGACAACATATAAAGTGGCAACAGGATTGAATCCTTTCAAGTTGGCATTTGGTATGGAGGCAATTACCCCAGTGGAACATGTGGTTCCGAGTTTGCGGATGATGAAGAGCGGTTGCGCAGTTTTGCGGTGTTGCAAGATCTGTAGTCCAGGTGGGAGAAATGGCTGGATCGCCCTAAAGCACGGCAATTTTTACAGGGGTAGTTGTTCCTTGTATTTAATTCTCGCCTTGGGAAGATGCCCGGGAAGCTAAAATTATGGTGGTCGGGACTATTCTGGATTTTTAAAGCATGCGGACCCACTTCTTTTTATTTGGCAGACTTGCAGGGGAGGTGATTTCTGTGCCGGTGAATGGATTTCGACTACGCCATTATTTTTCACCTACCTCAATTCAGTGCCCCTTTGCTGTGGTACAAGAACTGAAAGCCGCCTTAATCATGATTGGGAATTCTTTTGCATGCAATCTTGAAAAGAGGGAAAAAGTCAATGATGATTGCGACAATGTGGCACGCCCTATTTTGAGAACTCTTTGTGCGTGGACTAGCATGCAATCGATACCTTATACTCTCCTCCCGTTTTTTGCATCGCGCTCGCAAGGTTCTGCTATATCATTTCTCTGCTCTTCTTGTGTCTCTTTGCTACCATGACGGCTTCCTTGCTGCAATACATTCCATTTACTCCAATGTAGCAGCTAGCTCTTCGCAGGATGGACGCTTGGTTGCAGGATTTACGCCTGCGTGTCTTCGCCAACTTGGATTGCCAAGGTATCCCTATTCACCCGCATGCCACAACATTGATAGAGCAGCTAGCTACTGGTGATGTGATGATTAACATGAATGATCTGGATGCCTTAGCAGTGGAGATGCAGCAGGACCTCCACAATTTTTTGGAGACTCAAATGCAGAGTTGGAGATCGAGGCTGTCTGTCGAGGTGATAATGCAGCAACCAACTCAACAGGTTGTGATGAGGCAACCTGAGCTGTCGAATAATGACAGAGGTAAGAATATTGTCTCAGAAGGTTTTGATATTGCTGATTGGGTGAAAGCTACAGAAGATTGTGCTGAGGCCCAGGCTCATGTCTCTCGTTTGCAGCGAGAGATTCATCGCCTTCGTAAGGAGCGACGCAGAGTATGTTTTTGGGTGGAGACTTTGGCTCATTCATTTTCACTCAGTCTTTCTCCATGTCCTCCTTTTTGGCCTGCACTAAACAGATACTTGTCTTGGCATTATCCTTTGCATACACCTCTTGCTCCTTTTCCATAGGTACCTCAATCTATTTCTTTTCCAACGCAATTCATTCCAAGGGATCCTTCATCAGAGCAACCTGAGATAGATCCACAGCTATTGGCAGAGGTGTATCGAGCTCATCGCCAATATTTTTAGGGATTTGGCCATATCGATGTTTCCTCCTCATCAAAACAGGTGGAGGAACAACAACCAGAACCTTCGACACGGAGGGGCTAAAGTGTGGGTTTGTGCAATCCACCATGCGTGCCAGGTGTTACGGCATAAGCCGCACATTGCGGTCCTGCGGTCTTGTCTTGCGGATGTTTGGACTTGTCTTGTCTTGTCGATACATATCAATGAAGAAGATGGTGTTCTGTTTCTGTAAATTGTCTTTTATTCAGCCTTCCTGTGTTTTGATATTCATATAATGTAAGGCAGTGTGAGGGTATTCATTCCTGTAATGCTTATTGCTCCTCTGCGGGCAGTAGACATTACATGGACAAAGAGGACTTCTTTATCTCTCCTCTCAAGCATGAGGATGTAATCCTAGGGGTACCATGGTTTGATCGCATGGCTGCCAATGTTAAACCCTGAAAGGAGAATCTCCTTTAGGTTCAGGGAAAAAGATATGTACATAGATGCTAAGGAAAAATGTAACACCATACCCATTGGACATACTCAAGCTTTCAATAAGTCAATAAAGAGCTCTTTTTCCGTGTACATGATTTTTGTGAAAGATTCTCTAAATGAACCTAATGCTTTAGCAAAAGAAAATACAAATTATCACAAGAAATTAGAGTTATCCAATTTTCTCAAGGGGTTTCAAGATGTCTTTATTGACGACATCCCTTGTGAACTACCTCCTAAATGAGGTAATGATGACCATGCATTTGAACTTCTTCCAGGAAGTTCACCGCCTAATAAACCTTCTTATAGAGTTTGTCAAACTCAAGAAGAGGAGATTATGCGGCAAGTGCATGAGTTAGTTGAGAAGGGCATGGTTAGGCCTAGCTCATCTCCATTTTGCTCACTTGTGTTATTAGTGCAAAAGAAAGAAGGCACATATCGTATGTGTGTCGACTATAGAGCACTAAATAGTATCACTATCAAGAATAGGTTTCCCGTTCCATGGGTAGAAGACCTATTTGATAAGCTACAAGGGTCCACCTACTTTAGTAGGATTGACCTAAAAAGTGGCTACCATCAAATAAGGATAGTTGATGAAGACATTGTCAAGACCACATTTCGCACTACGTTTGGTCTTTACGAATATATTGTCATGCCTTTTGGCTTGAGCAATGCACCAGCTACATTCAACCGCTTGATAGAGAAGCTATTCAGGCCTCACCGAACCTTTACTAGAGTGTTCTTTGATGATATCATCATCTACTCTAATTCCTTAGTCCAACACAAGCAGCACCTCCAGGTGATATTTCAAGTTCTAAGAGAGAATAAAATTAATGTTAATCAAAAGAAAATAAATTTTACTCGCAAGAGATTATATTTTTTTAACATTATCTCTCAAAATGGCATCCAAATGGATCCATCAAAGTTAGAGGTAATAAAAGGATGGCCTAAACCAAGGAATCTTCATGAACTAAGAAGCTTTATTGGTATGTGTGCATACTATAGACGCTTCATAGAAAAGTTCTCACTAATAGCAGGACCATTACATAACCTAACAAAGAAAAACGTTAGGTATACATGGTCTGCCAAGGAGAAAAATGCTTTTGAAAGCTTAAAGAAAAGCTTATCTCTCAACCTGTGCTTACACTACCGGATCTCTCAAAGCCATTGAGGTCCAATGTGATGCTTGTGGAGATTGCCTTGGAGCTGTTTTGCTCCAAGAAGGGCACGGCATATGCTATTAAAGTCAAAGGCTCGACCCTGTTGAGCCTGCACTAGGAAAGGAACTCATCGCAGTTCTACATGCCTTAGACTCATGGAAGCACTATTTATTGGGGACTCCTTTCATTCTGCGGACGGATCACCAAAGTCTTAAGTACTTCATGACATAGACCAAGCTCTCCGACAAACAAATGAGGTGGGCAAATTTTTTTCCGCAATTTCATTTTCATATTTCTCACATTGCTGGCAAGCATAATCAAGTAGGTGATGCACTCTCAAGATGGTCGAGAGTGAATGCGGTTTCCGTAGCAACTCACAATGATCTATCTTTTATGATAGATAGTATGCTATTAATCCCGATTTTAGAGATGTGATTTCAGCCCTTGCACTAGGGAAGAAAAATGAACCCTTTACTTTACAAGATGTTTATCTTCTCTATGGCAATAGACTATGCGTTATACTAGCTCACTACATGATAAAGTAATGTATGAATCGCATACTCCTCCTTATGCAGGGCATAGAGGGATTCAGTCTACCATAAAAGGGATTGAAACATATTTCTATTGGCCTACCATGAAAGCAAACATACAAGAGTATGTTTCTAAATGTGTGGTATGCCAAAAGACGAAGTTTGATAGAGGGAAGCAACCTGGATTGCTTCAACCTTTGCCAATCCCTAATTCACCATGGGAGAGCATATCCATGGATATTATCTCTGGATTGCCTAAGTCAATCCATGGGAATATGGACGATAGTAGACATGTTTTGCAAACAAGCTCATTTTATACCTGTCAAAAAGACTATCAAATCCCATCAAATGGCAACCCTCTTCATTCACAAACCTTCAAGTACCATGGTTTGCCAATGTCCATAGTGTTGGATAGAGATCCTAGAATGACCAATAATTTTTGGAAGGGTCTCTTTGACAATTTAGGAACAAGGCTAAACTTCTCTTCAGCCTACCACCCGCAAACGGATGGCCAAAGTGAACGGGCAAGAATCCAATGGGACACCAAAAGTACTATGCTAAGCTAGCAAAAGGGTACTATGGTCCCTTCGAGATTCTTAGTCCAATCAATGAGATGGCCTATCAACTCAAGTTGCCCCAGTCATTGGCTCATACACAATGCTTTCCATGTGAGCCTACTAAAGCCTTACAAGGGAGAGCCACCTCAAGAACCAACTATTGAAGACCCACCGGAGATCGAGGATCAAGAAGAGGTGCTGCAGCCTGAGTCCATTCTCCGACATGAAGGCAAGGTACTAAGAGGCGGTAGGACTATCCGACAATATCTATTAAGTTTAAGAATTATCCTTTTGAAGATGCTAGATGGATGCAAGGCATACAATTAAAGGATAACCTAAACCTTTCCAATGCTTACAATGCTTCCCTAGAGTAAGCAAATGCACAAATGTTTGAAATGGACAAAGTTTTTGTCTTATAAGACTCTCTTTTTCTTTATTGTGCACAAATGTGAAGTAGTATGCACGCTTAGATCAAGTTTGCGGAGACGACGTCTCCCAAACACCAAGTAGAGCTTGTCACTCTACTATGGAAGATTGATAGGACTAATGTGCAGACATGCTTGTGGCAGCTTAGGCTCTCAAGCGCAAAATGGACTAGTCATCCATTTTGGAACGATGTCGTAGGGTAACACAGGGATCCTCTACCCGCTAGGAAAAGGACTTATGAATATGCTTTATCTTCTCTATCCCATAGTTGAGGACGACTATGATTTCAAGAGAGAGGTAATGTCATAATAACTAATATCTAATTCTCCTAAATGGTTTTCTCATGTTAAACTGATCATTTAATATGGGGAAGTGCCAGGGGAGAAAAAACTAGAATATTGGTTAAGCTGGCAGACCGTCCACAATAGGGATCCAAAGGGGGGGCCATCTGCAAAAGAGCAATGTGCAACAACGGGCTTATAAGACCCTAAGGTTCAGCCCATTAAGACTTCCAAAATGCTAAGGTTCCAAAATTCAAAGGTTGTGTCCAAAGGTCAAACATCAGAGAAATTGGATGCTTTCTATGTGTCCCAAAAAGTCTTCATGCATCCCTACATAGTAGGGGGCGAGCCCTAGTTGTAGGAGATGAGAGAGAAACTCACACACATGAATGAGGGACACATGTCAGCTCCCTAGCCCAAATGCCCACAAGGTGTACTCAAATCCTATTGGATGGCCTTGGAGGTGGACCAATGAAAATTAGGCTAGAGTAAATCTAGTTTAACTAATTTAAAAACACTTAATAAAAGAGCCAATAAGAATTAAGCTCTCTAGAAGACTATTGGACAGTCTCACAAGGGGTCCAATGAGCATTCAACAGCTTAATGGCTTGCCTGATTCCTATTGGCCAGGAGACAAAGGGGTAAAATGAGAGTTTAGTTGCATTAATTAATTAGCTAAAGCTCTCACAAAAGGGGAAAGGGGGACACATGTCAGAAGGCTATCACTTATGCTCCTGAAATCCTATTGGCTAAGCCTGGGGAGGTCCAATGGGGTGTCTACATGAGCAAATAGCAAGAGGGGTCGACCAAGAGAGAGAGGGGGCTGATTTTCTCAAGGGCATTATTGCATTACACACTCACACTAGTCTATGTGTGGAGTAAGAAGACTCTCTCTCTCTTCTCAAGATTTAATGGAAAGCTTATCACCTACTCCAAGCTTGTAGAAGGGAGGCCTACACCAACAACTCTTGGCTTTGTGATGCAAATCCAACCAAGAGCCAAGCTTCAATGCATGCTCATCTCCTCTACCATGCTAACTACTAAGCTAATCTATGCTAATATGCATGATTATGTGAGGAAATGTACATCTTTATCGTAAGACTACTCCTTCTTCCTCTCAATCTACTCTCATACCCCACTATCTCTCACCATCTTCAAAGGTGTGTGAGGTCTTGGGTCTGAGACCGTGAGGGAATTGATGTTGTGTTTGATAAGTGTTTTGTTTAGTGCTTGAAGTTTCCATCTTCATTGCACTAGCTAGTATTGAAGGAACACAAAGGATTGTATTGTGAAATATCTCTCTTGATGGGAGAAACCATAATACAAAGCCTTTTGGAGGGGGGACCGGCTCCATGCAAATCCGGTCCTCAACTATTGTCAATAGCTTAATTTCTCTCTCTTTTGAAGTATTGTTCATGCTATCTAACTAGGTGTGATGCTTTTTTGGTTGCTCTCTCCACCCAAGCACTCTTGTTATTCTCATTAGGAATCTATTCTAATGAAATGCTCACTATGTTCATGCTATTTTCCGCTACACACAAGCTACTAGGCCATTAAATGTTACAACTATGCCAACAACCTAAACAAGCACGACTAGACAAAGGGGGTGCACCCACTTTACTATCATGCAAAGGTTTGCACTAGCCATTTTGGCATATCTATGTCTCGTAAATTCGCATTAAAAATGGCTAATCTATAATGGCATTTGAAATTATTATAGGCTATACATGTGTCTCATTTGGACTTACTTTCATATCGTCACCATTAAACAAAGGCAAGAACATATCATATACATTCTGCAAGCTTATATATGTATCCTTGGCACATGCTAAGAAGGGCTAAGTGCATCTTCCAAAAATAGGACATCTTGCTTAATCATGATACGCTTTCTTTTGGATCATACAACCTAAACCCTTGATTTCTAAATTATAACCAATGAAAACACACTTCACAACCTTATCATCAATGTTCTTGTATTTTTGATCGGGCATCAAAGTAAAATCCAACCACATGTAGTTGAACAATGGCTTTGTGCCATACCAAGCCTCATATGGAGTGATAGAGTGCAATTCTTTAGTGGGACACCTTCTAAGTACATATGTACATGATAGCCTCAAGACAAAATCTATGCGGTAAAGGTTGGATTTTGAATATACATGATGCCATCTCCATAAGTGGCATTTTGCTATGGGGTATATGACATTATACTATACGTTGGTCTTTTTTCCATGATTGGTCATAAATTAATTGAATTCTATAGACATATACTCTTTCCCTCATCAAAACAAAGACTTTCCATAGTACAACTAGATGCATTCTCAACCATAAGCATAAATTTATTGATGTGCATAAACACTGTGAAATTTGCCTTAAATGGATGCACCCATGTATGACTGGAGTAATAATCAATAAAAGTCACATAGTACAAATAATTTTCCAAGAGATGGGAATATGCATTGGACCACATAGATGCCAGATGTTCTTGTATCAAAGGGCGTTTGGAATAATTGTGCACGGCATTGATGTACATCCTGGTTCTGAGGATGAAGGCGATGTTGAGCATATTGCAGGTCTTGTTGCAAGGATTGCTGCTGTTAGAGTTGTTTTGCCTACTGTAGAACAAGTTGGTTGGGATGATGTAAAGGATGTGCAGGCTCATGTATTGATTGCGTTGTCTGTGAAGCGCACCATTACTCCCCACATTCGTTCAGTGAAATCTACAAAACAGGCTTGGAATATTTTGGCTGGTCTTTATGCAAGCCGCAATGAGACAGGAGTCGAAGATTATGCATGTGGAAGATGATATGGACACTTTCCTTGCTGGTGTCAAGAATATCAATGAACAACTTATTTCTGCAGGTAAAGTCATTTCAGACGTTTCCCTTGTGCAGTCTGTTCTTGATGCCTTACCAGATTCTTACCAGAATTTTGCTAGTACTTGGAGACTTAGGACCCAAGGAAATCCTGAAGTTTTCAAGTTTGATGCATTATGCACATTGTTGTTGCAAGAGTCACTTTCTAGAAAAAATAGGACTAGACAGCGTGCAGTTGAACATGCTTTTATTGCTTCTCAAAGAAAGGATGGTAACAACAATGCAACCACTTCTTATGGTTCTTTTACGAGTGGAAAAGCATCTGTTCCTAATGCTTCTGCTGGCAGCAATTCATTTGGAAATTCTAGTGATAAGGGAAAAAAAGGACATGCATTGCCATTATTGTAAAGCTAATAATCACTTCATCAAGCAATGTCCTAAGTTGAAGGCCAAAGAGGCTAAGAAGAAAGAGGGTGGTTCCACTGCAAATGATGGTTCCACTACAAATGCAGCCATTGTTGAGTCTTCTGTGAAAGGAGATTGTGATGTTGATGTTGATGCAAAATGGGCTTTTAGTGCAGAGTACACTTACACTTTTGTTGTCCATGATGCATGCATGTCAACTGTGTTGCAGATTCACATGTGTGGTATTTTGACAGTGGTGCTACAAAGCACATTACCTCACATTAGGAAAAGTTTGGACTCAAATTTGGGCCTTGTAATAAATGCCATGTCAGCGTAAAGAGAGATAATAGAAAATTAATTTTAACCCTTTTTCATACCTGTTTTCTCAAATTTGGATATCTTATTCATGCAAGGTACGTTTATTAAAAAACCCAAAAAGTATTTGAGTCATGATAACACTTCATTGTACGCAGCAGCCACTACATTCAATGCCCAATATCTCAATCTTTTGCATTTTTAAAACTAAGCTCTGTTTCCTCGCCACCTTCTTCCTCCCATTCCCTCCTGCATTCTCGCTCGTGCGCACGATATTAAAATTGCCATTCTTCAATCTCCCCACCTCCTTCTGCACATAGTTTCAATCAGTCATGTGTCAGTCGACACTTGTAGCTTCTCCAGGAAGAACTTCTACGAGGAATAGGAGAGATGCATATCACATGCACATAGAGCTCTCATGAGAGTATGAACCCCTCTGCAAGAAAATCAAACAGCAAACGCTTTCTAAAGCTTCAAAAGAGAACTTAAGATCACATGGCATGAAAAATGTGGACCTTTGGCTGGACGGCAGAATGTATCTAAAGCATCCCGTCACAAACTCCACTCCACCTTTTAAGGATATTACATCCTTAGTGAACTATGTTGGAGATGGCCACCATGGCTTGTATGGCTACATTAAGTAGTTGGCTACAAGAAATGACGTTCTGCAACAAGAGAGAGATATTGTATAAAGTGAGAATGTCCGCTTACACCAGAAAGTTGTGCAATGTGCTCAACAGGTTGAAGGTAGCAAGGAGACCATCAAGGAGCTTACACAACAACTCAGAGAAAAAAAAACAGGGCTAGGTCTTCACCAAAGAGAAAGAAAACTAAGAGACATCGAGGACTTGAAAGTTGGCTCGGGAGGAATTAAGAAAAGAGTGCAAGCCTTCAAGTGAGTGCATCTATCCTTCTTAAGTTTATATTCATAAACTCTCACATCTCTTACTGCTAACATGCTTGCGTAGATCTTTGCTTCACCCTAACAAGGAAGTGGAGCAGAGCACAACCACCTCCTCGGCCCATTACGGGCTCATATTGAATGGCAAAAATGTAGCTGGCCTCTTGGATGATAAGCGCTATGGTAAGATCGTTGCTAAACAACTTGACAGCCTTTTAAAGGAGAACCAACTCCCTGTACGAGACATTCAATCAATTTTGGATAAAGTTGGTATATCTAATAAGGGATATTCTTCCATTTTCAAGTATGTAGCATCAGTTGCAGTGTCCACTAGAAAAGGGTTTTTCATCATTTGCAATGCTGTTCCACTAGAAAAGGGTTTTGATTCTTAACTCCTCTTACTCAGGTATGTGAAAAGACAGGTCAAAAAGTTTCGCATCAAGAACACGCTCCTTCCAAACCCTTTCTCTATTCAAAGAACAAGACGGGAAGTCAATGAGGAGGTGCTTCAAAAGCTAGGAAGTCCTTTCCACATTGAATCGACATACAGATCCCAAAAGGAGAAGAAATGGTCTATGACAATTATAACAATATTTTTTATGATATCATCCTGCTCCATTCATACATTGTGCAGTTGTTTGATGTCACTTTTGAAGAGTGCAACTCCGTCCTGAAGTTTGTCATCAAGCTAGATGAGTGTGAGCTTGTAAAGGAGACAAAGGTTGAGCGGGTCACATTCACACTTATGAATAGAGCTCTAGATGCAAGCATTGGACCAAATGATCCTTGAAAATTTAGTGTACAATCTAAGCACAACATTTCCTTTCTTGCGACGTTCAAGGTTTGTAGAAGTTATGTTTAAGATAATTCATCGTTATGTTTCAGTTAAATGCTTTCGAATGTGCATTGTAAAAAGTTCAAAATTATCCTTTTAGGTGCCCACTGAGAACTTCGATATATTGAATTGGGTTTTTCATCAAACAAACATACCAGAAACAATAAGCGAACAGAGAAATGGAAAGAAATTGAATGTGGATGGCATGGGATCCTACAATGTTGAGTGGCACATGGCTGGAGACCTAAAAACCTTGAAATGCATGTACAACGTTTCCAAAGGAGCAACAAGCAAAAGCCCTTGCTTGTATTGCATGGGAGGGATTCACATCCTTGACAAACCATTTTGGAGGAGAGCTCCGGATAAGCATCTGTGCGACCCTAACTTTCGACCCATTTTGGATATCCCACTATCTAGAGTATACATATGCACAATGCATGCACTTTGTAGAATAATAGAAAAACTAATGTTTCTCTACATCTGTTTTGCCTACACCACTCGACCTCTATGTGCGAAGCAAAGGGAAATCTCGGCTTTAGATACGGCCTTCTCAGAAATGGGTTTGCACGGAGGACATGTTAAGATAGAGCAGGATGAGAAGAGATAAAAAAATGGCCGGGATGTTCCAAGGAAGCTATCCATTGGTGGTGTGAAAGCCCGACTCTTCCTTTTAGTGCCCACAGCTGGATGACAATGCAAAAGCCAAAGTGCACAAGAAAGACAAGCATTAAGATACAACAGGTGGAAAAATCTACACAATGCTGTAGTTGACCATGTAGACAATGGTGCAGCAAGGACTCGCAAAGCGAAGGTATGGAAAACTTTGGACGCAATATTCAGGTTTTGCAAATTGAATTCATGGGCTGATGGTGACTATACAAATTTCCAAGAAGCCGTGGAGACCTACAACAAAACATTCATAAGTGCATGGACAAATCAACATATTACTCACTACATGGTACTGTAATTTGTTATAAGACATGACAATCTTTTGAAATGCATATACTCATCCTTATAATGTCTACATGCTTTGTGTGCAACACATTATTTGTAACCACATGCCTTGGTTTGCAAGGCAATATGGCAGCTTGGGTGTTTGGTCTACACATGGCATGGAAAAAACCCACTACCAAGCTCATACTGGTTATTTCAGTCACACTCGACATGGAGGTGGTGCAGACAAAGCAAATATCTTAGAGGAGCTACACCAATGGATGTATCAAAAATTAATGCACATGTCACATCGCAAGGAACAAGTCCAACAAAGTCAGATTGGCCATGCGGTGAGATTAGCCAAAAAACGGTGAAGAAAGGAATGCTTCATTACTCGAAGAAGACAAAAATCAGAAGGTATACTCCTGTATAAATATTTTTTTGCTTCCCTGTATGAGAGTTTCATGTGTATATACCAACACTTGGCTTTTATTTCTCGTAGCTCGTAGTCTATGATGATAAGTTCATTCCTCGTCCCCGTGGATGAGGTAAAGGAGACTTGGGAAAGAATTCCTCTCTTGGTCAGTACTTGGAGAATTTGAACGCTCCAAATTTCCTCTGCTTCCATTCTAGCTTCTCCGAAGACAAGGCTGAATTTCCCCTTTTTGTATTGAAAACACTCTCAAGATATCTAGGGGGCGCGGCCATCAGATGGAACACAAATAAGGTGATGCTGCTATAGACAAGCAAGCAGCGGTCTTAATTTTTGGTGTAGGGCCTGGCATGTATGGGCTGCGCAGTTGATACTTTTTGACACACGCTACATATGCTCTTGCTTGTGGAATCACAGACCCATGCTAGCTACCACAATATAGAAAACATGATCTATTGAAACAAAAGTAGCCAATCATTCAAATTATAGAAGAGGCCCTGCAGGTTGAGGCAACTGAGGAGACCCAATTGCTCGACCTCAACGTGCTTGCAACAGATGTTGATGACAAAATGCGTCATTCAAAGAGACCAAGGCATGAGGAAGAGGGTCCTTCAAATAAGGACAAAAGGCCAAAATATTATATATCATTTCCAGATGACTAGAAATAAATAGAATATATTTTCTTTATGCATCAAAGTTAGATTGATTATGTAACAATGTCTTGCAATGTATTTTTTTTGTTGCAACCATCATTACAATATGAAAAGTTGAAATTACATCAATTCTTCTAGATACATTAAGTTTGTTGTTTGGATCTTGCTATGGCTAAGAGTTATGGCATAACTTGCAACGGTGTTATCTAAACCCTTCCGATGCGTTGTTTTTGTAGCCGCCAATCCGCATGATGCCTAGCCGCAGAAGATAACTCTCCATGATATGGGTGGTCCATGTTGCGTTGTGAGACGACATCCAAATGTCACACCACAATGCGATAGGAAGGCATGTTCAAGATATGGGTGGTCCCTATTGCGTTGTGACACAATATCCAAATGTCGCGCCACAACGTGATAGGGATGCATGTCCACGATATGTGTGGTCCCTATCGCATTGAGACGCAACATCCAAATGTCGTGCCACAACGCGATAGGGAGGCATATCCATGATATGGGTGATCCCTATCGCATTGTGATGCGACATCCAAATGTCACACCACAACATGATAGAGAGGCATGGTTAGTCCCTATCGCGCTATGACGCGTCTTTAAGAGTATCGCACCACAACGTGATATGGAGGTCTGGTTGCGGTACACTCCCCCTACTTGCGTAGTGCCGTGAATTTTTTTCTTGTCGTGACACAACGCGAGGAGGTGGTTTGGTCGAACAAGGCACATCCCGTATCATGTTGTGTCGCGACAACCACATTGTCAACCTCGTGCCCTAGTCGACATGCAGTATACCACGTGTCGTTCATGCGGTGACACACTCCTTCCAATGATGATGAGCGACTCAATTAATTATGGTCGCCACACGTTTGGTAATGATGATGATGTCCTTGACGATTATATAACATTTCTATTTCAAATACCCCACTGCTGTCTGACGACTGTCCTCACCTCTCAGAATTAGCTTTTGCAACGTAACCTTCTCATTGCTCAATCTTCTTCCTATTCTTCCCCATAACACTTTCTAGGGTAAATACTTGTTTCCATGGCTCACACGAAGGAGACCGCAAGGAAGATTTACCCACAAGACAACCAACCTTCATCCTCAAGAGTTGCAGGCAAAACCCTGCCTAATCTTCGGGCAACACTGCGTAGTCGAAGGTACGAGCAGAACTAAAGCATTTTTCTTGAGCTACACAAACTCCAGAGGCATGTTTCTCTTGCTATTTCTAAGTTACCCTTTCAAAGAGTAGTCCACCAAATTTGTGAGAGTGCAAATTTGGATTTTTGGTGGGCCAAAAGTGCAATGGATTGCCTCCACGAGGCAACCGAGGACTTTTTGATCGATCTGTTCCAAGACAGCTACGTCCTCATAGCTCATGCCCACAGAGTGACAGTGATGCCCTGGGATATCAATTCTCTGAGGCTGCTACGATTTAGGTACGACAAGACACTTGCACCGGTCCATCTATCTGACAGGAGAATGGACAACATTTTGGCAAACCCTCCAATAACCAAAGTGAAGGTGACAAATGTGAGCACCACACAACAACACACATACAACATTTGTTTGAATGTGGAGCGGACCCAAGAGGCACTTGTGGAACAGCCTTTGGAGGATTCAAAAGAAAGGGAGATGTTGTTAGCAATTGACTGAGCTAGTAATGACACCATACGTTTCCTTGGCCCAGCTTTCGATGTAGCACTTCTTGTATGGGACCAAATTTTGTACTTTTGTTTCGGCCCTCATGAGATAGGTGTTTTTCAAAATAGTGGGAGGGAGCTTACGGACCAAATTATCAACTTTGGTCTCTGGTAATTAAATTATTTTTGCAGAGCTATTTATTTGATTTTGGCTTATTAGAGATCCTCATCAATTAATTTTCTCAATTTGTAGCATGCTGGTTTTGGACCTTGCATGGAATCTACAATCCGAAGTAGCTGTTTTGGACGCACAGGTGTCAGTCATGCTTACCTCGGAGGACACTTCCCTGATTGAAGTTGTTGATTGGTTTCAACGAGTGAACATGGACACGAAGAAAGTTTTACTTCTAGCTTACAATGAAAAGTAAGTATTTTTTATACCGCTAGTCTTCAATATTTTGTATACTATGAATAGCAAACTGATTCCTTTTTTTGTGCAATCAGTTTACATTGGAGCCTTGTAGGCTTAAACATTGAGCACAAGCATTGCTACCTTGCAAACTCTGCCCATGGTTTTCATGGGAATGTCGGAGGTACATAGTTACTTGTTTCTTGATTCTGCAATTTCGATGTCACCATATGTTGTGTATTGTAGGACTATTTAGAAGCTTGTTGCTGCATGGGAAGCATTGATCCAAGATAGTGTTTGGGAAGATATGTTGATTCTGAGTTGCAAGGCTCAAAAGCAAGACTTCTTGCGGATGGAGAGTTCTTGCAAATGCGGAGCTTTTTCTGGAACGCATTTATGTTGAGGAGCATAGAAGTGTAAGTGCAATGTTTCGCTTTTGTAATCCTTGCACACATGATTTATTTCAATTACATATAAAAGCTATGCAATTCATTTGCATGCAAGGAACTTGGCAGATTATTTGAACTTACATGTGGAGGCATTTAGGACGACGATCATCCAGGAAATGATCAATCTTGTGGAGACTCATCCTGAAGGAGTCGCCAATGCATTTGTCGTGCCACCACCACGACCACAACGTCGGCCTCCACCTTGGAGGTACGAAGCAATACCTCCACCAACGACAGACCAAGAGCCCGGACCTGCACAATAGTTTCCTCAACCCCAAGCCCATGACCCAATCCCTAGTCCGTCTCATGAGCCTTTGCATCCTAATCATGATAATTAAACCAGGGGGAGCTCCCCTCAATTGTAAATGAGAGCTACTAATATTTAATTGGACATTATTACAGTGTACATTATTAAACGCAATGTAAAGACAACTTGAGTGGATTTTGAAAAGATAATTGTTCTCAGACTTTATTTGCAAGAAACTTCTGAACAATGCATTTTTGCATGAATGTAGATTGCAAGCTTACTTCAACAACTTTCTATAATATTTGCAGTACAGAGCAATGTGATATATTGTGTGAGCTGCCTTCTTCAACCAAGAGTTGCATTGCACTAGAAACAATCGCACAATGTCTCTGCGCACAATGTCTTCTTCTTTTTTCTTTGAGGCACCTGCATGACAGTTAATCAAACAGTTAGATTAAGATAATATTTTGTGATGATATTAGCATGGAAATAATTAACGCAGCATTAATGTTTACACACAAAACATACTACCTTTCGCATGTTGCACTGGAAAAGAAATTTTGGAGGCAAGCTGAGGTCAACCTCATTCTCCAAATCCTCACACACTTGTCGTAGTGTCACATTGCTTTGAATGCTAAGAACAGTTAGCAGATCAGGTTCACACCATACCTCAAGCATTCTCAAAGGATTGTTACGGTCATCAGTTAAATCTTGGTCCAAAGCTACCACATGACCATTTACTCCATGCCACCTTATATAGTGGAAGGAAGCTATGAAATTTTGAGAAGCTATCATGCACTTACATACAATAGGCTTCTTATTTACCTTGCATAAGATGCCATCAGAATCATGGACATCCCAAGATTCATCTAGAAAATCGAGGCATTTCTCTATCTTGCAGAGTAGCCAAGTTCCTATCTTCCTAATCTCTTCATCATGGAAAAAGTTGACGAACACATGCATGGGCATGAAGATTGAAACACGTACCAGCCGACTAACAATATTCGGTCTTAAGTGCTTTTGTATTTCCTGATGGAGCTTTAGTCTGAAACACTCAGAGGTTTCAGATGAAGGGACTGGCCACTCTGGACTCTCCTTTGAAGGAACCAGGAGATATTCTAGAGCACCAAAGCCAAGCGTAGAACATGGAGCATTATAAAAGTGGTCAAAGAAAAAAACCCCCCTTTGAGCCAACACTCTTCACGCGCTTGTGTTATAGAGTAGCTCTCCTACAGTTGTGTTGGAATTAGGGTTGTAGAGAAACACACACAGCTTGGAGAAGACGAAGGAAGCTCAAGGCACACAATAGAGAGTATGTTACTTAGTGTGCAATGGAAAGATAGATAGCCCTAGAGTGATGGGCGTATATACAATGCACGAGGGAAAAAACCTCCTAAAGAGGGAAAAAATGCCCCGGCGGTCCTAGTGTGTTCACACACATCACTACCACATGTATATGGTAACAAATCCCCCCTGGAGTGATGCGGTGAATGAGAGCTGGCACATGAGTAAAGGGAAGTGCCATGCCCTGAGGACAGGATCAGTCCACAAAGGGGAGTAAGGCCAAAGCTTTGCGGAAAGCTTCAAGCTTCTCACGAGACAATGCCTTTGTGAAAAGATCTGCAAGGTTGTCCTGTGTTGGCACATAAGCCAAGCTGATCTCTCCTGCTGAGAGCCTCTCCCTGACATAGTGGTAATTCACCTCAATGTGCTTTGTGCGAGCATGAAAAACTGGGTTCCTCGCAACTGCCAAAGCACTCTGACTGTCGGTGTAGATAGTGTTGGCAGTGTCCTGTCCAACACCCAAATCAGCCATAAGGCGTCTGAGCCATACACACTCAACCGTAGATGTGAAGACTGCCCTGTACTCAGCCTCACAACTCGAAGTGGCCACATTAGGTTGCTTCTTGCTCAACCATGATATACATGAACTGCCAAGCATGAAACAAAAACCACTTGTGGACACTCTCGTGTCAAAACAACCAGCTCAATCTGAGTCCGAAAAAGCATGTAAGTCTGGCAGCAATGATCCCCCCTTGGGATAAAACAAGCCAAGATGTAAAGTGCCACTAAGGTAGCGGTAAATCCTCTTGACAGCCTGCCAATGCTTAGACCCTGGGCTATGCATAAATCTGCTGACCTGTGAGACTGCAAACTGAATATCCGGTCTCGTGTTGCATACATAAATGAGGCAGCCAACAGCAGTTTGGTAAAGAGTGACATCAGCAGGATCACCAGCATCATGTAGACTCAACTTCAAACCTGTTTCCATGGGAGTGGCAATAGGTTTGCAATCCTCAAGTCCAAACTTACATAGCAATGTCTCTATGTAAATTTTCTGACACAAGGCAATACCACCATCACACTGCTTAAACTGTATACCCAAATAATGATGCAATAGCCCCAATCTTTCATCTTGAAAGTAGCATTCAAATCAGCCTTAAATTCAGCAATATGTCTCTCATTTGGTCCAGTGATCAGCAAATCATCAACATAAAGAACCACAATGAGAAGTACATCACCCTCACGCTTTACATACAATGTGCTTTCTGTTGGACTGTTACGAAAGCCTTGTTTGACCAAATGAGTGTCAGCTTTCTCATACCAAGCACGAGGAGATTGCTTCAACCCATACAAAGCCTTGTTACATTTGCACACTTTGTCCTCTTGTCCTTTTATGACAAAACCGCGAGGCTGCGTTACATAAACTTCCTCAAATATGTCACCATTCAAGAAAGCAGTAACAATGTCTGATTGATGTACATCCCAACCAAAATGAGCTGCCAATGCACATAGAAAACGCACAATAGTCATACGACAAGTGGGAGCAAAAGTCTCTTCATAATCTATGCCTTTTTGATGTGCATAACCCTTTGCAACAAGTCGAGCCTTATGGTGATCAATCTCACCATCCGGCTTGCGTTTCAACTTGTAAACCCACTTCGTACCAATGGCCTATTTGCCAGGAGGCAAATCACATAAAGTCCATGTGTCATTTTCTATAAGTGCATCATATTTTGATTGCATGGCAGCCATCCAATTTTTTGAATTCTTTGCTTCATCAAAAGACAGAGGCTCCTCAACATCATGTAAGCTAGAGACAACCAAAGCATAACAATCTGATGCATAAGATGCATGGCAAGAGCCTGAACGAGTACGACTAGACAAAGGTGCATCCAATTTACTGTCACGCAAAGTGTGCACCAGCCATTTTGGCATACCTCTAGCCTGCTCATTTTCAGCCCTTTCCTCATCAAGTACATCATGTACATCTGCATCAGTAATAGGCTGATCTAAAACATTTTCAGAAACCCCCATAGGCTGTACATTTGCCTCATTGGAACTTACATTCGTATTTCCACCACTGAAAAGAGGCAACAAAGTGTCATAAATGTCCTGTGAGCTTACATTACTGTCTCTAGTACATGACAGCAAGGGCTAAACAGAATCTTCCACAAACACTTCATCCCGTGAAACCAGAATACGTTTTTCTGTGCGGATGATACAACCTGTAACCTTTGCTTTCAGCACTATAACCAACAAAAATACATTTGACAGCCTTCTCATCCAATTTTCTACGTTGCACTTGTGGCACCAAAGCATATGCCAAACAGCCAAAAACACGCATGTGCTCAATAGAAGGCTTTCTATCATGCCATGCTTCATATGGAGTAATAGACTGCAAAGCTTTCGTAGGACACCTGTTAAGTACATAAGTGGCACACATGATGGCCTCAAGCCAAAAAGAATGTGGCAAAGCTTGACTTTTGACCATACATCGTGCCATTTCCGTCAGTGACATGTTTTTCCTCTCAGGAACACCATTTTGCTGAGGCGTAAAAGGCACTGTACATTGGTGTTTTATCCCACGACTAGCCAGAAATGCATTAAATTCATGAGACATATACTCCCCCCCTCGATCGGAACGGAGGGTGCCCATAGTACATTTTGAGACATTTTCAGCCATAGCCAGAAATTGTTTGAAGCACATAAAAACTTCGAACTTCACTTTAAGCGGAAATACCCATGCATGCCTAGAGTAATCATCAATGAAAGTCACGAAGTACAGGTAATTGCCCAAGGACGGAGTTTGCATGGGCCCACAAACATCACTATGCACAAGCTGCAACCTGCATGTGGCCCCCGAACTGAACCATCCTTTGGAAATTTAGAACGCTGTATCTTACCCAAAATACAGCCTTCACAAACATGTTTGACAGGTGCTTCAAGAGGCGGCAAAGAAGCAACCATATCAGATTTCTGCAAACGCAGCAAACTGGCAAAATTCAGATGACCAAAACGTGCATGCCAAAGTTTTGCATCTGAAATAGCCCTTGAATCTGCAACAGCATTTGCAAAATTTTGTCCACACTTGTCATACAAAGTGAGCTTATACAGCCCACGGCACAAAAGCCCAGATGCAACAATTTCATCACCAAAATTAAGATCATGAACTGTACATCTGTCATCCACAAATTTGACTACAAGTCCAAGTCTAGCAAGTGCGGATACAGACAAGAGATTCTTCTTGATCCCAGGTACATAAAGTGCATCAACAAGTGTGAAGGAACTGCCATTAGTAGCAGTGAGCACAATCTTTCCAACTCCCTAAACTGGATAAGAGGCGTTGTTGGCACAAGTGACTGAATTCCCATGAGGGACAGACTCGAGAGAGGTAAACAATTCACGATGTGAGGTAATGTGCTTTGTAGCACCACTCTCGAAATACCACACATGTGAATGTGCAGCAACTGACAAGCATGCATCATGGACAGCAGGATTGTAAGTGCACTCTACGCTAAAAGCCCATTCTGCATCAACATCAACATTACAGTCTCCTTTCACAGAAGACTCAACAATGGCTGCATTTGTAGTGGAACCAGCATTTGCAGTGGAACCACCCTCTTTTCTTCTTAGCCTCTTTTGCCTTCAACTTAGGACACTGCTTGATCAAAGTGATCATTAGCTTTACAATAATGGCAACGCATCTTCTTTTTGCCCTTATCACCAGAATTGCTAGACGAAGTACTGCCAACAGAAGCATTAGGAACAGAATTTTTGCCACTCGCAGCAGAACCATAAGAAGTGGCTGCATTACTGTTACCACCCTTTCTTTGAGAAGCAATAAAAGCGTGTTCAACTGCACGCTGCCTAGTCCTGTTTTTTCTCGAAAGTGACTCTTGCAACAGCAATGTGCATAATGCATCAAACTTGACAACTTCAGGATTTCCTTGGGTCATCAGTCTCCAAGTACTAGCAAAAGTCTGGTAGGAATCTGGTAAGGCATCAAGAATAGTCTGCACTAGGGAACTGTCTGAAATGACTTCACTTGCAGAAATGAGTTGCTCATTGATATCCTTGACACTAGCAAGGAAAGTGTCCATATCATCTTCCTCATGCATAATCTTCGACTCTAGCTCTTTATGCAGCAAAGCAATTTTAGCCTCATTGCGGCTTGCATAAAGACCTGCTAAAATATCCCAAGCCTGTTTTGCTGATTTTGCTGAACGGATGTGAGGAACAATGGTGCGCTTCACAGACAACACAATCAATGCATGAGCCTGCGCATCCTTAACATCCCAACGAGCTTGTTCTTCCGTAGGCAAAACAACTCTAACAGCTGCAATCCTTGCAGCAAGACCTGCAACATCCTCAACATCGCCTACATCCTTAGAACCAGGACGTACATCAATGCCCTGCACAATGTTCCAGACACCTTTTGAGACAAGAACATGTTGCATCATATAAGCCCACATAGGGTAGTTGTCCCCATCCAACCTGTCCTCTGCAGCAAACATCTTGAACACATCTATGTTGTTGTTGTCAGCCATGGTAAATGCTGCACCTGATGTGAAAACTGCCCGAAAATAGGAGAAACGGAGTGGGAACAACCTGTGCTATATAGCACAAACCGTAGAAGACTATAAGGCACCTGTTATGCAGAAAACGGCACTGACAGAAATTCTGCACAAAATGACGAAATAGCCTGTGCAGTACTACATGTAGTGGAAACGGAGGCCGAAATGAGCCCAAATCAAAATTCTAAGCAGACCAAGCTCTTCGAGTCTACCCAAAATATTTGTCAACCTGCGAACGCTTGCCAAAGCTCACTGAAATCGGAGAAAGTGAGCAGGCGTGTGCTGGAGCAGCTGGCGACTAAGCCCGGGAGGACGTGACCTGCTCTGATACCAATTGTTGGAATTAGGGTTGCAGAGAAACACACACAGCTTGGAGAAGACGAAGGAAGCTCAAGGCACACAATAGAGATTATGTTACTTAGTGTGCAATGGAAAGATAAATAGCCTTAGAGTGATGGATGTATATACAATGCAGGAGGGAAAAAACCTCCTAAAGAGGGAAAAAATGCCCCGGCGGTCCTAGTGTGTTCACACACATCACTACCACATGTATATGGTAACAAGTTGCATGGAATGCATGGAATCCACCGGCTGCCAGTCTTCTTTGTCAGAAGGATAAATATCTGCAACTAGCAAGTTAAACACACAATACATGAGTGACCATTGTGGATGTAAGCAAAATTACAATTAAGAAAACTTATAATTTGGTCGGTTTGTTGGAAATCCTATCGGCGTTGTTCGTAGATGCAACTCTGAGTGCATATATGTGTGTTCAATGAGAACCTCTTTGACTATTTTCCCCGTTTGTGACAAGCGAAAGTTTTTCACCCTACCTTTATAACTCACAAACTCATTGCCCATGCGCTTTCTCTTCCTTGTCTGCAGGAGAACCCAGCTTCCAATTGTAATGGTGGTGGAAAGCCATCGACCGTTGTCCAAATCAAAGCTATTGAAAATTTCGACAGACTTAATACTTGCGGATGGTCATGGAGGTCTTCTGTTCTCCATAAGTGATTCATCTATGTATGGCAAGATGCACAATACATATGTGAGAGGGGGAGTGTTTCTGAGTGCAAACACAATACAGTCAAATGCGAGCAGAATAGTTAGTTGAGTGCAAATGAATGAGAATGAGAGGAAATACTATGAAGTCTCTTCTATCGAAAAAGTGTGCACAACTGCATTGTGTGTAAGTTATGGTACATTTGTCCTATATTCGGTCCTGACAAGAAAGATTTGAGCAAATCACAATGTATATTATTGTTAAGGTTTTCTATGCAACTAAAAACTGTTTTTTGAGAATGCCAAGTTTTGAGATAAAAACAAAGATAATCCGAGCTACTGTGGGATCAAGAAGAATCTTTTGTTTGTATCTGCACTTGCTAGACTTGGACTTGTAGTTGAATTCGTGGATGATAGATGTACAGTTCATGATCTCAGTTTTGGTGATGAAATTGTTGCATCTGGCCTTTTGTGCCGTGGGCTGTATAAGCTCACTTTTTATGAAAAATGTGGAAAAAATTTTGCAAATGCAGTTGCAGATTCAAGGGCTATTTCAGATGCAGAACTGTGGCATGTACGTTTTGGGCATTTGAATTTTGCCATTTTGCTGCGTTTGCAGAAATCTGATATGGTTGCTTCTTTGCCGCCTCTTGAAGCACCTGTCAAACATGTTTGTGAAGACCGTATTTTGGGTAAAATACAACGTTCTAAGTTTCCAAAGGATGGTTCAGTTAGGGCCACATGCAAGTTACAGCTTGTCCATAGTGATGTTTGTGGGCTCATGCAAACTTCATCCTTGGGAAATGATCTTTACTTCGTAACTTTCATTGATGATTACTCCAGGCATGCATGGGTATTTTTGCTTAAAGCGAAGTTTGAAGTTTTTATGTGCTTCAAACAATTTCTAACTATGACTGAAAATGTCTTGAAATGTACTATGGGCACCATTCCAATCGAGGGGGGGAGTATATGTCTCATGAATTTAATCCATTTTTGGCTAGTCGTGGGATAAAACACCAATATACAGTGCCTTATACACCTCAACAAAATGGTGATGTTGAGAGGAAAAACAGGTCACTTATGGAAATGGCATGATGTATGGTCAAAAGTCAAGCTTTGCCGCATTCTTTTTGGCTTGAGGTCATCATGTGTGCCACTTATGTACTTAACAGGTGTCCTACGAAAGCTTTGCACTCTATTACTCCATACGAAGCATGGCATGATAGAAAGCCTTCTATTGAGCACATGCGTGTTTTTGGCTAGTTGGCATATGCTTTGGTTCCACAAACACAGCGCAGGAAATTGGATGATAAGGCTGTCAAATGTATTTTTGTTGGTTATAATGCTGAAAGCAAAGGTTATAGGTTGTATCACCCGCACACAAAGCGCGTATTCTGGTTTCACAGGATGTAGTGTCTGTGGAAGATTCTATTCAACCCTTTCTGTCATGTACTAGAGACAGTAATGTAAGCTTACAGGACATTTATGACACTTTGTTGCCTCTTTTCAGTGGTGGAAGCTCGAATGTAAATTCCAATGAGGCAAATGTACAGCCTATGGGGGTTTCCGAAAATGTTACAGATTAGCCTATTACTGATGCAGATGTAGATGATGTACTTGATGAGGAAAGGGCTGAAAATGAGCAGGCTAGAGGTATGTCAAAATGGCTGGTGCACACATCGCGTGACAGTAAATTGGATGCACCTTTGTCTAGTCGTACTCGTTCAGGCTCTTGCCATGCATCTTATGCATCAGATTGTTATGCTTTTGGCTACGTCTAGCTTTCATGATGTTGAGGAACCTCTGTCTTTTGATGAAGCACAAAGAATTCAAAAAATTGGATGGCTGCCATGCATTCAGAATATGATGCACTTATAGAAAATGACACATGTACTTTATGTGATTTACCTCCTAGCAAAAAGGCCATTGGTACAAAGTGGGTTTACAAGTTGAAACGCAAGCCAGATGGTGAGATCGATCCCCATAAGGCTTGACTTTTTGCAAAGGGTTATGCACAACAAAAAAAGGCATAGATTATGAAGAGACTTTTGCTCCCACTAGTCGTATGACTAATGTGCGTTTTCTATGTGCATTGGCACCTCATTTTGGTTGGGATGTACATCAATCAAACATTGTTACTGCTTTCTTGAATGGTGACATATTTGAGGAAGTTTATGTAGCACAGCCTCGCGGTTTTTTCAAGAAAGGACAAGAGGAAAAAGTGTGCAGACGTAAGAAGGCTTTGTATGGGTTGAAGCAATCTCCTCGTGCTTGGTATGGGAAAGCTGACATTCATTTGGTCAAACGAGGCTTTCATAACAGTCCAACAGAAAGCACATTGTATGTCAAGCGTGAGGGCGATGTACTTCTCATTGTTGTTCTTTATGTGGATGATTTGTTGATCACTGGTCCCAATGAGGCACATATTGCTGAATTTAAGGCTGATTTGAATGCTACTTTCAAGATGAAAGATTTGGGGCTGTTGCATCATTACTTGAGCATACAGTTTAAGCAGTGTGATGACGGTATTGCCTTGTGTCAGAAAAGTTACATGAAGACATTGCTATTTAAGTTTGAACTTGAGGATTGCAAACCTATTTCCACTCCCATGGAAACAGGTTTGAAGTTAAGTCTACATGATGATGGTGATCCTGTTGATGGCACTTTTTACCAAATTGCTGTTGGCTGTCTCATTTATGTATGCAACACGAGGCCAGATATTCAATTTATAGTCTCACAGGTCAGCAGATTTATGCATAGCCCAGGGTCTAAGCATTGGCAAGCTGTTAAAAGGATTTTTCGCTACCTTAGTGGCACTTTCCATCTTGGCTTGTTTTATCCCAAGGGTGGATCATTTCCGCCAGACTTACATGCTTTTTTGGACTCAGATTGGGCTGGTTGTTATGAAACACGAGTGTCTACAAGTGGTTTTTGTTTCATGCTTGGCAGTTCATGTATATCATGGTTGAGCAAGAAGCAACCTACTATGGCCACTTCTAGTTGTGAGGGTGAGTATAGGGCAGTCTTCACTCACAGCTACGATTGAGTGTGTATGCCTCAGACGCCTTATAGCTGATTTGGGTGTTGGACAGGACACTTCCAACACTATCTACACTGAGAATCAGAGCGCAATGGCATTTGCGAGGAACCCAATTTTTCATGCTCGCATAAAGCACATTGAGGTGCATTACCACTATGTCAGGGAGAGGCTCTCAACAGGAGAGATCAGCTTGGCTTATGTGCCAACACATGACAACCTTGCAAACCTTTTCACAAAGGCATTGTCTCGTGAGAAGCTCGAAGCTTTCCGCAAAGCTTTGGGCTTACTCACCTTTGTGGACTGATCATGTCCTCAGGGCATGGCACTTTCCTTTACTCATGTGCCAGCTCTTGTTCACTGCATCACTCCAGGGGGGATTCGTTACCATTTACATGTGGTAGTGATGTGTGTGAACACACTAGGACCGCCGATGAATTTTTTCCCTCTTTAGGAGGTTTTTTCCCCGTGGATTGTATATATGCCCATCACTCTAGGGATATCTATCTTTCCATTGCACACTAAATAAAACACTCTCTATTGTGTGCCTTGAGCTTCCTTCGTCTTCTCCAAGATGTGTGTGTTTTCCTGCAACCCTAATTCCAACATTCATTTTATGTCGATGATGATCTTTAGATTACATAACATGCACCATAAAATCTCCTATCATCATGTCAAAGACAAGCTTAGCAGCGAAGATTTTTAGCACATTCTACCAACCTTCTTTCACACACACACATTTTTTCTTTTATCATTTACGAGCTTCATGGCAAGAGTATGGCATTGCCTCTTAAAAATAAAACCATTTATCATATTTTCAACATTAAGCCATCAAGATCTACTAAGTACGAGATAACTGCGAGCCGAAGTTGGTTTGTTGTGCTGCCATTTCTTGAGTTCAATGCTTGTTCGTTGCATTCGTGCCTTGGTCGAGTAGAGGGATATCTCTTCAATTGAGGGCCTCCTTCTAGTTGACCGTTATCCTGAGGTAAGACCATTCCCAACAAACAAAAGCCAGTAAATCAATTAAACTTGCAACCCTCAGAGTCCTGCCTCCTATAAGCTTTGTGAAGCTTTAGAGGCCTTAAAAACATGGGATAACACCCTTGTAGAAAGTTTTGCAAGAAACCTAATAGATTTTTTTTTTATTTTTTATTTTTTATTTTTTTTTTGGGGGGGGGGGGGGGGGGGGGGGGGGGGGGGGGCAATGACAATGACAACAAATGAGCTAGAAGCAAAACATGTTCTCAGTGTTGGGGCGCTTTTGTTTGGTAGAACTTCGAGCCCAGCTATGCAAGTCACCATGCACCTTCTTCCTTGCAAGGGCACATCTTTGCACTTCTTCTTGTCAAAAGGTATGGCACTAGTGCTAAAATTAGCAACAATGGCCCTTCCTACACTTCTTGCATCATGAGAGCCTTGCCTTCCCTTTCGCCTTCATGGAACCTATGTGCTTCCTTGCAAGACACGAAATTGTCTTTGGCATGTAACCCTATCCTTACGCACTTCCATTACCCATAAGGGTGGAGCTTACTCTTCAAGTTCACCTTGTTTTGTGTTGATTTCACATGTGCACAATTTGTGCCTTTTTTGTGTGTCACTGTGTGGTGATTGTGCCGTTTGAGCATCCCTAGTTTCACTTACTACTCAAAGGTACATGTTCATAGGTACATGCTATCAGCGAAGCAGAGTAGTTTCCTGCATGTTAGCGAGTGGCCCATTAGGGACCTTGGATCCAAAAAGGGAGGGTCACTGGAGATAGACATGCAGAGCGGGATGAGTTTTTTAAGTGGTAGTTTCTCAATTTAAAATAATGATTAAATTGATAAGATTGAGTGCTTTTTCTTTATTCCCTCAACAATACGTACTTGGGTCAATTTCACCCAACTAAAATTAACTTCCCCTCGAGATTTCCTCGGAATCCAATTGGGAATTTCAAAGGAAATGGTCCGGGATGTCGCCATCACCTCCGTACGCTCCTACCCCCATTGTTGAGTCTACAGAGCCCTACCCCTCTTTCCCTTTCCTAGTTATGGAGAGCTACCTGCAACGCAAGGAATACATACCCCCTTCCCTGCACTAGGCCTTGCACCTCTCACCTTTTCCCCTTCCTCCAAAACCCCAAATTGTGACAGACATGCAATTTTCCACGGACAGTAGGGGGGAGAGAGACTGCCTCGTGCCTGAATGTGCATTACTCCTACCCGCTTGCACCACCACGCAGGTGCAACACACACATATATATTTTCTACCACTTATCCTCGTTGGATATGCGTAACGCACTATGCCCATCCTCTTGCTTGCTTGTCTTGTTGCCTCCTACTCAGCTCCTCCCCCCTTCTACTCCCGCACAATGCAATGAATAGTGTATATGAACAAGACATATGGAGACAGATGTTGGCACAGCCTTTCATTGCAATTGGATGGAGAGAGAGAGAGAGAGAGAGAGAGAGAGAGAGAAGGAAATAATGAAGAAGAAATACTATATAGATTAAAGAGGAGAAACATAAATCATACCTTCCAAAATATGAAGGGTGTCGATGAGTGCTAGCTCAATTGCTAGAGCAAGAGCCTCTTGTGTCTAAGGTCTTGGGTTCAACCCCCCTTGACAACTCATGTGACATGTAGCCCTTAGGGGTTGTTCCCCTAGTCCATATGATGGGATGGCCAACTTTATTCGGCTAGGTTGCTCCACCCCTCACAGAGTCGGGTGTTTGAGTTATTATTTCAAGAGTCTACTCTCTAAAAAAGTAAAAATTTAAAAAAAGTTGAAGGGTGCTCCGTTGTACAAGGGCTGAAACCCCCTCAACATTTACCCTCCCTTTCTGTCAACAGGCAATGCCAGCAAATCATGTTTTTTGAAAGAAGCTTCAAGAATAAGTTTATTATTTATTTTTCGTTGCTTCTCTTATTGGTGCTATGATCCATTGGGCAAGCTTGGACATCAAGGAGTGTGTTGTGGCAGAGCTATCTCCTTGGTGGAAACCCCAAGCTCCCTTAAGTTTCCTCTTTGCTATGGGCGTACAATGGTAGGGTGGCACCCTTTATTAACCGATGTATTTAATTTGGTGTTGCATACATATAGATGATGCCATGGCTTGAGCCTTGGAGTAACATGGTTCCTATTGTAAATTTTTTGTTTTCTTAATTTATATGTCCACTCACTATTGTGAGTTTGGTTAAATATATATATATATATATATCTTTTTAGTATAACTAAATTTTCTTTTCCCGCCAAAGGAACGACTATGTGGACTCCCAAAAGAGTATCAATTTTTATGTGATTTGAGAAATAGTGATTGGTTTGATGTGAATTAATTACGTAATCACATGAAATTTCTTGTGATCACTAAGTGTTATTACCATAATCACAAAGAAGCCGATCAAAGGCGAGCTCGTAACCCACAAAAATCCCACCGAGCAACAACATTTTATCGGCGGGCCTGTTGGGAAAAATCCCGACAGGCTTGCAACTTGATAAAAAGATGGACCCGCGGGGTGGCCTTGTTTGAGACTTGGAGAGAGAGAGAGAGAGAGAGAGAGAGAGAGAGAGAGAGCTCCACACACACACACACACACATAGGATGACCTCTATAGGTACGTCGAGAGGAGAGAAGGAGTGAGGGGGTCGCATGGAGCATGCTCTGTGCTACAGTGTGTGACAGTAGCAGAGTACCTAACCACACGACTCATGTGTGTATCTTGTGTGTGCATTGTGTGGTAGTGTGTCTTGTGTCATATTGTGCGACAATAACAAGGTGTGTGTGTTAGCTGCTCTACGGAACAAGGCTTACCACAGGGGCATCACCTCGGTAACGCGGGGAGTATGATGTCCTTGTGGTAAGTATTGTCTCATCATATGGGAACTACGTCGATAACGCATCAATATTAGTATCATTATGATGAGCCAACTTTCCTTCCCCATGCAAAAGAAACATATGAGTATCGGTCGGTAACGTGGCCATATGATGTTTGTGTTCAACCTATTTTACTGTTTAGATTCGAGTGGCACTTGGTCGGTAACGCGCCTAATTTTTGTCATTGGTTAGAAGCATGGGTTTTTGCATAAATATGGTGTTTAAGTCGCTGACCCGGCCTTTATGACGTCGTATAATTGTATGTGCATGTCAATAGTGTTTGTTTGAGTATTAGGTATACAAAATACTTGGTCGGTAACGCGACTGTGAAGAGTAATTCATGTATAAATTTTTGTAATGTTCATAAATATTTCATGCTGATTGTTCTTGTCAAAGTATATCATGTCAAATCATAACATATTTGTAGGAAAAAAGATCATATCAATGTCTATAAATATTTTATGATGATTGTACTTGTCAAATTATATCATATCGAATCATAGCACGTATATATATATATATATATATATATATATATATATTATATATATATATATATATATATATATATATATATATATATATATATATATATATATATATATATATATATATATATATATATATATATATCTGTGTGTGTGTGTGTGTGTGTAACAACTATCTGTTGAATTCTTTGTCAACCATCTTTGGTATATTAACACTAGTTTGGTACCAAAAAGAACTCTTTCCATAAATTTAAATAAAATGATACATCCAATCCAAAAAACATATCAAGAAATTCTTTTGTCACCTTATAATATGTTATATAAAGTACTCATAAAATTTATAGCATGTCGCATTTGTACAATCTCAATAGTAGTTATACTTATGAAAAGCACCTTCACAAAACAGTAGTCAATATTTCACTAGAATCAACGTCCACATAAAACATTTAATTCATCTAAATTTGCAATGTCTTATGTTGCATAAATATAACATCTACAACTCTATTACATAAGGTGATACTACTAGATGGTTATGCAAGACATATTTATTGATTTATGTCACATCCCACAAAATACACATGTTGTAGTTTTCATTCATCAAAGATTAGTTTTAGTCCACTTTTAAATTTTTTCATTCATCTGACATATTTTGTATACAAATATACTTCATATGGACACAATTAGGAAATTCATATGTACACTTTCATCAAATTTTCATGGCAATGTTTTCTTTCAAGAAAGTTTGCACTAAAGGGGCTTAATTTACAAGATGCTTGTGACTTTGAAACCTTGAAAATTGCTTAGTCAATGGGTGTTGGGGATAATGCATTATAAACCTTAACTTTTGCCTTGATATATGTGGAAAATCTTTTTTTGATAAGAAATTATATTTAATTTATAATGGAAATGGCCTATTAACTTTGAGAGTAGCAAAAATTAGAGAAAACCCTTTTGAAAAATTACTTTGAGAGCATAGAGGGTGAACTTAATTGATGGTAGCAACATAAACATAGCATTTAGTTAACTTGGCATGAACAATACTTTTGCAAGAGAGAGAATTTAGAGAACATGACAATAGCTAAAGGACCGGATTTATGTGGAGCCGGTCCCCCCTCTAATAGACATTTATATTATAGTTTCTTCCATCAAGAGAGGCTTGTTACAATACAATCTTTGTGTTCCTTGTGACCTAGGTGATGCAATGAATATGGAAAGCTTCATGCATCACAAGCATAACATAAACTTTGTGCAAAGCATTAACTATCCCAAGTCTTAGTCCCAAGACCTCAAACACCTTCGAAGGTGGAGAGAGCTAGCAGGGAATGAGGATAGGGAAGGGGAAGAAGAAACATTTCATAGGAGAAAGAACTAGTTCCTCATTTATCATCACTCTTCTTGCTAGCATACATAATAGCATAATAATGAAGATGGAGAAGATGGCAAGCTTAAGCATCGAAGCATAGCTCTTGGTTGGATTTGCATTCCATAGCCAGGAGTTTTGGTGTAGGTTCTCAACCTCTTTACTTGCTTGGAGAAGGAGAGGGAGCTTTTGCACTTTGCACACCACACAATGAGAGTGTGTGTGAGTGTGTGTGAGAGAGTATACCCCTCAAGCAACCCCCTAGCTTGCTTTGGTCTACCCCTCCTTGTAGCTCATGCTTGAAGCTCATTGGACCCCTCTTGGCCTAACCAATCACAAGCAAGGGCATATCAAGCAACAAGGGTAGCCTTGGGACAAGTGTCCCCGTTTCCCCTTTGAGAGAGAGAACTTGATAAATGTAAAAACAATTAATTAATTCCACTAAATTATCTTTGGACCCCTTACATGGCCAACCAATACGCTTTAGGCACACCATGAGGGAAACAAGAGGAGGAACTTGACAAGTGTCCTAAATGCCTTGTTTATACCAAGCTTACCTTGTGTGAGGGTGTGTGTGTCCTCTCTCTACCCCCTCGTGTAGAGCTCGCCCCCTCCTTGTAGGGATAAAATTTGACTTTTGCACACCTTACCTCAAGCACCTTAGTAAGCAAGCATGACAAAGCACCTCAAGCTTGCGTGGTGTTCCCACAAGTACCTCACGGCCCTAGTCGGCAAGCACAAAAATCACCTCAAGCACCTTAGTCATCAAGCACGACAAGCACCTCAAGCACGTTAAGCTTGGGCCGGGTTTCCACCTCAAGCTCAGTCCTAGCTTACCTAAGGTCAGAGGGCTTTTTAACATTAACCTTTGGAGGTCTTTAATGAAGCTATCCCTAAGGTCTTTTAAGCTCCATTGGTTAGCCTTGCTCTTTGACATACCATCTCTCATTTGGACCCCTTTACCATTGGCCCCAAGTTGAGATAGATCTCAAAGCGCATGTCTATATTCTAACCCTTTTTCCGATTTATTCTCCCACATTAAATGATCAATTTAATATGAGAAAATCATTTGGGTTGGTTAGATATTAGATTTTATGACATTACCTCTCTCTTGAAATCATAGTCGTGCTCGTCTATGAGGTAGAAGAGATAAAGCCTTAGTCATTAGTCAATTTTTCTTAGCGGGTAGAGGATCCCTTTTTACCCTACGACATCTTTCCAAGATGGATGACTAATCCATTTGGTGCTTGGGAGACAAAGCTGCCGCAAGCATGTCTGCTCTTTAGTCCATTTCATTAGTAGAGTGACAAATACTCTTGGTGTTTGAGAGACGTCGTCATCACAAACATGATTCTAATCATGCATACTATTTAGATTTGTGTACAATAAAAAGAGAACTAGTTTTATAAGACAAAAACATTGGTCATTTAAAAGAAACTTGTGCATTTGCTTACTCTAATGTGGCATTGTAAGCATTGACAAGGTTCATATTATCCTTAAGCTGTATTCCTTGCATCCATCTAGTATCTTCAAAAGGATAATTTTTGAACTTAATAAGATACCGTCGGATAATCTTACCATGTCTTAGTACCTTGTCTTCATGCCAAAGGATAGGTTCGGGTTGTACCACCTCTTCTTGGTCTTCAACTTTGGGAGGGTCTTCAATAATTGGTTCACTTGGTGGCTCTCCTTTGTAGGGTTTAAGTAGGCTCACATGAAAGGCATTGTGTATAAGCCAATGGTTGGACAAGTTGACTTAATAAGACATCTTATTTGATGGGCTTCAAAATTTGGACAGGACCATAGTATCTTTTTGCAACTTAGCATAATACTTTTGATGGCCCCTAGGATTTTTGCCTTTCGTTTGCCTCAATTGAGCCTTGGGAAATTTAAGTAAGACCCAATCATTTTCATTGAATGTTAAGGACCTTTTGTGCTTGTCAGCAATATCTTTTTGCCTTTGTTGAGAGATGGATACAGCCTCCTTAATCTTTTGAAATGATTCTTGTAGGTCACGGCAATAGTCATCGGCAACAAAGATCTTCCCATGTACTTTAAATAGCAAGCGACTTTTAGGTCTTCCCTCAATTATTTCAAAAGGTGTTTTTCCCATAGAAGTATGTACAATATTATTGTAGGCATACTTTTCCCATTGTGAGCATTGATCTACTTCTGTAACATAAGTCTTTAGTAGATCGAGTATCATAAGATTGGCTATCTCACTTTGGCCATTCGTTTTTGGGTGATAGACCAAAGAGAAATTCAATCTAGTACCTAGATTTTCAAAGAGACCTTTCAAGAAATTGTTGGTCATTCTAGGATCTCTATCTGGCACGATGGATGTTGGCATTCCATGGTGTTTGAAATTTGTGATATGAAGAGAGTTGCCATTTGGTGTACCTTTATAGTCTTTTTGGCAGGAATAAAGTGTGTTTTCTTACTAAACCTGTCAACTATTGTCCATATTCCTGTATTCCCATGGATATACTTGGGTAATCCAAAGATGCAATCCATGGATATACTCTCCCATGGTGAATTTTGGATAGGCAATGGTTGGAGTAATCCAGGTTGCTTCTCTCTATCATACTTGGCCTTTTGGCATACTACACATTTTGAAACATACTCTTGTATGTCCACTTTCATAGTAGGCCAATAGAAGTACATTTCTACTCCTCGGAGAGTAGGTTGAATGCCTCTATGCCCCGCATAGGGAGGAGCATGGGATTCATACATGACTTTCTCACGAAGGGAATGGGTAAGACATAGCCTATTGCCGTGGAGAAGATAACCATCCTGCAAGGTGAATGGTTCCTCTTTATTTCCCAAAGCAAGGGCTGACATTATGTCTCTATAGTCAGGGTCAGTAGCATACTCATCTATCATAAAAGATAGATCATTGTTTTGAGTAGCTATAGACACCGCATAAACTTTTGGTCGTCGTGAAAGTGCATCAGCCACTTGATTGTGCTTACCAGCAATGTGAGCAATATGGAAATTAAATTGCAAAAGAAAATTTTCCCACCTCATTTGTTTGTCGCAAAGCTTGGTTTGCGTCATGAAGTTCTTGAGACTTTGGTGGTCGGTTTAGAGAATAAATGGAGTCCCCAATAAATAATGCTTCCATGTGTCTAGGACATGTAGAACAGGTAAAATCTCTTTCTCATAAATGCCTAAGACACGTTCATCTGTATTGAGCCTCCAGCTCTCTTATGCTATGGCATGCCCTTCTTGAAGTAAAACTGCTACAAGGCAATCACCACAAGCATCACATTGGACCTCAAATGGCTTTGGGAGATCCGGAAGCATGAGGAGTGGTTGGGAGGTAAGCTTAGCTTTGAGCTTGTCAAAAGCATTTTTCTCCTTAGCAGTCCATACATACTTAACATTCTTCTTAGTTAAGTCATGTAGTGGTCCTGCTATTTGAGAAAATTTTGCTATGAATGTGTCCATAGTATGCACACAATAAAGCTTCTTAGCTCATGTAGATTCCTTGGATTAGGCCATGCTTTTATTACCTCTAACTTCGATGGATCCATACGGATACCATCTTGAGAGATAATATGACCTAGGTATTGAATCTCTGATGGAAAAATTTGCTTTCCTTTTGGTTGAGAAAAAGCTTATTCTCCCTCAGTGCTTGAAAATCACTTGGAGATGTTGCTTATGTTCTTCGAAAGACTTGGAGTAGATGATGATATCATCAAAGAACACTCAAGTGAATTTACGGTAAGGTCTAAAGATTTTCTCTATTAGATGATTGAACGTAGCCGGTGCATTAGTCAAGCCAAAAGGCATGACTAGATATTCATAAAGACTAAATGTTGTGCGAAACACGGTCTTTAGGATATCTTCATCCACTATTCTTATTTAATAATAGCCACTTTTAGGGTCACTCCTACGGAAGTAGGTAGAGCCTTGTAACTTATCAAACAGATCTTCTACCCGAGGAACGGGAAATCTATTTTTGATAGTGATATGGTTTAGTGCTCGATATTTCACACACATACGATATGTACCATCTTTCTTTTGCACTAAAAGGACTGGAGAACAAAAGGGAGAGGAGCTAGGCCTCACCATCCCTTTGTTAACCAATTCTTGTACTTGCCTCATGATCTCCTCTTGTTGAGCTTGAGAAACTCAATAAGGAGGTTTGTTAGGTGGTGAGTTTCCTGGAAGGAGCTCAATGCGATGGTCATCATCCCCTCATTTTGGAGGTAAGTCCATAGGAATATCATTGATGAACACATCTTGGAATCTTTTTAGAAAATTAGATAAGTCTAAGTCTTCTTGATTCCTACCATTTACATTTGATGAAACATTAGGATTTTTTAGGGACTCTTTGACAAAAATCATGTACGCAGAAACTGAGCTCTTCATTCGTTTATCAAAAACAGGAGGATTTACAAGTGGTATAGTACGGCCACACTCACTAGCATCTATATACATGTTCTTCCCCCTATAGGTGAAGTACATTCTCCTTTCAAGGAACTTCAAGTTGGAAGCCATGCGATCAAACCATGGCGCCCCTAGGATAGCATCCTCATGTTGGAGAGGAGAGATGAACAAGTCTTCTTTGTCAACATAGCTTTGGACATGAAGCCTCGACTTCCCAATCAAGTGAGTAACAGAGGCTTGTTGTCCCTTGAAAGCTGTGTCAGCCGTTACAATATCTCCCATCTCAAAAGCTTGAATGCCTAACTTGGTGGCCAACTCTGTTGATATGAAGTTGTGAGTAGAGCCAGGGTCAAACAAGATGAAGGCATCATGCTCCCTTGCCTTTCCCCAAGCATAGGAGAGAGATGATCCTTTGTTGGGGGTAATGCATTACAAACCTTAACTTTTGCCTTGATATATGTGGAAAATATTTTTTTGATACGAAATTATATTCAATTTGTAATGAATTGGTGATCATCTAGACCACCGCCTACGTGGAGCCACATCTTCAGAGGAACTTAAAGTTTCATTGCTTTCTTGTCTTTGGATTCCTCTTCTCGTATGGGAGAGAGTCTTCTTTTATGGGTTTCTTCAAGAGGCCTCCTAAGCTCTCTCTCATCTTGGAGAGGAAGGGAAATCCCATAAGCGCAAAGCTATTGAGTAACTTCGGCTTGCAAAGTAGGGTTGCCCATAGCTTGCTGCAACCTAGTAACAAGATAATTGCTGCAACCTAGTAACAAGATAATTGACAAACATGGGGGACATCATCATTAGTACCTTCAGGTGAAAAATCAAAGCTATCAATGTTCATTCTACTCTCTTGGTTATTGTCAGCCATGTTAACAAAATTTGTGTACTTAGTGTATGCTTTGGCAATTCAAGACCTTAGTTGCTACTCCAAGAGGCCTTTGAAAATTTGCACTTAAGTATCTACACCCACGACTTGAAGTGGTTAATTATAGAGAGTAGTGGAGTGGGTCTAATATTGCAGAATTGCCAAGGGCTAGCTCCTTTTAGACTTATTATGGCTCAATAATGGTAAAGCCTCAGTCCCAAGACCTCAAACACCTTTGAAGGTGGAGAGAGCTAGCAGGGAATGAGGGTAGGGAAGGGGAAGAAGAAACATTTTGTTGGAGAAAGAACTAGTTCCTCACTTATCATCACTCTTCTTGCTAGCATACATAATAGCATAGTAATGAAGATGGATAAGATGGCAAGCTTAAGCATTGAAGAATAGCTCTTGGTTGGATTTTCATTCCATAGCCAAGAGTGATGGTGTAGGTTCTCAACCTCTCTACTTGCTTGGAGAAGGAGAAGGAGCTCTTGCACTTTGCACACCACACAATGAGAGTGTGTGTGAGTGTGTGTGAGAGAGTATATCCCTCAAGCAACCCCCTAGCTTGCTTTGTTCGACCCCCCCTTGTAGCTCATGCTTGAAGCTCATTTGACCCCTCCTAGCCTAGCAAGGGCATATCAAGCAACAAGGGCAACCTTGGGACAAGTGTCCCCCTTTCCCCTTTGAGAGAGAGGACTTGATAAATGTAAAAACAATGAATTAATTCTACTAAGTTATCTTTGGACTCCTTGCGTGGCCAACCAATAGGCTTTAGGCACACCATGAGGGCAACATGAGGAGGAACTTGACAAGTGTCCTAAATGCTTTGTTTGTACCAAGCTTACCTTGTGTGAGGGTGTGTGTGTGTGGATTGCCCCCTCCTTGTAGGGATAGACTTTGACTTTCTCACACCTTACCTCAAGCACCTTAGTCAGCAAGCATGACAAAGCACCTCAAGCTTGGGTGGTGTTCCCACAAGTACCTCAAGCTCCCTAGTCGGCAAGCATGACAAGCACCTCAAGCACCTTAGTCAGCAAGCACGACAAGCACCTCAAGCGTCTTAGTCATCAAGCATAACAATCACCTCAAGCACCTTAGTCATCAAGCACAACAAGCAGCACAAGCACCTTAAGCTTGGGCCGTGTTCCCACCTCAAGCTCAGCCCTAGCTTACCTAAGGTCAAAGGACTTTTTAACACTAAGCTTTGGAGGTCTTTAATGAAGCTAACACTAAGGTCTTTTAAGCTCCGTTGGCTAGCCTTGCTCTTTGACATACCATCTCTCATTTGGAACCCTTTACCATTGGCCCCGTGTTGAGATAGATCTGAAAGCACATGTCTATATTCTAACCCTTGTTCCCCTTTATTCTCCCACATTAAATGATCAATTTAATATGAAAAGATCAGTTAGGTTGGTTAGATATTAGATTTTATGACACAATTCATGAAATTTTTGTTAAAATTGTAGTAATTTTTTTTGGTTTTCTATCTTAAAACTTATCATCATAATACTTATTTGGTGGACTCATGTCTTATGATCCATCACAGTTTTTTGAAGTGTTTGAGATAGCGTTATAGTGTTTAGGGTTTTGAAGTGTTTGAGATAGTGTTTTGAAGTGCTATATGTCTTCAACTTGATATTTTCAACTTGTTTTGAAGTGCTATATGTCTTCAACTTGATATTTTGATAGTCCAACATGTGTAAGAACGTCAGTATGCTATGTGATTGTATCTAAATTGTTTATTTATTGTCCAATGCAAAAATGACGCCCGAAGAAAGAAAAAAAATTATGCGGGCTATTCGAAAGGAGTGCATACATGCAATTTCTTCATGTGCAGATGCTCAAATCCAGCAAAAAATGAGAGTGAAATCTTTCTTAAAGATTTCATTAGCACTATTTGGGAGAACACAGAGCACAAATTGCATGGAGAAGGGCAATACAATTTACTTATACCAACAGGGATTACAGAATCCGACCCCCACCATAAAATCAGAACGATTGTTGGTAGTATGAGGGTGTGCTGCAGAGATTTGAAAGAAGACCTCCCTCCCACTTGCAACATGGACAAAGTAGAACTGTGGATAAATAGTGGGAGGAGCGGAAGGTGAAGATGAAGCAGGTAAAACTCCAAGACCAATCCACTTTATCGAAGCAAATCAAGCTGGCACAAGATGACTAGGGGGCCATTGGTGGCCGATCAGATAACAATGGCACTAGCACATTCATGCGCACATTGTTGAATGCCAAGTGCACAAATGTAATAGGCATTCCTCACAAAGCCCTAGTCGAAGGTGCTATGATTGGAGCATGCTCCTTTGATGTCTACAAATTATATACTATTAAAAATATGGTGGCCTCTCGAATCAATTTCCAAACGGGGGCTAAAAGAAATAATAAGCCCACGGAAAACAAGGGTTCCAACGAGCCTAAGGGGAAGGACAATGTCCAAAATTCTCCTAAGGGAAACTCCAACAAAGCTAAAGAGAAGGGAGTTTACAAAGGTAAGAACAAACTCTCTCCTGAAGAGCTTGAGCATTATCGCAAGGATAACCGGTGTGTCAAGTGCGGCGAACAAGGGCATGCGTACCGCGCTTGTGCCCAAAAGAACAATCGCCAAGATCCTCCTAGAGCTTCCTTGGTTGAAATCCAAGATGAGGAGACTCACCAAACTCACCACAAAGGATCTCCTCTATGCCATGCTTGGGGAAAGGTAAGAGAACATGATGCTTTTATTCTCTTTGACCCTGGTTCTACTCACAATTTTATATCTATAGAGTTGGCCACCAAGCTAGGCATACAAGCTTATGAGATGGGAGATGTCCTACCCACAGACAGTGCCTTCAAGGGGCAAGAAGCTTCAGTCACTCCCTTAATTGGGAAATTGAGGCTTCATGTCCAAGGCTATGTGGAAAAAGAGGACTTCTTTATCTCTCCTCTCAAGCATGAGGATGTAATCCTAGGGGCACCATGGTTTGACCGGCTAGCTGCCAATGTTAAATTCCCTGAAAGGAGAATCTCCTTTAAGTTTAGGGAAAAAGACATGTATATAGATGCTAAGGAAATGGGTAACACTATCCCCATTGTACATACACCAGCTTTCAACAAGTCAATAAAGAGCTCTATTTCCGTGTACATGATTTTTGTTAAAGATTCTCAAATGAACCTAATGCTTTAGCAAAAGAAAATAAAAGCAACCAAAAGGAATTAGAGTTATCCAATTTTCTCAAGGGATTTCAAGATGTTTTTATTGACGACATCCCTTGTGAGCTACCTCCTAAACGAGGTAATGATGACCATGCAATTGAACTTCTTCTAGGAAGTTCACCGCCTAACAAACCTCCTTATAGAGTTTCTCAAGCTCAACAAGAGGAGATTATGCGGCAAGTGCATGAGTTAGTTGAGAAGGGCATTGTTAGGCCTATCTCATCTCCATTTTGCTCACCTGTGCTATTAGTGCAAAAGAAAGACGGCACATATCGCATGTGTGTCGACTATAGAGCACTAAATAGGATCACTATCAAGAATAGGTTTCCCGTTCCACGGGTAGAAGACCTATTTGATAAGCTACAAGGATCAACCTACTTCAGTAGGATTGACCTAAAAAGTGGCTATCATCAAATAAGGATAGTTGATCAAGACATTGTAAAGACCGCATTTCGCACCACATTTGGTCTTTATGAATACATTGTCATTCCTTTTGGCTTGACCAATGCACCAGCCACATTTAACTGCTTGATGGCGAAGCTGTTCAGGTCTCATCGAACCTTCACTGGAGTGTTCTTTGATGATATTATCATCTACTCCAATTCATTAGACGAACACAAGCAACACCTCCATGTAATATTTCAAGTTTTAAGAGAGAATAAACTTTATGTTAATCGAAAGAAAAGTGAATTTTTCTTGCAAGAGATTCAGTATTTAGGTCACATTATCTCTCAAGATGGCATCCAAATGGATCCATCCAAGTTAGAGGTAATAAAAGGATGACCTAAACCAAGGAATCTTCATGAACTAAGAAGCTTTATAGGTATGTGTGCATACTATAGACGCTTCATAGAAAAGTTCTCACAAATTGCGGGACCATTACATGACCTAACAAAGAAAAGCGTTAGGTATACATGGTCTGCTAAGGAGAACAATGCTTTCGAAAAGCTTATCTCTCAACCTGTGCTTACACTACCGGATCTCTCAAAACCATTTGAGGTCGAATGTGATGCTTGTGGTGATTGCCTTGGAGCTGTTTTGCTCCAAGAAGGGCACGCCATAGGCTATGAGATTCGAAGGCTCGACCCTGTTGAGCAAGCTCTAGGCATATATGAAAAGGAACTCCTTGCAGTTCTACATGCCTTAGACTCATGAAGCGCTATTTATTGGGGACTCCTTTCATTCTGCGAACGGATCACCAAAGTCTTAAGTACTTCATGATGAGGTGCGAAAATTTTCTTTCGCAATTTCATTTTCATATTGCTCACATTGTTGGCAAGCATAATCAAGTAGCTGATTCACTCTCAAGACGGCCGAGAGTGAATGCGGTTTCTATAGCAACTCACAATGATCTATCTTCAATGATAGATGAGTATGCTATTGATCCCGATTTTAGAGATGTGATTTCAGCCCTTGCATTAGGGAAGAAATAAGAACCATTTACTTTACAAGATGGTTATCTTCTCTATGGCAATAGACTATGCGTTACTAACTCACTACTGTATGAATCTCATGCTCCACCTTATGCGGGGCATAGAGGGATTCAGTCTACCTTAAAGGGAATTGAAACATATTTCGATTGGCCTACCATGAAAGTGAACATACAAGAGTATGTTTCTAAATGTGTGGTATGCCAAAAGACAAAATTTGATAGAGGGAAGCAACTTGGATTGCTTCAACCCTTGCCAATCCCTAATTCACCATGGGAGAGCATATCCATGGATTTTATCTTTGGATTGCCTAAGTCTATCCATGGGAATACGGGAATATGGACGATAGTAGACAGGTTTAGTAAACAAGCTCATTTTATACATGTCAAAAAGACTATCAAAGCCCATCAAATGGCAACCCTCTTCATTTCACAAATTTTCAAGTACCATGGCTTGCCAATGTCCATAGTGTCGGATAGAGATCCTAGAATGACCAGTAATTTTTGGAAGGGTCTCTTTGAGAATTTAGGGACAAGGCTAAACTTCTCTTTGGCCTATCATCCACAAACGGATGGCCAAAGTGAAATAGCTAACCTAACAATTCTCGATCTACTAAAAGCCTATGTAACGGAAGTAGATCAAAGATACCAATGTGAGAAGTACTTACCCTTAGTGGAGTATGCTTACGATAACACTGTACATACTTCCACGGGAAAAGCACCTTTCGAGGTAATTGAGGGGAGATCAAAAAGTCCCTTGCTACTTAAGGTACATGGGAAGATCTTCGCTGCAGATGAGTATAGCCGAGACCTACAAGAATCTTTTTAAAAGATTAAGGATGCTATCTCTATCTCACAGCAAAGGCAAAAGGCTGCGGCTGACAAGCACAGAAGAGCCCAAGTCTTTAAAGAAAATGATTGGGTCTTATTAAAGTTTCCCAAGGCTCGATTAAGGCACACGACAGGCAAGAATCCTACGGGACACCAAAAGTACTATGCTAAACTAGCAAAAAGGTACTATAGTCCCTTCCAAATTCTTAGGCCAATCAATGAGATGGCCTATCAACTCAAGTTGCCCAATCATTGGCTCATACACAATGCTTTCCATGGGAGCCTCTTAAAGCGCTACAAAGGAGAGTCACCTCAAGAACCAACTATTGAAGACCCATCGGAGATCGAGGACCAAGAGGAGGTGTTGTAGCCCGAGTCCATTCTCCGACATGAAGACAAGGTATTAAGAGGTGGTAAGACTATCCGACGATATCTTATTAAGTTTAAGAATTATCCTTTTGAAGATGCTAGATGGATGCAAGGCATACAATTAAAGGATAACCTAAACCTTGTCAATGCTTACAATGCTTCCCAAGAGTAAGCAAATGTACAAAATGTTAAAACTGAACAATTATTTTTTTTTGTCTTATAAGACTCTCTTTTTTTTTATTGTGCACAAAAATGAAGTAGTATGCTTGCTTAGATCAAGTTTGAGGAGACGACGTCTCCCAAACACCAAGTAGAGCTTCTCACTCTACTATGGAAGACTGATAGGACTAATGTGTAGATATGGTTGCGGCAGCCTCAGGCTCTCAAGCGCCAAATGGACTAGTCATCCATTGTGGAATGATGTCGTAGGGCGACATAGGGATCCTCTACCCGCTAAGAAAAGGACTCATGAATATGCTTTATCTTCTCTACACCATAGTCGAGGACGACTATGATTTCAAGAGAGAGGTAATGTCATAATAATCAATATCTAATTCTCCTAAATGATTTTCTCATGTTAAACTAATCATTTAATATGGGGAAGTGCCAGGGGAGAAAAAGCTAGAATATTGGTTAAGCTAGCAGATCGGCCTCAGTAGGGATCCAAAGGAGGGAAAATAGGGATCCAAAGGGGGGGCCATCTGCAAAAGAGCCATGTGCAACAATGGGCTAAAAAGACCCTAAGGTTCAGCCCATTAAGACTTCCAAAATGCTAAGGTTCCAAAATTCAAAGGTTGTGTCCAAAGGTCAACCATAGGGGAATTGGATGCTTTGTGTGTGTCCAAAAAAGTCTTTGAACATCCCTACATAGGAGGGGGCGAGCCTTTCTTGTAGGGGATGAGAGAGAAATCCACACACACACACACACACACACACAAGCTCCCTTTACACAAAGGGAATGAGGGACACATGTCAGCTCCCTAGCCCAGATGCCCACAAGGTGTACCCAATTCCTATTGGATGGCCTTGGAGGTGGACCAATGAGAATTAGGCTAGAGTAAATCTAGTTTAATTAATTTAAAAACACTTAATAAAAGAACCAATGAGAATTAAGTCCTCTAGAAGACTATTAGACAGTCTCCCAAGCGGTCCAATGAGCATTCAGGAGCCCAATGGCTTGCCTGATTCCTATTGGCCAGGAGGCAAAGGGGTCCAATGAGACTTTAGTTGAATTATTAAATCACCTAAAGCTCTCACAAAAGGGGAAAGGGGGACACATGTCAGAAGGCTATCACTTATGCTGCTTAATAGTCATTGGCTAGCCCTGGGGAGGTCCAATGGGGAGATAGCAAGAGCAAATAGCAAGACGGCTCGCCCAAGAGAGAGAGGGGGCTGATTTTTGCAAGGCATTATCACACACACACTCACACAATCTCATGTGTGAAGAAAGAGAAGACTATCTCTTCCCAAGCTTTAATGGAGAGCTCATCACCTACTCCAAGCTTGTGAGATAGAAGCCTACATCGACACACTCTTGGCATGTGGATGCAAATCCAACCAAGAGATAAGCTTCAATGCATGCTCATCTCCTCTACCAAGCTAATTACTAAGCTAAGCTATGCTAATATGAGTGATTATGTGAGGAGATGTACATCTTTCTTGTAAGATACTCCTTCTTCCTCTCAATCTACTCTCATACCGTGCTAGCTCTCACCATCTTCGAAGGTGTGTGAGGTCTTGGGTCTGAGACTGAGGATAATTGATGTTGTGTTTGCTAAGTGTTTTGCTTAGTGCATGAAGCTTTCATCTTCATTGCACTAGCTAGTCTTGAAGGAACACAAAGAATTGTATTGTACAATGTCTCTCTTGATGGGAGAAACCATATTACAAAGCCTTTTGGAGGGGGGACCGGGCTCCATGCATATCCGGTCCTCAATTGTTTTCAATAGCTTAATTTCTCTCTCTTTTGAAAGTATTGTTTATGCTATCTAACTAGGTGTTATGCTTTTTGTTGCTCTCTCCACCCAAGAACTCTTGTAATTCTCATTAGGAATCCATTCTAATGAAATGCCCACTATGTTCATGCTAATTTCCGCTACACACAAGTTTTTAGGCCATTAAATGTTACAAGCATTGCAACGGCACGGCGGTGGCGAGACGGTTGAGCGTGGCACAACGGTAGCTCTCTCTTCTTCGCGGCGAGGAATCCTCCACGAAGGCGAGCGTAGGGTGGTGAGTGACACACCCTTGCTCTCTTGAGCTTGCTAGATTAGTCTGCTTGTGTGCTTGTAGCCATTTTGTGGCTCACACACAGTGTACGGCAAGTCCCTTACTTTGTCACGTGCAACAGATGCTCACATTCCCTTTATTTTTTTTTGCAAAACATTAGGTTCATTTTGAGAGTCTTTTACAAATATCATGTACACGGATATAGAGCTCTTTATTGACTTATAAAAAGCTTGCTTATGTACAACAGATATAGTGTTACCTGACTCGTTAGCATATATGTACATTCCTTTGTCCCTGTACTTAAAGTAAATTTGCCTTTTAGGGAACTTGATGTTGGCCGCCATGCGATGAAACCATGGTGCCCCTAGGATTACATCCTCATGCTTAAGGGGAGAGACGAAGAAATCCTCTTTGTCCACATAGATTTGGACATGAAGCCTCAATTTCCCATTTAAGGGAGTAATTGGGACTTCTTCTCCATTGAAAGCACCATCGGCTGGTAGGGTATTTCCCATCTCAAAGGCTTGGATGCCTAGCTTAGTGGCCAACTCCGTGGATATGAAATTGTGAGTAGAGCCATTGTCGAAGAGAATGAAAGCATCATGTTCTCTTACCTTTCCCCAAGCATGGCATAGAGGAGATCCTTTGCGATGAGCATCTTCTTCTTGAAATTCAACTATGGAAGCTCTAGGAGGTTCATTGCATGTGTTCTTTTGTGGGCAAGCACGATAAGCATGCCCTTGCTGCCCACATTTGAAACAATGGTTATCCTTGTGATAACGCTCTAGATCTTTGGAAGAGAGTCTATTTTTGCCTTTGTAGACTCCCTTCTCCTTAGCTTTGTTGTTGTTGAAGTTGCCCTTGGGAGACTTTTGGACATGGTCCTTCCCCTTAGGCTCATTAGGTATTTGCTTTCCATGGGCTTAAGATTTTTCTTAGCCCCTTGTTGGAAGTTGATTCATGAAGCCACCATAGTATGGTGTATGACCGCTGAAATAGTGTGAGGCCTTTGGGACTTGACATACTCCTCCATATCTTCAGATAAACCCACACAAAATTATTGTTTTTGCTCTCCAAAATCTATCTTTTTGTAGACAGTGGCTTTGAGATGTAAATCCAAAAACTTGTCTACGTATTTGTGGATAGATTCGTAGGTTGAGAGCTTCAAGCTTCACCATTCGGTGAGCACTTTGTCTTTGGCTTCGCTAGCCAAAAACTGATTCATAATGGAAGTTCTTAAGGCTTTCCATGGTCATGGAGCTTCACCGTTTGCTCGTAGGCTAGACCACCATTGCCTGGCGGACTTTTGGAGATGCATGGCTACATACCGTATCTTAGAGGACTCGGTGAAGCCCTCATCTCCAAATGCCGCATCAAATTGTTGAATAAAGGCCAAGACTTTGTCCGTAGCACCAAAGGTGCCATCATAGGTAAGAAAAGAAATACTCTTTCCTCACCATTGCCTGGCAAAATTTTGGAGATGCATGGCTACATGACGTATCTTAGAGGACTCCGTGAAGCCCTCATCTCCAAATGTCGCATCAAATTGTTGAATAAAGGCCAAGACTTTGTCCGTAGCACCAAAGGTGCCACCGTAGGTAAGAAAAGAAATACTCTTTCCTCCCTCCTTAAACTATTTGAGCTTGGACGACCTCTTCCGAGCGGCATAGGATTTCCTATGGTCTCTCCTTTTGAGTTCTTTGGGAGCTGCACCATTACTTCCTTCAGAAGAGGAGGAGGATGATGAAGATGGAGAAGAGGGTGACCTCTTTCTCGCCTTTTTCTTCTCATACTTCCTTTCTTCCTTCTTTGAATTATGGTGAGAAGGACTATGCAATGGTCTTCTCCGTTTAGGGGGTGTTGGAGATCGTTTTGCCGGCCGTCTTCATGGTGCCATCGCCGCCAAGGTGGTGGGAGATTCACTTCTTTCATGTTCTTTCGGTGGGGGCTCTACCGTTGAGATTTGGGATCTCCTTTGTTAGGGAGTTTCCCCATCAATTTGTAAGCTTTTGAGCCCTTCGTATGGGTCCTCCTCTTCTCTCACCGTAGAGAGCCCTCTTTTAGAAATCTCACTAGGAGCTTTCATAGGCACTCTTCTTCTAGGTGAGGAGATTGGAGAATCCCATGGATGCGTAGTTGCTGTTGCACTTCTCCTTGGAGGGATGGGTTGCCCATGGCTTGTTGAAGCCTAGTAACAAGATAGTTCACAAGCATAGAAGCATCATTAGTAGCTTGATCATTAGCAAAATCAAATCCATCAACATTAATTTCACTCTCTCTACTATTGTCAGCCATTCTAACTAGGTTTTAGGTGTAAATTTTTACTTGTACCTTGGCACTTCAAGCCCTAGTTGCTACTCCTCTTTACTTTCAAAGATAAGGACTCAAGCTCCTGTACCCGCGACTCGAATATAATTAATTGCAAGGAATAGAAGAGAGGGTTTATCATAGCCCAATCGGCACCGATTCCTGTCAAGCTTCTAATATTTCAAGAATGGTTAAGCCCCTTGGGACTCTATTATTAAGACCATAGCTCTCGACAGTGATACCCCGTTAACTACACAAAGCAAGCGCACCTCAAGGATAATAAATCCCTATTCTAGTTACCCTCATGCAATTAATAATACCAACCATTTATAGTGAGTTTGAGGACCTCCCTTCTTGAGAAAGAAAGGAGAAACCTTGTGCTCTGATACCAATGTAACATTTAATGGGTAACTACTTATGTGTAGCCGAAATTACATAGACATAGTGGGCATTTCATTAAGAGAGATTTCTAATGAGCATAGCAAGAGTGCTTGGTTGGAGAGAGAGCAACAAAAGCATAACAACTAGTTAGAATTAGGCATGAACAATACTTCAAAAGAGAGAGAGATTAACACTTGACAACTGTTGAGGAACGGATGCACATGGAGACGGTCCCCCCTCCAATAGGCTTTGTATTATAGGTTCCCCCATCCAGGGAGACATTTTACAATACAATTCTTTGTGTTCCTTCAATAACTTGCTAGTGCAATGAAGATGGAAGCTTCAAGCACTAAGCTAACACTTTTAAAACACAACATCAATTCCTCATTGGTCTCAGACCCAATACCTCACACACCTTTGAAGATGGTGAGAGCTAGTGGGGTATGAGAGTAGGTCTTAGAAGAAAAAGAAGTAGTCTTACGAGAAAGAAGTATTTCTCTTCACATAATCACTCATAATAGCTTAGAGATGAGCATGCATTGGAGCTTGTCTCTTGGTTGGATTTGCATCACAAGCCAAGAGTTTGTTGGTGTAGGCCTCACTTCTCACAAGCTTGGAGTAGATGAAGAGCTTTCCATTAAAGCTTGAGAAGGAGATAAACTTTCTCCACTTCACACATGAGCTTGTGTGTGTGTGTGTGTGTGTGTGTGTGTGTGTGTGTGTGTGTGTGTGTGTGTGTGTGGAATAATGCCTTTCCAAATCAGCCCCCTCTCTCATCTTGGTCAATCCATATCGCCACTTATTCATGCTGGCTTCTTATTGGCCCTTGAAAAGCCTGGCCAATAGCATTTGAGCAAGAGTTTTACTCTTATTGGCTTCCTATTGGCCCGTGAATATTTTAGCCAATAGCCTTTGAGAGGCCCAGTCAAAAGCCTTGTGACAAGTGTGCACCCTTTTCTCCTTTTTGTAAATGCTCAAATAATAAATTTAATTATATGAATTCCTAGTGGACCTTTTAGTCTTCTGGCCTATAGGAATTAAGCAAATTTAGGAGCTGCTTAATTCTCATTGGACCTTTTGACTGTCCAATAGTCTTTTAGGGAGACTTTCTTATTGGTTTTTTTAAAGCATTTATAAAATAAGAAATTTAGTTTAAACTATGTGAGCCCTCATTGGTCCACCTCTATGTCCATCCAATAGGATTCGGGCAAGAGTTGGGGGTTTTCCTACATGCCTGACATGTGTCCTATTTGCTTTGTGGAAAGTGATGTGTGTGTGTGTGTGTGTGTGTGTGTGTGTGTGTGTGTGTGTGTGTATGATTCCCAATCTGTCCTCTTCCCAGCTTGCCCTCTCCTTTGTCTTCTTGCTGATTGTCTTATTGACTTCTAGAGTTAGCACTTTTAGTCACTAAGCCAAGTTCCCATGGCCTATGAACTTTAGAGTTAAAAAATTGGAACTTTGCCCTATGGAAGTCTTAATGGGGTTAAACCTAGGGGTCTTTTAAACTCCATTGATGTACTGTGCTCTTTAGCATACCATCCCCATCTGGATCCCCAATTCCCTTCTTTTGGATCCCCTGTTGAGACCGGTCTGGCAACCTTTCCAATATCCAACCTTTGCTCCCCCCTGGTATTTTCCTATATCAAATGATCAATTTAATATGAGAAAATCATTTGGGGAAAGTAGATATTAGGTTTTTATGGTAGGTGGTCAGTCCCGTGTAGGGTGGCATCTCATTTGACCTAGTGGCAACCCCGATCGTTCTTCCTCTATTTCTTCCTCAGATGGCGGCTCCCAATTCAACATCTAAATGTTTGTCATGGTGGCTAAGTCAATCAAGACTTTGAGGTTGGGTAGCTCTTGTATCAACCCACTGTTAATGGTTGTGACTTTATGGTTGGGTGGCTGCTATCTTAGCCATTTTCTTTTGTATTGGTGATGTTGTGGCTCAATTTGAGCAAGGCTATTTGATGAATTATTTTTGTGTAGATTCTAACATACAACTCACACTCGTGAGTATTGCAGAAAAACAAGGTGAGGAAACACTAAGGCCTGCTAAGTTAAGGGGAGGATGAGATTTATAGACAGTAAGTCTCAATGAGTGCCTAAAATCACATGGAGTTTTTCTTGTGTTTAATATTAAATATATTATCCATTATACATACATAATCTCAAATGGTCTACCAAGTACCCCTCTAATTTGTGAAAATTCTCAAAATACTCCCTCAAATTTTAAAAATTCTCAAAATATCCCCAATATCTTGTCATAAATGTTTAAAATACCCTTCAAACTTTCCAAAATTCCCAAAAAACCCCTGGTTGTGAGATTAAATATCTCCAAAGAAAGAAAAAATCATAGCTTTTCATAAGAAGACTGATTGTCTATTAATACAAGATGCTAAAACTAGAATTTGAGTTGGTTATGTGGGCTTTGGAAATGAATTGCTTCATTAATTTTATACATAATTGACTTTTTTATGAGGTAATTTGTGACAAATTACATGCTAAGCATTCAAAAATGGATCTCAAGCGTCAAAAAGAAATAAAGATTAAAAAATATTGAACAATCCAACCAAAATAGATACAAGGGCATTTCAAATTTTTTTGAAACTTGAGGGATACTTAGGGAATCTCCACAAATTAGAGGGGCATTTTGGTAATTCATCAAAAGAATAAAGTAAAAGGTGCACATTGCACATTATCATTTGAAACTAATAAAATAAAAATAGAATGAAATAAAAACAATAAAGTAAAAACACATTGAATAAAAAATAAAAATATATTAATGTGTTTATAAAAAAATAGATTCAATAAGCATAGAAAATAATTAAAAATTTTAATAAAATAAATATTTGTAAGGTTCTTAAATGAAAGGACTCTATATAAATCAAAATATTAAAAAACAAATATTGAATCAATACTTCATATCATGGATCAAACTCCTATGGATACACTCTTTATTCCTTTGTATTCTAAAGCTTTTTCAGCATAACATGAATGCACATTTGACAAATAACATTTAAAAGGACATGATGTCTTTTTCTTCAAGACTTTTAAAGATTTTAAAGGGACACATGTCTCACAATAAGAATTGAATGACCTTCATCCATATGGATACTAAGTCCTTTAGTAGGCCAAAAAGATTTATTCTAGATTCTTTTAAACATGTATGATGAAATATTTTTCTCTACCATTATTTCTGTACATGTTATGAATTAGAATCTAGGTCTCCCTTTTTGTGTGTGAGCAGCCGGGGGGGGGGGGGGGGGGGGGGGAGAGAGAGAGAGAGAGAGAGAGAGAGAGAGAGAGAGAGAATCGTTTGTTTTGAGCATCAACTTTCTATTGATAATAAGTAATATAAAAGGTAGGTCATTTTAATTGTTTATAAACTTGTCGTAATTTGTATTTGAATTTTATCTTTCTCTTTAAAATGTGAAAGGCGGACCATTTCACATTTATGATAAGAAAATACCCATATGATCAATAACTTTTTCCAATTTATGTGTTCTCAATATTTACGAAAATACTCGATAAGAAAATACCCATGTGATTGATTAGTTAGGTCATGTTTGCTCAATAGGTCTAAGGCTTAATTTTTGAAAAGCCACATTCTCTCCCTCTTCTCTGTGAACCCTCTCCCCATTCTACTCTTAACACACATTACTCACTCTCCACTAGCCTGTCTTGTGACACTCTATATCTTTTTTTTTTATATACTCAAAATCATTGAATGATTTCGTATCAAAGCATAACAAAATTACATGAATCCCATGCTCAAATGAGCCATGGGAGCAATAACAATAGAACTGTTAACCAAAACATTATAAGATACCATACTGCGATACCAACAAAATTATTCCAAATAAATAGGCTTTTTAGAAGGAAGCCCTTAATTGATACAAGCTTAGAACCTAACCTACTAAGGATTGATTGGCTACCACCATAGGTCACCTCCTAACACAAGCCAAGCAATGCCCAACCAACGAGCAGACATAACAACAAACAGGATCAGATAGACCACATAGGGAACGATGCTAAAGCCAGAAGAAGAATCAATAGCCCCATCTCCAAGGACTTAAGGGCATAGCAACAACCACAAACCAAGCTGTAAATAAGCCAGGCTTTGAGAAGAAGCCCACCCCGCCAAGAGCCATCCACCGGTGCCACCAAGATGGGTAAATCCTGCCACAAAGATCCCACCCTACTGGAGATGCATAAGAGGACTTGACCACATGCACCTCTTGTGAAAGACGAGGGAGGATGGCCTCTCCCTGCAAGGCAAAAATTAGGGGGGAAAAGGGAGGGCACACCGAAGCTAGGGAAGTGGCTTCCAGGAGCCCCCCATCGGGATGAAACCCCACCACTAAAGCCCACCAGCTCGGCACCTTTGCCACAACGCCACCAACACACCCGAGCCTGCCTCGCAGGGGCTGCCTATGAGCAAGGATTTCATTAACGTGATCACAAACTCGTGAACACGTTAATATCGTTGAGTGATCACACATGAAAGTCACGTGATCACGTTAAATATTAATGTAACCCTCTTGGTAACTTGTAAAAACCACTTGTGCCGGCAAACCCGTTGGGCTTTTTAATTTTAAGATGCACAATTGTCAGTGACGGTTGGTCAAATGTTCAGAGAAGACCACTGATCAATGTTATGCTAGTTTGTCCAAGGGGAGAGACGCTTAAAAGCTATTGACAATTTTGGTGCTATTAAAAGTGGCAAATATATTGCTAAGGTCTTGATTAATGTAATTAAAGAAAATATGTCGTTCAAGTAGTCATGGACAATGCAAAGAACTCTAAAAATAATGGTAACATAATCAAAAATTACTTTCCACACATTTACGTCAATGGTTGCAATATGCACAATTTGAACTTGGTGCTAAAAGATTGGTATAGTAGTGAAGAAGCTACATGGTTTGCCAAAATAATTGATGTAATGCGGCAAGTTGTGAAATTCATCTTGAAACGACAAAGAGTTCTTGATTTGTACAGGATATGCATGTCAGTTATGTTGAAATTGCATGCTGATACTCGATTTTGCACGCACTATTACACATTGGAATCACTCCTACGCAATAAGTGCACCGTGAATGATACACTTAGCTGCACAACATTTGAAGAATGGCAGCTTGATCAATCTGAATGTGTGAAAGATAAAATTACGAGTTTATATGATCCATAAATAAGCATGCTTGGTGGAGGAGTGTAATGGATGCATACCATGTAATGATGACCGTTATGTTTGCGATTCGCAACCTTGATCAGAAGATGCAAATCTTGGAAAGGTGTGGATGACTTGGTGGATAGTCCAACAAAGTTTAGAAAATCATGAGGAGTTGAATGAGTCTGTAGTAGAGAAGGAGTAGCGAATACCATTCTCTGGAAAACAATGATTTTTATTGTCTAAGTACTTTCATGCAAGGTGGTACAGTGCACATAGTCCACTTCATAGTGTAGCTTACATGCTGTGGGCCCTGAGTATTGGATTTTAGACTTGATATCAAATACAAAGGTGGTCAACGATTTCTATCAGGTAGTCAATATGTTCTACTCCAATGTTCAGGATCATATTAATTGCATCAAAGAGATGAGAGCATTTGGACTAAAGGAAGAACTTTTGCCAAATGAATTTGTCCAATTGCTGACAAAAGAGCAACCTGCATGGAAGTGGTGGATGCTGAATGGTAGGGAGCATTACTTGACTCTACGTCCTCTTGCAATGAAATTTTTGGCGCAATGTGTAGCAAATTTGAGCTTTAAGATAAATTGGAGTATGTACAAGTATGTTTAAAGCATAATCCACAATAGATTATTAGCAAATAGAGCTGAAACATTAGTTTACATCTTAGATATTGCATCATATTGGAAGTATTGGCTACAAGGAATAAATGTCTACTTGGGTCTATGATTGTCAAATCAAAGGTGAGGGTGAGTTCAATGTTGATGTACCATACTGCACCATAGCAGAAATAGAATAGAATCTCATGATAGATATAGACAATTCAATAGAGGAAAAAAAGCAATGCTCGGACTCAGAACAAAACATTGACTACACATATTCACCATAAGATGAACTAAGCACATACCAAATGTAATTGGAGCTTATATTCTTTAACATGTTTTGATTGTATACAATGGTGCTTCGAGCCAAAATTACAATGTCTGTTGTTGTCAAGTGTGGTGTTCAGAGTGTGCTTATTCACTAGGGGTGTCTTCTCTGGCTTTCTTGAATTTACACTCGTTTGCCATTTCGAACATACTCCTTGTGGAATTTCTTGCAAATAGATTCCATATTGGCTATTGTTTTGAACTAAGAAAATTAGGTGATAATAGTGTCCAGAGGCCAATGTGTAGTATCCACTCCATCCATCAAAAGTCTTGTAGCATATTGGACATTGTTTTGAATGCATCTGAGTGTGATGCGGGGACTAACTCCGGATGTAAAAGGAGGTAACTTGTCATAAAATCTAATATCTAACCTACCGAAATGATTTTCTCATATTAAATTAATCATATAATGTGGGAGAATAAACGGGAACAAGGGTTAGAATATAGACACGTGCTTATGGATCTATCTCAACATGGAGCCAAGGTTAAAGGGGTCCAAATTAGAGATGGTTTGTCAAAGAACAAGGCTATCTAATGGAGCTTAAATACCTTAGGGTTAGCTTCATTAAAGACCTCCAAAGGTTAGTGCTAGAAGTCCTTTGACCTTTGGCAAGCTAGGGTTGTGCTTGAGGTGGGAACCCGGCCCAATCTTGAGGTGCTTGCTGACTAAGGTGCTTGAGGTGCTTGAGGTGATTGAGGTGCTTAATGACTGAGGTGCTAAGGTGCTCCATGACTAAGGTTCTTGAGGGGCTTGAGGAGTTCCAAAAGTCAAACTAAATCCCTACACAAGGGGGGGCGAGCCCTCATGTAGGGACATGAGAGAGAACACATCCTCACACAAGGCAAGCTTAGTGTAAAGAAGTAACAAGGACACTTGTCAAGTTCCTCTCTATGTTGTCCTCATGGTGTGCCTAAAGCCTATTGGTTGGCCTCTCAAGGGGTCCAATGATAATTTAGCTAATTTAATTAATTATTTATGCATTTATCAAGTCCTCTCTCTCAAAGGGGAAAGGGGGACACTTGTCCCAAGGCTAGCATGGTTGTTTGATTTAACTAAAGCATGTGATTGTCTAAGCTTGTAGGGGTCCAATCAAATTTTCTCATGAGCTACAAGGAGGGGTCAACCAAGTGAAGCTAGGGGTCCAATCAAATTTTCTCATGAGCTACAAGGAGGGGTCAACCAAGTGAAGCTAGGGGTGTGCTTAGGGGGTATACTCTCTCTCTCACACACACACACACTCACAAGCTCATTCTTGCTTGGCAAAGTGCAAGAGCTCCATCTCCTTCTCCAAGCTTGTTGGGAAGTTGCGAGCCTACACCAACACTCTTGGCTATGGAATGCAAATCCAACCAAGAGCCATGCTCCAATGCTTAAGCTTACCATCTTCTTCATCATTATGATTATGCTATTATGCTATGCTATGCAAGAAGAGTGATGATAAGTGAGGAACTATCTCTTCTCGTTTGTTAATTCTTCTTCCTCTTCCCTACCCTTATTTCCTGCTAGCTCTCTCCACCTTTGAAGGTGTTTGAGGCCTTGGGACTGAGGCCAGGGATGGTTAAGGCTTTTACAAAGTTTGTGTTATGCTCATGACGCATGAAGCTTTCCATCTTGATTGCATCACCTAGGTCACAAGGAACACAAAGTTTGTATTGCACCAAGTCTCTCTTTATGGGGGAATCTAATACAAAAGCCTATTGGAGGGGGGAACGGCTCCACATAAATCCGGTCTTCAACTGTTGTCAAGTTCTCTAATTCTCTTTGAATTGCAACCACGGCCTACATATGCAGTTGGTACGAAAGAGCTGATTCGTAGTACTCGTTTCTCTTCTTCCTGCAATGAGTTAACAATACCATCCAAAGAAGGCAGAGGATCCTTCTCCTTCAAAATAGTGACAATTTGACGAAATTCTGCAAGGAGAAGAGAAGCGAGTACCACAAATTAGCTCTTTTGTACCAACTACATATGTAGCCAGTGGTTGCAATTCAACTGCAACCTCCACCAAGACTGGAGTACTTATCTATCTATCGATAAGGGTGTTTCCCACGGGCTAGTGACTAGTGACCAGGGCTTGGAGACCCAACAACCCCCCCTCAAGCCCAAACCATTGACAATGGACTCGAGACAGACAGACCATGGTAGAGTTCATTCACCTAAAACCATGAGTAGAAGCCCCCTCCTTGACTATAGCATAGGTGTGCATGTGTGTACTTCCCCCAAACAAACATACCAGAACTCGTCCAAACAACAAAGGGTGGTCTTACCATTTTATTTTATGGTAGTGTCTATAACCCATACAATTATTGAAAAAAATTGACACAACAGAAACATAAAGACAGACTCAAAACAAACTACAGGACATCACTTTCTACCAAAAGCATTGGTGTTGCATCGTCTTCATCACCTTCAACCATATTGATCTTTCGCTTGTTCTTCTTAAAGCATTTGTTCGACGGATGATTAGTCTTTCCACAATGGGTGCAAGGATTTTTGCTGAAACAATCCTTGGTTTGATGATTCCTGCATCCACATATAACACAAGGTCTAGTGCTGGTAGTAGACCTGGTGGATGGTATTGTTAACTCATTGTAGGAAGAAGAGACTAGTGAACCAGGGCTTGGAGACCCAACACTCTCTCTTCCAAAAGTATTGTTCATGCCAAGTTAACTAAGTATAATGGTTATGTTTCTACCGCTAAATAAGTTCACCCTCTATGTTCTGAAAGTAGTCTCATGAAAATGCTTACTCTAATTCTCTTAATTCCGCTATTCTTAAAGTTCATAGGTTATTTCCATCACATTGGTTTCTCTTTTCTTGCTTGAGAAGAGAGGTCCTTAAGTTGTCCATGAAAGGTTGGACCTGTTCATTTCAATAGGGTAATTGGGATAGGGATCTATTATCTTGGTTGAAAAGGACTTAGTTTGAGGTACACTGTTGGGAACTATAGTCTTAATAATGGAGTTTCTTGAGCCTTACCTTTGGCTTAACCATTATTGAGCTCCTATCAAGCTCAACAGGAACCATAATCAACCGAACAATGTTAGACCCTGTTCACTAATCTTTGAAACCAACAATGTCTAAACCACGGGTGTGGTTGCTTGAGAACCAATTTTCAAAGGTAAAGAAGAGTAGCAACTTAGGTTTTTGAGGGTACCAAAGCATAAATTAATCTATACATAAGTTTAATTAGCATGGCTGATAATAACCAAGAGATTCGAAGGAACATTGATAACTTTGATTTTGCACATGAAGGTGCTAATGATGATGCCCCCATGTTTGTTAATTATCTTGTTACTAGGTTGCAACAAGCTATGGGAAACCCTTCTTTGCAAGCCGAAGTTACTCAACAACTTCATGCTTATGGGATTTCCCTTCCTCTCCAGAAGGAGAGAGAGATCTTAGGAGGCCTCTTGATGAGACTCCCAAAATAAGACTCTCTCCCATAAGAGAGGAGGAATCCAAATAACGCGAAAGAAGAAAATCCCTAAGTTCCTCTAAGATGTGTCTCCATGAAGATGGCGGTCTAGACGGTCACCAACTCCTCCCAAGAGGAAACGGTCAACCCATACTTCTTCTCCTCGTCACTCCAAAAGAGAAGAGAGGAAACAAAGGAAGAAAAAGGCAAGAAAGAGGTTACCCTCTTCTCCTTCTTCTTCACCTTCCTCCTCTTCTGACGAAAGCAGTGGATATTATCCTAGAGAATACAAGAGGAGAGGACACGACAAATCATACATACCTTGCATGGAGAAGGTCCAAAAAGCTCAAGAAATTCAAAGAGGGAGGAAAGAGTATCTCTTTTCTTACCTATGATGGCACCTTTGGTGCCACCAACAAAGTATTGGCCTTCATCCAACAATTTGATGCGGCCTTTGGAGAGGAGGGCTTCATGGAGTCCTCCAAGCTACATCATGTACCTATGCACTTCCAAAAATGTGCTCGTCAATGGTGGTCTAACCTTTGTGGCAACGACGAAGCCCCAAAGACATGGAAAACTCTACGAACTTCCATCATGAAGCAATTCCTTGCAAGCGATGCAAAGGAAAAAGTGCTTACTAAATGGTAGAGTTTGAAGCTGCTCTCCCACCAATCTATCCACAAATATATGGACAAGTTTTAGGATTTACATCTCAAGGCTACCATCTTTCAAAAGATAGACTTTGCCGAGCAAAAGCAACAATTTTGTGCGGGGTTACCTAAAGAAATGGCCGAGTATGTCAACTCCCAATGACTTTGTTCTATCACCGAAGTAATCCACCACACTATGGTTGCTTCATGCATCAATTTCCAACAAGGGGCGAAAAGGAATGCCAAGCCCATGGAAAACAAAGAGCAAAATGATGCAAAAGGGAAAAACAATACCCAAAACTCTTCCCAAGGCAATTCCAACAACAATCAATCCAAGGAGAAGGGAGTTTACAAAGGTAAGCATAAACTCTCTCCTTAAGAGCTAGAATCTTTTTGTAAGGACCATAAATGTTTTAAGTGTGGGAAGCAAGGACATGGCTATCGTTCTTGCCCCAAAAGACATGCCCGCAATGAGACCCCTAGAGCTTCCACAGTCGAAGCTCCAAAAGAGGATGCTTATTGCAAAGGATCACCTCTCTCCTATGCTTGGGGAAAGGCAAGGGAGCATGATTCCTTCATCCCATTTGACCCTAGCTCTACTCACAACTTCATATCAATGGAGTTGGCCACGAAGTTGGGCGTTCAAGCTTTCGAGATGGAGATATTGTAACTGCCGATGGAGCTTTCAAGGGACATCAAGCCTTTGTTACTCCCTTGATTGGGAAGTTGAGGCTTCATGTCCAAAGCTACGTTGATAAAGAAGACTTTTTTAACTCTCCTCTCCAACATGAGGATGTTATCCTAGGGGCACCATGGTTCAACCGCATGGCTGCCAATATGAAGTTCCCTGAAAGGAGAATCTACTTCACCTACAGGGAAAAGAGCATGTATATAGATGCTAATGAGTCCAGTCGTACTATACCACTTGTAAATTCACCTGCTTTTGATAAGTCAATGAAAAGCTCAGTTTCCTCGTACTTGATTTTTGTCACAAATGTTTTAACAAAGCAAAGTGTTAAAAATCAAGAATAACTAGACTTGTATAATTTTTTTAATGGATTCCAAGATGTGTTTATCGATGATATCCCTTTGGACTTACCTCAAAATGAGGGGATGATAACCATCGAATTGAGCTTCTACAAGGAAGCTCACCGCCTAACAAACCTCCTTATCGAGTTTCCCAAGCTCGATAAGAGGAGATCATGAGGCAAGTACAAGAATTGGTAGACAAAGGGATGGTGAGGCCTATCTCCTCTCCCTTTTGTTCTTCAGTCCTTTTAGTGCAAAAGAAAGATGATACATATCGCATGTATGTGGACTATCAAGCACTAAACCATATCACTATCAAAAACAATTTTCACGTACCACGAGGAGAAGATCTGTTTGATAAGCTACAAGGTTTGTTCTACTTCAGTAGAATTGACCTTAAAAGTGGCTATCACCAAATAAGGATAGTGAATGAAGATATCCTAAAGATTGTGCTCCGTACAACGTTTGGTCTTTATGAATATCTAGTCATGCCTTTTGGCTTGACTAGATGCATCGGCCATGTTCAATCATTTGATGGACATAATATCTAGACCCTACTGCAATTTCATTGGAGTGTTCTTTGATGATATCATCATCTACTCCAAATCCTTGGAGGAACACAAGCAACATCTCCATGTAAATTTTCAAGTTTTAAGGGAGAACAAGCTTTTTATCAATCAAAAGAAGAGCGAATTTTTCCTTCAAGAGATTCAATACTTAGGTCATATTATCCTTCATGATGGAATCCGTATGGATCCATCTAAGTTAGAGGTATTAAAAGCATGGCCTAATCCAAGGAATCTACATGAGCTAAGAAGCTTTATTGGTATGTGTGCATATTATAACGCTTCATAGCAAAATTCTCTCAAATAGAAGCAACATTACATGACTTAACAAAGAAGAACGTTAAGTACTCATGGACTGCTAAAGAGAAAAATGCTTTTGACAAGTTCAAAGAGAAGCTTACCTCCCAACCAATCGTTATGCTTCCGGATCTCTCAAAGCCATTTGAGGTTCAATGTGATGCTTGTGGTGATTGCCTTTGAGCAGTCTTGCTTCAAGAAGGGCATGCCATAGCATATGAGAGCCGAAGGCTCAATACGAATGAACCAGTTTTAGGCATATATGAAAAAGATCTTTTAGTTGTTCTACATGCCCTAGACACTTGGAAGCAGTATCTATTGGGGACTCCATTTATTTTGCGAATAGACTAGCTATACGCTTTGTCGTACGTGTCAAAGCTGGGAACTTGCATGTGCACTGTGTGCGAGCCTCGGAAGGCTGCAAATACACAACTAGAAGATCCTAGAAAGTTCAAAGTGGCAAGGGTGTGTCATTCACCGCTCAATGCTTCCGTCATGAAGGATCTTGTGCTGCGAAGAAGAAGGAGCCGCCGTCGATGTCACCCTCAACCACCTCAGTGTAAAAAACTAAACAAGTCTGGGGTCGCTAATTTAACGGTTGAAAGGCACTAGAGGTTAACTATTAATACCATGGGAAAGCTTCTCAATTTTTTCTAGTCAATTAAGCTATTTAATCGTGAGAGCCAAGTATTTCATGTCTGAGGGCTGCTAACTAGAGGTTATACCTAGAAGACCCTGTAGTTAAGCTACGATAAAAGGAATTGCTCATGAAATCATTGCCTGACTTATTCCCTTTTCTTTGACCCCCCAAAGTCTTTTCACATTGATTCAATTTTGATGTGTGCTTATTTTGTATGTCTTTGGTTTTTTTGCTTTTTCAAGGTAAAGAGCCTACACTGGGAACCTCTAGGGCTCTAGTACCATAGGCAATACATGTGAGTGAAGTACCAAATATAGATTTTACATTGTGGCACTTTTGATTTAGTTTGTTTGTTTGTTTTCAGTATTTCAATTTTGTAACTTTTGGGTGGTCATATGACACTGTTACCCTCCCCAGGCTCATCACACTAGTAAATTCCCTTTATAATACTTATGCTAAAGGTTAATAGGGACTAAGCCCACTAGAAAGCCCTAGTACATTCCACAAAATGCTACCTAAATTGGATTAAGAGCTTAAAGTAACCCTTGATTATTAGGAAGGCATTCCCCATGGTATTAAGAGAAGATCTCTAACTCCTAACTCGATCAAACTAGCTTAGTCAGACTACTTAATTCTGAAACTTAGATAAGAGATTATGACAGAAAACTATATAGAATCTAATGTTTAATCTAAGCAAATGTGATGAATATTGTGCTACCAATCTATTCAAAGTAGACAAACATGGATGCAAAAAGAGAAGACAAGAAGAGGCAATGCTAATGGACAAGAAACACCTGTTCGTGTTGATGATCACGCTTGGGTTCGAAGAGTGAATGAGAGAAATATTCCATGAAGTTCAAAATCCTAACAATAGCAACACATTCCTGTACACACTAGGAAACACAAAAAATACCTCTAGGAGGTACATTAGTGGAAAGAGGCACCAACCCTTATTGAACACAATCAAATAACATAAGGAGCCCTAACCTAATTATTTGCACCCCCTCCCTAGAGAATCAAGGGAACAAGATATTGTAGAGATTAGGAGGTAACCCTAAGGCTAAACCCCTATCCTCGCCATCTTTGAGAAAAACAAAGCCATCATTCGTGAGACCATACGTGCCATCCGTGTAATCATATAAATCTTCTTCATCATTACAGGCACAAATGTTATGGCATCTTGATCAAAAGGGTAGGCTTGTGCAATGGAAGAAACGCTCTCTACTAAGTATGGAACAATCATGGTCAAGAGATGTATCAGCCATTCTAACTCCTCGAAATTCCTCTCACATGCTATCATACCTACCAAATCGTGTTCACATGCAAGCACCGGGTAGACTATGTGAAACACTTGTGAAAGTAAAGAGGGTACCTCTAACCCAAGGTAGGAGTGGATGACTCTATCATACTAGCCATATTTGTACATACAGATAGATGATGATTACTGTGCAAATATGATAAGGGTCATGTCAAAAGCTCGTGTCCTTGTGTTTTTATGATTTTGTGTCATATTTAGAACTTGTAATTTCCAGATTTTTGTTTGGTGGCTCTTGCTCTTTACTTTTTTATTTTGGTTTTTGTGAGTATATATACATTCCCTAAGATTGGAAATTGAGAGGTGAGGGAGGAAGGTTAATAGGGGAGCAAGTGAATGATGGATGTCAACAAACACTCCCCCCTTCCTTGGGTAGATCATACCTTTTGGAATGATGTCGTCACCTTTTGAAACCAATTGTTCCAAGTTTTCTTGGGTGAAGACTTTGACCAATAGTTTTCGACCGCCCTAGGCATTTCATCTAGTTGCAAGGGTGGTAAGGTACTCTCCCATGATTGTATTTGCAACGTTGTTGTAGGTGGTGAACTTACAACGGGAGGTGCAAACTCTTTCTTGTTTGTATGGATATGTACAATGGTAAGTGGAGATTGTGTCGAAGCTTCTATTTCCGTAAATGAACTACATGAAGAGCAAGAAGCTTTATTTATTTTTTCTATGGTTGAGTTGAGCGAAACAAGCCTTTCTTGCTCGGGTACCCAAACTAGCTCCGGATCACATGTATAGTGTTTTCTGATCTTTCCTTTCCCACGTTGGCCTCTCGTTGTCATGTTATGCATTGTTGTTGCTCCTTAGCCTCAGCTTGAGCTTGTATCTTCTTCAATTCTGTTTGTGCCTTGGCTGCCCTTTTTTGATAGATGGCACGTAGCTCCTCTTGGCTTAAAGGATCATAATATCTTTTAAATTTGCTCCCATCGAGGAATCCAATGGTTTAAAGTCCATCAAGACTTTCCACACAAATGGTACCTTGTGGGGTGATTTCACATACTCTATATGGTCCTTTTCTTGCATATTTCAACTTTTTCTTCTCGTTAGTCACTCTATACATAAGGACTTTATCACCAACATTGGTATCTTTGTTCTTTAGATGACAGTCAAACCATTTATTTCTTCTATCTTTTCCACAAGTGCATTTTGCATAGCCAATTGTCTTTCTTCATCTAATCTCTCAAGGATATATAAGCACTCAACTAAAGGGTTACTATCCCAACCTTCTTTGTGAAGCTACATGTAGACTAGGAATTACAAACTCCCATGGCATGACTGCTTCTTGGCCATATACCATTTTGAATGATGTACAATTAATAGCCGCTTTGTAAGACGTACGGTAAGCCCATAGAGCTAATGTCAGCTTCAAATCCCAATCTGTGCAATGAGCTTCGACTGTTTTGGTCAAGATAGAAATTAAGGTCTTCTTTTAGTGCTCTCAACTTGGCCATTTTCTTGTGGATAATAAGGCGTGGACTTATGGTGGGCTATCATGAAGTTTGTCATGAGTTCTTTTATCACTCCATTTATAAAATAAGAACCATTGTCACTCACAATCTCAAAGGGACAACCAAATCTTGTAATAATGTTATCAAAGAGAAACTTGGCAGTTGACCTTGCATCAGCCTTAAGTGTCACCCTGGCCGCCTACTTTGTCACATAGTCAATGGCAACGATAATATATCGAGATTGAGTGCTACGATCTATCGAACTAATTGGGCCTACAAAGTCTAAACCCCATTTTTCAAATGTTGAGTCACTTTAACATGGTGTAAGGGCATCTTATCCTTTTGTTATGTGATATTGTAATGTTGGCATTCATCACACCTAAAATGACTCCATGTTTAACCCAAAATTAGCAGTTAAAAGGGTTTAAGAAGATGGTATACAATGTGCACTTCTCAAACACTTTTTGTAAACATGATAGATGTTCTTTTCAAGAAGAATAAACACAAAGGTCATCTAAGAAAGCTTCACAAAACTCCCTCAAATATTCTCTATAAGCAATGTTTATTAATCTTTGGAAGGTAGCAGGAGCATTGGTTAAGCCAAAAGCCATAAAACAAGATGCGAACACTCCAAATTTGGTTATAAAAGCCGTTTTAGCTTCGTTCTCTAGTGCAATTGTGATTTCACTGTATCCAGAGTACCCATCTAAAAATCTATAAGCTTCCTTTCCTACAACTCTTTGAAGCGCATGTTCTGAATATGGCAAGGGATAATGGTCCCTCCTAGTGCCGGCATTGACCTTCTTGAGATCCACGTACACTCTGAGTTTTCCATTCTTTTTTGGCACAATCACTATTGGAGATACCCATTCTGAGTGCTCAATAGGGTATATGAATCCACATTTAACAAGCTTTTCAATATCTTCTTGAACAATCTTTGCATACTTAGGATTCATTGGGTAGGGTCGTTGCTGGACTTGTTTAGCCATGCTATTCATGGGGATTGTGTGTTGCACCACGGAAGGTGGAACACCTTTCATATCATGATATGTCCAAGAAAATATATCCTTGAATTCCTTGAGAAGTTCTTTAAGTTCATACTCCTCAGCCCCTGTCAGATCTTGGGCAATGAAAACAGGTTTGGACTCTTCTCCTGGGCCTACTAACTCTATTTCCTTAACTATGACTGGACCGTCATAGACTCCATTACTTCCATCAATAGGTGTCCTCTGTGCCTTTGTCTACACAACCTTACGTTCCTCTGTGGTGTAGGATTTGAAATCTTGAGGTGCAGGGTGTAAGTCTATGGGGTCTTGTTGTTCTATGGACTGTGATTTCTCTTCCGCTTCCTTTTGTTGTTGAGCTAACTCTTGATTTTGTCGTCTCCTACCCGTACGGCTCAACTTTGGCTTCTCTGTAGCCTCTAGCTGTGGGATGTCAATGGGTTGTGGACTACTACACCACATAACGCTTTGAAGGTATTCACCCTAGTAATCTACCAACTTTCAATGAGGATCACATGCCCCTACATAGTTAAACCATTCTGCGGTAGATTTCTTTTCATTTATTCTAGCACGCACATTTGCTTGATCGTCACCTCTTATATATCTTACTCTTCTTGTCTAATTTTTTATTATGGTCAATCTCTAGTGAAGAGTCACTAGATGAATCGCTACTTGTGTCTTCTGCTCCCCTAGATATATTTTCATATAGGGTACCCCTGGGCCCTGAATGGTTTGTCCCCACATTTGCATTAAGATTTAACATTAGATTCTTCGTCCTCATAGAGTCAATTTCAATTGATGATTCTGACTCCGAATCGTGTGGGCTATAGTCTTGTGAGACGCTATTGGTTCCAATGTCAGTCAAGCCTTCATCTTGTAGGTCATCAGAAGCTATATGCATCGCCTCTATCATATTTAAGGATACGAGTTGTGGCATTTCATCCCCCTCAGGTGTTACCCAGGTCGTCCCCCTATTTTCCCAAGTGTCTATGGTTGTTGCTAGGTAGACCCAATCGCCGCATTGTCAGACTCAGTCATCCCAAGCAAAACATCCATATAAAGAGAATCTTGCCCAACATTAGTGTCCATTTTACATGTGTAACAATACTGCAATAGGGCCGAGTGAACTGTGGTGTCAGATCTATGATCAATTATAAATCTGTTGCCTAGAGGATGTGCTTGACTAGTTATAAGATCCACTTGAATGATAGAATCTTGGAACTGCAAGTAGACATGGTTTTTAGACCAGTCATGCACCATTTTTGCTTCTCTTATGAAAGGACGTCCTAGGATCATCTCAGATGACATAGTGTGCTTGGAGAAATCCATAACAATGAAGGTATTCCTTATTTTGTGTCCAAAAACCTTGATCTTGAGATCTTCTAGCATCAATAGTCCCATTGGCCATCTTTACTACTATGTTTGTGGCCCCAAGGTGAGGTCTTCCAATAGATTCCCATCAATTTTTAGTCACAATGCTAGCTTATTTGAGAAATCCATAACAATGAAGGTATTCCTTATTTTGTGTCCAAAGACCTTGATCTTGGGATCTTCTGGGTTTAACAATAGTCCCATTGGCCATCTTTACTACTATGTTTGTGGTCCCAAGGTGAGGTCTTCCCATAGTTTCCCAACAATTTTTAGTCACAATGCTAACCCCAGCGCCACCATCAAGGATTCCCTTCATAGTTAATCCCTTGGTAGTGGTCGCATTGGATTCATCACCTTCAAAGTATTGTCCCAGCTTGTTAACAAGTATTTCTACAATAGAGTTCTCATCTAGGTTGGGTTGTGGATCTAAGTGTTCCTCCTCTATTGGTATCTCCCTAGCTCCATCCATCTGTGCAAATTGTGGTAGCCCGACTTTCAGTTCTCCATTGAGGAACGCTCGAAGAGCTAAGAATAGCTCAGGGTCTCCATATTGTTTGGACATGATGGTGGTTCTAACTTCTGAAGCCATGAAATACATCAATTTGGCAATATTTAACGACACCTTTTGGGCTTCAGTCCCTTGACGTGGGGAAGATGGGATCTCCATTTCTTCGATAGGGTCAGGTAATCCCTCTGTAAACATTCTTTCCAACAAGAAGTGAGTACTCCCACTCTCCCATGACTTTAAGTCATTTTCTTCTTGGATGACACTAGGTATGGCTAGTGGTCTATGGACTTTGTGAGGTTGCTTTTGCGGAGGGAACATTGTGTCGGTAATCTGGATCTGCCTAGGTGGTGTCTCTAGATCCCTTTGGGTCTCTTCTACCAAACTCCTGAATTGCTTGACTCGCTTAATCTCCTCTGTAGGGTTTGGGTAAGTTCCTATCTTCTTCTTGGGTCCTGGCCATTGTGGCTCATGACGATCTTCCTTGTTGGTTTCTTTTTTAGTGGTCATTTTGATCTCCATGGTTTCACCTGAATCATAATCCTTTTTAGCATCGTTCATATATACGGGGTCGTCACCAATCCCTATTGTGGTCTTTGAACTTGGGTATGACTTCATTGCTTTTTGCGATCTCTTCCTTCGTGTTTTCTTCTTCTTTTGAGATTGGGCAATTGCTGCTGTGTCTCTTTCTTCAATAATATTTTTTTATTTTGGGAGCATTGATCGTGTGATTACATTTATTGGTACCACATGTGTACTTTGTGATGGCTCCTCGGTAACCTCAATCGAGTTTACTGGCGTGATCTTTGGCGCATTTGGATTATTTGGACATTGGGCAATCAAATGATCTATGCCACATCGACTACACATGAGTATCGGCATTGTAGATGTGATCGCTTGATTGGTTTGCATTAGTGTAGCATTCTTTTGTAGCCTAATAGGACACTCAGCTACACGATGTGTACCCCTACACTCATAACATTGAAGAGTGGTCTCTTGGAAATGTAATTGATATTTTGGCCTCTTGCAGCAAGAGCAGCTACTTGATAGACAGGTTTGACTTGTCCCCAATAGTCCTCCATGTAGTATTGTGGATTTTCTTCAAATGCATCAATCCCATAGGCAATATTAGGGTCTATATCTTCCTCACAGCCTTTCAAACAAGCAATAGATGACTCACAACCCACTTGATTCACAGAAGTGATTCTCGGATGTGGTGTTGCGGTCCTAGCACTGGAGGTGGTAAGACTATTGTTTGAACAACATTTTGGTCCCTAGGGACCATGTGTTGTGACGTTTGTTCAAGAGGTGGGGCCGGTATTAATGCAGGCACTCGAGGTGTGTCCATCCATGCTAAGGTTGGTCTATTGGCCATCGCGCGCTTAAATACTATGCAATCCTTAGCTTGATGACCATACCTCCCACAAGCATTGCAATTCCCATTACATTTTACTCTAAAAGTAGGGCATTCACTGGTACTACGCGGACCATAGAAAATTGAGCACCATTGTTGCTCCCTTCTTGGATACATATGATTGTTTTGTGTAGCATGATTGTCTCTAAGACTTTCTTGAATGACCTTGGTGAGATCTGCTAAAGGCATCTCAGATATCTTTGGCTCCTTAGCAATACGCTTTAGGGTCATTGGCTGATGCCCCGATGCTTGCGAGCTAGTAGAATTAGGCTCAACAGACACTTTTCTCCTTGAATCATTAAATTATCCTCCAGCTGGATCGCATTGTTGGTGACTGCTTCCCAAGTGGTGATACCTCTAATGACTAGGCCATTGTAGACATCCTCATGTCGTAATCCCCTAATGAATCTATCAAGCAATTGGTTATTATTGAAGTGCTCATTTGGATCACAACGAGAATTCAAATGCTTCAAGCAACTAATAAGGTCTCTCATGGACTCTCCTTCCTCTCGTTGGGCTTTCTTGAGCTGAGATGCTACACCCCAAAGCACTCCCTCTCATATGTATTTTTTCAAGAACAATCTCCTACGAGTAAGGGTAAATCATTTTTTCTTCCACCCTTAGGGTTCTATACCAATCCCCAGCTTTCCCTCTTAAGGTTAGGCTTAAAGTATTACTCTTATGTATGTCATTGTGTTCTCCTAGAGAATCGTATATTTGTTCAAACACTTCGATATGCTTGTTCTCCTAGAGAATCGCATATTTGTTCAAACACTTCGATATGCTTGCTCACATCCTCATCTCCACTAAATTTTTGTGTGAGCTTGGCTATTTGTATTACCGTAGGTAAAGGCGCTCCAGAGACTACATGTGGAGTAGGTATTGGCATTGGGCTTGGCACATAGGAAGTCCTTGGGTTCCAAGTTTGGTACGATGTTGTGCCATGTGGTGGCCCAAAGTTCATATGTGTGGCCCTAGGCATAGTAGACGTCGGATGTGATATGCTAATGCTAGCCACTATGGTTCCATTGAAATAAGATCTTGGGTGTTGTGGTTGTGGAGCATAATTTGTTGAACAATGGGAGGGGTAGGAGCTACATAAGCATGAGGACCACAAGTGTATATTATTGGTACACACTTGTAGGTACTGTTGCAGGCATTGGGCTACCAGGTAGCGGTGCTTTACTAACAAATGAGGTCCATGGCGTGTTCCTTGGCATGCCCATCACTGGGGTAGGCATGGTAGCTGTGGTGTCATCAAGAGAAAGATGAGCTAGACTTGGAAAGGTAAAGCTATCACTTGTGGGCTCAGATTGTACTGAGACCCCTGGCGAAAAAAACATATGGAGGATCCATTGGGCTTACCGAGGGAGTCTCCATTTGCAATAAAGTTGGTTGCTTAGACTTCCCTGCATCCAAGAATCTCATGAGACCCGTTGAAGGCATGTGGATCCCCTTGTTCCATCTCTCTAGCTCAATAACCCTATGGATGACCTCACAAACTCTTTGTTGTTGATCCTCTACACTAGTAGCACCCATTGTAGATTGTAGGACATCTAACCAACCCACATGATATGTGTGACCTGTGTATAGTTCAGTTAGAGTTTTCGTTTGTAGTTTGTACTCCCAGTTCTCATTTAGGAACGCTCCATCTAGGATTGAGGTGCTAGGGGTTTCCTTTGACCTTTAGTGGTCGCTAATTCAGGAGCACTCGATTTCTCGCCTAGCATGGATGTTGACATAGGGGCTTTTGATTTTAACTCTCTTTGTTGCTCTACCCTACGTAAGCTCTTGATTTCCTTTTTCCTAGCCGTAATAATATACCGCTCAACCTCTTGCATTTCAACAAGGTTTCTACCATCAGGTAATATAACCTCGGAGGGGAATAGCTCTGAAGAGTCATGGGGTGCAATGAATGGAGTATTCACGTGCACACTCTCCAGGAGCATGGGGTCTACGTTGGTCATGAATGGTGAATTTACTTCCCCACCCCCTCATTTACATCATTAGCCCCATGTTCAGAGCAAGTGGCTCTACTAAAGGTTTCCTTCAAGCGGCTAAGCACGCTCGGCCCGACAGACCGTGGACCCATGGCATGCATGTCATAGCTTGAGCTATCAAGATTTTACCCTCCATGATCTCCTAGTCAAAGGAAGAGTCACTAGACGCAATATGTGGGTCCTGAGTGGTATACCTTGGGTTCTTGCCGAGGGCCTAGAGCCTAAGGTAGAGGAATAATGAGTGCCCGCGTAAACGGAGACACTCTCTATGTGCTCGTCCTCTATCACACAACCAGAGTGTAGGTTCATGTGACCTCAACACTCTAGAAGTGTTGGTGAGTGTCTGTGAAGGTTGCTCACCTAGTTTTTCAAATGTTTACAACCAAATTTTTTTGCTATTTTTGGTCCCTTTTTTTAACCAAGCCACGGAATATGGTGTGTGATAGCTCAAAACGAGCATCTTGTCTAGGGAGACATGCCGTGATTTACAACCCCCGATTTGGTTACGTACAGCCCTCAGAATCCTAAAACTAGTCTTTTCCTAGGTGGGGAGAGGGCTAGATTTAGTTAGTCCAAAGGGTGAGTGTGAAGGGGATGATGGAGGACTTGAGGAACTTGTCCCACATGTCCTCCCTTCACTTAAGGTCCTAGTTTTTATATATAAAGTAGTGTGTATAATATATCATAAGACTGAGGATTGAGGACTGAGGGGTTCGAGTTCGGGTTCGGGTTCGTGTTCGAGGAATGGTCCCAATCCTTTCTTTTAAGATAAGGTTTTTTAAATTTTTATTTTGAGTTTTCTTTTTAGTTCCAAATATCTCGGGTGTTTTTTAAATTATTATTTTTCTTTATTTTTTTAAATTTTTTAAAAGGATAATGTGGCCGCGTGGATGCCGAGATCCCACGCGCACACTCCTACGAACTCTGTCTAGACTCTTTTCAACTAACACAGCTAATTAACAACTAATTAATGCTAACTACCTCTGCTAACACACTGTTAAACACAGTACACTGTACACGTACAAACAGTCAACTCTATTGCTTATTGTCTACTCTACTTCTCAGTGTCTACACTCACTAACAGACCTACTAACGCCGCTCATTATACAGATCTTGCAAAACTAACAAATACAGTACAATGCAGCACTAACAAAGCTTACAGCCACTTAATAAAAGCTGACAGAACTCTGCTAATCTTCCCTTTACGGTCACTTAATAGTAGCTAACAAAAACCTGCCGATCTGTCCATTGCAGACACTTAACAGTTCTCACACAACACATCAAAACACATAAAACATATGGAAGAAAGGCTTCCCGAGGTAGCATTGAGTGCTCCTCAAGCTTAATGCAAGGCATTCCCCGTTAGCGTCGTAAAAGATGTACGCTTTGCCGCACATGTCGAAGCTGGGAACTTGCCTGTGCACTATGTGCAAGCTCAAAGGGGTAGGGTGTGTCACTCACCACTCAATGCTTCCATCGTGAAGGATCTTGTGCTACGAAGAAGAAGGAGCCGCGTGCTCAACCGCCTCACCGCTGCCGATGCCGCCGCAATGCTCGATCACATACACACACCTATGATGAGTATACGAAGGAGAAGGAGACAGAGATGGACCAAGAGCACTTCTTAGTTTACACCTCAGAGAATGAGTATTTTTAGGTCAAATGGACCATTTATGAGAGTTTGGCCCATTTACACATGGGCGCCCACAGTGCTCCGTCGTTGCAAAACTACTGTAAAAATAAGATAAGTGGTGCGCGTCTCATCAGCAATCACTTGCACACCTATTGAACCGACAAGCCCGGTCCATGACTCGATCAAATAAATAATATGCCTCCGTTGAAGGTGATAGGGTGTCCGTGAGGGTTAACACCACCAAAGTCTCAAGTACTTCATGACGCAAACCAAGCTTTCTGACAAACAAATGAGGTGGGCATATTTTCTTTCGCAATTTTATTTTCATATTGTTCACATGGTAAGCATAATCAAGTGGCCGATGCACTTTCACGACGACCAAGATTCTAGACGATGTCTATTGCAACTTAGAATGATCTATCTTCTATGATAGATGAGTATGCTCTTGACCCTGACTTCAAAGACATAATGTCAGCCCTTGCATTGGGGAAGAAAGAAGAACCATTCACCTTGCAATATGGTTATCTTCTCCATGGCAATAGGCTATGTGTTACCCACTCCCTTCGTGAGAAAGTCATGTATGAATCCCATGCTCCTCTCTATGCGGAGCATAGAGGTATTTAACCTACTCTTCGAGGAGTAGAGAGGTCCTCCTATTGGCCTTCCATGAAAGTGGACATACAAGAGTATGTTTCAAAATTTGTGGTATGCCAAAAGACCAAGTATGATAGAGGGAAGCAACATGGATTACTCTTGCCATTGCCAATTCCTAATTCACATCATGCGAGAGTATATCCATGGATTTTATCTTTGGATTACCCAAGTATATCCATGGGAATACGGGAATATGGACAATAGTCAAAATGTTTAGCAAGCAAGCACACTTTATTTCTGTCAAAAAGACTATTAAGGCACACCAAATAACAACCCTCTTCATATCTTTGATTTTCAAACACCATGGATTGCCAATATCCATCCTTTCAGATAGAGATCCTAGAATGACCAGTAACTTCTAGAAAAGTCTCTTTGAAAATATAGGTACAAGATTGAATTTCTCTTCGGCCTATCATCCACAAACGGATGGCCTAAGTGAGATAGCCAATCCTTTGATACTCGATCTACTAAAGACTTATGTTACAAAGCAGAGCAAAGCTCACAATGGGAAAAGTACTTACCTCTTGTAGAGTATGCATACAATAATACTGTTCATACTACTACGGGAAGAGCACCTTTTGAGATCATAGAGGGAATACCGAAAATTCCCTTGCTACTTAAAGTACATGGGAAGATCTTCGATGTCGATGAATATAGCCGTGACCTACAAGAATCTTTCCAAAAGATTAAGGAGGGTATATCCATCTCTCAACAAAGGAAAAAAGCTACTGCTGATAAGCACATAAGGACCTTAACGTTCAAAGAAAATGATTGGGTCTTACTCAAGTTTCCCAAGGCTTGATTGAGGCAAACGATAGGCAAAAATCCAACGGGCCATCAAAAGTATTATACTAAACAAGCAAAAAGATACTATGGTCCTTTTCAAATCTTGAAGCTAATCAATGACATGGCTTATCAACTCAAGTTGCCCAACCATTGGCTCATACACAATGCTTTTCATGTGAGCCTACTTAAGCCCTACAAAGGAGAGCCACCAAGTGAACCAATTATTGACAAACCCTCAAAAATCGAAGACCAAGAAGAGGTGCTACAACCCAAAGCTATCTTTCGGCATGAGGACAAGGTACTACAGCATGGTAAGATTATCCGACAATATCTTATAAAGTTCAAAAATTATCCTTTTGAGGATGCTAGATGAATGCAAGGAATACCGCTTAAGGGTAGTATGAACCTTGTCAATGCTTACAATGCCACATTAGAGTAAGCAAATGTAAATGTTTCCTTTAAATGATCAATGTTGTCTTATATGACTAATTCTCTTTTTATTGTGCACAAATTTAAATATTATGCATGCTTAGAATCATGTTTGTGCTGACGACGTCTCTCAAACACCAATAGAATTTGTCAATCTACTTTGGGAGAATGAAATGGACTTAAGAGTAGACATGCTTGCAGCAGCTAAGTCTCCCAAGCCCCAAATGGATTAGTCATCCATCTTGGAATGATGTCGTAGGGTAAAAAGGGATCCTCTGCCCGCTAAGAAACATTGATTAATGACTAAGTCTTTATCTCTTCTACCTCATAGTCGAGGATGAGTATGATCTCAAGAGAGAGATAATGTTATAAAGTCTAATATCTAACCAACCTAAATGACTTTCTCATATTAAATTGATCATTTAATGTGGGAGAATAAACGGGAATAAGGGTTAGAATATAGACATGTGCTTATGGATCTATCTCAACATAGGGCCAAGGTTAAAGGGGTCCAAATGAAAGATGGTTTGTCAAATAGCAAGGCTAGCTAATGGATCTTTAGTACCTTAGGGTTAGCTTCATTAAAGACCTCCAAAGGTTAGTGCTAAAATACTTTTGGCCTTAGGCAAGCTAGGGTTGTGCTTGAGGTGGGAACCCGGCCCAAGCTTGAGGTGCTTGTCGTGCTTGCTGACTAAGGTGCTTGAGGTGCTTGTCGTGGCTTAATGACTAAGGTGCTAAGGTGCTCCATGCTAAGGTGCTTGAGGGACTTGAGGAGTTCCAAAAGTCAAACTAGATCCCTACTCAAGGGGGGGGCGAGCCCTCATTGTAGGGGCATGAGAAATAACACACACACCCTCACACAAGGCAAGCTTAGTCTAAAGAAGTAACAAGGACACTTGTCCATGTTGCCCTCATTGTGTGCCTAAAGCCTATTGGTTGGCATCTCAAGGGGTCCAATGATAATTTAGCTAATTCAATTAATTGTTTATGCATTTATCAAGTCCTCTCTCTCAAAGGGGAAAGGGATACACTTGTCCCAAGGCTAGCATGGTTGCTTGATTTAACTAAAGCATGTGATTGGCTAAGCTTGTAGGGGTCCAATCAAATTCTCTCATAAGCTACAAGGAGGGGTCGACCAAGTGAAGCTAGGGGTGTGCTCGGGGGGTATACTCTCTCTCTCTCTCTCTCTCTCTCTCTCTCTCTCTCTCTCTCTCTCTCTCTCTCTCTCTCTCTCTCACACACACACACACACACACACACACACACACACACAAGCTCATTTCTGCTTGGCAAAGTGCAAGAGCTCCATCTCCTTCTCCAAGCTTGTTGAGAAGTTGAGAGCCTACACCAACACTCTTGGCTATGGAATGCAAATCCAACCAAGAGCCATGCTCCAACACTTAAGCTTGCCATCTTTTTCATCATCATTATTATGCTATTATGCTATGCTTTGCAAGAATAGTGACCCATGCTCCAATGCTTAAGCTTACCATCTTCTTCATCATCATTATTATGTTATTATGCTATGCTATGCAAGAAGAGTGATGATAAGTGAGGAAATATCTCTTTCTTGTATGTTACTTCTTCTTCGTCTTCCCTACCCTCATTCCCCGCTAGCTCTCTCCACCTTTGAAGGTGTTTACGGCCTTGGGACTGAGGTCGGGGATGGTTACTGCTTTTCCAAAGTTTATGTAAGATCGTGATACATGAAGCTTTCCATCTTCATTGCATCACCTAGGTCACAAGGAACACAAAGATTTTATTGTACCAAGTCTCTCTTTAAAAAAGAATCTATAATACAAGAGACTATTGGAGGGGGGACCGGCTCCACATAAATCCGATCCTCAACTGTTTTCAAGTTCTCTAATTATCTCTCTTGAAAAAGTATTGTTCATGCCAAGTTAATTAAGTATAATGGTTATGTTTCTACCACTAAATAAATTCACCCTCTACGTTCTCAAAGTAGTCTCATGAAAATGCTCACTCTAATTCTCTTGATTTTGCTTTTCTCTAAGTTCATAGGCCATTTCCATTACATGATTATATTCGTCCCTTGAACAAGCGGGGGATTCATTCATTGCATCAAGTTTTGAACATCCTAGCTTAGGCGATCAAGACTTTTCTCCATTATGACATGTGACTTTTGACGTGTGTCTCCAAGGAGTTGTGTTATTTCTACATCCTTCTCTGCCAGTTGTGTTGTTAAAATGCCTTTTCCTTTTTTCAAATTTTTATTAGCACCTTTAACTATTTCTGCCAATTCCTCGCGTGTGACTGTCACATAACTCTCCCTTATGTCATGTGTGGCCACAGTTGTGTCCTTTGAGGAGAAGTCTACTAGATGTTTTCTAGACAAATTTTACATATTACATTTTCAAAAATACAACGCACAATCTACATTGTGTAACGGATGGCCAAAAAATTCCGAGTAGATTCTCTCAACGTTTTTCCTAATTTCTTGGTATTGGCACTTTGAAACTTTCCACCAACCTTTCGTGATCTCGGTATCTTCACATGGCCATATTGTTTTAACCACATCCTTTGTCACTTTTTTTTAATGTCTTTCCATTGTGCATGGTTTGGATTTGCCCATTTTTATAATGGACAAGTTGTGTGTATCGCTTATTGAGCATACATTCCATGTGCTAGAGACTTCATATGCTGGAAAGCATTAACAACCAATTGATGTTGATATGTTGACTGTGTTTGTGTTTCACATGCCTACTCTTCCTCAACCATGGTGTCTCACTCAGAACTGCAATTGCCAAATAGAGAAATATTAAATAACTTAAGCATATATTTTTTACTCGTTCCACTACTTTGTAACTTTTCAGTTCAAAGTGTTCATAAATCAAGACCACGTCAAACCAAAGATATCAGGATGATCCAAATATACTTCAACTCAAATACTTAAGTTGAGCAATAGAAAACTTGATTGATTGAAGACAATTGATCCAAATATACTTCAGCTTATGTTAACAACAATATCACGATCGATTATAGACAGATGGCTCTAATAAGAAACCCAGGTGGAAAATCATTTGCAATAATCAATAGCACCCTCCAAAATATTTTAAGCTGGATAAAAAGACGACGTAAGTTCAATGAGCAATCATTGAATAGGATTAGGGTTTGTCTTTAAATGTTCTTTAAAAAATAGAAAAATGTTAGAACCATTTCTTCGTCCTTCATGTTCTCTTAGCTTCATCTAAGTGTCCATATTTTGCCATGAGAGCATCTTGATTGGGGTGATAGAACACTTCATCTAGGAAATATACTTTTCTAGATACACTCAAGAAGTCTATCAGCATCTCGTACAGGAAGCCTAATGCATATATATTGCTAGCTTTTGTGTTACACTATGGATCATATATCTCTGGAGCAATCCATGGCCGCTTTTGCACTTCATGTACAAAAGTGTTGGACATCCGCTTGGTTGGGGTTCTAAGCATCATACCCCAATTGAATAATATCAAAGCAAGGTTTATCGGTGTGGGTACAATCTAACATTACATTATAGGGATGCAAAGCACTATGCCAACATAATGAGTGGTCGTAATGCCATCAATCAAGGCATGTAAAATAGGTGTCATTTGCTCAATCATTGCTTTGAGACACGTGCGATTTCTATCTCTAATAGTTGCTGACTTGCAGGTGGAAAATTCTCTTCCAGCCATATTGAAGCTGATGCATGCAACACTGAAACACGCCATGCGATAAGGACATTAGCATATCAGATCTCCCAATGAGCCCCCATTATAGTATGGGAAGAGTGTGATCCAGGGGAACTCTGTGTAGTAAAGCCGATACATCTAACAATAGAGAGGTGTAATCTTTGCATGCCCTAGTCTAGCTGGAAGCTATCAAACTTTGCTTCTACCCCTCCCTTGTAGCATTTCCTACGTAAGTGATGCGCTTTGGAAAGAATGATATGCTATGGTGTATTACCGCCGATATGGTACGTGGCCTTTGGGAGTTGACATACTCCGCCATTTCTTCGGTTAAGCCCGCACAAAATTGTTGCTTTTGCTCTCCAAAATCCAACTTTTTGAAGATAGTGGCTTTGAGTTGTAGGTCCCAAAACTTGTCTACATATTTGTGGATGGATTCATAGGGAGAGAGCTTTAAGCTTTGCCATTCGGTGAGTACTTTGTCTTTGGCATCGGTGGCCAAGAACTGCTTCATAATGGAAGCTCTTAAAGCTTTCCATGTTCGTGGAGCTTCACCATTGGCTCGTAGGCTAGACCACCATTGTCTGGCAGACTTTTGAAAGCGCATAGCTACATGGCATAGCTTAGAGGACTCCGTGAAGCCCTCATCTCCAAACGCCACATCGAACTGTTGGATAAAGGCCAAGACTTTGTCCGTAGCACCAAAGGTACCATCATAGGTAAGGAAAGAGATGCTCTTCCCTCCCTCTTTGAACTTCTTTAGCTTGGAGGACCTCTTCCATGTGGCATAGGATTTCCTATGGCCTCTTCTTTTTGATGGTTCAAAGGTTGCACCATCACTTTCTTCAGAAGGTGAAGAATTTGAAGAAGGTGGAGAAGAGGGTGACCTCTTTCTCGCCTTTTTCTTGTCTTGATCTTCATCGTCTTCACCATCACTTTCATAAGAGGAAGAGGATGAAGAAGATGGAGAGGAGGGTGTCCTCTTTCTCGCCTTTTTCTTCTCTTGCTTTTTATCATCCCTCTTTGAATTATGATGTGCAGAAGGGTGCGATGGTCTTCTCCGCTTTGGTGGTGATGGAGAGCGTTTAGCCCGCCGTCTTCGTGGAGCCATCTCCGTCGAGGTGGCGGGAGACTCACTTCTTTCTCGTTCCTTCGATGGAGGCTCTTGAGTTCTCCTTTGGGAAGGAGATGCATCATCAAGAAGTAAATTCTTGAGCCCTTCATATGGATTCTCTTCTTCTTCCCGAATCGGAGAGAGACCTATTTTGGGAGTCTCACAAGGAGGCTTCCTAGGTGTTCTCTCGTCATGGTGATGAGCTTGGAGAATCCCTTGAGCACGGAGCTGCCGTTGCACTTCACTTTGGAGAGATGGATTGCCCATGGCTTGTTGAAGCCTAGAAACAAGATAGTTAACAAGCATCGGAGCATCATTAGTAGCTTGCTCATTAGCAAAATCAAAGATATCAACATTAATTTCACTCTCTTTACTATTGTCAGCCATTCTAACAACTTTTAGGTGTAAACTTTTTAGGTGTACTTTGGCACTTCAAGCCCTAGTTGCTACTCCTCTTTACCCCTTTAGAAAAAGCACTCAAGTTACTGTACCCGTGGCTTGAATACCATTAATTTCAAGGAATAGAAGAGAGGGTCTTTCAACACCAAAACAGCACCGGCTCCTGTCAAGCTTCTAATAGCTCAATAGTGGTTAAGCCATAGGCAAGCCCTGTAGGACTCCACTATTAAGACCATAGCTCTCGACGGTGATGCCCCGTTAACTGCACGAAGGCAGGCGCACTGCAAGGCTGAAAAATCCCTATTCTACTTACTCATAGGCAATTAATAATACCAACCATTTATAGCTAGCTTGAGGACCTCCCTTCTTGAGCAAGAAAAGAGAAACCTTGTGCTCTGATACCAATGTAACATTTAATGGCCTAAAAACTTGTGTGTAGCGAAAATTAGCATGAACATAGTGGGCATTTCATTAGAATAGATTCCTAATGAGAATTACAAGAGTGCTTGGGTGGAGAGAGCAACAAAAAGCATAACACCTAGTTAGATAGCATAAACAATACTATCAAAAGAGAGAGAAATTAAGCTATTGACAACAATTGAGGACCGTATTTGCATGGAGCCGGTCCCCCCTCCAAAAGGCTTTGTAATATGGTTTCTCCCATCAAGAGAGACATTGTACAATACAATTCTTTGTGTTCCTTCAAGACTAGCTAGTGCAATGAAGATGAAAGCTTCATGCACTAAGCAAAACACTTAACAAACACAACATCAATTATCCCCGGTCTCAGACCCAAGACCTCACACACCTTCGAAGATGGTGAGAGCTAGCAGGGTATGAGAGTAGATTGAGAGGAAGAAGGAGTATCTTACGAGAAAGATGTACATCTCCTCACATAATCACTCATATTAGCATAGCTTAGCTTAGTAATTAGCTTGGTAGAGGAGATGAGCATGCATTGAAGCTTGGCTCTTGGTTCGATTTGCATCCACATGCCAAGAGTGTGTCGATGTAGGCTTCTATCTCACAAGCTTGGAGTAGGTGATGAGCTCTCCATTAAAGCTTGGGAAGAGATAGTCTTCTCTTTCTTCACACATGAGATTGTGTGAGTGTGTGTGTGATAATGCCTTGCAAAAATCAGCCCTCTCTCTCTCTTGGGCGAGCCGTCTTGCTATTTGCTCTTGCTATCTCCCCATTGGACCTCCCCAGGGCTAGCCAATGACTATTAAGCAACATAAGTGATAGCCTTCTGACATGTGTCCCCCTTTCCCCTTTTGTGAGAGCTTTAGGTAATTTAATAATTCAACTAAACTCTCATTGGACCCCTTTGCCTCCTGGCCAATAGGAATCAGGCAAGCCATTGGGCTCTTGAATGCTCATTGGACCCCTTGGGAGACTATCCAATAGTCTTCTAGAGGACTTAATTCTCATTGGTTCTTTTATTAAGTGTTTTTAAATTAATTAAACTAGATTTACTCTAGCCTAATTCTCATTGGTCCACCTCCAAGGCCATCCAATAGGAATTGGGTACACATTGTGGGCATCTGGGCTAGGGAGTTGACATGTGTCCCTCATTCCCTTTGTGTAAAGGGAGCTTGTGTGTGTGTGTGGCTTTCTCTCTCATCCCCTACAAGAAAGGCTCGCCCCCTCCTATGTAGGGATGTGCAAATACTTTTTTGGACACACATAAAGCATCCAATTCCCCTATGGTTGACCTTTGGACACAACCTTTGAATTTTGGAACCTTAGCATTTTGGAAGTCTTAATGGGCTGAACCTTAGGGTCTTTTTAGCCCATTGTTGCACATGGCTCTTTTGCAGATGGCCCCCCCTTTGGATCCCTATTTTCCCACCTTTGGATCCCTACTGTGGCCGGTCTGCTAGCTTAACCAATATTCTAGCTTTTTCTCCCCTGGCACTTCCCCATATTAAATGATCAGTTTAACATGAGAAAATCATTTAGGAGAATTAGATATTGATTATTATGACAGCTCGATTGCACTCTCTCTCTCTCTCTCATGCATACATACACACACAAGGAGATGAAGAAGAAGATGGAGATGGAGCAAGAGCACTCTTGAATTGCACAATGAAATAATGAGTGATTTTTAGGTTTAGGTGACTTTTATATGAGCTCTCGCCCATTCACACTTGGGCGCCTATGCTTAGCCAATTAACCCATGAATGTTCGAGTGCGCCTCTCATCGGTAATCACTATTACCCTTTTCCTATTGAACCAACAAGCCTGGCCCATGACTACTAGCAGTGGACGTCGGTGGTTAACATGCCCCCCTTCCCGATGTAGATTCCACCCTCGGAATATAACAGTGCAGCATCGGGATCCACGATAGGAGTACCTGTAGTAGCAGAAGAAAAACCAGATTGTGAAAGTTCAAAGGCAGCATGTGCAAGCGTGCAATAAGTGAGATGCATACATGATATTTTAGGAAATGCAAAAAAAAATATGAATTGTAACATTGCTAACTAGAACAAGCATAGTACCTGAATAAAATGCAATTGAGTTAAGGTCTATTAGGTTGACTCTAAGATAAGTACACAAGAGCTAGGGCTAAATTAAGTACTAGATCGACCAACGTTAATTGAAAAATGTCGACTAAAGAGTAGTTAACCCTAGGAATGCTCGTCGGGGTCTAAAGACTAGTGATCTTGTCACTTATACCACTTAAAGTGTGATCAACATAAAATACAAGGAAGTTTGTGCTATTTGTTTTCTCTCTTTTTTTTCTTTTTTTTTGCTGTCATAGTTGCTACAAGTAGCTAGGGACTCGAGGTCTCAAATACCAGCTTGAGCATAAACTAGACGGGAGACTCGAGGTCTTAAGTACCAGCTTAACACATGGACTTCCACAACACAAGTCACACTTAGGTGGAATAAGCTAGAGAGAACTATATCCTCATAGCCTAAAACATTACTAAAGTTACTACAATTAATAGACTATTTAGGAATTAAAGTCAGCAATTAAGTGGCCTAGTTTAGCCTAAGGTCCTGATACCTACTTAAAGCCAACTAATAGACCAAACTCAAAGAGAAGAACAAGGTACTAGAAGTTTAAAAAAATTATAGCATCTAAATTGGCAATGTCACAACTTCATAAATTTTATGCATTGTTAGTAACTCAAATGACAAGATGCAAACATGTAACTGGGGAAAGCATAGATAAAAGGAAGTAGTACACCTGATATAATGGAGAACATCCGTTGTAACATGTAAACATCCATTGTCGTTGTCCTTTGAAAGCATCCTTATGTAGTCACAAACTGCACAATAGTCACCACCAAACATCCACCTTCCAGAGACACATCAGTGGGAAAAGACACCAACCCTTATTGAACACAATCAAACACATAAGGAACCCTAACCTAATTATTTGCACCCCCCCCCCCCCCCCTAGAGAGTCAAGGGAACAGGTTATTGTAGATATGGGGAGCCAACCCTAAGGCTAAACCCCTATCCTTGTCATCAAGGTAGGTGTAATCCTCTTCGGTAAGGCCGTCTCGTCTGTCCAATCACCATTATCATCCTCGTCCTCTTCCGTGCAGAATAGTATTAGGAATGTCATGAGGCGTGCATACTCCGCCTGGGCAGCAAAAGGGTAAACTTGGGCAATTGTGCAAACTTCCTGGATACAATAGGCATCCGTCGTAGTCAAGAGGCGGACCAGTCACTCTAACTCCTCAACATTTCTCTCACAAGCGAGTGTTTCAACAGAATCCCATTCAGAGAAAATATGAGGATAACATAAATGCATTACTTGGGACAGGTAAAAAGAATATTTGTAAGAATCAGCCATATATGTGAACACAAATAGAGGATGGTTAGGTGTTTGATGACATAGAATTCTGTTTCAGTGTACCTGATGTGACATGTGTAGGTCTAGGTCAATGATTTTGACTAGTATTGTGCACACTCGTTTGCTAATTGCTCTTGCTCTTTACTATTTTTATTTTTATTTTTATTTTTTGTTTTAAACTAGGGTGGTTAGTTACTATATATCTATATATCTATACAATCCCTAAACTCGAAAAGCTCAAGGGTCAGGGAAAGAAGGGTAAGAGGGAAATAATTCAATAGGCTGATGTAAATGAAGACTCCCCCCTTCCTTGGGTAGATCATACTTTAAAAGGATGTCATCACCTTTTGGAATCAGATATTCCAATTGGTAATTGGGTGAGAATTGGTAATTGGTAATTGGGTGAGGATTTTAGCCAATAGTTCTCTATTACCTTGGGTGCCTCATCAAGTTGCAAGGGTGGTAAGGTACTCTCCCATGAACGAACTTGAAGTAGTGCATCAGGTAATAATTGAACAATGGGAGGTGTCGAATCTTTTGTAGCTTCAGGGAGGCTGCCTATGATAGGTGGAGGTTGTGTAGAAGCTTTTACCTCTATGGATGCATTACATGAGGAGCTAGAAGCTTCATGGAACTCCCCCTTTCCTGAGCTAAGCCGAATAGATTGGTTTTGTTGTGGAACCCAAACTAGCTCTGGAATAGGTGTGTAGCATTCTATGATCTTTTCCTTCCCACGGTCTTCGTTTTGTAGTAGATAAGGAAGGACACGATTTACGTTTAGGTACCCAAATTCGATCATTTCTATCATAGTAGCCTTGGGCTTCTAATAGTTGTTTGGGAAATTAACATGATTTGGTTTTCACCTTCTTAACGTGATTGGATGCCTTCCTTTGAGGTTTTCTTTGTGAATTAACTTGAACCATAGGGGGGTCCGATAACGATACCTTGGGGACCCATTGATATGTACCCTTGGTCAGATCATGTGGAGCCTTTGATGTAGCATTGTCTATGATATCCATGGAAGTTGAAGCTTTAAAGGGTTGTGCTACTGGCAAGGATGTTGTGACTTATTGGATTGGCAATATTTTGTTGTTTTTTGTGTTATGAAGAGGTGAGATTTCAGGGTTATTCCTTGAGCCATAGGGCCATGAGTTGGTTTCTGTGTTGTGATACTCCCGGTCTCCCAATTGATATTACATTTAATTGTAGACATCCATTTGCACCCCAGGTTTATATTACACTCCGTAATACCAATAGGCATGACCAAAAAGCTTTGAACCACGGTTCCATTGTCATAAATAACATGAGTGTATAGAATTCCAAAAACAGTGGTCTTCTTCTTATTGACACCCTTGACTTGGATGGTGCTTGTGGATAGGGGTGGTTTTCCTAGCTGACACCAAACTCCATAGGATAACAAATTATGTTGAGCTCTTGTATCCAATAATGCGTTATATAGAACTTTTCCATAGGTGCTATTTAGCTCAATAGGGCACCGTAGACGTGTGTCAAATCCCAACCAATCATCCTTTGTTTCAACGTGGAATGCATGTGTAACTCCAAAGTTGGCCCCTCATTGGCGTCTTATGCGTTGTTGTGGCTCTTTAGTGTCAGCTTGAGCTTGTATCTTCTTCAATTCTGTTTGTGCCTTGGCTGCCTTTTTTCAATGGATGACACGTAGCTCCTTTTGGCTTAAAGGATCATAATATCTTTTAAATTTGTTACCATTGAGGAATCTGATGGTATCAAGAGTCTCCACACAAATGGTTCCTTGTACTCTATATGGTCCTTTTCCATCATATTTCAACTTTTTCTTTTCGTTATGCACTTCATACATAAGGACTTTATCACCAACATTGATATCCTTGTTCTTTAGATGACGGTCAAACCATTTCTTGCTCTTATCTTTCTCCACAAGTGCGTGTTACACAACCAATTGCCTTTCTTCATCTAACCTCTCAAGGATATATAAGTGCTCAACTAAAGGGTTACCATCCCAACCTTCTTATGAAGCTACGTGCAGACTAGAAATTACAAACTCCCATGGCATAACTGCTTCTTGGCCATATACCATTTTGAATGGTGTACAATTAATAACCACTTTGTAAGAAGTACGATAAGCCCATAGGGCTAAAGTCAGCTTCAAATCCCAATCTGTGCGATGAGCTTCCACCTTTTTGGTCATGATAGAGATTAAGGTCTTGCTGGTACTCTCAGTTTGGCCATTTGCTTTTGGATAATAAGTGTGCACTTATGGTTAGCTATTATGAAGTTGGTAGTGAGTTCTTTTATCACTCCATTATAAAATGAGTGCCATTGTCACTCACAATCTCAAAGGGACAACCAAATCTTGTAATAATGTTCTCAAAGAGAAACTTAGCAGTTGACCTTGCATCAGCCTTACGTGTCACCCTGGCTTTCGCCCACTTTGTCACATAGTCAATGGCAATGATAATATATCGAGATTGAGTGCTACGAGCTGCCATGCTAATTCGGCCTACAAAGTCCAAACCCCATTTTTCAAATGGTTGAGTCACTTTAATAGGATGTAAGGGCATCTTATCCTTTCATTGTGTGATCTTGTAACATTGGCATTCATCACATCCTTTTGCAAAAAGTGATGCATCTTTGAATAAGGTAGGCCACCAATAGCCTAATTGCAACACCTTTCTAGCTGTTAGGTCCCCTGAGAAATGTCCTCCGGCTATACTCATCCTTGAGAGGTATTTAAATACTCACCCTCATGGGCACAACGTCTAAGAATATCATCCTTCCCTAGCCTGTCGAGATTTCCTGCAAATGAGAGAATAAGGTTCACATTCTTTTAACAGTTTTTGAGCTATGTCCTTACGAAGCTCTTTGGGTGGAAAACCATTAACTAGAAAGTTCACAATCTTCTCACTCCATTCAGGCATGGTCTTGACTAGAAATAAGGAAGTATCGAGCAATTCATCATCAACTCCAGTAGGGGCTTCACCATTAGGTATGTGAGACAAATGATCCGCCATGACATGTCTTTTACCAGGTCTCACCAACGGTAAAATCAAACTCAAGGAGAATTAACAACCATCGTGTAATTCTTTCCATGGAACAAGGTTTATTTACTAGATACAACAAGGCTTGATGATTCACATAGAAAACAAACTTATTGGCAAGAGGCAGTAGCGGAATTTCTTTACTACATAAATCATAGCCAAACCTTCTCGCTTTGTAGTGGTGTAGTTTCTCTTGGCATCATTCAATTGACGACTTGCAAAGCTAATGGGGTAGTCCAATTTATGTTCTCCTCGTTGAGCTAGAACACACCCAATAACAAAGTTTGATGCATCAATATGCACATGGAAAATTACATTCCAATCGGGCACTCGTAGAATAGGAGCAGTAGCCAAGGTCTTTTCCAATGACTCATAAGCATGGTCACACTCCGTGGTCTAGTGGAACTCAATAAGAAGCTTGTACAAAGGACGAGCTATCTCGGCAAAGTTTAAAATAAACCGTCGGTAATAACCAACATGGCCCATGAACCTTTGAACTCCTTTATAGTTTGTAGGTGGTGGCAATTCAACAATGGCTTTAATTTTGCTCTCATCTGTGGAAATCCAATTTTTGGACACTATATGTCCTGAAATGATTCCATGTTTAACCCAAAATTGGCATTTGAAAGGGTTTAAGTGTTGGGATTAAAGCCCAAGTGGCCTCTTATGCGGATATGGCCGGCCGCCCGCCTAACTCACTTACTTCTAACTCTTTGTATATACTAACATATTCTTTGTGAATACTAAGGATTTGGGAGATAACCCTTCTAACAGATCTCTGCGTACTGTACTGTGTAAGCAAACTGTGTGTGTGTGAGAGAGAGAGAGTCGACCCACGCTCCGCTCCGCGACTTCAATTGGTATCAGAGCCTTGGTTCAGTGCGGATTTGCGCAATCGCGCGCGCGCGCACTTTTCCGGCAGATTCTGGATCCGGAGTTCGAAAATTCACACTCGGCGTTCCGGGAGCGTTTCCAGCAGGCGACCTGGAGTTTTACCCCCCTTTCGAAGCCGTTTATGCCCTCAGAATTTCGTTCTGAGCACTACAGCAGAAGATAGATTTCAGCCGCAAAGAAATCCGTCTTGTGTAGATTGGCAAGCAGGAGGTGGTCGACATCAATATCGACATCGACATACATCACTTATTCGTCTTCAGAGCATCATCTATAGACCAGGTACACATATATATCATCAGATATATATATTGCAGTCTGCATTGCTACTTCTTGTGCTTGCCAGGTTCCAGGGGAGGTGTGGCCATACGACGGCTTGACACCACTGGCATGTATTGCAGATTGATGTACTGTGATTGTGGGTCTGCTAGTTGTGAGTCACGCTAGCAGACAGACCGCCGCAGCGGTCATAGGACAGTGATTGGTCTATTATAGGATGTATGCTAGTTCTGGGCAGTTTGCTGAGCCATCTGAGAGGGTCGTGTGTGAGGTTTTTTGAAGCCAAGCACTGGGGGCTGGGTTACCCAGTGTGAGGTGGATTAGGTTGCTGGAGTTCCCCTCTACACGCATCCTCTTCGGCGACTTTTATCCCTTAGGATGTATGACTTTGTGTAGACACTGGATTGCATCTTATGCGTCAGGCCGTTGAGGCATTGTTCAGGGTTCAGTCTTGAGACAGATACAGGTTCTGTCATCGCCCAGAGAGGAGACAGTGTATGCTTACAGGATTTGTCACTGGTCAGCTATTTATGATTGTTTCTTGAGCTATCTTTTGGTTCCTAGAGCTCAGTTTACAGGGGAGACTCTGTCAAAAATTTTCAAAAATACTGATAGTTCCTGAGGAGAGGTGTTCAGCTTGTTGATTATAGCTTGTTTACTGTGTACAGAGGCCAATTTACAGGGGAAACTCTGCCGGATTTTTCTCAGGAGTAAACAGTTTGGCAGATATGACTTCTTCTCAAAGTGAGACTCTTTACAACATAAAGAAGCTGGATGGCACAAACTTTCCATTCTGGAAGAAGCAGATTTGGCAGGTTTTGGTGCAGAAAAAACAAGTGAAGCCACTGAAGCTCAAAGGGGAGAGACCAGAAGGTATGGCTGAAGATGAGTGGGAAGAGCTTGACGAGTTAGCTTGTTCCACAATCATGCTGACACTGGCAGAAAATGTTTACTTCAACGTAGCAGAAGAGACTACAGCGTATGGCGTATGGCAAAAGCTATGTGATATGTACGAGAAACAAAGTGCTGCTTCTCAGATTTACTGGCTCAAGAAATTGGTGGATTTGAAGATGAAGGAAGGGACAGCCATGTCAAATCATCTGAATGAATTTCACTCAATTTTCAGCCAGTTAACAGCACAAGAGATAGTCTTTCCAGATTCAGTGAAGGCTATGTTTCTCTTAATCACTTTGCCAGACAGTTGGGATACTTTTCGTACAGCGTTAAGTAATTCTGTCGCGCCAGAAGGTCTTACAAGTGCCAATGTAGAAGGCAGCTTGCTCACAGAGGAAGTGAACAGGAAGAACATTGACAAAGGCAAAGGCAATAGTGCTTTGGTCGTTCGAGGGAGACAACAGTTTAAAGAGAAGAAGGGTAAGAAGGCACAAAACCGAAGTAAGTCTCGTGATTCGAAGTCAAAGGATGACATAGAATGCTACCATTGTGGCAAGAAGGGTCACATGAAGCGAGACTGTACGAAGTGGAAACAAGAAAAAGGCAAAACAAAGAGTTTTGAGCAAGATGAAAAGAAGAGTTCAGTGAAGATTGAAGAGGTGAATGTCACAGGATCTGGTTCAGACAGTGATTCTGGTATAGCAGCTGGTGACATCTTCCTTACAAGCAATCTTGATTCTGTTTTCTTGACTGCAGAGGATGGACATGCTATGAGTGATTGGATTATCGACTCAGGGGCATCTTTACATGTTTCTCCGCACAAAGAGTGGTTTACATCATATGTGGCTACTAAAGACTATGTCAGACTTGGCAATGAGCAGGTTTGTGACATACTTGGAGTGGGAGATGTGCAGTTGAAGTTTCAGAATGGCTCTTCTTTATGGCTCAAGAATGTCAGACATGTTCCAGCAATCCGAAAGAGCTTGATTAGTACAGGGAAGTTGGATGATGCGGGTTATGTGACAGTTTTTGGGAACAGCGCTTGGAAGATCTCCAAAGGTTCGATGACTGTAGCACATGGCAGCAAGTCAGGAACTCTGTACACTTTACATGTTTCAGAGGTTAAAAACCATGTAATTAATGTGATTGAGCAGCCAAGTGTGTCACTGTGGCATCGTAGGTTGGGACATATGTCAAAAAGAGGAATGGAAATACTTTCTCATTATGGTTATTTGCCTGGCTTTTCATTTCAAGATTTCGAGTTTTGTGAGCATTGTGTTTATGGTAAGCAAACACAGGAACCGCACAGATCAAAGAGGAATCGTAGGGACGAACGGTTAGCTCTTGTACACAGTGACCTATGCGGACCAATGCCTAGTTTGTCACTAGGGGGAGCAGCGTACTTTTGTACATTCATAGATGACTATTCTCGCAAAGTATGGGTTTACTTCTTGAAGCACAAGGATGAGGTGCTCAAGGTCTTTAAGACATTCTTGCAGCTGGTGGAGAATCAGAGTGGTCAGAAGCTGAAGTGCTTGAGAACTGACAATGGTGGAGAGTACGTTTCCAAAGTTTTTCAAGACTTTTGTCAAGAAAAAGGGATTAAGCGGGAACTTACTGCACCATATAATCCTTCACAGAATGGGGTTGCAGAACGTATGAATAGGACCATACAAGAGAAGGTCAGAAGCATGTTGTCAAATGCTGAGTTGCCTGATGGATTTTGGGCGGAAGCAGTGGCTACAGCAGTCCATTTGATCAACAGGTCTCCTAGTAGGGTTTTGGATAAGAGTGCAGTGGCCGAGATGCTATGGACAGGCAAGGCACCTTCGTATAAGCATCTCAGAGTCTTTGGTTGTGAAGCTTATAGCCATATTCCTAAGGAGTTCAGAAATAAGTTAGAACCAAAGAGCAAGAAGTGTATATTTCTTGGCTAGGGAGAATCGGGCGAGATGGGTTACCGGCTTTGGGATCCTGAGTCCAGAAAGCTTATTCGTAGCAATGATGTGCATTTCAATGAAGCCAAGTTTCACGCTAAGCCAGAGAAGACAGAGGAGATCAGAAGAGTTGTCTTCAGGGAAGATGGACCTAGTGCTAGCACATCAAGACAGCATGGTAAGGCTCAGGAACAGCCTATAGTGGCTAGAGAGGCAGAATCAATTGTGGTGAGACGTTCTGAGCGTGTCTCCAAACCACCTGATCGTTATGTGCCATCTCTAAATTATGTCATGCTCACAGATTGCGGAGAACCATCTTGTTACAAGGAAGCATTACAAGTGGTTGACTCGAAAAAATGGCAGTTGGCCATGCAGTCAGAGATGACAGCTCTGCATAAAAACCAGACATGGAAGTTGGTTAAATTACCACAGGGCAAAAAGGCTCTACCTTGTAAATGGGTTTACAGGTATAAGATCACCGCTCATGATAGTCAGCCAAAGTACAAAGCAAGGCTTGTTGCCAAGGGCTTTAAGCAAGAACAAGGCATTGACTTTGATGAAGTCTTCTCTCGAGTGGTCAAGATGACTACATTGAGATGCTTTCTTGCATTGGTTGCTATATTGGATTTGGTGTTGCACCAAATGGATGTCAAGACAGCGTTCTTGCATGGTGATTTAGATGTGGAAATTTACATGCAGCAGCTAGAAGGGTTTGTTGAGAAAGGCATGGAACATTTGGTATGCCAGTTGTTAAAGAGTCTTTATGGCTTAAAACAATCACCGAGGGCATGGTACCATAAGTTCCACCAGTTTATGCTTTCTCAAGGCTACAAACGTAGTGAGTTCGATCACTGTCTATATACAAAGAAGGCTAAGGATGGCAGTTGGCTGATCCTTATTTTGTATGTGGATGACATGTTGATTGCTGGCAAACACTTGGAAGAAATTTCAGCTTTGAAGTCAAAGATGGCAAAATCGTTTGACATGAAAGACATGGGTGAGGCAAGTCATATACTTGGTATGCGCATTGAGAGAGACAGATCAAAGAAGTTGATTTGGTTATCTCAAACAGAGTATATTGACAAGGTTTTGCAACGTTTCAATATGGAGAAGGGAAAGGCATTGAGTGTTCCATTGCCACCATATGTGAAACTTAGCAAACAAGATTGTCCTGTGTCTGAGGAAGAAAAGGCTGAAATGGATAAGATTCCATATGCGTCTGCAGTGGGTAGTTTGATGTATGCAATGATTGCTACACGTCCGGATATTGCATTTGCAGTGGGAGTGGTTAGCAGATATATGTCAAATCCCGGCAAGAAACATTGGGAGGCAGTGAAAGGTATCATGAGATACTTAAAACATACAAAGAGTATGCGCATATGCTATGGTAGTCAGGATTTGAGTGTCAGAGGATACACTGACTCAGATTATGCAGGAGACTTGGATAAGAGGAGATCTACATCAGGCTATGTCTTTACATTGGCTGGAGGTGCCATATCATGGCGATCTCGATTACAAGATTGTGTTACGCAGTCTACTACAGAAGCTGAGTATGTTGCAGCAAATGAGGCATGCAAAGAAGCTATTTGGCTTGGTAGATTGGTTGCAGACTTGGGAATCAATGCAGATATGCCAAAGTTATATTGTGATAGTCAAAGTGCTATACAATTGGCAAAGAATCCAGTGTTCCATTCGAAGACTAAACATATTGATGTGAAGTATCACTTCATTAGGGACGTACTTGAAGACAAGCAGATACAACTGCTGAAGATCCACACCAAGGACAATCCTGCTGATCTACTCACAAAGGGACTTCCAGGAGAGGGCTTTGTGCATTGTCGTGAGTTATTGGGCATTGGATAGATGGCAGCCATGTAAATCTTTGTACATTTATGTTCATAGATTTACAGTTACTTAAAGTGCCACATTGGACTTTAAGTGGGAGGTTGTTGGGATTAAAGCCCAAGTGGCCTCTTATGCGGATATGGCCGGCCGCCCGCCTAACTCACTTACTTCTAACTCTTTGTATATACTAACATATTCTTTGTGAATACTAAGGATTTGGGAGATAACCCTTCTAACAGATCTCTGCGTACTGTACTGTGTAAGCAAACTGTGTGTGTGAGAGAGAGAGAGAGTCGACCCACGCTCCGCTCCGCGACTTCATTAAGGAGACGCAATAAAATCTCCACTTCTCAAACACTTTTCATAAGTATGATAGATGTTCTTTCCAAGAGGAATAAACACAAAGATCATCTAAGAACGCTTCGCAAAACTCCCTCAAATATTCTCTAAAAGCAGTGTTATTAATCTTTAAAAGGTAGCAGGGGCATTGGTTAAGCCAAAGGCCATAACACAAAATGCAAACACTCCAAATTCGGTTATAAAGGCTGTTTTAGCTTGGTCCTCTAGCGCAATTGTGATTTGATTGTAGCCAGAGTACCCATCTAAAAAGCTATAAGCTTCCTTCCCTGCAACTCTTTCAAGCACATGTTCTGCATATGGCAAGGGGTAATGGTCCCTCCTAGTGGCAGCATTGAGCTTCTAGGGATCCATGCACACTTTGAGTTTCCCATTCTTTTTTGGCACAATCACTATCGGAGAAACCCATTCTGAGTGCTCAATAGGATATATAAATCCGCATTTCACAATCTTTTCAATCTCTTCTTGAACGATCTTTGCATATTTAGGATTCATTGGGTAAAGTCGTTGCTGAACTGGTTTAGCCATGTTATTCATGGGGATTGTATGTTGTGGAACACCTTTCATATCATGATATATCCAAGCAAATATATCCCTGAACTCCTTAAGAAGTTCTTTAAGTACACACTCCTCAGTCTCTGTCAGATCTTAGGCAATGAAAACAGGTTTGGACTCTTCTCCTGGGTCTGCTAGATCTATTTCCTTAAGTATCATTGGACCGTCATAAACTCCATTGCTTCCATCGATAGGTTTTCTTTGAGCCTTTGTATACACAACCTTACGTTCCGCTGTGGTGTAGGATTTGAAATGTTCAGTCTGTGGGGTCTTGTTGTTCTGTGGACTGTGATTTCACTTTTGATTCCTTTTGTTGTTGAGCTAACTCTCGATTTTGTTGTCTCCTTATGGTATTTGGATCAACTTTGGCTTCTTTGTAGCCTCTAGATGTGCGATGTCAATGGGTTGTGGATTACACCACATAACGCTTTGAAGGTATTCACCCTAGTTATCTACCAACTTTCGATGAGCATCACATGCCCCTATATAATTAAGCCAATTTGCGGTAGATTTTGTTTCATTTATTCTAGCACGCACATTTTCTCGATATCGTTGCCTCTTATATCTCTTACTCTTCTTGTGTAATTTTTTATTAGGATCGATCTCTAGTGAAGAGTCACTAGATGACTCGCTACTTGTGTCTTCTGCTCCCTTGGATAGATTGTCATCTAGGGTACCATTGGGCCCTAAATGTTTTGTCCCCACATTTGCACTCAGATTCTTCGTCCTCAGAGTCAATTTCAATTGATGATTCTGCCCTAAATCGTGTGGGCCATAGTCTTGTGAGATGCTACTGGTTCCAATGCGAGTCAAACCTTCATCTTGTAGGTAATCATAAGCTATATGCATTGCTTCTAGCATATTTAAGGGTACGAGTGGTGGCATTTCATCCCCCTCAGGTGTTACCCAGGTCGTCCCCCTATTTCCCCAAGTATCTATGGTTGCTGCTAAGTGGACCCAATCCACATTATCCGACTCAGTCATCCCAGGCAGTACATCCATATAAGGAGAATCTTCCCCAACCATCAGTGTCCGCTTTACATGTGTGACAATACTGCAATGGGGCCGAGTGAACTGTGGTGTCAGATCTATGATCAATTATAAACCTGTTTTCTAGAGGATGTGCTCAACCAATTACAAGATCCACTCGAATGATAGAATCTTGGAACTGTAAAGTAGACATGGTTTTTAGACCACTCATGCACCATTTTTGCTTCCCTCATGAAAGGACGTCCTAAGATCATCTCAGATGCCATAGTGTACTTGGAGAAATCCATAAATGAAGTTATTTCTTATTTTATGTTCAAAGACCTTGATCTTGAGATCTTCTAGCATCCCAATAGGTTTAACAATAGACCCATTGGCCATCTTTACTACTATTGTTGTGGTTCCAAGGTGAAGTCTTCCCATAGTTTCCCAGCAATTTTTAGTCACAATGCTAACCCCAACGCCACCATCAAGGATTCCCTTCACAATTAATCCCTTGGTAGTGATTGGTATGGTTGTATTGGATTCATCGCCCTCAAAGTATTGTCCCAACTTGTTAACAGGTATTTCTACAACAGGGTTCTCATCTAGGTTGGGTTGTGGATCTAAGTGTTCCTCCTCTATTGGCATCTCCCTAGCTCCATCCATTTGTTTAAATTGTGGTAGCCCGACCTTCAGTTCTCCATTGAGGAAAGCTCAAAGAGCTAAGAATAGCTTAGGGTCTCCATATAGTTTGGACATGATGGTGGTTCTAACTTCTGAAGCCATGAAATCCATCAATTTGGAAATATTTAACGGGCTTCAATCCCTTGACGTGGAAAAGATGGGATCTCCATTTCTTCGATAGGGTCAAGTAATCCCTCTGTAAACATTATTTCCAACCAGAAGTGAGTACGCCCACTTTCCCATGACTTTAAGTCACTTTCTTCTTGGATGACACTAGGTATGGCTAAGGGTCTATGGACTTGGTGAGGTTGTTGTTGGGTAGGGAACATTGTGTCTGTAATCTTGATATGCCTAGGTGTTGGTTCTAGATCCCTTTGGGTATCTTCTACCAAACTCATTAATTGCTTGACTCGCTCGATCTCCTTTGTAGGGTTTGGATAAGTTCCTGTCTTCTTCTTGGATCCTGGCCATTGTGGCTCATGACGATCTTCCTTGTTGGTTTCTTTCTTAGTGGTCATTTTGGTCTCCATGGTTTCACCTGAATCAGAGTCCTCTTCAGTGTCGTTCATATATAGGGGGTCGTCACCAGTCCCTATGTTGGTTTTTGAATTGGGATCTCACTTCGCCACTTTTGGTGATCTCTTCCTTCGTGTTTTCTTCTTCTTCTGAGATTGGGAAATTGATGACGTGTCTCTTTCTTCAAGAATATAATTTTGTTTTTGGAGCATCAATCGTGTGAGTACATTTACATGTACCACAAGTGTACTTTGTGATGGCTCCTTGGTAGCCTCAATCATGTTTAATGGCGTGATCTTCGGTGCATTTGGGTTATTTGGACATTGGGCAATCAAATGATCGATGACACATCGATAACACATGAGTATCGGCATTGTAGACGTGATCGCTTGATTGGTTTGTATTATTGTGGCATTCTTTTGTAGCCTAATAGGACACTCGGCCACGCGATGTGGTCCTCCACACTCATCGCATTGAAGAGGTGGTCTCTTGGCAGTGTAATTGACATTTTGGCCTCTTGTAGCAAGAGCACTATTTGATAGACAAGTTTGACTTGTCCCCAATATTCCTCCATGTAGTATTGTGGACTTTCTTCAAGCGCATCAATCCCATAGGTAATATTAGGGTCTATATCTTTCTCACAGCCTTCCAAACAAGCAATAGATGACTCACAACCCACTTGATTCACAGAAGTGATTCTCGGATGTGGTGGTTGCGGTCCTAGCACTAGGTGTTGTTTGAACAACATTTTGGGCCCTAGGGACCTTGTGTTGTGACGTTTGTTCAAGAGGTGGGGCCGGCATCAATGCAGGCACTCGGGGTGTGTTTGTCCATGCTAAGGTTTGTCTATTTGCCATTACGTGCTTAAATACTATGCAATCCTTAGCTTGATGACCATACCTCCCATAGGCATTGCAATTCCCATTGAATTTTACTCTAAAAGTAGAGCATTCACTGGTATTATGTGGACCATAGCATATTGAGCACCATTGTTGCTCCCTTCTTGAATACATATGATTGTTTTGCAGAGCACGATTTTCTCTAAGACTCTCTTGAATGGCCTTGGTGAGATCTGCTAAAGTCATCTCAAATGTCTTTGGATCCTTAGCAATAGGCTTTAGGGTCATTGGCTGATGCCCCAATGCTTGCGAGCTAGTAGATTTAGGCTCAACAGACACTCTTTCTCCTTGAATCATTAAATTATCCTCCAATTGGATCGCATTGGTGGTGACTGCTTCCCAAGTGGTGATACCTCTAATGACTAAACCATTGTAGATATCCTCGTGTTGTAATTCCCTAATGAATCTATCAAGCAATTGATTATTATTGAAGTGCTCATTTGGATTACAACGAGAATTCAAATGCTTCAAGCGACTAATAAAGTCTCTCACCGATTCTCCTTCCTCTCGTTGGGCTTTCTCGAGCTGAGAGGCTATGCCCCAAAGCACTCCCCTCTCGTATGTATTCTTTCAAGAACACATATGAGTAGGGTAAATCGTTTTTTCTTCCACCCTTAGGGTTCTATACCAATCCCCATCCTTCCCACTTAAGGTTAGGCTTAAAGCATTACTCTTATGCAGGTCATTGTGTTCTCCTAGAGAATCGCATATTTGTTCAAACACTTCGATATGCTTTCTCACATCCCAGTCTCCACTAAATTTTTGTGTGTCCCCAGCCTTCCCACTTAAGGTTAGGCTTAAAGCATTACTCTTATGCAGGTCATTGTGTTCTCCTAGAGAATCGCATATTTGTTCAAACACTTCGATATGCTTTCTCACATCCCGGTCTCCACTTAAGGTTAGGCTTAAAGCATTACTCTTATGTAGGTCATTGTGTTCTCCTAAAGAATCGCATATTTGTTCAAACACTTTGATATGATTTCTCACATACCAGTCTCCACTAAATTTTTGTGTGAGCTTGGCTATTTGTAATGCCTTACTTCTAGGCTCTCTATCAAGCGTGTTACGCATATTCTTAGCAATAGATCGATCGATGGTTTGAGCAAATGCTGCCAAGTCACCTAAGGGAGCAGGCACCGTGGGTGAAGGCGCTCCAGAGACTACATGTAGAGTAGGTATTGGCATTGGGCTTGGCGCATAGGAAGCCCTTGGGTTCCACGTTTGGTACGCTGTTGTGCCATGTGGCGGCCCAAAGTTCATATGTGTGGCCCTAGGCATAGTAGACGTCGAATGTGACATGCTAATGCTAGCTGGTGCTTGGGTGTTGTGGTTGTGGAGCATAGGTTTTTGAAACAATGTGAGGGGTAGGAACTACATGAGTACAAGGACCTATAGGTGTATACGATTGGTACACACTTGTAGGTAATGTTGCAGGCATTGAGCTACCATGTAGCGGTGCTTTACTAACAAATGAGGTCCATGGCGCGTTTCTTAGCATGCTCATCATTGGGGTAGGCATGGTAGCCGTGGTGTCATCAAGGGAAAGATGAGCTAGACTTGGAAAGGTAAAGCTACTACTTGTGGGCTCAGATTGCACTGAGACTCCTGGTGAAACAAAATATGGAGGATCCATCGGACTTACTGAGGGAGTCTCCATTTCCAATAAGGTTGGTTGTTTAGCCTTCCCTGTATCCAAGAATCTCATGAGACCCGTTGAAGGCATGTGGATCCCCTTGTTCTGTCTCCCTAGCTCAATAACCCTATGGATGATCTCACAAACTCTTTGTTGTTGATCCTCTACACTAGTAACACCCGTTGTGAATTGTAGGACATCTAACCAACCCAAGTGATAGGTGTGACATGTGTATAGGACAGTTAGAGTTTCTGTTTGTAGTTTGTACTCCCAGTTCTCATTTAGGAATGCTCCATCTAGGATTGAGGTGCTAGGGGTGTCCTTTGAAATAGATGCAATGTGGCTCTCTATGGATTGACCCTTAGTGATCGCTAATACAGGAGCACTTGACTAGCATGGTTAATGACATAAGGACCCTTTGCCTTAAGTTCTCTTCGTTGCTCTGCCTTGCGTAAGCTCTCGATTTCTTTTTCCCTCGTAGCAAGTATACCACTCAACCTCTTGCACTTCGGCAAGGCTTCTACCATCAGGTAATTGTTGGCGGATACGCCGTGACGGACGTCAGCACAGCGAGAACTCACCTAACAAGATTTGTCAACTAAGGATGAAGCTCGACCCGCAGGCGCGTGGAAGCAAGCATAGGGTGTCAATCTACACTCGACCGACTCTTGACTAATTCCTACAGAGGTCTCTACCCAATGTCTAAGCTACAGCCTTCAGGAGTGCATAAGAGGAGATTTCCTACAATGCTTTCAAGAGCCAAATATCCATCAAACGGTCTCGAAACGCCACAGAACTTGAAGGAAACCCTACTAACACCGATAGGTCGCTCTCCCTAAGATCTATGAACCAAAATCCCCACCCAAAACACCCGGTGCAAAATCACGTAGGATGTCTGGCCGAAATTTGCAGGTCGTTGTTTTCGAAAACTAAAGTGCCTAATGTGTAGCTCTACTCAATGCGAACGTGTGGATATGCTGAAATGCGAAAACGGATAACGTATGCTCACCGAATCACCAAATGAAGCTCATAGGTCGAGCTCGCAAAACCAGACCGTACGCGTGCAATGTAGGTATTGGCGCGTAGCTCTTGTCGGGGGCAACACGCTGCACTTCTCCGCACTCGATTCCGACCACCGGTGCTCGCATAGAGTCAAGATGACACTCTCACTCTCTCTCTCTCTCGTACACAGTACGCTCACTCACAGACAATACTTTTTTTAAAATGACAAAAGGTTCTTCATTAAGGTCAAAAAGTGGTATAAATACCTTACAATCTCAAACCCTAATGTTCCAATTTTAACCATCTACTCAATCTAAATGTCAAAAATGGGATACAATATGGAAACTTCTGCAAGCCCCAATAATTACAAAGGTGAAAAGTCGGGTTTTCTCAATAAATGAATAATTACCAAAAATAATCTTCCGTCGAGCAGTCATTTTCCGTAGGGTGTGTCCAACTTCTAACACTCCCCCCCTCCTTGTTCATGTCGTCCCCGACATGGCTGTTGAGCTGCTTCTTCATCGTAGGCTATCTCTCATCTTGAGAAGTGACTCATATCTTGCATGTTGAGCCAGTAGTGTTGGGCCGAATATATCTGTGCTGATTGTGAAGAAGCCGGTGTAGAAGGCTTCTTCGAAGGCCTCGAGGTGATAAGAAGGTAAAAACATGATCCTTGATACAATGCATGTATCACCTCGTGGGATGGCTGACCAGACAGATCGTATGCACATCTGTATGTATCTTGAAAGAAGAAGATATTGTCTGTCGCATGGCCTGATTTGAAGGTCTCAAAGACTGAAGTGTTTTACATATCTTTCGCATCATGATGTAAAATAGGTCAGGCGAGCCAGTGAACAATTTGATGGCGCCCGTTAGGGTTTTCACCATGTATTGCTCACTTATTCTCTCGCCTGCCTTCGAGCCTGGCAGCTTCGGGTAATTCAGCCAAGTGGGTTGGCTTCTTTGCAAGAGCTCATGGGCCTTCCACGTCCTTGGATTCTTCAGCAAGTTGTAGGGTTAGGTTGTCCCTTTCCCTCTTTGCATCTGTCAATGACTTGCTGAGTTTTCTGTATTCTTCCTAAGCTCTTTGAAGTCTTTGATCTACTGCCTGATTTTCTCGTTCCATCTCCTGGCATCTTTGCAATGCCGTGGCCAGACTGGCTTGCAGCTCTGCTTGCTTCTCTATATGCCCTTGGCTTTGTTTTTGTAGAGTGTCGACTTCAGATTTGATAAGAATTTCAGTGTTTTTGAGATTAGCAATCTCGCTCTCCGTGGCCAATGATTTTTCCATGAGCCCGGTTAGCTTGTGCATCACCACGTCCCAGTCGTTGGTAGGTGGCTGTAGGTCCACTGTATCAGTGGCCATCTCTTTTAGTTCCACTAACCGTAGGCTCGGCTTCTGTTCTTTTGGCCTTGTGCTTGCCAGCTCAAATGCCACTGTAGCTGCCTCTTCTCGTGAATACCCCGCAGCTAATAGATCAAGGAATGTTCTGAAATTTTGTTCTTTTGGATCCATCTTTTCCTCTTTCTGTTCATCTTCTTCTTTCTGTTCTTGCTCTTGGCTCTTTTCTTGTTGAAAATCTTCTTGTTCCTCCTCCTTTTGTTGGGTTTGTGGAGGGCTAAGAGGAGGTGGTGATGGCGGTGGGCTGGACTCCCTGCTTGATGGTGGAGTTGCCGGATTTTTCTTGAAGTCCATGTCCGCCTTTGTCTTTCTCTCTCTCTCTTGGCCTTCCTGCTCTTCTAGCAGTTGCCGTCGTACTTCATCCACTTCTGCTTCTGTAAATGGTACATTTGGGATATTTTCTGTTGTAGCATCCAAAATCTCAAAATTCTTGATGTAATCTTCAAATCTATCTCTGTGCACCCTTCGAGATGATCCCGACATGGCCTCTAGTGAGGGCTTCCACACCTCGCTCAAATCTCCCTTGAGGGCTCTTTCGGCTCTGAAGCTTTCCATTAATCTTTTGAGTCGTGCCGCTTTCTGAGATTTGGTCTCCTTGCTTGGTACTTGTGCAGTTTCTTTCTTTCCTTTCTTCAACTCTGGCTGCTCCTCTTGCACAGTCTCTAACCAGCGCTTCAAACGTGTTGCTACCCTGGGTGCTTTGGGCGGTTCATCCTCTTTATCTTCCTTGAGCCTTAGCTAGTCATTCTATGATGGAGGGTCATGCCAGTTTCCTTTGGCGTGCAATGCTCCATAAACCACTTTTGTTATCAGTTCACCTGGCACAATGTAGGCAGCATAGTTGATCACCTTCGGCTTGCTCTTTTGCATTGCCCAGGTGAAGGTGGTAGCAATGGCTCCCAGCGGCATTCTGTACTTTTGCGGCCACTTTGTACACATGTGGAAATACTGGTTGTAGAGCTGGCTCATGACCGCCACTTTAGGGTTTGCAATGTCTTCAAAGGTGTAGTTGTTCTTCTTTTCGGTGTACACCTTGACTTCATCTCGGCGCTTTGTCACACTATCCCCTTTGTTGGAGATGTCTAGTGCTGCTGCCACCACTCTTTCTGTGATTACAATTATAGTGTTTGGCTTGCCCTGCAGATCAATGACTTTGGCAACTCCATCTTCTTTGATCGTGGTTACAAATTCCCACACTCGTTTTATGTCAATTCCTGCTGCAGTGCTTCAAAATAGTTATGGAGATCTATCTTCTCCAAGTACTCTCCCATCCTGCTTTTGACAAACTCATTGAGCTCCCCTAGTAGCATGGGTAGCTCTATTGCATTTCCTTCAGGATCTTTGAATACGCCTTGGTAGATCTTCAAGTCATTGGCCTCTAGCAAATCCTCTTGAATCCACGTGCTGGTTGGCTTCAGAGTTCCTTTTGGGATGACAAACAGCTCTACTTCTTCCAAGTAGTCTTTTATTGTCATTCTCTTCTTCTTTGCCGGTGATTTTGCGGCTGCCATGGATCCTGTTGCACTCAGTAGTCCGAAGTTAGCGTTTTCCAAAGAAAATGCTCAGAAACAACTTAAATGCGACTTGCATTTGGATCCCAAAACCGAAGCAACAGGAACTCCCTTCAGTACAAGCAAGATCAGCATGCAGACAAACACAACATAGAAAACCGGCAAACCGATCCATGTGGGTGCCAATCAGCAGCAAAACAATGACAACTGCGAAAGTAGCAATAAACCTGCAAAAACCACCAAACCAAAGCTATAAATGGAAAGCAAAAGAGACAAAGAATACGGCCAATTCCACCAAGACAATTCTCTCCAAGGAGACAACTACGGCCATATCGACAATGGCGGCAACAAAACCGACTTTTGCAAGAAAGACGATCAAACAGCGAGCGGTAGAGTTACAACTTTTATTTGCAAAGAAAATCTGCCGACCAAATCAACAACAAACAGGAAACCTCGACGACGAATGCCAATAAGCATCTTGCTTATACCCTCCTCTTGCACAACATTAATTTTTCCATGCATTGACCAAGTATGCATCATATAAGGCCACATTACACGGCCAAGCATTAGCACAAGTTTTCAACCCATGCACGGCACATACACCGAGGTGATACCTTGTCGTCTGGGAGGACTCCGTCTAGGAGGGGAAGAGGCATTCTCAAATGCGGACCCAATGGGAAGAGCAAAAAAGGGCATGTTTTAAACTATTTTAAAGGGTTGGCATTTGATTGCAAAATTTTTTTTAACTAACCCAAGTACATATGCCCTTATACAACATGAATCTATAAGTATATGGGGCCAAACGTCAAATCAAGCCCCTAGGTGTGTGTATATAAGTAAAAATAACCATTTTTCGGACAAAATAGTGATAAAACGGAGAAATCCGACCATAAAAATTGCATGTGAGTGTATATAGTATTTTGCGGTGATGTTTTTTATTTGTTATGATTTTTGGGGATTTTTTGGGTTTGATTTGCTATTTTCCTTGTAATTTTACTAATTTTCGGCAGAAAAACTTTAAAAATACAAAAAGCAGGTGAAAAACGGTCGTAATGAAAAACAAAAAAATATGGGGATGATCAGTGACTATAGGACAACCTATGGTACAGTGGGGTGCAATTATGAGACTGGAGCGGAAAGCGTGTTTTGGCCAGATTTTGACCGAAACATCAAATTTCTCGGAAACTGGGCAAATGGAGTCCAAATCAAGAAATTTTTGAGCCTAAACCGCATCTCGAAAGAAGTTGGGAGCACATGTCAAATTTCATGAAAAGTGGTTCGGGGACCCCCATTATAAGAAATTTTCACTTCATTTTAAGCTCATTTTCACTATTGACTTTTGAGAGATAGCTTCTGCCACCTAGAGCGAACGGAACTTCCAATAGCTTCTACGATGCGCACGACTACCCGACAGGCTTCAGACATGAGAGGTAGGCTTACCACCTTGAGCTTTTCGCGCATGTTTGTTGTTTTGTCGCGAAAACTAGCGTAGGGTTCACACAGAAAGCGAGCAGTAGAGACCTACAGGTAGTCGCAACCACCTAACGGCTAACCTAAAATGAATGAGGCTTCATCGGCAGCTTACCCTAGTATCGGAGACCACTTTTGGATGACCAAAGGCAGTAGAAAACCATCGGGAAAAACCCTAATTCCTAGAGCCCCGCAAGAGGCCACAAAATGGGAAATCGGCGGAAAGGCGCCCAAATGCTACCAAAACTCATGAGTAGGAGCATCTCGACATGCTCGACAAGTCTATATAGCCCACATGACTATACGATGACCCGAAGCGGCACTAAACTTCAGAAATGGCATCAGACACACAAAGCATCAAATAGCTCTCACGGCCAAACTACATGTCAACTTCATGAGCGGCTTTCCTAGACCATCAACAACCAAGTCCTATGGTGGTAGACCACCACAAATCATCGACGACATGTAAACACAACCACGGGTGCTTCTAGAGTGACAAATTGCCAAACGGAGCTCCGGTGAAGCCAAAGTTGGCAAAAACCATATGGCAAGGATCCCCAAGGGATCGGGAAGCTATGGAGACCAACATCAAGAAATTTCATCGCACCGAAAAGCACTCCAGAAGTCAGAACATGGCTTGGAGGCTGTGAAATCCACACAGGGAGTTTCTTTCTATCTATTTGACTTTTTTGTTGAAATAGGGCTTAAAAGGGACTCAGGCGAGCTCAGGGCAGGCACCAGTAGCACCTCCAACATTTCTCATCACACACAGCTTATGAATAGCATGTACAAGCTAGCCACCAAGTTTCATCACATTTGGACACAAAAAATGCAAAGTCGGGGCATAGAGGCAATAATGGGCCATAGACCTACTAAAACTTGTCCAAATCAAATGAAACTTGCACAATACATTCATGAGCACATTGCCAAGCTATCTGTGTGGTCACAAGTGAAAAATGATGAAATAGACATCCTACGCGTAGGATGTCTAAATGACATTTTTGGCCCCCAAATGGTATTTTTCAACTTCAGATCTCTTTATTACCCCTTCATGAGCTCATATATCAAGTTTCAAGCCATTCCCATCTCTTTTGGCCCCCAACACCTCCAAGATGTACTTTTTGAGCCCAAAAAACACTACACACGGTCTTACCAACACCAAATCTTGTCCAAATCAAAATCCAAGAGCAGGGCCATGTTCCACATGCCAAGGGCTACCCACAGAACAAATCTCAAGCAATTTTGATGAAAAAGACATCCTACGCGTAGGATATCTCCAGCATGATTTTGAACTTCTGTGCAAGAAATGACCTCATGGGAGCCATTACCATGGTGCAAGAAAGCTCATATATCAAATTTCAACCCATTTGAATATCATTTGTCACCTGTTGTGGACATCCTACCAAATATGTGGGTCTAAAGCCTCAATCTGCCCAAAAATTCACTTTTTGATGTCCAAACCCAATTCCAATCATATAGCCATGTTGCATAGGCCAAGGACCACCAACATACCAAGTTTCACCAAAAACTGATGAAATAGACATCCTACGCGTAGGATGTCTAAATGATAAATTTTAGCCAGAAAGCCACTGTGAGTACTTGCAGGGTTTCCCAAGTTCCTTTTAAGTTTTATTTTCAATTTTCAAGTCATTTGGATAGTTAAAACTCAGTTTCTCATATCTGTTTTATTCTCTTGGTTTTTGGTTGAACTGTCTGCTTCTGTTGAGTTCTTCTATTGTATTGTTGTTTGTCTGCCATGTCATTTCTATCCTTCCGCATCCACACTTGTTTTTCTCGTGTTGGTAACCTTGATCTTTTCACTGCGGTCAGTGACTTTTTATGCTTGTAGTGAACATGATTGGCAGTTCCCCGTTTGTTCTCCGTGTTGTTCTTTAGTGGCACCCAGCCTTTTTGGCTTTTATCCAGTGATTGCATTGTTGCCATCTGGTTCTGCTGTGGTTGCTGAGCAAAGGCTACAACCTGTTGTCCTTGTGCATGCTGAATCTTGACTGCTTCCGCATTCCAATCTATCTGCACATTATACACCTTTTGCCAAGGTTGTCCCAACAACATGGGGTGTTGTGTGCTTTCATCCTCGACCACATAAAACTTGTGTGGGTAAATATATTGATGTACTTGTACATGCAATATAATCCATCCCAATGTTTTCAGCGAATGGGATGTACTACTTTCCAGTACTTGTGGAGTAGGATGTAGTTGACCTTTGGGCTTGAGCTGTTTGTATAATCTGTAAGATATTAGATTTGCTTGAGCTCCAGAATCAAGCAATGCCGTCGATTCAACTTGATTGCTACCCACTTTGACTGCAATTATTGGCTCCACTGTGTTTTCATCAAAATTCGTTAGTTGAATGGCATTTATTCGCAACAGTGATCCACATTGTTGTTGTTGTCGTAGAAGCCTTCTTTTTGCAATGCGTTCTTTTGCTTCTGCTGGGCTTCATTTCGTACCCTTTGTTTCTCCTTCATCCTTTGTTTTTCTTGATGGATTTGTTGAAGCATATCCTGTGTTAGTGGTAAATGATATTTCTTTAATCGACACCCACTAATCCAATTTGGCATTTCTTCCCCTGCTAATGTAGCAAGCTTGACAGCTCCGCTTTGTGATAGATCAGTAATCACAAAGGGTCCCATCCCTCGCTTTTTAAGTTTCTTGGCATGTTGCTTCAAGGTATAAACAAGTACATAATCACCTGTTTTGAACTCTTTCGTGCACACACGTTTGTCAAAAAATTCCTTTTGTCTTCTCTTTTTAGCATAGATCGAAGCTACAGCTCGTAAGAGAAGTTCATCTAGCTTTTCAAGATCATCTATTCTTGAAGAGAGCTCATGCCCTGTCCATTCTAAGCGTTTCACTACTCGTAGAGTTGGAATTAAAAACTCTATGGGTAATATAGCATTTAGGCCAAACACCATGTTGTACGGTGTTATTCCTATCGACGTTTTGTAAGCTACCGTGTATGTCCATAGTGTTGAGTGTAACTGTTGATCCCAATCTGTTCTTGACTCTGATACAATTTTAGTCAAAACAGTGCACAATGTTTTATTTGTGGCCTCGACTTGTCCATTTGCCTGTGGGATTATATGGAGCAGATTTTCTATGTATGACCATGAATTCCTCTAGCAGATATTCAATGACTTCATTAAGAAAATGTGTTCCTTGGTCACTGACAATTCTATTGGTAACCCGTATTGTACAATGAAATTTTCATATAGAAATTATGCAGTGGTTCTTGCGTCTGCTTTTTGTGTTGCCTTGGCTTCCGTCCATTTTGTGAGATAGTCAGTAGCCACAATGATATATTGGGTATGGATGCAATATGCAGGGGGTGAAATAGGCCCCACAAAATCAATGCCCCATTTTGCAAATTCCCTTGCTCCCATCATTGGCCGTAGTGGCATCTCATCTCTCTTTATCGGCACCTTGGTGCACTGACATGCGTCACAATGCTTTTTAAACTCCTCAGCATCCATATGCAATGTAGGCCACCATATTCCTGCGGTTAAGACAATTTTTGCCGTCTTATCGCCTGAAAAATGTCCTCCACTTATGTCTCCATGTGCATGTTCTAGAATCAACAGGTATTCACTTTCACTTGCACACATTCTAAGTTGATTGTCCTTTCCTCACTTATAGAGTTGGTTCCCAATTAAATTATAGTCGCGAGCCTCCAACTCTATAGCCCTTTTCCATGCTCTTGTTATGTTTTTAGGAAATGTTCTTGTGGTTAAGAAATCAATGATATATTGACTCCATGCAGGTGCAATGTTTACCTGAAACAATGTCGCGTGATCCACTGGTTGTTTGGTACTACATATAGTACAATTGTTAAAATAAGCATGTGTGTCAGCATACATAGTTGGCCAATAAACCCCTAATTGCTTCAGTCTCTGGTGTGTTTTCATTGTTGAACAATGAAACGCACAATCCTGGACGTGTGCTTCTTCAAGATAACACTCGAATTCCTCCGGATTTATACATAATCGTAGAATCTAGTCCGATCCTAAATGATACAGCCATCCTGCAATCAACTGGAAGTTTTTTGTTTGTCGAATTGTTTGCTATTTGGATTTGTCTTCCTTGTTATCAAACCTACCTCCAAAGGAAAGAATGCTAACAATTTCCTGAGACCATTTGGGTATCATTTCAATATTGAAAAGATACGGATCAGGTATGTCATCATCTACTCCTTTAGGAGCTTCCCCGTTCTGTAACGTCGAAAGATGATCCGCCCGTAGATGAGTTTTACCCTTTTTGACCACCACTGTGAAATCAAACTCTAGCAATATAACAAACCAGCGTACAATTCTCCCAGTATTGCATGGTTTATTTACCAGATACAAAAGAGCTTGATGATCTGTGAAGAACACAAATTTGTTTGCGAGCAAATAATGCCGAAATTGCTTTACAACATAAATCATTCCTAACCCCTCTCTTTCAGTGGTTGTGTAGTTCTTTTCTGCATTGTTTAATTGTCGACTTGCATAACAAATTGGAAAATCCATTGTTCCGTCTCCAGGTTGAGCCAGAATACTCCCGATTGCATATGCAGAAGCATCAATGTGAACATGGAATATCTTTTCCCAATCTGGTGCCTTAAGTACATGTGTTGATACAAGTTTTCCTTCAGCTTTTGGAATGAAGTTTCACACTCCTCAGTCCAGTCAAAACTGACTAACAAACGATACATAGGTTGTGCAATGACTGCATACATATATATGAATCTTCGATAATATCCGCAGTGTCCCATGAAGGATTGCACTTGTTTCGCATTAGTTGGCCTGGGTAGGTCTACTATGACTTTGATTTTATCTAGGTCAGTGGTTATGCCATTTCTTAAGACAATGTGTCCTAAGATGCGGCCTTGCCTAACCATAAAAATGCACTTTTCTGGCTTAAGACAGATTCGATATGTTCTATATTTCTCAAATACCTTTTGTAAATGGTCAATATGTTCTTCTCGTAGAAGAGAGTGTACACAAAGATCATCCATGTATATTTCTAAGAATATTCTAAGGTACTCTTTGAATGCATGAGTTATTAACCTTTGAAAGGTAGCTGGGGCATTAGTTAAGCCAAAAGGCATAACTCTATACGCATATATTCTCCATTCTGTGGCAAACGTTGTTTTGTGTCGATCCTCTATTGCAATTGCCAATTGGTTATGCCCTAAAAACCCATCAAGAAAGGAATAAGCCCATTTCCCGGCCACCCTCTCAAGTACATGTTCTGTGATCGACAAGGGATAATTATCCCTTATGGTGGCTACATTTACCTTTTTGAGGTTTACACACACTCGCAGCCTTCCGTTCTTTTTGGGGACAACCACAATGGGTGACACCCAATCTGTATGCTCGATTTCATAGATGAATTCAGTATCCATCATCTTGTCAATCTCCTCTTTGATTCGTTTAGCAAATGTGTCATTATATGTATAAGGACGTTGTTTGCTAGGTTTGGCATCTGATTTCAAAGGAATTGTATGTTGGCATATCGATGGATCAACTCCTTTGAGGTCTTTGTAGGACCATGCAAACACATCTTTATACTTCTTGAGAAGTTGTGTTAGCTGTTCGTTTTCTTCAGGCTCTAAATCAGTTGCGATATAGACCGGCTGAGGCTTTTCTCCTGGTTCAGCGAGGTCTATCCGTTTTGCATTTTCCAACCCATAGTAGGATTCCTGGTTTGTTCTTTCCCTGACTGGTGGTGTCATTACGATTTTTCGGTCCTGGATGGTGAATTTTCGATAGTGTGATGGTACATTCATGTTTCCTTTTTCTGACTCCTCCTTACCATCACTTTCTTCCTCAGTTGTCCATACCTCTCGTAAAGACCGTTTTAGTTCTTGATATTTCTTTTTACGCTCCAACTTGGTCCACGGTTATTTTGTTGTTTCTTGTTTTGATTTTTGAGATTTTTTTGATTTTGTGTCTGTTTTAGCTTTCCGTACTTGTTTTATTTCCTCTTACGTTCGTTCCCTTCACACTCGCGAGAATCTTCATGATATTTGGTCTTTTACACAATCCTCTGCTTTGACAAGCATTAGATAGTGAGTTTTATCTTTTATCCTGGGCATCAGGTTCTCTTTCATTTTGTTTTCTGCTCGTTTTTTTCTATAGCGTTCCTGGCGTCTAGGGTGCTGATTGGCAAAATCATATTTACTTCTAGATGCTCATAGGTGTTATAAAGCTCTTCTTGTGCTGTTGGTTCTACATTCTCATCTTCTCCTAGTATAAGGCTTACCATGTAATAGGGTAGCACATCATAGCCATCCTTATCGCAAAATTTTGTCGTTGGGCTATCTGTAATGGTACAAACATCCAATGTTGTTAGTATGTGTTCCCATTCTAGAGGTTCCAAGGCATCTTCGAGAAAAGGTTCCGGAATATAATCCTTGTCCTCAATCGCTCTTTCTAAGACGCATTCCTCTCTTTTTAAGCTCCCACAATGTGAAGCTCCGCACATCCATAGCTCTTTTTGTTGCCCTAACCATGCTGGGAGTTCTGACCCTGCCAATGTAGCTGAATCAAACTCTTCTACTGGTGTCTGGTTCACATCCTTGTAACTATGGTCTTTCAAGTGAATTTTGATTGTAGTCTCGCCATGTCTGAGGTATATGTGGTTGTAACCCCAATCCTGGACCATCTTTAATTGTCGCATGAATGGTCTTCCCAAGATGATCTCGTAATTATTCTTTTTGTCAAAATCGACTATTGCAAATGTATGCTCATACTCGATTCCGCACAAGGTGAAAATTACTTTTTCTAAGAGTCCTAGAGGCTTTTCCATGAACCCATCTGCCAATTACAGTTTCATTCCGGTAGCTCTCAAAGCCGGTTTTCCCCATTTTTTCCAGATTTCTTTGGTGGCAATAGCGACTCCTGCTCCACTGTCAAGAATAGCTTTGGAAACTACTCCTTGGAATTCTACAGGTAGTGTGGTGTTTCCATCTTCTCCCTCGCAATACTCTCCAACCTTGTTTAAAGGTACTGCCCTAGTGTTTAGTTGAGGCCTGTCCAATTCTCTGATCCCTTCCTGAAGCTTCGAGGTGGGGTCTTTCACTCCAAATTTTTCTAAGCATTTGCCTACGGTGGTCCACATGTTTGGTCGTAACCTTAGGAGTTCGGCTAATGTGATTGTGCATGCCACAGGGGTGGACAATAACTCAATCAACCCTTGTGAATCCATCACTTTGTTAGAAGAAAATCTTTAAGATGGGATTGCTCTCACCTCAGACTTGGCTTCATACTCTCCTAAGTAAGAGGGTAGAGTTTTCAGCGAATCTGGTTGGCTGTGCCCCAAACTAGTTGATCCCTGGTCTCCCCCTTGTGAATGCATATCAAAGTTCATTTGTGATCTTGCCTCAAATTCTTCAATAGGAGGTAAGATCTCATTTTCCTCTTTTCTTGTGCTATTCATGTCGTAACTCACCCTATTAGCTTTGTTGGCATCACGGATTTGCTTCCACAGGTCATCTAGACCATTACAATCCTTACCCATTTCTACCAATGTTTTAGGTTAGAACCTGTCACTTGCTTCATCTGTTGTGTTTGACACTATGATAGGCTCTCTCCTAGACTCAGAGGCATTCGTGAGTCTCTCCTTCGTGTCTACTTGTTTCTCCAAAGTTGGTTTGATAGGGGTTGGAGCTGGTACTTCATGCCAACTTGCAGGTTTACCAAGCGGGTTTTCTATCAAAGATTGAGCTGTTTCAATCATCTTTCTACACATTTTCAACCTCTGTTTTTCTATTTTTGTATATGGATAAGTCATCCATCTTTGCTCTTGTGTTTGGTTGTTTTTGAGCCTAGCTTCGTAAGCTTTTAAAAGTGCATCTAACTGCTCATTTACCTTTTCTGCCAACACTGATCCTCCTGATCCTGCACTTTTGGGTTCTGCTATTTCCTTGGGTGCTATGGTTGCCGCAGTGTGTGAGCTTAAGCTAGCTAGATCCTCTAACCGCTCTAATCTATCCTTCATGTGTTTCAACTCCTCGGATAGAGCCGTTTGCTCTCGTTCTCTCCTGGCTTTCATATGCGTCTTTCTAGCTTTCCAAGTGCTTCTCTAATGTTTCATTTCTGAACTTGGGGCATCCGTTTTTGGCTCTTCAATTATGGGTTCATTCGACATTCTTTGAGCTTGGGCTCATGTCACTGCCTGAATAGGTATTATTGTCTCGTTTTCTGACCCTCCACTAGAAGGCACTGCTTCCAGCATGTTCAAGGTAGTTTTGCTCCTTTGCTCGGGTTCTTAGGGCAATCCGGAATCAAATGAGTAACTCTACACTCGGTGCAATATGCGTTGACTCTAATGATTTCATCATGAGGACAGTCTCTTAGCCAATGGTCTCCACCACACTTGTAGCAGGGTCCCTTAGGCTGTTGAGGTGCTCCTTGAGCTCCTCTTTGTTGGTATGCATGTCTCTGCCCTCCCATGCCTCCGTTGGCTATGAACAACAATGTTCGTTCATCCAAGCTATATCTTCCTTCTCCTGCTGCCTGTGCAACTGTTGGTGGTCCTATACTTCCCATCATGCTCCATGGTTCTGGCGTTGAGGATTCTTCCGGTGGATAATAGACAGGATTTGCAGCATATACATTGGGATCTTCGTAATATGCATGCATAGCACCAAAGCCTTCTCTTCTGGTTCAATTACTATTGGTGTGTATCTTATGCCAACTAGTCGTAATCCTGGTAGGGGTGGTTGTTGCCCCAACACTGGTTGTGGTCTTTCTACACCTACAGGTCCTGGTAGGTTGGCTGCTTGATACCTAGGCATCGATGGAAGTTGAGGAGATGCTACCTGAGCCTGGGGAGCATAAGGTCGTTCTCTCACATACCCCTTGTTATAATAACATTCCTCCGTCCCATGGTTTGTCCATTTTTGTTTAATAGCACACCACTTGGGCTGTTTAGCCTGAGGTTTTGCATACAAGTTAATCTTTTTTAGCACTTCCTTTACAAGCTGATCCTGGTTTACAGCTACTTCTCCTTTCGGTGCTGTCTTAGCGGACTTGCTTCCACTTTGTTGTGAGGATGAATCGTCATCAAGATCCTTGAATTCACCCTCTTTGTAGACCGCACAATTGCCTACAAGGTAAAGAGCCTCCTTAGTTAACTCATTTAACGTCGTGCTCCTCTTCATATGTAAGTCCTTCTAGAGATCTGCATTCCTTAGTCCTTGGATAAATATAAGCATAAGTCTGGACTGAGTTGGCAGTTCTTCCACATGACAGAACTTAACATATCTTTTTAGTCTTAGGGCTGCCTTTCGTACAGATTTCCCGTCTTTCTGTTTGAATTTATGGATTTGTGAGACAGTATTATGAGCTACCCCCCTTTGTGAGAATTCCCCAATAAACTCGTCAAACACCTCCTCCATAGACTCAAAGTCTCTGCGTTCCACAGAGTCAAACCAAGTAGCAGCATCCTCCTCTAGGGTTAGTCCAAACCCTGCAAATTGGGTAGGGAAGTATAACACCTCTTCAGCTCTAATTACACGCACAAAGGCTGCTACATGATCTCGAGGATCTTTGTTTCCCGTGTATTTCTTGTTTACCCATTTTTGCACTTGAGAAGGTCTAATTCTACGATGGTCTACAAATCTCATCATTGGATCTCCTCGTTCTAATCGATATACCTCCTCTGGCCTTCTGTAGTGGGCGAGTTCCTCTCCCAGTGGTGCTCCTAAGCCATAATTTCTAATGGTTCTTGCAAGAGATGGTTCATCTCTTCGAACTCGTTCTATGGGTGGTCTTCCAGGCTCTGTTGACTCTTGAGTTTTTGGCTTGCTCTCGCCTTGATACCTTGAATAGAGTGGTGGTTCTTGTAAATCCCTTAGCCCTCGTGCGGCTTGATAGCCCTCTCGGTTTCGGTCTTGTTCCAATGTTGCACTCTGTCGAACCATGCCTGCAATGATGGCTGGGTTGCTGGTTGATTTTGGTTGTTGAATGTTTGTTGTCGGGTAGAACATGAGGTCGCGTCATAATCTTCTGAAAAGGAATTTGTCGATATGCTAGGGGTGTAGGTGGCTCTTGGCACTTTGTCTGGGGTATATGTTGATGCTCCTGGAACTGTTGCCTTTTCTACCTCCTCTGGGAGAATACGTTAGTATTCTCGCCCGTACCTATCAACAAAAACAATATCCTTTCCCATAGCAATTTCATACGAGAATAAGTAAAGAACCTTGTCTTTGCTTAATTCGTTTGGGTAGGGTTCTTTGCATCGAAAGTAAGAGACTATTACCTCGCTCTCATGCTTGTAAATCCCCACATTCTCATTATAGGTTGAGACCCTGGTTGTTTTCTTATCATACATAAATAGTGCTCCTAGTCTATCAATGTTTGGAGGTGGTTCTTGAGTTTCTGAAACCATTTTCCTTTTCGCCACGTTATCTCCATATCGATTGTAATCCTCAGGGTTACTAACTATCAGATAGTGGTTCCCCTTTTCGTCGCGGAATCTATCTCCATCATCATAGACTCGAATTATCTCCAATCTCTGAGCAGGCGTTTCTTCAATACAAATACACTTGCGTCCTCGATAGTCAGAATAAACTAGGGCTCCCCTAGAGTTTGTTCCTTCTAAGAAGATCATAGTGAACTTGGAATCGTTCAAAGGATTTAGGGAGGTGCTTCCTCCTGGCATTGGTCCTTCATAGGAGAAACCTCCTGGCTGTTGACTACCCATCATGAAGAAGGACTTATCGGATGAAGTGTCCATATCACTACCCTCCTCAATAATCGATGCTAGTGGATCTAGCTTTGCTTGAGTTACACTCTCTTCGGTGGACACTAAGCTACCCTGATCACTTGCCACCTTTTGGTCTCTAAAAATGTATCTTCCTGATCTTAAATTCATCAAACTTAGCAATGAAACTTACACAAATCCAACCACTCACCTGGCAACGGATCAATTTCCGCACAACTTCTTGCTTTGCCGCTGAATATACCTGTACACCAGCGTTTAATTTCGGCAATTGAATCAAAGCATTTAACCGCTAGAGGTGATTTTAGTAATGATTGGTATAACTGGAGAGTTAACCTCAGCCACTACTGTATTTAAACATTTCTGATGTTATGGATTAGGTATGCTAATCTAGAACTTTTCTTCCCTCGGATGTTGGTCAATTTACATGGAAAGTCTTAATTCAGTCTTTGCTCCGTCAAAAGGTCAAACAAGGTCCAAATTCACTTCTGGAAGAATTTTTGAAATCATCAAGTCAAATGGAACATCACTGTATGTCCTCAGTCAATTTTTCACTTTCCTAATCCCTAGTAGACATCCTACGTGTGGGATGTCTCCTGCTCTATTTTGCTTGGATCTTTGCACTATAGACTCCCCTTGATGTGATGAGTCCACAACTGTTTTTACTTTTTGATTTGGACACCTATAAGCTGGTCAATGGATCAGAAATCTGTTCCAGCAGCCTGCTGTTGGTTTGACCAATCAAACCAACTCCAATTTGGACCAAAATTGACTAGGAGGCTTGCCTCAGGCTATACAACACCCTGCTATGCCCACATTCAGTTTCTGGCTTCAATTTCATGCATTAGACATTCTACGTGTAGCATGTCTAACTGATCAAAATAGCTTCACATGAAAAGCACAGACTCTCCTTAAGGTGCTGATCATTTTGGTATGCTCAAATCTGGATTTGGAGTGCAAAATCACACAGATGACATCCTACGCGTAGGATGTCTTTTTGACCTGTCTGACCCCATACGTGAATTACAGCTTCCCCTTGATGTCAGCAACCCAATGCTATGCTTAGATTTTGGTTTGGATTTCAAAAGACCGCAATTTTAGCTGTTGTAGCCCTTTTCATTAAAAAATGCTACAGTCTGCTTAGAACCCAATTTTCTCACCCAATTGAGATGAAACCTTTCTCAGGCACTCCATAAATCATGCAGATCATGCTCATGCAACCATCCTATGGTTTTGGTCTTAAAATAATGCCTTGGCACAATCTGGGTAGGATGTCTTGCAATTTCTGTCTATCTGGACTTATCCTGTCAAGATATGGTCAAATTTCCACTTTCCAAGTGAAAATAGGGTAAAACCTACCTTCTGAACACATTGGTCAACTCAAAATTCCAAAATTCCCACTAGATTAGCTTGTAGACATCCGCGTAGGATGTCTCCTGGCTTAAAATGTGATTTTTTCCTGACAGAAATGCTCCTAATGCTCTGCAGCTCTATCAGAAACACTCACAGCAACTTTTGAACTTCATTTCAGCTTTCAAACACTCTTTTGCATCTTTTACAACCTTGGGATGAACCTAACAAACAAGTATACATACATGAAGTGCTCTAGATCATGAATCATGATGTCCTACTTACCCTACTCCTACCCATCATGTGAAATGGTGATAATGGTGTTTTGGTTGCTTCTTGGCCTCTCTGGACTCACAGCTTCTACCACTCCAACTCCTACTCATCAACTCAACTAATACCTAAAACTATCTCAGTCTACCTAAGTCTACCTAAGTCGAAGGATCTAAGCCAGACACACGCTCCCTAGACTCCCTCTAAGACCTAGAGAGTCCTCCACCCTTTGATCCTATCTAAATGTAAAACGAGACTCCGGCAAGCCAGAGAATCCCTATCCTCAAGGACTAGTATCGGTCACCTACCTAGGGTTTTCGTCCCCGGCAGCGGCGCCAATGTTGGCGGATACACCGCGATGGACGTCAGCACAGCAAGAACTCACCTAACAAGATTTGTCAGCTAAGGACGAAACTCGACCCGCAGACGCGTGGAAGCAAGCATAGGGTGTCAATCTACACTCGACCGACTCTTGACTAATTCCTACAGAGGTCTTTACCCAATGTCTACGCTACAGCCTTCAGGAGTGCATAAGAGGAGATTTCCTACAACGCTTTCAAGAGTCAAATACCCATCAAATGGTCTCGAAACGCCACAGAACTTGAAGGAGACCCTACTAACACCAATAGGTCGCTCTCCCTAAGATCTATGAACCAAAATCCCCACCCAAAACACCCGGTGCAAAATCACGTAGGATGTCTGACCGAAATTTGCAGGTCGTTGTTTTCAAAAACTAAAGTGCCTAATGTGTAGCTCTACTCAATGCGAACACATGGATATGCTGAAATGCGAAAACGGATAACGTATGCTCACCGAATCACCAGATGAAGCTCGTAGGTCGAGCTCGCAAAACCAAACCATACGCGCACAATGTAGGTATTGGCGCGTAGCTCTCGTCGAGGGCAACACGCTGCACTTCTTCGCACTCGATTCCGACCACCAGTGCACACATAGCGTCAAGATGAAACTCTCACTCTCTCTCTCGTACACAGTACGCTCACTCACAGACATTACTTTTTTTTAAATGACAAAAGGTTCTTCATTAAGGTCAAAAAGTTATATAAATACCTTACAATCTCAAACCCTAATGTTCCAATTTTAATCATCTACTCAATCTAAATGTCAAAAATGGGATACAATCTAGAAACTTCTGTAAGCCCCAATAATTACAAAGGTGAAAAGTCAGGTTTTCTCAATAAATGAATAATTACCAAAAATAATCTTCCGTCGAGCAATCATTTTTCATAGGGTGTGTCCACCTTTTAACAGTAATATAACCTCGGAGGGGAATAGCTCGGAAGAGTCAAGGGGTGCAGTGAACAGAGTATTCACTTGCACACTCTCCAAGAGCATGGGATTTACATTGGTAAAAAATGGTGAATTTACCTCCCCACCCCCCTCATTTACATCGCTAGCTCCATGTTTGGAGCGAGTGGCTCTACTAAAGGTTTCCTTCAAGCGGCTAAGCACGTTCGGCTCGGACCGTGGGCCATAGCATGCATGTCTTGTCTTGAGCTATTAAGATTAGGCATTGGGTAATCCTCCATGACGTCGTAGTCAGAGAAAGAGTCACTGACGCAATATGCAGGTCCTCAGTGGTACTACCTTGGGTACCCGCCGACGGCTCGGAATCTAAGGTAGGTGGGTATTGAGAACCCACGTAAGTCGAAGTGCTCGCTAGTTGCTTGGCCTCAAGCACACGACCAGAGCACAAATGCATGTGCCTTTGGCACCCTACAAGCGTGGGCGAATACCCTCGAAGGTTAACCGCTTGATTTTTTGGGCGTTTTGCACCCCGTTTTCACTCGTTCTTTGATGTTTTTAAATGTCTTTTTACAATTAGTTTTTGGATTAGAGCATGTAATAGCTCGAAACGAGCTTATCACTCAGGGGGTCGTGTTGTGCTTTACAACACAACGTTCGGTTACCCGAAGCTCCGTTGGTTCTCAAAAGGGTCGATTTTTACTTAGGCTTGAAGCTGAAATAAGTAATTCTAAAGGGTGACTGAGGCATGAGCGTGAGCGTGGCCTTGGACTTGGGCTTGGGAAATATTTTTGATCCCGGTCCTACCTTTAAAAAATTTAGAATTTAATTTTTTTATTTTTTTGGTGGGATAAGGTCGCCGCAATCGCACTGCGTGCGCGAGCACATACACACCTAACGTACCTACTTGCAACTAAAAGAGCTATTGTTACACACTAACACAACAATACAACAACTAATTAACTAACAGATCTACTTACTACACATTATAGATTTAACATTATAGATCTAATACCTTAAAGCTAACACCTTATCAACAGAAAACAGTACCTTACAACAAAAAAGCTAACACCTTATTAATAGAAAACAACACACTGCAGCAAAAACAAAGGTCACAAACAAAGACGGCACCACCCCCCCTTAAAAAATATGATCACGCTTCAGAAGGTAGACAACAAGAAGGGTGTTGCGGCTAGCTGAGGATGACGTGTGCGATTGTGATTGGTGGGATTGGGGGTTCAAACCTGGAGCATTTGAGTCTCTCTTTTGGGCAACTCTCGTCCTTGCTTATTGGGGCTTTGTTTTGTTACACAATGAAGTGGAGTTCCCTGTCGCGCAGCACCTTCGTTGAGCCCGTGCGAAGCAGCTTCGTCTGCAAATTCTGCTCGTTCCTAGCTTTCATTTCCACCAAGCCGCGCCAAAAATCTTACAATATAACAACAGATTAGAGCCTTGCAACTTAATCATCTCTATATTGGCTCCTCTACCCTAGAGGCAGGAGGGGCCAGTACGTTGATCACACGCGCACGGATGGGAGGGGGACCGAGGCTGAGGGAGGTCGAGGCAGACTCATGGGGCGTGGTTACTTTGTTAAGCTCGCGAGTAGAGAGTAAAGGGGATAGGTAGCGGAAGTGGATTTCGCCCTGCAACGGGGACGTCGTGAATAAAGGGGGGCATCAGTCAAAAGAAGTCGAATTTCTTTTGGGAAAATTACCAAAATACCCCTCTAGTTTGTGGAAATTCCCAAAATACCCTTGTATTTATTTTGATTGGATTGTTCAAGATTTTTTAATCTTTATTGTTTTGGACAATTGAGATCCACTTTTGAGTGCTTAGCATGTAATTTGTCACAAATTACCTCACAGAAAAGGCTATTATGTCTAAAAATAATGAAGCAATTCATCTCCAAAGCCCACAAAACGAACTCAAATTTTATTTTTAGCATCTTGTATTGATAAACAATCAATCTTCTTATGAAAAGCTACAAATTTTTGTATCTTCACATAAATTTAATCTCACAACTAGGGGTATTTTGGGAATTTTGGAAAATTTGAAGGGCATTTTGGGAATTTATGACTAACTATTAGGTATTATGGGAATTTTTGAAATTTGAGGGGTATACTGGGAATTTCCATAAATTAGAGGGGTATTTTGGTAATTTTCCCATTTCTTTTTTATGAGAGGAGAGAGAGAGAGAGAGAGAGAGAGAACCGTGAACCCTTTTCACGTCTGGCGGCTGGCCTGTACCGTGAACACTTTTCAGATGGTCAGCGTGGCCAGTTAAGGGGTACCTGTCCAGCGTGGTCGCCAAATGGCTCAAAGCACCCAGAAGAGCGCCACGTGGCAAACCGAGCAAGCCAATCTCGGGCAGCAAGGAGCCAATAGCAGTCAAAGCCGTCAGATTTATTCATCGGACGGCTACGAGCTTGAGTTGTACTCCTGCCACTTCGCACGCAGCATGAGCCCTAATATCGCTTGTGGGATCCGATTTGGCCACTCTCTCGTCGTTCCTCCACATCTCTTCTTTGGGCTTTAGCCATGGCTTCCTCCTTGCTTTCTCTAATTTTGCATTTACGTTGCAATTTTCCTTCCATTCTATGAGGCAGTCTACATTTGCGCAAGGTATTGCTCTGCGTTTTGCGAGAGAGAGAGAGAGAGAGAGAGAGATAGAGAGAGAGGTTTTTTCTACAGGCAGCTGCGCTTGCTAAGTCACAACTGTCACAATGTACTTCCAAAGTCTCTGGTAGCAAGATGCTTGTGAAGGAGGAGGCAGACATGGAAACAGACGAGAGAGAAGGGGCTATAGAACAAAGGGTTTGCAAAAGGAAGAAAAGGGCTGTTCGCGAACCAGATTTCGTGTATCAGAGGAGAGGTGGGCGTGAGAGTCGTAGCTTGAAGAAGAAGGGTCGTAACACACAGGAGTTGCTTTGGGACAGCAGGCTTGTCAAAATTGAGCTAGATGCTGCCCAAGCATTAGCAGACTTTTCTCGCCTTGCCCATCTTCCAGTTCGGCACTGTCCAAGTGATCTTAAATGGTCTGTAAGGCGTAAACGAACTCCACGATCTGTTCTGAAACTGGAATCGCAAGCAATCAGCAAAACCTGTGGACCGCCATGTGAATTGCGGACAAGTGAACTCGAGAGTGCAACTAGCCTCTCTCATGGTGATAAAACATCTCCAAATTTTGACTGTCGGGCAGAGAGTCCGAGCTCTCCTTTGCCCTCCTCAAAACTGGCATGCAGAGCCTTTCTTGTCAATGGAGGCTTTACATCTAATTTGGCAATCAGAAAGAATGTCTCCGCGGAGGTTATGCGGAAGTGCATCAAAACAGAGGTTCTCCTTGACTCTTCAACGTTTTATTTCGTGCTTGTGTACCATTGAAATGATGTGAACAATTTAAATTGTGCTTGAGTTTCATACTTTGCGCCTCTTTCTGCAGATGAAAGACTTGGAACCAATTGCAAGTTCTGCGGCAAAGCATAAGTCAAGAATTCTGAAGGCCCATGTGCCATTGTGCTTGGTGAAGGTGGATCCACTGGGTGAGCAAGCAATCTCAAAAGGTGAGGGATTGCAACATCCAAAGGTGCAACCCTCGGCTAATTTGGCCTCCCAACTTGTGGAACTGAGACACGAAATGGATCTTGCGATTGTGGATAAAGACAAGTCTAAGACAACAATGACCGATGTTTGTGAACTTGTTTCATCTCTATTTGTGTTGGTCAATAATTGTCACATCAAATCATGTGAAGAGTGTGGTGGGTTGCATCAGGAGGATAAGGAAGCACGCAGGTTGCGAAGAATTCAAGCCAATCGAGAGTCTGCAAGGCAGACGATTCGGAAAAAGCAGGTACAGTAAGAATAGCTAGGGTTTGTGATTATCAAAGATGATTTAGAGGTGGTTTTTATTTTCTTATCTTTTTCTATCTTCTGTAGTTATTATGTGAAGAATTAAGGAGGCAAGCAGCCAGTCTGGAATCAGAAAATGATGCAATGAAGCAGGTCCATTTGTCAAAGGAATTGGTTATCTTCTGAGCCAGTGTTTACATACTTTAATATCTCATTACCGCTTATATTGCGCTCACAGAAGAGAGACATGCTGATGCAAGAGCTTGCTTTTCTAAGGGGTCAAAATTATCATCTTAAATTGCAGGTTCATTTCAAACCTTTTCCTGCACGTGACACACATGCGCAAAACTCACATGCGCGCGCACACACACACACACACACACACACACACACACACACACACACACACAGAGAGAGAGAGAGAGAGAGAGAGAGAGAGAGAGAGAGAGAGAGAGAGAGAGAGAGAGAGAGAGAGAGAGAGAGAGAGAGAGAGAGTATTGTAGAGACTGGCCATCATGGGCGTGAGGTGCCACATGATCAGCAGTTGAATGCTAATTGGCAGCCTGTTAAGAGTGGTAGGCTCTTTCACGAGGAGATCTTGTGTTGACCCTGATTTCACTATTGAGGAGCCGTCACTTTGGGGATTGTGGATTTGACAGGGGGAGCCCCTTGTTCAATTGGACTCGGATCCTAGGGAGTGGCAGTGGCCTTCGTTGGACAATGATGGAGTCCCTCTTTCTGTTTTCGAGTACACTGTATCCTTTGGGAGGAGGCTTCTATTCGATCCAACACACACCTCACTGTCCACCCCAGTTAGAGGTATGACAGCCCAATGCATCCTCCCTGCTTTTGAATGACAGTTTTGGTCATGCATTTGGACCCTTAGGATCAACCGTAGGATACGTTATTTCATGTGGATGATAGCGCATGCAGGATTGCTTGTTGGCACTTTGGCTGCAGTCACTGGTCATGATCCGACTTGTCAGAGATGCACTCTAGAGCCTAAGTCCTTGAGGCACCGTTGTTGGGTTTGTCCATATGTGCAGCCAGTGTGGATGGCATTTTGTTGATTGTTAATTAGAGTGGGCATACATGATGGGTTCTTGATGTGGGAGGCAATTGCATGGCTTTTACAATTTCCGGGGTCACACCCCTTTTTTCAAGGCTTGATGACGTATCCAATCTTCATGATTACTTCCTTAGGATATAGGCCGGCCACTTTACAGATGGTCCCTGATGCAAGTCACCAATTGGACTTCTTCCAGCGGGGCACAATTTTCACTATGATATGCAACGTCACTCTTTGGACCATGTGGAAGGCTCGATGTGCTCACATTCTGGGCTCACAGTCTTAGACATAGGGAGTGACTGAAGCTTGCCATAAACTTCATGCCTGTCATATTTCACTTTTTGACATACTAAACACTCACGAATATATTTTTCAATGTCTGCCTGGAGTGTTGGCCAAAAGAAAAACTTTTCGAGAGCATTAGTAGTTGCAAAATCCCTCGATGGCCTGCATAGGGAGAATCATGTGCTTCTTCTATCACCTTTTGTTGTAAGCGCTGAGTTATGCATATAGCTTGTTGATGATATATGTATTGTCTTTAATAGAATAAGGTGGCCTTGCGTGTCCTACTTGAAGATCGTAGCAAAATCTGGATCTTGAGGATACATCTCACTAAACGATTCTAGTTCCTCATGATAAATAGTGGTCAAGGCAGTGACCTTAGTACATGTGGAGAGGGCATCTACACCGGCATTCTTGTTTCCAGAAGTATGTAAAATCTGAAAATGAAATGTTGAAAGAAAGTTGGTCCATATCATCTGCTTTTTGATAACTTTCTTTGTGCGAGAAAGTAGCGAAGACCCCGATGGTCTGTTTTAATTGCAAATTAGTTCCTAAAAGATAATGTTTCCATATGGAAAGAGCATGAATTACTGCCATTAGCTCTTTCTCATAAATGGAAGCATGCAATTCTGCATCTTTAAGGCACCAGCTTTCATAAGTCATGGCGTGACCCTCTTGGTGTCACGTGCACATCTAACCCTATGTGTACGTGGACAACCTACTTCACGACATGGGTTGGGTTCAGTTCAGTTAGCCTAGCTTAGGAAGTGATCTGGCACTTCTGTGAGTCTGTTCGCATACCGTGCATGTCCAGACAGTAGATGCATTTCCTCTGGTTGCACACAGCACGATCATCAGCATTACATCAGAATCCACCAGGAGCATTTTCCAATGCACAAAACCTATTTTTCCTATTTTTGACATTTTTCACTTATTATTTTTAAGTGACTTTTGTTGGGAACTAGGTAGGGCAATTTTGCTAACATAATATATAAGCAAACCTAGCACTAGGCTTATCTGGCAGAAGAGAAGGAAAGTGTACAGGCAAAGCCACTTGCAGCAGGCATCTCCCTCTCCCTCTCAAGCAAGAACCGGCCCTAAAACCATCAGCGTTTTCAGCCCCGACTTTCCAGCATTTTTGGGCCAACAATTCAGCAGTTCAAAGACCAGCAGATCTGCGTTTTCAAGGACCAGCAGATCTGGGTTTCCAAAGACCAGCAAACCAGCATTTTTCTGCATGTTAATCAGCGTTTTTCAGCAGGTCAATCAGCATTTTTAAGCAGCTTGAAACCAGCGTTTCATAAGCAGCAAGGCAGCGTTTTCATAGGCAGCAGTCAGCGTTTTTTTGACAACAGCAAATCAGCGTTTTGGGACAGCAAGAAGTCAGTGTTTCCAGTATTCAAAGCAACATCCAGCAGATAGGAGTTCATCGCCGTCGCCATCAAACCGAGATCCCCATTGCATCATAGCCTCACAACTTGCATCAGTATCTTGTACTAGATTTGTGCAATCAATAGCGTAGACCTCTCTCGCCATCGAGAGAGGGGCCCTTGGAGGAGGGTTTGACAACTTTTTGGTGTCATATTCTTCTCTCTCTATCTCACAGTCTCAGCACCTTCACTCATAGTGTTTATCCACTATGTTTGTGATCACTTGCACTCTCATTAAAGAACGGAAGGCTCTCCCTTCCTTGAGAAAAAGAAACCTTGAGTACAGTTCGGAACACTCATCTTGAGCAAAGTTAAACATTCACTTCCGTCGCACCTTACATTGGTATTAGAACTTCGACAGTGTTCTGTATCACTCAAGAAAAGAACCACAAGAATTTTTTTTGCTTGTTGCGGTTGCACATAACCCAAGTCCTCTTGGGCGTGTCGATCGTATTTTTGAAGAGTGACAGGAAACCCAAGAAAGAAGGTCTTGTCCAGCCTCCCCTTGTTTCTCTTTTCACTCATTGAGAGCGGACCGTGTACTTAGCGGCCGGCCAATCGACGTGACGTGGGAAAAAGCAACCTTGGTGTGAGCGCAAGGCCGCCAAGGGGTGCGCCCGAGGAAAAGAGCAGAACTGGGGTGAAGAGAAGATCCTTCTCTAACACAGATTGCAAGCTAAAGAAGAACCTCTAGAACCTCAAGACCCTCAAGAACCTCAAGAACCCAAGAACCCAAGACCCACAAGAACCCAAGTTTCTCGTGAACTTAAGAACCAGTGTATGGTCATCACCCGAAGCGAAATGGATACTTCGCATGGAGGTGACGGGCATGACAGTAGCAAAGAAGAATCTCACCACCAAGGAGGTTGTTCCTCGTGAACTTAAGAACCAGTGTATGGTCATCACCCGAAGCGGAATGGATACTTCGCACGGAGGTGATGGGCGTGACAGTAGCAAAGAAGAATCTCACCACCAAGGAGGTTTTTCTGACCCTCCTCCTTCCCCATCTACGCCACGGATTGTACCAAATCCTATGGAGGCTTTGGTCAAGTCGATGATGGACATGATGGCACAACAACAAGAAGCGAATCGCATTGCGATGGCACAACTAGAAGTGAATTGCATTGCCATGGAGCGTGAACGCCAAACCAGACAGGAAACCTTGGACCGCAAAGCGCGCTTGGCGACCGAGGAACGAAAAGAAAGAAAAGCATAAAGAAAGGAGGCGGCCGAAGAAAGACGAGCGGCCTCGGAGGCAGAGCGTGAGACACAGAGAGAACTATGCATGCAAGAGTTGGTCCGACAGGTTCTCACCTCGAAGTCCGAGCCGGCCAAAGATGTTGGTAGTTCCTCAAGTGGCGCAAGCAGAGATTCGGACTCCAACAACCCATTCACAGAGAAGTTGACTTTCAGTAAGTATGATGGTAGATGGATGCTACTGTTATTCATTCTTGGTTGCATCAATTTAATGCTAATTTTGCGACAACTAAGAAGACAGGCAATAGCAAGGTTTTGATGGCAGCCATGTACCTTGCGGGTGATGCCATTAATTGGTACCACACATGGCAAGAGGCACAGTTGGCCGCGCACTTAGAGGAAGCTGACGAAGACGCGCCCCTTTCTTTCAATTGGGCCGACTTCCAAGACAAGCTCAAGGCGCGGTTTATGCCCCCACAGTACCTAGCACGGTTGAAGGACGATTGGCGCGGTCTCAAGCAAAATGGTATGCCAGTTATGTCTTTCTCTAATTGTGTTTTGCAGCTCGGCACTCAATTACGCAAATCGGATGCGGAGTGCAAAGAGGCATTCCTTTATGGATTGGACGAGTATATCAAGTATGATGTCGAGGTGCTCGATCCAATCGATCTCAACAAGGCAGTAGCGATTGCTCTCGCACATGTAAGGTGCAGCAGAAGTGAATGTTGAACTTTGCTCAAGATGAGTGCTCCGAACTGTGCTCAAGTTTCCTTTTACTTATGGAAGGGAGAGTCTTCCGTTCTTTAATGAGAGAGTGCAATGGACAAAAACAAAGTGAATGGACACTGTGCGTGAAGGTCCACGAGACTGAGAGATGGAGAGAGAAGAGAATACGACACCGGAGATGTTGTCAAACCCTCCTCCAAGGGCCCCACTCTCGATGGTGAGAGTGATCTACTATTGATTGCACAATTTGATACAATGATGCTGATGCAAGTCTAACGGCTATGTCGATGTTGATGGTGTGGACGACGAGGATGAGGCTATGTGCTACTGTGACTTAATGTGCAACAATGCTGTCTATCTGCTTGGGACTTGCTGAATCTACTGCTCTTCTGTTTGCTGAATTTGCCTTGTTGGAAGAACGCTGATTTGACAGTACAAAACACTGAAGTAGCTGTCTGTTTGCTGCTACCAAAAACACTGATCTGGGCTGTGCAAAAACGTTGTTTTCTGTGGCCTAAAAACGCTGGTTATGGCTGGCTGAATTTGTTGGTGCTGAAATCGCCATGGTGCTGGGGCTGGAGTGCTGGTTCAAGGATCCAAAAATGCTGGCTTGTTAGGGCTGAAAACGCCAGGCTATGGTGAGGGTCGTCTTGCTGAGAAGGGTCTCCAGAGGGCCTGCTGCACTTGAGTGCCTGATGCTCTCCTTTTTCTTCTGCAAGATAGTGCTAGCTTTGGTTTGCTTATATATTATCTTAGCAAAATTGCCCTACCTAGTTCCCAACAAAAATCACTTAATAAATAAGTGAAAAATTTCAAAAATAGGAAAAATAGGTTTAATGCACCAGAAAATTCCCCTGATGGATTCTGATGGGAATGCTGATGATTATGCTGTGTGCAACCGGAGGATATGTATCTAATCTAAGTGACTGGTCATGCACGGTCTGCGAACAGACTCACAAAAGTGCCAGATCACTTCCTATTCTAGATTGACTTCACTGACTGAACCCTGGTCATGCTGTAGCTTGTCCACGGACACATAGGGTTAAATGTGTCACGTGACAGCACAGGAGATGAAGCACAACAAGGGAAAGCCTAAGGAAAACAAGACTTCCACAAGTACCTCTCAGACTTCTCAGAACGATAAGAATGGTAAGAACAGTAACTCTTCTAACCAATCTTCCAATAGTCTCTTAGGAAAGAACTCTCAAAATGAACCTAAGGGTAAAGCTAACACAATTGTTAAACCTAAGCTCACTCCCGATGAAAAGGCAGAACAAGGAATTTTAGGAGGAAACATCACGTCGGAAGAAGAAAGCATTTATTCTAAGGAAGGTCGTTGTTTTCATTGTCACATCAAGGGTTACATAAAAGAACATGTCCTAAGCTTGAATCGAATGAATCTAAAGAACCCACAGAACCCACTTCCTCTGTCAATGCAATAAATGAGAACACGTTTGACCTAAGTCTCTCAAGATCCTCCCATTGATGAGTCTCTCATTAAGTGTTATGGTCATGTGAATGGTCAGCGTTTTGTCATATTGTTTGACCCAGGCAGTATGCATGATTTGATTAGTGACTCTCTTGTCGAAAGAGTCCGCTTGGAGGTTCGCAAGACATCTCCTTTCGAGGTGTCAGGTTTCTCTCCCGATATGGACTCTCTCATCACGCAAGAGTGCCTTGATGTTTTGTTCACTGTTCAACAAGTGTCCTTCCGCAAAAAATTTGTAGTCTCCTTTTTTAGGATGTGATATGCTTTTGGACATTCGATGGTTTCGTGAACATAACCCTCTCATTGATTAGGCGGAAAATACGTTCATTTTTAATGCCAAAAGTGACTCTCCCCTTGTCATTCATAGAGAGCAAGTTGTTCATTCTTCATCTCTCATTTCTCATGTGCAGGCGAAGATTGAAAGGATTCAAGAGAAGGCGACTTTCTCAGTCTCGTCTTCTCCAAAGCATGACACATGATTTGGATGATAATGATAAGCGAGATGATGAGCATGATGATTTGTAGGAAAAAGATGTGATTTCTCACAAGCATGATGTTTTGCAGGAAGATGATGTGATTGTTCACAAGGATGATGGTTTAGTTGACACTTTTTCTAGTGAAGCTAACCTCATTGCAGATTCGATCAATCATGAAGAACCGATCTTGGCTCTCGAGTCGAGGTCCAAAGAACCCCCACAGGAAGATTCGATAGATCACGAAGAACCGATCTTGGCTCTCGAGTCGAGGTCCAAAGAACCCCCACAGGAAGGATTATGTGTACGAGTGATTAGTCAGCATACATTGTTCGAGTGTTTCATTCGTGATGCTTTCCTGTATTTTAGTCACCGTCCTTATGTGATCCCTTTTCATAGGCATGACATATTGTACGCTGAGCACGATTCACTCATGAATGAGCACGGATGTATGCGGATTACTCATGAAAAGATGAAATGTTTGCACCCAAGGAATTCACATTCCATGTCTCTTCCTTGGCATGACACAGTATCAGAAAGAGCACAAGAAAGATTGAGCATCAAGCATAGGCATTTCCATTGTGTTTTGTCATAGTTGATTGATTTAGATCAGAAAGTCAAGATTCGACCCCATAGTTTGCGTGTGTTTGATTAACGGTTTGGCACTCGGTCACTTTGTTCATCTACATTACATGCACAGTTTTTTAGGAAGACTAGAATTTTTCCAGTCACTTTACATGGAATGGGTATGTCCATGTTTTATGTTGGAAGTGTTTTCAGCCTCAGAGATTCTTGAAGAAGGTAGACGCATGACCGTGGACAAAGATGAAGCATCGAAGGAGCCACAGAAGACTGTCGCTTTCGGCGCGGCCCAAAGAAGCAAGCGTTGCAGACCTTTATGAAGTTCAAGTATCGCATGACCCACGCATCAGAGTGGGCCGGCGTAGAGTCCTTTCCAGGATTCCAGACATTGTTGGCGATCTCCCTTGACGCCATGAGGATATGTCACGTGCACATCTAACCCTGTGTACATGGACAAGCTACTTCACGACATGGGTTTAGTTCAGGTCAGTTAGCCTAGCTTAGGAAGTGATCTGGCACTTTTGTGAGTCTGTTCGCAGACCGTGCATGTCCGGACACTTCGAGTAGATGCATATCCTCTGGTTGCACACAGCATGATCATCAGCATTACCATTAGAATCCATCAGGAGCATTTTCCAATGCACAGAACCTATTTTCCCTATTTTTGACATTTTTCACTTATTATTTTTAAGTGACTTTTGTTGGAAACTAGGTAGTGCAATTTTGCTAAGATAATATATAAGCAAACCTAGCACTAGGCTTATCTGGCAGAAGAGGAGGAAAGTGCACAGGCAAAGCCACTTGCAACAGGCATCTCCCTCTCCCTCTTAAGCAAGAACCGGCTTTAAAACCGTCAGCGTTTTCAGCCCTGACTTTCCAGCGTTTTTGGGTCAACAATTCAGCAGTTCAAAGACCAGCAGATCTGGGTTTTCAAGGACCAGCAGATCTCGGTTTCCAAAGACCAGCAAACCAGCGTTTTTCTACATGTTAATTAGCGTTTTTCAGCAGGTCAATCAATGTTTTTCAGTAGATCAATCAGCGTTTTTAAGCAGCTTGAAACCAGCGTTTCATAGGCAGCGTTTTCATAGGCAGCAGTCAGCGTTCTTTTGACAACAGCTCACTCTTCAACAAAACACGATTAGGAATCGACACGCCCAAGCGAACTTGGGTTCGTGCGACCTCAACAAGCAAAAAAAAATAAAATCCTTGTGGTTCTTCCCTTGAGTGATACAGAACACTGCCAAAGCTCTGATACCAATGTTAGGTGCAGCGGAATGATTGTTTGCGCTTTGCTCAAGATGAGTGCTCCGAACTGTGCTCAAGGTTCCTTTTAGTTCTTATGGAAGGGAGAGCCTTCCGTTATTAATGGAAAGTGCTATGATTACAAACAAAGTGAATGGACACTGTGCGTGCAAGTGTATGAGACTGAGAGATAGAGAGAGAAGAGAGATACGACACCAGAGACGTAAAAACCTGCCTTCGAAGGCTACTCTCGTCGGCGAGAGTGGTCTACTTTTGATTGCACAAAGTGGTACAATGCGTATGCAATGGACTGATGCAACTTGGACTATGCCGATGAGTACGATGGTGATGACGACGACGACGACGACTTGATGGCTGAAATCTGTGGTCTTCTAACTGCTGATTTTCGGGACTTCGGTGGCTGAAAATGACTGTTTTGGCTGCGTTTTTATGGCTGAAAATGGGGGTCCTTCTGCAACCAATGGGCCGAATCTACTGCTGTCCAATAGGGCTGAAAACGCTAACCTTCTGACGCGACATTGGCTGAAAACCAAAACGCTGGCTGATTGCTGAAGTTGCTGATGAGAATCAAAAACGCTAATGGCTGAAATTGGAAAACGCTAGCAGAGTCTGGGCTTGATGGCGATCATGGGGAATCTGCCAACAATGGGATGCTGGTGGTGATGGCGATCAACGCAAGGGCTGAAACGCCAAGTCTTGGGAATGCCCGGCGAAGATGGGGATCCAAAAACGCTAGGGGTGCTGAGGGGGTACTACTGAGAAGGTGCCTATTGAGCGGAAGCTCCTGCTGCCTCTTCTGCCAGAAAGTGCTAACTTGGGTTTGCTTATATATTAACTTAGCAAAATTGCCCTACCTACTTTTGTTGGAAAGTCACTTAAAAATAATAAGTGAAAATAACCAAAAATAGGGAAAATAGGCTAAATGCACTGGAAAATTCCCCTAACTGATTCTAATGGATCTTGATGGGAATACTGATGATCATGCTGTGTGCAAGCAGAGGATATGCATCTATGCTAATGACTGGGCATGCACGGTCTACGAATAGACTCACAAAAGTGCCAGATCACTTCTAATCTAGACTTGGCTGGACTGACTGAACCCTGATCATACTGTAGCTTGTCCACGGACACATAGGGTTGGGATGTGTCACATGACAACAGATCCATGACCGAGTAAATACTTAAGCTTTTTCAAAAGCTTGTTTTTGTCCAGGTCCCCAATGGAATGGAATCCGATTCTTAGTCAAATCATGGAGAGGACCGGCTATGGTGGCAAAGGCTCGAATAAAACGCCGATAATAGGAACAGAGGCCAAGCAAACTTCGAACTTCATGTATTGTAGTTGGCGCAGGCCATTCTATGATTGCTTGAGTCTTGTCAGGATCCATTCTCACCTGATTGTGAGGTAGTATATGGCCCAAATAGTGAATTTCTTTGAAAAGGAACTCACTTTTGTTGGCATTCACAAATAAGTTGTGTTTGCGTAATTCTTCAAACACTGTTGCGAGATGTTTGTAATGTTCTTCTTTTGTAATTAAACCCTTCTCCAAAAGTTCATTAATCTGCTTGAGTAGCTCCTCTTGCTGCATTAAATTGACTCTTTTAAGGGGGCTGATTTGGAGGAGAACTCCTTGGGATCAAATCAATTGTATGATCCTCCAATCGAGAGGGTGGAAGTTCAAATAGAAGTTCATTCGTGAAACAATTTTCAAAACTTTCTAACAACTTAATTTTATCTTGCTCTAAAGAGGAAGAAAGTTGTGAAGAAGACACATGTCTCTCTATTGCAAAAATTAAGTACGCTAAAATATATTTTCTTCTTAATTGCAACGTGGTTGGCGAGGGGAATACACGAATCACGTGCATCGGCAGTTACAACACAATGCTTTCCTTTATGATTAAAGGACAGGGTTTTCCGAACATAATGAGGGACAGGATGCATTTTGTAGTGCCAAGGCATTCCCAAGATTATATCACATCCCTCAAGTGAAGCTAATAAGAAAGATTCTTGATCTTTGTAGTTGTCTATCTTTAAATTCAGCTTTCCTATGATAGGAGTAGAACTTGAGTTTTGTTATTTAAAAGCAGATGATGCTTGACTGGAGACACCAAAGCGGTTGGGCTGTAAATTGAGGTCTTCAACAAGCTTCGTAGAGATGAAGTTATCCATATTGCCTGGATCAAACAATATAAGTGTCCTCTGGTTGTTAATGCTGCCCATGCGCTTAGAAGAGATCTTTCTTTACCATCCTTTGTTTTATTACCCTGTACATTTGTTACTGCATTAGAAGAAGGGGGTTGTGGGGTTTTAGTGGACAATCACCCTTCATGTGTCCAATTTCTCCATACTTGAAGCATCTCCTCTCACTCATATAGGTTCTTAATTATGCGCGAGAGATATTTCCCTCTCTTAGCTGATTAGGTTTTGCTTCTGCATTTGAGGCAGTTCTTCTCTTCTTTTGAAAAGAAGAAGTAGCAGTGGACTGATTGTTAAGAGCTTTCTGCTTAGCATGATAAGTGCTTTGTCTCAGCTTCTTGGGAGTACCTTTCTGGTGTATACGTCAGCTATGCGAGTTGATTCTATCAGTATTTGTAAATTGCTTAGTGGATAATGCTTCATAGTCTTTTGCAAGGCTTCATGCAACCCAGCTTCAATCGTTCGCATCTTCTCTGAATCTTCAATCTTCTTGAATGGAGTAACTTTCAAGAGAACGTCCCAAAACCTATCCACATATTGTGGAACAGTTTCGTTCTCTAACTGAGAAAGTCGGTTCCATTCTTTCTTTACTTCTTGCTAATAATTCAGAGGAAGGAATTGAGCATAGAATTCCTTCTTGAAGGCAGTCCAATCTTGAGGCTTGCGTTTTTCCAGGATCAAAGTCAGCCACCAACTACTAGCTGTACCTTTCAGGTCCATACTGACATGGCGAAGCTTAGACCTTTTTGTAAAATCCCCTTCTACAAATGCTACTTTAAAGTGGCGGATGAAAGCTAAAGCTTTGTCATTATCCTGCCTTGAAGGACTTTTGCTTGCAGTGCTTCTTCTTGTGATGCTTCTCCCTGTTAACAGAGGGCCACATGTCCTCTGGAGGGACTATGTCTTGGTAAATCCTTCATGAAAGAGAACTGAGAGGAATTAGAAGGATTATGGTTTTGAATCTTTGTATTAGACTGCTCATGATGTTCTTGAACATTCTTCTGACGTGCGGGAGGTTCCAACTAGAGGATCTTTCTGAAGTTCTTGCGTTTGGAGTTCTGCAATATTTCTCCCGACTCCAACTGCACTTTTCTGCCGTTTCAAGGGTATGGAGAATTTTCTGAACTTCTAGATGAGAGAGAGCTTTCTGCAACTCTGTCACTTGCTGTTGGAGGAGAGTGAACTCTTATCTCACGTCCTTCCATTTCCGCAGTCTGCCAGGAGTCTTCAATCTCTTAAGAAAGAGAGAGATGACCTTTCTTTGATACCACTGTCACAAAAGCCGGAAGCGTAAACTAATTTTTAATTGAAATTCTTATATTCAAGAGAACTGAGAAGTGAGAAAAGCTTGATACATCATTGGGGACCAGAAGACGGGTTGGTCCCCCTCCATAAAGTGAATATCTTTATTACTAAGGGAGAATTTTTACAAGCACAAGAACGGGGCAAACACCCATCCTCAATGCTTTCTTGTCCTTTTTCTGCTTTGACCGAGAGAGAGAGATAACTACTCTCTAATTGCTAAGAGGATTTTCCCCTCTTCTATGAGATTTTGGAAGCTCTCTTAAATGAGAGTCTATCTTCCACAAACCTCCTCGGAAGCTCTCAAAGAAGAGAGTCTACCTTCCGCTAATTGGTCCCCTTTATACCTTATCATTCCTGCAATGAACACAAGAAAGAAACACGCAAAATGCACACATACACTTGTTGTAATTTTCTGCACATAACCCGAAATTTTTACTTGTGCATGTTCCAATGCCGAAACGGAGGCCTTTTTCGCCATGGAATTGCACCAAACTTTGTGTATGCGTAGGATAAGTAGAGAAGACTGAGATTCTATGAGTGCTCAGCTGAAAATTGTCCTGGTGGAGATGATTAGGGGCTGAAAATAGAGAATTCACAGCCACTACGCTCTAGGAAATGAGCGTCCATTGCAACTTCTCGCGACAAAACTTCTCAATTAGGTGGCTATGGCTGTGAGAGCCCTTGTTCAAGACAATGGGAGCTGAGAGCTTCCACATATGTCACAGGGGGCTTCTCTCAAGCTCTAATAGAGAGCTCCATCGCGTAGAGCATGCTCACAATAGGGGGGGGGGGGGGGGGGGGGGGGAGGAGCACTGCCAACCTCCCGAGAGAGGGGGGTGCTGTTCTTATATAGACATGAGGAAGAGGGGGCGTTAGGAGATGAGGGAGGGTGAGTGAGAGCTTGAATGGGTAAATGTGCCACTTCGCACACTTACTTTAAAACTTTAAAACCCTTCAACTTTAAAGTTTTTAAAAGTTCACAAGTCATTTAAAAGAAAAAGTGTAACTAACTCACAACTGTTAACATTAATTCTACCCACGAGAACATTAAAGGTTCCCGACGCAATACCGCATCGGCACTACTCCTGCATTACTTGTTCATATTTGTTTGACCATTTGCTCAGGCACAAATAATTAAAATTAATTTAACTTGCTTATGAAGGCCTTAGAATCACTGTTCTAAGGACCCCATCTCATTCCTGTGCGCGCACTGACGCGCGTAATTTTTATGAGCCTAAAATTTGAGGCTACTGTCTACCCCTTATGAAGGTTGATTTCCCAATAACTAAGGCTTCAAGGTATTTTCTGCTAGGGTCTCCTTGAGATGTTCTAGCCCGCATTTAGGCACACTTGAGGCCCTAGAACTACTAGCTCACATGGTCAAGGGTTTATAACTGGGCAACTAGATGAGGATGCGTTCATGACACTTTTGCTTGTTGCTATGAATGTGTTCACTCGATTGGTGCAGAACCCCAGGTTTATGGAGTTTCTGCAAGCTTCACCAATGTCACAAGAGGCAAGGCAACTTACTCTGCGAGTAGAGCGCGTTGCCTGTTGAGGCTCAAGCCAAGGTCCCTTATGGGGCAAGGAGTACTTACATGTTGCGGAGTCAGTTGGGGCTCCAAGACAAATTCCTTCTGTCCACGAACAAGTGGTTAGGACGCCTATTCCACAGGCTTTACTGTTCATCTAGCCACCTTCCAGAGCCCAAATGTTGGATTACATAGACAGGGAGTCAATTTCCAGGCTATGCATTAGGTTTTTCCACCACTCACAGTACATTCTGGGTATTTCGGGGATGGATCTGTGTTTTAAAGCATGGTTGGTTATGCGCCTAGAAACCGATACCGTACATGCCAGGAAAAATTGTAACAAACTTGGACACCCCAAGTCAAGATTCTACCGCGACACAACAGAGATTTACTTCAAAACAGTTCACAAAGACGACACGGCCCCGCGTAGTTCGGTGCCCAGAGGTATTGGCCCCAAAGAGTGGCGCCCCTTTCGGTATTTCTTTTTATATTAATCTGTGTTCAAAGTACAAAGAGGGTCGATAGGCGCTCACTCTCAGACTCTGCGTCCAGATGCTCTGAGTAATAACGCCCAACCCATTTATTTGTACAAGGGATGCCCAAAAGCAGAGCCCCAAAATCTTTTTACTCAAAAGCAGTACTCCATATGCAAAACAGCCAGCGTAATTCGGGGAATTCCGTACTGTCAGGCCACGTCAGCAGCCAACGCTTTTTTCGGCAGTCCATACAGTCAACGTAAAACGCGGAGGTCCGTAGCCAGCGTGATTCGTGGATATCCGTACGACAACCACGTCAGCAGGTTTCTTTGCTTTATTTGAATGTGTCCCTGGGGTCCCCTCTTCACTTGACCATAAGTTGGGACAACTTCTAGGGTTGCCATGTCACCAGTTTGTGACATACCCCCCTCTTGAAAGAATTGTAATCGCCCTCGATTATGCCCGCAAACAGACAGAGGCCATAAACTGTCTTAGTAGACACTGACTGTTAGTACCGATGCACTAGACACAACACATCTAGCACTTGTACAAATCGACAGTCACATCACCGGACATCACAGGACATCACTTGACATCTGACAAATCACATTAACATTCATTCCAAATCTCAGACCATGATTAATCGGCAACGTATTTAGTAATCGCATCTAGATCCAATCGGGACCCTCACAGATGCCCGATTAACTAATCCTTATTGCAATCATGTCTATAGAGATTTATGAGACCGATCGCATTAGATCCAGTTGGGACCTCACAGATGCCCGATTAACTAATCCTTATTGCAATCATGTCATTGTGTCTTTCAGTTCCCGCAGTTAAACAAGTCAAGTACAAATCAATCAGTATCATTTTCGGGAATTCCAGTTCATAAAGTCATACAACAGAATATTGTCAGCCCAGCAGTATCCCTGAAACCCAAAGGGACATCGGTGACTCTATATCAAAAATTGGGGTAATCCATTCACAAAGGAGCGGAGCGACTTCCCTCTTGTGCAAGCCCGCTGCACTAGATTCACCCATTTTGAAATTGGGGTTCTATCGAAGTACACTATGCTAAACCGAATGCTTCAAGTTAAAGTTCCAAAATCTGAGGAGTATCTGCTAGGTCCTCCTCCTCCATCCACTTCGCATCCAATGCAGGATAGTTCTTGAATTTAACCAAGAATCGCCTAATCGCTTTACCTTTAATCTTTCTATCCTTGTGTGCCAATATTTGTTGTGGAACGAGTATCTCCTCGCTTTCCTCCACTTCGGGTTGCTCATCTGGCTCCCCATCATCGGGTACATCGCCTTTAAAAGGCTTCAAGAGACTCACATGAAAAACATTGTGAATCCTCCAAGTATCGGGCACCTTCAGTCTAAAGGAGACATCATTTATCTTTTCTTTTATCTGGAAAGGTCCATAGTATCTCATGCTAAGCTTTTGAAAAAGCTGCTCCTTTCTCTTTTTCTTTCTTAGGCGTGCCTTCTCAAAGCGTAAGAGCACCCAATCCTCTTCCTTTAATTTCAAATTGCGACGGTGTTGATCTGCTGCCTTCTTGTGTCTTTCCGGAGATTTTGCTAAAGCCTCCTGGACCTTGGCAAAAGCAGTTTCCAAGTCCCTCGTGTACTGGTCGACTTCAAAAATCTTATCTTTCGTGCTAAGGAAGAATATCATCGATCCTAGGAATCGGAAATTTATCCTTGATGGTGATTTTGTTGAGAGCTCTATAGTCGATGCACATTCTCCAAGGTCCGTCTTTCTTCAAAACCAATAACACTGGAGAGCAGTATAGTGAAGTACTAGGCTAGACAAGACCCTTTTCCAAGAGGTCTTTCACTTGGTTCATAATTTCTTCGTTCTGAGCTCGGCTCACACGGTAAGGTGGCCGGTTCGATGGTGTGCTTCCAGGTATCAGATCAATAGTATGATCCTCAGGACGAGCGGGTGGTAACTCGCCTGGCAGGCCCTCTGAAAAGCAATCGGCATGAGTGGGGAGAAAATCTTGGCGTTCTTTATCAAGTTCAGACATATTTGTCCTATTCTCATCATTCAACTCTTTCAAAAAGAGAAACAGACTGGATTTCATTAAGTTTGAAACGGCCGAAGCCGATACAATCGGGACAGACTCGCCCTTAAGTTTTACATCAAGTACAATAATTCAGCCCTTCTCTTGAAGAGTGAGCTTGGGTCGTGCATCCTTTTCTTTCTTTTCTAGGTTGCTCTTCCTCTTTCTACTTTCATTGTTCGAAGTCTGTTCGGTCCTTTGCGTCATGATTTCATCTGTGGGGTAGGTCAAGCTGCTTGAATGAATGGCAAAACCCCGTTTCGCATGACTTATCAGTTCCTGAATGGAATTTGACTTTTGCTCTAAGCAGTGATCTCGGATCTTTGTAGGAAGTCCCAAGGTAAACCGCTCAATTTGTTCTTTGAACGAGATCTTCCTAAATGAAGAGGCTGGTAGAAAAGAGCTCCAGAATCTCTTGCAATATACGTCCAATGTATCCTTCTTGGTCATCCGAAGATGGTTCCAAGCAGTTCGTTTGTCGCGTTCGTACCCGAGTCAGCCAAGAAGAAATAAAAAGTCTTTTAAATTTCAGCCATTTAACTGGCGCTGTCTTGTTCAATAAAAGCGTGGACCACCAAGTTCGAGCATTTCCCTTGAAGTAAGAGGTAGCCCTCCGAATCTTGGAGTGCTCTGAGTAACGCCCTCTAGAGAAAGCTATGTCAAACTGTTGTATGAAGGCCAAAGCCTTTGAAGCATCTCACTAGAAAACATGTCAAATTTAATTGACTGTCCACCTTCTTTGAACTCTCGGACTTTCTTGCTTTTATCTTCCAAAAAGTTAAACTGGTTGGCTTTATAGAAATTCTTCTTTTTTGCATAAAAGTTGCTGTCGTCAAAGTCCGAACTATCCGAAGACGAGTCCTCTGTAGAACTCTCTGTAGACTTCTTTGCCTTTTTCTTGCCCTTTCCGAAGCTTTGCTTTTTGCTTTGCTTTTTTGCCTTTTCTATCTTCTTCGCTCGAGTCAGAGGAGCTAGAAGAACTCGAAGAAGAAGAAGAAGAAGAAGAACAGGTGTAACAAACTGTTGTCGTGTCAAAGCCTAAAGAATGGAGCCAACTTACAGATGTGGCCGAGGGGCCTAAACCCTAAGAAGAACAAGTAATAGAAGAAGTCCTACCAACTTATGGGGACCCTGTTCGATGGGGCCCAAGTGACATAAAGGAAGAAAATAAAGCAGGATCCGGACACACGCCAAAAATTAATGACGTGGCAGATTTCGGAAAATTGCACTGGCATGATGACGTGGCAGGCTGTACAGATTTCTGTAAATTACGCTGACAGCTTTTGGCATTGCTTTTTGGACCAGAAGCTTTTGAGTTTTGAAAGCTTTTTACTGTAACTGCTTTTTAGGCCAAGGGCCTTTAACTATGAGGCTAGGGCTCATTCTCTGGCATGCTTCGTAGAGAAGGTGCAGAGTCTGGAGTACCGGCTTGTACTGTGTTGATGCAATATAAAGAAATACCGAAAGGGGCGCCAAGGTTTGGGGCCAATACTCTCTAGGGTGGAATTCTGCCACTCCGTGTCGCGTGTCGCCTCTCTCTTTAAGTTCAATTGTTATTGAAGTGCTAAAAGTCTGTTCAGTCTGTTCTTTTCTATTGGCATGTGGTGCCCGTCTTGTGACAGTGGTATCAGAGCATCAGGCGTGTGCTTTTCTGAAAGCATACCGGTCCTACAAACAAAAGAGCAAACAGAGCTTTTGGAATTTTGTTTGAGATATCTTCGCCCTCCAACCCAGACTTATTAGCCACTCCCACCTTTATTTCATCGCGCATCAAGCGCCTCCCGTCTTCAGCGCAGTGTCTTACGGGCATAAGCCAATTAAGAACCCAATACTTGGAAATCATGGATTCAGCAGAATATTTGCAGTTCCTGCTCAACGAACTCCACGACATTCTTTCGCGGCATCCTCAACAGAATCTTCCGATGCTGCAAAGTTTTCAACAATTTTTGAACTACATGTTACCCCTCTGATGCCTCAGGTGGTACCTCCTCCTCCGGCACCAGAAAGTACGAGAGCTTTCAACCGGCAACCTTCTCAGCAGTCTGTTCCAATCGGGGGAGTCTTCAGGAATATGGTGCAGCCATCTGACCCTGATCCAGTGCAATTGCCTTTGCCCCCACCTCCACCACCGCCACCAGGGTACAATGGTTGGAGCCCATATGGATACCCTTATTATCCATACTTGGGATATGCGCCTAACCAACCCAAAGATTTCAAAGATGGTGGCACGATAGTCAAATTTTTCACTTTTTCCGGGGTGAAAGATCGCAAGAAAGCATTGCAGTTCCTACAACCTTTTTACAACATCTATGCTTTGGGGAACTATACAGAAGAATCCAAGATTTCTCGAGCAGCGGGATTTCTTAAAGATAATGCTATGCAATGGTGGAGTTCAATCGCGACACAACAACATGCTCCAAGGACCTGGCAAGCTTTCAAGATAGTTTTTGCACGCAGTTACATGACTTTGATGTTTGAAGTCCGGATTTTGGCAGAGTGGGGCAACTTGAAAATGCTTGCCACCGAAACCATGGACGAATGTAACCAAAGGTTTCTAGACATGTACCTTCCGGTGTCTTTTTTTAGATCTGTTCCTTTGGAGGCCCAGTGCGAGCGATACACCATTGGACTACCATCACCATTGGAGGAATATTGTCTATCCAAGCAAGTCTCTACCATGCAAGAACTTATGGACCATGCCGCGGTCGGCTACAAACTGATGAAAGGAAAGCTAGAGTTTATCACAGAAGAATCTTCAGCCACTAACCACAACTCTCGGCAACAACGAACAAATTCTCGAGAATCTTGTGAAAGTCAACCATAAAGGCCTCATTTGACACCTCAATAACGAGACACCTTACTACAAAAAGGCTGATGTTTTGGATGCTTTCAAACAGGACATAACTATTTTGGTTGTCCCCAACGCACTGACAGACTTGCGGAGCCGACTCCCGCGTCGACGGTCGACAAAAACTTAGGACCATCTCCAGCCAAACGAGCTAAACCGGACATTGGATTAGTACTTGACATCTATGGCATACGCCTTGAAAGTACAAATGAGTTGTGTCGAGCATATGGCAAAGTCAACGGTTTGAAAGCCCTAATTTTCTTTGACCCAGGAGCTACAAAGAACTTCATCCATCCACAATTCTTGAAGCAGATGGACTTTGATTATGATGCAAAGGGTGGAGAAATTGAAGCTGAGCTAGCCACAGGGCAAACTCAAAAAGTGGTACCACTCATTGGTGCTCTTCTAGTGACTATCATGGAAAAGCCGATTTCCACATTATGAAGTCCGACAATCGTGACGTTCTATTAGGCATGCCTTGGCATGACAAGAACGATGCGACTCTCCAAGTTCGGAACCGAACCATCACCGTGATGCAGAAGGGCAAGCCAGTTGTCCTCAAAGTTCAGTTGTCCAAACAAAACCCTGAATGAACCCTCTAGTTGTTCTATAGTTAGATACTTTTGAACTTTGTTTGAGAAAGTATTGTTTGAAGCTTTGTTTGAAATGGATGGTATCTGTTTTGAACTTGTCTTGGTGCCGATTTGAATTGTTTGAGTCTGGTTTTAACACTGGTTTTATTTATTGGTGATTTTACTCTCGGGTGGAGTAGTGAGAAAAGATGTTTGAGAATGCTTGTTCATACTCATGGCCCGGACCCTTGTGGTTATTTGTGGGGGGAGTATTGCATGATTGAAAAGTGTGGTTTTAACTCATGGCCCAGACCCTTGTGGTTATTTACGGGGGGAGTATTGTTGTTGTTACTCATGGCCCGGACCTGCATGGTTATTTACGGGGGGAGTATTAAGAAGTTTGAGCAGTGGTTACTCTCAGCACCTCCAAACGACGCAGGCTGCGGTCCGGGGGCGTTTGGTTGTAAAAGGCCTCTATATCTCATGGTCCGGACCTTTTTAGGTTATTTGCGGGAGGAGTGATGAGGGAGTCGTTGAACAGCTCATGGCCCGGACCTGGATGGTTATTTGTGGGGGGAGTGTTCATCGGCGGCTTTATGTTTCTATGTCTTGTAACATGCATATGTGACCATTTGTGTTGCATTGTGATGTGCCAATTACTGAATATTCCTAATTGGATGAGATTGCCTGGGTATGTAATTTTTTAGTACATCAAGACACCTGTGGAAGATCGGTATGGTCTGGGTGCGATGACTATATTTTACTACGTCGGGATATCAAGAGTTCCAATCTGGACGAAAGGAGAAGCTAACTCCTTAATAAAAAGAACAAACTGAATGTCCCTTGGAATGACCCTCGGAAATTTTTGAGCTAACTTGAGTTGTTTTGCAGATATGCTGTAATTACGGATGATTACTCTCTTTCAAGAAGGGGAGATGTAACAAACTGCTGACGTGTCAAAGCCTAAAGAATGGAGCCAACTTACAGATGTGGCCGAGGGGCCTAAACCCTAAGAAGAACAAGTAACAGAAGAAGTCCTACCAACTTATGGGGACCCCGTTCGATGGGGCCCCAAGTGACATAAAGGAAGAAAATAAAGCAGGATACGGACACACGCCAAAAATTGATGACGTGGCAGATTTCGGAAAATTGCACTGGCATGATGACATGGCAGGCTGTATGGATTTCCGCGTTTTGCGTTGGCTGATGACGTGGCAAGCTGTACGGATTTCCGTAAATTACGCTGGCAGCTTTTGACATTGCTTTTTGGACCAGAAGCTTTTGAGTTTTAAAAGCTTTTTACTGTAACTGCTTTTCAGGCCAAGGGCCTTTAAATATGAGGCTAGGGCTCATTCTCTGGCATGCTTTCTAGAAAAGGTGCAGAGTCTGGAGTACCGGCTTGTACTGTGTTGATGCAATATAAAGAAATACCGAAAGGGGCGCCAAGGTTTGGGGCCAATACTCTCTGGGGTGGAATTCTGCCACTCCGTGTCGCGTGTCGTTTCTCTCTTTAAGTTCAGTTGTTACTGAAGTGCTAAAAGTCTGTTCAGTCTGTTCTTTTCTATTGGCATGTGGTGCCCGTCTTGTGACAACTGGGTACTCCTTCAAATCGAACATGCTTCTTCTATTTTCTTGGCGATGTAAATGTAGACTGACGACCCAAATAACCCGGGAAGTCAGTTCCTTTCTTCTGATTTTTGTCGTGCTTTTCTACTTTGTTATGCCCGTCAAAAAGCTGAGAAATCCGTGCATCAACCACCTCTTCTAATTCTTGCTTTGTATACATCCTTGGAGTAGGAGGTTTCTTGAGTGCCGGTTTGAGGGGTGGTTCTGTGGTTTGCCGCCACTATGAATGCACCTCGTCGAAGGAGGTTTGGCTCATAAATTTTGCAAATTTCGGGTCCTTCGCAAAATTTAGCATCATCTTTGTTGCATCGTCGATCAATCGTCGACGCTCCATCTCTTCGAGCTCGCCTGAGTAGGCTGAGGCGGGTGGTACTTGAAACCGGCCTGTTCAATCCAAAAAGGGCGGTAGACTTTACTTTAAACCTTGATTTAGCTTTCACCCATTATTAGTCGTCTATTTTACCTGTACTTTCAAGACACAACAAAGGGGAGAGGGATACAGGCTGCTAGATTGCACCTGTATGAGTAGACGGACACCAGATTGGCCCCTAACTTAGGCGCCCCTTTCGGTATTTCTTTATTGTTCAAAAGAGGGAATAAACGCTGTGGTTCCTACAAGCTGCCCCGCACAAACTCGGCTGAATTTCCACTGTTCCAGCCCGATTTCGGCAGCATAACTGTACTAGAACCCTTCACGGTCAGTATTCCCACGCATTGACTGACTTTCCCGACGCATACGGGCACTTTGCAAAACCTGGCGAGAATCTGCAGCACGCTGAATTCTCTGTTTTCAGCCCTGAAAATGCGCCAGATCGCCTGTACAGCGGTCCCCTTGCGTCCCCGAACCTCCTGGGGGTATTAGGGTCCGTTTAGGGCCAAAACCCTAAACCTGCAAAAATACACAGCAGGCTGTAATTCACTGTTTCGGGCTCCGTTTCGCGTGCCGGTCGCATCCCTAGCAAGTCCTCGAGCTCCCGCACCTGTAGGGCTACTTGCCCTTTGAATCGGACGAGATTTCTGGCGTGAAACCTCTCCGAATTCACCTGTACCTGCGGGGGGGATTAGCCGCTAGCTAATCCAGTACCTGTGCAAGAGGCTCTTGCCTCGGCAATCGCGCATGAACCCACACAACTGTACATTGGTCAAATGAAGAGCCCACTAGAGGGACATAACATACTGCCAAAGGGGAGAGAGAGGGCAGTGCGTAGCGTGCAGGGCATCACTCCTGGCACCGCACTGTGCATAAGAGGGAAAGCAAGCACTCCATAGCTCTTAACCTGTGACAGAGACTTGCAAAATGAGCCTCCCAACTATAAATCACGTTTTTGCCTTCTCTATAAGTAGTAAACTGGCCTCAAAGTGCCAAGTGTCACTCATTTGTGCATTTTCCCGCTTTAGACCCTCGGGTCTAAAAATATCTCACCTGCAGCCTCTGTTGACTTGGCCACAGAGTAACAAAATGATCCCCATGTCAAACTGCACGTAATGACGCGAAGACATTTTCAGGTCCCAAAATAGCAGTTCCCTAAATTTTAGGAGATGCTGCCATTGTATCTTTCTAGGTCATCCGACCCTCTTTGTACACTGCGGCCACATCCAAAACTGAAATGTAGCCTCTGTAGCAAAGGATTCCACTTTGGCTAGTCAATGACCCCACTTGGCTAACCATAGTCCTTGTCCAACCTTAGTGCTCTCTTGCCCTCAGGCCTGGACTCCCTCTGGACAGTTCCACACTAGCTATGCAATGCAGGGCAGTTAGATTTCCCGAGGGGTGTTTCCAAAAAGTGAAAGTAAATAGATAATAAGAAAGAAATCAACAAAAAGGATAGATAGTAGTCACACACTGGTGACATACCCCCCTCCTGAAATCTCAAACGTCCTCGTTTGCATCTATGTCGTACATGCTTACTGTCAACACTGATGTATTCAACACCTGTCGACACATATACGACACATACATGCTCATTGTCAACCCTGGTGTATTCAACACCTCGTCGACTCATGTATTGCCTGCGTGTGAACCCTGTCCCAATGACATAGTGGTAGCTTCGCACTCTGCCATTGCTTTGAGTCACGAACTTTCCAATGACAAAATGGTAGCTGCACATTTTGCCACTGTCTTATAGTACACGTTGGATCCCGTAACACTTGCGAGCATACCCAAACCGACAGTTTAAGAATGCAGTTACACATGTACTCTTTAATAGAAGCAATCACTGTATCCTTGACAGACTGACAAGAAATACTCACTTCTATAGCACTAACCAAACTTTTGGACATTCCATAAGAGCAATTGCCAAACTGACAATCTGTACAGCTCTAACATTCATGTAACAGGTATTTGATTTGAGCTCACTTTAAATACCATGTACATCATTTGTTTCAAAAGCCATTGTCACACTGACAATCCATTTAGCTTTGAAACTCAAGGGGTCAAGGTAGGTTGCAAATCGAAGGCTTCCAGGTAGAGTGATAACACAGTTGGTGACTCTGCAAGTTCACCTTCTTCCATCCACTTAGCATCCATTGTTGGATAGTTTCTGAACTTTACCAAGTAACGCCTAGCAACCTTGCCTTTCACTTTCCTTTCTTTGTGTGCCAAAATCTGTTCAGGGACCAAGATCTCGTCAAGTTCCTCGACTTCCGGCTGATCTTCAGCTGGCATATCTTCTGGCACATCACCCACATAGGGTCTGAGAAGACTCACATGAAACGCATTGTGAATCTTCCAACTGCCAGGCAATTTCAGCCTATATGCAACATCACTGATTATGTCGCACACTTGAAAAGGCCCATAGTAACGCATGCTGAGCTTTGGAAACACTCTTTCCTTGCCCTTCATCTTCTTTAACCTTGCCTTTTCAAACCGTAGAAGCACCCAATCACCAAGTGAATATACCACTTCACGACGGTGACGATCAGCTGCTTTCTTTTGCTTTGCCTGAGTCCTTTCTAAGGCCACTTTGACCTTCTTGTACATTTCATCCATGTCTTGAACATACTTATCTGCTTCAAATATCTTGTCCTTTGTATGCAGTATGGGAGGAACTTTCTTGCCACCTTCAACTATTTCAAAAGGTGCCTTGCCAGTTGATGAATGCACTGTATTATTGTATGCATACTCCACCAATGGCAAATACTGCTCCCACTTTCCTTTATGCTCTGACACATAGCACTTCAGCAGATCTAGGACAGTAGAATTTGCCTCTTCTGACTGCCCATCTGTTTGAGGATGAAATGACGAAGAGAATTTGAGCGTGGTACCCATATTCTCAAACAAGCCTTTCCAGAACAAACTAGTCATGCGTGGATCACGGTCGCTAATAATCGACTGTGGCATGCCATGATACTTGAAAATATTGCTCATAAACAAGCGTGCCATCTGATCTGGCTTTATCTTCTTCCTGACAGGAATAAAATGAGCCTGTTTGCTGAATCTGCAAATAATGGTCCAAATACCATCATTTCCTGTCTGCGTTCTCGGAAGATCAAAGATAAAATCCATAGCAATACTTTCCCATGGTTTATCTGGAATAGGTAGTGGTTGCAATAACCCTGGTGCCTTTTGCCTGTCAAACTTGACCTTTTGGCATATTAGGCATTCTCGCACAAAGGCATCCACATCTCTTCTCAATGTAGGCCAATAGAAGAATGTCTCAACCGCTTTAACTGTAGCATCGATACCACGATGCCCTGCATACGGTGGGACATGACTCTCTTCCATAACTTTGCGTCGCAATGGGTTTGTGACACACAATCTGCCATGCATCATCATGAACCCGTCTTTAAGAAGATAGTGTTCATGACGTTGTCCATCCATTAGTTGCTCGAAGACCCTTGCAAAATCTTCATCATTTGCATACTGTTCTCTCATATCATCAAGTTCATGATGATAAGGAATCGACACAGCTGAAATTTGTGGCTTCCTTGACAAGGCATCAGCCACAACGTTCTTCTTGCCTTCCACATGCACAATCTGAAAATGGAACATGGACAAGATATTTGCCCATCGCATATGCTTCTCAGATAACTTTGTTTGTGTCAAGAAGTATCGCAAGGTCTGATGGTCCGTTTGGACAACGAAATCTGCACCTAGCAGGTAGTGTTTCCAACTTAAGAGCGCATGAATCACATCCAGTAACTCTTTCTCATAGACCTGCATGGTCATCTCTGGCCCTTGCAAAATTCTGCTCTCATAGGCTACTACCCTGCCATCTTGCATTAGCACTGCACCAATGCTACTACCGCAGGCATCACACTGGACCACAAATGACTTCCTAAGATCCGGCAACACAATGACTGGATCTGAAGTCATCTTTTCCTTTAAGAGATTAAAAGCTGAAATCTCTTTCTGTGTCCATCTGAAGGTGACTGCCTTCTTTTGAAGAGCATGTAAAGGTGAAGCAATCTCAGCGAAATTTCGAATAAACCTTCTGTAATAGGAGCATAGTCCCAAAAAGCTTCGGACATCATGCACCGTCTTCAAATTTGGCCATGACTTGATCGCTTCGACTTTTGCAGGATCCATTCTGACACCATCCTTTGAGACAATGTGTCCCAGAAAGTGAATCTCTTCCAGAAAAAACTCACTTTTCTTTGCATTGATGAGCAACCTATGACTGCGTAGCTCTTTGAACACAATGGCCAAGTGATGCCTATGCTCCTCTTCATTCTTTGAGTAGACTATCATGTCATCAAAGAACGTACCAACAAACTGCTGGTGTGGACGGAAAATTCTGTCCATCATCCTATTAAACGTAGCAGGAGCATTTGTGAGACCAAAGGGCATCACTAAAAATTCGTAAAGGCCAAACGTTGTTCTAAAAGCAGTCTTGTGCACATCCTCTGATCTAATGCGGATCTGATGATACCCACTCTTTAGATCTATCCTGCTAAACATAGCTGCTCCTTCTAATTTGTCCATAATATCATCAATTCTAGGTATAGGGAACCTATTCTTGATGGTATTCTTGTTCAGTGCACGGTAGTCGATGCACATACGCCATGAGCCATCTTTTTTCTGCACCAACAATACTGGAGAACAGAATGGAGATGAACTGGGCTGAATCAGCCCTTTTTCTAACAGCTCCTGTACTTGGCCCATTATCTCTTTCTGCTGAGCCGCACTAACCCTGTACGGAGGCTTATTTGGTGGGCTACAGCCTGGCACCAAATCTATCGCATGGTCCTCGGGTCTCTCTGGCGGTAATTGAGACGGTAATGAATCGGAAAAACAGTCACTATACTGTTGTAAAAACATTGATCTTTCTTTATCTAGCACAGATAAATTTGATTCATCACAATCTGACACTTCACGTGCAAAAACCAAGTACGCAGAAAGATGCTTTTTCATTACAGAAGTAATAGCAGAAGCTGATACAGTAGGAATAGACTCCCCTTTAAGCTTTACATCCAGAATGTGAGTCTTTCCCCTACTCTGTACAGTGATCTTTTTGTTGTAGGCATCCATGATTCCCTGTACACGAAATAACCAAGGAATACCTAACAACACATCACATCCGTCCAGTGGCATGATGTAAAATTCTTCAGCATCTACATAGGACTGGATATGTAGACGCAACTTTCCAATGATGGGTGTCACAGCCTCTGTATGGCCAGGACATGCCAAACCTGCCTCTGCTGTATACCCCATCTCTTCAGGTCTGATTCCCAACTTTGAAGCCAATTCTTTGTAGGACAGTTGTAAGCAATGTGGCCAGGCTGCTCACATATAAAGCATTTGTTCTCTGTCCTCAGGACCTTCTTTTGCTCTTCTGACTTGCGAGGAAAACGTCTTTTCCATTTCTTTGCTGGTCCTTTTTCTGATTCAGCCGTAGCTTTGTCTTTCCCTGCGTTGGCCGACTCCTGAGTCCCTTTAGGAGCCTCATTGGGAACGTGCTTCTTGGCTGAATTTTTCTTGCCTGATCCTGCCTTGACGCCAGTGTTAAATTCACAATCTTCTCCCTTGAGCAAACCATTGCCAGTGTTTGCTACCTCGATGAGCTGCGTCAAAGTAGTGACTTTTGTCTTCGTACAGTACTTTCTCAATCCTTTAGGTAGGCCACAACAGTATTTTTCAATCTGTTCTGTCAATGGCACAAACCTATAGGAAGTTACTGGAAGTAGAGCTTTCCAAAACTTCCGATTGTAATCATCCAGATTTCTGCAAGTGGCAGCATTTAGCTGGTGCCATTCTGTCATGACATCTGCTTCGAAATCATCAGATAACCATGCTGCTGCAAAAATCTGCTTGAAGTAAATCCATGTGGACGGAGCTTGCCCTTGAAGCAATAAAGTTGTCCACCATTGTCCCGCATTCCCTGTCAAGAAAGTGGCTGCCTTGCGGACCTTTGAAGCCTCTGTAAAGTTTCCCCCTGCATAGGCCTTGTCAAACTGCTGGAGGAATGAAAGAGCCTTCTTCCTGTCATCAAACCCTGTAAAGGTCGTGAATGACACTCCTTTGCCACCTTCTTTGTACGGAGTTGGCCTCTCCAGCGGCGTTAAATTGTCATATGGAAGTGACTGAAACATGGGAACACTAATAGGGTTCATCTGTGTTCCTTGGCCGCTATTAACTTGACCTGGAAATGCCATATTTGGCTGCTGATTTGTAATTCCAGCCATACCAAAATTTGCTTGTGGCATCCCAAATTGTCCCTGAGTGCTTTGAAACCCTGGTTGCATACCCATGACACTGTACATGGGGTTAGGCATCATCGTTTGAGCACCCGCAAACACTGTTCCTGGCGTATAAAACTGATTTCCAGGTGCATGACCAGCCATGCTCTGAAATACCGATCCACCTCCAAAATAGCCAGGGTGTACTGAAGGTGGTGGGAAGACCTGTTGCATAGCCTGTAGGTTGCTTCCCTGCCCATTAGAACCAGCTATAGGCTGCTGAAAGGTGGCGGGCTGAATTGGTACAGCTTGAAAAACTGGCATCTCAGCCACCTGTTCTTGCACCTTAGGCATACGTTGTGGAGACTGCATGTTCTCCGTCAAGTGTACAGGTGTTTCCATTGACTGTGCGGTATGAATCACCTGTGTTCGAGCCTTAACAGGCTTTTGAATATGATCCAGTGACCCAACTTGCTGAGACGGAACAAGAGGTTGCAGAAAGGCTAAAAACCTTGGGTTCTGCATTACTTGTGTGAACATAGCCACAGCAGTAGCCAACTGGGTCCTGAATATATCATCATCAGTCTGTGGTGGTCTTGAGGACTCACCCACTTCATGTGTCTGTTGACCCTGTGAAGAGGAAACCTCTTCAGTCACATCATCTGGTCTGTCAGCCATAATTACAATTCCCTGTGTCTCGTCTATGATCCCTGTGTCTTCAAGCCCAAAACTGACCAAGGCTCACTTCTATGGGAAAAAGTGATTTAATCCCGTCGATGGAACCATGAAACCGGCCTGTTCAATCCAAAAAGGGCGGTAGACTTTACTTTAAACCTTGATTTAGCTTTCACCCATTATTAGTCGTCTATTTTACCTGTACTTTCAAGACACAACAAAGGGGAGAGGGATACAGGCTGCTAGATTGCACCTGTATGAGTAGACGGACACCAGATTGGCCCCTAACTTAGGCGCCCCTTTCGGTATTTCTTTATTGTTCAAAAGAGGGAATAAACGCTGTGGTTCCTACAAGCTGCCCCGCACAAACTCGGCTGAATTTCCACTGTTCCAGCCCGATTTCGGCAGCATAACTGTACTAGAACCCTTCACGGTCAGTATTCCCACGCATTGACTGACTTTCCCGACGCATACGGGCACTTTGCAAAACCTGGCGAGAATCTGCAGCACGCTGAATTCTCTGTTTTCAGCCCTGAAAATGCGCCAGATCGCCTGTACAGCGGTCCCCTTGCGTCCCCGAACCTCCTGGGGGTATTAGGGTCCGTTTAGGGCCAAAACCCTAAACCTGCAAAAATACACAGCAGGCTGTAATTCACTGTTTCGGGCTCCGTTTCGCGTGCCGGTCGCATCCCTAGCAAGTCCTCGAGCTCCCGCACCTGTAGGGCTACTTGCCCTTTGAATCGGACGAGATTTCTGGCGTGAAACCTCTCCGAATTCACCTGTACCTGCGGGGGGGATTAGCCGCTAGCTAATCCAGTACCTGTGCAAGAGGCTCTTGCCTCGGCAATCGCGCATGAACCCACACAACTGTACATTGGTCAAATGAAGAGCCCACTAGAGGGACATAACATACTGCCAAAGGGGAGAGAGAGGGCAGTGCGTAGCGTGCAGGGCATCACTCCTGGCACCGCACTGTGCATAAGAGGGAAAGCAAGCACTCCATAGCTCTTAACCTGTGACAGAGACTTGCAAAATGAGCCTCCCAACTATAAATCACGTTTTTGCCTTCTCTATAAGTAGTAAACTGGCCTCAAAGTGCCAAGTGTCACTCATTTGTGCATTTTCCCGCTTTAGACCCTCGGGTCTAAAAATATCTCACCTGCAGCCTCTGTTGACTTGGCCACAGAGTAACAAAATGATCCCCATGTCAAACTGCACGTAATGACGCGAAGACATTTTCAGGTCCCAAAATAGCAGTTCCCTAAATTTTAGGAGATGCTGCCATTGTATCTTTCTAGGTCATCCGACCCTCTTTGTACACTGCGGCCACATCCAAAACTGAAATGTAGCCTCTGTAGCAAAGGATTCCACTTTGGCTAGTCAATGACCCCACTTGGCTAACCATAGTCCTTGTCCAACCTTAGTGCTCTCTTGCCCTCAGGCCTGGACTCCCTCTGGACAGTTCCACACTAGCTATGCAATGCAGGGCAGTTAGATTTCCCGAGGGGTGTTTCCAAAAAGTGAAAGTAAATAGATAATAAGAAAGAAATCAACAAAAAGGATAGATAGTAGTCACACACTGGTGACAGTACTCCTCGCATGAATCTTCGTCGGATCTCTTCCCGCATCTCCGGATGCAGAGGAACTCAACTGATCTCTGTTTGAATCCATAAGTGCCGCGTAAAAAGGATCGGATTTCCCGGTAGGAGAGAAATCGGCCGTGCTCTGATACCACTGTAACAGACTTGGACACTCCAAGTCGGGATTCTACCGCGACATTACAAGAATTCACTTCAAAACAGTTCACAGTTCACAATTGATTTGACACGGCCCGACGGAGTTCCGTGCCTAGAGATATTGGCCCCTTTCGGTATTTCTTTTTGTATTAAATCTGTTGCCAAAGTACAATAGAGTGGTTGGGACTCACTCTCAGACTCTGCGTCCAGATGCTCTGAGAAGTGAGAGCCCAACAACACTCATAAAGAGATTACCAGGCCCCAAAAGCTGTACATCAAAAGCTTGTAAAAATAAAGCATCAAGGTTCTCTCTCTCTCTCTCTCTCTCTCTTTCTCTTGCGTAAATTAAAGCAAGTCAAAAGCTGCTACTCTCTGTCGTAAACAGCGCCGCAAAAAGCGAATTTTTGTACAACAGTGCTTTTCTCGCCGCAAAACCCGGAGCTACCCGTACGGCAGTGCCACGTCATCATTTCAGTCGGAATTCGCGGGACTGTCCATGCACAACAAGGATAGGTGTGTGTATACAAGGGCTGCCACATCACTGGATTGTGACAAGGAAAGCTGCCACCTTCTTGAAAGGAAATGCGTGTGCGTGGTTATGAAGCCGATGTCATGACGGATTGGCACCAACTCAATGCGGCTTCTTGCAAAAGCTTAGAGGAGCACAATCGGAAGTTTTGTAAAGCGCTGCTCTCAGTAACTTCCTACAGGTTCGTGCCAGTGACAAAGCAGATTGAGAAGTATTGTTGTGTGCTGCCTAAAGGGCTCAGGAACTACTATACAAAGAACATAGTGGCCACCCTTACTCAGCTTATGGAAGTTGCCAACACTGGTGAGGGGTTAGAAAGGGCATAGAAAGCTAAGGACTCAGCTGACACGTCTGGAGGACAGGCAAAGAAACAGAAAAAGAGGCCTTTGGTGCGCAAATTGTTCGAAGAGAAGAAGGCTTTAATGGTGAGAATAAATGCTTTATTTGTGAGCAGTGTGGGCATTTTACTGCAGACTGTCCACAGAGAAAGAGGCTAGCGGACTTAGAGGACAAAGAGGACAAGGAAGGGAAAAGCCCAAACCCTCAACAGGTTTGGTGCCAGACATGGTAGGTGATAGGCCAAACTCGGATGCTAGTGAGTTATGCAGAGCGTGGGGTAAAGTTAGGGAACATACATCACTTATTTTCTTTGTTCTAGGTGCTAAGGAAAACTTTATCGCACTAGAGTTGGCTATCAGATTGGGCATCAAAGTTGAAGAGATGGTACACAACAAAGGCAGGTTTGGCATGTCTTGGCCATTTAGAGTGTATTACTCCTATCATTGGAAAGCTGCGTTTGCATATCCAGTCGTATGTGGACACAAAAGAATTTTATATCATGCCATTGAAAGGGTTCAATGCTTTGTTGGGGATCCCATGCCTTCAACAAAAAGATAACCTTGCAGCATAGGGACAAAATTGACATCTTGGATGTAAAGCTTAAAGGGGAGTCTGTCCCTATTGTATCAGCTTCGGCTGTCACTTCTGTAATTAAAAAAACATCTTTCTACTTGCTTGATTTTTGCACATGATGTTTCAAATAATTGTTAGACAAATTTATCTGTATTAGATAAAGAAAGGTCAGCATTCTTGCGAGAGCTTAGTGACTGTTATTCTGATTTATCACCGTCTCAGTGGCCACCAAAGAGGCCTGAGGATCATGCGATAGATTTGGTGTCAGGTTGTAGCCCACCAAATAGACCTCCCTACAGGGTTAGCGCGGCCGTGCAGAAAGAGATTATGAGCCAAGATGAGGAGCTGTTAGAAAAAGGGCTGATTCAACCTAGTTCTTCACCCTTTTGCTCCCCAGTGCTTCTAGTGCAGAAGAAGGATGGCTCTTGGCGCATGTGTATTGATTGCCGCGCGAAGAATACCACCAAGAACATGTTTCCTATTACAAGGATTGATGATATTCTTGACCGTGTAGAGGGTGCAGCCATAGGCTATACCTTAAGAGTGGATACCATCAGATTTGTATTAGGCCAGAGGATGTGCACAAGATTGCATTTAGAACGACATTTGGTTTTTACAAGTTCTCAGGGATGCCATTTGGTCTTAAAAATGCTACTCCTACGTTCAATAGGATGATGGATCGGATTTTGCACCCATATCAAAAGTTTGTTGGCACATTCTTTGATGACATGATAGTCTATTCAAGAAAGAATGAAGAGGAGCATAGCGTCACTTGACCATTGTGTTCGAAGCATAGTTACCCGGAACGCAGAACGGGAACGTCGACGGGATCCCCTGCGGAAGGGGGGAACGGCGAGGGGTCCCGAATGGGAACGGCACGGAACGGGAGGCATAAAAACACCCAAATAATTCAATTTTAAGCTCTGTGTGATTGAATGATAGTAGTTTCAGAGTTCTTTGACTCTAATACTCACAAAAAACTTGATTTGAAGACCATTCAACCTTACTATGGCAAACGTGTGTCGTATAGGCTTGAAAGGGCAGGAGGGGCGCGGAGAGAGAGAACTTGAAACTTTGAAAGTTGAGAGAGAGAGAGAGGGAGAGAGCTTGAGAGAGAGGGGGAGAGGGAGAGAGCCTTGTAGACTCTAGAGTCTAGAGTCTAGACTAATGAGGCTAGAGCTTGAGAGTCAAGACTCGAGACTCGAGCCGTTCCAAGCCATAAAACCCCTCTGGAACGCTGTTCCGGCGTTCCTAGCCCACAGGGTGGCGTTCCCCGCTAACTATGGTTCGAAGAGCTACGCAGTTACATTCAATCCTAAGAAATGTGAATTCTTCTTATAAGAGATCCACTTTCTAGGCCACACAGTGTGTAACAAGGCGGGCACCACGTGCCAATAGAAAAGAACAGTCTGAACAGACTTTTAGCACTTCAATAACCACTTAACTGAGAGAGAGAGAGAGAGAGAGAGAGAGAGAGAGAGAGAGAGAGAGAGAGAGAGAGAGAGAGACAACACGCGACATGGAGTGGCGGAATTCCACCCCAGAGAGTATTGGCCCCAAACCTTGGCGTCCCTTTCGGTATTTCTTTATATTGCATTATCAAAGTACAAGTCGGTACTCCATCCTTTGCACCTTCGTCCAGAAGCATGCCAGAGAATGAGCCCTAGCCTCATATTTAAAGGCCCTAGGCCCAAAAGCAGTTTACATGAAAAGCCTTCAAACTCAAAAGCATCTGGTCCAAAAGCAATGCCCAAAAAACTGCCAGCTTGATTTACAGAAATCCGTACAACTGCCACATAAGTAGTACAAATCATGGAAATCCGTACAGGCTGCCACGTCACTCATGTTAGCGCAATTTTCGGGCTGTCCGTACAGCTGCCACATTATCAGCTGCTGCGCAAGTCTTTGTGTGTGTGTGTGTGTGGGTCCTACTTTATTTTAATTCCTTTATGTCACTTGGGCCCCATCAAACGGGGTCCCATAAGTTGGTAGGACTTCTTCTTCTACTATTGCTTGTTCTTCTTAGGGTTTAGGCCCCTCGGCCGTGATCTGAAGGTTGGCTCTGTTCTTCATTGACTTGACACGTTAGCAGTTTGTGACATCCCCCCTTCTTGAAAGAAAGTAATCGTCCGCAATTACAGCATACCTGCAAAACAACTCATGTTAGCTAAAAAATTTTCGAGGGACATTCTGAGGGACAATCAATTCGCTCTTTTTTTTTTTGTTAAGGAGTTGGCTTCTCCTTCCGTCCATATCGGAACTCTTGATATTCTGGCGTAGTTAAATTAGCAATCACACCCAGACTGCATTGATCTTCCACGGGTGTCTTAATGCACTAAAATTACATACCCAGGCAATCTCATCCAATTAGGAATATTCAGTGGTTGGCACATAACAATGCAACACAAAGGCTCACATATTCATGTTACAAGACACAACAAAGAGCGTTGCTGAGCACTCCCCCCATACAAATGGTCTGCGGTATGAAGCTACTTAATGACTACCTCGTCACTCCCCCCGCAAATAACCTAAAAAAGTCCGGGCCATGAGCTCAGAAGATTGTACAACCAAACGCTCCCCAGACCGCAATCTGCGTCGTTTGGAGGTTCAAGCACCCAGACATCGACCTCCGGGGTTCCGAGGTTTTCAAACATACAACGAAACGCTCCCCAGACATCGGCCTGCGTCGTTCCGAGGTTCAAACAATACCAAAACAATATTTCTCACTTCTCCACCCGGGAGTAAAATCACCAATCAGGGAAACCAGTATTAGAGCCAGAGTCAAACAATTCAAATCGGCACCAAGACATGCTTAAAACAGATACCATCCATTTCAAACAAATTTCAAAAAAGATCACCAAACAAGTTCTCAAACAGATTTCAAACTTAAAAAGCAATCTCGACATATGTTGAGCTCGAAAAGTCGATTGACTTTCCATCCTGAAACCTGCACCAAAATTTAGGGTTAGGTTCCTTCCATAAGGTCGTAGCTGACTACACCATGGTCCATAAGCTCTTGGACTGACAGTGTTCCTGTGGCGGTGATGGTAGTTCCAAGACATAGCAGTCACATCGGACCTCCAAGGTTTTTAGCTCGAAAAGAGACACCTACTGAGAGATATTGAAAAATTTCAAGTTTTAATCTTCTAGGGTTTCCATGACAAGTATTTCAGGATACCCCACTCTGCCAAAAGTTGCACTCCGAAGGAAGATATCAGAAACCATATAACTTCGGGCAAATATTTTCTTGAAAGCTTGCCAAGTCCTTGGAGTGTGCGGCTTGGTAGCTATAGACTTCCACCACTGCATGACACTGCCTTTGAGAAAAACAGCAGCTCGAAACAAATCTTGGATCCTTCTCTTGCAAGTGATCTTTATGGCTTATGCCCTGTAAGACATGAGCAGTGAAGATGGGAGTGCGCCCGATGCGCGATGAAGTAAGGGTGGAAGTGCCTAATAAGGGGCCCGAAGACTTCAAATAAGATTCCAATAGACTTTGGAAGCATTGGTTTGCTCTGTCTTCTCTTTGGTAGGACCGGTATACTTTCAAAAAAGCACTCGCCTGTGCTCTGATACCACTGTCACAAGGCGGGCACCACGTGCCAATAGAAAAGAAAAGACTGAACATACTTTTTAGCACTTCAATAACAACTGAACTGAGAGAGAGAGAGATGACACGTGACATGGAGTGGCGAAATTCCACCCAGATCGTATTGGCCCCAAACCTTGGCGCCCCTTTCGGTATTTCTTTATATTGCATCATCAAAGTACAAGCTGGTACTCCATTCTCTTCACCTTCGTCCAAAAGCATGCTAGAGAATGGGCCCTAGCCTCATATTTAAAGGCCCTAGGTCCAAAGGAGTTTACATGAAAAGCCTTCAAACTCAAAAGCATCTGGTCCAAAAGCAATGCCCAAAAAACTGCCAGCGTGATTTACGGAAATTCGTACAACTGCCACGTCAGCAGCGCAAATCGCGCAAATCGTACAGGTTGCCACGTCATCATGTCGGCGCAATTTCCGGGCTGTTCGTACAACTGCCACGTCATCAGCTGCTGCGCAAGTCTTTGTGTGTGTTTGTGGGTCCTGCTTCATTTTTATTCCTTTATGTCACCTCGGCCCCATCGAACGGGGTCCCATAAGTTGGTAGGACTTCTTCTACTGTTGCTTGTTCTTCTTAGGGTTTAGGCCCCTCGGTCGTGATCTGAAGGTTGGCTTTGTTCTTCACTGACTTGACACGTCAGCAGTTTGTGACACAATGTCAAAGGATGGTGTTCGAATGGATCCTGCCAAAGTTGAAGCAATCAAGACATGGCCAGACTTGAAGACTGTGCACGATGTCCGTAGCTTCTTGGGATTATGCTCTTACTATAGAAGGTTCATCCAGAACTTTGCCGAGGTTGCTTTTTGCAAAAGAAAGAGGTCACTTTCAAATGGACACAAAGAGAGATTTCAGCTTTTAATCTCTTGAAGAAAAAGATGACTTCAGATCCAGTAATTGTTTTACGAGATCTCAAGAAGTCATTTGTGGTCCAGTGTGATGCGTGCGGCAATAGTATTGGGGCAGTGTTAATACAAGATGGGCCTATGAAAGCAGAATCTTGCAAGGGCCAGAAAAGACTGCAAATTTATGAGAAAGAGCTACTGGCTGTGATTCGTGCGCTCTCAAGTTGGAAGCACATCATGAGCATTTCTTGCGTGTTGCGCAAGAAATCAGCTATGAATTTCATCTTAACCCCTTTGAGTCCAGTAGCATCGGTGGTTTTGGCTCATAACCATATATAAGCATGAACAAGCATTGCTACATGCATGTGGACAAGCTGTACCTACTTCTATTGTTTAGGTAGCCTAAGAAGTGTTCTGGTACCCGATAGCCAGGCTGGCCTGCCCTTGGAAGCGCTCGCTACTGCTGCCCCCTCCCCCTCGCTGCGCCTTCGCCTCCCCCCTCCCCGCTGCCCCTGTGCTGCCTCCACCCCCGCCTATCCCTGCGTGCTGCCCCCCGTCCCCCGCCGCTCCTGAGCGCTGCCCCCCTCCTGGTTTCGCGCGGGCCGCCCGCCTGCCTGCACGCTGCCTTACCCCCCCCCCCCCCCCATCCATCCCGCTTGCGCTCCCTCGCATCATCCGGCTGCTCCACTCCCCCCCCTCCCCCCCCTTCTGCACATTGGCTCGTGTAGCACTGTTCTTTTTGGGCAAGTGCTCAGCGCTCGTCTGCAGTCTCTCTCGACCGCTTGTTCGTTTCGCCACAACAGTAGACACAGATGGAGGCTCCAGCTCCGCCTCAGAGGGACTCGCCGAAGCCCCCTCGCCCGACCCCGCTGAGCCCACCATTCGACTTGCTCTTTCGCCGACAGAGCAAGCGAGCCTTGCCGCAGAGGTAGAACGATTGCAGGCGACTTTTGTCATCTGCAAGATTCACGGCACCCGACCTAGCAGAGGAGTGTTGCGTGACCTTCTCCAGTCCCGCCTTCTCGCAGAGGTGGGCAAGATCCTGGACGTGCAGATACTCGAACGAGGCTACTACCAGATCGAGTTTGAGACCTCCGAGATGGTGTCCAAGGTCATCGCCACGAGTCCACTGACCATCCGAGTAGCACGTGCCCCCTTTCGACAGTGGAGACATGTTTTGACCTTGCTTCGGATGTTCTAGTAGAGGAGGCAGACATCCCCATCTCTGTTTGCTTTCCGGGTTTACGAAGGGAGTACTTACCACTTTTGTCCAGGATCGGCTCAGCCATTGGGCCTGTCCTGGGGACATCCGCACGGCAGCCTCAGTAGCTGCCAAGGCGGCTGGCATTCCCTCAGTTCGTGTTTTGGTCAGAGACACTCACACGCTCCCGAAGGTTATTCTTCTGCCTCGGGTGAGTGGGGGTTGGTTTAGACAGAGTGTGGAGTATTCGGCTCTTCCAAACCAGTGCTTCAGTTGTCGACTGATGGGCCATCTAGCGAAGGCGTGTCCACGGAGGATGCCTCGACCTACACCACAGCATCAGCCCCAGCCTGCAAGGGCTGGCCCGTAGACACAGACAGAGACACAGCGCACAGATGCAGAGCCACTCTCTGAGCCTGGGGCTCCAGCGGAGGAGGGATGGCAGCAGGCCCGTGGTAGACAACGTCAGGGGCCACAGCGTCAGCCTGGCACTTAGAGTGGTCCTCAGGCGCCTACTCAACAGCAGTGGGTTCCCACGGGGAACCGGTTTGGTCCTCTTGAGCAGGATGAGGTCCTTGCTCCAGCCCCCACCCCAGCTTCACCTTCGACAGCCCCTCCCCCCCCAGAGTTCCCCCCCTCTTCCTCATCCTCCCCCCCGCCTCCTGCTCCCGCCGCCTCTTCCCCCCGCCCCTCTACCTTTGCCGCTCCCTCCCGCCCCTCTTCTCCACCACTCTCCCCAGCTCCTTCTCCCCCCCCTCTTGCTTCAGTTCCATAGACGACCCAGGGGGCAGGGCCTTCTCCGGCGGCTAGGAGATATCTTGGCAACGCTTTTGACACGAGTCGCTTAGCGAGAGAAGGACAACCCTTCTTGCGATCCCCTCTGCAGGTACAGACATCTTCCCTTGTAGCTATCCCTCGTGGTCTGATGAGTATTGACATCCGGCGCCGATGGGATTGCTTTGACTACGGCTTCACTCGTTTTCTCGGCGACCCCTCAGCAGACCATGAGGCAGCCTGCTTTAGGGTCCATGTTCTGTTCCTTGCCGCTAGGGGGACAGAGTCCTTGGACTTAGCAGTTGGCTTCTCCTTCCCCCTTTGCGGCAGAGACCAGAAGAGTGGACTCTCGACTCAGTGTTGGGATGGTTGCACACTCAGGTCCTAGAGTTCTCTCACCACATGGGAGAACTAGGAGTTACAGACATGCTCCAGACTTTGTGGGCACTGGCCAAGTTTGCGGTGACACCTCCAGATTCAGCAGGATGTAGACACATTGGTGGTTTACTTCTTTGTCGATACACAGTGCTTGCCATGCTATGTATACATTCATGAGGACTCCTGGAGAGAGGAGGTTGCTTTACGTACGGCCCGCTCTGCTTGGGCTTGGGCCAGGCACTCGATGCAGTCACACCTATCTAGAGGACGCTCGGATGCGGATTACTCCCTATCCAAGCCAGCCTCGAAGATAGCCCGTCTAGCTGCTGCCGCAGCATCTGTTCTCTCTCGCTCCCCATGAGGATCATCTCATGGAACGTAGGGACTAGGTGGGCCCCAGTTTCAGCGTCAGCGGAGCCGATTGCGTCAGGAGCTTCAACACTGCCTTGAGGGAGGAGAGATTGATCTCCTTATGCTTCAGGAGCACCATCTGTGGGAGAGCCGCATTAGACGTTGTGGTCAGCTCTTGCGTGGACGATATGATACTTTTTGGTCAGCTGCTTTTGGACCTGGAGGCATCCAGGGTGGGGTATGTATGACTATTGCGGACTCTTTGCAGCAGGCCATTGTGGGCAGAGGGATTATTGTGCCAGGCAGGGCTTAGTGGATTACTATGCAGGTTCAAGGTGGCCTAGTGGGTTTCCTGAACATCTATGCGCCCAATGTGGCAAGTGCTCATGCAGAGTTTTGGTCTCAGATAGTTGAGTCTCTGCCGCAGGCAGAACACTGGTGTATAGGAGGGGACTTCAACATGTTGGAGGACCCTTCTGACAGGATTGGTGGCAGCCATGCTACAGTGCATGGAGTTGAGCTGGCAGCTTGGGAGAGGTTTTGTATGACTCTGAGGGTTTCGGATGTTTGGCAGCACACTAGTTTTGTGAGGCCCCTAGACAACCTTGCCTTCTCTCGGTCGGACCGCAGAGTGGGAGGAGTGAATCTATCGTGGATAGATCGCTTCTACACTAGTGACCACTTCAGTGACTTGGGAGGGACAGTGGGCATTCTCGCAGGGACGACCTTCTCGGACCATGCACCACTGATCCTCACAGTAGCAGACAGGCAGAGGAGTGGGAGCACGATGTTTCGCATCCCAGAGAGAGTCTTGTTTGACTCAGCACTCAGAGAGCGGGTAGAGGCTCTTTGGACAGGGAGCTTGGACAGGCAAGAGTCTCCTATTGACAGAGTGGCCTCAGGCCTAGCCCAGATTAGCCGCTTTTTTCTCTAGGAGTCTCTGGCTCGCTGGGCTGCCGCGAGAGAGGAGGAGCAGCGTCTCAGACGGGGCATTGCTTCGCTACAGAGGATGCAGGAGCAGCATCCAGACAGTCCTTGGTTAGAGGAGCAGTTACAGAAGGCTCAACAGGAGCTTGCTAGCACAGAGGAGAGGCGACATGAGTTTGCTTTTCACCGACAGGCATCTTAGTGGACCTAGGTGGGCGATAGAGTGACTGGTGCTTTCTTTGAGGCAGTGGGACCTCGGCACTCACATGCCAAGGTCAGTCAGTTGAGGAGGCCAGACGGGTCAGTTGCTTCTGAGCCCGAGGATATGCGTGCAGTTGCTACTGATTTTTATCGTGAGTTACTGTCTGCAGAGCCCTAGTCAGAGTGTCAGGATGCATGGAGGGAGCAGGTTTGCGCACAGATGCCTTGTCTTGTGACTGAGGAGATGCGTCAGAGGCTTGAGCTGCCACTTCAGCTTGAGGAGCTGCACACAGCTCTTAGGGCCCTCCCCCGTGGTAGCTGTCCAAGTGAGGATGGGTTGACTCCCAGTTTTTTCTTGGAGTACTGGGACCTGCTTGGCCCTGATCTTTGTAGTGCTTTTCAATACATTTTGCACACAGGAGTGATGCCTGACAGCATGAGTGAGGGCCTGATCTACCTCATTCCGAAGGAGGGTGGCTCCTTGGATGAGATTCGACAGTGGCGCCCCATCACCATCCTCAACTCAGCCTACAAAATTCTTGCCAAGGCTCTGAGTTTGAGGATTCAGCCACTTCTAGAGTGCCTTATACGTGGGACTCAGACAGGTTTTGTCAAGGAACGCAGTATCCTTGACAACATCTTTACTTTTTGGGAGGCTTCTGCCCTGGCACGACTCCGTGGTGAGGACCTCGTGATTCTTCTTCTCGACTTTGAGAAGGCATACGACAGAGTTGGCTGGGACTTTCTAGAGGGCACTCTACACAGGATGGGTTTCTCAGATGCTTGGATCAGAGGGGTGTCAGCTTTGTACAGACAGGCTCATAGTCAGGTACTTTTGGCAGGAGGTAGAGGTGATCGCTTCATGCTTACACGCTCGGTCAGACAGGGCTGTCCTCTTGCTCCCTTCCTCTTTCTGTTCTATGCAGAGGCGATGAGCAGGTTTTTGGTGTCGCAGTAGGTTGGTCTACAGGGCTTAGCACTTCCTATTTGAGGAGCAGCGGCTTGGTCCACCCTCAGTTTGAGCTATCCTCCACCAGCAGGATGATAGTGATGTAGGAGGGGCGACCTACACTTCAGCCTGCTACAGAGCTTACTCCACAGGAGTGGTGCAGCGAGAGAGAGGAGTGTTGGGAGCTCATCAATGGCTTGACACTCTGGTTCATCTGGCGGGCCCGTTGTTTCCGCATCTTTGAGGCTCGCCCTGTGCCACCAGCAGAGACTGTACGCGATTTTTGGCTAGAGCTGATCCACACTCTCAAAGGACACTACAGGGCAGCTCCGCCCGCATGCGGGAGCGCAGAGAGTTTTCCTACGACTCTGGCGTCTTGGGCCCTTCTACACCATGGTCCAGGGTGTACTACGATGGCACTATCGACCACCTGTGTGGCTTTTCCCTCCCCCCATTTCTTGATTTAGCCCCATTGTACATATGCTGGTTTTTTCATTGGGAGAGTCTCCCACCATGGTTGTTGTAGCCCTCTCTTGAAGAGGTGGTTGTAGCCCTATGGGCAGTTTCAGTAACTAATAGAAGGATCTTTTTCTCCGGGAAAAAAAAAAAGCACGAACAAGCATTAAACCTATAGCCGAGTGCTTCAAACTGCTATGAGAAAATTCAATTTGTGGGAGATAACGTTCCCAATGAGATTGACGACGGGAAACATATATGCGAAGCATGTTCTCCATTTTCTGATTAGTGCGTTCTCTCTGTCTATCAATGTAACAGACTTGGACACTCCGAGCCGAGAATTTATCACACGCGTGAGAAAACTGAAAGATTGAACAAATCTGAGAGAGATGACAGGGCACGACGTAGTTCCGCGCCCAGAGAGACTTGGCCCCAAAGATTGACGCCCCTCTCGATGTTTCTTTATTATTAATGCTTCACAAAGTACAATGTCCGAGCGTTCTCGTCTCAGCAGTGTTCCCACGCTCATCTGCTTGAGATCGAGGCCCTGACACTTAATTTATAGGCCCTAGGCCTTCCAAAAGCATATGAAAAGCTTCAAGTCTAAAAGCATATTGGCCCAAAAGCTTGCGCTAGGGAGAGCCATCGGGATTTGTGGAAATCCGTAGAGGTGCCACGCTTGCAACGCAAATCGCGGAAGTCCGTATGGCATGCCATGTCATTAGCAACGTCATCAACGAAAATCATGGGCGTCTTTACAGTTGCCACGTCATCAGCCCTCCACGCCACTCTTACCCTTGTGTCCCTTAGGCCCCATTGGACAGGACCCCTTATAACATAAGTGTTCTTGAAGTTTTAGGCCTCTCGGAAAGGTTCTGCAAGTTGATCGAACTTTTTCTGCATCTTTCAGTAGGGTTCCGACCTCTCTTTGTCCGGAGTCCATCTTCTAGGTCATACCACGTCATCACTTTGTGACATACCCCCCTTTTGAAAGAATTGTAATCGCCTTCGATTACGCCTGCAAAACCAACATAAGCCAGAAACCAGTTCAGTAGACTCTGACTCTAAGCATCGATGCACTAGACACCACATATCCAGTACTTGCACGAAGACGACAGCTTCTACTGAACATTCATATGACATTCCCATCAGTATCCGCGTGGAGATTTTAGATGAGAATCATGATCACCGTAATGTATTTAGTAATCACATCCATATCTCACCACACTTATCATATGAATATCCACATCACCCTTGAGGTGAGCAAGACTGTAATGCTGTAGTCGTAAACACGACACACATGAGAGAGCACATATAACAAATTCATTTAAGGAATTTCCATTTCAAAGTACTTCTTTTCATAAAGTCATACAACAGAATATTGTCAGCGCATTAGTACCCCTAAATCCTCAAAAGAAATCAATGACTTTAATCCACCTGGGTAATCTGTGACAAAGGAGCGGAGCAACTCCCCTCTTGTGCAGTCCACACCGCACGAGATTCAACCCGCTGATGATCGTTAACTCTTGGAATAGTCGAAGCTAGACCAAAAGCCTCAAGGTAAAGCTCTAAAATTCGAGGAGTATCCTTCTCCATCCATTTCGCATCCAATGCCGAATAGTTCTTAAACTTGACTAAATACTGATGTATCAGCTTACCTTTCACTTTCCTTTCCTTGTAAGCCAGTATCTGTTTTGGAATGAGAATCTCCTCTGTCTCTTCCGCCTCAGGTTGCTCCTCTGGCTCCCTGTCCATTGGTGCCTCACCTTTGAAAGGTCTCAACAGACTCAGGTGAAATGCATTGTTAATCTTCCAAGTATTTGGTAGCTTCAGTCTGAAGGATACATCATTTATCTCTTCTTGAATCTGGAAAGGGCCATAGTAGCGCATACTCAACTTTGGAAAAGGTTGCTCCTTACCCTTTCGTTTCCATAGCCGTGCCTTCTCAAACCGTAGAAGCACCGAGTCATCTTCCTTCAATTGCAAGTCACGTCAATGTTTGTCTGCTGCCTTCTCATGCCGTGCTTGAGATTTCTCAAGAGCCTCGCACACCTTTGCAAAAGCAGTGTCCAGATCTTGAATATAGCGATCCGCTTCAAAATTTTTATCCTTAGTGCTTTGAATAGGTGGAACCTTCTTAGCACCCTCGATGATCTCAAATGGTGCCTTCCCCGTAGACGTATGTAGTGTGTTGTTGTAAGGAAACTCCACCAAGGGCAAATACTTCTCTCACCAAGCTTTCTGATCAGAGATATAAGACTTCAACAAGTCCAGAATCACTGAATTCGCTATCTCCGATTGCCCATCTGTCTATGGGTGGAAAGAGAACGAGAATTGTACCAAGTACTAGTATTCTCCCAGATCGCCCTCCAAAACAAACTAGTAACTTGGGGATCTTTATTTGAAACTATATATTGAGGCATGCTAATGAGTCAAAATATCTGTGAGACAAACAATTTAGCCAAATGATCAGGCTTAACCGTCTTCTTGACCGAAACAAAATGAGCGTGGTTATTAAATCTGTCGATGACTGTTTAAATGCCATCGTGCCAACTCTGAGTCTTGGGAAGGTCAAAAATGAAATCCATTGCTGTAACCAACTGTTGACGTGTCAAAGCCCAAAGAATGGAGCCAACTTACAGATGCCGGCAGAGGGGCCTAAACCCTAAGAAGAACAAGTAACAGAAGAAGTGTCACAAAGTGATGACGTGGTTACCCGAGAGCAGAAAACCTTAACCCTAATTTTTACTAGAAACCCTAATTGCTGAAACCCTAATTTTGGAAACCCTAACCCTAAAACTTGCAAACCCTAACCCTAAAGTTTGCAAACCCTAATTTTGGAAACCCTAACCCTAAAACCTGCAAACCCTATTTTGTTGCCAGAAACCCTAAAACTGTAGAAACCCTAACCCTAACCCTAAGGGCAGCAGGGAGATTTCCGTGTTTTGCGTTGGCTGATGACGTGGCAGGTTGTACGGATTTTCGTAAATTACGCTGGCAGTTTTTGGCATTGCTTTTGCACCAGATGCTTTTGAGTTAAAAGGCTTTTCATGAAAAACTTCTTTTCAGGCCAAGGGCCTTTAAATATGAGGTTAGGGCTCATTCTCTGGCATGCTTCGTGGAAAAGGTGCAGAGTTTGGAGTACCGGCTTGTATTGTGTTGATGCAATATAAAGAAATACCGAAAGGGGTGCCAAGGTTTGGGTCCAATACTCTCTGGGGTGAAATTCCGCCACTCCGTTTCGCGTGTCGTCTCTCTCTCTCAGTTTAGTTGTTATTTGAAGTGCTTAAAGTTGTTCAGTCTGTTCTTTTCTATTCGCACGAGGTGCCTGTCTTGTGACAATTGCTTTATAGGTAAAGGTTGCAAAAGACCTGGTGCCTTATGCCTGTCAAACTTGATCTTCTGGCATACTAAAGAACTGCGAACAAACTCGTCCACGTCCTTTTTGAGCCTCGGCCAATAGAGAAACCGTTCCACACCTCTCAAGGTGGTTTCCATGCCATGATGGCCTGAAAAAGGTGGACACTGGCACTCAGTCAAAACCTTATTCCGCAACGCTGGCATGACCTTTGGAATTGATAAATGCATGGTCACTGTGTTCCATGGAGACCTGCAGGATCTCTCTATGAGGATCTTTCTTCTGGGTGGTGAGATGGTTGCAATAGGTGAAACGTACAAGTATCTTGGTATCGATGTAGACTCGACCTTTTCCATTCAACTCATCCTCAAGGAGCGAGCGGACAAGGGGAGGAAAAGCCTATTCGCATGTCAGCATCTGCTGGCAAACCGAGCCATCCCAATATGGTCTCGACTGACTGTTTTAATGGCGTGCGTATATCTAGTGATTTGTTATGGCACGGAAATTGTGGGGACGCACGATCAGCGTGTCCTTCACTCTCTGCAACGCCTTGTCGCCAACGGGATGTGATTGTTACTCGGAAAGGGAGCAAGGTCAACCTCTGTAGGGACGACAACTCTCCATCACGAGTTTAACATCCCACCCGTACCTGCCTTTTGTGGGGGACAACGAGCAAGGGCTTTTGACAAGTACCGCTCGGTTTCATCTACCTGGATAGGCTCCTTGGTAAACAAGAAGCCTAAGAACCAACCGTTCAAGAAGTGGACTTGGACGACAAGAACTCAAAATTTGAATGAATAAGTATATCCTAGTGTCACAAAGTGATGACGTGGCGGACAACAGAAACCCTAATTTATGCCAAAAACCCTAAAATTCTTGCAAACCCTAATTTTTGCCAGAAACCCTAATTTCCGGAAATCGTGGAGGCGGAATATTATTATTATTATTAATTTTTTTTTAAATTATTTTTTTTGGGGGAAATTTTGAGCGATGCAAATCTCAGCTTTTCGCTTTGATTTGGGAGAAAGAAAGAGAAAAAGAGAACTTGCATTTTACTGACTCTCATTGAGAGAGAGAGAGAATCTGCTTTTGCTTTCAAGCTTTTGGGGCTCTGCTTTTGGGCATCCCTTGTAACCTTTAAATTAGTGGTGAGGGCCTCACTTCTCAGAGCATCTGGACGCAGAGTCTGAGAGTGAAACCCTAACCGCTCTCTTGTACTTTGATGATTGATTAATACAAAAAGAAATACCGAAAGGGGCGCCAGTCTTTGGGCACAATATCTCTAGGCCCGGAACTCCGCCGGGCCAGTGCAATCTATTGTGATCTGTGAATTGTTTTGAAGTGGTTATTTGGTGCTGTCGCGGTTGATTCTTGACTTGGAGTGTCCAAGTCTGTTACAGTGGTATCAGAGTACGGCCGATTTCTCTTCTACGGGAAATCCGATCCCCGATTTTTTTTTTTCTTCGGTACCTATGGCTTCAGGCAATGATCAGTCAACTCCCTCTGCATCTGGAGATGCGGGCTGGGATCACAACGAAGATTCAGATAGAGAGTATGGCCCGCCTCGGCCTACTCAGGCGGAGCAAAGAGAGATGGAGCGTCGCCAGTCGATCGGCCATGCAACGAAGATGATGCTCAATTTTGCCAAGGACCCGAAGATGGAAAAATATATGAACCAGACCTCTCTGGAAGAGGTACAGATGGAGTGGCAAAGAACCACAACACCACTCCCGAAACCCGCTCTCAAGAAACCTTCTGCCTCCAAGAAAATATACGGAGAAGGAACTGGAGAATGTGGTTGATGCATGGATTGCTCAGCTTTTTGACGCGCAAAAGAAAGCCAAAAAGCACGGCAAAAAGCAAAAGAAAAGCATTGACTTTCCAGGTTATTTGGGTCGTCAGTCGACTTTTGACAAGGCAAAGAAACAGAAGAAGCGTGTTCGATTTGAAGGAGTACCCAGTTCTTCTTCTTCTTCTTCTTCTGACAGTTCTTCTAGCTCTTCAGACTCGAGCCAAGAAGATAGACAAAGCAAGAAACAAAGCTTCGGAAAGGGCAAGAAAAAGGCAAAGAAGGCTACATCTCGCCCAGAGACTGACAATTCTACCGAGGACTCGTCTACAGACAGCTCAGATCTTGATGACGGAAAGTTTTATGCGAACAAGAAGAATTTTTACAAAGCCAACCAGTATGACTTTCTCGAAGATAAAAGCTAGAAAGTCCGAGAGTTTAAGGAAGGTGGCCACTCGATCAAGTTTGATACTTTTCAGGATACTCAGATGCTTCGAAGGCTTTGTCTTTTATACAGCAGTTTGACATCGCTTTCGCGGGAGGACTCTATTCAGAGCACTCCAAGATTCGGAGAGCTGCCTCTTATTTTAAGGGGAATGCTCGCACCTGGTGGTCCACGCTTCTATTAAGCAAGACTATGCCAGTTACATGGCTGAAATTCAAGAGGCTTTTTATTTCTTCTTGGTTGACTCAAGAGTTTGAGCGAGATATACGAGCTGCTTGGAACCATCTTCGGATGACCAAGAGCGATACAGTAAATACTTACTGCGAAAGATTCTGGAGCTCTTTTCTACCCGCCTCTTCATTCAAGAAGATCTTGTTCAGAGAACAGATTGAACGGTTTACCTTGGGTCTATCTACAGAGATCCGAGATCACTGCTTGGAATAGAAGTCAGCTTCTATTTAGGAGTTGATGAGTCATGCGAAGCGGGGCTTTGCCATTCACTCTGGCAGTTTGACCTACCCCACAGATAAGGCCATGACACAACGAGCCGAACAGACTTCTGGGAATGAAAGTAGAAAGAAAAAGAGCAACCCAGAGAAAAAAAGATGCACGACCCAAGCTTACTCCTGAGGAGAGAGCTCGCTTCATCAGAGAGGGGAAGTGCTTTGGATGCGGGGAACATGGACATATCTCCGCGAAGTGCCCTAAAAAGGCACAGAAAGAAGAGAATGATAAAGACAACGACAGGCCTGAGAGTTCGAGAGCAGCTGAGAAATGTGGCAGAAAAGGCAGATAGAAAAGCAGAACTGGTACCACATGGCATGGGACCTGCACCGAATCTAATGAATGAAAGTACAAACTTTGCCGCTTTTGGGGCAAAGTGAAGGATCAGGAAGCTCTTTTGAAGGAGCCAAGGCCAACTTCTTTTCACTTGGAATTGGCGGCTCGATTTGGAAATTACGCCCAACAGACTGACGCCACAGGCGGAGGTAGTTCGACTGGCACCCGGATGGGATGTTGCCATTACACCGAGCATTGGCAAACTTCGTTTGCAATGACAGGGGTGTTCAGGGCACGCGAGTGACGTTCTACTCAGGATCCCTTGGTACCACAAGAACTACGCCGTGGTTGACTACCGGGCCGAGAAAGCGACTTTGATAAATGAAGGGCTTAGAGATTGTACTAGATGAACTTCAATTTCTTACTCATTCTTTTGGGAGAGAACTGAACGATCGATAAAGGTTGAATATGTTTTGACCTGATCAAAAGAACGCCAAGATTTTTCTCCACACTCATGCCGATTGCTTTTCAGAGGGCCTGAAGATCAAACCATTGATATGATATCTGGAAGCACGCCACCGAATCGGCCACCTTACCGTGTGAGCCGAGTACAGAATGAAAAGATTATGAACCCAGTGAAAGACCTGTTGGAAAAGGGTCTTGTCCAGCCTAGTACTTCACCGTATTGCTCTCCAGTGTTATTGGTTTTGAAGAAAGACGGATCTTGGAGAATGTGCATCCATTATAGCGCTCTCAACAAAATCACCATCAAGAACAGATTTTCGATTTCTAGGATCGATGATATACTTGACAGGTTACAGGGATCCTTGTGCTTTAGCAGGATTGACTTGAAGAGTGGATATCATCAGATCAGGATAGCGCCAGGAGATGTCTACAAGACAGCTTTTCGGACGACTTTTGGGTTATTTGAGTTTTTGGTGATGCCTTTTGGCTTAACCAATGCTTCTACGACATTTAACCAGATGATGGACAGGATTTTTCGAGAGTACAGGCTATTTGTTGGCACTTTCTTTGACGACATCATTGTTTTCTCCAAGAATGAGGCAGAACACAGAGATCATCTGCTTCAAGTCTTTCAGGCATTACGAGATCACACGTTAGTGATTAATGCAAAGAAAAGTGAATTTTTCCTACCAGAGATAGACTTTTTGGGACACATTGTGTCAGCAGCAGCAGGAGTGCAAATGGACCCGGCCAAGATAGAGACTATCCGTGATTGCCCCGATTTGAGGAATGTCCATGAAGTTAGAAGCTTCTTGGGACTGTGTTCGTACTACAGGCGGTTCATACGAAAGTTTGCAGAGGTTGCTTCCCCTTTGCATACCTTGACTCAGAAAGGAGTACTTTTCTCGTGGGGACCCACAAAGGTGATTGCCTTTCGGACATTGAAAGAGAAATTGACTACGGGACCTATTTTGACTTTGCCGGACTTGCAGAAGTCATTTGAAGTATATTGTGATGCTTGTGGTCGTAGTCTGGGTGCGGTCTTGATGCAAGAAGGCCATCTCATAGCTTACGAGAGCCGTTTGTTCTCTAGGCCGGAGATGAAAGCACAGATTTATGAGAAAGAGCTTTTGGCGGTTATCCATGCTCTTACTCAGTGGCGGCATTACCTACTCGGAGCGGATTTACAGACCATCAAGTTTGCGCTACTTCTTGTCATAGAAGCAGCTTTCGGAAAAGTAGATGCGGTGGGCGAACATCTTGTCACAGTTCCACTTCCAGATTGTCCATGTGTAGGGACAGAAGAATGTGGTGGCAGATGCTTTGTCTCGGAAACCGTTGGTTCTGGTTGTTTCCGCGATACATCATAGGAGCTTCGAGGATATGGTCGATCAGTATGCCACAGATACAGATTTTGCAGATATTTTCACATGGATACGGGATGGGGAGACACTAGCTGGATACTCCCTTCGGGAAGGCTACTTGATGAAAAAGACTATGTTGTGCGTTACACAGCCGTTGAGGGAAAAGGTTATGATTGAATGCCACTGTCCACCTTTTACGGGTCACCCCGGCATTGCTACCACCATGAAAGGGGTAGAGAGATACTTCTTTGGGCCGAGACTCAAAAAGGATGTGGAAGAGTTTGTGCGCAGTTGCTTGGTATGCCAGAAGGTCAAGTTTGACAGGCATAAGGCACAAGGATTGTTACAGCCTTTACCTATACCCACCCACCCCTGGGAAAGTATTGCAATGGATTTCATTTTTGATCTCCCGAGAACACAGAAAGATCACAATGATTTTCCGATTACATGGCACGTCTGAGACGATTGTCTCTGACAAAGACCCCAGATTTATGAGTTTGTTTTGGAAGGCAATTTGGGAGAACATAGGCACGCAGTTTCAGTTCTCGTCATCGTTCCACTTGCAGACTGACGGGCAATTTGAGATTGCCAATTCGGTGATTTTTGATTTATTGAAGTCTTGTATCTCGGATCAGAAGACTCGATGGGAAACGAACTTACCTTTGGTTGAATTTGCCTACAATAACACGATACACTCTTCGACGGGGAAGACGCCATGTGAGATTGTTGAAAGTGCTGCGAAGGTTCCATCCTTCCTGAGCACGAAAGATTAGGTATTGGAAGCGGATGAATATTCGCGAGATTTGGATACGGCTTTTGCCAAGGTTCGCGAGACTTTGCAGGAGTCTCAAGAACGACAGAAAAAGGTAGCGGATCGCCATCGTCGCGACTTGAAATTGAAGGAGGATGATTGGGTGCTCTTACTTTTGAGAAGGCACGCCTACGAAAGAAAAAGGGAAAGGAGAGGCTTTTTCCAAAGCTTAGTATGCGATACTACAGACCTTTCCAGATCACTGACAAGATAAATGATGTCTCCTTCCGATTGGAACTGCCAGATACTTGGAGGATTCATAATGCATTGCATGTGAGTCTCTTGAACCCTGTTAAGGGTGATGTGCCTGATGATGGGGAGCCTGATGAGCAACCCTAAGTGGAAGAAAACGAGGAGATTCTTGTTCCTGAACAGATTATGGCACATAACGATACGAAGAAAGGTAAAGTTCGAAGGCGGTTCTTGGTTAAGTTCAAGAACTTTCTTGCATTTGATGCGAAGTGGATGGAGGAGGAGGACCTAGCAGATACTCCTCGGATTGTGAAACTTTACCTCGATGTTTTGGTTTAGCACAGTCTACTCCAAACGGAACCCAGAAACTCAGCTTGGCCGAAGATCTGGTGCAGTGGGATGCACAAGAGGGGAGTTACTCCCCTCCTTTGTCAACAGATGCCTTGATTTTGATACTAAAGTCACTGATGTCTCTTTGAGCTTCAAGGATACTGAGAGTTGACAGTATTCTGCTAGATGACTTTATGAAATGGAATTCCTGATAATGATACTGATTTGTTTCTTCACTTCTTTTGAGTGCAGGAACTGATAGCCGAAATGACTGCAGCATTTTGGTCTGATTGATCTCGAATAGACATGGTTGCAATAGGGGTTAGTCAATCGGACATCGTTGAGGTCCCGATTGGACCTAGATGTGATTGCTAGCTACATTGCCGATAAATCATGGTCTAAGATCCGAATGAATGTTGAATGTCATATGATGTCCTGTGATGTCGTGTGATGTGACTGTCGATTTTGTACATGTGCTAGATGTGTGTTCCTAGTACGTAGGTACTAACAGTCAGTGTCTGCTAAGACGGTTTATGGCTTTTGTCGGTTTTGCAGGCGTAATCGCGGTCGATTACAATGCTTTCAAGAGGGGGGTATGTCACAAAGTGATGGCGTGGCGGACAACAGAAACCCTAATTTCCGGAAATCGCGGAGGCGGAATATTATTATTATTATTATTTTTTGGAAATTTTGAGCGACGCAAATCTCAGCTTTCCGCTTTGATTTGGGAGAAAGAAAGAGAAAAAGAGAACTTGCTTTTTACTGACTCTCATTGAGAGAGAGAGAGAATCTGCTTTTGCTTTCAAGCTTTTGGGGCTCTGCTTTTGGGCATCCCTTGTAACCTTTAAATTAGTGGTGAGGGCCTCACTTCTCAGAGCATCTGGACGCAGAGTCCGAGAGTGAAACCCTAACCGCTCTCTTGTACTTTGATGATTGATTAATACAGAAAGAAATACCGAAAGTTGCGCCAGTCTTTGGGGCCAATATCTCTAGGCACGGAACTCCGCCGGGCCAGTGCAAATCTATTGTGATCTGTGAATTGTTTTGAAGTGGTTATTTGGTGCTGTCGCGGTTGATTCTTGACTTGGAGTGTCCAAGTCTGTTACACCTAGCGGCCGACTTTAGCTCAGTTCACTACCACGCATGGAACAAGTGGGACGAGAGGCATTCGTACTTGGCGTTGGAGCCCTATGAGACGGTCGGATTTGAACAAACTCATGGATACCTGTTGCAACTCAATAGGAGCACTATAGTGAATAGGAAAGAGGAGAGAATGCTGGCTCTCGCGAGAGTAGGTGGGCTCAAACTGGCTGATAGTTATATGCGCGGACACAACATTTGCTCGCTGTGCTCGCAGTTAGAGGGTCGTTCGCTTTCGTGTTTGCTGATGAACTGTTCGGCGGTTGATGATTCTAGGCTAAACCGATTCAACTCCACCTTCAACGCAATCGACCCTTCGTTGGACCGTGAAGAAAGGACCGTTATCCTCCTTGGTGGGGAGGCTCGCGGGAAGCGGAGCCCTTCTAGGTACGCCGTGATCCGCACTCGAGCGACGGAACCGCAGGGCACGTGCTTGTGGCGAAGTTCCTCGGTGAAGTTGTACCCCGATACTTGCGTGCTCTGCATAGGCGGATGGGGAGATAATGCTCCCCTTTGAATCCGATCCCTTCCGAGGGAAATGACGTAATTCTCTTCAAGCGAAGCCAAATGAGCTACAAGAGCGCCCAAGTGACTTTTCCCCCCGGGGGGGTCAACTTCACCTAAAAGGGGTTGGGAGGTGCACAAGGGAGACACCACCAACCTCAGCGGACACCACCTGTGAACCGACGCCCTTCCAAGTGGGTATGGCACTTCCTAGGGGAAAACCGTCGAGTTACAAAAGCCAGTTTAGTGAGGTGAGCGATAAGTTACTTGGAGGAGGCAACTCCAAAGGGAAGACTGAAGCAAGTCCTGCAGTACTTGGTCGCTGTCACGCCCATATCAAGTTAGCGAAATGGGTCTCTCAAGGGAATGGTCATGGCCCTAAGAGTGTAGATAACTCTGGCCTCTCGTAGTCCAGAGGAAACTAGTGACAAAAGCGTTTGCCTTAGGATTCTGGGTGCATAGTCCTTGTCGTTCTTCTTGTATACTTTTCCTGTGTATGAGGAGAGCGGCTGGGAGTGCCCTACCCGACTCCTAAAACAAAACAAAACAAAACAAAACCTGAGGTGAAAAGTAATAATACAAATGGTGATGGTGCCCATCTGATGAATATGTAGGTGTAGGAGGTGGTGGTGGAAGGTAGGGTTGAGGTGCAAAGGGCAAAGATAGTGGTACTTCGGGGGCCACATGCGGGTCGTTCTCCTGAAGCCATATTCTTGAAAATAGCCCTCAGAAATTGAGAGACATCTCCAGAGTTCTACCATGACGAGGTAATTTGTTGATTTCGAGAAGGGTCAAGTGGAAGAGGAGTAAATATGAGAAGGATGGGGTGGCATAATAGGGTTACCAGGGGGATTCAAGGTGCTCAAATAGTTGTGCAAAGCTTCCAAATCAATCCTGTCATCCGCTGATCTCTGTTTTTGTTGTTGCTAAATATACCAATGGTCGTACCACATATTGGGCATGTGTCTCGTCAGGTTTCCTTTGTGTGGATGGGCTTGATGGATATCCTCCTTCGGTAGTGTGATCTTCCGGTGCTTCGTCCATGTTGATAGAATCGTACTCCGGTTTGCAAAGTATCCTCCTTTAATAGTGTGATCTCCCGGCGCTTCGTCCATGTCGATAGAATCGTACTCCGATTTGCAGAGGGGAGCATGTTGTGTTTTGATACCACTTTAATCACTTCTGGTGACGGTCCGAACGGAGACACAAAAAAAATTGCAAACTACTCACTTGGCAACACTTTTAACACTTCAAAACACTTGAATAACCGAGGGAGACACGACACGACACGACTCGACGGAGTTTCGAGCCAAGACGCACTGGCCTAAGAGACTGGGGTCCCTTTCGATATTTCTTTATCATTGATTCGACAAGGTAGTGTCCGACTTGTTGTGAGATAGCGTCGAGATGCTCTTGAGAAGTGGCCCTCTAGGCACTTAAAAGAGTACAAGGGATGCCAAAAGCAAAGCCCCAAAAGCATCAGATAAAAAAGCACTTAACCCTAAAAGCAACTGCTCTCAAAAACTAGCACCAAAGCTTGTCAAAATCTTCCAGTGCAAAAGTAGAATTCTGTACAATAGTGCCACGTCATCAGCCAACAACGCAAAACATGAAAATGTGTATAGCAGTGCCACGTGGTATGTCGGTGCGATTTACGGAACAGCTCCAGAGTTCAAGCTTTTGTTTTTTGGGTTTTCAGCCCCTCGGCCAGTGCTCCATAAGTTGGTAGGGGTTAGGATTATCAATTCTTAAACCCCTATTTACTTTAGGCCACTTGACATGACTTTTTTTAGTTGGGCTTTCTTTTGTTTCTTCTTCTTGTTTTAGGTTTTAGGCCTCTCGGCCGGTTAGTCAAGTTAGTCTAAGACGCGAAGGCCCCTCAAATATCCTAACATTATGCAACTACCACCTTAGATATCCTAACATCATGTAGATGACATTCATATGCAACTAACACCCAGAGAAAACTGATCATGGCATAGAGAATTCCGTCTTTGACCAAGAGATTGGCATGGATCACCTTCCTAGGAAAAGAGAGTTTGGGGTGGGCCAAAGGAACGCATTGGACTGATGCGTCTATGACCTCGATAGAGAAACCCTAACCCTAAAACAAGGTCTTCTCCATTGAACTGCTAGATTGTTTTTTGTGCTTTCGAGACTTATTCTTGGATGTGTCTTTCTTGCTTGTCTTGGGCTCTCTTTGCTTCTCCCACCTCTTCTCATCCTCACTGGAACTAGAGAAAGAGGATTTGACTGGATTTTCTGGAGACGAATAAGTGTTGGTGTCATCCTTGAAGCGAACATGCTTCATGGATCCACTAGCCGTCTCGAAAGTTGATTTCCGAGCTAAATAATTGGCAAAATCTTTCGACTTATTTTTCTTCCTAGGGTGCTTTTTGGATTTCATCATCTAACTGATTTTCTGCTCAAGAGCTTTGTCAAACTCTTCTTGTAAGCACATTTTTTGTTTTTCAGCACCCGGCTTTGCTTTGGTCTTCATCGCCGATCTGACAGGTGAGTGGATGGCCTTGTGCCATCGAGAGTGAACCTCATCAAGTGGGTGATTCTTCAGATACTTCATGTAGTTCGAATACTTGGAGTACTTATCGTTCTCTTGGCACAGGTATTAATCTGAGGTTGACGCTTGTACTCCACTTTGTCGAGATCACTTGCTAGAAACTTGTCGTTATCCTCTCCCGATTTCTTGGAAGGAGGTTTGCTTCCATGTGAATCGCCGTTGGTTCTTTATGTTTCTCCATTGGCAGTGGAGTGCTCTTCATCCTTCTGCACACGTGTAATCAGTGTGATGTTGTCCTCTCTGTTGGATTCACCGCTTGAACCCATGTGTGCTGCAGAAACAAAGTCGGATGCTTCGTAGGAGATGAATCATCTGAGCTCTGATACCAATGTAACAAGATTGGACACCCAAGCGAGAAATAAATAACACACGAACAGAAACTACAATAACAACTGAACTTGAGAGAGAGAGAGAGATGATGAAATGAAATGTTATATTAAACATTTTCAAAAGGCCAAAATGACCTATGAGACCAAACTGATACAATCATTGTGAATCTAATCCTGTCACAAGACGGGCACCATGTGCCAATAGAAAAGAATAGACTGAACAGACTTTTAGCACTTCAATAACAATTGAACTGAGAGAGAGAGAGAGAGAGAAAGAGAGAGAGAAAGAGAGAGAGAGAGAGAGAGAGAGAGAGAGAGAGAGAGAGACGACAACTACACGGAGTGGTCGAATTCCACCCCAGAGAGTATTGGCCCCAAACCTTGGCGCCCCTTTTTGTATTTCTTTATATCGCATCAACACAGTACAAGCCGGTACTCCACGCTCTGCACCTTCTCCAGGAAGCATGCCAAAGAATGAGCCCATGGCCTCATATTTAAAGGCCCTAGGCCCAAAAGCAATTTACATGAAAAGCCTTCAAACTCAAAAGCATCTGGTCCAAAAGCAATGCCGAAAGGTGCTAGCGTGATTTACGAAAATCCGTACAACTGCCACGTCAGCAACGCCACTTGCGAAAATTCGTACAGGCTGCCATGTCAGCATAGTTAGTGTGAAACGCAGAAATCCGTACAGTTCTGCCACCTCAGTAGTCAGCAAAAAATCCGGGCTGTCCATACAAGTCTGCCAAATCATCAGCTGGCTGCATATCTTCTGTGTGTGTGTGTGTGTTGGTCCCGCTTCATCTTCTGCTGCTTGTGCTTCTTCACTTAGGGTTTAGGCCCCTCAGTCGAGATCTGCACAGTGGCTCCGTTCTACTTCTTCATTTTGGGTTTAGGCCCCTCAGCCGGGATCTGCATAGTGGCTCCGTTCTTGAGTGGCTTGACACGTCAGTAGTTTGTGACATCCCCCCTTCTTGAAAGAAAGTAATCGTCCGTGATCACAGCATATCTGCAAAACAACTCAAGTTAGCTCAAAAATTTCCGAGGGACAATCAATTCGCGCCTTTTTTTTTTTGGAAGGAGTTGGCTTCTCCTTTCGGCTCTTTTGATCAAGGAGTTGGCTTCTCCTTTCGTCCAAGTTGGAACTCTTGATATTCTGGCGTAGTAAAATTAGCCATCACACTCAGACCGCACTGATCTTCCATGGGTGTCTTGATGCACTAAAATTACATACTCAGGCAATCTCATCCAATTAGGAATATTCAGTAGTTGACACATCACAATGCAACATAAATGCTCACATATGCATGTTACAAGACACAACAAACAGCGCCGCTGAGCACTCCCCCCAGACAAACGGTCTGCGGTATGAAGCTACTCAACGACTACCTCTTCACTCCCCTTGCAAATAATTTAAAAAGGTCCGGGCCATGAGCTCAGAGGACTGTACTACCAAATGCTTCCCTGACCGCAGTCCGCGTCGTTCAAGCATACAACCAAACGCTCCCCAGACATCGGCCTGCGTCGTTTGGAGGTTTTCTAGCATACAACGGAACGCTCCCCAGACATCGGCCTGCGTCGTTCCGAGGTTCAAACAATACCAAAACAGTATTTCTCACTTCTCCACCCGTGAGTAAAATCAACAATCAATGAAACCAATATTAAAACCAGAGTCAAACATTCAGACCAGCACCAAGACAGGTTTAAAACAGATAGCATCCATTTCAAACAAATTTCAAACAATACTTTCGCAAACAATGTTCAAAAGTATTTAACTAGAAAACAACTAGAGAGGTCATTCAGGGCTTTGTTCGGACAACCGAACTTTGAGGACAACTGGCTTGCCCTTCTGCATCACAGTGATGGTTCGGTTCCGAACCTGAAGAGTCGCATCATTCTTGTACTGCTAGGGCATGTCCAAGAGAACATTGCAATTGCCCAACTTCATAATGTGGAAATCGGCTTTTCCATGATAATCTTGTATAGTCACTGGAAGAGCACCAATGAGCGGTACCACTTTCTAAGTTTGCCTCGTGGCTAGCTCAACTTCAATTTCTCCACCCTCTTCATCATAATCAAAGTGCATCTGCTTCAAGAATTCTGGATGAATGAAGTTCTCTGTAGCTCCAGGGTGAAAGAAAATAAGGGCTTTCAAGCCGTTGACTTTGCCATATGCTCGACACATTTTTATTAGTACTTTCAAGGCGTATGCCATAGATATCAGGGACTAGTCCAATAGCGGGTTTAGCCCTCTTAGCCGGAGGTGGTCTTGGGGAATTTGTCTGTCATGGGAGCAGAAGGTTGCTCGAGCTATGCCTTGTTTGGAAACACATTGGAAGCATCGACCTTCTTGTATCAAGGTGTCTCGTTGACGGTGTGTCAGACTAGGTTGTTGAGGCTGATTTTCATGGGGTTCTCGAGAATTTGTTCGTTGTTGCCGGGAGTTGTGGTTAATGGTTGGAGTTGCTTCCGTGGTAAACTCCAACTTGCCTTTCATCATTTTGTAGCCGACCGCGGCATGGTCCATAAGCTCTTGTATGGTTGAAACTTGCTTGGACAAACAATATTCCTGCAATGGTGATGGTAATCCAATGGTGTAGCGCTCGCACTTGTCCTCCAAGGGAATGAACTTAAAGGAGGACATCGGAAGGTAGACGTCGAGAAACCTTTGGTTATAGTCTTCTATGGTCTCTGTGGCAAGCATTTTCAAGTTGCCCCATTCTGACCTAATCTGGATTTCGAACATAGAAGTCATGTAATTACGTGCAAAAACTGTCTTGAAAGCTTGCCAGGTTCTTGGAGCTTGTGGTTGTGTCGCGATTGAGCTCCACCATTGCATAGCATTATCTTTAAGGAATCCTGCTGCTCGAGAAATCTTGGATTCTTTTGTATAGTTCCCCAAAGCGTAGATGTTGTTGAATTGTTGTAGAAACTGCAATGCTTTCTTGGACACCCCCAAGTCTAGAATATGTCGCGACACGAGAGAGAATCACTTAAAATACTTCACAACTTTAAAATCACAGTTCAATTTGCTCGACACAGCCCTACGTGGTTCCGTGCCCAGAGAGATTGGCCCCAAAGATTGACACCCCTATTGGTATTTCTTTTATATTAATCTTTGAGCAAAGTACAATTCCCGCAGGGACCTTGCTCTCAGACTTTGCGTCTAGATGCCTTTGATAGGACCGGTATGCGTTGAGAAAAGCACACGCCTGATGCTCTGATACCACTGTCACAAGACGGGCACCACGTGCCAATAGAAAAGAACAGACTGAACAGACTTTTAGCACACACACACAGAGAGAGAGAGAGAGAGAGAGAGAGAGAGAGAGAGAGAGAGAGAGAGAGAGAGAGAGAGAGAGAGAGAGAGAGAGAGAGAGAGAGAGAGACGACACGCTACACGGAGTGGCAAAATTCCACCCCAAAGAGTATTGGCCCCAAAACTTGGCGCCCCTTTCGATATTACTTTATATTGCATCAACACAGTACAAGCCGGTACTCCACGCTCTACACCTCTCCAGGAAGCATGCAAGTGAATGAGTCCATGGCCTCATATTTAAAGGCCCTAGGCCCAAAAGCAGTTTACATGAAAAGCCTTCAAACTCAAAAGCATCTGGTCCAAAGGAAATGCCCAAAAGCTGCTAGCGTGATTTACGAAAATCAGTACAACTACAACGTCAGCAACGCAAGTCGCGGAAATCCGTACAGGCTACCACGTCAGCACAATCAGCGTGAAACGTGGAAATTTGTACAGTTCTGCCACGTCAGCAGTCAACGAAAAATCCGGACTATCCATACAAGTCTGCCACATCATCAGTTGGCTGCGTATCTTTTGTGTGTGTGTGTGTGTGTTGGTCCTTTGTCATCTTCTGCTGCTTGTGCTTCTTCACTTAGGGTTTAGGCCCCTCAGCCGGGATGTGTACAGTGGCTCCGCTCTTCAGTGGCTTGACACGTCAGTAGTTTGTGACAAATCCAATGTCTAGGTACAAAAATAAAATGAGGTGAAGTGAAAGACTAAAACTAAAAGACTCAAATCATCAGCCTGAAAATCATCATCATCATCATCCATGCCCGAGGATGCCCGACATCGGGAGTTGTCCGAGAAAGTATTGCATTGGTCGCTAAAGAGCTTCGTCAATGTCAGCCTCTGTAAATAATCATACAGGGCGTCTCCCATGTTGTGCTAGAATAGTCCTGATTCTCTGGTGGAGCCTCCGTCGATGTCGTGGTCGCCCCCGTTGACGTGGGCATCTAGCTCTCCTGAGCTCAGTGGCTTTGTCCACTAATATACAAGTCTGTCGCGAAGCATGCTCATCCGGTTGCTGAGTCCCTGCTCTAAAAAAGTCAATGATCTCCCTCTGTGAATGTTGCCCACTATCTGGTCTCTTCAAGAGACTTTCCCTGTGTTTGCGCAGCTCTAGCAAAAACAACCCGAGGCATCTCTGAGCTTGATATCTCATGACACTAGTCAATGGTCCAAAGACCTCTGTGAATAGAGAGTGAAAGCGGCCTCGTATCTCGTAGTATACCGGACAATGACAAATGTGATGTAACTCTGTCTCTGGCTCTATATGACATAACTGGCATATCCTGACTTCTGCTCGTGCTAGTCTCAATCTCTAGCACATCTGATATGATGATGTGCACATCTGGCCAATAGCACATCGTATCCCATAGGATAAATGAGTGTGCATATAGGCCCGTCTGATCACATATCCATCCTCTGTTAGTTGGAGGAGATGCTCTCTATAGAAAGCCGTCTTCGTGCCCAACTCTTGTACTGGCTGTATCCATGTGCTTCCGGTATCTAGTTGAATCAAATCCTGACGTATAAGTCTAGTGGTCTCCATCCATGTGAGAGAAGGGAGGGTGCATCCAAGGAGTACTGGAATGGAGGCAGTCTATCTATGCTGAAGCCGTGTGACTGAAACCATGATGTCATCTGCCCATACCAACATGCTGTGTCCCCTTGTAGCGCTAGCTGTCGGGATGACTCAATTGCTAGCCGAGCATATCTGTCTCTGGGAAGTTCCTATAAATTATGCATGAAGGAAACTGATTCAGTAAGGGCCTCAACTACGAGAGGAGGGGCAGCTAGCTCAGCCCGAATAATCTCATGTGTCACTGAGGCCTTAGCCCGAATCATCCGAGAGATCATAAAGACTAGAGGCCTCTCCATACATCTCCATCCCTCAGTGCTACCAGATCTGCCCTGGTGGTCCGCTGAGGGCCCCCAAATCTGAACCCCATAGAGCATAGCTGAAGCCACTAGAGTGTCAAAAAGCCACAGCTTTGTTCGAGGTTCCTGAAACTGAACCTGCGAACAAATCTTCTCCAAACCTCCCAAGGTTGCATAAGCTCTCGTCAATCTAGTCTCTACTGCTCTCAATTGTGTATACTCCATCATCTCCTCGCCATATGTAAAAGTAGGCGCTGACCTCCTGACCCACTGTGATGTGGTGCTAAACACCATAACCTTTGGGGGGGGGGGGGGGGGGAGAGAGAGAGAGAGAGAGAGAGAGAGAGAGAGAGAGAGAGAGAGAGAGAGAAGTCAACACAAATGGTGGAGTTCTGCTTCCAGATGCATTGGCCCCAAAGATTGTGCTTCTTTCAGTATTTCTTACTTTATTGATGATTCACTAAGTACAATAGCTAAAGGAGCACGTCCTCTGCAGTCTACATGCTGTGGAGTGCCAGCATAGGCTCCAGAGGCTCATATTTGAAGGCCCAAGGCCAAAAAGCATCAAATATGAAAAGTTGGCATCAAAATAGTTGTTTCCTAGAAATCGGGGATTCCCTTTAGAATCCGCCGCAAATTCCGGGATATTCTCGTATAGGTGCCATACCATCATATTTTCAGTTTTCAAACTGGTCCCACTTTGTTTCAACTTTCAACCACTTTCGGGCGCTTTAAACAAGTCCTCTTTCATTGGAATGCCACGTCATCACAATGAGAGAAGATGCTTCCACTACGGTGACAAAGGTCACAAGAAACCCTGATTCTCCTCTTTGAAAGAAAGATCCCGACTGATTTCCTACTGTGCAAGGTAACATTGAGCAAAGAAAAAGGGAAGTGGCAACATTTTGAAAGGTTAAAAAAGGCCTCAACAATTAAAGAGTCTATCTCTCATAATTAAAGAGTCTATATCTCGTATGCTGATATTAATGAATGGTCGCGCCTAACTTGAGACCAACTAGGCATTCCAGTTACATATGGCTTTGGCTTCGTTTTTGAAGGATTGACAACGAATTAAGGACAATTCAATTTGCAGATTGGTGACGATAGAGATGAGGGATCTTTTGAATGGCTCCATTGAAAGGTGCGATCTTATTGTGGACATGCCTTCACCTTACTAGATTCATTTGGTTCGAGATTTTGTGTCAAGTAGAGGGCAATAAGCTTTTGGTTTATGCTGATGCTAGTGATTAACAAGTTCCTCTGTAAGTTACATCCCCATCAAGAAAGAAATGGAGAAGTGTGTTTCAGATACTTAAGTTTTGCAAGAGAGAGGGATGTGTTCAAAGCAAGTGTGCTCTTAAGTATAGATGTAAGTAGGGCTGAGTTTCTTGATAAGTATAAGGATTGCTTGCTTAATAGACTAACGAGAGGAGTTTTCTCACGAACACTATGAAGATCATAGGATTGATCTGGTATGTATCAGCTTTCCTCAGAGCAAACCTCAGCCTTATCAACAATAAGAGAGACACAAGTAACTGAGTTTCTAGAGAAGGGTCTAATCTGATGAAGTATTTCTCTCCCTATTGCTCACATGACTTTCGGTATTGAAGAAACAAGGCACGTTTCGAACGTGTGCAAATTTATTATCTTTGAACAAGATCACCGTCATGGTGCTCATATGTTTAGCTGAATAGATTTCAAAAGCGGCTATCATCATACGGATAGTTCTTGAAGATGCGCATTAGACAACTTTTTGCACAATCTTTGGACTTCATGAATTTTTAGTGATGTCTTTCGGCTCAACCAATGCACCAACGACATTTAACCCCGTGATAAATTGCATAATTTGATCTCAATGACTTTTCACATGAGTGTAATATTGTTAGTCTTTGAAGAAGAGCATTGGAAGCACTTGGATGTAGTGTTGCGTGAGTTAAGAAACCCTCTATGCAAAGTGAATATTTCCTCAACCAAGTGAGGATGGACCCGGCTTAGATTGAAGTAGTCAAAGACTGGCCATTGTCTACTACAATACATGACATACAAAGCTTTTTGGACCTTTGTTCCTCTGCATGATTTTATAAAGAAGAAGATCCTCGTCATTTGGTGAACATGACAAAAGGAAGCTTTTAGTAAGCATCAGTACTTTTAAGTCGGACCTATTTTGATTGTTCGGATCTAAGGAAGCCTTTTGAAGTGCATTGCGATGCTTTAGGCGAGTGCATTGAAGCAATGTTATATCAAGGACATCCAGTTACCTTTGAGAGCAGGCCCTTGAAAAATGCTTCTATTCATGAAAAGGATTACCGCTATGGCACATGGACTATTTGTTTGGAAGCTATATCTACTCAAGGTTGATTTTATCATCAAGACTAATCATAAAAGTTGAAGATATTCTCTCACACCAAAGACATGAGATAAGCTAATTTCCACTATATTTCACTCCAAATTTTTGCATACATCTGGTAGCAAGAACTTAGCAGCAGATGCTCTCCAAATGTTCGAACGAGAACACTATCTCTTCAGTCTATCATCAAACTCGAATCTCTCCTAGAGATTATCTTGTTGATCTTGATTTCTCTACTAATTTGGCCAAGTTATAGTGTAACAATGTCAGACTTTGTAAATAATTAATTTATTTACGAGAAAATAGTTATCTAATTAGTTGTGTGCACATCAGAATAGAACTAGCAGTTCTAGGGCCTTACGTGCGCCCAAACTTGGATCAGAGCACCTCAGGGAGACCCTTGCAGAGAATACCCTGAAGCCCTAGTGATTGGGAAATCGGGTCTTCAATAAGGGGTAAATAGTAGGTTCAGATTTCAGGCTCAGAAAATCATGCACGTCAGTGGGAGCACAAGAATGAGATGGGGTCGTTAGAACAGTAATCCTAAGGCTTGGATTATTTTTAAGGCCTTAGGATAAGTCAATTAAACTAATTTAATTGTTTGTGCCAGACCAAATGGCTGGACAAGTGCGAACAGGTAATGCCGGAGCACAACCGCGGTACGGCATTGTGCCGAGGAGCAGCTAACATTTTCATAAGTAGCATTCATGTGTGCAATTGTGAGTTAAATTGCACATTTCATGGAAAGCCTAGGAACTTTTAAAGTGAAAAGTTGATTGGTTTTTAAGTTATTAAGTAAGTGTGCCACTTGGCACACTTACCAATGCAAAGTGACTCTCTCACTCTCACTCTCACCCTCCCTCATCCTCTAGCACCCCCTCTTCTTGTTGGCTTTATAAGAGCCCCTCCTCTCTCACTTGAGGGGTTGGCAGTGCATCTAACCCCCCTAAAATGAGCTGCTCTATACACCAGAGCTCTCCATTGAAGCGTGAGAATCAGCCCTTGTGGTGTATGTGGAGTCCTGGAGCTCTCATCAGCTAGAACAAGGTTTCTCTTGATCATAGGCTGCTGTGGGGGAAGATTCATCGTAGAAAACTCTCTTCCTCTCGCGCTTGGCTGCTGCAAATTCTCTGTTTTCAGCCCCTAATTACCTCGATTAGGGCTGTTTTCAGCGGAGCACTCATAGAATTCCACTCCACTCTTCTTATCCTACGTCTACACAAGTTTTGGTGCAATTCCATCACGAAGAAGGCCTCCGTTTCGGCGTAGAAGTGCACACAAGTAAGAATTTCAGGTTATGTGCAGAAAATTACAGCAAGCATCTTGAGTCGATGCATAAATGATTGCGCATGAAGGGCCACACATAGCGGAAGATAGACTCTCCATTGTGAGAGCTTCCGACAAGCTTTTTGGAAGATAGACTCTCTTGGTGAGAGCTTCCAACAAAGCTTGCAGAAGAGGGGAAGTCCTCTTAGTAGAAGGAGAGTGGGAACGCTCTCTCAATCAGTACTCAGAGCAGAACAAAGAAAGAAATAGAGGACGGGCGTTTGCCCTGTTCGTGTGCTTGTAAAGATTCTCCCTTGGTAAAAACTATAATCTCTTTATGGGGGGGGGGTGTAACAAACTGCTGACGTGTCAAAGCCTAAAGAATGGAGCCAACTTGCAGATGAGAGCAGAAACCCTAACCCTAATTTCTGCCAAAAACCCTAACTGCTGAAAACCTAACCCTAAAACCTGCAAACCCTAATTTCTGCCAGAAACCCTAACTGCTGAAACCCTAATTCTGGAAACCCTAACCCTAAAACCTGCAAACCCTAATTTCTGCCAGAAACCCTAACTGCTGAACCCTAATTCTGGAAACCATAACCCTAAAACCTGCAAACCCTAATTCTGCTGCCAGAAACCCTAAAACTGCAGAAACCCTAACCCTAACCCTAAGGACAGATTTCTGCGTTTTGCGACGTGGCAGGCTGTACGGATTTCCATGATTTATGCTGGCAGTTTTTTGGCTTTGCTTTTGAACCAGAAGCTTTTGAGTTTTAAAGGCTTTTTACTATAACTGCTTTTCAGGCCAAGGGCCTTTAAATATGAGGCTAGGGCTCATTCTCTGGCATGCTTCAGTACGAAGGTGCAGAGTCTGGAGTACCGGCTTGTACTGTGTTGATGCAATATAAAGAAATACCGAAAGGGGCGCCAAGGTTTGGGGCCAATACTCTCTGGGGTGGAATTCCGCCACTCCGTGTCGCGTGTCGTCTCTCTCTCCTTTTCAGTTCAGTTGTTATTTGAAGTGCTTAAAGTTGTTCAGTCTGTTCTTTTCTATTGGCACGTGGTGCCCGCCTTGTGACAGTGGTATCAGAGCATCAGGCGTGTGCTTTTCTGAAAGCATACTAGTCCTACAAAAGAGCAGACAGAGCTTTATTCGAGGATATCTTCGCCCTCCAACCCGGACTTATTAAAGAGCAGACAGAGCTTTATTCGAGGATATCTGCGCCCTCCAACCCGGACTTATTAGCCACTCCCACCCTTACTTCATCGCGCATCGGGCGCGCTCCCGTCTTCACTGCAGTGTCTTACAGGGCATAAGCCAATTAAGATCACTTGCAAGAGAAGGATCCAGATTTGTTTCAAGTCAGTGTTTTTCTCAGAAGCAGTGCTATGCAGATGTTGATTTCTACAGCTACCAAGCAGCATACTCCAAGTACTTGGCAAGCTTTCAAGAAAATTTTTGCCCGAAGTTGTATGGTTTCTGACATCTTCCTTCGGAGTGCAACTTCTGGCAAAGTGGGGTATCCTGAAATGCTTGCCATGGAAACCCTAGCAGATTATAAATTGAAATTTCTCGACATCTCTCAGTAGATGTCTCTTCACGAGCAGATGACCTTGGAGGTTCAGTGTGATTGCTATCTCTTGGGACTACCATCGCCGCCAAAGAAACACTGTTTGTCCAAGAGCTGATGGACCATGTTGTGCTCGGCTACGACCTCATGGAAGGAACCTAACCCTAATTTTTGGTGCAGGTTTCAAGATGGAAAGTCAGTCGACTTTTCGAGCTCGATTGATGTCGAGATTGCTTTTTAAGTTTAAGTTCTGTTTGATCTTGTTTGGTGATCCTGTTTGGAATTTGTTTGAAATGAATGATATCTGTTTTGAACCTGTTTTGGTGCCGATTTGAATTGTTTGACTCTGGTTTGATACTGGTTTCAATGATTGGTGATTTTACTCCCGGGTGGAGAAGTGGTAAATACTGTTTTGGTATTGTTTGAACCTCGGAACGACGCAGGCCGATGCCTGGGGAGCGTTTCGTTGTATGTTTGAAAACCTCCGAACGACGCAGGCCGATGCCTGGGGAGCGTTTGGTTGTATGCTTGTAAAATAATTGTTGGTGTGACTCCCGGCCCGGACCTGGATGGTTATGCGGGAGGAGTATTAAGAAGTCTGAGCAGTGGTTACTCTCAGCACCTCCAAACGACGCAGGCTGCGGTCTGGGGGGCGTTTGGTTGTAAAAGGCCTCGATATCTCCAGGCCCGGACCTTTTCAGGTTATGCGGGAGGAGTGATGAGGGAGTCGTTGAATATCTCCCGGCCCGGACCTTGTTAGGTTATGCGGGAGGAGTGTTCATCGGCGGCTTTATGTTTCTATGTCTTGTAACATGCATATGTGAGCATTTGTGTTGCATTGTGATGTGCCAAACACTGAATATTCCTAATTGGATGAGATTGCCTGGGTATGTAATTTCAGTGCATCAAGACACCCGTGGAAGATCAATACGGTCTGGGTGTGATGGCTAATTTTACTACGTCGGAATATCAAGAGTTCCGATCTGGACGAAAGGAGAAGCTAACTCCTTGATCAAAACAGCCGATAGGAGCAGCTAACTCCTTGATCAAAAGAGCAAAAAGGAGAAGCTAACTCCTTATTAAAAGAGCAAACTGATTGTCCCTCGGAATGACTCTCGGAAATTTTTTGAGCTAACTTGAGTTGTTTTGCAGATACGGTGTAATTGCGGACGATTACTCTTTCAAGAAGGGGAGATGTAACAAACTGCTGACGTGTCAAAGCCTAAAGAATGGAGCCAACTTACAGATGAGAGCAGAAACCCTAACCCTAATTTCTGCCAAAAACCCTAACTGCTGAAACCCTAATTCTGGAAACCCTAACCCTAAAACCTGCAAACCCTAATTTCTGCCAGAAACCCTAACTGCTGAAACCCTAATTCTGGAAACCCTAACCCTAAAACCTGCAAACCCTAATTTCTGCCAGAAACCCTAACTGCTGAACCCTAATTCTGGAAACCCTAACCCTAAAACCTGCAAACCCTAATTCTGCTGCCAAAAACCCTAAAACTGCAGAAACCCTAACCCTAACCCTAACCCTAAGGACAGATTTCTGCGTTTTGCGACGTGGCAGGCTGTACGGATTTCCATGATTTATGCTGGCAGCTTTTTGGCTTTGCTTTTGAACCAGAAGCTTTTGAGTTTTAAATTACTATAACTGCTTTTCAGGCCAAGGGCCTTTAAATATGAGGCTAGGGCTCATTCTCTGGCATGCTTCAGTACGAAGGTGCAGAGTCTGGAGTACCGGCTTGTACTGTGTTGATGCAATATAAAGAAATACCGAAAGGGGCGCCAAGGTTTGGGGCCAATACTCTCTGGGGTGGAATTCCGCCACTCCGTGTCGCGTGTCGTCTCTCTCTCCATTTCAGTTCAGTTGTTATTTGAAGTGCTTAAAGTTGTTCAGTCTGTTCTTTTCTATTGGCACGTGGTGCCCGCCTTGTGACAGGGGGACCAACCCATCTTCTGATTCCCAATGAAGTGTCAAGTTCTCTCTCTCTCTCTCTCTCTCTCTCTCTCTCTCTCGTATTTGAAGTGCAATTAAAAGTCAATTTATGCTTCCGTTATTTTGTGACAGTGGTATCAGAGCAAGGTCATCTCTCTCTTTCTTAATGGATTGACGACTCTTGGCAGATTGCAGAAATGGAAGGACGTGAGATAGAGTTCACTATCCTTCAACAACAGGTGGCAGAGTTGCAAAAAGCTCTCTCCCATCCAGAAGTCTAGAAGATTCTCCATACCCTTGAGAAAGGGAAGGAGAAAGTGCCGATGGGATCGGGAGAAATCCTGCAGAACCCAAAGACGCACGAACCAAACAAAGATCCTTTAATTGGAACCTCCCGCATGTACGAGAGACAGAAGAAACCTCCAGAACGTCATGTGCGGTTTAATCCAAAGGTTCAAGAGCAGGATCCTCCTTATTCTCCTCAATTTTCTTTCATGATGGATCTGGATGACATAGTCGCACTGAGGACATGTTCCTTGACGATCCGCTGCAGCAGGAAGTGCAGTCAAGGGAAAGGACTCCCGTCCACAAGGAGTCGAAGCATAGAAAGGAGCATCAAAAGAAGAAGAAGCACCACAAGCAGAAAACATTCAAGTCAGGTGACAAAGATGTAAAATTTGACACCTACAACGGACGGCGGGATAATGACAATGCTTTGGCTTTCATCCGCCAATTTTAAGTTGCATTTGCAGAAGGGAACTTTAAGGAAAGGTCCAAGCTTCGCCAGGTCAGTATATACCTGAAAGGCACCGCCAACAGTTGGTGATTGACCCTGATCCTAGAAAAACGCAAGCCCCAAGATTGGACTCCTTTCAAGGAGTTCTAAGCACAATTCCTTCCTTCAGACTATGAGGAAGAAGTAAAGAAAGAATGGGATTGACTCTCACAGTCAGAGAATGAAACTGTTCCACTCTATGTGGATAGGTTTTGGGATGTTCTCTTGAAAGTCACCCCATCCAAGAAGATTGAAGATTCGGAGAAGATGCGCAAGTTTGAAGCAGGATTGCATGAAGCCTTGCAAAAGGCTATGAAGCTTGGTACTCCAAAGATGATGGAGCAAAGCCAAATCAGCCCAAGAAAGGGAAATACCTCTCCCCTGTTGAATTAAGAACCTACATTAGCGAAGGAAGATGCTTCAAGTGTGGACAAGTTGGACGTATGAAGGGTGATTGCCCTACCAAAACCCCACAACCACCTTCTTCCACTACAATCCCAGATGTACAAGGGAATACAACCAAGGATGGGAAAGAAAGATCTCTTCTCAAAGCATGGGGTAGCATCAACAATCAGCGGGCCCTTATCCTGTTTGATCCAGGCAGTACGGATAACTTCATCTCTACGAAGTTAGCCAAAGATCTCAATCTACGACCCAACCGCTTTGGAGTTTCTATTCAAGCATCCTCTGCTTTCAAAGGGCAAAATTCCAGTTCTACTCCAATCATAGTGAAGCTGAATTTAAAGGTAGATAACTACAAAGATAAAGAATGTTTCTTGCTAGCTTCACTTGAAGGATGTGATGTCATCTTGGGGATGCCTTGGCACTACAAGATGCATCCCATTCCTCATTATGTTCAGAAAACCTTGTCCTTTGACCACAAAGGAAATCAATATGTTGTAATGGCGGATGTTGGTGATTGGCGAATTCCCATCGCCAACCACATTGCACTTAAGAAAATAATGAAAAAGTGTGTTTCAACGTACTTGATTTTTGCAAGAGAGAGAGACGTGTCGTCTTCACAACTTTCCTCCTCTTTAGAGAAAAAAAGAATTAAGTTGTTAGAAACGTTTGAAGATTGTTTTACAAATGAACTTCCACCCTCTCGATCTGAGGATCACACAATCGATTTGATCCCAAGGAGCTCTCCTGTAAGGTGAAGCGGATGTGAATGTTGAACTTTGCTCAAGATGAGTGCTCCGAACTGTGCTCAAGGGTTCCTTTTACTTACGGAAGGGAGAGCCTTCCGTTCCTTTAGTGAGAGAGTGCAAGGGACACAAACAAAGTGGTGAACACTGTGAATGAAGGTGCAGAGACTGAGAGATAGAGAGAGAAGAATACGACACCAGACAAGTCGTCAAACCCTCCTCCAAGGGCCCCACTCTCTATGGTGAGAGCGGTCTACTATTGATTGCACAAATCTCTAAAATGCTTGGACTTGCCAACGATGTCGACGACGACGAGACGGGCTAAAATCTGAAAACGCTAAGGGCTGAATTCTGCAATCTTTATCTGCTGAATTCTGACTCTATGTCGGTGACAACGGCGATGACGACGATGCAACGACGACGGGCTGAAAACGCAGATGCTGAAATCTGTGTTTTCCGGGCTGAATCTGCAAACTTCGATGGATCTGACCGTACGGCGAGGATCTGCTGCGGGAAGTTGAGATCTGCAGGTTTGGGGGCTCTACTGCGGTGTGTCTATGCTGAAAACTGAAAACACGGATACTTCTGATGATCTTGTCGCGATGAATCTGCAAAACGCTAGGGACTGATCTGCAAATAAAAAACGCAAGGGCTGAATTGGAGTCTTCTGCAAAAACGCCAGGCTTGTGCTGTGTCTTGCTCTCGCCGGGTTGGTCTGCAATGCAAAACGCTGGCTGTTCTTGGCTGAAAACGCTAAGTTTCCTGCCGGGGGGTCCTTGCTGAGAAGGTGCACTGTTGGATGTGAGGTCCCTGTTGCCTCTTTTGCCAGATTGTGCTAACACTAGGTTTACTTATATACATGCTTGGTAAATTTGACCTACCTAGTTCCCAACAAAAGTCACTTAAAAATAATAAGTGAAAATTGGCTAAAATAGGGAAAATAGGTCTATGCATTGTAAAAATGCTCGTGATGGGTTCTAATGGAAATTTGATGGTCATGTTGTGTGCAACCAGAGGATATGCATCTACTCTCTGGCCATGCACGGTTTGCGAACAGACTCACAAAAACATGAACATACCCATTCCATGTAAAGTGACTGGAAGAAGACTATTCTTTTGAAAAAACTGTGCTTGCAATGAAGATGAACAAAGTGACGGAGTGCCAAACCGTTCATCAAACAATGGGGTCGAAACTTGTCTTTCTGATCTAAATCAATCAACTGTGGTAAATCACACTGGAAATGCCGATGCTTAATGCTCAATCCTTCTTGTGCTCTTTTAGATACTGTGTCATGCCAAGGATGAGACATGGAATGTGAATTCCTTGAATGCAACATTTCATCTTTTCATGAGTAATCCGCGTATATCCGTGCTCATTCATGAGTGAATCGTGTTCATCGTACAATATGTCATGCCTATGAATAGGGATCACATAAGGACGGTGACTAAAATACAGGAAAGCATCACGAATGAAGCACTCGAACAATGCGTGCTGACTAATCATTCGAACACATAATACTTCATGTGGGGGTTCTTTGGACCTCGACTCAAGAGCCAAGATCGGTTCTTCGTGATCTATCGAATCTGCAATGAGGTTAGCTTTACTAAAAGTATCAAAAAACCATTATCCTTTTTAACAATCACATCATCTTCCTGCAAATCATCATGCTTGTGAGAAATCACATCTTGATCATACAAATCATCGTGCTTATCATTATCATGCAAATCATGTGTGTCGTGATTTGGAGAAGAAGAGACTGAGAGAGTCTCCTTTTCCTGATTCTTGTCAATCTGCGCCTACACACTAGAAAAGAGTCACAACAACTCTTGCATGTGTTGGGCTCTCTGTTCGGCCGCCAAGCGCGCTTGCTTACGATTACGCTCAAAGGCTAACCGGCTTTCTTCGCGCTCACGAGCCAATTCTGCTTTTCTTTCTTGGTGCTCGCGATGCATTTCTGCTTTTCTTTCTGCTCTTCTTGCTTCGCATTCTAACTGTCTTTCTTCGTGTTCACATGCTATGGCTGCCATTCTTTCTTCATATGTACGCTCTATGGCTGTCGTTCTTTGTGCTTTTCTTTCTTCGTGCTCGCGCTCCAAGGCGGCGCGTTGCGCTTCTTCTTGTATCCTCTTGTCCATCATCGTCTTGACCAAAGCCTCCATAGGAGTTGGTGCAATACTTCGCGTAGATGGGGAAGGGGGAGGGTCGGAAAAACCTCCTGATGGGGAAAACTCTTCTTCGCTACTTTCATGCCTATCACCTCCATGCGAAGTATCCATTCCGCTTCGGGTGATGACCGTACACTGAAGTCGTGGGTTCTTAAGTTCACGAGGAACTTGGGTTCTTGTGGGTCTTGGTTCTTGAGGTTCGTCTTTAGCTTGCAATCTGTGTTAGAGAAGGATCTTCTCTTCACCCGAGCTCTTCTCTTTCCAGCAAGCGCACCCCTTGGCGGCCTTGCGCTCACACCAAGGTTGCTTTTTCCCACCTCACATTGATTGGCCGGCCGCTAAGTGCACGGTCCGCTCTCAATGAGTGAAAAGAGAAACAAGGGGAGGCTGGACAAGCCCTTCTTTCTTGGGTTTCCTGTCACTCTTCAAAAACACGATTAGTAATCGACACGCCCAAAAGAAACTTGGGTTACGTGCGATTGCAACAAGCAAAAAAATTGTGTGGTTCTTGTGGTTCTTTCCTTGAGTGATACAAAACAATACCAAAGCTCTGATACCAATGTAAGGTGCAGCGGATGTGAATGTTAACTTTGCTCAAGATGAGTGCTCCGAACTGTGCTCAAGGGTTCCTTTTACTTACGGTAGGGAGAGCCTTCCGTTCCTTTAGTGAGAGACTGCAATGGATACAAACAAAGTGGTGAACACTGTGAATGAAGGTGCGGAGACTGAGAGATAGAGAGAGAAAAATACGACACCAGACAAGTTGTCAAACCCTCCTCCAAGGGCCCCACTCTCTATGGCGAGAGCGGTCTACTATTGATTGCACAAATCTCTACAATGCTTGGACTTGCCGACGATGTTGACGACAATGAGGACGACGACGAGACGGGCTGAAATCTGAAAACGCTAAGGGTTGAAATTTGCAAATCTTTATCTGCTGAATTCTGACTCTATGTCGGTGATGACGGCGATGACGACGATGCGACGACGACGCGCTGAAAACGCAGATGCTGAAATTTGCATTTTCCGGGCTGAATCTGCAAACTTCGATGGATCTGACCGTGCGGCGAGGATCTGCTGTGGGAAGGTGAGATCTGCAAGGTTTGGGGGCTCTACTGCGGTGTGTCTATGCTGAAAACTGAAAACGTTGATGCTTCTAATGATCTTGTCGCAATGAAGCTGCAAAATGCAAGGGACTGATCTGCAAATAAAAAACGCTAGGGCTGAATTGGAGTCTTCTGCAAAAACGCTAGGCTTCTGCTGTGTCTTGTTGTCGTCGGGTTGGTCTGCAATGCAAAACTCTGGGGCTGATCTGCAATGGAGAAAAACACTGGTTGTTCTTGGCTGAAAATGCTAAGTCTCCTGCCCGGGGGGTCCTTGCTGAGAAGGTGCACTGTTGGATGTCAGGTCCCTGCTGCCTCTTCTGCCAGATTGTGCTAGCGCTAGGTATGAATTCTTAGTGATGCCTTTTGGACTCACTAATGCATCAGCCACAACAGAATGATGGATAGAATCTTCCACTCATATAGAAGATTTACAGGAGTCTTCTTCGATGACGTCCTAATCTTCTCAAAGACGGAAGAAGAGCACTACAAGCATCTCACATTAGTGTTTGAAGAATTACGCAAACACAAATTATTTGTGAATGCTAAGAAGAGTGAGTTCTTTCTAAAAGAAATTCACTACTTGGGCCATACAGTATTTCAGAACCAGGTGAGAATGGACCCTGATAAGATTCAAGCAGTTGTAGAATGGCCTACACCAAGTATAGTACATGACGCTCGAAGTTTTCTCGGCCTCTGTTCCTATTATCTGTGTTTCATTCGAGCCTTTGCCGCCATAGCTTGTCCTCTCCATGATTTGATGAAGAAGCGGATTCCATTCCATTGGGGACCTGGACAAAAACAAGCTTTTGAAAAGCTTAAATATATACTCAGCCACGGACCTGTTCTCACCGTCCTTGATCTTCGCAAATCTTTCGAGGTGTACTGCGATGCATCTGGAGATTGTGTAGGAGCAGTTTTGAACCAAGAGGGTCATGCCATAGCCTACGAAAGTGGGCGCCTTAAAGATGCAGACTTACATGCTTCCATTATGAGAAAGAGCTAATGGCAGTAAATCATGCTCTTTCCATTTGGAAACATTGTTGATTTTATAATCAAGACAGACCATCAGAGTCTTCGCGACTTTCTCACACAGAGAAAGTTATCAGAAAAGTAGATGAGATGGGTCAACTTTCTTTCAATGTTCCATTTTCAGATTTCACACACTTCTGGAACAAAGAATGTGGTTGCAGATGCTCTCTCCAAGCGTCCAAAGATCAATGTAATGACAACTATTTATCATGAGGAACTAGAATCTCTCAGTGAGATGTATCCTCAAGATCCAGACTTCACTACAATCTGTGCAGATCTTCAAGCTGGTCATTTAGGACCACCTTATTCCATTAGGGACAATATACTATATCATCAACAAATAATATGCATAGCTCAACCCTGAAGACAGAAGTTGATGGATGAAGCACATAATTCTCCCTATGCCGGGCATCGGGGAATTGTTGCTACCATGAGTGCCCTCGAAAGATATTGCTTTTGGCCAACACTCCCGGCGGACATCGAAAAATATACATGTGGGTGTTTAGTATTCCAAAAAGTGAAATATGACAGACATAAAGTTTATGGCAAGCTTCAGGCACTCCCTGTGTTTAACATGCCATGGGAAAGTATTGCCATGGATTTTACTACGGATCTTTCTAGATCCAAGAATGGAAATGATGCAATCTGGACTATAGTAGACAAATTCAGTAAGCAAGCACATTTCCTTCCAATTAAGAAGAACATCAAATCTGATCACATTGCTATAATATTTCTAGCTTAGATTTTTCAACATCATGGATTGCCAAAGACTATTGTCAGAGATAGAGATCCTCGCATGACTAGTCTATTTTGGCAAGCACTGTTCGAGAATTTGGGAACTAGCTTGATTTTTCATCAGTTCATCATCCTCAAATAGATTGTCAAAGCGGAATCGTTAATGCCACTGTTTTAGACCTTCTCAAGTGCTATGTTTCGGAAAGACAATTCGAATGGGAGCAATACTTACCGTTAGTTGAGTTTGCATATAATAATCCGATACATTCCTCAACTGGTAAAGCTCCATTCGAAATTATATATGGGATGGCACTCCTACTCCCTATTCTTGTTACCAAAGAGAATATCTTTGCCGCATACGAATTTGTGCGAGATATTGATACTACTTATCAACAAGTAAAACAAGCGATTCTTCGTACTTAAGCGCAGTAGAAGAGAAAAGCAGACAAGCACAGAAGGAATCTCAATCTTGAGAAAGGACAATATGTCCTACTTAAGTTTGAGAAAGCTAGATTGAAAAACCAGGTCGGAAAAGGGAAGGTTGTTAAACTTTCCCATAGATTTTATGGCCCTTTCAAGATTACGGATAAAGTCAATGAAGTGACTTTTAGATTGGGTTTGCCTTCTTATTGGCGCATCCATAATGCTTTTCATGTTCAAGCATCCATCGCAATATGGTGGTGTGTCATGACTTGAGTTCTAGATTGAAGCAAAGAGTAGCTAGTTGGAAGCGGAACCCAGTCGCCCAAGTTTATGAGTGCAACTACCAATGAAACTCAGCACAAATCATGATGTGAATCCAGAGGCTATACGAATGAGTGCTGACGTGATAGCATATGGCATGATGATGTGGAACAAATGTACGGAGACTGTACGAATGAGCGCTGAAGTGATAGCATATGGCATGATGATGTGGAACAAATGTGGCTGATTTATGTTGCGAGGTTTCTTTTGGCGACAGCCATGAAAGTACATGATTTTATGTGCTTTTAGCACTCTTATAAAATTAATAGGCGATTTTTAAGTTACTTAAGGACTTTGAGGCCAAAAAGTAAGAGAACTTGAGAGTGTGCTCACTTTGAACAGAAGGAACTTCGACAATTCATCAATAAAATAAAAGAATACTGCCTGGGCTAGTTCATCAATACAATGAAGGAATATTGCCAGGCCGAGGGCGCCTAGTTGTTACACCAATGCTTCTAAGGGCGGGAGAGCTTGTCCGTAGTGTAATTTCAAGTTCAATTCAGTTGAGTGTTGTTGCAGTGTTTTTACCACCTTGTCAAGTGACTCTCTGGGTAGCTGCGGTTGGGTAGTCATGACACTTCACTCACTATTTGTGACAGCATTTAGTAGGAGTATCGGACCATCCGGAACGAGCATTGTGATGTGTCACAAGACGGGTGACATGAAACATCGCTAAGGCAAGTTAGGTAAGTAAGAGACTAAGTTATGAGCATTTTTGGTGTGTCACAAGGTAGAGCAAGAACGAGAATGCTTTTTCAAGGTCCAAGGAGATTCTGGACTAAGCAAGTGTTGCATGTTGAGGACCAGGATGGGTTCTCCAAAGGCTTTTTTGAGAAGGAGATGCTTTTTTAACAAGGTGAGGAGCCACGGAGGCTTGCTAAGTTAAGGGGGGGATGAGATTTATGGAGAGTATGTTTAAATGAGTACTTACAATCACATGGAATTTTGTTGTGTTTTAATATAAAATTATATTATCTATTATACATACATAATCACAAATGGTTTATATGTTAGAAAAGCCTGGCTTAAATAATAAGGTGAATGGTGCGCATTATCATTCGAAAACAAAATAAAATGAAAAGGGAAAAATTTGCACATTGCACAATATCATTTGAGAACAAATCCATTATACATACATAATTATGAATGATTTATATTTTAGAAAAGGCTTCACTTAAATATTAAGGTGAATGGTGCACATTGCACATTATCATTTGAAAACAAACCAAAATGAAAAAAATAAAATAAAAAGACACAAAATGAAATGAATCTTTGTGAAGTCCTAAATGAAAGGATCCCTTGCAAGTCAAAAAAAAATATATATATTGAATCAATACTTCACATCATGGATCAAATTCCTATGAATACTTTTTAATCTTTTGCTCTCTAAAGCTTGTTTAGCATGCCAAAAAGATGAATGCAGCTTTGGGAAATAGCATTTGAAAAGACATGAGTTTTTTCTCTTCAAGACTTTTTAAGGCTTGCTTGAGGGACACATGTCAAATAACTAGAATTGAACGACCTTCACGCATATGATACTAAGGCCTTTAGCAGGCCAAAAAGCAAGTTGCTTTGCGAGCAGCAGTTTCTACGAAGGAATATATGTCAACATTGCATCTATGCATGAGATCGCATCTGGGAACACTAGGTAGTATGTATAATTTGTGCAAGCATAAGTTTATCTGATAACTTCTAAATGAGTTTGGGAGGCTCTTTTTAAAAACAAAAAAGCAACTTTTGACAAGTATTCGAAGGCATCCCCCCCCCCTCCCAAAAGAAAAAAAAAAGAAAAAGAAAAAGGAAAACGTTTCGTTTGCACCCATCATACCACCTTGATGTATAGATAGCACACACTTTACTCTTTACAATTGAACTTTCTTAAAGAGTTACCGTCTAACAACCAAGATCCATCAATACCAAATCCAAATTCAAATCCATAAACAACTCAGTACGCTGAACTTTGTGTTGATATATGCTCATGTGTGTGTACATGTGGTGTGTGTTGTGTTTGGGAGCATATGTTAGTACCTAGTTCTGCACCCACTATTGGGCAGTGACGACGTTAGTGGGGATGTCATAGTATTTAGCCAATACTATGCATGATGGAGCTGATGATTATATTGTCTTGTGGGTGACTAGCATGGGTCTATACCTTGCACTTTCCTTTGAGGGTGAATCTAGGCTTATCCTGGATTCATCTAGGTATATTTTTTAGGCGTATAGCGGACATGCAGACTTCACATAGTGAAGTTTTCGTCCGAGTTACGACCAGTTGATATTGTGCTAATTCTTTCTATCTCTTGTGGTGCGTATGCCCTATCAACTACCTCATTTTGTGCTAATTTTTTCGATTTAATGCTTCTTTTAGTGCTAGGCTTCATTATGGCTGAGTCTGCCCTTGATCTCCGGAGTCACTCAATACGCTGAACTTTGTGTTGATGAATGCTCATGTGTATGTGCGTGTGGTGTGTGTTGTGTTTGGGAGCATATGTTAGTACCTAGTTCTACACCCACTTTTGGGCATTGACGACGTTAGTGGGGATGTCGTGGTATTTAGTCAATACTATGCATGATGGAGCTGATGGTTATATTGTCTTGTGGGTGACTACCATGGGTCTATACCTTGCACTTTCCTTTAAGGGTGAATCTAGGCATTCATCTAGGTATATCATAAGCCAAATCCATATCCATATTAATATAAACAAATCATTTTCATAACGTACCCCAAGTTAACAAAACCACACTATTAGTAATAGTGGCTGCAATATGATATTGTAATTGGTGTTGCCCAAACCGGTGAATCAACACCAAGTGGGTGTGTTGCTTAAATCGATGAATCTCCACTAAGTTTGTGCTGCTTAAACGGACAAGTCTGCGCTCTAAGTCTTGTTGCCTAAATCTGCACTATAAAGTTGGCGTTGCTTAAACCAGTGAAGCGACACCAAGATGAAACGTACACTACCTACACCGACAAATTTGTGTACATGTGACTAATGGACTAGGTACGGCATAAACTACAAAATGTCGCTACTAACTGGACTTTAGAATTGTTTGATGGGTTCATTCAGCTTCCCTAGAGATCTACTGCACACAAATAACAGCTCCTTTTTGCCGTGTAAGCGTGCGTGCATGGGTGTGTGTGTGTGTGAGAGAGAGAGAGAGAGAGAGAGAGAGAGAGAGAGAGAGAGAGAGATTGTGCGTTTGCAGCTGGATTTGAGAGCTTCCAATCATCTGGGATCACAAGAGTCACTGCCACAGCTTTCTAGCTTAACACCCTGGCAAGCACCAAGTGTCCCGTGCTCATACACATCATTCCCTTCACATGTGTTTGGCTGGCCCAAAATGATGACACATGAAGGTAATGACTCAATTGTCAAGAAAGAAAATACAGGGGATGCTTTTCAGAAGCTTGGAAGTATGCAATGTACGGATGCGTTCGGAACTGTCCCTGGCATTCCTGCAAGTAGTCTAGGTATTTCTTCTTTCAAGGACCTTCCCTCAAATTTACCTGTAAGTGTCTTTGAGGACGGACGGAACAGTAGTCGTGTATTGGGCACAGAAACAGAGCCTCCTTGTGAGTTGGACTCCAGAACAATTGACTCTCTCCAGACCTCAGGAAATGAATCAAAGCCAGAACTTGAGAGTGCGATGCAAGCAAGGGGCTCGATAAGTCTTGATAATTCACAAGGTGATTGTGATTTGGAGGAAAATCATAGCACATCAAGAGCCCCACAAATCATTGATTGCCAAATGGGTTTAAAGCTGCCTTTGCGAGTCACATGTGGCTCTTCTTGTACTGCTAGTGTAGGTGGCATTCCTATGAGTGGGCAGGGTTTTGTTTGTTCATATCCTTGGAGGGTGACTCATGTGACACCGACAGCAGCGGCGGAGGCCAGAAAGAGGAGAAAAGAACTGACACGAAAGAAACGGCTAGGTGCAAAGGCATCGAAGCTATTGGTTTGAAAATTAGAAGCCAGCATTTTGCATATTGTCACATTGAAATATACCAAGTCACATGTAGAATTAGACAGGGACCCCTCAGAATGATGGGTTTGTAGACGTAGAAAACTCATTATTAATTCAAATTGCTCGGGCAGGTCGCAATGAACAGGTAAGGTGGGTTGCTATGTACATAGAGATATATTCTCACAAATTGAAGGGCAATTATTTTTTGCTATGGGGACTATTCTTTATAGTCAAGTTTATCAGAGCATAACTAAATTGAAGGTTTTGGTATTTGCGTTTGTACTTTTCTGCTTAAACAGCAAGAAGTTTTCCTACAATTAAAAATCAAGAGAATTAATGTTCTTTTTTTTTTGTGGGGGGGGGGGGGGGGGGGGGGGGGGGGGGGGGGGGCATTAACACTTTTACAATACTTATGAGTTTCATTCGTTCTCTTCTTATCACTCTATCCATATAGTCCATTACATATTACAAGTTTTCTTCATGCAATTGGAAATTGGAATCCTTTTTGTTTTTGTTTGAGAAATCAGATCAAAGGATAGTTGATTTGGAAAGATGCTGCCTCTTCCTGGTATAATGGCCATGCAGCTCCACGTCTGAGTTGCAACAACATTGCTTTATATGCTAAGTAGATACTATTAATGCTTTTGCGCTGCTCTGCAGCCCAATTAAGCTCCCGGAGTTCTGATTGCGAACCCAGCAGAGGTGGTGTTATGCAAGCACCTAACTTGAGAGAGACTAGTGCTGCTGATGGCAATCTCTCAGTGGCGTACTCTAGCTTAAGATCATTATCACATGGCGAGAAGGTCAAATCTGTCCGGCTCATCAAATTGTGTGATATGACAGCTACTGTCATAAACTGCAACGACACTTTGCATTGCCAAAGCAGGTATAAACAGCAGTAGTGCTATTGATTGCTGAGACAGAGAGGTCTCCCATTGAGGAGATGGCAGAGCAAAGCAAGTTGCTTGGGCTACAGGTCTGCTTAACGATCATGTCAAGTGTCCACAATTGCTATATAACCGTGTGTGTGTGTGTGTGTGTGAGAGAGAGAGATAGATAGAGAGAGAGGACCTCAAAGATATAAGATATATCTAACGAGTCTTGCCCACAAGACGTGTTACTTAAAGAGGGAACTTAATTACCAATTCACAATTATAAAAAGCAAACCCACCCACCCACCCACCCACACACACACTCGAGAAGCAGTAGGAACAATCTATCCAATGAGAGATTAAAAAATGATGTCTGATGAGAGATTAAAAAATCAATGCACTCTCCCTGGCAGGAAGGGCACAACAATCAAATACAAGAATCGGTGGAATATTGGCCTTTCTCCTTGCAGCCTTTCTATCACCACTCCTACTATTTGCAATCTTTCTTCTCCAACAAAAAGAATTTCTTGAGAGTTGCAAGGAAGGGCTTGTGGTGGGCATAGGGTTTCAAAAATAAGAGGTGGTTTGAAAAGACACTAACAAGAAAACTTTGATCTTCACAAAAAAAATTGGACCACTTGACAGAAAAGGAATGAGAAATCAACAACAAAGGAGGAGAGAGCTGCTAGAGGAAAGGAAGAGAGGCAGACATAAAAACAGGAAGAGGAGGGTGCTGCAACTGCCTTTCTTTGCCTCTACAACCTTCTGTTGGCAAAAGTTGAAGCCCAAGCTCATTGATTTTGGAGGTTATCTTATTTTCTTTGAAAGATGCCATGATATTATACTGAGATTTAGGAGGCCATTGGCATGGCTCCTCAAATACAGCAAGAGAAGAACACACAACAACAAAACAGAATCTTTGATCAACATGCTCGCCAGATAGAGATTTTTTGTACCTTAGACATTTGGAGGTGTTTTTTGCCTTGCCCCCCCCCCCCCCCAAAAAAAAAAAAACCCCATCGCTCTGTGGGTTGCTCCCCTAAGTTCATCTTTGGTGGTGTTTCCTAGTGGCATTGACTCGCCCTTGCCGCTCCACCTCGCCTCGATTCACCTTCACTTGCCATCACAACAGCATATAGATATGGAGGATTCTGCTCCGCCACAGAGGGACTCCATGGAAGCCCCCTCGCCCGACCTGTGGAACCCACCTTCCGACTTGCTCTTTCGCCAATAGAGCAAGCGAGCTTAGAGGCAGAGGTGGCGCGCCTTGACACCACCTCTGCTGTCTGCAAGATTATCGGCATTAGAAGTGCGAGATCTCCTCCAGGCCCGTCTTCTAGCAGAGGTGGGCAAGATCATCAACGCACAGCTTCTTGGGCACGACTACTATCAGATAGAGTTTGAGTCTTTTGAGATGGTGTCCAAAGTCATTGTGATCAACCCCCTGGCCATCCGAGCAGCTAGAGCTCTACCGAGAGACCACTATGTACAAGCTAGCTCCCACTTTCGGCAGTGGCACCATGGATTTGATCCGGCTATCGATGTTCTCGTTGAGGAGGCAGACCTTCCCATCTCAGTCTGCTTCCCAAGCCTGAGGTGAGAGTACCTCCCGCTCCTTTCCAGGATTGGTTCTGAAGGAGTACGAGCGGAAGTGCGACGCGAGAGAGAGTGCGAGAAGAAGAGCACGACGATATGGTGAACTCGCTCTACTGTAATGTGTAGAGCATAGTGAGTTCTTATTAGGTTTTTACAAAAGAATATGTGTACATACCTGGCGGCCCGCCCACTTACGTGGGCGACCACATTGGGCTTTATACCCCAACAACCTCCCACTTAAAGTCCAATGTGGTACTTTAAGTGTGAGAGAAGCTACTATACAAGCTAATATACAAGAGATGCAGAGAAGTGATGTACTACCCTACACCTAACTGCTTGTGAAAATGCGCAAAGCTCTCTGAGGGAAGTCCTTTTGTAAGTAGATCAACAGGATTTTCTGTGGTGTGAACTTTGACAAGCTGAAGTTGCTTATCCTCGAGCATTTCCCTGATGAAATGATACTTCACATCCACATGCTTTGTCTTTGAGTGATAAACTGGATTGCGAGCCAATTGTATAGCACTTTGACTATCACAATATAACACAGGCATCTCTTCTTTGATTCCCAAATCTGTTACTAGTCGATTAAGCCAAATTGATTCTTTGCATGCCTCTGATGCTGCAACATATTCAGCCTCTGTAGTAGACTGAGTAACACAATCTTGTAATCTAGAACGCCATGATACTGCTCCACCAGCCAATGTAAAGACATACCCTGACGTAGACCTTCGGTTGTCTAAGTCACCTGCATAATCTGAGTTTGTAAAACCCTTTACACTTAGCTCCTAACTCCCATAGCATATATGCATACTCTTTGTAGCTTTCAGGTATCTCAATATTCCTTTCACTGCCTCCCAATGTTTCTTGCCTGGGTTAGACATGTATCGACTTACTACTCCCACTGCAAATGCAATGTCTGGGCGAGTAGCAATCATTGCATACATCAAACTACCCACTGCAGACGCATATGGAATCTTATCCATTTCAGCCTGTTCTTCCTCAGACACAGGACAATCATGTTTGCTAAGTTTCACATATGGTGGCAATGGAACACTCAGTGCCTTTCCCTTCTCCATATTGAAACGTTGCAAAACCTTGTCAATATACTCTGTTTGAGATAACCAAATCAACTTCTTTGATATGTCTCTCTCAATGCGCATACCAAGTATATGACTTGCCTCACCCATGTCTTTCATGTCAAACGATTTTGCCATCTTTGACTTCAAAGCTGAAATTTCTTCCAAGTGCTTGCCAGCAATCAACATGTCATCCACATACAAAATAAGGATCAGCCAACTACCATCCTTAGCCTTCTTTGTATATAGACAGTGATCGAACTCACTACGTTTGTAGCCTTGAGAAAGCATAAACTTGTGGAATTTATGGTGCCATGCACACGGTGATTGTTTTAAGCCATAAAGACTCTTTAACAACTGGCATACCCAATCTTCCTTGCCTTTCTCAACAAACCCTTCTGGCTGCTGCATGTAAATTTCCACATCTAAATCACCATGCAAGAACGCTGTCTTGACATCCATTTGGTGCAACACCAAATCTAATATGGCAACCAATGCAAGAAAGCATCTCAATGTAGTCATCTTGACCACCGGAGAGAAGACTTCATCAAAGTCAATGCCTTGTTCTTGCTTAAAGCCCTTGACAACAAGCCTTGCTTTGTACTTTGGCTGACTATCATGAGCGGTGATCTTATACCTATAAACCCATTTACAAGGTAGAGCCTTTTTGCCCTGTGGTAATTTAACTAGCTTCCATGTCTGGTTTTTATGCAGAGCTGTCATCTCTGACTGCATGGCCAATTGCCAATTCCTGGAGTCCTTCATTTGCACTGCTTCCTTGTGACATGAAGGCTCATTGCAATCAGTCAACATGACATAGTTCATAGATGGAACAAACCTATCAGGAGGTCGCGTGACACGTCCAGATCTACGCACAATAGGTGGCTCAGGCTCAGCCACAACCTGTGGTTCCAATCTATCCTGTCCTTGCTCCTCTTGAGCCCTGACATTTTGTCTTGCACGTGCAGGTCCATCTTCTTGGAAGACAACTCTTCTAATCTCCTCAACCCTCTCTGGTTTAGAATGATATTTGGTTTCATTAAAGTGAACATCATTGCTGCGGACAACCTTTCTGGATTCAGGATCCCAAAGTCTGTACCCCATCTCACCAGAATTACCATAGTCTAGAAAGATGCACTTTCTACTCTTTGGCTCAACTTTGTTCCTAAATTCCTTTGGAACATGAGTATATGCCTCACAGCCAAAGACTCTGAGATGCTTGTATGAGGGCATTTTGCCTGACCATACCATCTCTGGCACTGAATCCTTCTGCAAAACCTTGCTAGGAGATCTATTTACAAGATGAACAGGTGTTGATACAGCTTCAGCCCAAAACCCATTTGGCAGCTGTGCATTAGATAACATACTTCTGACCTTCTCTTGTATGGTCCTATTCATCCTCTCAGCAACACCATTTTGAGGAGGATTGTAAGGAGCAGTAAGTTCACGTTTTATACCTTTTGACTCACAAAAGTCCTGAAAGGCCTTTGAAACATACTCTCCACCATTGTCAGTGCGTAAGCATTTAAGCTTCTTGCCACTCTGATTCTCCACAAGTGTCACAAACGTTTTGAAAACACTAAACGCTTCATCCTTGTGCTTGAGAAAGTAAACCCATACTTTCCTCGAGTAATCATCTATAAATGTCATAAAGTAAGAAGCTCCCCCTAGAGATAGGTTAGGCATAGGTCCACACAAATCACTATGAACAAGTGCCAACTGTGTATCTCTTCTACTGCTTCTATGCTTATGTGGCTGCTGTGTTTGCTTACCATACAGACAATGTTCACAGAATTCAAAATCATTAAATGAAAAGCCAGGCAAATAACCAGAACGAGACAAGATTTCCATTCCCTTCTTGGACATATGTCCTAACCGGTTATGCCACAAAGAAACGTTCGGCTGCTCAGTTACATTGATTACATTTTTAGAGACATTTGATACATAAATCATGTAAAGTCCTCCAGACTTTACTCCATGTGCTACTGTCATAGAACCCTTGGATATCTTCCACATGTTCTGTCCAAAAGTGGTGACGTAGCCAGCATCATCAAGTAAACCTGTGCTGATCAAGCTCTTTGTAATTGTGGGAACATGTCTCACATTCTTCAGCATGAAAGAAGAGCCATTCTGAAACTTCAATTGAACATCTCCAACACCTAAGATCTCACATGTCTGCCCATTGCCTAGCCGAACATGATCTTTAGTGGTCACATAAGAAGTAAACCACTCCTTATTTGGAGACACATGAAGTGATGCCCCTGAGTCTATAATCCAGTCACTCAGTGCATTTCCATCAGATGCTGTAAGAAGAGCTGAGTCCATTGTATTCTTCAAGAAGTAGATGTCTCCTGACACTAGATTGTCATCCTCTGCAACAGTGTTTGTCACATTTATTTCTTGAATCTTCACTGAGGACTTGTTCTTCTCACCATGGTCTTCAGCTTTCTCTTTGCCTTTTTCTGCTTTCCATTCTCTGCAGTCTCTTTTCATGTGACCCTTCTTGCCACAATGGTAGCATTCTATGTCACTCTTGCCTTTAGCACTGCGGGACTTGCTACGAGACTGATTCCTCTTTCCACCTTTGTACTTTTCTTTGGTCCTTCCCCTGACAACTAAGGCTGTTCCTTTGCCTTTGTCCATTGTCTTTCTATTGGTTTCTTCAGTAAGCAGACTTCCTTCTACACCTGCTATGTTCAAACCATCTGGAGGTGCAGAATTACTCAAAGCTGTGCGAAAAGTGTCCCAACTTTTTGGCAATGTGATCAACAGGAACATAGCTCTAACAGGTTCATCAAACTTGACACCTTGAGCTGACAACTGACTGTAGATTGTGTTGAATTCATTCAGATGATTGGGCATAGGTGTCCCTTCTTTCATCTTCAAGTCAACAAGCTTCTTAAGCCAGTATACCTGTGAAGCTGCACTCTGCTTCTCATAAAGATCACTCAGCTTTAACCATGCTTGATAAGCCGACATCTCGTCTGCTACATTGAAGTAAACGCTTTCTGCCAAAGTCAGCATAATGGTAGAAAGTGCCAATTCATCCATTTCGCTCATTCATCTTCGTCCATATCTTCTGGTTTTATCCCCTTGAGCTTTATAGGTTTTATCTGCTTCTTTTGTACCAACACGTGCCAAATCTGCTTCTTCCACAATGGGAAATTGGTTCCATCCAGCAAACCCTCAACAGACATACATCATCTCTGACAATACATCCCATGTGGAAGTACCTGCAATGTCAGGATGAAATCTGGAATATCAAGCAGCAAACACAAGCTACCTGATGAACAAGTGGATGTCGCCTACAGTCTGTGTGTAGATGCGCCCGTGTCGTATGTGACACACCTCCAAGAACTGTGAGCCGTCCTTTGATGTGTAGACAGCCACAAATCAACACTCTGGGAGTGTCGATATCCTCAGCACCTGCAGTCGTAGGCCGAAAACCCCAAATTTGCAGAGTCAGATCTGCACCCGTCGAGACCACGTAGTCGAAAATGGCCTGCGCAGACCTTTGTCGAAGCCAAACGGTGGCCGAGATGACCTCAGAATGAAATTCTGAGAACACCAAGGCCTTCGGGCTCTCCCACAGGATTTGGGGCCGTGTCTTCGCCTGTCGAATCTCACTCCAATCTGAGCAGGTGACTCTGGCTACCTGCAAGTGCTGCCCCGAGCCTCGATCTAAGCTCTGATACCAGTTGAAGGAGTACGAGCGGAAGTGCGACGCAAGAGAGAGTGCGAGAAGAAGAGCACGACGATATGGTCAACTCACTCTACTGTAATGTGTAGAGCATAGTGAGTTCTTATTAGGTTTTTACAAAAGAATATGTGTACATACCTGGCGGCCCGCCCACTTACCTGGGCGACCACATTGGGCTTTATACCCCAACAGGTTCAAAGATTGGGATTGTCTTGGAGACACCTCGCACGATAGCTTCTGTAGCTGTCAAGGCAGCTGATATACCTTCAATATGCGTTCTGGTTTATGACACCCACACCCTCCCGAAGGTCACTATACTACCTCGAATGAGTGGGGGTTGGCTCTGTCAGAGTGTGGAGTATTCGGGCCTACTGAACTAGTGCTTTATTTGTCGACAGATGGTCCATCTAACAAAGGCATGTCCATGGAGGAGGTCCAGACCCTCGACATAGACCCAGACCCAGCCTCCTGGGGCTGGCCAGATAGAGCAGACAAAGACTCAGGGAGCTCAAGAAAATCCCTCCTCCGAGCCTGGTGCGCAGGCAAAGGAGGGAGGCAGTAGGTCCGCGGCCGTCGCCGCCAGGGACCTTCACGCCAATTCAGCCCCCTATGTGGTCGCCCTACATCCACACGGGAAACTTCGGGGTTACAGAAATGGTACAGACTCTGTGGTCGTTTGCCAAGTTCTCAGTGACACCTCCGGACACAACAGGGTGTAGACACATTTTGGTGCACTTTTTTGCTGACACACAGAGCATCTCACCATGCTATGTATATTTACATGAGGACTCCTCGACAAAGGAGAAAGCCCGACGGATGACACGCTCTTCTTGGGCATGGGTTGGACAGTCTTTATAGTCACGCCTATCTCAGGGTCGCTCGGATGCGGATGACTCCCCATCCAAGCCGGCCTCGGAGATACGAGGTTGGCTGTTGTTGTAGCATCGATTTTCTCTCACTATCTCCATGAGGATTGTCTCATAGAATGTGTAGGGATTAGGAGGACCCTCATTGGGGTTGGCTGCGTCAAGAGCTTCAGCGATGCCTTGTGGGTGGTGATTGATATTCTTATGCTTCAGGAGCATCATCTTTGCGCATTAGACAATGTGGTCAAATGTTGCGTGGTTGCTATAAGACATTCTGGTCAGCTGCATTTAGACCTGGTAGTATCTAGGGAGTGATATCTATGACTATTGCGGACTCATGGAAGCATGCCATTGTGGGCAGAGGTATAATTGTGCTAGGTAGGGCTCAGTGGATTACTATGCAGGTTCAGGGTTGCCTCATGGGATTCGTGAACATATATGCGTCCAATGTGGCAAGTGCACGAGCAGAGTTTTTGTCTCATATTGTAGAGTCTCTACCACATGCAGAGTAGTGGTGTGTTGGGGAAGACTTCAACATGCTGGAGGACTCATTTGACAGGATTGGAGGTAGCCATGCGAGTGCATACGTGGTTGAGTTGGAAGCTTGGGAGCGTCTATGTATGATTTTGAGGATCTCTTATGTTTGGTAACATTCAGGCTTTGTGAGGCTCCTATATAGCTTCTTTTTCTCTGGTTCTGACCGTAGAGTAGGAGGAGTGAATCTATCTCAAATAGATTACTTCTATGCCAGTGAACACATCTGTGACATGGGTGGATCTATTTGTATTGTGGCAGGGACTGCTTTTTTTGAACATGCACGAGTGATTCTCTCTATGACAGACAGACAAAGGAGGGAGAGCATGATGTTGCGCATCCCTAAGAGGGAGAGAGTGGTGACACTTTGGACAAAGAGCTTAGAGAGAGAGAGAGAGAGAGAGAGTGGTGACACTTTGGACAGAGAGCTTGGACACACAAGACACCTCTGCTGGTAGAGTGGCCTTCTAGACTTGCTGATCTCAGTCGCTTCTTCCTCCAGGAGTTTGCAGCTAGGGAGGAGGAGAAGCGCCTCCGTCGGGGAGTTGTTTTCCTTTAGAGAATACATGACATCTTCCAGACAATCGTTGGTTGGAGGAGCAGTTGTAGCACGCTCGATAGGAGATGACTAGCATTGAGGAGAGGCGTCATGAGTTTGCCTTCCATCGGCAGTGGACCCGGGTGTTCATTGAGACAGTGGGTCCCTGCCATGCACACACTAGTGTCAGGTAGTTGAGGAGACCTGACGGGTTAGTTGCTTCAGATCTTGAGGATATGCGTGTAGTTGCTACTAACTTTTACCAAGATATGTTGACAGATGAGCCTCAATCAGAGCTTCAGGATGCATGTAGAGAGCAGGTTTGGACACAGATGCCCTGCCTTGGTATTGAGGAGATGCGTTAGAGACTTTAGCTTCCCCTCCAGCTAGAGGAGCTCCATGAGGCCCTTAGAGCACTCCCATGGGGTAGCTGTCGAGGGGAGGATAGTTTGTGTCATAGTTTCTTCTTGGAGTATTGGGACTTGCTTGGTTCAGATCTTTGCAGTGCAATTTAGTACATCTTTTACACTGAAGAGATGCCTGACAGCATGAGTGAGGGCTTGATTTACCTTATTACAAGGAGGGAGGCTCCTCGGATGAGATTCGACAATGGCGACCCATCACCATCCTCAACTCAGCCTACAAAATCTAGCAAATGCTCTGAGCTTGAGGATTCAACCACTACTAGAGAGCATTATACGTGGGACTTCTTGGAGGCACTCTACGCAGGATGGGTTTCTTAGATGTTTGGATCCGAGGTGTGTCAGCTCTCTACAACATGCACACAATTAGGTGCTCTTAGCAGAGGGAAGAGGGGAACATTTCATGCTCACACGTTCGGTCAGACAGGGTTGCCCTCTAGCCCCCTTCCTCTTTCTGTTCTATGCTGAGGCGCGATGAGCAGATTCTTGGCCTCACAACAGGTTGGCTTGCGTGGTTTAGAGATCCCTACTAGGGGAGACGAGCTACTGGACGTTGACTTTATCAACGACTCAGCCTTGTACTTGGAGGGCCAGGAGGTCAATCTGCATAGGTATGAGCAGGCTCTAGTGGTATTTTGTCGTGCATCAGACACAGTGAACAACTGGAGGAAGACAATGGCTTTCTGGGATGGCAATTCTCCTACGCCTGATTGGTTGCTAGGTGAGGGCTTTAGGTGGATCCCGTTAGGGACTCCAGTATGATATCTAGGTTGTCAGGTTGGCTTGGACTTGTCCCCTCTAAGCAACAGACTGCTCCCCTTCTCCTATCCATCAAGAGAAAGTTGTTGCATTGGAGTTCGACACGACTCTCTTTGGCAGGCATAGTTGTGGTGGCCAACCAGGTGCTGCTGGCTACTATGTGGTACATCACGTCTTGCTGGAACTTCTCGTGCTCCTGTATCATCCAGCTGGAGAGGTTGATTAGGAACTTTCTTTGGTCTAGGTGTTACACCTAGCTCGCTACGCCAAAGTAGCTTGGCATGTCATCACCTTACCATGTTCTCAGGGGGGTTGGGGATCATCGACCCAACACAGCAAAGCAGAGCCCTTCTTGAGAAGTTTGTGGTCAGAGGACTCCTTCCAGGGGAGGATCCCTAGAAGGAGTTGTTGCTTCACCGGCTTCAAGCTCGAGTGCCTCATGCACGAGTCCCTTGGAGCCCTTCCATCAGGTGGATTTTTATAGAGTTGGGCAAAGTTGGTATGAGCAAGAGGTTGGAGGATCGTTTTGCTACAAGCCCGTCGAGGTCTTGCGAGTAGTTGAGGAGTGGCCTAGAGGAGCATCAACCCACTTTCACAAAGGAGCGCTTGCGATAGCCCTGTATGGAACCCCATGGTCATCACACAGAGAGGCCACCTGGTTGGTAGTAGGCCTCATGTTTCTTGGGGTCCCATGGCAGAGGGTCGAGCCCGTTCTCTCAGTGACTGGCTCTAGTTTTCAGGTTTGTCCGAGGAGGCTCAAAGAATCCAGCTACGAGGCATGAGAGGGGTGTAGAGCATGTGCCAGGACATTACAGAGGCTTTACCAGTTGAGTGGCGCACCCCTCTAGAGACACCAGCTCCCAGATGGATGGGGGCCTTCATGCGACTTGAGGTCCTCATCGCAGTTGGGGCTAGCTCAGAGTCAGTACTCCACATGTTCTTTGAGGTTCAGGGAGAGGGTCTTCTTCCTAGAGTCCCAATAGAGGCTCCACAGGTTGCAGAGTGTTTCTTTCAAAGGATACAAGTTTTGGGCATGTGTGGGAGGACCTGTGTCATAGATCGTGACCGTGCAGATCTTGAGACAGGTCACTGGCGGCTAGCTTGGGAGAGTTGCCCTTTGGCACGAGTGTAGTGGGACCTGGAGAGTGGTTGTGGAGAGACTCCTTCTCTTAAGCGGGAATCACCCTGGGATCCCATTCTTTCAGTACAAAGTTCTACTGGGTGCCACATACTGGCAGCATGGAGGGAGGCTTGTCCTGCTACAACACTTCATTGGAAGGAGGAGGGTCTCACAACTGAGTTCTTGTTAGGTTTCTGGGAGCGGTTGTTGGACTCCAGACAACCGAGGAGAGTCACTGTTCTAGTGGCTTATTGCACACAAAGCTACAATAGTTGGGAGCTGGCTAGTACAAAGTGTCTTTTCGGCGACCTGTGCAGCTTGTTGCCATCCTTCGGAGAGTTGTCTGTGGGGTTGTCCCATGGCACAACAACACGTTTGGCTTCGGGTTCTTTGGCTGATGCCGGCTGTTTCCATAGCTCAACAGTACACTTGAGGTGTTGCATCCTGGTCCACTCTCATGAGCCCGGCGTTACATTTTGAGTTGGTTGCCACCAGCAGGATGATAGTGATACAGGGGGGTCGACCTCACGTCAGCTTGCCACAGAGATTACCCCCCCCCCCCGGAGTGGTGCAATGAGAGAGGTGTGTTGGGAGCTCGTCTATGGCCTGGCACTCTGGTTACTTTGGCGGGCCCGCTGCTTCCACATCTTTGAGGCTCACTTTGTCCCACCAGCAGAGACTCTTTGTGATTTTTGGTTGAAGCTGATTCACACTCTCACGGGTCAGTTCGAGAGACTCCAGGGCAGCTCCGACCGCATGCGGGAGTGCAGAGGGGCTTTCCTACGACTCTGCCACCCAGGGCCTTTCTTCACCATGGTCCAAGGTACACTCAGATGGCACTACCATCCACCTATGTGGCTCTTTCCTCCTCCCATCTCTTGATTTAGCCCCCATTGTACATATTTTGGTCTTTCACTGGGAGAGTCTCCCCTTGTTGTTGATGTAGCCTGTAGAGCTCCTCATGTTTCATGAAATCCTCATCATAGAAAATTTCAGTCATGATTGTACACACTATTGTATCTTTATCAAATGATTGAGCAGTAGAACTTACCTGTAGGGCTTTACACCAAGCAACTTTATTACATACCACGCTCAATGCAAACATCTATAACTCATGATATGAGGAACCCAAATGGAAATGGGTGTTTGTGTGCCTAAAGGAGAGCCATTATTTGTCATATGAATATACTATTGAGTTTAGTTATTCTCTCTAAAAACATAGGATCATTTCTACTACTAAAGAAACCTAGAAAGCATGCTTTATTAAACAAGCCAAGTTTGCAAAATAAAGCAAAGGAATATGAGTGTGTCGAGAAAGACGACAAGCTTTTAGGAACGAGGAGTTCATAAAGCTATAGGCAATGCCACGAAAGCTTTTGCAATTACGGTTGGGCAACAACATTCTCTATTATCAGCAAGACAACATCTTTAAGGGATGGCAATGCAAAGTCTCTTAGTTTGCATAGTGCTACTGTATGATTGGCAAATATGCCAAGTGTTGTGGATACAACATGTTTGGCTTCTAAGATTTATTTCTTTTTCCATCATTTTTCCTTTTTTCAGTAGTTTAGACCTGACAATAAAGTATTGTTCTCTCTTTATTGTCAAGGGGGCCAAGCATTTTCATGAGACTAAGAGATACTTCAAGCATGAGAGGTGCAAGAAATTTAGGTTCCCAAGCTAGGGGAGGGTTCGGCCACTTCTTGCCTTACTTTTATACTCCTTTTACTCTAAAATTTAAGCATCCACACATAAATTGGAATTTTTTTGTTAAATACTATGACATTAAATACTTGGACATGATACTTATATTTTCACAATCCAACTTTGGGATCCATGCATGAGTGGAAGTACATCAAACACATTGCTAAATAGGAGCCATCATCATAGCTGCCAGTTATGCTACATTTTTTTGTTGGAGCTGTGGATCCGACATTACTAAGGTATGAATCTTCTATTGTAGCAACACAAGAGGTATTAGGGATTTAGAGACCAATCACCACGCATGGTGCTACATTCTAATTCACAAATATCCAAGTGTTGACACTACATATCCACTTGGGGAAGAGTTTCGCCAGTTTTCTCCCTTGCTTATCTGTGGTCTTTTTCTTGCCCTTTTTTTCCTTGACCAATCAAGACAATGCAAATACATTGCTAAATAACATGAAATGCACATGCTAGTCAATTTTTCCGTAGGATCCCCACTCTTAAATTAAAATATATCTTAGAGAAGTCTTGAATCTGATTTTTGATGATCAATGTCAAATGTTTCTAGATGTTAGTGGTACTTATTGGCTATAGAGCTATGGAGGATTAAGCAAAGTAGCATTCTTGATTACCATAACCATAAGCACACGTAACAAGAGAGAGTGAAAATGGAAGTAGAACTTGATTATTGAATTATCGTCAAGAGAGTACAAAGGTATTCATTCTATAGCTAGAGCTATGCTTTATGCATGGGTAATACAACATGTAATACACATATTAGGGGCCAAATCGATGTGAATAAGCATCCTTAGGAAGAGAGGTTCACCCTAGATTCATTGGGCTAAAATTGGAAGTCAACAATTATCCATAGGCAAAATGATACAAGATGACCATAGAATTGATTGGGGTGGCAGTGATATAGTGAGCAAACTCTAGGTCATGCAAAGCCTCTAAAAATACCCAACACAAAAAATCCATAAAAGTGGGAAAAAATATGAAATGGGAAAAATGCATGGTACAAACCCAATGTGTCTAGAATCCCTACCAAAAGGGTGAAAGAGTGGCCAAGCCACAACCAAGGGCCTGAGTGCACATGTGAAAAGTCGTAAGCAAGAGTGACAACATCTCATTTACAACTAATTTACAACTTGACAAAGCTGTAAAACAAAAGATTTACACGGAATAAGAAAATGAAGGGTCACAACTTTCAGGGGCACGAGGCACAAATTAGAAGTTGGATTGTAAACTACATCTTTTAGCGTAAAAATTCAAGAGGCACCAGAAAGAGGCATTATGAAAACTTTGGACTCAAATTTGGGCCTTGTAAGAAATACTATATTAGCGTAGAGAGAGATAATGAAAAATTGATTTTCTCCTTTTCTATACACTTTTTTTCAAAAATCCAAAATCCTCATTTATCTCATAGGGTATTTTTATAAAAAAATTTAAAAAGTAATTGGATAATAATAGCGCTTCCTATTTGCAACAGCCAAAAATTCAATGGCCAAAAATCTCAATCTTTTGTAATTTCAAAACCTATGCTTTGTTCTTTGAGTGTTTTTGAACGTCTTATCATAGCATTATCCCCGCCATTCCTTCTTGCACATTGTTGTTGTGTGAATCTTGAATAGTTTTTGTGGATCCATCCATTGATCTCTTTGATCTACTTCCATAACATAGGCTTTGAGTAGATCAATAATAGTGAGTTTGCTATGTCACTTTGGCTATCCGTTGTGGGTGATAGGCCAAGGACAAATTCAATTTGGTACCCAAATTCTCAAAGAGACCTTTTCAAAATTTGCTAGTTATTCTTGGGGATACTATAGATGTTGGTAATCCATGGTATTTAAAGACATGTGGTATGAAGAGGGTTGCTATATAACCTGCTTTTATGGACTTTTTGACCGGCATAAAATGGGCTTGTTTACTGAACCGGTGTACTATTGTCCATATTCATGTATTCCTATGAATGGATCTTGGCAATTCAAAGATGATATCCATGGCTATACTCTCCCATGGGAAATCGGGTATAGGCAATGGCTTAAGCAAGTCAGGCTGCTTCCCTCTTATCATACTTTGTCTTTTGACATACAATGCATTTTGCAATATAGTCTGGCATTCCTGCCTTCGTTTCTAGCATACAAAAGCACATTTCTACTACCTTGAGAGTAGCTTGATTCTCTCTATGTCCCACGTAAGAGGGAACATGAGATTCATACATAACTTTTTCACATAAGCTATGTCTGCCTTCATTGTTGGCCAATAAAAGTACATTTCTACTCCCTTGAGAGTATCTTGAATCCCTCTATGGCCCGCATACAAGGGAACACAAGATTTGTACATCAATTTTTCACATAAGCTATGTGTAACACATAACCTATTGCCATAGAGAAGATAACTTGTACATTGTTTGGTTCCTCTTCTTCCCTAGTGCACTAGTTGACATTACATCTTTGAAGGTTGGATCCATAGCATACTCATCTATCATAAAAAATAGATTATTGCGAGTAGCTATTGATACACTGTTCACCTTTGGTCTTCGTGAAAGAGCATCGGCCACTCGGTTGTGCTTGCCACCTCTGTGAGCAATATTAAAGTTGAACTATGAAAGAGTTTTTTCTCACCTCACCTCATTTGCTGATCACAACTCAATTTAGTTGGCGTCAAAAAGTACTTAAGAGTTTGGTGATTTGTGTGCAAAAGAAATAGAGTGCCTAAGAGATAATGCTTCCATGCATCTAAGTCATGTAAAATAGCCAACAACTCTCTTTCATATATGCCTAGATTCTTTCTTGGTCATTTAATCTCCTACATTTGTATACTATGGCATACCCTTCCTTGAAGCAACATAGCTCCAAGGCAATGTCCACAAATATCACATTGGACTTCAAAAGGTTTTGAGAGGTTCGGTAATATTAATACTGGTTGAGAGATTACCCTTGCTTTGAGATTTTCAAAGATTCATTTTCTTTCGCAGTCCATATATATTTAACGTTCTTTTTAGTTAAGTCATACAATGGCTCTGCTATGAATTGGAATTTTTCTATGAAGCGTCTATAATATGCACACATTCCTATAAAGCTTTTCAATATATGTAGATTCATTGGTATAGGCCATCCTTTCATTACCTTCAAATTTTTAGGGTCCATTTAGATCCCTGATTGGGAGATAATATAACCTAGATATCAAATCTCCAAAAAGAAAAACTCACTTTTCTTTTGATTAATATAAAGCTTATTATCTTCAAAACTTGAAATATTACTTGAAGATGTTGCTTGTGTTCCTTAATAGACTTGGAGTAGATAATAATGTCGTCAAAGAACACTCCCGTGAAGGTTCGATGAGTTTTAAAGAGCCTCTCCATCATTCAATTAAACGTGGCTAGCGCATTGGTAAGCCCAAAAGGGAGTACTAGAAATTCATATAGGTCAAATGTTGTGTGGAAGAATGACTTATGAATATCTTCAAGCATAATCCTTATCTTGTGATAATCACTTTTGATGTCTATTCTACTAAAGTAGGTAGACCCTTGTAGCTTATCGACAAATAGATCCTCTATCTTAGGAACATGAAATCTCTTCTTTATGGTTATTTTATTTAAGATTCCGATAGTCCACACACATTCTATAAATACCCTCCTTCTTTTGTACTAGTAGAACTGGTGAACAAAATGGAGATGAACTAGGCATAACCATCCCTTTTTTGCAAGCTCGTTCACTTGCCTCATAATATCCTTTAGTTGAGCTAGCGAGACTCAATAAGGAGCCTCATTAGGAGGTGAACTACCAAGTATAAACTCTATGTTATGATCATCTTGTTCTCTTTTAAGAGGTAACCCCCTAGGAATGTCATCCATAAACACGTCTTGAAACTCATTTAGGAAACTAGATAATTCTAATTCCTCTTTAGTTTCATTTTTTACCTCATCACGAATATATCCATCTTTCTTAGACTATTTAACAAAAACCATGTAACAAGAAAGAAAACTTTTAATTACTTTGCCTAAAGCGTGAGTCTTTACATGTGCTTTCTCCCCACACTTGAAGCACTTGTTATCCTTGCGTTAACTCTCTTTAGGTGAGAAATTTTTTTAACCTTTGTGGACTTTATCCTTTGCCTTGGCTTTAGTGTTGTTGTTGTTGTTGTTGTTATTGTTAGCTTTGGAAGAATTTGGCATCGTGTTGTTCTTCCCATTTTTCTCAGTTTGTTCTGGAGCTTCAATAGTCTTGGGACTTTTCTTATTCCCTTGTTGAAAGTGAATCCTTGAGGTGACAATTGTGTGATGTATGACCGTCAAAATAGTTTTGGGTCTTTATGAGTTGACATACTCACTCATTCTTTGGTTAGACCAGCACAAAATTATTGCTTTTTTTTCACTAAGTGTATCGTTTTGTAAGCAGTGGTTTTGGGATGTAACTCCCGAAACTTATCCACATACTTTTGGATAGACTCATAGGGTGTGTTACCATATACATGTGGTAGTGATGTGAGTGAACACACTTAGGATCACTAGGGCACTTTTCCCCTCTGTAAGAGGTTTTTTCCCCATGCATTGTATATACGCCCATCATTCTAGGGCTATCTATCTTTCCATTGCACACTAAGTAATACACTCTCTGTTGTGTGCCTTGAGCTTCATTCGTCTTCTTCAAGCTGTGTGCATTTCCCTGCAATCCTAATTCTAACAACTGGTATTAGAGCAGGTTGCGTCCTCCCGGGCTTAGTCGCCAGCACACGTCTACTCACTTTGATGTATGTCCTGGTTGTGAGGATGTAGGCGATGTTGAGGATGTTGCAGGTCTTGCTACAAGGATTGTTGCTCGTTGCTCGTTGGGATGTAAAGGATGTGCAGTCTCATGCATTGATTGCGTTGTCTGTGAAGTGCACCATTACTCCTCACGTTCGTTCGATGAAATCTGCAAAACGGGCTTGGGATATTCTAGCTGGTCTTTATGCAAGTCGCAATGAGGCTAAAATTGCATTGCTGCGTAAAGAGCTGCAATCGAAGATTATGCATGAGGAAGATGATATGGACACTTTCCTTGCTAGTGTCAAGGATATCAATGAGCAACTTACTTTTGCAGTGAAGTCATTTCAATCAGTTCCCTTGTGCAAATTGTTCTTGATGCCTTGCCAGATTCTTACCAGATTTTTGCTAGTACTTGGAGACTTATGACCCAAGGAAATCCTGAAGTTGTCAAGTTTGATGCATTATGCACATTATTGTTGCAAGTCACTTTCCAGAAAAAACAGGACTAGACAGCATGCAGTTGAACAGGCTTTTAGTGCTGCTCAAAGAAAGGGTGATAACAGTAATGCAACCACTTCTTATGGTTCTTCTGCGAGTGGAAAATCACCTGTTTCTAATGCTTCTACTGGCATCAATTTGTCTGGAAATTCTGGTGATAAGGGAAAAAAGAAGATGCATTGCCATTATTGTAAAGCTAACGATCACTTGATCAAGCAGTGTCCTAAGTTGAAGGCCAAAGAGGCTAACAAGAAAGAGGGTGATTCCACTGCAAATGCTGGATCCACTACAAATGCAGCTATTGTTGAGTCTTCTGTGAAAGGAGACTGTGATGCTGATGTTGATGCAGAATGGGCTTGTAGTGCAGAGTGTACCTACAATCCTGTTGTCCATGATGCATGCATGTCGGTTGATGCAGATTCATATGTGTGGTATTTTGACGGTGGTGCTACAAAGCACATTACCTCACATCATGATTTGTTCACCTCTCTTGAGTCTGTCCCTCGTGGGAATTCAGTTACTTGTGCCAACAATGCCTCTTATCCAGTTCAGAGAGTTGGAAAGATTGTGCTTACTACTGTAAATGACAGTTCTTTCACACTTGTTGATGCACTTTATGTACCTGGGATCAAGAAGAATCTTTAGTTTGTAACTACACTTTCTAGACTTGGTCTTGTAGTCAAATTTGTGAATGACAGATGTACAGTACATGATCTCAGTTTTGGTGATGAAATTGTTGCACCTAGCATATTATGTCGTGGGCTGTATAAGCTCACTTTGTATGACAAGTATGGGTAGAATTTTGCAAATATAGTTGTGGATTTAAGGCTATTTCAGATGCAAAACTTTGGCATGCACGTTTTGGGTATCTAAATTTTTCAGTTTGCTTGTTTGTAGAAATCTGATATGGTTGCTTCTTTGCCGCCTCTTGAAGCACATGTCAAACATGTTTGTGAAGGCTGTATTTTGGGTAAGATGTAGCGCTCTAAGTTTCCAAAGGATGGTTCAGTTAGGGCCACATACAGGTTGCAGCTTGTGCATAGTGATGTTTGTGGACCCATGCAAACTCCGTCCTTGGGAAATTACCTTTACTTCGTGACTTTAATTGATGATTACTCTAGGCATGCACGGGTATTTCCGCTTAAAGAAAAGTTTGAAGTTTTTATGTGCTTCAAACAATTTCTGGCTATGGTTGAAAATGTCTCGAAATGTACTATGGGCACCCTCCGTTCCAATCAAGGAGGAGGAGTATATGTCTCATGAATTTAATGGATTTTTGGCTAGTCCTGGGATAAAACACCAATGTATAGTGCCTTATACACCTCAACAAAATGGTGTTGTTAATAGGAAAAACAGGTCACTTATGGAAATGGCACAATGTATGGTCAAAAGTCAAGCTTTGTCGCATTCTTTTTGGCTTGAGGCCATCATGTGTGCCACCTATGTACTAAACAGGTGTCCTACAAAAGCTTTGAAGTCTATTACTCCATATGAAGCATGGCATGATAGAAAGCCGTCTATTTAGCACATGCATGTTTTTGGCTATTTGGCATATGCTTTGGTGCCACAAACGTAACGTAGAAAATTGGATGATAAGGCTGTCAAATGTATTTTTGTTGGTTATAGTGCTGAAAGCAAAGGTTACAGGTTGTATCATCCACAAACAAAGCGTATTCTGGTTTCACGGGATGTTGTGTTTATGGAAGACTCTGTTCAACTGTCATGTACTAGAGATAGTAATGTAAGCTCACAATACATTTATGACACTTTGTTGCCTCTTTTCAATGGTAGAAGCTGAAATGTGAATTCCAATGAGGCAAATGTACAGCCTATGGGGGTTTTTGAAAATGTTATAGACCAGCCTATTACTGATGTGGATGTACATGATGTACTTGATGAGGAAAGGGCTGAAAATAAGCAGGCTACAGGTATGTCAAAATGACTGGTGCATACATTGCGTGACAGTAAATTGGATGCACCTTTATCTAGTCGTACTCGTTTAGGTTCTCGCCATGCATCTTATACATATGATTGTTATGCTTTGGCTGTGTCTAGCCTAAGTCAAGCTTTGCCGCATTCTTTTTGGCTTGAGGCAATCATATGTGCCACTTATGTACTAAACAAGTGTCCTATGAAAGCTTTGAAATCTATTACTCCATATGAAGCATGGCATGATAGAAAGCCTTCTATTTAGAACATACGTGTTTCTGGCTATTTGGTATATGCTTTGGTGCCACAAACACAGGGCAGAAAATTGGATGATAACGTTGTCAAATATTTTTTTGTTGGTTATAGTGCTGAAAGCAAAGGTTACAGGTTGTATCATCCACAAAGAAAGCGTATTCTGGTTTCACGAGATGTTGTGTTTATGGAATACTCTAATCAGCCCTTGTTGTCATATACTAGAGACAATAATGTAAGCTCACAAGACATTTATGAAACTTTGTTGCCTCTTTTCAATGGTGGAAGTTTAAATGTGAATTCCAATGAGGCAAATGTACAGCCTATGGGGGTTTCTAAAAATTTTATAGATCAGCCTATTACTGATGTAGATGTACATGATGTACTTGATGAGGAAAGGGCTAAAAATGAGCAGGCTAGAGGTATGCCAAAATGGCTGGTGCGTACATTGCATGATAGTATATTGGATGCACCTTTGTCTAGTCATATTCATATCTTATACATCTGGTTGTTATGCTTTGGCTGTGTCTAGCCTAAGTCAAGCTTTGCCGCATTCTTTTTGGCTTGAGGCCATCATGTGTGCCACTTATGTACTAAACAAGTGTCCTATGAAATCTTTGAAGTCTATTACTCCATATGAAGCATGGCATGATAGCAAGCCTTCTATTTAGAACATACGTGTTTCTGGCTATTTGGCATATGCTTTGGTGCCACAAACACAGGGGAAAAAAATGGATGATAAGGCTGTCAAATATATTTTTGTTGGTTATAGTGTTGAAAGCAAAGGTTACAGGTTGTATCATCCACAAACAAAGCGTATTCTGGTTTCATGAGATGTTGTGTTTATGGAAGACTCTAATCAGTCCTTGTTGTCATGTACTAGAGACAATAATGTAAGCTCACAAGACATTTATGACACTTTGTTGCCTCTTTTCAATGGTGGAAGTTCAAATGTGAATTCCAATGAGGCAAATGTACAGCTTATGGGGGTTTCTTAAAATTTTATAGATCAGCCTATTACTCATGTAGATGTACATGATGTACTTGATGAGGAAAGGGTTGAAAATGAGCAGGCTAGAGGTATGCCAAAATGGTTGGTGCGTACATTGCGTGGCAGTATATTGGATGCACCTTTGTCTAGTCGTACTCGTTCAGGTTCTCACCATGCATCTTATTTTATCTAATTGTTATGCTTTGGCTCTGTATAGCTTACATGATGTTGAGGAACCTCTGTCTTTTGATGAAGCACAAAATTCAAAAAATTGGATGGCTGCCATGCAATCAGAATATGATGCACTTATTGAAAATGACACATGGAATTTATGTGATTTGCCTCCTGGCAAGAAGGCCATTGGTAGGAAGTGGGTTTACAAGTTAAAACGCAAGCCGGATGGTGAGATTGATCACTATAAGGCTCGACTTGTTGCAAAGGGCTATGCACAACAAAAAGGCATAGATTATTAAGAGACTTTTGCTCCCACTTATCGTATGACTAATGCACGTTTTCTATGTGCATTGGCAGCTCATTTTGGTTGGGATGTACATCAATCAGACATTGTTACTACTTTCTTGAATGGTGACATATTTGAGGAAGTTATGTAACGCAACTTCGCGGTTTTGTCAAGAAAGGACAAGAGGATAAGTTGTGCAAATGTAACAAAGCTTTATATGGGTTGAAGCAATCTCCTCGTGCTTGGTATGAGAAGGCTGACACTCATTTGGCCAAACGAGTCTTTCATAACAATCCAACAGAAAGCACATTGCATGTAAAGCATGAGGGTGATGTACTTCTCATTGTGGTTCTTTATGTAGATGATTTGATGATCACTGGACCAAATGAGAGACATATTGCTGAATTGAAGGCTGATTTGAATGCTACTTTCAAGATGAAAGATTTGGGACTGTTGCAGCATTACTTGGGTATACAATTTAAGCAGTGTGATGGTGGCATTGCCTTGTGTCCAAAAAGTTACATAGAAACATTTGTATGTAAGTTTGGACTTCAGGATTGCAAACCTATTGCCTTTCCCATTGGAAACGGGTTTGAAATTGAGTCTTCATGATGTTGGTGATCCTGTAGATGTCACTCTTTACCAAACTACTGTTGGATGCCTCATTCATGTATGCAACACGAGGCCAAATATTCAGTTTGCAGTATCACTGGTCTCATCAGATTTATGCATAGCCTAGGGTCTAAGCATTGGCTGGTTGTCAAGAGGATTTTCCACTACTTGAGTGGCATTTTACATCTTGTCTTGTTTTATCCCAAGGGGGGATCATTGCCGCTAGACTTACATGCTTTTTTGGACTCAAATTGGGCTAGTTGTTTTGACACACGAGTGTCCACAAGTGATTTTTATTTCATGCTTGGTAGTTCATGTATATCATGGTTGAGCAAGAAGCAACCTATTGTAGACACTTCTAGTTGTGAGGCTGAGTATAGGGGGGCAGTCTTCACAGCTACGATTGAGTGTGTATGGCTCAGACGCCTTATGGCTGAGTTGGGTGTTGGAAAGGACACTGCCAACACTATCTACACTGACAGTCAGAGCACATTGGTAGTTGTGAGGAACCCAATTTTTCATTCTCGCACAATGCACATGGAGGTGCATTACCACTATGTAAGGGAGAGGCTCTCACCAGGAGAGATTGGCTTGGCTTATGTGCCAACACAGGACAACCTTGTAGATCTTTTCACAAAGGCATTGTCTCATGAGAAGTTCGAAGCTTTCCGCAAAGCTTTGGGCTTACTCCCCTTTGTGGATTGATGATGTCCTCAAGGAATGGCACTTCCCTTTACTCAAGTGCCAGCTCTTGTTCACCACATCACTCTAGGGGGGATTTGTTACAATATACATGTGGTAGTGATGTGTGTGAACACATTTAGGATCCTCGAGGCATCCTTTCCCTCTTTAGGAGGTTTTTCCCCTCGTGCATTGTATATACACCCATCATTATAGGGCTATCTATCTTTCCATTGCACACTAAGTAATACACTCTCTGTTGTGTGCCTTGTGCTTCCTTTGTCTTCTCCAAGCTGTGTGCGTTTCCCTGCAACCCTAATTCCAACAGGGTGCCATCTTCAAACTTTGTCATTTTGTAAGGACTTTGTCTTTGGCATCACTGGCGAGGAATTGCTTCATGATTGCAATCCTCAAGTTCTTCCATGTCTTTGGAGCTTCGCATTTGGCACGAAGGGTTCCTTGCCATTGACGTGATGCTTTCTGGAAATGCATGACAACGTTATGAAGCTTTGAAGATTTTGAAAAATTTTCATCTCCAAAAGCCGCATCAAATTATTGGATACAAGCCACTTCCACCGTACGTAAGAAAATTAATGTTCTTTCTTCCTCCGTCTTTGAACCTCTTAAGATTGTGTGACCTCTTCCATGCAGCATAGCTTCTTTGTTTACCTCTTCTCTTTTCTTTCTTCAATGTGGTGAATCATTGCTCTCCTTATCAGAAGATGATGGCAATGAAGAGGAAGAAGAAGAAGAAGGAAAGGGTGGTGACCGCATTCTCTGCTTCCTCCTTCTTGGGTTGTTTTCTCCCTTCTTGGGATTGGCAATGGAGTGCCTGACAATTTCCCCTTCTTCTTCAAAGGTCCGGGTTATCGTCATGTCTATCATCTTCTTGGGGCCGCATCACTTTTAGAGGTAATGGGGGTGTCACTTTCATACCTCTCCCTTGAAAGTTCTTGACACACGACTTCTTATTGAACAGTTTTCCTTGGGTTTCCTTCCAATATTTCCTCCTCTTTATGCAAAGAGATTCCTCTTTTCAAGGTCTCACTAGAAGGCCTCGTAGGAGTTCTCTCTTCTTGGGTACTTGGAGAAACTTGAAGAGCTTGTATTCAGCTTTGAACCTCAACTTGCAAAGTAGGGTTTCCCATGGTTTCTTGAAGCGTGCCAACAAGATAATAGACAACTCTTCAACCATTATCTTTGGTTACACCATGTGTTTAATAGAGGTTGTCAATATTAATTATATTTTCTAGATTATGTTGTTCCATGATTAGATTTCTTTGTATATGTATGCTAGCTCTTTCCTTGGCACATTAAAAGCCTTGGCTACTACTCCTTTTAACCCTTGAAAATAAGCACTCAAGTAACTACATTTGTGCTTTAGAATATTGTTAACTGCAAAGAGTAGCGTTTAACAGTGCCATCAATGCTCAATAATGGTTAAGCCATATGAAAGTCTACAAAACTCCATTATTAAGATCATAGTTCTCGATGGTGTCCCCCATACCCTGCAAGCTATTGCAATGAACAACGCCAACCTTTCATGGATTACTCAAGGGCCTCTCTTCTTAGGCAAGAAAAGGTAACCTTACGATACCAATGTTAGAGAATCTAGTATTTTCTTACAAAACACAACAAAATTAAATTATGGAAGGGGAGTTTTTCTTTAAGAGGTCTATTTAGAGGAGAACGTTGGATTGTGCCGAGCTAATTTCATTGCACCATTTACACATTAGAACACCAATTCATGTGTATATCTTGATAAGAGTCACAAAATTAAGATTGACAACTTATTGAGGACCAAATTTGCTTAGAGCCGGTCCCCCCTCCAAAACAACTTTGTATATTATAATTCTCTCAATGGGAGCTTTGGTTACAATACAAGATTTTTGCTCTTGTATAACTTTCCTTGAGCCAAGAAGATGATCAACTTCATGATTCCATGGTGTAACCCTTCTTCCCAAGCCCTAAACACCCTAGCGAGGAGAAAGAACTACTGGATAAGAGGTAGGTGAGGATGAAAAGAAGTATTTCTTAAGCAAAGAAGCAATAATTTCTAGTATGCTTACTCCATGAGAAATTTTTAAGCATATCTAAAATAATAGAGAAGAAGAACAAGATCTTTCATGCATTCACTTGCTAGGATTTTCATCCATAGCCAAGAGCTTGAGCATAGAAACTCACTCTTGATCTCCCATGTGAGAGGGAAAGAGAGAGTGCTTGCTTGGAACCATTAGAACTTGAAAAAAAAATTGAAATAGAGAGCCTCCAAAAATTCCCACGAGCCCCTCTTGTCTTCTTGCATACTTGCCAAAAGTTCTCAAAAGAAATGCTCACTCTTGGACCAATGAGAAGTGAAGAGCTAAAGTGCAAGTTGATGTAGAAACTAACACATGTACTCTCCCTTCCTTGTAAATTTTGTATCACTCGTCCCCTCTTCCTTTTTGACTTTTCTTGGCAAGTAGACTCACATACTTGCCCATCTTCCATAAAGCAAGTGCAAGCTACTTTAAACATGTGGCCTAGCCAAACTTGGTAAAGAAGAACTAGAGTCAAATTACCAAATATGGTGGGGCCGATTTAACCTTAGGCTTTTAGTTTTGACTAGCATTAATTGAAAACAATAGACTTCCTCTAAATTTTTCAGCTCAGGTAAAAGACCTTTGCACTATCCTTGAGAGTCTTTATGAAGTTGACCCGAGCTAGAGTCTACCTGCTAATTTAGAGCCTGTTAAATTAGGACAGACCCTAGTAAAGATTAAACTTACCATTTGATTTTAGAACTTCACATCTTCTGCAAAACCTTAGTACAATGCTTTAGAGGTACCACAAAGCTAGGCTCACAGCCTGCTAAATTTAGACTTTCTTTTGTAAGTTTTATCTTTATCCTAAAGCTTCCCAGACTTCATACTTGGAGTCTAATGAATAATTTAAATTGTTTAAAATTAACACAGCTAGTTTTTATTTTTAAAATCCTATCATTTTCCTAATTAATCTTCTTTGTCATGTCTCTTTGATCAAAGTTACTCGTGATAGATTTATTCTTCCTTGACCTGTATCTTTGACCGAGATAACTAAATAGAAATTGCCCTTGCTCTTTTATAGACTTCTCTCCTATGGTCCCAAGCCTTTCACTGAGGTGGTCTATAGGCACTTCAATGAACTTTACTTGTTCTCTTTTAGTGTCTTGACTATCAATGGGAGATTGGGTCTTCCTTCAGTTACCTCGAAGGGTGCCTTTCCTTGGAAGTATGGATAGTCTTTAATCTACTATTGGTAAATACTTTTCCCATTGATCTCTTTTATCTACTTCCGTAACATAGGCTTTGAGTATATCAATAATAGTTGAATTTGCTATCTCACTTTGGCCATCCATTTGCGGGGTGATAGGCGGAGAAATTCAACTTAGACTCCAAAGTCTTAAAGAAATTGCAAGTCATTCTTGTTGGATCTCTATCAAGGATACTAATAGATGTTGGTAAGCCATGATATTTAAAGAAATGTGATATGAAGAGGTTTGCCATATGATGTGCTTTAATCGACTTCTTGACCAATATAAATTGCACTTGTTTACTGGACCGGTGTACTATTGTTCATATTCCCATATTCCTGTGAATGGATCCTAGTAATCCAAGGATACTCTCCCATGGGGAGTTAGATATAGGCAATGATTAAAGACAACCAGGTTGCTTCCTTCTATCATACGTTGTCTTTTGACATACAATGTATTTGGCAACATAGTCCGGTATGTATGCCTTCATTGTTGGCCAAGAAAAGTACATTTCTACTCCCTTGAGAGTAGCTTGAATCCCTCTATATCCCGCATAAGGGGGAACACGAGATTCGTACATAGCTTTTTCATGTAAGCTATGTGTAACACGTAACCTATTCCCACAAAGAAGATAAACATCTTGCACATTGTATGGTTCCTCTTTCTTCCCTAGTGTACTACTTGACATTACATCTTTGAATTCTAGATCCGTAGCATACTCGTCTATTATAAAAGATAGACCATTTTGGCTTAGTGTTAATCCTTGAGCTTGATGGAGTGTTCTTGTCGTTGTTGGTTATGTTGGGAAGTGTGCTCTTGTAATAGTGTTCAATGGGTTTTCCTTATTTGAAAATCATGAGGAATTTTTTTGAATTGTTGTCCATTCTGGGTTTATTGATTAATTGTATATTTGTTTATATTCATATCTATTGCATTTTCCTATCTTGGTGTTTTTGAATTGCAACCCACAATGTTTTCCTTTTAGATGTGTTTGTAAATCCTCTAAAAATTACATCTAGTTCGTTGACAAGGCCATTTGGAATGTCAATATTTCCAGTGCAAATCTTTACAGTAAGTCCTGATTTGAGATGTTGAGATGTGTGGAGGCTTGCATTTAACTTAGGTACACATGTTAATTGTATAGTCTTGCTACAAGCTTTAGACCTCGTGTCTTGTGCAAGGATAGTTGAAGGTGCACTAGGTGTGTTGTAAAACACATGTAGATTATGCGAGTCTTTGTCTTTGTCTTTGTCAATATTTTTAGTGCAAATCTTTAAAGTAAGTCCTAATTTGAGATGCAGAGATGTGTGGATGCTTGCAATTAACTTCGGATCGCATGGTAATTGTACAGTGTTGCTACCTTTAGACCTCGTGTCTTGTGCAAGGATAGTTGAATGTGCACTAGGTGTGTTGTAAAACACATCTAGATTATGTGAGTCTTTGTCTTTGTTTGAATATAGAATAGAATGGATATAAAGTTGGGTTGTGAGATTGGCAGAAAATGTGTATTGTTTAAGAAGGAGATGCATGTTGCAACATCCTTATTCCATTGAGAATATCAATGGATCTTGTATCTTTTTTCCACATACGATGGTCTGCTCATAGAATTTTACCAGTTGGTGCCAAAAAGATGGTGTAATTGCTTCAAGTATTTGAGTGGTTTTTGGAAAAAATCAAAGAGTCTTGTTGTGGGCTTTCTTGGCAGATGTTTCCACATAAAATAACATCCAAACTACCAAAAGACTTATTTTATGTTATTTTGATAACTCGGAGGTGAGAGCTTGCCATCGGAAACACATAGTGGCGTATTTAAGACACTTTATCAAACACAACTAGCTTGAGGTCTTGGTAAAGCAAAGACAGAGTGCTAAGCTTTTTGGAGGAATAGTGATATGTTGGGTGTAATGATCAATAATAGATGGAGTGTAGTTGTGCCTTTGATGTTAAAAGCTACTTTGCTTGTGTATGCCATGAGCAATACTTTTATGGACTCTACATTGGAGTTAGGCTTGCAATTGTATAGACGTAGGAAGCCTTGCACAATCAAGACCAAAGTGAATGTTTTGCCAGTCCTTGCTTCTCCAATTAGGAAAAGATGAAAATCTTTTGTTGGCATTGATTTTCTTTTAGCATCACATTGTCAAAGAATAGCCTTTGTTGGGTGTTAAGTTTTAAGATCAAGGAAATCCTGAAGTTGTCAAGTTTGATGCATTGTGCACATTGCTGTTGCAAGAGTCGCGTTCCAAAAAAACAGGACTAGACAGTGTGCAGTTGAACAGGCTTTTATTGTTGCTCAAAGAAAGGGTGGTTACAGCAATGCAACCACTTCTTATGGTTCTTCTGCGAGTGAAAAATCACTTGTTTGTCCTAATGCTTTTGCTGGCATCAATTTGTCTGGAAATTCTGGTGATAAGGGCAAAAATAAGAAGAAAGAGTGTGGTTCCGCTACAAATGCTGGATCCACTACAAATGCAGCTATTGTTGAGTCTTCTGTGAAAGAAGACTGTGATGCTGATGTTGATGCAGGGCTTTTAGTGCATAGTGTACGTATAATCATGTTGTCCATGATGCATGCATGTCAGTTGTTGCAGATTCATATGTGTGTTATTTTGACAGTGGTGCTACAAAACACATTACCTCACATCATGATTTGTTCACCTCTCTTGAGTCTGTCCCTCACGAGCATTCAGTTACTTGTGCCAACAATGCCTCTTATCCGGTTCAGGGAGTTGGAAAGATTGTGCTTACTGTTGCAAATGTTAGTTCTTTCATACTTGTTGATGCACTTTATGTACCTGGGATCAAGACGAATCTTTTGTCTATATTTGCACTTGCTAGACTTGGTCTTGTAGTAAAATTTGTGTGACAGATATATAGTATATGATCTTAGTTTCGATGATGAAATTATTGCATCTGGGCATTTTATGTTGTGGGCTATATAAGCTCACTTTGTATGACAAGTGTGGGCAGAATTTTGCAAATGCAGTTGTGGATTCAAAGGCTATTTCAAATGCAAAACTTTGGCATGCACATTTTGGTCATCTGAATTTTGCTAGTTTGTTGCATGTGCACGTTTGTACAAATCTGATATGGTTGCTTCTTTGCCGCCTCTTGAAGCACCTATCAAACATGTTTGTGAAGGCTGTATTTTGGATAAGATGCAGCTAGCATTCGAAGTTTCCAAAGGAGGGTTCTAAGCTAGGGCCACATGCAGGTTGCAGCTTGTGCAAACTCGGTCCTTGGGCATTTACCTTTACTTCATTACTTTCATTGATGATTACTCAAGGCATGCATGGGTATTTCCCCTTAAGCGGAGTCCAAAGTGTTTATAAGCTTCAAGCAATTTCTGGCTATGTCTGAAAATGTCTCAAAATGTACTATGGGCACCCTCCGTTCCCATCAAGGGGGGCAGTATATGTTTCAAGAATTTAATACACTTCTGGCTAGTCGTGGGATAAAACACCAATGTACAATGCCTTATATGCCTCAGCCAAATGGTGTTGCTGAGAGGAAAAACAATTCACTTACAGAAATGGCACTATGTATGGTCAAAAGTCAAGCTTTGCCACATTTTTTTTGGCTTGAGGCCATCATGTGTGCCACTTATATATTATACAGGTGTCCTACGAAAGCTTTGCGGTCTATTACTCCATATGAAGCACGGCATGATAGAAAGCCTTTTATTGAGCACATGCATGTTTTTGGTTTTTTGACATATGCTTTGGTGCCACAGACATGCTGCAGAAAATTGGAGGCTGTCAAATATGTTTTTGTTGGTTATAGTGCTGAAAGCAAAGGTTACAGGTTGTATCATCCACAAACAAAGCGTATTCTTGTTTCACGAGATGTTGTGTTTGTGGAAGATTCTGTTCAACCCTTGCTGTGATGTACTAGAGACAATAATGTAAGCTCACATGACATTTATGACACTTTGTTGCCTCTTTTCAGTGATGGAAGTACGAATGTAAATTCCAATGAGGCAAATGTACAGCCTATGGGGGTTTCTGAAAATGTTACAGATCGGCCTATTACTGATGCAGATGTACATGATGTACTTGATGATGAAAGGGCTGAGATTGAGCAGGCTAGAGGTATGGCTAAATGGCTAGTGCATACTTTGCGTGATAGTAAATTTGATGCACCTTTATCTAGTCGTACTCGTCAGGTTCTCGCCATGCATCTTATGCATCAGATTGTTATGCTTTGGCTGTGTCTAGTTTAGATGATGTTGAGGAACCTCTGTCTTTTGATAAAGCACAGAATTCAGAAAATTGGATGGCTGCCATGCAATCAAAATATGATGCACTTATGGAAAATGACACATGGACTTTATGTGATTTGCCTCCTGGCAAAAGGGCCATTGGTACGAAGTGGGTTTACAAGTTGAAACGCAAGCCGGATAGTGAGATTGATTGCGGCTCGACTTGTTGCAAAGGGTTATGCACAACAAAAAGACATAGATTATGAAGAGACTTTTGCTCCCACTTGTCGTATGACTACTATGCATTTTCTATGTGCATTGGCAGCTCATTTTGATTGGGATGTACATCAATCAAACATTGTTACTGCTTTCTTGAATGGTGACATATTTGAGGAAGTTTATGTAACGCAGCCTCGCGGTTTTGTCAAGAAAGGACAAGAGGATAAGGTGTGCAAATGTAACAAAGCTTTATATGGGTTGAAGCAATGTCCTTGTGCTTGGTATGAGAAGGCTGACACTCATTTGGTCAAATGAGGCTTTTGTAACTATTTAACAGAAAGCACATTGTATATAAAGCATGAGGGTGGAGTACTTCTCATTGTGGTTCTTTATGTAGATGATTTGATGATCAACACCAAATGAGAGACATATTGCTGAATTTAAGGCTGATTTGAATGCTACTTTCAAGATGAAAGATTTGGGGTTGTTGCATCATCACTTGGGTATACAATTTAAGCAGTGTGATGGTGGTATTACCTTTGTCAAAAAGTTACATAGAGACATTGCTATGTAAGTTTGGACTTGAGGATTGCAAACCTATTGCCACTCCCATGGAAATAGGTTTGAAATTGAGCCTTCATGATGCTGGTGATCCTGCAGATGTCACTCTTTACCAAACTTCTGTTGGATGCCTCATTTATGTATGCAAGACGAGGCCGATATTCAATTTGCAGTCTCATAGGTCAACAGATTTTTGCATGGCCCAGGGTCTAAGCATTGACAGGCTGTCAAGAGAATTTTTCGCTACTTGAGTAGCACTTTACATATTGGCTTGTTTCATGCTTGGCAGTTCATGTATAGCATGGTTGAGCAAGAAGCAATCTACTGTGGCCACTTCTAGTTGTGAGGTTGAGTACAGGGCAGTCTTCACAGCTACGGTTGAGTGTGTATGGCTCAGACGCCTTATGGTTGATTTGGGTGTTGGACAGGACACTGCCAACACTATCTATAGTGATAGTCAGAGCGAATTGGCAGTTGCGAGGAACCCAGTTTTTCATGCTAGCACAAAGCACATTGAGGTGCATTACCACTATGTCAGGGAGAGGCTCTCAGCAGGAGAGATTGGCTTGGCTTATGTGCCAACACAGGACAACCTTGCAGATCTTTTCACAAAGGCATTGTCTCATGAGAAGTTTGAAGCTTTCTGCAAAGCTTTGGGCTTACTTTCCTTTGTGGACTGATCATGTCCTCAAGGCATGGCACTTCCCTTTACTCATGTACCAACTCTCATTTCACCGCATCACTCAAAGACAACCAAGTGAAAAGGTTGGGGGGCCGGGGGGGGGCGGAGGATTCTTATGCATGTGAACAAGGGGAGCGGGGGTGAGAAGACAGCTGACGCACAGGCTTTTGTTTGGAATTAGAGTGCGACAAAAGTGTGCCTCACCAAAGTTTTCAACCGATCGAAGGGAGGAGAAGAAGAAGAAAATTTGCTAGAAAAACTATTAAAAAAAACATTTGAATTACAAAAAAAATCGATTGTTTTGAAAAATTTGCTCTTTGTGAATATACCCTAAAGGAAAATTTGTGTTTTTGAAATTGATTTTTCTTGAACATTATCTCTTTTTCTTCTCTAATTTGTGAAAATTCTCAAAATACCCCTCAAATATAAACATTCCCAACTACCCTCAATATGTTGACACAAATTTCCAAAATGTCCTTCAAATTTTCCAAAATTCCCAAAATACTCCTAGTTTGGAGATTAAATCTCTCCACCAAAGATTAAAAAAATTGTAGCTTTTCATAAGAAGACGGATTGTCTATCAATACAAGATGGTAAAACTAGAATTTGAGTTGGTTATGTAGGCTTTAAAGACGAAGTGGTTCTTTACTTTTAAACATAATTGCCCTTTTTTTGGTGAGGTGATTTGTGAGAAATTACATGCTAAGTCTTTTTTCTGTGAATGCTTAAGGCCACCACAAAAGCCACCATAGGCTTGTAACCTAGTGGTTTAGCTGTCACCCTTGTAATTTCAACGTGATGCGTTCAAATAATGAAAGTTGAAACTGAGAGTGGGTGGAGTATCTTCTGTAGATTCCATATAAAAAATTGAAAGTAACACCATACTAGGTCACATTAAACATGGAATATCCTCAAACCGAAGTGCTCCATCTACAAAAAAAAAAAAGGTAACATGTGTAGACAAAAAAGGGGTCAATAAAGCCAGCACATTGTCATTCACAAAAAGTCATGCGTCAATTTTTCGAAGGACATTAATTTTCAAGGCTCCATTTCATTTCATCTCGATTCTCCACCTTCAATTTCAATGATGACTCATCAAAGCATTCGAGCTACCCATCTCCAATCCATTGCGCCATTTAGTTTGGATCTTTGTGCAAGCACTAAATCCTCATGCACACGTTGCAAAGCTACAATGTTGTGCTTATAACTATACCATGAAAGGTAGTGACATCCACATATTCCTTTTCAAATCTAAAGTTCAAACCCATTACCTTTTGCAAGATATCGACAAGGAAATGCATAGCATACATACACTCAAAAGTGCTAAAAAAAATTCATATTAAATTTTTATATTCATTCTCTGAAGTAACAAGCAATGCAACATCTAATGATTTTGCATATCTTAGCTATACATGCATACCTATTAAGGCTCCTTATTTCAAAAATTCTTGATATCTTTCTGACTTCACAATCAAATTCTTCCATTCTATTTCAACTCTTTTATAAAATAATTAGCTGTGCCATTCACAAGTACATTTTTATACTTTTTGCATAAGCACTTTTCTTATTAGTATCAAATGTGACTAAGTTGGTACAGTGTGCTACACAATATATAACCATCAACATGGGGTTTACCTTCTTCATGCGTGTGGCAACTCCATTTTTTCTACCCACCATTGTATTATAGCCAAATGCAATCAACATGGAGATGTCTAAGTTAGCACTTTTCAGCTCCATCATACTAGTATCAAAAATACATTTGGCGGTGCTTTCATTCGTGATGTTCAAGCCTTATCGTCGTTGTAAAGACTAGTCATGGATTTAACATCCAAATCTCTCATTAAATCAACAAAGCGGGATACAATGAGAGTGACAGTTTATTTCTACCAATGAAGTAATCCGCCTTGAACAATTGAAGCAATGAGTCCTCTTCAGTAGAATGCATTTCCCTTTGAACTCTTTTGCATAGCCGGATTCCAAACATGTTTGCATTTCTTGCCTCCCTACTGAGAGAATGATTAAAACGATTATCAATTTTAAAACTATTAGAGCCTTTAGCGTGTGGATATCCCATGCAATACGTGCCTAAAAGCTTCACTTTTTTATCATCATACAAGGCTTAAAACACTCTAGCCATTCATCTTGCCATAAATTTCTACAAATTTTCCTCTTGCTAGACTTTGTACTAACCTCTATTGCATTCTCACTATCAACATCGATAATAGTGGCATTAGGTGACTTCGTGGCAGCTTTGAAGGTATCTTTGTCATTGTTCCGGATGGCTCCAAAGAGTGTTGATTAAACTTTGGCTCCATAATCCAATGCACTATTTGAAATCACATTAACATATGAATTTTTAGTATAGATGGACCACCACCACATTTTGAGTTTATTACAGAAAAAGCTAATGAGTGAAATCCGCGCTAAAAGGCTATTTGCTCAATGTTGGAATCTAAAAGAAGAGGGAAAATTTTTGTTGAGTTCCAACTTGCAATACAAATGTGCTAAACAAAATAAATCCTGGTTGATGAGTTGTAATTTACTGAGATGAGCGCAAACGATTCCAAGTAGTAGGACGTAGGAGGTCTTGTGTGCTATAAAACTCTCAATAGAGTACAGATGCTGTCGTGACCCGAGAGCTTAGAGGAGAATCTCAATCTCCAGCGCTACTGTTTGAAGCTGGAGTAGTTGCCTGGAGCTGTAATTAAGCAATGAGGAGCTTTGTTGGAGACTTGAAAGTGGCAAAGGGGGAGGGAGAGAGCGATGATGATGCGCAGGGTAGCATTCAAGAGTCGGGAGTCTAAACTTTTTAAGTTATGAACCACAAGAATCAAGTCAGTTTTTTGGGCTCTCGAGCTTTCGATCATTAAATGGAACCACTGAAGGCATTGAGCATCCACCATCACAAGAAGTTTTGGACAAATTCTCACAATAATTCCCACATTGTGAACTTACCTCAACATCATGAGCTTTTGTGAGGGAGGCGTCGTATACCTAGGTAGGTACGATTGGGGGCAGGGGACCGTCGGCCCGGTGGGGGGGATCAGGGGTCCCCTGCCCCCAATCATACCTAGCTAGGCATGCGGTGCCTCTCGAGCGAAAGCTCATGATGTTATGCATTGTACTAAAAACTCTGAAAAAGACTCCGTTTTCCTACATGAGAAAATTTCTAAATCTTCTTGTGCATATTCCAAGCTTTATTAAAAAAAAACCATAAACGTGGAGAATCTATATATATATATATATATATATATTAAAAAGAGAGGAGTGGCCCTCCACGTGGCTGTAAATGCATGCAGCGAGGGCATTCCCCTCCCTTTGGCGCTCCCATTACCCCCAGCCTTTTGGCCTTCGTGGCACAACCAACAGCCCATGTGGCATCCCCATCCTCATCCTCGCCCGGTTGCCAATACGTTGAGTGTGCAGGTCTTGGGTTGCTGGTAAGTGGAGCAGGTCTCGGGGTGCGGGTGGGTGAGTGGGTTACGGGATACTGCAACAGATTTGGCACGATATATAGAGCACTGCGTCAAGCAGGCCTAGCCACTTGCATGAGGTGTGCCTGCTTCCTCTGCCTATTACTACCCTTTGCCCTTGCTGCCTCTGCCCATGGCCTGCTCCGCTTTCTCCTTGCGAGCTTTGCCTCTACGCATGGCCTCCTCCGTCCACCTTTGTTGTTCGTCATGCACATCCCTTCACACTGCCTGCTCGCATCATCCCTCACCTCCAAGATGCCCTGTGTGCAACCCTCCTACATGCTACTCGAAGTCAGTTATCAGACTGTTTGTTGACCCAATGTTTAGGAGAACTCGGAGTTGCTGCAATGGTATGTCTCATTTGTTGCAACCTGCCACGTCTACAATACCACACCCCCGTGGCCCTTGCCATGCCTGCTCCTATAGTTGAGGTGATCTCCGGGCGCCTCCTTGAGCTGAGCTCCTCTGGGTGCTTTGGGTCGGTGCTCTCTCTCTCTCTCTCTCTCATGTGCTCAAGAGAGAGCAGGTGCGTTACTATTGAAGCAAGGCAATCAAGAAGGCGCAGCTCATGATGATAGCAAGTTGGCGAAATCATATCATGAGCATTTTCCAAATGGTACGCTGGATAATAGCAAGAGTGTGAATTAGGTCCGGATATCTATAGGCTTTGCAGATTTTTGCAAGTTGCAGATTTCAGATTTTCATAGTTGCAAGTTGCAAATTTTCTCAATTCTAGGTTCCAGCTTTTTGTAGGTATTGCAGACTTCCGTAAGCTATCGCAAATTTTCACAGGAATGTGTGCAAGTTCTGGATGTGTGTGAATTTGCATTTTCAGGTCGCAAGTTATAGATGTGTGCGCATTTGCCTTGCTTCAATTGATAGGTTCTCGATTGCCTTGCTTCAACAGTTCTTGATCAGCACAGATTCCAGATGGTCTCGATTAGCAATACGGTGGAGATTATTGGAATTTCCCATTATTTTACTAATGGATTTGACAATAAGCTCAGGATTTTAGGCTCAGAGACACATAAGCTCAAGATCGGGGTGTGTATGTGTGGCCCTGCAAAGAGTCTTCCCCTCCCTCTCGGACTCTTTGTAGCTGGAGTTCCACGCTCAATCTCCAGAAGTCCCTGGAAGATATCATCGCCTAAGGTAACACCGTTGTCGAAGGTGGCACCTTTAGGCATATAGCAAAGACGATCCACGTAGCATCGTTATAGCCCCAACGACACAGGCGGTTGCATGCACAAATAGACAGAGAAAGATACGTAGAGAGAGAGAGAGAGAGAGAGAGAGAGAGAGAGATGGATGAAACAATGATTTGCTTTATGAAATTTATGAGGAGCAAGGGGCTTGAGGGTAAGAGGGGACATGCCGCCGCCAAAGGCGGCGCCCTTTTGCTAGTTATATTAGATGAGCAAAATATTTACAAGAAGCCATCCTGGCAAATAGACACCATATACAAAATGCTCACTTGGAGACTTTACACACGGATCGTGTTCATAGCATATCATATATAAAAAGTGACTTATGAACCCACATAAACCTGAACATGACCTCCTAGCTATCGATTTCATCAATCTCAGCCAGAAGTCTTTCCAAGTGGTAATATGTTTATCCTGGATCCGAAACTCCAGGTGAGCAATCTCCATGTCCAGCTTCTTCTCCCACTCATCCCTTGTGAGCTCCTTCTCTTCCAAGAAAACACATCACTTTAGACACCAGCTTTGAGACGGTTGTAGAAATGGTGGGAGTCCTTTAGAATATCTTTTTTAGTTCTGTAGATAGTCACTTGATCATTAGCTATCTTCATGTCTACCACATTCATGGAAGAGTAAAGGGTTTTCAGACTAGGAGTCTGGTAGGAGTCTTCAAACATAATACAAGCTTTGTTCCAAAACAAGTTGATGATCCCTGTATAATCTCCTAAAAGCAACCGCTTCCAAGACAGGGAAAATTTCAAAGATTTGAACAAAGGGACAAGCAAAGGTTTATTTGCAAAATAGGCCAAGATTAAGTGCCCCATATCCTCTACCAACTGCAGACATCTACAACAAATTCCTGGTACCAGATTGGCTTGGAGCATTCTCTTCCCTATCCAAAGTGCTTTGTGGAGAGTTAATTAGCCAAAGAAGGACATATTTCTATGGTTCAATTGCAAGAGACTAAATGCTCCTGAATTTAGACTCCAATTGTTTGGGGGAATAATTCACCTTCTAGGGATTGTTGAGGGTCAAATGAAGAGAAGTAGTCGGTAGGAGAGCATTCCATGAAGGGTTTTGAAGTTTAAACCTACTCAGCCAAGTAAAGGTTCTAAGATCCAAGGGCGAAGGAGATTGGAGGGTCCAGATGAGATCCACTGGGAAAAGGTTAATACGGGTTCTGATTAACTGTACATCCCAATTTTGGACTCAGAACTTGAGAGATAACGCAATGTTGCTAAGACAGTCTTGAGACCCGGGGTCCCAAAGCTGAGCCAACGTCTTCAACCTCTTTTTATGCATGATGAGGGCTTTCCTCTGCGATTACTGTGTAATGGAGAGAATGTTCAAACAAGGCCACCAAATAGAATCATGCGGTGGGACAGAGAAATTAACTTCAAGGAAAGATTGAGAGTAATCTTGCTCCTATGCCCGTTCCAGGCATGAAAGATAGACCTGAAAAGCTCAGGGCCGGCAAAGAGGACTCTAGTTTTGCCAAAGAAAATGATGGAGGGAGGGAGGTGAGACCATCCTTTTGCGTTGGCTAGCTTGAATTGAAGAGCCTTTCTAAACAAAAGCCTAGCCCATTCTTCTTCTGGTTGCTAGAGTGCTGAGACTATAAGGTTAACACCCATCTTATCTACAATATGGTTTAAGTCTTGAATGCCCAGACCCCCTTTGTTTTTAGGGAGAGTATATATATCCCAGGCAACCTTTGCACCCTTATGAACAAAAGAGTCACTTGACCATAATAAGTTTCTGTAGATTTTAGAAATCCTGAGGAGGTGACAATCTGCAGGCCTCTAACAACCGAAAAAGAAGAGTACATGCCAACCAACGAATGTTGAAAACCTATCCATCTTGTCATAAAATATAATATCTAACTTTACCAAATGATTTTCTCATATTAAACAGATCATTTGATATGGGAAGATAAAAGGGGAACAAGAGTTAGGATATAGAAGTGCTTCTAGACCTATCTCAAAAGGGGACCAAAAGGAGAAATGGTTGCTCTCAAAAGGGGTCCAAAGAGACGGTCTACCAAGAGCAATGTGCAATAAGTGCTTCTAAATTTACCTCAGCAAGGGACCAAGAGGAGAGATGGTTACATCTCAATAAGAGTCCAAAAGGAGGTAGTTTATCAAAGAGCAACGTGCATCTAATGGAGCTTAAAAGACCTTAGGGTTAGCTTCATTAAAGACCTCTAAAAGGTATTGTTAAAAAGTCCTTTGACCTTACGCAAGCTAGGGCTCACCTTAAGGTGAAAATCCTACCCAAGCATGAGGTGTTTGTCGGGTTGCTAAACTAAAGTGCTTAAAATGTTTGTGGAAACCTTGCCCAAAGCTTGAGGTGATTTCTATGCTTAAATGACTAAGATTCTTGAAGTGTTCAATTCAAAGATAAACTCTCAAGAGACATAAACGGTTTTCATGCTTAATTGACTAAGTGCTTGAAGTGTTCAATTCAAACCAAATGACTTAAGAAGCATAAAAGACACATGTCAAAAACCTCCATGTGGTCCTCATATTGTATTTAAATCTTATTGGATAGGCTTTAAAGGAGTCCAATATAAATAATTAAATTATTTCTCTCAAAGAGAAAAAAGAGGACACATGTCCAAATGATATAATTAAATAATACGAGAGAGAGAGAGAGGTGGACCAAGCATGAGAGGGGGTATACTCTCCCACAACCACAAACACTCTCTCTCATTGTGTGGAGTGCAAAGTGCAAGAGCTCCATCTCCTTCTTCAAGCTTGTTGAGAGGTGGAGAGCCTACACCAACACTCTTGGCTATGGAATGCAAATACAACCAAGAGCCATGCTTCAATGCTTAAGCTTGTCATCTTCTTCATCTTCATTACTATGCTATTATGCTATGCTAAGCAAGAAAAGTGATGATAAGTGAGGAACTATTTCTTTCTCTTATGAATGATTCTTCTTCCTCTTTCCTACCCTCATTCCCCGCTAGCTCTCTCCACCTTCGAAGGTGTTTGAGGCCTTAGGACTAAGGCTTGGGATAGTTAATGCTTTTTGCAAAGTTTATGTTATTCTCGTGATGCATGATTCTTTCCATATTCATATCATCACCAATGTCACAAGAAACACAAAGATTGTACTGTACCAAGTCTCTCTTGATGGGAGAATCTATAATACAAACACCTTTTGGAGGGGGGACCGGCTCCAAGTAAATCCGGTCCTCAACTATTGTCAGGTTCTCTAATACTCTCTCTCTTGCAAAAGTATTGTTCATGCCAAGTTTAATTAAGTACTATGTTTATGTTGTTACCATCAATTAAGTTCACCCTTTATGTTCTCAAAGTGATCTCACAAAAATGCTCACTTTAATTCTCTTAATTTCGCTATTCTTAAAGTTCATAGGCCATTTCCATTACATTGATATCAGAGCATTTGGTTTCTCTTTTCTTACTTAAGAAGAGAGATCCTTAAGTAGCCTATTAATGACTGATTTTGTTAATTATATTAGGGTAAGTGGGACTGGGATCTATTATTGGTTTTGTTGAGTCCACTATGTGGGATATGGTGCACACCTTGGGAGCTTTGGTCTTAATAATGGGGTCTTTTTAGACTTGCCTACAGCTTTATTATTATTGAGCCATAAGAAGTCCAAAAGGAGCTATCCCTCAGCAATTCTCCTATGTTAAACCCACCCTACTACTCTTTATAATTAACCAATTCGAGTCGTGGGTGTAGATACTTAAGTGTTTATTTTCAAAGGCTAAGAGAAGTAGCAACTAAGGTTTTGAATTTCCAAAGGATACACTAAGTAAACACATAAGTATAATTAGCATGGCTGATAATAACCAAGAGAGTAGAATGAACATTGATAACTTTGATTTTGCACATGAAGGTGCTAATGATGATGCCCCCATGTTTATCAATTACCTTGTTAGTAGGTTGCATCAAGCTATGGGCAACCCTACTTTGCAAGCCGAAGTTACCCAACAACTTCGTGCTTATGGAATTTCCCTTCCTCTCCAAGAGGAGAGAGAGTTTAGGAGGCCTCTTGATGAGACTCCTGAAAGAAGACTCTCTCCCATGAGAGAAGAGGAATCCAAAGAACGAGAAAGAAGAAAATCCCTAAGATGTGGCTCCACGAAGACGGCAGTCTAAACTGTTGCCAACTCCTCCCAAGAGGAAACGGTCAACCCATAGTCCTTCTTCTCGTCATTCCAAAAGGGAAGAGAGGAAGAAAAAGACAAGAAAGAGGTCACCCTCTTATCCTTCGTCTTCACCTTCCTCCTCTTCCAACGAAAGCAATAGTTATTCTCCTAGAGAATACAAGAGGAGAGGACATCGCAAAACTTACCCTTTATGGCGAAGGTCCCAAAAGCTCAAGAAATTCAAAGGGGGAGGAAAGAGTATCTCTTTTCTTACCTATGATGGCATGTTTGGTGCCACCAACAAAGTATTAGCCTTCATCCAACAATTTGATGTGGCCTTTGGAGACGAGGTTTCATGTACCTCTTTGATATCCCATCTTTAAGGCAATCGATTGCTTCAACCAACCTTAAGTACTGTGTTTTGTCGGTGTTAATAGAGGTACTGAGTATTCTTTCATCTTGTTTCATTTCTTTGTGTGTTTATTCCGATATCTACGCTGTCTTCGAGGATTTTAGTTTGAAAAATCTTAGTAGATCACTTGTCGATCCTTCCGTTTGATGTTCAATTCGAGCTACTAGAAAGCTTGTCGTCTGCATTGTCCTCTAGCAGCTTATCCGTGGAGCTTGGAATGCTTCTTCATCCGTTTGGTCAAGGTCCCTCACTATGATCTCATCCACTATGTGTCAACAATCTGCAACCCCTCGCTACACCATGTAGCTATGCACTTCCAAAAATCTGCTCGTCAATGGTAGGCTAGCCTTCGTGGCAATGGCGAGGCCCCAAAGACATGGAAAACTCTACGAGTTTCCATCATGAAGAAATTCCTTGCAAGCAATACAAAGGACAAAGTGCTTACTGAATGACAGATCTTGAAGCTACTCTTCAACAAGTCTATCCACAAATATGTAGACAAGTTTTGGGATTTACATATCAAAGCTACAGTCTTTCAAACGATAGACTTCTTCAAACAAAAGCAGCAATTTTGTGCGGTATTACCTGAAGAAATGGCCGAGTATGCCAACTCACGATGGCCTAGCACTATCATCAAAACCATCCACCACACTATGGTTGCTTCAAGGATCAATTTCCAACAAGGGGTGAGAAGAAATTCAAGCCCATAGAAAACAAGGATCGAAATGAAGCTAAAGGGAAGAGCAATGCTCAAAACTCTTCCCAAGGCAACACCAACATCAACAACAACAAGGCCAAGAAGAAAGGATCTTACAAAGGCGAAAATAAGCTCTCTCCCAAATAATTAGAGGCCTTTCATAAAGACCATAAATGCTTTAAGTGTGGGGAGCAAGGACATGGTTATCGTTCTTGCCCCAAAATAAATGTACTCAATGACACTCCTAGAGCTTCCATGGTTGAAGCTCCCAAAGAGGATACTCATTGCAAAGGCTCATACCTCTCCTATGCTTGAGAAAAAGTAATGGATCATGATGCCCTTATTATCTTTTACCCTGGCTCTACTCACAACTTCATATCAATGGAGCTGGCCACTAAGTTGGGCATTCAAGCTTTTGAGATGGGAGATACTGTAACTACCGATGCAGCTTTCAAGGGACAGCAAGCCTCCATTACTCCCTTGATTGGGAAGTTGAGGCTTCATGTCCAAAGCTACGGCGACAAAGAAGACATTTTTTATCTCTCCTTTCCAACAAGAGGATGTTATCCTAGGGGCACCATGGTTTAATCGCATGGCTGCAAACATGAAGTTCCCTAGAAGGAGAATCTACTTCACCTACAGGGAAAAGAGCATGTACATAGATGCAAATGAGTCAGGAAACACCATATCCCTGGTAAATACGCTTGCTTTTGATAAGTCAATGAAAAGCTCTATTTTTGCGTATATGATTTTTGTTAGAGAATTTATACATGATTCTAATGTTTTCACAATTAGCAATAAAAAATCAAGAGGAATTAGAGTTATCTGATTTCCTAAATGGATTCCAAGATGTTTTCATTGATGACATTCTAGTGAGCTACCTCCAAAACAAGGGGATGATGACCATGTAATAGAGCTTCTATTAAGAAGCTCACTACCTAATAAACCTCCTTATTGAGTTTCACAAGCTCAATAAGAGGAGATCATGAGGCCAGTGCATGAATTGGTGGAAAAAGGGATGTGAGGTCTAGCTCCTCTCCATTCTGTTCACCAATACTTTTAGTGCAAAAGAAAGATGACACATATCACATGTGTGTTGACAATAGAGCACTAAATAGGATCGCTATTAAAAAAAAAAGATTTTTCCTACCGCCTGCAGGTAGAAGATCCATTTGATAAGTTACAAGTTTTGGCCTGACAAATGCTCCAGCCACATTCAAATTCACGATGGAAAAAAGTATTCAAGCCACTCAAATTCCCTTGAGCAGTACAAGTGACACCTCCAGGTAATCTTTCAAGTTGTGAGAGAGAATAAGCTTTTCAATAATCAAAAGACACGTGAATTTTTTGTTCAACAGATTCAATATTTAGGTTACATTATCTCTCATGATGGTATATGTATGAATCCATCAAAGTTGGAGATAATAAAAGCATGACCTAATCCAAGGAATCTACATGAGCTAAGAAGCTTTATTGGTATATTTGCATACTATGGACGCTTCATAGCAAAACTTTCTCAAATAACAGGACCATTACATGACTTAACAAAGAAGAATCTTAAGTATTCATGGACTGCTAAGGAACAAAATGCTTTTGACAAGCTCAAAGAGAAGCTTACCTCCCAACCAATCCTTATGCTTCCGGATCTCTCAAAGCCATTTGAGGTCCAATATGATACTTGTTGTGATTGCCTTGGAGCAATTTTACTTCAAGAAGGACATGCCATAGAATATGAGAGTCGAAGGCTCAATGCCAATGAACGGGTCTTGGGCATATACGAAAAAGAGCTTTTAGTTGTTCTACATGCCCTAGACACATGGAAGCACTATCTCTTGGGGGCTCCATTCATGCTACGAATGGATCACAAAGCCTCGAGAAATTCATGACACAAACCAAGCTCTCCAACAAACAAATGAGGTGGGAAAATTTTCTTTCGCAATTTAAATTTCATATTGCTCACATTGATGGAAAGCACAATCAAGTGGTCGACGCACTTTCACAACGGCCAAGGGTAAATGTGGTTTCTATAGCAACTCACACTGATCTATCTTTTATGATAGATGAGTATGCTATTGACCAAGACTTTAAGTAGGTAATTACAACCTTGCATTAGGCAAGAAAAAAAAAGAATCATTCACCTTGAAGGATGGCTATCTTCCAAACGGCAATAGGCTATGTGTTACTCACCCATACAATAAGAAAGTCATGTATGAATCCCATGCTTCTTATTATGCGGGGCAAAGAAGGATTCCATAATCTACTCTTCGAGGAGTAGAAATGCATTTATGTTGGTCTACCATGAAAAGCAAACATACAAGAGTATGTTTCAAAATGAGTGGTATACCAAAAATTGAAATTTGATCGAGGGAAGCAACTTGGATTGTTTCAGTTGGCAGGCTTAGTAAGAAAAACACTCTATGCCTGTCAAAAAGACTATTAAGGCACATCAAACAGCAACCCTCTTTAGATCTCAAATTTCAAGTATCATGGCTTGCCAACATCCATAGTGTCGGACAAAGATCCTAGAATGACAAGTAATTTCTAGAAGGGTCTCTTTGAGAATCTAGGAAGTAGATTAAATTTCTCTTTCGGCCTATCATCCACAAACGGATGACCAAAGTGAAATAACTAATCTAATGATTTTTTAATCTACTAAAAGTCTATGTCATGGAAGTAGATCAATGTTCTCAATGAAAGAAGTACCTACCTCTTATAGAGTATGCATACAATGACATTGTAAATACTTATATGGGGAAAGCACCTTTCGAGATTGAAGAGGGAAGATCCAAAAGTCCCTTACTACTTGAAGCATATGGGAAGATCTTCGCTGCTGATGAATATAGCCGAGACTCACAAGAATCTTTTCCAAAGATTAAAGAGGTTATATCCATCTCAAAGAAAAGGCAAAAAGGGCTGCTCTGCTAATAAGCACAGAAGAGCCTTAGCCTTTAAGAAAAATGATTGGGTCTTGCTAAAGTTTCTCAAGGCTCATCTAAGGCATACTACAGACAAGAATCCTACGATCCAACCAAGAGTATTATGCTAAACTAGCAAAAAGATACTATGGTCCTTTCTTTTAAAATTCTTAAGTCAATCAATGAGATGAATTATTAGTTAAAGTTGCCCAACCATTGGCTCATTCACAATGCTAACCATGTGAGCCTACTCAAGCCTTACAAAGGAGATCCACCAAAAGAACCAATAATGGAGGACCTGCTAGAGATTGAAGATCAAAAAGTGGTGTTGCAGCCCGAATTAATTCTTCGACATGAACACAAGGTATTAAGAAATAGTAAGATTATCCAACGATAACTTGTTAATCTTAAGGATTATCCTTTTAAAGATGCTAGATGGATACAAGGAACCTAGCTTAAGGATAATATGAACCTTGTCAATGCTTACAATGCTACATTAGAGTAAGCAAATAAAAATTCATTTTAAATGAACAATGTTTTTGTCTTATAAGACTCGTTCTCTTTCTTTTATTGTGCACAAAATTTAAGAAGTATGCATGCTTAGCATCATGTTTGTGATGATGACGTCTCCCAAACACAAAGTAGAACTTGTCACTCTACTTTGGAAGTATGATATGGACTAAAGAGCAGACATGCTTGCGACAGCTAAGTCTCTCGAGCACCAAATGGATTCATCATCCATTTTTGAATGATGTAATAGGGTAAAAAGGGATCCTCTACCCACTAAGAAACATGGACTAATGACTAGGCTTTATCTTCTCTACCTCATAGTCAAGGACAACTATGATTTCAAGAGAGAGGTAATGTCATAAAGAATATAATATCTAACTTTACCAAATGATTTTTTCATATTAAACTGATCATTTAATATGGGAAGATAAAAGGGGAACAAGAGTTAGAACATAGATATGTGCTTCTAGAGTTATCTCAACAGGGGACCAAAAGGAAAAATGGTTCCATCTCAAAAGGGGTCCAAAAAGAGACGGTCTACCAAAGAGCAATGTGAAATAAGTGCTTCTAGATTTACCTTAGCAAGGGACCAAGAGGAGATGGTTACATCTCAATAGGAGTCCAAAAGGAGGTAGTTTCTCAAAGAGCAACGTGCATCTAATGGAGCTTAAAAGACCTTAGGGTTAGCTTCATTAAAGACCTCTAAAAGTTAGTGTTAAAAAGTCCTTTGACCTTAGGCAAGCTAGGGTTCACCTTGAGGTGGGAATCCTACCCAAGCATGAGGTGCTTGTCGGCTTGCTGACTAAAGTGCTTAAAATGTTTGTGGAAACCTTTCCCGAGCTTGAGGTGATTTTTATGCTTAAATGACTAAGGTTCTTGAAGTGTTCAATTCAAAAAACTCTCAAGAGGCATAAACGGTTTCCATGCTTAATTGACTAAGTGCTTGAAGTGTTCAATTCAAACCAAATGACTTAAGAAGCATAAAATACACATGTCAAAATCCTCCACATGTGGTCCTCATGATGTGCTTGAATCCTATTGGATAGGCTTTAAAGGGGTCCAATGAAAATTTAGATGCATAAAAATAAATAATTAAATCATTTCTCTCAAAGAGGAAAAAGAGGACACATGTCCAAATGATATAATTAAATAATATGAGAGAGAGAGAGAGAGAGAGAGAGAGAGAGAGAGGTGGACCAAGCATGAGAGGGGGTATACTCTCCCACAACCACACACACACTCTCTCATTGTGTGGAGTGCAAAGTGCAAGAGCTCCATCTCCTTCTCCAAGCTTGTTGAGAAGTGGAGAGCCTACACCAACACTCTTGGCTATGGAATGCAAATCCAACCAAGAGCCATGCTTCAATGCTTAAGCTTGTCATCTTCTTCATCTTCATTACTATGCTATCATGCTATGCTAAGCAAGAAGAGTGATGATAGGTGAGGAACTATTTATTTCTCCTCTGAATGATTCTTCTTCCTCTTCCCTACCCTCATTCCCCGCTAGCTCTCTCCACCTTCGAAGGTGTTTGAGGCCTTGGGACTAAGACTTGGGATAGTTAATGCTTTTTGCAAAGTTTATGCTATGCTTGTGATGCATGAAGCTTTCCATATTCATATCATCACCAAGGTCACAAGGAGCACAAAGATTCTATTGTACCAAGTCTCTCTTGATGGGAGAATCTATAATACAAACACCTTTTGGAGGGGGGACCGGCTCCAAGTAAATCCGGTCCTCAACTATTGTCATGTACTCTAATACTCTCTCTCTCTTGCAAAAGTATTGTTCATGCCAAGTTAATTAAGTACTATGTTTATGTTGTTACCATCAACTAAGTTCACCCTTTATGTTCTCAAAGTGATCTCACAAAAATGCTCACTGTACTTCTCTTAATTCTGCTATTCTCAAAGTTCATAGGCCATTTCCATTACACATTTATTGAGTTTAGCCTGGAATTTGATACAAACCCAGTCCCATCTAGCTTTGAGTGAAATACCAAAGCCCATTGGAACTTCGAGGAGTGTGAAATCTCGCCTACCTTGAGGATTTTGCATCTACCTTATTCAACCACTCAGGGAGGGAGTGAGTTGAAAAGACCCCAGTTTTGTTGTGATTGACCATTGAACCTGAAGCTAAACAAAAGATCCTCATAACATCCCAGAATTCTATCAGAGAGGTCGCATCATTGGTTAGCAAAGCATTAGTATTGTCTATGAATTGAGACAAACACTATTGGTTGTTGGTTCCAAGGAGAGTGATACCTTTGATGAGTCCCCTGGCCATCCTATCCTTGACCAGAAAATTCAAAGATCCTCCTACAATTGCAAAAAATAGAGGAGCTAGTGGACAGCCTTGCCTGACCGATCTTGCCAGGTCAAACACTCCTGAAAGACAACCATTAAGTGACACTCTAGCTCTAGCATTCCCCAGCAAGGTTTGTATGAAAAGCACCATCATGGTCCCAAACCGCATTGCTTCCAAACACCTTAGGATAAAGGACCATTCCAGGCGATCATATGCTTTATTGAAGACGATTTTGACAAAAATGAACTCTTGATCAGACTCTGACGCGTGTTCAAAACCCTCCCAGAGAGTAATGATGGCTTCCATAAGTTTTGTGCCTTTGATAAAGCCTTTTTGTTAAGCAAAGATCCATTTCATTAGGAGAACAGAGATTCGATTCGCCACTGCCTTGGCAAAGATCTTATATGTTGTATTAAGCATAGCCAGAGGTCTCCAATTGGAGAAATCAATCTTGGCTCCTCTCTTATGTAATAATCTAATCACTCCTATGTTAATAGAGTAGGGGAGAGATTTATGGGTTAGTGATTCCTCCCATACAACCAGAAGGAAGCAACTCTTTGAATTGCTGGAAGAATTTTGTGGGGAGGCCATCTAGTCCCGGAGTCTTGTGAGGCTTCAGACCCTCAATGGCCAAGTACAAGTCCAAAATAGACAAAGGAGACTCAGCGGTTGATGCTTCTTGGGGGGGAATAACTCTGACTCTGCAGGACAGCGTTTCGATTCGGGCTTCCACGGCCTCAAGTGACAGCATCTCAGGGGTGCTGAAGAGAGAAGGAAAGTGACCTCTTACCAACTCTTCTTGAAGAAATCAGACGAGTGATTAAGAATAATGTCCTCCTCCTGCCTTAGTTTAAGTCAGATAGTTGAGATGCGGTTCCGAATTTCCTCACAAGGGGGGGAAACTTCGAGATTGGCAAGCTTCTCATAGAGCTTATCCGTGCACTTTTTTCGGATCAATGATACTTTCTTTCTAATCTGAATAAGCTTGCTTTCGGTATCTTTGACAACTTTGCTCTTGGCCAAAGCTGGTGAAGAGCATAACTTGAAGGCTTGGGACCAAATGTGGTTAATAGAATCTTGGACAAGGGGTAGCTTGAAGAGAGAAGGGTCGATGTGAAACCATTTATTTCTCACTTTGGAGTCTTTGTCATCAATAGTGACAACCAAGGGATAGTGATCAAAAATGCAGGTATTATACCTAGTTTTGGCTTTAACTCTTGTAAAGGCATTGATCAGAGAGATATCCATGTAGCAGCAGTCTAGCCTTGCCTTCCTCGCTAGGGTGCCCACTTCATAATTCTGCCAAGTGAATTCACGTGGGGTTCCCAAATCCTAGAGTTGAAGCTTCTGCTTAAGAGAATCCCATGCTGAGAGTTTGGCCCTCTAATGATTTTTCCCAGAGCCAAAAACCTATCCTCCATAGACTCAACCATATTAAAATTGCCCGTTAGAATAGCAGGCCCTTGAAGCACTAACAATTCTGACCATAACTTGGTTCTATCAAACATTGAGCCTACTGCATAACAACACACCAACCTGGCACTGAAGGGGTGAGGGAGATCAATCAAGCACCAGTTGTGCCCAACCAAACAGAGAGTTCATTGTTCTTAAACTCCTCGAACACCAATAGCACAACCTCCTGACCCATGGTTGTGGGTATCTACTACCCACTTATGACTCGTAGAGATACCTTCCAGAGCCTTGGAGAGTTCCTACCCAGAAGTCCACCTCCTGAATGAGAAGGAAATCAAAGTGGTTGTTTTGGAGTCAGCTAGAAACTTTCTTCACTTTAGTAGGGTCAGAGAGACCCTTGACATTCCAAGAGAGGAGCTTCATTTAGCACCTCTTTTGTCTTTTTTATTCCTGGATTGCCTAGGTGGTGTTTGGGCCACAGTGGCATGGTTACATTTATTTTCTCTGAGAACTTCCATGGGAGAAGGGCCATCAGAAATTTGGGCTGGAGGCTCCTTCAAAGGAATATTCTCCTTGTTCAAGTCTGGGAGGGCCTGGTTGTCCAAAGCATTCACTTCTTCTTCAAGCCTAGAGGGTTGCACATCCATTCCAGCTGACCTGGGCTTTCCTGATCTTGGGTAGGGGGGATATACTCACCTGAGTCCTCCAATCTGAGTCAACATACTCTTGAATACGTGTCAGAATGGAGGATCTATTGTGTTGAGATGCCTTTCTATTAGTCTCTTGTTTCTTGGGGTTAACCGGCTTGGCGTGAGCCTGATTAGGCTTGCCTTTACCTTTGGAATGGGCATTACTAGGAGAGCCCTCTTCTGGGTCCTTGGAGACTGGAGGGGTCAAGGGCTGTTGGTTGGGCTGTGGCGCCTTGGGAGAGGGTTTTAAGGGACGTTCTCTCACAAAATCCCCTTCTTGCCACATAAGAAACAAGTATCAAGAAGGTACTTGTATTCAATGGCCTGGTCGAATATCTCACCATCGTCAATCATGATCTCAATGGAGGAGGGGAGGTTGTCAGGGTGAGAGATATCCATCTCTACCAGAACATGTGGGTGCCAAGCGGGATTATAGAAGTCTTGCCGTTGCCTGCCCCCCCAAAACCTTACCTAGCTTGCCAGCTATCAGCCCAAGGTGATGATAGAGATGGAGGGGGAGATTTGGGAACTCCACCCACACTGGGTAGCCTCTGGACGCGGACTCTTCAGGGTTGAACGACTTACTTCACTTGAAGAGGCAAAGCGTGCAGTTTCTTATGACCCTCTGCCCGGAGCTAAGAGCTTGGAAAGCCATGGCCGATCTCTGAAGACAAAGAGAAAATGGTTTTGGGGCAAGCATTGTACCGACTCCACCTCAATACCTCTAGAGGCCCATTGTTGCTTGAGCCAGGTCTTCAAGATTTCGAATGGGGGGCGGGGCCCTGCAAGCAAGCCTACCAAAGCCCGACTTTCCAAATCTTTCTCTACCTTTCTGAATTGGGTAAAATGATTGAAGGCCTACCTTCAGGAGGTTGACGCTCGCTTTTTGTGGCAGATTTCTGGTCGTCGCCTTTCTGAAACTCAAGGACAGGGAGACACATGCTTCCTCTGGAAACTCCAGCAGCAACTACATGACTTGTGCTTAGCAACGGTAGGACCACGCCTGGGTCATGCTGCTTATGACCTTGATTGAGCAGCAGCTGCTGTTGTCGAGCTGAAAGGGCTTGGAGAAGCTTGTCTGCAAGCTCCGAGGGAAGGATTTTGGCAATGCATTAGGGCCAAAAACGACTCAAAAAGGGTTGTGTAAGGAATTGGTTAAATTACTAATTAGCAGATCCGTTTGTGGTCAAAACGGCTCCAAATTTGTCCGTTTTGGTCATTTAAAGCATATCTACGCAATCTAAAGCGTATCTAGGTACATATCTCTAAATATTCAAAAAGATGTCGTTTTCTTCACATTCCTTTGTGGCTCACCTCGAAATTTGTTTTCATTTACTTCACTTGGCGGCAAACAGTTGTTTCCACTTTTGAATCTCTCTTTTTTCTCTCACCTTTCGCGAGCTTTTTCTCTTCTTCTCTGATGCACCTTATTCTGTTGCTACGTTATTTTCATTATACTTTCTGCTCCTTCATTATTTACAATGACTAATACATCTTCCATTAGTGATAACCGCAAGTTTCACTTGAACATTAAGCTAAGCCAGGAATATGCTACTACGCGGAGTGTCTATCAAAGACGAGTTACAACTGCAAATGAAGCACAACAACTTCGCAATGAGGGAAAGAAACACATTGATATATGGACAGATGGGAGCTTGTATCCACCGGATCCTAGCACTGAAAGGTATCCATCTTTTAACACACCTCATGATTTGATGAGATTTGTTGGTGATGGGGTTGATGGCTTACTATGATATAGTTCTAGGTTATCTCATTTACACATTGATCATACACATTACATTCAATATCTCAAAACTGTTTTGTCTTCAAATGCAGTAAGAATTTTAGAACTTGAAAACCAAATAGCATCTCTAAAACAAGAAAATCACCAACTTCGGACTTTAAAAGAAACTCCAATAGGATTAAGAGCACGAGTAAAACGAATGAGAGATGTAGTAAACTTAACAGAAGGTTCTGGACAAAGAAAAAAAAGATTAAAGATTACTAGAGAACATGTGACTAGTCTTTTAGGATTTGATATGTCCAATGGTCAAGAAAGGGTGAGATTTTTGAATGAGGTAATGAACAAAAGTGATATTCTTAAACTTTTGAAAATTCCTGAAGATCAAACTCAGAAAAAATTGGTATTTCAAAGTTTACTGAAAGATATGGGTTTACTGGTCCAACCTTCTCAAATGCAAGAAGTTTGTGACACAGTGGGGGTGAGTAGAAGGGGTTACAGGGCCATCTCTAAAACCTGGTTTCAAGTTTTAAAGTATTACAAGATTAAAGCTTTTGGGTTGCCTAGACCTCATAATGTTGGGAAAGTTAGGACTCTATTAAACGAAGAAATACCTGAACATTTTGGAGAGTACTATCATATAGAAGGAACGATGCCATATGAAAAACAGAAAAAAAAAATCTTCTTTTGAGTATAATGTTTTTAATAACATTTGGATGAGTATAAAAAATGTTCAATCTGCTATGGTGAGATACTATAATATGCAAGAAGTAGATTGTGAAGAAAAACTTATATTTGTTCTAAAATTGGATGAAGCTCAAATTCAAAAATGTCAAAAAATGGAAAGAGTATCCATATCCCTTATGAATAGAGCATTGGACTATAGCCAGGGTAAGCTTGATTCCCCATACCACAAAACTCAATCAGAAATGGAACTTTGGTGGATCGGAGCAGCTCAAATACCAATAGAAAATCACGATACATTGAAATGGCTGTTTTTGCAGACCGATATCCCTTCTGTTATACAGGACCAAAATGCAGGTGAAAAACTCTGTGTAGATGGCATGGGTGACTTTTTTGTAGAATGGCACTTGAGTGCCGACCTAAAAGCATTAAAGTGCATGTTTGGTGTATGTGGAGGTGCCAATACCAAGTATCCATGTCTATATTGCATGGCAAGCACTGGAACAAAAGGATGGCTTGCAGAACACGAGGTTGGAAAAGCACCATCGAGGAATAGTGTTAACGTCATCGACTACCCATCGTCTTCTATGATTTGGGATCCAATTCTAACAATAGATTAAAAAAATGTACATATATGCACAATGCATGCAGAGATTAGAATCTTGGACAAATTGCTTCGACTCCATCTTGACTATGCATATTCTATTAAGCCAACTAAACTTGCAGACGAGTGCATAGAAAAATGCGAGGCTTTGCTCTCTCAAATGGGTTTTCATGGTGGTCAAGTGCATCTAAAAAAAGATCCCACTCTTTCAAAAGGAACCGGTGATGTTTTGCAAGATGTTTCAATGGGTGGAGCAAAAGGCAGAAGATTTTTGAGTAACCATGACAACAAACAAGTTGATGTTATGTGGAACTGCTGGAAGGATCTTTATGTTATAACAACCAATGTCAAAAGTAGACCAAATGTAGCCAACAAACGCATGGAAGTGTGGAAGAAGCTCGATAATTTTTTGAAAGTTTTGAGACAACAAGTTAGCTCTGCTACTTATGCAGATGACTTTAAAAAGACAATAAAGCTTTTAATAACTGCTATTACAGATGCTTGGGGAGCAAAAGACATCACATATTACTTGGTGAGTATTCAATTACTTTCTAAAGTCTGGATAGTATTTTACTTTGCATCCTATTGAGTTCAACTAACTTTTTTTTTATTTTTAGCATATTCTGTACCTGCATGGACCATATTTTGCAAAACAAGGACCCCTTGCAACATGGAATACTCAGGGAATAGAAAAATCTCACTATCAAGCGAGGACTTCTTTTTTCAAATGTACGAGAAAAGGAGGTGGACAAAGAAGGAGCAATGCACTAAAGGAATTATTCAATTGGTTCTATAGGAGGCAATTACAACAGATGAGATCAAACAACCATGCTGCTCAACCACAGATCTGAGATTAATGCTTCTCTTTGAAACTTTGTACAGAATCTTTCTAAAGAGATCCAAATTCAAAAAAGATATTTTGGTGCAAAAATTTGTCAAATTTACATCAGTTTTTGATTTTATTTTTTTATCTCCAGGCATGTCACCCCTATATCTCAAAAACTTTCTTCTTTTATAGCCCCCAAGAAGGTTGACATTTGTCTCCTCAGCTGCTGCTGCATAGCTATAGTAGCAAAGAAAGTATCCTGCTCTTGAGGCATTGAATCCTGCAGCATATCCAACATTCGAAGTGCTGCTGCTCTCTCAAGTAGCATAATCTTGTTTGCATTGATTTGAAGGGGAGTGTACCCTAAAAACCGTGACAATATCTTCAGTGCAAACATTGGCAACTCAGGATCTTCAGAATACTGCATGTGGAAAGCACAGAAGGTGGCACTATCCAATGTAGGCATGTAGTGCATGAGAGAGGAGGCATCCCTTCTTGAAGAGCCCTCTATTGCTTTCCCTCTCGAGCCTTTAGCTCTCCCAAGAAAATTGTCTTTGTCAAGGAGTTCAATCTGCAAAACAAGACAATGAGTAATTAAAACTAACTTGAAAAAAAAGAAAGATTTCAGTAGGGAGATCACCTTTTGCAATTCATCTTCGGCAATGACTTTTTCTTGAAGGAGATTGCATGATCCGGTCATCTCTCTTATGTCAACTTTCTTTCCAAATTTTTTCAGCTTAAAGTCTCTACCAAAAGATTGGATGCCAATCTCAACAAGCCTCTTCTCAAAATCCTCATCTTTGAGGGAAGGTTTTTCCTCTTCCACTCTTCTCATGCATAGAGCAAGTGCATCAGAAGCAGGCAAAAAATCTTTATTGGATGTATGAAGATCAAGTGCCAAAAACTCCTCTTTTGACTCTTCTTCTGTGTCAACAAAATCTTTGGCCACCTCAGAAGCTTCAGAAATGGTTGCAATACAGTAGTCCTCCCTCATATTAAGCAAACACTGGATATGATGGAGAGGAATATACTCTTTCCCATTGATAAAGAAGTAGGGAAGGTTTGGAATAGTAAGGGAAGCTTCAGATACCTCTACCTCATCTGTTGGCTCATCAATGACAGTACTAGCTCTAAATTGAGCAACATCAAAATTTGCACTCTCCTGCTCCTCGGCTACAACATCAACTTCCTCCTCTTCTAGAATTTCACTTTTCTCAAGCTGCAAAACTGTGGAAACATTTTTATTTGTCGCCTCATCTGTATCTTTCACTTCATCAGCTTTGCCTTGCATGTCAACTTTAAGGAACAAAAAGAAAAGAAAAGCAACTTCTTTTGGAACAAGGTTACAAGGTTTCAAATGTAATTGACAAGAAATGGTAGGTGGACAAACAAAGGAAGTCTTCTTAGAAAATCTTCCAAACCTCCTTGTTACTTTGCTCTTCTCAATTGAGTTTGTAGTATATTCGGTTAGATGACAATAAGCCTTCCCATCTAAAACCAAACACTTGCCTTCAACTGCTTCTTCAAACTCTTTGAATTCTTCTGCCAAGAAGTCTTTCAAATGGTCTAACAAAGCTGCAAGATCAAACACAAGATTGAATATTTCATATGCTTTGGTGTACACCTCCATGTCACCACCATCCATCACAACCACCAATAGTTTCTCACTTGGACTCTCCTCCAAAATCTCCTCCCGGCCTTCAATCATGGTAGAGGAAAAGTCGACAGGTGAAGCAAGGTACAAGGTACGGGAATACGTCCAACATTTGCAAATGTACTAGTGTCAATGTACCACAGCAAAACAAAACCGTACCACGCGATATGTGCTTGACCCAAGCTTTGGAAATGCCTCCCTGCGCGTCGTGCGGGACAAAGCCACACAAACACCAAACGGACCAAACGACGCGATAGACGTTGGACCTAGCCTTTGGAATTGCTTCCCTGCGCGTCGTGCGGGACAAAGCCACACAAAACCGTAAAACAACACCAAACGACGCGATAGGCATTGGACCCAACCTTTGGAACTTCTTCCCTGCACGTCGTACGAGACAACGCAAACAAGAAGCGATAGGGTCCACCAATGTGTAATTTGCAAAGATGAGATTGTGCGAGGCGAAAGGATTACACAAAAATAGACGATATCTCGCGTCGTATGCGACAAGTGAACGTGCAACATTTTTAAAATTCGAGACCAAGCTTTATATATATCCGATATATGACCGTTAGTGACACGTGTCAGCCATGCACACGTGCCACGTGGCCTGCGTACAACGGTCATCGTACGGACGGCCTTATGTATATAAACCCTTGTCACGTGCTCATTTTGTGCTTTCTTCTATACTCGACATTCGCGTCGTGTCGTCCTCAACTACCCCTACTTCGAGTCATCCGTCCACTAAGCCAAGCTAAGTTTCTTCTCAACGATGCGACCGGAACTGTTGGGCATGTGGGCGCACCTTCTACTTTCTACCGCTTCCTATACTCTAAGCGTCCCTTACGACGCGATAGGCGCAAGTTCTAGAGTCTCGGTGAATCTCTCATCGCGTCGTGCGGGGGATCAACTCGGCATAAAGATTTGACCTCGCATACGAGGCTCTATACCATGTCCTAAGGTGTTTGTGTGCCTTCTACCGCGTTGTGGAAGTCTCTTTCTCGAAATACTCATGGCTTCCCATATGACGCGATAAGCGTATGTTGCAACTGTTAGGTGGGGCTCTCATCGCGTCGTGCGGGGGATTTTCTCGGCTTTAAGATTTCACCTCGCATACGGCGCGATACTGCTATGTTCTAAGGTGTGGTTGCGCCCTCTATTGTGTCGTACAGGGAGTTTTGTGAGATTCTTTTTGCATGTTCTGGTGGTCACATACGACGCGATACGGACCTATTCCACAGCTTGGGTCACCCTTCTATCGCGTCGTGTTACCCTTCTCCTCACACACGGCGCGATAGAAACATCTTGAAGGTTGTGGCCTACCCCTCTGTCGCGTGGTGTGCTCTTTTACCCAAATGGCCAGGACTAAGCAAACTGCAAGGAAGGTCTACCAAGCCCCAACTGATCCAGAAATAGGTGATGCTGAGAAAGATGCAGAGAAAGCACCCCCTCCACTACCTCGTCAGAGGCCCGATGCCAGAAAAAGATTGAATTATCAGGTGAAGTCCCTAAGAGAAATAAGAAAAGCACAAAAGTCTACTTGTCTACTAATTCCAAAGCTCTCTTTCATGAGGGTTGTGAAAGAGATATCTGATAGACTTGTAAGCATGATGAATATCAAAACTTTTGTCTCGGTAAGGTGGCAATCTCAAGCTGTGATGTGCTTTCAGGAAGCTGCTGAGGATTTTCTCATAGACTTTATGAATGATAGCTACATTGCAGCTACATTTGCTCACAGGGTCACACTTATGAGCAAAGATTTTGTGCTTGTGTCAAGGCTAAGGTACAAGTTTGATAAGGCTCTTGAGCTCATTCCTAGTGAGGATCTTAGAGCCTTCCAAATTTTAAACATCCCTCCTTTCAGGCAGCAAAAAGATTATGGGGTTGTCATTGAGGATGTTACACATGAGTACGAGACAAGAAAGTCCCAGGATATTAAAGCAGGAAAGAAGTTGAGAGGGAGCAAGACATGATATCCAAGGATGCTATCCTTAAAGAGCAAGTTGAAATTTTAAGAGCATCCAACTCTCTTCTTTATGAAAAAGTTACAGGCCAAATGGTGGTGGATGTCTCCTTGTTTGGAGATACTGAGGCATATTTGGACATATTCCCTCAAGACACAAGTATGCTTGTAAATCCCAACATTGAGCTTGGTAACATTGTGCTCTATATCTCTCTCAAGTGTGTTGCTTTGCTAATTATTATAATGTGCATGTGCATGGCAGACAGGCACAAGGGGCTCATTGTGGCTTGTGTTTCCTTTTCTAGGTGTCTTATGAGGGATCTTCCAGAGGCTCTAGCTATGCAAATTGCCATACTTGACCCTCTAGTGACACAGTGCCTTTTCAACAAGCAAGGAACCCTTTCAAGTTTTTTTGATGATTTTAACATGCTGACCTGCAATTACATATTATACCCCTATGTTGAAGGGTAATTTTTAACTCCTTACATGTTATTTTTAACATTTTGTGGTATTCTTAGCTAATTTGTTTTTTATTTTGTAGAGGACATTGGAGTCTTATTATCTTTAATCTTTTGGAGAAAGATATTATATTTATGAATTCCTTGTCAAGTATCTATGGAAAAAGTAAACTGTAAGTATGAAGCATAATCTATGCTTGATGATGGCCCATTGTTTTCTATTTGTAGCTTTTTGATTCAATGTCTTCTTGCAGTGCTGCCAAACTTATTGTTGGTCACCTGAGTACCACAAACAAGGATTACAATATAGAAGCTTTCAAGTACTACAATCAAAAAGTGCCTTTACAGATAGACTCAACATCTTGTGGATGGAGGGTGCTTGCAAATGCATGGAGATATCTTGAGTCAAGGTGTCGGATGACTACACTCACTGTAAGTGTGGTTCATGTATTTATTTTGATGTTTTATGTATGTATGTCATGTCCTTTAGTTCCTTTTTCTATTTTTTTCAGTTGCATGACTATCCAAAGTCTTGGGTCACATGGGTGAGAAAGAAGGCTGTTTCTATGGTTTTGGAAAGATCAATAAATCCAAATGATCCAGATTCTCCTTTGCCACAAAAGAAAGGTAGAGCCACCAAAGGTTTGGATGCAAAGAAAATGGATCAAAAGAAGAAAAGTCCTGCAAAGATCCATACAAAGAAAAAGGATCACAAGAAGAGTCCTACCAAGGTGAAGAGTCCTGCCAAGGGGAAGAGTCCCAAGAAGAAGATCCCTGCCAAGGGGAAGAGTCCTACCAAAAAGAAGATCCCTGCCAAGGGGAAGAGTCCCACTAAGAAGACTGCCAAGGGAAAGAGTCCCACTAAGAGCCCTGCAAAAAAAAGAGCAAATACAAAGGGCCATCCATTCCACTCACCATTGAAATTCAAGGTTCAAAAGCACCGTACACTTAAGAACAATAAGGGGGAGGCACCTAGCTCACCTTTCAAGCTACCATTTATGTTGTCAAAGAAAGCTGCCAAATCACCCAAGACAGCCAGTCCTAAGGAGCCCAAAGCACCAACCCCTGCCAAGTCACCACCACCAGCCACTCCTGAACTTTCACCCCCTTCTGAACACAAAAGGAAAAGGGTCTCTGAGGATGCAGAATCCTCTCAAGCAAAAAGAAAAGTGGAATTTCATGATTGAATAGTCCACAAAATCTATGTACACTTTTGTTCATTTTGTCCAAATGAACATATATATATACCCTTTGGTGATTCATAATTTTGTACTTCAAATACTTAATGCAACTGTCGATTCTTAAATGTGTATCATGATGTCATGTAAGTTTAAAACAACATAAGTAGAGAAAAGATAAATATATTTGCAAAATGATTACAATATTGAACTTGTTTTTTCAAGTCCTTGCAAGTGGCTCAAATACAACTCTTTTTGGGGGAAGGCATGTGATGCAAGAGGTTGAATTCTCCATCCTTGTGCTCACCACAATTTCATCCACTTTGAATCTATACTCGGGAGAAGTTTCATCAAGAAACTCAAGAGATCTCTAACATCATTTAGTCTCCAATTTGTTGTTACTATCAGGCTTCTATACTCGGTGTGTGGATGTACTGTGACCTTTAGTTCAAACTCTGGGCAATTTTCCTCAGAGTCGAGAGGAACCCAGCTACCTAATTTGCTTCTCCATCTCCTATAGTCATAGCCCAGAACTAATGATTGACGACATAGTTGATATGAGATAGACATAGAATTTGGGCTTACTCTACAACTAATATTGTCACCAATATGGAAAGTTTCTTTGGTGCTCCATCCGTCTCCAAGAACATTATCAAGTTCAGTCATAGAAAGTCTTCTATTAAGCCACATCGTCTTTGTCCTCTGCAAATCCATTGTTTTGAAACATGCCACAAAGACATGTATAGGCAAGAACCATTGAATTTTAATCCTTCTTGATATCCTGCCTGGAGACATAGCTTTAAGGATGTCTTCTTTGATCTTGGATTTGAAGCTTGATATAGTACATGCATCAAGAGCTTCCCAATCAAGTGAACTTATGGTGGGAACAGGTAACTGATGTAGTTCTCCATATGCACCTTCTCGTGATGGAACTTTTTATTCTGCAAAATAGACTAACAAATCCATTGTTTTGTAAAAGGAAGGTGGCTTGTCAGCATACATAGCATCTACAATCCCTTTATGCATTGCTTTGAACGTCCCACTCAGACTCTCCACAGGCTGTCATTCCACAGCTGTTGAAGGAAATATATATGGAATGGAATCAAAAAATGAGAAAAACAATGGGATAATGAAAAAAATTCACTGTATCAAATAGTTTTTTTTTGTACTTACAGTAAGAATGCAGTGTGGGATGTTCTTCCCAGTCTAACACCATATCCTTGGCCATGTACACATGTTGAACCTTAGCTAGACAGCCATTGTCGGTCACTTTGAAAGCAAGAACACAACCTTTCCAATGGTTTTTTACTTTATCGTGTTTAGTTCTCTTCACTCTGTGTACACCTTTGCATGAAGGAAGCATTGTTACCCAGTCATTCACACGAAAAGATATGGACTTCCAAAGACCATCCTCTCTAACGTTATGAAAGTCACAAGAAGTTATGTTATGTGAAGGGCGACGTGCAAAAGACGCCATGGAAACTCAGAGATTAGAGAAGAAAGAAAGTATAGACAGAAACTAGAGAAACTAAAACCTCTCACAAACTAGAGAGCGAGAAAGGTATACGTTTTAAAAAAGTAGGTGATTTGTCATTAATGCTCTTGTTTTGAGAGCCTTTTGACATAGATTTCGTATCTTTTGACAACGCTTTTGTGAAATATAAAATAGAATAAAAGACAAGACTTCATTGCTTTGAGCCGCAAATTTAATGAGCTCTCTCGCCGAAAGCACCTAAATATAGCAGTTTCAGCCTTGTGATCAAGACATTTAGCGGTTCTCCGTCAAAATAGGACCACCAAAACCCACAATAGAGGAGACAAGAGTGCCATACTTTTGTATACGTGTCAAATAACTATTGGACTATTTCTTAATCCTTAGATTAACAAACAGCCCTTTTTGAGTCGTTTTTGGCCCTAATGGAGTGGGTCTGAGGGGGATAAAACGGGATGGGGCCCTACATTCCGTAGTGGAGGTGATTGGTTGAAAAGGGCATTCGAGAGCAGGAGGGACGTACGGTGAGGAAGCATGCTGGCAGCATCCCACGCATTGGACGAGGTCGCATGAGGGAGTGCAGGGGGAGTACCAGGGAATGATGCCACTAACCTCTTGCCTTGGATAGGGCAGGTAAGGGTGGCACAAGCAGTTACACCATCACTGCACAGATAACACGGGCACAGGGCTCCAGTTTCCCAGCTCTCTCTCTCTCTCTCTCTCTCTCTCTCTCTCTCTCTCTCTCTCTCTCTCTCTCTCTCTCTCTCTTTCTCGATAGCGCTGCACAACAATTCCATATTGTTCATTTTATTGCATTGTGTGTGTGATTGTGTTGGAACTTGGCTTCCTTTTGCATCTAAATACTTAACGGGATTTCTATTTACTTGGTGAGCCAAAGGTTCATTCCCCCTATCTGATCGCACAAGCCACCACATGGAAACTTATCATTGGCAGCTTTTCACACTACCATGCTACCAAAAAGCTAAAGTTAATCACCGATTAATAAATTAGAAAAAACGTCGCAAAAGCAGACAGTATAGGCAGCTCGCAAGTTGATCCCCAACAGCAGCAAGTTTGAGAGAGAGAGAGAGAGAGAGAGAGATTCGATCCAGGGTGGTGACTCAACTCCAGATTAAGCCAACTGATCATCGATTCAATCTAATATCTTCCGTTTTGGTAGCACTAGACCTCTGCCATGGCTGATCCTCGGGTTGTGTGTGTGTGTGCGTGCGTGCGTGTGCGTGTGTGTGTGTGTGTGTGTGTGTGTGTGTGTGTGTGTGTGTGTGTGTGTGTGTGTGTGTGTGTGTGTGTGTGTGTGTGTGTGTGTGTGTGTGTGTGTGAGAGAGAGAGAGAGAGAGAGAGAGAGAGAGTGTTCGGGTGTTGATTCGACTCAAGGGTGGTGACTCGACTCCAGATTAGGCCAACTGATCATCGATTCGAATCTGATATCTTTCGTTTTAGTAGCACTAGAATAGACCTTTGCCATGGCTTCCTAGGTTGTGAGAAAGAGAGAGAGAGAGAGAGAGAGAGAGAGAGAGAGAGAGAGAGAGAGAGAGAGAGAGAGAGATTTTGGGTGCTGATTCGACTCCAGGGTGGTGACTCGACTCCAGATTAGGCCACTTGATCATTGATTCAAATCTGATATCTTTCGTTTCAATAGCACTACAACAGACCTCTGCCATGGCTTGCTCTCACAAAATATCTAATCTTTAATGAGTGTGCTCATCACCGTCGCCAAGTACCGAGCATCGAAAACCAGTGCCATGAAAAGCAGCGCTCACTCGTATATAAACCAATAAAAATTATTGCTTGCGTTATCTGCAGGGGCAATTGCAGCTTTGCATAGATTCTCACATGTGAGCGAGTTCGCAGAGGTGTGTGTATTGTCTACAATCTATTTTCAAGCCTTCAGTTTCGTATTGTTGCAGCGTCTTCTATGGCTTATCAGCATGTATGCAACACGTGATGTATTTGACTCCTGCACCGTAGACGAAGGTCTTATGTGTCTTCTCTCCTCTCCAGTCCCTAATGAGCATGTCATTGGCGAGTCCCCTGTTGTTAATGATTCTCATAGAAAGGATGCATCTAGTGTTGAAACAGTATGTAAAACAGCAAGGGCAAGTAATTCGGCTCGAGATTGCCTTTCCATTGTTGTGATCATCTCTTGACAGTTTGCTCTGCCACATCTTCAGGAACTCTCAATCTGTGGAAATCTCCATTTGGCCGAGGTGGGACCATTGCCTGACTCTTGTCCTGCCCTGACAAAGTTACAACTGGGGGAATGCCCGGAGCTAAAGCACGTCCTAAACCTCGATTCACTAAGCAAGTTACCCAAGCTTGATCTTTCTCATTGCGTAGAGCTGAGGACTGTAGAGGGAAGCTTTTCCTCTCTCTTAGCTTTAAGATAGCTGAAGTTGAGAGATTGTGGCAATCTAGAGAGCATTCCAGACCTAGACTACTTGTTGAATGTGGAATGGATTGATACTCGGGGATGTTCTTCCTTGACATATTTGATCAGAGTAGACCAACAAATTACTGCAAGCAAGCACCTAGAAGTGATTGAGGAGGAGTCTGGCTTCGTCCTGCCCTTCTTGGGGCACATAAATCTTAAGTAAGTTTTGAATTGCTGTCAACAAGCTTAAGCATGAATATATCCCTCGACCACTTTATTCCAATTATGTGGCGATTAATGCGGGGCTTATCCCATCTGCAACGCTTCTCTGGAAATGTCATGGATCTAAGTTGTTTTCCGCGTCTGGAAACCTGAACTAGACAGGCTTGGAGGGGCATTCTGACAAGATTCTCTTCCTTGGAAGAGATCAGTGGCCTTGGAGCACATCATTCGCAACTCTAGAGTATTGTGATAAGAGAGTGTCCCTTGCTGGTACTTGTATAGGCTTTGAAAAGTAGGGAAAATTATGACAAAATATTGGGGGTATTTCGTAAATTTCCACAAATTAGAGAGGCATTTTGGTAATTTTCCCGTAGAAGTATGAGTACTCAACCAACAATTATTTTATTGTGCATGGTGACTGATTATGCGTTGTCATCAACTGTCTAACCATATGTTTATAAATGAGACTAGTGTTGTTAATTTATATTCTATTTCGCAGGTAAAAATTGTGGATGTAAATGGGACTGAAGTAAACAAGTACAAAGTTCGCCAGATCTACATTTGCAACAGTGATGAGCGTACTAAATATGGTGTCTTCCTCTATGGGGACGTTGAAATCGACATGCCCGTTACCATGTGACCTTGCATAGGGAAAGCAGTTGGCGAACGTATTGTTTGTCCGATGCAAGTTCGCAACATGGAGTTCTCTTTCCAAGGTCAGATTCAAGCATCGGTCAGTCCCATGAACAGACCCCTGTGATTGGAAAGACTCCTAGACTTCTTGAGGACAAACCCCACGTATGATAGCATACTACTGCATGGCCAACGAGTTGCATAATTGAGAAGAACTCCTGCTTGGTCTACAAGGAGAGGGCGCACTGCAAATAGGAAAGTGGCTACAGCATAAGGTAGGAGAAAGAGCTAACTGCAGAGCAGAGAGAGATAGTGCAATTTTAACAAGGGAAAATCTATCAAAAAGCGCATATAATTCTTTATGTAGCGAACCTTCGACATAGAATATAAAATTAGATATGCTTCTCTTTAAGCTTAATCAATATGTCATGTCTCCTATATTTGTCTTAATACGTGTTTTGTGTCTGGCAGGGAGGACGTATATTCACAACACTTGACGTTTCAATTGCACAAGCGCGACTCCATCACGACAACATTACAAGCTCGAGACTACAAGGTTCATTATCTGTATCCAACACCCCATGACTATGCGTTGGCTTGGCGCAACACATAAACGCTACGAGGCAGGGCACGGCTTCCGTTTCTTATAATTTTTGGAGAGACCACAGTTCAACTTTCCACCATACTTTTGTATGGCACCTCTGCATGACGTGCACTGTATACTTTGCAGTTTCAGTCTGTGACGTTTCATTACAAGATGATATGTTTTAACTATTCACATTGCTTTTTTGTAGCTTGACTCAAACATTCTCCTCCGAGTTAGACAATTGGATGACAGCCGTACACGATTATCAGGTTGTTAGTGTAATTCAATTTTTATATTACGTTTATGCTTTTTGTATTTTTGGGTTTGTCAAGCTTCTTTGAGTTTAGTTTAGCCATATGTTTTTCTCATGAGTGCATGCTCAATTTTGATCATCGTATCTATATATCGAATAGACATGCATTTGTTTTCTCAGAGTCTAGCAATTCAGTCTATATATTGAAATGAAGGAAAATTGACTACGCTTGATTGAGAATAAGATCGGTGTTTCAAAGATGGTTCCACAGTTTAGAGACTAAATGGTTGATATTACTAGGTTGAATGGTGCAATCTGCAAACAACTATCAAAGTAGGTTAAGTTGCAACCCTTTTAGTAGCCCTTTGTTGTATATGGAGCACTAAGGGACACGACTTGCTTCTTCCCAATGCTCATCAAGTCCCAAGCTGAGCTATTATTGGTGCATATCAATCAATTGGTTCTACTCATTTTTTTGTGTCACAACAAAACCCAAGGCGACAACAACCACAACCAACTAACCAGCTGCGCTCCAAAATCTATCAGATTATGTGCGGCAAAGGCCCACCAAGCAAGACTGGTTCTAAGAAAATTTGTCGTGTAAAATTTCTCTCCTCTTGTTAAACCTAAGCACTCACCAGCCTCGCCTCTCGAGGCAAAGGGCAAAGTATTATCCCAAACGACACTAAGACACAATTTTCCCGAGAGCAAAGCACGCGGTTAGTTTTAGCAACAAAGACATTTGACTTGGCATCACTCCTCGACGGCAACAGCAGGCTCGCATACCTATCACTCTTTCGCGCTCTCCCACGATCTACGGGCTCTCTCTCTCTCTCTCTCTCTCTCTCTCTCTCTCTCACACACACACTTTTTTTTTGTAAATCAATTTGATTTAACTATCTGTGGGAAACTTCTTATGAATGCTTTTAGATAATTTGTATTTTTGGTGGGTTTTCGTCTCCTTGAGAGCTGATAAGAAAGCTTTGGGCATGATAACAGGTTTGCTCACACGCACACACCCCCCTCGCCACCCACACACACACACACACAGCTTGCATCAGAAATCAGAACAGAATGCAAGCGCTGACGTTGGACCAGTTTGTTGCTCACTACGCAGTGGGAGAAGGGGCCCCTGCAGCAGCTTTCGAAGTGATCAATGACAAGTTTCTGCGGGTCAATCTGGGGGGTGCTACACCCGGCAGCAGTGCGCCGCTGACGCAGGTGTGGATGAAGATGGGCACCATGGTGGCCTACACAGGTGAGATGAAGTTCGAACGGGAAGGGATGATGGAGCACGGGTTCAAGCATGCCTTGAAGAAGGCATTCACAGATGAAGGGGCAACTTTGGTTCGGGCATCCTGTGCGCATCCGGGTGTGCCTGCACAGCTCTTACTTGCAGATGAGGGCAAGAGTGTGGTGCTTCTGCGTCTCACAGGTGATGCCGTAGTCGTCAACGGGAACGATCTGCTCGCATTTGAGCCAAACATCAAGCACAAGGTCACTATGATGCGCAAGATCTCAAGCATTGTTGCAGGTGGCCTTTTCAATGTGCGGCTTGAGGGCCACGGATTTGTGGCTATCCTGACGCACGGCAGGCCCATTACCCTCCCGGTCGGTGCAGAGCTGCCGCCCGTCTTCACCGATGCAGAGGCAACGGTGGCATGGTCAGGCAATGTGACATGTGATTTCCACACAGATGTCAGCTTCAAGGCATTCTTTGGGCGGAGCTCTGGTGAGAGCTTTCAGATGAAATTTGTAGCACCACCAGGCAGCCATGGATTTGTGATTGTGCAGCCCTTTGAAGAACACCCTCCTCCTCCACCAGCATCGTCTAGCTCCAGTGCTGGCGCCACAGGCGACATCATTTCTGGTATGTTCTCCGGTTAGCGTGCATCGTGTATGTTCCAATGATCATGTAGCAGGGAGATACCTGATCGAGTTTGAGGAGACATTATGCGTGGCATTTAAAGGCTTTTTTATTTCAAATGCCTTAGATTAGTTAGCACTAGCTATGTAAAGAACATGGGCTTTGGCCATACACAAGGTATAGATGAGATTGTTCGTCCCTTCCAGCTAGGGTAATCATTGAGCTTGCTAAACATCTCAATTAAGAATATTATATGTGGGTATTTGACACACAAGGACTTCTTGGATGCAAACTATTTCTATCTGGCAGATAATTGGACTTCTAATGCATGTGGAAATGTATGATAGGTTTATGTCTTAAAGCATGACATAAGAAGAGGGCAAAGTACTCCATGTGGACCCAACATATTTTCTACATAAGCATCCAGAAGGCATGTGCCCTCATTACAAGGATGGACCATTTTGTGTTTGAGTGTTGGGATAAAAGCAATGTGCCTCATTTCGGGGCCAGACACAATGTCACTTTAAAAATGTACGTGCTCTAATACCATGTGAAAAAGCACGAGGGGAAGAGAGATGGATCTTTGTCCAAGATATATGTGAGAGAGGAAGGAGATAAACACAACTCAAATGTAAGAGATAATGACATAATGTAATGTAAAACTGTATTAATCACAAAACTATTATGAGATACAATTTGAGTACTTGAAATCCACAAACAGGTACTTTTTACTGTTTGCAGAAGGTACTATGGAGTACCTTGATAGGTATTGTCAAGTACCTATGACACACAATACAAGTGCTTCTGAGAGACTCAATGGATGATACCCAAACCCAAGCTAGAGGATATGGTCCCAAGTACAATGAGTGTTTTCCTAGCTAACAACACTCTACACAAAATGATCTAATGCCTCATTGTGTCTTTCGCTATGTTCTCTCTTTTCCTTCCCAATGTTAAGGTGTGAGTGTGCTTCCACAAAAGCATCACTTCAGCACCTTGCTAAGCTCACTACCTAAGATGTAGTGGCATCCTTGCTCTAGCCCATCTTGGAACTAAGCACCAATACTATGTTCTAAGCACTAGGGTACACTTAGGCACAAACTGTGTACAAAGGGACCAATGTAGTCTTTTTTGCTAACTCTTTATAGCTACTATAGATGACTTTTCTAAGGAAATTTCTAGGATTCCAAGTTGGTATGTTAGCTCTTGTGTGCAATCTGTTGTTGTGCAACTCTGCAGGCATCAACTTGGCGCCTTCACTAAAAGTGGTAGGAGTAGAATTAGGCAAAACCATCTTACCAAATTGAGTGGAACGATTTCTCTTTGTATTACTCCACAAGATCAGTGTTGTAGGTGGTTGCTATCACTCTTACAAATTTGCTTGTAGATCTCTTGAAATTGCTCTTAGGCACTTTTGGTACTTTACTACCCAATTGGCTTGGTATTTATTGTAGACTCTTCCCACGTGTAGATGGGGTAAAATCCATGACCATGAGCATGTATTATCATGCCATAACATCACACTTGAGCCCATATTAACTCACTTCCATCATGCCTTCTCCTTGGCCCTTGTTCACACATGTAGTAGAGATGATGTGAAGTTCCATATTTCAACAGATTAGACCATGGAAATTATACACACACAATCAAGAATTTCTTTCTTGCTTTCCCAATAATATGTAGACATGCCAGACACAAACTTACACACACACACACAATAAATCAACTATGACAACATAGTAAGATAAAGAAAATTAAATTGATGTAGACAAGATCAATAGAATAAAACATTGAGTACAGAGGAGAAGAGAGAATCTACACAACAATGGCTTAATATTAGTCCCCTAAGTGCAAGGCATAAGTCTCTTTGCACTTGGGTATTGGGTATTTGATATTTTTATCGAAGTAACTTGTACCAATTGTAGGTCCCTCTTTCAAGCATGTCATTCTAATCCTCTTTTTTACAAGAGGTGCTTCCCATGAGCATTCTTTCTAGACTTACTTATTTGAAGCTAATTTATTGGTGAGTGGTAGCCATAATGGCAACTATGAAAAAAATGCAAGACTACTTTGTAAATATCCTTTTACTCCGATCTATACTTCACATTAAATAGACCACTAACCACAAGTATAAACAAGTCCATCTATCCTTGATTTTTATGGTGATGCTAAGCCACACCAGCATGATGATTTTGCAAGCATCCCAAATCAATCACTCAAGAGGGTGGACAAAATCATAAGATCTCTATCATCGAGCATAGCAATTGTCCTTAGTTGCTCATAAGAGAAAATCAACCAGCCAATGAATAATTAAAAGTTGAGAGAAGATATTGAAAATCTTGAAAGAAATTTTTAGGTATCGAGCAATCATCTTCTCTAGGGCGACTTTAAACGTCAAGAGAAATCCATTGTAAACTTTACTAGTGCAAGTAGTGGTGGTTTCATGGTCTACTAGTGTCAAGGACATCTTTCTTCTTGGTAATGGTGGCTCATCTTAAATTGAATAAGATTGTAGGGTTGTTTATAATGGTCTCAATAAACTAATGTGAAAATCATTGTGTATGTGTCAGCATGAAGGCAAATCAAGTTATTGTTGATGATATATGAGATGTAAAGCAGTCCATAAAGGCAAGGAGCAAGTTTAATAAAACCATGAGTATCAACAGTTTGAATCCGATGCTTTTCAATTCTCAACATAACATAAGTTGTCTGTCATTGAAAGTACATCGTTTGCATTCATTCCTTATACATATGCACAAGGCTACAAGGTTACACATGACTCAACATGCTAAAAGTCATTTTTGGAGTACACCATCCAAGGCCAATTTTGGTGTCTCATTATCATTGAATACTTGCAAAAACCACCGTATGTAGGTCATCGAGGTTTGTTGCCACTTACTAGAGTTTGTGCTTTGATTTGTTTTGGACTACTATACGCAACAATGTCAAGAAGTATGTTGAATCTTGCTTGATTTGTCGAAAGATTAAGTCTGCCATATGTAAGTAATCAGTCCTTATGAATCCATTGCCCATTCTTGAAATACCTTGGGAACATGTTTCAGTAGATTTCATTATTGGTTTCCTCTTATTGCACATAATCATGATATGTTTGGATAGAGATTGATTGTTTCAGAAACAAGCATATTTCATTCCATGTAACAAAACTCTCACTGCACATCATGCTGCACTTTTTTTAATTTGAAATTTGTTTTTCCAGATCAGAGTTTACCAAAAGTTATGGTTTCTGATCGACATTCAAAGTTTAGTGTATTTTGTATTTGTATTCTCACATCATCTTTCCATCCTAAATCTAATGGACCAATTGAAGTGACTAATCACAACTATTGATTTGTTGAAAGCATATGTGCACTATAGTAGAAGAAGTGGGATGATTGCTTACACATTTTCTACTTTTCATATAACACGGCCACTCATTTTGCCACCAAAAAATCGGCTTTTGAAGTTGTTTATGGACATTCACTTCCTACACTTGCTTCTCAATCATTTAATTATGTTCCACTTGTTGATGATTTTGTTGTTGGTTTTCATCCATTTATGCTAATGTTCATGTTGCTATAAAACACTCATAAGAACAATACTATCATGGTCACCACCCAATAAGCTAGTTTGTACATAGCTTAGTTTGAAATAAGTAAGTTTAGAAATAATGCTCATGGGAGGCACATCATGCAATAAATGTAAGATCGATAGGCAAACCTCTTGCAACTTCAATCTAGAATTTACTTATTCACACATTAGTGAAGCCACTAAGCACAAGAACATCAGACAAGTATAAACAATCCTAGCTATCCGTAAATGTACATGATTATGCTAAAACACACCAACACGATGATTTTTCAAGCGTCCAAGTCAATCTCTTGAAAGGGCATACGAAATTGAATTTTGTATTTTTTTCAAACTCTACAAGAAGCATTTTGTTCCTTCTCCCCCTATGCTCAATCTAGAGTTTTTGGAATTTTGCAAGGTGTTTAAAAAGCTCACACACATATTTTCAAGAGATTTGTAATTAAGTTTCAACACTCCCAAGTGATCTTGCAAGAGAGATCACCTTGTATGAGAGTAGAGCTTGCATCTCTTGTTCATTTGTTGGCATTGTCGAAAGGCTAGTCCCTTGTCTGGGATTGCCGAGGGCAGATGTGTCATGCACATGATACATTGGCACATTTTCTTGCACACATGTTTAACAGTGCTATTTGTTAAGGAATCCTTAAGAGCTAGAGTACCAACATTACTTTACTAATATTCAAGGCTGGAGATCCTATGGCCCTTGGTAATTATCGTACCATCGTGATAGGCCACACATTGGCAAAGCTCTGTGCTTGAGCATGAGCTCAGTTGTTGGGCCGAGAGAGAGGGTGTAAGAGCACATGGGCAAGCTGGATTTAGAAGACGATTTTCTAAGTCTCTTGATCGCATATTTACACTTTGAGCCATCATTGAGGAGGGTTGAGCACATGGGCAACGAGTCTACTATTTTGCTTTGTCGACTTTTGCAAAGCATTTGATGTGTCTCCTAGAGTGAGATTGATGTGTAGATTGTATGATTTGGGTGTTCCAAGTGAATCACATGGGGCATCTTGGTACTTCTATGAGACATACATAGGTAGAATGTGTACAATAGAGAGCCTATCAGAAACTGGTCATTCTACAATTAGAGTGAAACAGGGGTGTCCACTTTCTGGTACTCTCTTTGGTATGTATATTGACGAATTATCAGGCATCTGAATACCCTTGTTGCTTTATGTGGACGATCTTGGTCTCATTGATGACTCACTAGATGGGCTACAAAAATAGTTGGATGCATTACAAAGATATGCACATGATATAGATTTATTCTTAACCTCAGCAAGCCCACAATAATAATTTTTAATACCACAACGCAATGGGTGATGGCATTAGCACTAGCTTTCGCTTTTGGTCAGGAAAGTGTAGAGTATACACATAGCTTCACATACTCGGGAGTTGTGTTTACAGGACCCTCTTTCTCTGTGAGCGAGGCAATAACCTTTAGACTTACACGAGGATATGCAGCCCTTGCACACTTGGAGTCGATGTACTTATTGGTACTATTTCAGGAGCCATGCACCAAGCTATGATTGTTTGAAACCCTGGTGACATCTTATTTATTGTATGGGGTACAACTTTGGGGACCCAGCCTCGATCATCACACTTGATTTGGCAGGATGTCCGATGGATGGAGAGACCATTGGTTACTTTGATCTCCTAGATGATCCTGTGTAAGGTCGTAGTACAACATGAGATTGTAAGAGCAGAGTTGGGAGCTACTCTGATTGTGGTTGAGGCACTTACTACATCAGTACCTTACATGCATGGATTGTGGGACCTCCACGTCACCATTATGCTAGATTGGTCCTCGAGTCATCTCGATAGCTAGCTATGGGAGGAGACTCCAAATGTTGGTATGCATAGATGTCAGTCTGGTTCCAGCTCCATGGCTTCACAATGGACATATTGCCACCCTTTTAGTATTTCTTTGATGCACCATTGGCCGTATTCACTCGCTCAAAGATCATCAAGACAGTCAGGCAAGATCTTACACAGATATACACAGAGAGGACATGGTTGAGTCCCCCCTCAAGAGCTAAGGAAAAAAATGGCCTTTTACGCTGAGCATTTTCTTAATACCACTGAGGATGGATTTATCCCACGACCGAGTTCCATAGACTCACACATTTTGCATGGGGTTTCTTGTGCAATAGGCTAGCTACACACTTCCTCACCTCAGCGCACTTCCTCACATCAAATGGAGACAAAGATATGGAGATACACTTAGATACCCTTGGAGCAGCGAATATGCCAACTATGTGACTTACAGCTAGAGACTATGGAGCATTACATATGCTGATGCCCATTGTATTATGAGATACGAGGATGATTTCATTGTCTTTTCAGGGAAGGCTTTAGGTCTCTATCTAGGATGATGGACTACGTAGATCAGAGATGCCTCACACTTTTCTTGCTAGAGCTATGTAGACACATGCATGCTTTATTACAGATAGTGTGCTCTAGGTGAGGACCCATCCAGAGGCTAGGGACAGATTTCTTCTAGAGCAACACCCCTTAGCAGGACCACCACATCGCTCTTCAGCACATGGGACTCTGTTAGAGAGAGCTACAAAGATGATTAGTAGATCTTGATGCACTCGTCCTCCCCGAAGATTGTGTCGATGTTTGATCTACCATCAACGCTTCCAGGTCATTGTTGAGAGGCATAGAGTAGTCGGTCCTTTACAGAAGAGGAGATTGATGCCATGATGCAGAGGCCCATGAGAGAGTTTGTTTGATGGTACCCATAGTGGATGAGGCTTTGGGCGTTTTTCTACTATCTGGCTCTTTTTTCTTAGTGAGTTGCTCACTTTTTGGTACTTGTTACATTGTCTTTTGTGCTGGACACTTGTCACACATGATGATGATAATGTCGTAGAGCCTTTTGAGGATGTTAATAAACATATCTCTCTCTCTCTCTCTCTCTCTCTCTCTCTCTCTAGAGACGCGCAGGAAGAGGAGGAGAGGAGAAGAACAAACATCCCAAGATCTATTCGATGCGTGTAGCTTTGCGAATCAAAAAGGGAGGGGAGGGGAGGGGAGGGGAGGGGAGGGGATATGATGAGTGAAGCCCACCTTTAGCGGGTGGCCACCATCGTGCATACAAGGAGGATTCAAAGCTGTACTCGTGTTGTTTGTCAATCCAGAGCATTTGGCATTTTGCGTACAAAGAGACATCGTAGCCTGCCTGCACCACATGGATACAAAAACATAGTCGAGCTCAAAACACCAACCAAAAGTGCATACCTGCACAGATGAATTTTGATTCGGACCCCTAGGCCATTCCAAACATAACCCTCATTTTTAAGCATTTAGAAACCTTGAAGCCCAAATAACCATCGAGCATTTGCAAGCAAGGAGCATTTCATGACAATTGAACATTATATGCTCTAGAATGAATCGTATTCATGACCATCGCAAAAAAAACCCAACCTTTAAAATCCAATTAGGGTCAAGTTTGAGATCCGATTTCAAATACCAATTTTTTTAACCTTTTCAAACGAGTTTGGATGCAACTATGGCTGTACTTGCTTCTACTTGTTCACGAGTCGCTCTTTCCAAGGACATCCTTGAAATCTCTCAATTTGTCAAGAACTCATAATTCTTTAGCCAGACAAGAAATCCTTGAATGCAAGCACATTATGCCAGGCCATCCTTGACCATTACTGTTCCATGCTGAGACATCTGAATCTTCACCATATGTGAATAGCTTGGTGCATACCCGTGCGTTTTCATTGCAGGTTAAAGGCAAAAATCTGGGTAAGGGTGCCTGCAAAAGAATTTTGGATCCCTCAAAAAGTCTTCCATTGCAAATACCAACTACTAGGAACCTTGCAGCATTGGCTTGGAGAGTATCATACAACACATTTTGATCAAGAACAGGCAAAGGGGTCAATTTTTGCAAGTTGCGTGAAGGGTTCACTTGCCACAGGCCCCTTTTTCCCCTTCTCTGTTTACTGTCCTCTGTTCCCCCAACAGGGGTGGGTTTGTTTAAAAACTTCATAACCCATTGTCTATGTAAGTGTAGCCTTATCTCTCTTCAATCATCCAGATACTCATCCATCTGAGTATCAGCATAAATATTCGACATCAAGATGTAAGCAGTAGACTGATTTGGCTGTATTTTCATGGCATGATCATAGGCTTGCTTTGCCATCGCCGAATTGCAATGTGTACGGCATGCACCAAGCAAGGCCAGCCAAGTAATCCAATTGTTATGCACCATCTCATTATCTAGCAGAAGTTCTACTTTTTCAAGGTCCCCTGTACGCCCATATAGGTCTGCCAGAATACAGTGATGTTTGGCCTCGGGCATTAGACAAAAATCCCTCGTCATGGATTCGAAATAGTGCAAACCAGAAGGAAGACCATTTTGCGTACAAGCTGAAAGAACAGAGATAAAGGTGGATGAACTCGGCTGGGCATTTGAAAGCTTTAGTTGATCAAACATGTACAAGCTTGCTAATGAATCTCCTACACCTGCATGCCCTGCAATGCATGCACTCCAAGACACGATGTCTAGCATTGAAAGCGCTTGTAAGGAAGTGTCTGCATCAAGCATACTTGCGCAGCTACCATATGCATGAATAAGAGTTGCTGTCAGATAGAAGGCTTGATCAAGCCCCGCAGAGATCGATATAAAATGAAGCTCCTGGCACACGTCCTTGCTTTCTACTGAACTACAGGATTGCAGCATGCGGGTAAGTGACATTAGTGTCATTGGTACACCAAGGTCCTGCATCTGCCTGTAGATTTGAACGGTTCCCTGCCCAAGACCATTCTCAGCATATGCTGAAAGCATCAAATTCCAGCTAGACATGTCCTGTGAGGAAAAGGCACTGCAAACATTGGCAGGATCCAAATCACCACACATGTCTTCTGCCTCTATGATAGCCCCACACTTTCCATACATTCGCACAAGAGAGTTGCATATGCCAGCATTGGAGCGGAAACCTTCAGTGTTGGAATCCACATGTAGTGCATGTCCAATTTCGAGCAAAAAAAATTTGACTGATAGTTCAAGTACATTTTCTTTCTCTGCAAATCCTATGCATGCCTGCAGGACATACAAAAAAGTCGGCAGGTCTGGCCTCAAAGACTCTTTCCGCATCTGCGTGTACAGCAATAAAGCCTTCTCGCCCTGATCATTCTCAGCATATGCCAAGAGCAAAGCATTCCAGGACACAACTGTTCGATTAGTTAAACCACAAAACACATTCTCTGCTTCCACAATGGCTCCACATTTCCCATAAAGATTCACAAGGGAGTTGCTGATAGAAACATCAAAAGCAAAACATCCTCTGGCTATATCAGCATGTAGTGCCTTTCCTAGAATAAGCGACACCTCCTTAATTGATACCCCTTTGTCAAAAAAGAAAACTTCCTTGTCTGCTAAGGTGCCACATGCCTGGAGAGCTAGGATGGAAGTAATTTGGTCTGGTCTATGGCCGTCTACCTGCATTTGTGCAAAGCACCGCAAAGCCTTTTCTCCATCACCTTGCTCCACATATGCGGACATCATGGCATTCCACGCAACAACAGTGTGCTGTGTCAATGTAGAAAAAGTATGCTCTGCTTCAGTAATTGACCCACATCTGCCATACATGCTCACCAGAGCACAGCCAACCGTGACATCTGAAGCCAAAAAGGATCTACACACGCCCCCATGCAATGCATGCCCAATTTCCAAGGACATCTTCTTAGAAAATCTCCCATCTGAAACAGGAGCAACCTCTCCTTCTACAAGTGCGACTGCTTGGAGGGCACCCACAAAGGTAGTCTGATCCGGGTTTATGCTTTCCTTCTCCATCTGAAGGAGCAACCGTAAAGCCTTTGCCCCCTCTCCAAGTTCAGCATATGCTGACAGCATAGCATTCCATGTCACTATGTCTCTATGGAGTAATGAGCCAAAGACATGCTCAGCCTCTGAAATTTGCCCAAATTTTCCGTATATACTCACTAGGGTGTTGTGAAGAAACCTAGCATCAGACAGAAATTCTTTCTTGCAAGTATCAGCATGGAGTGCCTGCCCAATGTGGTAAGCAACTTTCTTCACCGCAAGTTCTCCCAAGGATGGCACATCTTTAACTTCTGCTAGCGTGGCACATGCTCGAAGAGCAGTCACATAGGTTCGCTGAGTTGAATCCACACCAACTTCTTGCATTTGTCTGTACAAATGTAAAGCTTTTCTTCCAAGGCCTTCTGCCACATATGCAGCGAGGAGAGAATTCCAAGCCGCAACATCGCGATGAGACAATTTGCCAAAGACTTCCTCTGCTTCTCCAATGGCACCAAGTTTTCCATACATATTTATCAGTGTGCTTCCAACCATGACATCTGATGCATAACCTTCAACACATGCATCATTATGTAATGAGCGGCCCTGTTCAAGATCTGCAATGCTCTCACAAGCTTTGAACAATATAATAAAGGTGTAATGGTTGGGCTCAACATCATCTGATTTCATGTGTGCGTACCAGTTTATGGCTTTTCTAGCTTGACCTTGATCCACGCAAAGTGAGAGCATAGAATTCCAAGCAAATTGACTATGCTCTGAAAGATTGAAAAAGACCTGCTCTGCATCCACAAGGGCACAGCAGTCAGCATACATACATACAATGGCATTCCCGATGCTTGCATCACAAGCGAGACCCTTCAGGCACACATAAGCATGGAGAGTTCGGCCTTGATCAAGGTCCAGTCTGCTGGCACAAGCACTCAAAGCTCCTACAAAAGTGTGAGAGGTGGGATCAAGGCCATCCTGAAGCATTTGCTCATAGCATTTAAGTGCATCGGCAGCTTGCCCGCTTTCTGTGTAGCTAAAAATCAAAGATGTCCATGAATGGACAGAGCGCTGGGGTAACTCACTATGTATGGTGATGGCCTCTTCAAGAGCGCCACAAATGGAGAGAGTGACAACAAGATAGTCACCCAGCAAGCCAGAAAGAGGAATGTTGTGGTGGGTGATATGTGCGTATACCTGCCTGGCATGAGAAAGCGAGTTTCTTCTGTTTCGCTTGCAGGCCTTGAGTAGGGACAGGTAGGTATTTGCAGAAGGAGGTTTATCGATGGTACACAAGAGTTCCAGAGCTCTCTCCAGCTCTCCTTTGGCGCACAAACTCTGCATTGCACGACTTGCCATCTTTGCGCGACGACAACGACAACGACGACGAAACGGGCCATAGTTGTTTGCCCGGAGTCTGGCGAATGCACTTTGTAGCAAGGAATGCAATTGACACCGCAATTTAAGGCTTCTTACACACCCAGATCTTCATTTTTGGGGGATGGGTGCCTCACGATTAAGTAACACCGGGTATTGAATGATGTGGGAGCCGTGGGATCGATGGGCGAGAAGTGAGGTCAGAACATCAAAAAAGCGCTCGACCGTTCGATGTGTCCGAGTTTACTTTTTGTGTTCGAGTTTACTTTATTGCATTTTTGTTTACTTTATATATTTTTGTTTTGCCTACTTGGTCAACCAAATGTACGTGTGCTCGTGGTTAGAGCACCAACCTCTCAACGTGGCTGCTTGGGTTTGAAACCCATTCTGTGCACCCGGTGTTGACCTTTTGCCTACCGTCCGCCACCCTCGAGATTCCCCCCTTCAACGTCGTTCGTTGATCCCGTGGGGATTGGTGGGTAAGTGTTACACACCAATGTTACTTAGTCCCGTGGGGATTGGTGGGTAAGTGTCCACACCAATGTTATCTAGTTTTCAAAAGCGAGATTTTTGACAACGGATGTCCGTGACTAGTTCGTTTGTAGCCTCTGCTGGATCGTGTAGGCAAGATCTCAAGCCCCGCCTGAGCTTAGGAATCTTGGCTGACCAAAAAAAATTCGACTGCCCATATCACGCCGCGAATGGCTTTTTGACAATTGGCTTCCAACTTGGGCGTACGATGTGTAAGAACCCTTAGAGGGGATCTATGGTCGGCGTCGCATGTCAGTGAAGATCACAACCATTGATCCTGAATGTGAATTATGGTCGCCATCACATGTTAGTGAAGATCATAACCATTGATCCCGAACGTGAACTTGAAGTAAACTAAGTGTAAACTCGAGCAAACGTGAACTCGTTATGGACTTGTATGTGAACTCCGAAGCTATGTGCACTATATTTTGGTGGTCTATGTGAACTCGGTGTGAACTAAGATTGCTGGCGAGCCAAAACTACTCAATATAATGCTACCATTTCCCTTGCATAGCAAACGCGCACACAAGTGTAGCGATAAGACATTCACTTTGACGAGGAGGTCATGAGGTCAAACCCCACCCAACCCATATTTTCCCCCCCAGATGGATCGAATGGTCAACGATCAACAATGATATGAGACCGTAGATCCCTTCCAAAATAATAGGTGTTAAATAGTGCCATGGGAAACCCACCCACCCCAAATTAGAGACAACAAATTGGAATGTTGCTTATATGTCACTTTGTGATTTGCGAACTACTGGGCCTTGAGTATCTCTAATGACTCAAGAAGCCTCAAAAGTTAAAAGGTCCTAAAATAGAGCATTTGGGGGGATGAAATCTAAAAAATATCACTCTTGCTATTATTTAATTCACCTTTTCATGACATCTACCACAATTTTCAGACCTAAAAAAATGACCATATTTGTAGATTGCAGAATGCACCTCATTACAATTTTTTGAGCTATTGTTTCCTCTACCTTCGTGCTAAAAGAGATGGCTATAGAGATATATACTTTGCTGACAAAAAATGCAAACATTTTTTGGCATTTTTATGTAAATAAAAAAACTCCTATTGGAAATTAGTGGTTCATTTACTATTGTAACATGAGTAACTGAAGAGATTGACCAATTTATAATGTTTGAAACTCGCCCTCATCCCAACTTTGTGATTGATAATGACTTGATATAAAAGGACAAGACTAAGGATCTCACCAAAAGAATAGGATGTAGCAAAGAGAGGTGGCTATTTTCATTTGCAGTCTTCACACAAGGCATGGTGAATATCTTGGCATAGACCAATGCACTTGGTCAATAGCCCAATGGTAGTGGCTACATGAGAAAGGGCTTTTAGCAAATGCATCATGTGTAGAAAGATGTGCTTGTGCTTTTCAGTCATGCAAGTCTCTCCTCAAAGATGTTTAGGGTAGCAAGACTTTATTGAACCAAGAAAACCTTATCGAACCAAGAAAAATAACCTAGACTAGGACGAAGTTGAATTGAAATGAAATGAACCAAATGATTTTCAGCAACAAGAATGTATGCCTTCCAACCTTGTACCAAAGGGAATTGTGTATTCATGGACTGAATCTTCAAGAGTACTCTGGATAACAACCTGTATAATGGTTTTGCATCATTGCAAACACCTTGGAAGTATTGAGAGATGTACAAAATGCCAAGTCCCGAACCAACTACACCTAGGTGCATGAACATTGGAAGATTTCAAAACACAAGAAAGCCATAAAGTTAGAAATAACAACTCCAATACTTAGCAACTTATGAACTGACAACGCTGCCAATGCTTCTCCTCTCAAGCACTTGGTCTAACTTCTCATTCGCTCTTGGCCTGGCATCAGTCCCACCTCCAGTAAAGTGTTGCAGGATTTTAACACACAAGAAAGTCATAAACTTAGAAATAACAACTCCAGTAGCAACTTATGAGCTGAAAAGGTGCCGATACTTCTCCTCTCAACCACTAGGTCTAACTTCACATTTTCTCCTGGCCTAACACCATGCGGTTTAGTCCCACCTCCAATATAGTCAGATTTTTTGTGTAGCCTTATGTGCCAAGCCACCCGTGTATGTGGTCTCGGGGGGTTCATACAATAAAAAAATACCTATCATGTGAGTTCAACAATAGGGATTATTTCTTTCTATATTTTCTCACATTTTCACATATAAAAGGGTGTTGAAAAATTATCTTGAACTTTTTTAACAGATTGAATAGGAAAGGGTCCTTTTTATCGGTGAAAAATTCACAGCTAAGGGGTTTTATAAATAGTCCTTGAATGCACTCAATATATAGGTTTTACATATAGTGACCCCTCCAAGTATGTGGTGAACTTGAACCTCTACCTTTTTTGCTTGGCTAAAACTGTTGTTGATGATTGAGATCCCCCCCCCCCCCCCCCCCCCGCCACACACACACACACACACACACTCGACTATGCCCCCTCTTGAACTTTTTCCCTCACAACTATAGCTCCTCCAACCACCATGCCACATCAACCACTCAGTCACCATTTGACTATTTCTAGCATAGGTGCCACTAATTTTGTAGCATGGCCTTGAGCATCTATGGAATCATTTCAATTGCCAGGTATTATTGCAAGCGCCACAACCCTATGCACCAACTTTAACACCTTTTGTAGTGGCACACTCTCTTTGCACCAAGCTATGACACCTCTTGTAGATGCACACTATCATATATAGCAAAGAGAGAGAGAGAGAGAGAGAGAGAGAGAGAGAGAGACTTAAGTAATGGTTTTTATTTTAAATCCACCTCAGATATTACATTGGTGAGAATTTTTTAGCAAACTTACGATAAAAACTAGCAAGACCTAAGAAAGATCAAATTTCACAAACATTTCAAGGAAATTGCTAATCTCTAAATAGTAGAAAGCTTTTGGGATCAACTTGTATGCCATTACGGAAGACTATGTGACCATGGTATTCAATTTCATGTTTAAAAACAGAAGTTTTCCAGGGTTTATATACAATTTCTTCTCATGAAATTTGTTAAAAACAAGATGCAAATGCTATTTATGTTCTTTGGGTGATTTACTAGAAACTGAAATATCAGTAAAGAAGACTATCACACGATCTTGATGACTAATGAGATCATATTCATCATGTGCATGAGAGTAGCAAGTGTATTTGTAAGACCGAAAGGTATAACAAGAAATTCGCAATGACCACTTGGAGTGTGAAATGTAATCTTGCAAATTCAGATGCACACATTCTTATTTGATGATAACCATATATTAAGTCAATCTTACTAAAATCAGGGCTCCCCTCGAGCTTCTCAAGAAAACCATCAATATGAGGAATGGTATGCTTATTCTTGACAGTCACCTTGCTTTAAGCATGACCAAAATCTTAATTAGGTTTAGCTTGCCTTTTTAAGCATGATTGAAATCTTAATGAGGTTCATCTTGCCGTAGGCATGGATTCTCCTTACCATTAGTTACATTTTTGGTGCATAACCAAGTATTATTTCCACATACATAGTATCATTTTCACATACATATTTAAATTAGCATGCTCATAACCAAAATTAAGGAGAAGATTATTAACATGAGAGGACACAAAATTGAAGGTCAAATTTCATAAGGCCTACCCCCCCTCAAAAGGCTTTTCATTACTCATGCTCTCGGAGCTCTTCACGCGACAAAGAGATGCTTGAGTATACATAAGATCGTGGAGTATAACATCTCTATGACAAAAGAAACTTAGCGGCTTCCTTGATCCACATAAGTCATTCTCCTCTTCTTCAAAGCATCAATGAATAATTAATACAAGTATTTTGCAGAGAAAAGGCAAGGAATTCCAACGTGGTTGGCAAGAAGAAGCTCCATAGCATAGTAGTATATGGAACACTAGTAAACATTCTTGAAGTGTTAGATATTCTATGATAATCCCATTCAATGACCTTTGTAATCTTAGAATTATGTCACACATTTAACATTTGGTCTACTAAAATGATTTTATCTCTTTAGAATTGTCATCCTACTAAGAGAAGATAAGATAGAGTGGAAGGACAAGGGTTACGATTATGGCAGAAGGTGCGCCATAGGACATTATGGATCCAAAAGGTTGACGCTACCTCCATCGTAAGTGTTTAGGGAATCTTATAAAAGTTCATACGCATTTTTATGGGACCAAAATGACTACATTAGAGAGAGAAAGCACATGTCAAAGGACAATGAGGCATGCAAGGAAGTGCACTCGTGGCTAAGGAAGTGCCAAAAGATGAATGCAACTTTATAGGTGCGTGAAAAATTCTCTTAAGATCTCACAAGAATTCTATGATACTCAAAATGCCAAAATATGGCTTATAGTGGGTGGAAGCGGGAGGCAAATTGGTTAGAAGGACATGTGGATAGGCATAAGGGCAGAACATTTGTTTGCCTCTTCAAAATCTCAAAAGAGACTGGTAAATCTCCACGCTTGTACTCCCATACTTTGGATTCTTTCACCTTCTCTCAAAAATTTAAAGGTACTATATTTCAAAAGGGAGAAAAACTCAATCTTCATTATATTGTGCATGACTCGCTCATAAGAGGTCAGATTGCAACAAAATTATCTACCAATAATTTAGCTATTTTTTAGATCTACAACTTTGTAGAAGAAGCCAAAAGCTAATTATGAGATACAGAGGTCATTTGATGGGATTAGATTGTCTAAAATTTTAGGAATCTCTATCAATATTCCATATATAGATCGTATTCTTTGAAGTAAGTTTCTCACGGTTGTGATTGAAACTATTGAGATGAGAAAGCTTGTTATTCTTACATCTTTGGCAAGGAGAGCCCCTTCCAAAAGCAATCTTCTTGAGAGTCTTCATGCAAAAATGTATTTGATTTGCCCACAAGAAGGACTCTTCTTTGCTTCAACACACTGTCTGGAGCGTTTTCAAAGCTCTAATACCACTCTTGGTTTCAACTCTATTGTGTGGTATTCCACTTTAAAAGGAGGTAATCTTGAAGGTAGATGTTCAACAAAAAATTCTTTTTATTCTATCAAAAAGTTCTCTTGAGAAGAAGACAATTGGTCTTCATGTGTTTCAATTTCATTGATTAGAACCAAATATTACTTTTATATTTTTGAGCTAACCTTTTAGCTTGAGTGTGACTAAGAAGAAGTTCTAAGTCTAGCTTTTGGTTAGCTTGTAATGTGCAAGATTATTCATTATGTGTGATAATGAGTGTATGCTTATCATAGTTCATCTTTGGATTAAAATGATGTCTCTAAGACACATCCAAAATTAATTTGTGTTTTGCAATGGTGCTACTAAGAAATCTCGTGATTCAATGAAGTCTCCTAATTGGTATTGCAAATCTTTTATCATATACATAAATTTAATTGGGTTCATCGAGGAAGCTGCTTCTAATTTATAATCCATGGGAGTCATATGCAATTTCAACTTCTATGCAATATGTGTAGAAATAAAATCGTGTGCTTCCATCATCATGTAATAACTTAAAAGCATCATCGCCAATCTTAACTTGCATACATAAGAGATTATGTAGCTACGAAGTAGAAGTACCAGTGTGATCTTGACGATCCGAGTTACCTTGAGTTTCTTGATTGTTATCATCAAAAGTGTTGGCATCTATCTCCATGCTAACAATTGATTGAATAATCACAATATATAAAGAGAACAACATAAACACGAATCAATACACAATACACCATACTATATACCGGTCATCCCCCTCGATCAATATGATTGAGTATTTGCCTTTTGTCTCTTTATTCATCTCCTAGATAATGAATTACAGTAAGATAATTGTATGAATGGTAAGAAAGAATGAGCTATACAATCAAGAGAGTGAATATCATGATTAAGAGAGAAAATTAGAATAAATAAGGGCAAACGATGTATCTTCTATAGCTTTGCTCCAATGGAGATTTTGATGGCTTTGTTAGCTTTGAAAGGAGCGTAAAACACCAAGTTACTTAGTCAAAATATTTTTGGAGCACTCCTCTTTTTTGTGAAGATGATTTCTCCTTTAAAAAATGTGGTGCATGCAAAGTGCACCCAAAATAGGAGTGGTTGCTTTTCACTTAAACTCTTAGAATAGTATGGAAAGGGGAGTTCTATTTGCATTGCTTCTTTTGAATGGTTTTTGAGAATAAAACATAAGTAAAATTGATAAAATATCCAAAAGTATTCATAGTGATAACATTCATAAAGAAAGAGAGGTTGTTTTATTCAAATATGTAAAATACGTAGAGGGGGTCTTTATCAACCATTGATCGCATGTGATACGTAGGATTTTTCAAGGTGCACCCATGAGGGAGTACCCTTGTGCTCTTGTGAGGATGCAGTATGTTTTCCATACAATCAAAATAAAATGTGACTCAAGCTACACTATGGCCATGTCTACAACCATATTACAAGTTGCTACCTCATGCCAAAACTCTTGAAACCGTTTCTGAATGGAGCAAATCACAAACCGTAAATGATCTATTGGTTATCAATTTCGAAGTCTCTACTCCACTCTAATAAGGAACTTTGTGAGATCTTTCCAGGACCTAAGAAACCCGATAAATAGATGATCTCTCAACTCTAGGAAGAGGTCCATGATAAGTTCCATGGAGAGAAAAATTTTATATCCTCCTCCTCTATCAACCATAGCGCCTCTTGAAGAATGGGACGATGAATCCAAAATGGGCATTTACGAGGGAATACTGGAAAAAAGGTGATAGCAAGACTAGTAGCCAAATAATGCTGCAAACCTCAACAGTGGAGAGTTTGAGCCCAAATCTAAAATTATGCCTATCAAAATAGACCTACAACTCCCAGACTATATTGAAAGCTCATGTCACATGTGTCCTTCCCTTGAAAGTTTGTTCAAAAATTTGACCCGCCTTCTAGTAGGATATAAAAAAGCAAGTCCACTGAAGGAATACTACATGAAGCATGGCTTGGATCAAGAAATCCTTAAGCTCACCCCTAGGAGAAACAAAAATTGGTGCCAATCCACAAGATTTCCCATCAAGATGATGATGCCACAAAGGACAATGCCACCTTGCCTATCAAACATAAAAACCACAATTTTTTGGCTATCTTGGATATGAAAGAGAAGTATAGTGAAGAAAAAAACATGGGACAAATGGGGGAGACTGGCTCTTAGAAAAACATGAATGGTCCTCCAACTGGTGGATGGAAGATAAGAGAAACCCATGGGACTCCTCGAGAATGCCCATGTCAACAATGGTGGGCTGGAATACATGCAGCAGTGGATTTTGGGAGACACCCCAATTACCATGTCATATTAGAGCATCCTTTCATGTGGTAGATCATGGTGGTACAGGTCATGGACAATGGTTATATTACCTACATCATGGGGGAGTTACAACCAAGGTAAACCTTAACACCCATGATTATAGGGACATTATATGCATACTAGTGAAGGAATTTGAGTCAGCTACATTGGCCATTAGCGAGGAGAGTGGCGGCTATGTAGGAGAGGACAAACTATTACTCTTCCAAGAGGAGGATAGTGACCTTTTGGCTCTCCAAGAGGAGGAGACTGATGCTATGATTTCCATGGATGACGATCATTCCTATCATGACTTTCTTGATTCCAAGTGTATCAACCAAGAGTGGATGAAAATTTTAGCCACTATAGATACTTGTGCCCTAGAACCACAAACCAAATTCCACAATGAGGATGGTTGCAATGTCATACTCATAAGAATGGTGTCTTTTAGTGAAAATTTGATTGAGCTAAGAACAGAAAAAGGCTTACACCATTGTGCTCGACTACTACCCAAGCTAAACAAAAGAGAGGCATCCTACAACAAATTTGAAAGCTATTTAGGTGTGAAGGCTTTAAAGATTCTAGTAAACTTGGGCTATCCACCCTCTTTTACAACCTCTTTTGGCTAACCAAGCATTGAGTAAACTTGGGCTATCCACCTTCTTTTGCTACCCTCTTTTGGCTACCCAAGCATTGAGTTCAAGCACGAAGGGAGCAAGTGATAAGGAAAACTTTTATACTGTTGTCCAAGAATTTGATTTGTCATCATCCTTTTGATGGATTTGAGACCTTAGGGTGGTCTCAAACTTGTTTTTATCTATCTACAAAACAAGTTTGATTGCAATCTAATCACATTTGCTAGGTGAAATGCATGAGATTGAATAGCAGCTATAGGCTTGTTTTTTATGGTTTGGTTGTCATTTGAGACCAACATATGATTGTAGTGTGCCTTGACCTTGTTCTCCAAGATTTTGACACAATATTGTAGCCTCCATACACAAGTGAGGTAGACTATATCCCTTAGATTGACAATTTTGTTTGAGGTTCTCACTAAAACTATAGTAAGACTAGCAAGGTTGGGAAACTTTGTAACATTTGACGACGTTGTTGGGGATGTTGTCACTTAAACTAGAAAAATTTGTGTACCAGATTTTGTTATCTCAAACTTCCTGTAGTCACTTTGGGGTAGTCAATGTACATTCAACACATACTATAGCGATTGGGTTTGCTAACTGTGTTTAGCGATTTGGGAGCACTAAGGTACTTGCAAGAGACATTTTAGAGTAGTACTCGACCAATGGGATATGCTTTTGGGCTCTTGGGTGAGTTGGAGAGATATTCGATGAATCAAAGGGTTAAAGTGAGTTGATTTGGCTATTCTTGACATCTTGTGTATATTTCAATGTTTCATAAGAGTAGGGTAAGTAGACACATCATTAGAGGTGTGTACCACCCCTAATCCCAACCGTTCTCATCAAAGATTAGCAAGTTGTACATTTCATGTAGTTAATTGAAGTTTGTAGCTCTAAGGTTAATCGAAGTGTTTGCATGATATTTTATACTCAAATGAGGCTTAAAACCATTGCATGAACCCTAAAAACTAAAAATTCAAAAGTTTACACAGCTGTAAAGTATTCACAATACTTAATTAGTGGAATTTTGATGCAGATATACTCCATAGAAAAAAGGTTTTGGTGAGCAAAATAAGAAGAAAATTGTAGAAGGCAATGGTGAACGAGAAGACATGCCTCATTGTTATTGGGCTAAGGCAGTCTCTATGGATGTTTACATCATGAAGAATACTCCCATTGCTATTGTACAAAGCAAGACACCCAAGGAGAAGTTCACGGTAGAAAACCTCATTTGGAACACCTTAAAGTATGTGGATATATTTCTTATGTGCATGTAATGGATGAGTTGCCTACCAAGTTGGACACAAAAGATGAAAAAGGTGTGTTCACTAGTTTTTCCCTTGAGCAAAAAGGGTGTACTTGTAACAACACTGCCACATGTGAAGTGAGGGGTGAGCAGGGATGTGGTTTTGATGAAATAAAGATTTAATATGCTAATGCAAAAGATGATTTTTTGGGCTGAAGGATAATGTGGTGGCAAACAATGCAAGTGTGTAATCAAGAGGCTTTGAGTGGACTACAAGGGTCACCTAGTTTAAGTATTGCTAAGAATCCAATGAGTGAAATGTTACATGAAAGAATAAGTCCTATAAATTCATCAAATGTATCAAGAAAAGGAAAAGAAAAGGTTGATTGTGCCCCACGGATGCAAAATTTGAGTGCAGGTCGTGACGATGGTGATTCGAGTGGCTTTCTCTTTATGAGGAGTTTGGTATACCCTTTGTGAAGACTTGGTGTGAAAAAAGGATGCAAAGTGAAAATAGGGCACTTGGTAGTGATCATGGACCATGTAGATCCAACAAAGTAAGAAATCGTGTGCAACAATTGACATACGACATAGTTATGTGGCTCATTGTTTTGCATTTAAATGCAAAGATGATGCATGATGTAGAGCCTTGTCTTGAGGATACTATTCGAGATCCAACATGGGATGAAGCTATGGATGAGGAGATGGCTTCCCTTGATGCAAATGAGACATGGATTTAGTGTCATTGCCAAAGTAAAGGAATGTGACTCGATGTAAATGGGTTTACAAGGTGAAACACAATGCATATCACACAATGAGCAGGTAGTTAGATTGGTAGCAAAGGGTTATGCATAGGCTTATGTCATTGATTGTGAAGAGACTTTTAACCCTATAGCTAGGCTGGATAATCTCTGTACTAATATTGAATTGGTTATATCAAAAGGTTAGGTTTTGCATCAAATGGACATCTCTTAAGTACTTTGGTGGTCTTGCAAACTAAAGAGTGCTCTTCATAATCGCCCAAATATGAAGATAGGGTTTTTTTAAGTGTTTGCTTTTGAATTCCCAAATTTCTCTCAACCCCAACCTCCGTATTTATTGCATTTTCACCTCCATGGGTAGATGATCTAAACACAACCCTTTAAATGGAGCCAAACCTAAGGTCTGACTTCCATCATTTGTGTCTCTTACAACATCCCAAAGATCATTTGGCCACTCTCCCACCACATGCAAAATCTTGTCAAAGCCATATTCCATGTCTGGCACAACAAAAGTTGGTTCTTTGGTTAGCTTTGGTTTCTTTTCAGCTTCTTTGTCCACTTTTCCATTAGAGCTTTATTTTTGGAGCTTTGCTTGAGCTCTTGTTAGGACTTGCACTGGCACATTAGTTTCAATGTTGATGGAAGACTTACCCTTATTACTAGGGTTCTTAACAAAATCCTCTGGAAAGCATCCCCTTTTTTGCGACATTCATAAACTATTGGTGGAACTATGTTCCTTTATGGAAGAGGACACTCATTCTTCCAATGATAAACTGCTCCACAATTGTGACAACCATTTGCCCTTGGTCTTTTATTATTATGTGGTTGTTGCTTAATAGCCATAGGAGATCTATAGTACACTAGAGCTCCACTAGAGCAGCCTTTAGTGGTGCATAGTAGGCCAATTCTACCGTAGGCATAAGTTCCAGTACATACCATCCGCAATCTCTTTATAAGCCATTATGGATAGTAAGGCTTGTCTATTCACGGGCTCTTCAAGCTACAAGAGCTTGAAAGGGATTGCATTGTTGCCTAGCAATGGAAATTGTTGACTCAAAACAAGTTGAGGTCTCTCTAATCCCATTGTAGATTTCAACATTTGAGCCATATTGATACCTATACATAGATTGTCATTGTGGTCTCAAAGGAACATATTGCACGTTCCCCTCATACTTGGTCTTATAGGAGCACTCGTGAGTCTCATGGTTTGTCCGTTTCCTTTGATAGTATTAGATAGCACACCATTTATATGGCTTTAGTTGCCCCATTGCCTATTTTGTAGGTAGTCCTTGTCCCACTACTCTCAAAGGAAATTTCCTTCCCATATTAGCTACCATTTGATTCAATTGTTTCATCATTTTCTTGTGGTTTGCTAAGAGGTTGAGGTGTAACTATTGGTTCCAATTGACTAGGCAATGCAACTACTATTCTATCACTTTTCAAATCATTATTAGCATCATCCTCTTTGTAGATCTTGTTGATATCTCTTAGGTCAAAATCATCTAATACGAACAATACCAATGTCATTCACTTCATGCTATACAAGCCAGAGTGTAGTTTCTTGTTCAAAATCCCTTCCAAGAATAAGGAAGCTAGACTTTCTTTCCTCCGATCTTCTCCATTCGAGACATTTAGCAACAACACAATCTTGAATCTTTTCCCCTTGTTTTTATTTGAACTACATCGTTATGCTTGATTTGAGTTGTAGAAAAGGAAGCTACAAATATTCTCACAAGTGTTGGAAGGTTTGTTGTCAGAATCTTTTCCCTCAATGGGCTGTTGTGTCACAAGCTTTTCCTCAAATCCCTCCTATTGTGTATGGAAACCTCTTTTAGCTCGCAAACTCGGTTGAAACTTGACAAATGATTATATAAATTTATGCTTTTGTTGTACTTTTTAACCATTTCTAGAAATTTACGGGTATGCCTTTCTAACCTTGCTCTCCTATGAGCTATGGATGCTGGTCCCAAGGGTTCCAGGTCTTAAAATAAAATGCTATTCTAGTGTGACTCTCTTGACTCTTTATTAGCCCGATTTCCACCTAGTTTACTAGAATTAGAGGTCCATTGTTACCAATATTTAGGGATGAAATCCCCACTCTCATCTAACCTTGTGATATGTTGTGTAGACCCCTTTTCATTGTTGATACTCCCAAAGGAATTTTGACATGGATGCGATTTTTCTTTCTTCTTGTTAGGCATTTAGTGTATGATAGAATAATCCATTAAAGTTGTTTTCTTTACTTCATCTCCTTCATAATGTTGAACCCATTGTTGTACTTATCCCTGGGATTGCAACAAGGCAACGCATTTGGTTCATCTCATTTGAAATCATACTAAAAATTTCTAGCTTGAAGTGTTTTTGGATTATCTAAGCTCCATGCTCATTATTCATGTAATAAATGAGGCCACTTAGGTATATCACCGTAGTTCCAACTCTCGAATAAGTAGAGAAGATATGTCTAAGCTAGTGTCAAAGTAAGTGTCTACTACTTTTTCAAACATAGTAAACAAATTATCCCCGTGATTGACACTCAATTTCGTGGAAGCGTAGGTCTCAAAATCTCTCACTATCCCATACATCAAAATGAACTACCCCCCGCACATTTTTGCTTATATGCTTATCATGAGGAGACAATGCTTTGCTTTATTTCCCAGTTGACAAGCCTCATGAGCCTTATGCATTTTAACTATCTTAGACACTAGCAAACCTATTACAAGCTCTTGATTTTACATAGATTTTAGCCTTTGCACATTTGCATGTCGAATATACTTATGCCAAATGTCTATATCTGTAGCAACACCTAATAATCTTGCAAACATGGCAACTTTCATCTTTGGTACATCTATATCAAGAGAACATTCTACCAACCTTTTTACCTTGTACAATGAGATTTCCATTCTTATTCTATTTCTCTACATAGAAAACATCAAATCTAAACCTGACTGCAAAGTCCTACTCAATCATTTTCCTAGTTCTTTGTAATATTGGGCACATGCAGTGCATCAAACAAATATTTTACTTTGCCATATATCCAAGACAGTGGCACATTCTCTATATACACAATGGGATGTGCTGCTAGGATTGCATGTCTTCAAACCACTCACCATGCTTGGTCATGTGATTCAATGTACCAAAAGCCACATACCATACATTATCACCACCTTTTGATACATTTGCAAACATAGTGTTCATCATATGATACATGACAAATAGTGTTTTTGGCTCATCTACACCCTTGCTAGTACCCCCATAATAGTTTTTCTACTTGGAGAGTGGATAGTCACGCTTGAAGTGATCTTGACTCTGCCACATGCCCAACATCACCTGCCATTATTATGTACATTTTTTTCTGCAAATGCTTTCATGACAAGTTGACTCCTGGTACCTCGGCATTTTTCTCTACCATCTGTAATCTACCTTTGATTGCCAATAAACACTTGTTGATTGCCATGATTCTAGTTTCCATGACTTTGGCCAGCTCTCGGGGCGATCACTTTTTAAAATGTGTATCATATCACATAAATTAACTGGAGAGGATTATTAATTATTTAAAATGTATACTTTTTTGTATACATTAGAGGGGGGTGGTTTTTTAAAAAAAATATGTATGTAGTGTAAATATAGTATGTATGTGGAGGTATTATTAATGACCTCTTGAACACACGTCATATAGGGAGTTTTTTATAAGTGACTACCCGGGGGCCAGCTCCTTGACCAACACCATGTCCCACCTCTATCTTTGTTATTGTAGAAGACTTGTATAAAATTACATGCACCTTGTGAAGACGAATCTTCAACAATGTTTTTCCTTCCACAATCAATGACCCAAGATCTATAAAGCTTGAATTGTTTTTACCAGTATGAACAAAGTCTTGAACTGCTCGTACACTGGCCCTGAACCACACAAGCATGCTTTCACCTTGTTGCCATTGTCAACCATAACACTAATAGGTGCAAAAGATTCAGATTGGTCCTTTATTTTTAGAACATATTCATTCATTGGCACACCCATTTTCTTCACATTGTCAAGATCTCTTTTCAACTACAACTTCCTTGCTTTGTTGTTGATCACAAATAGTGCAACCAAATTCCTCCATACCTCCTTTATATGCCCAATCATAGAATTATCCACACTAGTAGAAATCGGTCCATGACCTTTCATGCTCCTTGTTTTCAATCTTTGAAAGTTTTCACTTGTTGAGGAGTTGGGTTCTACTTAAGCAATAGTGGCATGTCTTCACGTCTTCATGTTCCAATACAACAACAAACAATCTTTGAATTGTTGGGCCTACTACCGAAAGATAATGTATGCTTGATGAAGCTTCTAAGATGAGCTTAAAACATGTCAAAATAAGTAGCATTTTACATTCATTTCACAATCAAGTCTTTTCTTTTCTTCTCACTTCCACTAGCATCTAGTTGTCCAATTTCAACACCCTTGGAAACCTTCATAGACACATCCTTGCTATCCATTAAAATCTTGGCTAGATGAAGTGTCAAGTTTGTAACGCCACATTTGGAGAAATCTTCAAAGAAGCATTTCTTTGCATGATACTCACTACCAAGAGCCTTTGAGCACAATGTAGATTCCCACATACTAGAGATGTATTGACTTACTGCTTGGTTTGCAAAACAATGGCCTAGATTGCTACTTGTATGGAAAATGTAGTATATACAAAGATGAGCTTTGTGCAAAATAGTGACATGAATCAGTGCTTGTATGACAAATGGAGCATGTACAAAGGTGACCTTTCTCATGATACCTAGACATATTTTGGCACATTTGATTAAAAGCTTCTTTGAAATACAACACCTAGACATAATAACACAGCAACAAGTATACGGCTCTTTCAACTTTTGAACATAATACGACTTTAATGCCTCAAGGCATCTAAGGGATAGCTTCACTATAGGATGTGTACTCTTGAATATAGTTCAACTATGACAAAATAGTCAAAGTTAAAATCTTTGAAGCTCTAACCAAGAAATTGATGCGTTTTTAACAATATAGAAAAGGGCGATATGGTACTTAAAAAAAAAAATTGGTACCTAACACAATGTTGAGTACCAAAATGATGCTATTGAGTACCACAACTTGTTCAAATCTACCCTTGCAATATTTTGCAAGAGTCCTTTTGGTACTGTAAAATATCAATTGGTGTTGAGAATGGGTTTTAGTGTATGGCCCTCCTCTATGAGATGATACCCCATGAGGTGATGTGGTTGAGATGAGGGTATGAACATCCTCTAGCCTAGATATCATGAGTATCATGTGAGTACATTTATGAGCCATTATGGAAGCATGGAGAGCATGTAAATAAAAGGTGAGAGCCATGTGTCGATGCCTATAAAAGTAATCTCATATTCATAATGCATAATCAAGAGTTTCATGAACTACATTGTGTCTCTGCATTTCTTGCTTTGATTTCTCTCTCTCTCTCTCTCTCTCTCTCTCTCTCTCTCTCTCTCTCTCTCTCTCTCTCTTTTGTGATCTGTGATTTAGATATCCCACCTATCTGATTAGATCACACCTAGTTGTTTCAGATTCCATATCATTTTATTCTGTCATTTTATTTTGTCATTTTTGTTACTTTGACTTTGTATTAGATCCACCACATTGTAACTTTCTGGTCTCATAGGTCATTCTGGCCTTCTGAAGACGTTAATATAACATTTCATTTCATATCTCTCTCTCTCTCTCTCTCTCTCTCTCTCTCTCTCTCTCTCACACACACACACACACACACACATGCGCGCGCACACCCACCATGGATGTCGCTCTATTTCATCCACCTTAATCCAATTGATGGTATCAGAGCTTACGTTAGGGTGCAATTGAGTCTAGTCACTTTCTCTCCTAATCAATTTCTCCTAATATGCCCTCTATCTATAACCGTTACTAATTATCACCAAAAATAAACGTTTGTGAATAAAATTTCGTTGCATTAAAAAAAAAAAGATCAGATAAAATACCCCTTATTATGAGCTCATGTGCTATACTTACATTTTGGGAGGTGCACACATCCCCCTCCCCCCCCCCCCCCCCCCCCCCCAACAAAATTGCTCAAGCACCAAAGAAAAAGCTTAGAAACCAAATACATGCAAAGTGATGAATAGATGAGTCCAAGTCTAATATGGAGTAAGTCTTGCAAAGTAATGAATATATGGATCTTGTGTTGCATCAAGCCCTTGATATGAAGTAATAAACTCACTACTTTAATTTGACATCTATTTAGTACATGCATAGCATACACAATAGCCTCAGCTAGCACACATGTGGAAAAGCTTGGATTTTGACTATACATTGTTCCATCTCCATAAGGGAGTTGTTTTTCCTCTCCTCTCTCATTAAGGTATAACTCAAGCATCAATTTGTGTAATTGTATGGTTCTAATCATGCCTAGGTTTTGCATCCTTAATTGGGGCCTCATCATTTGCACTTGAATCTAATTGTTTTGATTTGAATTTTTGTAATCCATTGAAAAAGGTTTCAAGCCTACTTTTTCATTATTTCTTGGTGTGAATTTTGTGATCCATTAAAAATATTTCAAGCCTCCTTTTTCATTATTTCTTGTGTGTCCTTGGCACTTCCCTTCAGTCCCCCTAGAGAAAAAAAAATATGCAATCTGGGCATCAACAACTTTATTTACACAAATAACTAATGATCCAACCATATCTCTTCAATGTTGTTGGTTATGATAGTATATCCAAAATAAAATAATTTTTCAACATAAAGAGAATTGGTCTGGATCAAGAATGCAAAGATGGCTTGAAGATTGGAGCAATTGAAGTTATTGGCCAAGGTGGACATTACAATTCCTACTCTGTAAAATCTCATTATACTTTCTGCAAAGCAGGATTGTATAAAAATAAACATGCTCCATAAGAGTTCCAACTTGTAGTAGATTCATAGATGATGACCCTAGGTTAATAGATTAGTAAACCTTTAAATTATGGATACCCCGGCCAATGCGAACTAAAGCCTAACTAAGGTATCAAAATAAAATTAAAACGAAGGCTATGGAATCTTAAGGAGAATACGTTGTATATAAGGCAAGAAAAGTATAGAGTGAGAGCCCTTTAGGTCTTTCATCGTGATCTTTCTCCCTTTCCATCCTTGCTTTCTTTTGTGCTTGTGATTAAGATATAATGGAACACAAGAAGTAAGAAACTTAGAAGTTCAAATAGGGGGATACAAAGAAGCACACTTTTTTTTTATTGCATCATTGCATTCCACATATATGATTCTAAGTATTTCTTTTTGTGCATTACACAACCATAGAAAAAGATACATTATTTATGTTAATGAAGTTGAAGAGTCTTCTATTTCACCAACGATTGCATCACATAACTCATGGATTTTGCAATATCAAGACTGATTTTCTTTGAACTATCCTCCATATCTCCCTCCTCCTAAACTTGAGGACCACAAGATTGTCCTATTTCCTAGTGGTTAACCTTTTCATGATACACCTTATAGGCAAATTAATCCCATTCAACAAAAAGAAACTCAAAGACAAGTCATTGAACTAGTTGCAAAGGCTTGATACAACCCTCTAGTTTCCCTTTTGGAGCCCATGTCTTGTTAATAGATTAGACACATAGGATGTGCAACTATCATTGCCATCAAAATTCAATTTTGATGTATTTTCAACTTTACCATAGCCTTTGTCTCTTTAAAAATGACTGCTCTAGAGCAAAAGCACAAGAAGACAATGAGGCATGCAAGGAAGTGCACTCACGGATAATGAAGTGACATAAGATAATGACACTTTATAAGTGTACGAAAAAAAATTCTAAGATCTCACAAGAATTTTACGAGGCTTGAAACAACAAAATTCGGCTTGCCATGGATATGGGAACAAGACGCAAAGTGAATAGAAGGGCATGTGGAGGGCTTAGAACATTCATTTGCCTCTTCAAATATCCCAAAAGAAGCTAAATCTCCATGTTCCTACTCTCATAGTTTAGACTATTACACCTCCTTTTAGAAATCAAAGTTACTATTTCTAAAAAGGGAGGAGAAAGTAGTCCACTAATTTAGTCATAGCTTGCTCATATGAGGTAGGATTGCAAAACTTTTTCTAATCATAATTTAGCTCTTTTCAAGCTCTACAACTTTGTAGAAGAATTTGAAACCTTAATAAGCTTTAACTCCCTTTAGGTATAAATTTACCTTAGCATAGATTACATTGTTGGGTGCATAACAAAGCAACATTTCCACGTACATAATCGAATTGTCATGCTTATAACCAAAATTAAGGAAGAGATTATTAACATGAAACAACACAAGATTGATGTCCAAATCTCATAAGGCCGAACCTCCCTCTCCCCCCCCCCCCCCCCCCCTCCCTCTCAAAAGTCTTTTCATTTACTCATACTCTTAGAGCTCTTTGCAATGAAGAGTCTTCATGACCCAATACACTTCCATGCATGCCTCATTGTCCTTCGACATGTGCTTTCTTGTGTTTACTCTCTCTACTATAATAGCTTTGGTCTCGTAAAATGCATGTAAACCCTTATTGGATTTCCTAGGCACTTGTGGTGGTAGGCGTCAACCTCTTAGAAATGTAAGGTTCCATGGCGCACCTTTTGCCCATAATCTTAATCGTGGTCCTTTCACTCTATCTTGTATTTCCTCATTAAAATGACAATTCTAATGAGATAAAATCATTCAAGCATACCAAAAGTAAAATTTGGTAACATTACCTCACCCTTGAAAATCATTGTCGTCCTAGACTATGTTTCTTATTGGTAGAGGATTTCCTAGGCACATTTGTGCCATCACTGTAAGTATGGACCTTTTTCTCTTTTTAATTTTGTCCAAAGAAAAAAAAAAAAAAGTAGACCAAGAGCTAAAACATTATCATACTATGATAATCATAGTCATCTTTGTCTTCTCCGAGGCACTTCTAAAGGTAGCATCATTCGTAGACCTAGGATGTACCTTTTTGCCATCATTATAACCCTGGCCCTTTTACTCTTTTATTTTCTCCCCTTAGAATGGCCAATTCTAGAGAGCAAAAATCATTTAAGTAGACCGAAATTCAAAACCTCGCCCTTGAGATCATATTCATCTTCGACTATGCTTCTTACAAGGAGAGATTAATCCTTGGTGCATTGAAATTTTGCAAAGGATCCCTTTTCTGCACTCAATACTTTTCGAGAGTAGATGACCAGTCTACTCGGTGCTTGGGAGCTTGGACTGCCGCCACAAGCATGTCTTAATTTTTTAGCTACACACTTTTTTGCACTAGATAGCAAATCTACTCAGTACTTGGGAGGTGGAGCTACCGCAAGTGTGTGTCCTTAGTATTTGAGCTTTACATATTCTTGTAATAGATAGCAAATATACTCAATACTTGGGAGACAAAGCTACCATCAGTGTGTCCGTTTGTATCATACACATTTGAAACATTTGTGACATTTATAAATGAAAGACATCTAGATATAAGAGTCCCAAGTTTTACTTCATTAAATAATTTTTGCAACATTGACCTCGATGTTTACATTCATTGTAAATAGTAATAAAGTACAATTAATCCTTTAGCTAGAGCTTATGCATGTTTTTAGCAACTTTGAAAAGATGGTACTTGAACCATACCGTTACAAAACATTTTGTCTTCATGGTGATATCTCCCCTTTTGCTTAGGAGGAGCATATGCTATTGAACGTTGAAGGAATTTAACCTTAAAGGCTGACTTTCATACACACACACACACGCAATGATTTGACACCGAGTCCTGTGAGAACACCTACAACGTGCCCTTTATCTTCTTTAAGAAGCCATGAACTAAAGTATCATGTCCTTGAATGACATGTTTGTGTTAGATGAGAGCAAAAGGAATTCCTAAATATCCCTAACAACTGAAGATCGTCTTATGAATGAGTTCTAGAAGGATGCCAAATTGGCGATAGTTCCTCTTTAAGTAATAAAGCCAACAAAAGTAGGCAAGCCTCATGACTACTAAATGGCATCCCACTACCAGGAGAGTTCAATGGCTCCAATATCTTCCCAATAGAGTTCAATGCCCCAGATATCCACACAAATCAGGTGTGATCTACTTCATCCCATGAACTATATGCAAACACACTTTGTGTGAGCTATGTTGTAATTTATGTGTGCACTATATGAAACATTGTGTGAACTATGCAACATTTATGACTTAAGTGTAGATTGTGGTGTGAAAAGTGTGATGGTGCAAGGCTCAGGTCCCATAAGCCACCAAATTATATGCCCCCTAGAAAAATGACAATCTTGGGCCAATGGTCTCTCATAGCACGGCAGGGTTATCATTTTGTGGTGTGGCAATGCAAAGAACTCAGAGCCAAGGCATTATGTTATCTACTAATGTAAGGCTCACTAATCTACACTTGCTTCTACAACCTTGTAAAGCATGTATCATAACTCATGCATTACCAAACAAGTTGTTCCTACTTCAATTTACAAAGACACTTTCGCATACCACCATGTTAGCTTGTACATACGACAACAAAGCCAGTCCCAATCCCAAGCCCTAGAGTTGTTGGTGAAGTCGGAATCAAATATGGCATTCAAGCATGAATTTGAGCATTTGCGATGATGGCCATCACTGCACATTCCACCATCAAAATCCAATGGTGCAAGGGTACGTACAAGGCTCATTTGTCTACACTTTCTTCTACAACCTTGAAAAGCATGCATCATAACCCATGCATTACCCCCCAATATGTATATATAAATCGTTCCTAGTTCAATTTACAAAGACACTCACATACCACCATGTTAGCTTGTATATACGACAGCAAAGCGAGTCCCAAGCCCTGGAGCTGTTGGTGAAGTCAAAATCAAATTCTGAGCATTCGAGCATTTACCATGATGACCATCATTGCACATTCCACCATCAAAATCCAATGGTGCGTTTACACGAGGGTATGTACAAGGCTCATTAACCTACACTTGATTCTACAACGTTGTAACGCATATATTATAAACCATGCATTACAAGCAAGAAAAAAAAAAACTTTCCTAGTTCAAGTTACAAAGACACTTTCACATACCACCATGTGAGCTTAGCTTGTTGCCATGATGGCCATCGTTGCACAGTCCACCATCAAAATCCAATGGTACATATACACGAGGGTGTCTCGTAGCGAGGTAGTGACAACCTGGCATCAGCTCATGTAAGACATCCTACATCCTGGCAAAATAGTGCTCAAGTAGTATGCACTCGTGCGTCTTAAGCACAATCAAATCAGTTGCTCTACAAGGCAAGAGAGCCGTCTTGAAAAGAACTGTCGCCAGGTTTGATGGATTCGTGTTCAACATTTGGGAGGGTTTTACATACAAACAGTTTAAAATGAAAATGTCACTTGATTTTCTCACAAGTCTCCAAAAGAGCTTTACGTATCCAATGGACCTCAAAATATAAAATTAATCCACATGCTTTGTATAAAGAGACTACAGACTCCTCAAATATAAATAAACGACTACACTACTGTACAAATTTCACACTTAGAATCTACAAACCAAGGTAAACTTTGCTCCAAAGTATTTCTACAAAATTGATCTATCCAAATCAATGATTATGCACGTTGCACATGGAGACAACTCAATTCTTTCTGTCACATGGAGAAAACAGAATTACAACTCACCCAAAACTGCCATACCTTGCCAAAGACATGATTTTGAATTGGAACAATTATTGAGACAGCCGTTTGTAATTCGAGTGATTTATCCAGCTATACAACAAGCACCACAAATGCTCCTCTCACTGTAAAGATGCACCGCCTCCGCTCAAGAAAAAGCAGCAGCAGCCACAGATTATATTGCTTGTCCCCTGAGCAGCTCCTTGAAAAAATACATGGAGCAATGCTTAGGTGCAATATACTCTGTGAGTCAACTGCATGATGTTAGCAATACCTAAATCCCACATACAAGGGATGTGAAGTGTCAGTGCAATTGATTCCTATATCCTTCCTTACATGAATACATCCCAGAACCTAGTGTATTTCCTTGCAAAAGGAAAAAAGTATAGCCTGAGGCTTGGATGGTTGAATTCCCCATCCAAACCACAGACTATGGTATCAAACCCCGGTGCTACGACGTGTAGAATGATCTTACAGTGTCGCACTAGGCTTCATGTCCCCAGCTTGATTACAGTCTCACGGCTGCCACTCAACTCCTTCAGTACAAATTCAGCATCCAAAAACCTTGCTACAAAGAGCCAGAGCTTATACACATCCTCAAAACTAGATAATATACTCAAAGCAGCAGTCACCACCTCCATCCTCAGAGCAACCCTACCCTTACTCAACCCTTTACTGGTTGCTTTTCTGTTCTCTTCAAAAAAATGCACATCTGGATCATTCTCTGATACATGCAGGTTTCTGAGAAAACCGATGCTCAGGGAGAGATTGTTTTTATCTGCCAACATCTGTACAAGCTCCGGATGTATTAATTTCCCATGGCAGTCATATAGGTTGAAAGCTACTGAAGCTCCTCTGTCATATTTTATCTGCGGACCATAAATATGGACAAGAGACTTAACATCTCCATCCCCAGGATGCTGAAGCTGAAGAAGAGAGCAAACCAACCAATTGATAAGGTATCGATGCCTGAGCGTACTTTTGTTTAAGCCTAGCATGTCCGCATGGTCAAGACTCCTGCAGACAATTTCATGGTCCCTATCTTCAGATTGGTCCTGTTCATCAACCTCTTCATCGCTTTTCTCGTGTTCGTTCTCCTCAAAATCAGATGATCCATCTGGACAATGAAATGAATTGACAGCATGATCTGCAGACACGAAGGACCTCCTTCCTGCTCCAAATGAACCCATATCCTCAGAATTCTGAAGCGGTGAGAAGGTACATCCCAACGCAAGTCTACTTCCATCTCTTCTGCCTAGAAGTCGAAAATCTCCTTCCGTTTCACGCCTTATTGCACTCTCACTTTGGTTCCACTTATGCTTTTCTTCAGCAATTTCTTCAGCTTTAACCACACCTGTCAAATCCTCAGTTATCTCAATCTCATTATGCTGGATGTGGTTTTTTGAGTGTTCACAAGCACCAACTGCGTTGCTCAGATCTGCAACTTTATTTGTCTCGGTTAAAATCTGACCTTGTATATGAGGCACACACTCCTTGCTCTCTGGAGAATTACCAAAGTTTTTAGCCTTGACATCCTGAGCATTTCCATTTGGCAGCAATACAGAACCCTCCTCTGCTAACCTGGAAACTCTTGTGACACAATCTGTCACTGCATCGTGATTGCCATTTGCCAGAGCTATTGAAGAATCCCCATTTTCTTTTGGGTTGGGCCCAATGTTGCAGGGACCATCATCTTCATAAAGAGGATTCCGTAGCCCACTTGGTCCATGTGACTTGAAGTGCCCATCATAGACAGGGTTATGGATAGGTCCACTGAAAGGCCCACTAAACTGATCATCTGACAATGAAGTACGGCTTGCTGACCCCACAGGGCTTGTGCCAACTTCCAGACAAAACAAGTTCTCTGTACCGTCCTCACTAAAGACAGGACTGCGAGAGACCTCTCCAGTTGAATCACAGACTGAGCTATCATCATCTTCTTCTTCCTTACAATGTTCAGCCCCACCTGTTCCGTCTTCTGGCGATGAGAACTTGTCGAAACCCAACATGGGACCTGAGAATGAAGGGACCCCTTGAATAAGCTGGCTGCTCTTAGGAAATTCAAAGTCTGTTACTTCGTCCTCATCATCCTCCGGAATTATTGGTCCCTCTGCCTCTTCAGGGTTCTCAATTGATGACTCGCTTGATGACCAATCATTGGGGTATGGAATAATCCTCACAATTCCCAGAGCTACAGCCCCAGATTGGTTCTGTACACTTTGCATGGCAGTATTTTTTATGAAGAGGCATCCAAATCCAGATGGGTCTGCCCCAAAAACCTTGTAGAATGATGCAATTATGAAATCTGGCTTAAACATTGACAGGCCAAGAGAATCCATGTCCTTGGGCCCAAGAGCAGAAGCATCCAAGAGCACATGCCATTTGTTTTGCTGTGCTAGGGACATCCATTGGTAGGAGTATTTGGCACCTGATACACGGGATTGCACGGGAAAGACAAATAGCCCTGCTGCTGAACCTCTCTTCCTCCTCCTGCTTCCCTTTGCAATCAAGAGTTTCCGCAGCTTTGTAGAAACTATACGTAAAGATGGCCACTTGAAAGACACATCTGACACCTTAGCACCTTTCTCCTTTGCACGTTGCACAAGCCAGCCCAAGGATTCACTTTCATAGTCATACATAGTTACAAGCCTCCTGGCTGTGCTGAATGGGTATGCATCGGCCACTAGTCTGAATGAGGCACCCCGGCTAGCTGTAAACACCATGCTGTAGTCAGTGTCCTGGATATTAAGGTAATCCATAATCCTCTTTCGGATATAGCACTCCACTGTGCCCTCCTTAGCAGCTCCAAAAAGGGCATGTGAACATAGATTTACAGACAAGCTGGACAAAGCGAAAGAGGCAGACTCCCAATCTTCAAACTGCTGCAAATAGGAAAAGAGGCCAAAACCACAATAATCTAAACAGACACGGCCGCTTTCCTCAAGATGGGCATATTCTTGTACTCGCAACGACTCAATAGCAAGTGTATCACAGTATCTTGGATAGATCTCTTTAAACGAGGAAAATGCAGTCTCAAGATTGGGGAGGGCTCTGTAATTTGTAAAGACTCTCTCCCATGATTTGGCTGTTGCTGCAAGGAATCCTTGGTGAGCGTTCTCTCGAGCCTTTGAGGTTGAGCTTGATGCGACGGCTTTAGAATTGCCCTTGCCGAGAGGAGAGGAAATTTTTTGTTCAAAGCTTGGCTCCATTTTCTTTGCCCCTTTCTCTGATAATCTTCCATCTTGAAGCTGCCTCAAAAGAGACGGCATCTCTCTCTCTCTCTCTCTCTCTCTCTCTCTCTCTAAAGGTCACCCTTTCACTCAGCTCGTAAGACCATGCAGCAGTACAATGCATGCGCTGCAGCCACGGTGCTGCCTGCAATCCTCATGGATCTACTGCTGCTATACCATACTCGGAGAGCGGCGACTCATTGCAGTCACATCGGACAAGGAGAAGTACCTCCCTTCCCTCTGTTTTCATGCACTTTGCTGACTACCTCCAGCTGAGGAGACATGGATAACAGGAAAATGCAAGCGGCATAGAAAACATCTTACGACAGCAAGCAGCATGGTAAGGAGCGGCCATTAGTTTTCGTCAGAGGGCGATCTTCAGAAAGCCGCGGATGACGAAGTGGAGCTTGCGAAGGGAACGCCCCGAATGGCGGGATCAGGTGCAAGATTATCCACGTGACCGCAAAAAGGTCAACGGACTTCATTAGAGAGGACGCACAGAGAGAGAGAGAGAGAGAGAGAGAGAGAGAGATTGGAAAATGGAAGCTTTCTTCTGTGTGTGGCTATGGCGGGCCGGGGCCCGGGGCTCATCAGCAGGATCGAGATTCGGTGGAAAGAGAAAAGCTGAAAAGGCTTTTCCTCTTTAATTTTCAGGGCCAGCAAGGCTGGTCCTTAACGAGCAACTCCTCGTTAAAACTGCTGCCATCTTTCTTATTACCAGCACATTTCTGTACCCAAATCTGGATCTAATAAGGCCAGTAAATACGATGGCTAAAGCTTCTGAAATTTGTCCTGCCTTGCTCTTAAATGATTAAATGCCAAAAGCTCAAGAGGGAAAAGCTTATTATACGCAGATTCCAGAAGTTAAAACTTTATCAACGGTTGACTTCACACTATTTGGGCCTCCTATTCCTTTTTGGCCTGCCCAAAGTGCAAAGGCTATAGTGATGCCTTCTCTTTTTGCTGACTAAAATAGAAAAAAGATTGAGTTGTATTTTTAAGCAATTTTTGATGGGCAAAAAATGCTGATTGGTTGGAATTAGATAGTGGGCACTCATCTAAATCAAGAGTGTGAAAATCTAATGATGTGCATGTCTTGAGTTTTGAAATATGAAGTGAATGCTCATTTTAGTAGTCACCTCTCTTAGTTAAGTGTTGGCATAGAAAGGTTCGTTGCTAGTGGCGGCCAACTAGAGGGAGGAAGGTATTTTTTAAAAAAATAAAGAAAATAAAGGCAGCATTCCCTTCATTGTTGGTGAGTAGTGAGATATAATCTTTCTTTAGTCCGAGCGAGAGCTATGATTAGAGCTAGAGCTAGACCTAGAGAGAGAGAGAGAGAGAGAGTAGGCGGTAGGCATCAGGGACAAGCTGACAGAGGGGAGAGATCGGTCATATTTGAGATCGCCCATATTTGCTCTTTGCCATGATCATCGGAACAGTTTTAGGTTAGGTGTAATATGTGGGGCCGCCGCGCTTGGGAGTAATGTCCACGCTTCAAGCGCAGATGGTGGCTTGGAATTGTGCACGCATGCATGTGTGTGTGTGTGTGTGTGTGTGTGTGTGTGTGTGTGTGTGTGTAAAAATGCTCATCTCAGCAATATCGAGCACACGCTCCCAGCTGCTGCAGCACCTCTAGCTGGACAGTCTCGCCCTTTGTGGCTCACCGTCGTAACAGTTGGCTATCTTGCAAGCGGGTCGCACCTTCCCTTCCCTCCATACCCTTTCGATGTCCGACAACTGAGACACGGGCGCGCTACTGGCAGAGTATACAATAATTTAGTTAAGCTCTCACCTTATAATTTTTTTGTTACTTAACTATGAACTGAAGAATTTACTTATTTGCATAGTGGCCAAAGCCCTTAATTTCATGTGTTTATTTGTGTGCTAATCCATCTCTCAGAAGCACTTTTTCTGAGCTTGTTCACAGACACGCACACAATCCACATGACAATGTTGTTGATGATGATGATGGGCCCTGGGAGTCCCCACCCACTAGCAGCCTCCTAACTTGGAAGTACATTTATATATATGTACTGATGTTTCTTTACAAGCGCCTCTTGATTGAGTCAGCACAGTTTTCTGCTTGTTGAAAAATCCATCATCTGCTTCAGCAAAGACCATAGTGCAGAATTTGCAGCGACTATAAAGGCCTCAAAGACCCAACCCATTTATTAAGGTTGCATAAAGGGAAGTATCTTTGGGTGTTGCGATCGTCTGGCTCATTAATTGCAAAGGCATCAGATGTCCCATAAAAGCAGCAACTTACCAAAGGGATGTCCACCCATGCTAGCTCAGGTGAGGCCTGCACTGCACTGCACTACACTGCATCCAGACATCCACAATTCTCCTCTAGCTACACAATCAGGCAAAGAAGAGCCCTGCAATATACTGTCGCCTTCCTGCATGCATCCCGGTCACTCCCTTCTTCCATCCCTCCCAACCGGCTGCATATTATTCCCTTCCTACGACCGCCCAACCTTATTCACCCTATGCCGCTTCTGTTGAGTTCATATCTCCGTCTCACAGGCAAAACAACCATTGAGACGGAGATAGGAACCTTCCAAGGTTGCGGGTTTGCCAGATATCGAGACACCCTGCAAGATTGCGGGTTTGCCTTGTGCACAGAGGTACAAAGCCCTACCGCGCTCACGCGCGCGCGAGCGAGCGAGAGAGAGAGAGAGAAGAAGAAGAGAATTTAAACGTCATAGGAAAATATCCCAAGATACCTTAATATAAAGATCTATCCGACGAGGAGAGTTGAACTCAAAACCTGTTATTCAAGAGAGAGAGAGAGAGAGAGAGAGAGAGAGAGAGAGAGAGAGAGAGAGAGAGAGAGAGAGAGAGAGAGAGAATCATCTCTTATGCGAAAATGACCAACAACTTTCCTTCCCTCTCAAATTCCCAACCCAAAATCCTTCTTTTTTTTTGTGTATAAAGCCATGCTCGCTCAATTAAGGCAAGACTTTTAAAAAACAAATATAATACTCGGCAGATTCCTTGATGTGCCTTGGTGAATAAGTCTCTCGATTTGACCCCTCGTGCTCTCTCCCTCTTCCCTTGGCCACTCCTCTAGCCACTTGAGGGAACCACTCTATGGTTGCCTCTCCTCCACACGTCCCTTCACTTCCTTGCCGCTCTATCGGTGCCCCTCTCCTCTCCTTTGGGATGCAAATTGCAGTCACCTTTGCTTCTACCTTGAAGGCATGTGGAATTATGCAGACAACACCCCAAGTAATACGTCTTCTACAACAACCTCTCAGATTAACCACAAGCAAGACATCTTCTCCAACAACGAGAGAGAGAGAGAGAGAGAGATGGCTGTAGACTCCTCATGCCTTGCAAGTGCCATATTGATTAGAGCACCAGACATGCTATGGCGTTCTTTTTTTGCCACTCCATCTTCTATAACTGGTAAGACATCTAGAGCTCCTTTAACAAATGCTTGAGAAAAGCATAATTGCACATTCCCATTATTTTTTAAATTTTCTCTAGCTGGTATCCCCTACCCTACTCCCTCGTCGTCTTTTCCAGCTCCATGGTCGTCCCTTCACCTGTCGTCTGTCCTTGAACCTAGCACCACTCCTCATCCTGACTGCTATCTTCTGTGATCATCGTCTCTATTGTGCCTTTTTCCTTGAGCAACCATACCTAGTCTCTCCCCCATTTTGCGCAACCCCACCCTCACCCTACTAAGTGACCACCTTTTCTCTACCCATTGGCTTCACCTTAACCACAAGGATTCCATGAACATTCATTCACTACCTGTAGTTTTGCTCTACCTATCTAATGGGCCCTGACCATCTCACATGCCTGCTGGAGCCAAGACATTGTGCATACATTTTTGCATGCTGTCATGTAGCATATTCGATGATGCTCTCCTCCCCCTTGTCCATTGTTGGTCATTGATATCCACTGTTCCAGCTTGGGTCTACATGTCCGTCTCCAGTCCACTATCGTCATTTACCCTCTATTATACTAGAATGCTGCCACCACTACGTATACAATTGTGTTTGGAACCACCAAACAGTTTCTCTCTATTCCACAACAACACTTCTGCCACTGCCTATAATATCATGTTGTCGTTTGCGACCACTAGCTTCGCATCGCTGCTCTATAATAGATCTGATCTACTCTCCATGCCTCTCCCTCCTTCGATGCAAACCCTGGATACGCACGCATCCACTCTATCCAAGCTATTGCTCACACTCCAACCCAACCTACAAAAAAAACATAAAGAGATAATTTATAAAAAAACTCAAAATTTAGAGAAAGAAAATAAAAAGGAAAACGTGGATGTTTTCATTTATTTGCAAACAAACCAGCTTTTGAAACTTGACTCGAGTAAGATGCCAAATCCCTGTTTGATTTCGAGTTTGCATTGGAAGAGAAACGGTAAAATTTTGCAGGCTTTAGTATTGAATCGGCTGTAAACTTCGACTTGGAAACTGGGAATTATTATACATATTTAACTTGCAATACTTGTCTTTACCTTCCACTGCTCTTCTCAATGGCAGGCCTTGTGATTTTATCACTTGTTTTAAATGTGTCCGACCTATGGCCCTTAGGAAATTGGGAAGATTGGGACAGCTAGCCTCCAGAATCCATACCATTGGATCACGGTACATACATGATATGCTAGCAGTGCACCACAATGTGCATGGCAGCATACTCCCGTTTCAAAGACCATCCTCAATTGTACAGGTGTTCCAAACCGCCTGGTTTGTCTCACTCCACCTTCGGAGTGTGTGTGTTTCAATTTGGAGTCTCTCCAAATGACTCTCCCTTCACTTCCGGCAACAAAAGAAAGCATTTTTTATTAGAGAGAGAGAGCGACTAAAGCTAAGCACTCATATCATTGAGGATAATTTTTTCAAACAAAATAAGAGTTTTGCTCTACAACATGGAAGTTTCAGAGGTTACATCACTTTGCCACCAAAAAACTTGTAGAGTATTACTCTTAGTCATGCTATTTCAACAAGATCAAGATATTCAACTACAACCCTACACACTTCTCTAAGATCTATTATTTGAACCCAATTCAAGTAAATTTTTATAGTGACAAATGAGCTTAAGCTCTTGCTTCAAGAACGTGAACCTAACATTGGCAAAAGAAATGCTAGGCCATAATACCTCCATCTCAGATAATTGGAATGTACCAACATCCTACGTGTTCTTGCCTTCTTGCTACTCAAAATCTATAATTATAATTGGCTGAATAAAAAATTAATTCCCAAGGAAGCTAAGCAAGGAGGAACTTTGCATGTGTGATCTTACATTCTGGTCATTATCGCTAGCATCCTAACATCATGTGGGCATAAACGAACTCATGTCCAAAACTCCAATAGCAATTCCACTATGTTGTGAGCATCAACAACCTTTCCTTCTACATCTACTTATGAGAAGACATCACTTTATGTTGGATAATCTTTGTCTACTTTAATTTTAAACAATATTCCCACGAATGGTATTGGAAAACAGTCCTAGCGAGTTCTTTCATGTAAAATTTCATTTATATTTTGGAGTAATGAGTTAAAATGGTCCTTTGCTATTTTTAGTAGAATTTGTGTTGTAGAGGGCCATGCTGCAAGCTTTGTCCCTCGTGCATTAACGTCCATAGTGGGTCAAAGTCTACCCCATGAACCACCATCATCACTAGGCTATATAGTCTATTGCCAGAAACGCCTTCCAAAAGAACAATTGTAACCACCACTAGGCTAGTCCATTCAACCTCAGTAACGACCATAATCACTGAGCTACCGTATTGGCCACAACCATTGAAATACTCACATTGTGAGAGCTCCTTCCCTCTACATCATTATTTTTGTAGGCATGTATGATGTATATCCTATATGGGGGAGCACTCACACTGTCGAGCTAGGGGTAATGATCGAGTGAACCGCCACTTGCTTATGAAGAATTAATAATTTAAAGGATAAGAAGGGCCAGCTATTAAGCACCTCGTGCCTTGCCCATGCAAGAGGTGGCATTGGGTCATCAAAGGGGAGGTGGAACTCGATGTGTGTGTGTGTGTGTGTGTGTGTGTGTGTGTTCTTTTGAGTGGAGAGTTGGCTTCTTGGATAGGCACGCTACACTGGTATCAAAGCCATAGCCATGTTATACACAGTAGCACAATACCTTCCCAGCTCATAGCGCAAAACCTCCGCAGCTCGCTAGGAATGCTATACTAATATCAACTCACTACGCTCATATGTTGTAGTGTATCCGTATGATATGAGGTGTTGTCTATCAGTAGCTGGCATCGACAGAGCCCTGTTAATGCCAATTGTAGTGATGCCTATGCAGCCATAAGCTCGTGAGTCGTAGACAAGCCACGGCCTAAGCTCGTGAGTCCTCTCACTTCGTCGATGATGTTTAGTGACTACTAAAAAAAAAATGTATTGGTACTCTAGCACCCTTGTTCACACTCGGACACCTCCATGCTTTGGCAAGCAAATTCAATGAACAATCAAAGGGCCTTCATGGTACACGACAAGCATCAAATAAAGAACGAACGAAGTTGACAGTTGGGATACAATCGTAGGTGCGATTTCAGCGAGAAAAAAACAATGATGACTTTATTGCCCTATTCTACCTCCCCATTTGGCAAAGCAAAGCAAGGGAAGCTTTGTACATTTGTGCACAGCCTTCTTAGCATATTTTTTCATCTTTTCCAAAGTTTCAAGTGAGCTCTTATTTTAAAAACTTACAACATGGAAAGAGTCCAAATAAAAAAAAACATATGAGACCGACACCAATCAAGACCAAACTATGTATGGGATTGAGGACATGGGGGAAGAGTGGGATGTGCCATCCCGTGAGCAGCATGAGATGATAGTAAATAGGGTAGAAAACATAGAGCTACAATTGCAGACTTTCCTAACTGCTCTATATGGTATTCAAAATCAGATGACTATATTAAATGAAGACTTGTAGAAAGGGAACATCCAATGACACAATCTTTTTTGCCATCCAATCCAAATGTGCCTTCCACGTTTAGGGACGTTGGAGCTGTATATAGAGAGGCTACTATTTCTCTTGATACCTAGTCAAGACCTAGAGAAAACCCTGTCCTCAAAGACATGGAACCTCCTCAATTTAATGGTGAAGAAATTAATAGGAATAAAGATGCTATCTATACTTTCTTACAGAAATGGCAAGACCTTCACACGTTAAAAAACACCCCACCTGAGTACCAACCACTTGAGGCTAGTCTGTCATTGGGGCCTAAAGCTTACAAATGGTGGATGAACATCAAGGCATCAGGAAAGATTCTAGGGGATTGGGCTCAATTTGAGAGGATTTTTATGAAAGAATTTCTCCTTGAAAATGAACCAAAAAGAAATTGGGAGGATTATGATAAAGTTATTCAACGGGGTAGGCCTTTGTTTACTTACATTGCAGAGTATAGAGAATAATCCTTAGACTTTAGGGGTTATATGATTTTCACATATTAGAGGGTTTATACGTGGGGATTAGCTCGGGGGGGGGGGGGGGGGGGGTTGTCATTGTATAGAGATCTTGTATAACATGTGCATTCAAGAGGTATCTATAAAACCCCTTATTTTACATTTTTTGATGTATACAAAGACCCCTTATGTACCACTTTTCTTAATGAAAAGACCCCTTGTGTACCAAAATTTGTATTTTTTCAATTTAAAACACCCTTATGTATGTATATTTTTTGTAAGTTCATAAGAGAAATTAACCCCTTCTGTTGAACTCATGTGCTATTCTACATGTTTTTTAGTGAACCCCCCGTGGGGATTAGATAGACACTTCAAGCGAGAGGAAAAAAGAAGTGTATCTAATCTTAGAGGAAGTAATTAAATTTGCACAAATTTATGAAGATAATACTTGCTTGATAGCTTCTAACCCCACTCAGATTGAGCCCAAGTCCATAGATACGAGGGTATCACACTTTTTTTAAAGGAAAAAACGAAACCTCCATTTAATCAAGAGGGTAAACCACTTTTCAACAAGAGGGTTGCACCAGGACCTAGGGGATGGGAATGGAGGGAGCTTTCGAGGGGCTTTTTCTAAGCCTTTTACTTCAGTAGTGTTTCTATGGATAAAGCTCTCCATGCCCTGTGTGGAGAGATGTTTTGGAAGGAGCTTTCTTTGTTATTTTCCAATCCAATTGAACCTTGAAACTAACATGTACACCCAAAAAATTAATGCTTTGAACATTAGGGAAGGAGAAAAAGACACAAGCCACCTTATTAAATCACAAAATTCTCCAAACAGAGTTACAATATCAATTCAACAGGTCATGCAATAACCGAAAAATATGATTTGCACATAGCAGAAGAACAGGAAGGCACGAGCCACTTTCTCTGATCATGATTTCCCTAAAAAGAATTACTCCAATAAATCTGTAGTTACATTTACATTTCTGCACTAGGGGATGTGATCGGAACAATATAAGTACATTTTTGTTTTATGCCATATGACGACAGTTGAACACACGAAGCAAATCTTCATTTGTCACCTTGCTCTGATGGATAGACATATTGTGGTTTAAATCTAGGCCAAAGTAGAGAAGGAAGATGAAGTAAATATGCTTGCAGGCAATATATGGTTTGCTTTGTGACACTCGTTCTGCAAAGTCTCCACATGTACACATCGGGATACTTGCAATATGAACTTCATACCTCTCCCCCTGAACTTGTGAAGAAGATGTCTCTACCGTGACTTTTCCATGCATGCCTGTCTTCACAACAGTCTGTTGCACAATCCAAGCTTCCATAGTTACTGCCGATTCAATGCTCTTGGAAGCTTGAATTGATACTTTTGGCCGATAAGCACATTGCTTGTTCTCATAACTGCAGTCTTCTTCCCTATGAAGCCTCTTGTCTCTAATGCCAACAGCTTTGAAGCAGTCATGTTTGTTCCCTTTTCCACTGGCCGTATATAATGGGGACTCTTGCAGGGCTTTGTGTGATTGTGTTATAGATCTGCCATGTGTGATCCACACTATCATTGCAAAACCACATGAATTGTACCTTTGAACCAGTACCATGAGCACTATCATCCCCTCTTTCCCATGTCCAAATATCCCAAAAGGATGGTGCAACACCATCTCTACCTATGTTCTTCATATTTTGTTTTGCATTTTCCTACTCTAGATCATAACCACCCTTGACATTGAACCCTTATACCCTTCAAAGACAAATTTTTTATGTAGCTTTTCATAAGAAGACTAATTGTCTATCAATACAAGATGCTAAAACTAGAATTTGAGTCGATTATGTATGTTTTGGAGATGAATTGCTTCCTTATTTTTAGACCTGATTGCCTTTTATTACAAGGTAATTTGTGACAAATTACATGCTAAGAACTGATCTCAATTGTAAAAAAGGGATAAAGACTATAAAAAAATTGACCAATCTAACCAAAATAGATACAAGGGTATTTGGGAATTTCCACAAGTTAAAGGGGTATTTTGGTAATTTTCCCTAAAAATAAAACACAGGGCTATTTTTTATTTAAAGAGATAAAAGGTGACGTAGCTAAAAATAAAGTTACATTGTAAAATAAACGAGAGATAGTCCAACAGCTTAGGGGGGAAAGGCTATACACAAACGGAAGGCTTGTGGCAATCTATTGCAGAAGAGGGACCGAGCAGAGGGTGGCATGAACAGATGAATGAAGCAAAATTAGAGTGTTGCAAAGGAGGAAGATCACCGACAAGCAGAGGAGAGAGGAAGTGGCTCGGTGGGGAGTGGCGCTAAAGTATGAGTTGATGAGGGTGCCATAGTTTGTAGAGGAACGAGGAGGAGTACGCAGCGTTGAGACGAGCTGTAGGATGCCATCGACGAACATGTCAAATTTGGGGTTTTTGATGTCTGGGTTGTAAATCCGGCTTCTGCCTTTTTGAAATTGAGAAATTTAAAATCTATGGCGGTGATTTTGCCATGAAGTCTTCTTTGAGAAGAAATTGGTAGTACATATGGCTTCTATATGTTCCCATGACCGCAAATTTACTTCATTCATGTAGTTTCTGTTATAGCCAGACAAGTGAGAGAGAGCAAGATGGAGGGAGGGAGAAAGTGGTTGCTTCAAAAAGGGTCAGTGCTAGCACTCATTGGCAGAGAGAGGTCTGGAGAGATACTTTTAAAAAAAAGGAAATATTAACCAAAATACCCCTCTTATTTATGGAAATTTTGAGAATACCCCTCAAATTTCAAAAAATCCCTTCAAATTTTCAAAATTCCTAAAATACCCATGGTCGTGAGATTTTTTTCTTTGAAGATAAAAAAATGTGTAGCTTTTCATAAGAAGAGTGATTTTTCTATCAATACAAGATGCTAAAACTAGAATTTGAGTTGGTTATGTAGGATTTGGAGATGAATGGATTTCTTATTTTTAGACACAATCAAAATCATAAAATAAGTATAGGCGGGGTATTGGGGCATCATTGCTAACCATTTAGATGCATTCTGGGTCGAAAACGACTAGGTCAAAAACTCGTTGTTGTTAATAATCATGATTTTTGCACTTGACCTAAAGTGAGATTTGAGACCATAAGCATGTGTGCCTAGGTCTTATAAATATGTCCTAGAAGTTTCGTAACGTTTGGATGTCGTTCGATGCTGTAACGGTTGTGATTTGTTTGTCGATGAGCGACTAGCTTTTGGTGATTTCTGTCATTTGAGTGTAGCTTGAGTTAAATGCGAGTTGTCTATTGTTTTCCAAGAGATTGACAACCTCTTGTAGCCTCTATGCACTTGGTTCTCGCTATGTCTGCCAATAAAATAGGAGTGAGGTTAGACACTCGTCCCACATTTGGGGCCGCTGCCGGGGATCGAAGAGACCTAAACTAGGGAAAAACACGAGCGTCTTGTGAAGTTATCCTTTAACTTCCTTTAGGATCACCTAGAGTCAAAACTTTCTTTTTAAAACCGCATAGCTTAAGATTGTCGTCTTTTGTTGTGTAGAGGTAGCTTAAAAGTAGGTTGTACTTGCTAAGTACCTTTTAGGATTGTAGAACTGTGGATTAGATTAGGATTTTGAGAATGATTGATGGACGAGATAAGCCTTAAGATCAAGGTTTAGAAAACCATAAAAAACAAGAAAATGAGTGTTTGTGAACACTTTCCACAACCCCATTGTAGTAGAACCTAAGAGTAGGGTAAGTAGAATCCGAGGTGGGATCTCAGAACATTGCTCTATCCAAAAGAATTAATTGTGAGTTGTTTATGTGAAGTTGCAGAATTTCAGGTCTACGGCTAGAAATAGCACCAGAAGACTATCCACCATTGAATTCGACTAGAGATTATGCTTTGAAAGTTGTATGAAACAGTGGGTAAGCTTAAGGACGCATTTGAGGTGAAATTTTAAGAGTTTGCAAAAACTCAGATTATTTACTTTTTCTTGATATTTTAGGCCAAATTAAGTTTTGACTTGACTTAGAGGCTTAAAATAGGTCATAAAAAGACTGTCCACTGAAAAAGTTGAAAACAGTGCTCATTTTAGGCTAAAAGTAAATAACCGCGATTATTTACTTTCAGCTCAAAAGTGACCAAGGTTGATACCAGAGACTCTATACATGTGTACAAACATCTTTTGTAAAGGCCCATAAAATTTGGATCTCCAAACTGACCAAAACCTTGGTAAAAACTGAAATCTGTATTGACTGACAAGAACTTGAAAGTAAATTGGGAAAATTTTGTTCAAGCTCAGTGAAACTTGACTCATAGGCTTATATTGAAGTGTTCAACAAGTGTACATGCTCAGATGACCAAAAAGATGCAAAAATTAACCACAAGTAAATAATTGGATTATTTATTTTAGTCCCATTTTTCAACTTTTTTGACCAACCCAATATATCACTAGTTTTAGCATGTTATATTATGTCCACAAATCAAATTTGGTAAGGTTTGGATTATTGAAGTGAAAATTGTGGCCAAATTTTGCAAAGTCAATCTTCTGCAGACACAAAATTGTTGACCATTTGAACAGGGATTATCCAAACTTGATGAAACTTGGCTAGGGAGCTTAAGTTGAATTGTTTAACCAATCTGTTTCAAGATTGTGGCAAAGAATTGCATAAAAATAGCAGGAGTGAATAATCGCGATTATTTACATCTGCTAGAAAATTGGACATTTCTGCACATTTGAGTATACCACAAGGTCAAGCATATCGAGTAGACCACACAAATCAAAATTGGTGAAATTTGGATCACAAAAGTGATACTTAAGCCAGATTCTTGAAAATTGAGTCTGCGGACATGAAACAATTGATAACTTGGATAAATCTTGTTTAAACTCAGCGAAACTTGTCCAGAGACCTTAACAAGTTGAATACTTGGCAAAACAAGCCAAAAAGTGCAAAAATTTGAGAAAAGTAAATAATCATAATTAATTCCTTCTGATACACAAAGACACCATTTTGGACTTTTGAGCTTGTACAGTGTTAGAACAACATAATATAAGACCACCGGTCAATTTTGGTTTCAATCGGATCCAAATTAGTACATGTTCACTCAGTTTCCAGGTTGCAGATTAGTCCTTTGGCTTTTTGCAAAAGAAGATTCTGAAAGTATCAATTGCTAATCATTAGCAGCTTCATGTGAAAAATCAAAGTTGTCAATATTCATTCTACTCTCTTTATTATTGTCAACCATGCTAATTAAACTTATGTATAAGATACTTTGTGCTTTGGTACCCTCAAAAACCTTAGTTGCTACTCTTCTTTAACTTTGAAAATTAGCTCTCCAAGCAGCCACACCCGTGGTTTAGAGACTGCTGATTGCAAAGAGTAGTGAAGAGGGTCTAACATTGCTCGGTTGATTAACCAAAGGCAAGCCCCAAGTGACTCCATTATTAAGTCTATAGTTCCCAACGGTGTACCTCAAACTAAGTCCTTTTCCTTGTCCCACTTAACCTCTTGCAATGAATAGGGCCAACCTTTCATGGACAACTTAAGGACCTCTCTTCTTAAGCAAGAAAAGAGAAACCAATAGCTCTGATACCAATGTAATGGAAATGGACTATGAACATTGAGAATAACGGAATTAAGAAAATTGTAGTGAGCATTTTTATGAGGCTACTTTGAGAAAATAGAGGGTGAACTTGATTAGAGGTACCAACCTAACCATTATACTTAATTAACGTGGCATGAACAATACTTTTCAAGAGAGAGAATTAAAGAACTTGACAACATTTGAAGACCGGATTTATGTGGAGCCGGTCCCCACTTTGAAAGGCTTTTGTATTATATTGTCTCCCATAAAGAGAGACTTGGTACAATACAAGCTTTGTGTTCCTTGAAACCTTGATGGTGCAATGAAGATAGAGAACTTCATGCACCACAATTATGCCCATAACTTAGCTAAATGAAAGCATTAACTTGTCCCTGGCCTCAGTCCCAAGACGTCAAACAGCTTCGAAGGTGGAGAGAGCTAGCAGGGAATGAGGGTAAGGAAGAGGAAGAAGAAGCATTCTTATGAGAAAGAAATAGTTCCTCACTTATCATAGCATAATAGCATAGTAATGATGATAAAGAAGATGACAAGCTTAAGCATTGAAGCATGGCTCCTGGTTCGATTTGCATTCCATAGCCAAGAGTGTTGGTGTAGGCTCTCAACTTCTCAACAAACTTGGAGAAGGAGATGAAGTTCTTGCACTTAGCACTTCACACAATGAGTCTGTGTGTGAGTGTGTGGGAGAGAGTATACCCTCAAGCTAGCCCCCTTAGTTTCTTGGGTCGACCCCCTCTTTTAACCCTTGATTGAAGCTCATTGGCTCTCTCAAGCCTAGCCAATCACAAGCCTCGGTCACAACTAGCAATAGAGGTAGTCCTTGGACAGGTGTCCTCCTTCCCCCTTTGAGAGAGAGGGATTGAATAATGCTTTAAAAAATTAATAATTAAGTTAAATTATCATTGGACCCCTTTCACGGCCATCCAATAGGCTTAAGACACACTATGGGAGCAACTTAGATAGGGCCTTGACGTGTGTCCCTTTTGCCTCTTTGAGCAAGGGGTGCCCTTTGGGTGAGGAAGTAGTCACTCAACCCCACCCCCTACTCTCATGGCTCACCCCCTCCTTTGTAGGCATTGGTTTGACTTTCAAGCCCTCAAGCACCTTGGCCCCCAAGATGCTTAAGCACCTCAAATTAGCAAGTGCATGGCCTCTCTTTTTCTCTCTCTCTCTCTCTCTCTCTCATTCCCCTAACCTCAAGGGCTTGCCCCTTCCTTGTAGGGATTGGCTTTTACTTCAAGCACATGCCTAGCTTGACCAAGCACCTTAGTCATCAAGCATCTTAAACGTAGGCCTAGCTTAACCTAAGGTCTAAGGAATTTTACGCTAACCTTTGGTGTTCTTTAATGAAGCTAACCCTAAGGTCTTTTAAGCTCCATTATGCACACATTGTTCTTCACTAGACTATCTCCTTGTGAGTCCTTGTTGAGATGGAACCATCTCCTTTTGGCCCCGTGCTGAGCTTGGTCTAAAAACACATATCTATATTCTAGCTCTTATTTCCCTTTTATCTTCCCATATTAAATGATCAATTTAACATGAGAAAATCATTTGGGTAAAGCTAGATATTAGATTTTATGACAGTAGCTGTGAAGAGTGCCCTATACTCAGCCTCACAAATGGAAGTGGCCCCAGTAGGTTGCTTCTTGCTCAACCATGATATGCATAAACTACCGAGCATGAAACACAAACCACTTGTGGACACTCGCGTGTTCAAACAACCAACCCAATTTGAGTTCAAAAAAGCATGTAAATCTGCGGCAATGATCCCGCCTTGGGATAAAACGATCCAAGATGTAAAGTGCCACTCAGGTAGCGAAAGATCCTCTTGACAACCTGTCAATGCCTAGACCTTGGGCTATGCATAATTCTGCTGGCCTGTGAGATTGCAAACTAAACATTTGGTCTTGTGTGGCATCCAACAAGAATTTGGTAAAGAGTGACATCGATTGATTCACCAACATCATTTAGACTCAAATTCAAACCTGTTTCCATGGGAGTGGAAATAGATTTACTCAAATTCAAACCTGTTTCCATGGGAGTGGCAATAGGTTTGCAATCCTCAAGTCCAAACTTACATACCAATGTCTTTATGTAACTTGTCTGACACAAGGCAATACCACCATCACATTGCTTAAACTGTATGCTCAATTAATGATGCAACAACCCCAAATCGTTCATCTTGAAAGTAACATTCAAATTATCCTTAAATTCATCAAAATGTCCCTCATTCAGACTAGTGATCAACAAATTATTCACATATAGAACACAATGAGAAGTACATTACCCTCATGCTTTACATACAAGTTCTTTCTGTTGAACCATTACGAAAGCCTCGTTTGACCAAATGAGTGTCAACTTTCTCATACCATGCACGGGGAGACTACTTCAACCCTTACAAAGCTTTCTTACATTTGCACACTTTATCCTCTTGTCCTTTAGTGACAAAACCGCGAGGCTGCGTTACATAAACTTCCTGAAACATGTCGCCATTCAAGAAAGCAGTAACAATATCTGATTGATGTGCATCCCATCCAAAATGAGCTGCCAATGCCCCGGGGGGTCCACCTAAAAATATGTAAGTGTAGCACGTGAGTTCACCCAAAGGGGTTTTTATATACTAAAGAGTTATAGAATTACATGTACGAGGGGTTTAAAATTGGAAAATTGAAAAGAGTTACAAGCTTAAGAAGGAAGAGGGGTCTTTTAATTAATGATTAAGTGTGTGTGTAGAGGGGTTTTATAAATACCTCTTAAATGCACGTGCTATAGGTATTTTTGAAAGTTGGACCTCCCGGGCAATGCACATAGAAAACACACAGTAGTCATATGATAAGTGGGAGCAAAATTCTCTTCATAATCTATGCCCTTTTGATGTGCACAACCCTTTGCAACAAGTTGAGCCTTCTATCGATCAATCTCACCATTTGGCTTGCGTTTCAACTTATAAACCCACTTCGTACCAATGGACTTTTTGCCATGAGGCAAATCACACAAAGTCCATGTGTCATTTAAGTGCATCATATTTTGATTGCATGGCATCCGTCCAATTTTTTGAATCATGTGCTTCATCAAAAGATAGAGGTTTCTTAACATCACATATACTGGAAACAATCAAAGCATAACAATCTGATGCATAAGATGCATGGCGAGAACCTGAACAAGTACGACTAGACAAAGGTGCATCCAATTTACTGTCATGCAAAGTGTGCACTAGCCATTTTGGCACCTCTAGCCTGCTCGTTCTTAGCCCTTTCCACATCATGTGCATCTACATCAGTAATAGGCTGATATGAAACATTTTTAGAAACCTCCATAGGCTATATATTTGCCTCATTTGAAATTTGAATTTACATTCATATTTCCATGATTGAGAAAAGGCAACAAACTGTCATAAATGTCCTCTGAGCTTACATTATTGTCTCCAGTATATGACAGCAAGGGCTGAAAAGAATCTTCCACAAACACAACATCCCATGAAACCAAGGTACGCTTTGTTTTTGGATGGTACAACATGTAACCTTTGCTTTAGCACTATAACCAACAAAAATGCATTTGACAGCCTTATCATCCAATTTTTTGGGGTGCGTTTGTGGCACCAAAGCATAAGCCAAATATTCAAAAACGTGCATGTGATCGATAGATGGCTTTCTATCATGCCACGCTTGTCATAATAATCAATATCTAATTCTCCTAAATGATTTTCTCATATTAAACTGATTATTTAATGTGGGGAAGTGCCAAGGGAGAAAAAGCTAGAATATTGGTTAAGTTAGCAGACCGGCCACAGTAGGGATCCAAAGGAGGGAAAATAGGGATCCAAAGGGGGGGCCATCTGTAAAAGAGCCGTGTGAAACAATGGGCCAAAAAGACCCTAAGGTTCAGCCCATTAAGACTTCCAAAATGCTAAGGTTCCAAAATTCAAAGGTTGTGTCCAAAGGTCAACCCTAGGGAAAATTGGATGCTTTGTGTGTGCCCTAAAAGTCTTTCTACATCCCTACATGGGAGGGGGCGAGCCCCAAAGCTAGGGGATGAGAGAGAAAGCCACACACACACACACACAGGCTCCCTTTACACAAAGGGAATGAGGGACACATGTCAGCTCCCTAGGCCAAATGCCCACAAGGTGTGCCCAATTCCTATTGGAAGACCCTTGAAGTGGACCAATGAGAATTAAGCTAGAGTAAATCTAGTTTAATTAACTTAAAAACATTTAATAAAAGAAACCAATGAGAATTAAGTCTCCTAGAAGACTATTGGGCAGTCTCCCAAGGGGTCCAATGAGCATTCAGGAGCCCCATGGCTTGCCTGATTCCTATTGGCCAGGAGGCAAAGGGGTCCAATGAGAGTTTAGTTTAATTATTTAATTACCTAAAGCTCTCACAAAAGGGGAAAGGGGGACACATGTCTAAAGGCTATCACTTATGCTGCTTAATTCCTATTGGCTTGACCTGGGGAGGTCCAATGAGGCAAAGGCCAGACTTATTTAGCAGCTAGGGCTCGCCCAAGAGAGAGGGGGGGCTGATTTTTGCTTGGCATTGACACACACACTCTCACACTTGACCATGTGTGAAGGGAAAATACTCTATCTCCTCCCAAGCTTTAATGGAGAGCTCATCACCTACTCCAAGCTTGTGAGATAGAAGCCTACATCAACACTCTCTTGGCATGTGGATGCAAATCCAACCAAGAGCCAAGCTTCAATGCATGCTCATCTTCTCTACCAAGCTAATTACTAAGCTAAGCTATGCTAATATGAGTGATTATGTGAGGAGATGTACTTCTTTCTCGTAAGTTACTTCTTTTTCCTCTCAATCTACTCTCATACCCTGCTAGCTCTCACCATCTTCGAAGGTGTGTGAGGTCTTGGGTCTGAGAACGGGGATAATTCAAGTTGTGTTTGATTAAGTGTTTTGCTTGGTGTATGAAGCTTCCATCTTCATTGCACTAGCTAGTATTGAAGGAACACAAAGAATTGTATTGTACAATGTCTCTCTTGATGGGAGAAACCATAATACAAAGCCTTTTGGAAGGGGGACCGGCTCCATGCAAATCCGGTCCTCAACTGTTGTCAATAGCTTAATTGCTCTCTCTCTCTTTTGAAAGTATTGTCGATGCTATCTAACTAGGTGTTATGCTTTTTGTTGCTCTCTCCACCCAAGCACTCTTGTAATTCTCATTAGGAATCAACTCTAATGAAATGCTCACTATGTTCATGCTAATTTCCGCTACACATAAGATTTTAGGCCATTGAATGTTACATTGGTATCAGAGCTCAAGGTTTCTCTTTTCTTGCTCAAGAAGGGAGGTCCTCAAGCTAGCTACAAATGGTTGGTATTATTAATTGCCTGTGAATAAGTAGAATAGGGATTTTTCAGCCTTGCAGTGCGCCTGCCTTTGTGCAGTTAACGGGGCATCACCGTCGAGAGCTATGGTCTTAATAGTGGAGTCCTACGGGGCTTGCCTACGGCTTAACCACTATTGAGCTATTAGAAGCTTGACAGGAGCCGGTGCTGTTTTGGTGTCAAAAGACCCTCTCTTCTATTCCTTGCAATTAATGGTATTCGAGCCGCGGGTACAGTAGCTTGAGTGCTTTTTCTAAAGGGGTAAAGAGGAGTAGCAACTAGGGCTTGAAGTGCCAAAGTACACCTAAAAAGTTTACACCTAAAAGTTGTTAGAATGGCTGACAATATTAAAGAGAGTGAAATTAATGTTGATAACTTTGATTTTGCTCATGAGCAAGCTACTAATGATGCTTCAATGCTTGTTAATTATCTTGTTTCTAGGCTTCAACAAGCCATGGGCAATCCATCTCTCCAAAGTGAAGTGCAACGGCAGCTCCGTGCTCACGGGATTCTCCAAGCTCATCACCATGACGAGAGAACACCTAGGAAGCCTCCTTGTGAGACTACCAAAAGAGGTCTCTCTCCGATTCGGGAAGAAGAAGAGAATCCATATGAAGGGCTCAAGAACTTACTTCTTGATGATGCATCTCCTTCCCAAAGGAGAACTCAAGAGCCTCCACCGAAGGAACGAGAAAGAAGCGAGTCTCCCGCCACCTCGGCGGAGATGGCTCCACGAAGACGGCGGGCTAAACGCTCTCCATCACCACCAAAGCGGAGAAGACCATTACACTCTTCTCCACGCCATAATTCAAAGAGGGATGATAAAAAGCAAGAGAAGAAAAAGGCGAGAAAGAGGACACCCTCTTCTCCATCTTCTTCATCCTCTTCCTCTTATGAAAGCTATGGTGAAGACGACAAAGATCAAGACAAGAAAAAGGCGAGAAAGAGGTCACCCTCTTCTCCACCTTCTTCAAATTCTTCATCTTCTGAAGAAAGTGATGGTGCAACTTTTGAACCATCAAAAAGAAGAGGCCATAGGAAATCCTATGCCGCATGGAAGAGGTCGTCCAAGCTGAAGAAATTCAAAGAGGGAGGGAAGAGCATCTCTTTCCTTACCTATGATGGCACCTTCGGTGCTACAGACAAAGTTTTGGCCTTTATCCAGCAATTCGATGCGGCGTTTGGAGATGAGGGCTTCACGGAGTCCTCTAAGCTACGCCATGTAGCTATGCACTTTCAAAAGTCCGCCAGACAATGGTGGTCTAGCCTACGAGCCAACGGTGAAGCTCCACGAACATGGAAGGCTTTAAGAGCTTCCATTATGAAGCAGTTTTTGGCCACCGATGCCAAAGACAAAGTACTCACCGAATGGCGAAGCTTAAAGCTCTCTCCCAATGAATCCATCCACAAATATGTAGACAAGTTTTGGGACCTACAACTCAAAGCCACTGTCTTCAAAAAGTTGGATTTTGGAGAGCAAAAGCAACAATTTTGTGCGGGCTTAACCGAAGAAATGGCGGAGTATGTCAACTCCCAAAGGCCACGTACCATATCGGCGGTAATACACCATACTATGGTGGCCTCGAGAATCAATTTCCAAACGGGGGGTAAAAGAAATAATAAGCCCCCGGAAAACAAGGGTTCCAATGAGCCTAAGGGGAAGGACAATGTCCAAAAGTCTCCTAAGGGCAATTCCAACAAAGCTAAAGAGAAGGGAGTTTACAAAGGAAAGAATAAACTCTCTCCTGAAGAGCTTGAGCGTTATCGTAAAGATAACCGGTGTTTCAAGTGCGGCGAACAAGGGCATGCGTACCGCGCTTGTCCCCAAAAGAACAACCGCCAAGATCCTCCTAGAGCTTCTTTGGTTGAAATCCAAGAGGAGGAGATTCACCAAACTCACCACAAAGGATCTCCTCTATGCCATGCTTGGGGAAAGGTAAGAGAACATGATGCTTTTATTCTCTTTGACCCTGGTTCTACTCACAATTTTATATCTATGGAGTTAGCCACCAAGCTAGGCATACAATCCTACGAGATGGGAGATATCCTACCCGCAGACAGTGCCTTCAAGGGGCAAGAAGCTTCAGTCACTCCCTTAATCGGGAAATTGAGGCTTCATGTCCAAGGCTATGTGGACAAAGAGGACTTCTTTATCTCTCCTCTCAAGCATGAGGATGTAATCCTAGGGGCACCATGGTTTGACCGCCTGGCTGCCCATGTTAAATTTCCTGAAAGGAGAATCTCCTTTAAGTTCAGGGAAAAGGACATGTATATAGATGCTAGGGAGATGGGTAACACCATCCCCATTGTACATACACCAGCTTTCAACAAGTCAATAAAGAGCTCTATTTCCGTGTACATGATTTTTGTTAAAGATTCTCAAAATGAACCTAATGCTTTAGCAAAAGAAAATAAAAGCAACCAAAAGGAATTAGAGTTATCCAATTTTCTCAAGGGGTTTCAAGATGTTTTTATTGACGACATCCCTTGTGAGCTACCTCCTAAACGAGGTAATGACGACCATGCAATTGAACTTCTTCCAGGAAGTTCACCGCCTAACAAACCTCCTTATAGAGTTTCTCAAGCTCAACAAGAGGAGATTATGCGGCAAGTGCATGAGTTAGTTGAGAAGGGCATGGTTAGGCCTAGCTCATCTCCATTTTGCTCACCTGTGCTATTAGTGCAAAAGAAAGACGGCACATATCGTATGTGTGTCGACTATAGAGCACTAAATAGGATCACTATCAAGAATAGGTTTCCCGTTCCACGGGTAGAAGACCTATTTGATAAGCTACAAGGATCGACCTACTTCAGTAGGATTGACCTAAAAAGTGGCTATCATCAAATAAGGATAGTTGATCAAGACATTGTAAAGACCGCATTTCGTACTACATTTGGTCTTTACGAATACATTGTCATGCCTTTTGGCTTGACTAATGCACCAGCCACATTCAACCGCTTGATGGAGAAGCTGTTCAGGCCTCATCGAACCTTCACTGGAGTGTTCTTTGATGATATTATCATCTACTCTAATTCATTGGAGGAACACAAGCAACACCTCCAGGTAATATTTCAAGTTTTAAGAGAGAATAAACTTTATGTTAATCGAAAGAAAAGTGAATTTTTCTTGCAAGAGATTCAATATTTAGGTCACATTATCTCTCAAGATGGAATCCAAATGGATCCATCCAAGTTAGAGGTAATAAAAGGATGGCCTAAACCAAGGAATCTTCATGAACTAAGAAGCTTTATAGGTATGTGTGCATACTATAGACGCTTCATAGAAAAGTTCTCACAAATTGCGGGACCATTACATGACCTAACAAAGAAAAATGTTAGGTATACGTGGTCTGCTAAGGAGAACAATGCTTTCGAAAAGCTTAAAGAAAAGCTTATCTCTCAACCTGTGCTTACACTACCGGATCTCTCAAAACCATTTGAGGTCCAATGTGATGCTTGTGGTGATTGCCTTGGGGCTGTTCTGCTCCAAGAAGGGCACGCCATAGGCTATGAGAGTCGAAGGCTCGACCCTGTTGAGCAAGCTCTAGGCATATACGAAAAAGAACTCCTTGCAGTTCTACATGCCTTAGACTCATGGAAGCACTATTTATTGGGGACTCCTTTCATTCTGCGAACGGATCACCAAAGTCTTAAGTACTTCATGACGCAGACCAAGCTCTCCGACAAACAAATGAGGTGGGCAAATTTCCTTTCGCAATTTCATTTTCATATTGCTCACATTGCTGGCAAGCATAATCAAGTAGCCGATGCACTCTCAAGACGACCGAGAGTGAATGCGGTTTCCATAGCAACTCACAATGATCTATCTTTAATGATAGATGAGTATGCTATTGATCCCGATTTTAGAGATGTGATTTCAGCCCTTGCATTAGGGAAGAAAGAAGAACCATTTACTTTACAAGATGGTTATCTTCTCTATGGCAATAGACTATGCGTTACTAACTCACTACGTGAGAAAGTAATGTATGAATCTCATGCTCCCCCATATGTGGGGCATAGAGGGATTCAGTCTACCCTAAAGGGAATTGAAACATATTTCTATTGGCCTACCATGAAAGTGAACATACATGAGTATGTTTCCAAATGTGTGGTATGTCAAAAGACAAAATTTGATAGAGGGAAGCAACTTGGATTGCTTCAACCCTTGCCAATCCCTAATTCACCGTGGGAGAGCATATCCATGGATTTTATCTTTGGATTGCCTAAGTCTATCCATGGGAATACGGGAATATGGACGATAGTAGACAGGTTCAGTAAACAAGCTCATTTTATACCTGTCAAAAAGACTATCAAAGCCCATCAAATGGCAACCCTCTTCATTTCACAAATTTTCAAGTACCATGGCTTGCCAATGTCCATAGTGTCGGATAGAGATCCTAGAATGACCAGTAATTTCTGGAAGGGTCTCTTTGAGAATTTAGGAACAAGGCTAAACTTCTCTTCGGCCTATCATCCACAAACTGATGGCCAAAGTGAAATAGCTAACCTAACTATTCTCGATCTACTAAAAGCCTATGTAACGGAAGTAGATCAAAGATCCCAATGGGAGAAGTACTTACCCTTAGTAGAGTATGCTTACAATAACACTGTACATACTTCTACAGGAAAAGCACCTTTCGAGGTAATTGAGGGAAGATCAAAAAGTCCCTTGCTACTTAAGGTACATGGGAAGATCTTCGCTGCAGATGAGTATAGCCGAGACCTACAAGAATCTTTCCAAAAGATTAAGGATGCTATCTCTATCTCACAGCAAAGGCAAAAGGCTGCTGCTGACAAGCACAGAAGAGCCCAAGCCTTTAAAGAAAACGATTGGGTCTTGTTAAAGTTTCCCAAGGCTCGATTAAGGCACACGACGGGCAAGAATCCTACGGGCCACCAAAAGTACTATGCTAAACTAGCAAAAAGGTACTATGGTCCCTTCCAGATTCTTAGGCCAATCAATGAGATGGCCTATCAACTTAAGTTGCCCAATCATTGGCTCATACACAATGCTTTTCACGTGAGCCTCTTAAAGCCTTACAAAGGAGAGCCACCTCAAGAACCAACCATTGAAGACCCACCGGAGATCGAGGACCACGAGGAGGTGCTGCAGCCCGAGTCCATTCTCCGACATGAAGACAAGGTATTAAGAGGCGGTAAGACTATCAGACGATATCTTATTAAGTTTAAGAATTATCCTTTTGAAGATGCTAGATGGATGCAAGGCATACAATTAAAGGATAACCTAAACCTTGTCAATGCTTACAATGTTTCCCAAGAGTAAGCAAATGTACAAAATGATAAAAATGAACAAAAATTTTTGTCTTATAAGACTCTCTTTTTCTTTATTTGTGCACAAAAATGAAGTAGTATGCATGCTTAGATCAAGTTTGTGGGGACGACGTCTCCCAAACACCAAGTAGAACTTGTCACTCTACTATGGAAGACTGATAGGACTAATGTGCAGACATGCTTGCGGCAGCCTCAGGCTCTCAAGCGCCAAATGGACTAGTCATCCATTATGGAATGATGTCGTAGGGTAACATAGGGATCCTCTACCCGCTAAGAAAAGGACTCATGCATATGCTTTATCTTCTCTACACCATAGTCGAGGACGACTATGATTTCAAGAGAGAGGTAATGTCATAATAATCAATATCTAATTCTCCTAAATGATTTTCTCATATTAAACTGATCATTTAATGTGGGGAAGTGCCAAGGGAGAAAAAGCTAGAATATTGGTTAAGTTAGCAGACCGGCCACAGTAGGGATCCAAAGGAGGGAAAATAGGGATCCAAAGGGGGGGCCATCTGTAAAAGAGCCGTGTGAAACAATGGGCCAAAAAGACCCTAAGGTTCAGCCCATTAAGACTTCCAAAATGCTAAGGTTCCAAAATTCAAAGGTTGTGTCCAAAGGTCAACCCTAGGGAAAATTGGATGCTTTGTGTGTGCCCTAAAAGTCTTTCTACATCCCTACATGGGAGGGGGCGAGCCCCAAAGCTAGGGGATGAGAGAGAAAGCCACACACACACACACACACAGGCTCCCTTTACACAAAGGGAATGAGGGACACATGTCAGCTCCCTAGGCCAGATGCCCACAAGGTGTGCCCAATTCCTATTGGAAGACCCTTGAAGTGGACCAATGAGAATTAAGCTAGAGTAAATCTAGTTTAATTAACTTAAAAACATTTAATAAAAGAAACCAATGAGAATTAAGTCTCCTAGAAGACTATTGGGCAGTCTCCCAAGGGGTCCAATGAGCATTCAGGAGCCCCATGGCTTGCCTGATTCCTATTGGCCAGGAGGCAAAGGGGTCCAATGAGAGTTTAGTTTAATTATTTAATTACCTAAAGCTCTCACAAAAGGGGAAAGGGGGACACATGTCTAAAGGCTATCACTTATGCTGCTTAATTCCTATTGGCTTGACCTGGGGAGGTCCAATGAGGCAAAGGCCAGACTTATTTAGCAGCTAGGGCTCGCCCAAGAGAGAGGGGGGGCTGATTTTTGCTTGGCATTGACACACACACTCTCACACTTGACCATGTGTGAAGGGAAAATACTCTATCTCCTCCCAAGCTTTAATGGAGAGCTCATCACCTACTCCAAGCTTGTGAGATAGAAGCCTACATCAACACTCTCTTGGCATGTGGATGCAAATCCAACCAAGAGCCAAGCTTCAATGCATGCTCATCTTCTCTACCAAGCTAATTACTAAGCTAAGCTATGCTAATATGAGTGATTATGTGAGGAGATGTACTTCTTTCTCGTAAGTTACTTCTTTTTCCTCTCAATCTACTCTCATACCCTGCTAGCTCTCACCATCTTCGAAGGTGTGTGAGGTCTTGGGTCTGAGAACGGGGATAATTCAAGTTGTGTTTGATTAAGTGTTTTGCTTGGTGTATGAAGCTTCCATCTTCATTGCACTAGCTAGTATTGAAGGAACACAAAGAATTGTATTGTACAATGTCTCTCTTGATGGGAGAAACCATAATACAAAGCCTTTTGGAGGGGGGACCGGCTCCATGCAAATCCGGTCCTCAACTGTTGTCAATAGCTTAATTGCTCTCTCTCTCTTTTGAAAGTATTGTCGATGCTATCTAACTAGGTGTTATGCTTTTTGTTGCTCTCTCCACCCAAGCACTCTTGTAATTCTCATTAGGAATCAACTCTAATGAAATGCTCACTATGTTCATGCTAATTTCCGCTACACATAAGATTTTAGGCCATTGAATGTTACAACGCTTCATATGCGTCATAAGCTTTTGTAGGCTACATGCTAAGTACATAAGTGGCACACATGATAGCCTCAAGCCAAAACGAATGTGGCAAAGCTTCACTTTTGACCATACATAAGTACATAAGTGGCACACATGATAGCCTCAAGCCAAAAAGAATGTGGCAAAGCTTGACTTTTGACCATACATAAGTACATAAGTTGCACACATGATAGCCTCAAGCCAAAACGAATGTGGCAAAGCTTGACTTTTGACCATACATCGTGCTATTTCTGTGAATGATATGTTTTTCCTCTCAGAAACACCATTTTGTTGAGGTGTATATGACACTATACATTGGTGTTTTATCCCACGACCGGCCAGAAATGCATTAAATTCATGAGACATATACTCCCCCCCTTGATCGGAAAGGAGGGTGCCCATAGTACATTTAGAGACATTTTCAGCCATAGCCAAAAATTGCTTGAAGCACAAAAACACTTCGGACTTAGCTTTAAGCAGATACCCCCATGCATGCCTCGAGTAATCATCAATGAAAGTCACGAAGTAAAGGTGATTGCCCAAGGACAGAGTTTGCATGGGCCCACAAACATCACTATGCACAAGCTGCAACCTGCAACTTGCATGTAGCCCTAACTGCACCATCCTTTGGAAACTTCGAATGCTGCATCTTACCCAAAATATAGCCTTCACAGGTGCTTCAAGAGGCGGCAAAGAAGCAACCATATCAGATTTTTGCAAACGCAGCAAACTGGAAAAATTCAGATGCCCACCAAAACGTGCATGCCAAAGTTTTTCATCTGAAACAGCCTTTGAATCCACAACTGCATTTGCAAAATTCTACCTCCACTTGTCATACAAAGTGCTTATACAACCCACGTCATAAAATGCTAGATGCAACAATTTTATCACCAAAACTGAGATCATGAATTGTACATCTGTCATCCACAAATTTGACAACAAGACCAAGTCTAGCAAGTGAAGATATAGACAAAAGATTCTTTTTTATCCCATATACATAAAGTGCGTCAACAAGTGTGAAAGAGCTGCCATTCGCAACAATTAGCACAATCTTTCCGACTCCCTTGAACGAATAAGAGGCATTGTTGGCACAAGTGACTAAATTCCCACGAGGGACATCCTCAAGAGAGGAAAACAAGTCATGGTGAGAGGTAATGTACTTTGTAGCACCACTGCCAAAATACCACACATTAGCATGTGCAGCAATTGATATACATGCATCATGGACAAAAGGATCATAATTGAACTCTGCATAAAAAGCCCATTCTACATCTACATCAACATCACAATCTCCTTTCACAGAAGACTCTACAATTGCTGCAATTGTAGTGGAATCAACCTCTTTCTTCTTAGCCTCTTTTGCCTTCAATTTCAAACACTGCTTGCTTGATCAAGTGATTATTAGCTTTACAATAATGGCAACACATCTTCTTTTTTCCCTTTTCACCAAAATTCCTAGACTAGGTGTTGCCAACAGAAGCATTGGGAACATGTGGATTTGCGGGGGATTTGCCACTCGTCGAAGAATCATGAGAAGTGGCTACATTGATGTTACCACTTTTCCTCTGAGCAACAATTAAAGTTTGTTCAACTATACACTTCTTGAAAGTGACTCTTGCAGCAGCAATGTGCATAATGCATCAAACTTGACAACTTATGGATTTCCTTGGGTCATAAGTCTCCAAGTACTAGCAAAAGTTTGGTAAGAATCTGGCAAAGCATCAAGAATAGTTTGCATAAGGGAACTGTTAGAAATGACTTCGCTTGCAAAAATAAGTTGCTCATTTATATCCTTGATACCAACAAGGAAAGTGTCCATTTCATCCTCCTCATACATAATCTTTGACTCCAACTCTTTACGCAATAATGCAATTTTAGCCTCATTGCGACTTGCATAAAGACCAACCATAATATCCCAAGCCTATTTTGCAGATTTACCTAATCGAATTTGAGAAGTAATAGTGTGCTTCATAGATAATGCAATCAATGCATGAGCCTGCACATTTCTTACATCCCAACGAGCCTGCTCAGTTGCAGGCAGAAGAGCTCTAGTAGCAACAATCCTGCCACCAAAACCTGCAACGTCCTCAACATTGCTTATATCCATAGAACCAGGACGTACATCAATGCCCTGCATAAGATTCCAAATGCCCTTTGACACAAGGACATGTTGCATCATGTAAGCCCACACTGGGTAATTGTCCCCGTCCAGTCTATCATCAACATTAAACATCTTGAATACATTTGTGTTGTTGTCAGCCATGGTGAATGCTTGCACCTGATGTGAAAACTGCCCGAAAAGAGGAGAAAAGAAGTGGGACTAATGCGTGCTATATAGCACAACCCGAAGAAGATTGTAAGGGACCTGTTATGAAAAAAACGACACTGAAAGAAATTTTGCACAAAAGGACAAAATTGCCTATGCAGTACTGCTCGTAGTGGAAACGAGTCCGAATGGAAAATCTGACGCTCACCAAAGCTCACTGAAATCTGAGAAAGTGAGCAAGTGTGTGATGGCGATGTTGGCGACGAAGCCCGAGATGATGCAACCTGGTCTAATACCAATTGTTGGAAATAGGGTTACAAGGAAACACACGCAACTTGGAGAAGACGAAGGAAGCTCAAGGCACACAACATGGAGTAGTATTACTTGGTGTGCAATAGAAAGATAAGATAGCCCTAGAGTGATGGGTGTACATACAATGCACGGGGGGGAAAACCTCCTAGAGGGCAGAAATGCCCCGACGGTCCTAAATGTGTTCACACACATCACTACCACATGTATATGTTAACAATTTTACTCTTCCCAGAGAGCACATCAATGCGTGAGAGGGGATATGATTTGTAAAAAGGGAAGGAGGGAGGGCGTTTAAGTAGGGTGAAGGGAACACATTCCAAGAAAAAAGGAGGGAAAAGGGACGAGGGAGATTGTCTACGATACCATACAGAAGCAAATGATGGTCGAGACCAATTATTTGATTGATCTTAGACAATTTGCAATTTTGTATGAGAGCTAGAGTAGTGATGCCTTGGGAAAGTTGTTTTTGTTAGAGAGATGCTCGTCTTGGTATCTTCTCTTGGCTTTTGTAGCGGAGGACAAGTGGGTTCCTCCTCCCTCTCTTACAATTTGGATGTGCAAGGGATAAACATCTTATTTTGGAGTACCACATTTAGATATGATGGAATGGATGCGGATAATTTGGAGGCACAACATTGGAGTTTTTTAGTCCCTTGGCTTCTATGAGCTTTTAAAGGAGGTTTCTTACAACATATACTTTTTATGATATTGGTAGTCTATTGGCCAGAGGTGGAGAGAGCCTTTGGTAGATTTGTGTAGGCTTCCCACACCCATTCAGAGTTTCTTCACCACTTTCATGATCAAGTATCTTATCATTTGATGTATTTTTGTGGTTGTATGGGTATTTTTCTCCATGGTCTCGTTGTATATGTTTCAGGTTTTTTCCATATATCTTGTATATGGACCTTCGATTGACTTTTATGTAATGCAAAGGGTCTTAAGCCCCACTTTTAGAGAGAGAGAGAGAGAGAGAGAGAGAGAGAGAGAGAGAGAGAGAGAGAGAGAGAGAGAGAGAGAGAGAGAGAGAGAGAGAGAGAGAGAGAAGGAGCAGAAGAAGAAGGAGGATAACTTTTTTTTTTGTTGTGGGAACAAACCCAATTGACTTGAAAGGTTTCTCTCGATGAGTCTTGAAACTCAAGATTGGTATGCAAGATGGAAATGGGACAGTCAATCCACCACAACTTGTTGCATAGAAGCATGCTTAGCCATCTCAAAAGTTGAGGGATTCTTTAATAACATGGACCCCCAACATAACGCGACGAGAACATGCAAGGTGATTAGGCAATTGGTGCTCATGCCATTTTGTTTCTCGCTCTGGCTAGCATAATTTGTGAACCCAAAGTCAAATGCATCATGTATAACACCACCTCTCGGTTTGGGGCCCTAATTAATTAGCTTGCATCCATCATTCCCCCCTTGATCCTTTGTTCCCCTCTGTGTATCAATTGGAGTTTGTGCCATAGTCAAATTTGTTGCGCTTGGGGCTAACATAATTTGGCCTAAGCCAAATGCATCGTGGATAACACCTCTCCGTTTGAGGTCCTAATCCATTAGCTTGTTGCATCCATCATTCCCCCCTTGATCCTTTGTTCCCCTCCATTCTACTGCTAAGAGTAGTGGCAAAATGGATGACGTGGCACGGCAAAACAGCAAAAGTCGTCCTGTCTCTCCACCGTTCACAACAATTACACTTCTCATCATCAGCAAAGCAAGCACCAGGTTCGCTTTCTGTCTCATCGGGTTTTTCCTTGCAGCTCTCTTCCGCTTGACAGGAATTTCTATTTTCCCATTCATTTTGCGATTCTAAGTTGAGACCTCGTTGGGCTTGGCACAGACATGGGTCCCAAAAACTCAACAGCAACGTGTGCTAGTGCCCTCCCACCAAGGGACCTCTCCTGGATTGATCGCATGTACATGAAGTTCGAGACCATGTGCGTTGAAGTGGACAAGAACCCTTCATTACTTTTACAGGCAATTTTTTCGCACTTCTGGGGCCTGCTCTTTTACTCTGGTATCGACTGGCTGCAATAAAAGGTGGAAATGTTTCTCGTGTTTGTTTTTACTGTAGGAAACCTCAAAGTATGTGGAAAGTCAAGTAAATGCAGTGGGTGTCAATGTGAAGAAGCTTTGTACTGAGCTTATTCAGGATTTGATTTCAACACCCATGCTATCTCCCGAAGGAGTCGATAAGAAGCTAGAGTGTGCGTTGCACTGCAAGTGCCACTGCATGGATTTGGAGAAACCCAAGCTTATTGGCACCGATGCAGCAGGTAAGGGAAGCATCACAAAAGAAGGAGTTAGAATTCTTCAAGACAATCTTTTTTACTTCATTGCTCATCTATTTTTGTGTTATACACTATTCATTCTCATGTGTTCTGTTACTCGAGCTTATGCAAAAGAAATTGACGATTGGGAATTACATGCAACAGGCATTGACAATGGAGATGATACCTTTGATAATACTGTTTACCAGAAAGAAGATATGATGAAGGAGGAAGGCAGTCAGGTAGAAATGCCAAACATTGTGGAGAAGGGAGGTAGCAAGGTAGAAGTGAAAAATATAGATGTTGCTAGGGAACCCCAGAATCCTAAAATTTTTGAAGTGTGCGGCCCAGACCTCAACAACACTCATGGGAAAGATGACATCAATAAAGGACGAAAGCTGTCTACTCTCATTAGGCAACTTGAAATCGAGGATATTGGAGGCTACAAGAGTTGTGAAGAGGAGCTAGACCTTGCCAAAGGCTTCAAAAGTGTACAGCAAGAAGAATTCAAAGGTAACTGCAAGAGCACGGTTGCTGGAGAAAACAAGTCTACAAGTGAAGTGAGTGTGAGGGGGATCATGGAGACAGCAGTTAGCAGAAGCGAAGCAGTCTTTGCAGAACACACAAGCCGACTGAAGGCAGATGACAACAAAGAACGTGTTGGTGCTAATGTTTCAAATGCAACATATGTCAAAGGTTACACAAACACTTTTTTGGGAAGCCAAAACGACAAATTGAAACCAGAATTTCTTCAGGAAATGCGGGCAAGAAGTGCAGAAGACCTTTGCAAGAGGCCAGTGTCAGATGCTGACTTCCCAAATGTTCTCATTGGAGAAAGAGAGTTGCTTTTGAATACTCATGCTTGCTATGCAAAGTCTACTTTGATTGCAGAAGATTTGCAGGCAGAGGAAGTGAAAGATTCCATTAGAACAGATGGCAGTTTTCAGTCTTTGTGCACCTATGATCTGAAGGTTTGTGCTCTCTAGCATTTACAGTCCTATTTTGCCTCAACTATTGCATTGTCTGTTTCCTCCCGTGTCTTGCTTACTACTTATTTTGCGTGGATCTGTATTCCACTTTTTTAAAAGCTGGTACTAGAGCAAATAATTTGAAGGTGACTGCTTGAACTTCGAGAACTGTCCACTTGCACAGAATTTTATTTTTTGGAAGATGCTGACAATTGAGTCTGAGTACATCTACGATTGTGATTAAATTTGGAGCTCATTACAGTCAAGACCTCTAGACACAAACAGGAACAGGTGAGACCTTTCCTTGCATAGGCCTTAGATTTGGAAGAATGGAGAAAAACTCCTTTCAAGTCCCTCTGAGTTGGCGGGTTACTGTTGTGGCAAGTTTTGTCTTTCTTGAAAATATCATGCTATTCTCCACACCATTTAGTTTGTTTGTTTGTTTTTGTTTTTTCTTTTCTTTTCTTGTGTCCCTTGCTTTTATAGTTTTATGAGTGCTTTATTCCCTCTTATAATTTGTGAGTTCAGACTATTCTGAACTTATGAAGGTAAATCGTTTTTGCCTTTCAGGTCATAACCATTAGTATCTCAGCTGTTATGAGAGAATGTGACAATTTTGGCTTCTTGGCACAGACTTCTGCTGCAGCTCTTCCTGTGTAATGAAGTTTGTCCTGAGCTTAGCTCTTTCTTGGGGTCCTGAGCCCATATGCACTTTTACAAAAAAGTAAATCACTTTCCAATTGGGTTACTCGAGAAGCAGGTGTTCTGAACTTTAAATTTCCTAGTGGCATGATTAGCCATCGGTTATCTATTTACTGCTGTTTTCCAGGCTTCATAGCTAGTACTGGTGCAAGTAGATGATTCATTATGACTGCTTATCATAACTGCCAAGCACACTCACAGTACTTCTCATGAATGGCCTCACCTCATCATCAAGCCCACCAGCATGTTGTGGTTGCAATTTTAGCTTCCACACAAATGTAATAACTTGTGATTTCATCTAGTTTTAAGTCAAACAATGATGGGCAGTGAAATGACATATTTCAAAAAATTTCCCTGGTGTGTCAAAGACCTGTTTCTGGAAGTCCATTGACCTTGCAATATGTAATTCAAACTTACTGTTGTGTTTTCAGTCAACCACAAGCGGCCTTTGATTGAAGCTTTTTGTGTCTTTTCTGCACAGGATGACGAACCAATAACCATGTCGGAGTTCTTCAATAAGGAGGATGTCCATGATGAAGAACAGTCGGCGCATTGGTTTGTTGGTGAAGATCTCAGAAAGGCTCTCCAACCAGATATTTTCAGTGTTGAGAAATCTCGATATGGAGAGAGCTTTGTTAATGAGTTTGACTTGGATTGGGAGCTGCTGTGAAATTTGACACAGGACCCGAAATGGAGTCGTCAAATAACAAGGGAGAATACTGAAACCCAAGTAACAAAGGTTTCATTCCTTTCCTGTATGTGTTGTGTCAGGAAGGCGGCAGTCAGTGCCTGACTTATGTCTCTTTTACATGAAAGATTACTGAATAATATAATGCCAGGCTTTGTACAGTACTCTGTTTGATGACTGTAAATACTTACATCTATAAAGTTGATCAAAATGATCAAGGGAGCATGTTCGCCCGGAAGTTGTATAAATTTATAAGTTATCAAGCATTTTTAAACTGCATGCTCCACCCCCCCCCCCCCCCCCCCCCCCCCGCGCCCCCGCCCCAACCACCCAAAAAGAAAAGGACAAAAGAAAAAAACGAATACCCCTCTATTGGGGAAATTAGTGCTGATTTCTGTCACTGGAAAACACCTGGTGATGCTCAAAATGAGCCTGTCTCAAGAGCATACCCAAAGGTCATATGTGAAAAATGGTAAGAAGTGTTACAACTGAGCAATATGGCTATAAACAGGAGAAAGCATATGTAAAAAGTGGCCTGACTGCCTACAGAAGGAGAGATGAGGGACTCCTAGCAAACTCTGGAAGATCAGCACCTTGAATCCTCTGAACAAGTGACTCCATTGGTGATATGAAGGACCAGCAAGGCCTGCTAGAAGGTTTAGTTAGAAATACAATGTGCAGCTGTATACGAGGATGAGTGTGGAGAAGCCATGCCAAGAACCTTGTAGAGTTATTACAAGAAGGTAAATGTAGAAGAAACCAAAGCTACTGTGGAGCACAACGAGGAGGACAGGTCAGTCCACTTGCTCAAATGATGCTCTTCTGAAAACAACAGCGAACTGCCACTAAGGCAAATTTTTTTGGTGGAGGTGGAACGTCGGGCAAGGCATTGCACAGGACATGGTGCTTCATGCCACCACTTGAGGGATGATTGGTTCTCCCAGCTCCGTCTGAAAGAACAGGTCTCGAGTTCAAGTCTCATCAGGTAGATCTTGAGGTCTCTTGGATTGTTCCTACGACGTTAAACCCCCCCCCCCCCCCTTTCCCAACTCATGGAATATTTATTATCATGTTTGGAGAAGGACCTTCATTAGTTCCCATGAGCATAAAAGTACGGTGCATCTCTAAAGCTGCAAGGCAATGTGATTGTTCTCTGTGATTAGCTTATATTAGTAGTAATTGTTTTTATGATGGTCTCTCTTGGAGTGTAAGAGATTTTGCTCATTAAAAAGGGGGAAATCTCTCTCTCTCTCTCTCTCTCTCTCTCAACCTGCAGGCCCTCCCCCCTCACGCGTAACCTGCAGCCCGCCCCTCGCATAACCTGCAGCACACCCCCCCTCCTTTTGTGTGTAACCTGCAGCCCCCTCCCCATCGAATAATCTGCAGGCAGTGTGCAACCCACAGCGCGCCCCCCCACTGCCCAGAAACCCCCCCCCCCCCCCCCCCCCCTCTTCCCCGCAGGTACAGGTTTTTGAGAAAACAGAGTTTGAAAATGGTTTTTTTTTTCAGCTTTGCAAAAAATAGAAATTGCAAGCAGAATTTACCGAAAATTAAAAAATACGGAAATTGCAAAGTTTACAGAAATTGCAGAATTGGCAGTTGCACAAAGCGGGACTTTGTCTTGCAGAAATTGCAGGAAGTGCAAATGTATGCCGTGTATGCTTAAAGTGGAAGGACATGTATGCATAATGTGGTGCATGTAATGTGGTCTCCTACTACCATCGCAAATTTCCGTCTCGTTTTTTACGGCGACTAAGCATGAGGAAACAGAATGATAAGCTCGACCCCTTAGTGGATGCAGTTCAAAAGTGCAAAGAAGAAATGAACGAAACCATTAACAAGATCAACCGCAACTTATTGGGCACAATAAAAATTCTTGACGAACGCGTGTTGGCCCAAGAAAGCAAGATAACTACACTGGGAGATCGTATGATGGCCCAAGACGAAGAGATTGCGGTCGCCGTAAAAAACGAGGGAAATTTGCAACGGTAGTAGGAGACCACACTACATGCATCACATTATGCATGAGGAAACAGAATAATAAGCTCGACCCCTTAGTGGATGCAGTTCAAAAGTGCAAAGAAGAAATGAGTGAAACCATTAACAAGATCAACTGCAACTTATTGGGCACAATAAAAATGCCCGACGAATGTGTGTTGGCCCAAGAAAGCAAGATAACTACATTGAGAGATCGTGTGACGGCCCAAAACGAAGAGATTGCGTCACTCAAGAGGGAGCTCGTTGAGGCACGATCACGAAATACACTTGAAGAAGGAGAATTGCAACCTTCAGGAATAGAAGAGCTCAATACGTCAAAAGAGCAAGTGCGAGCCATCAAAGAGGGGGAAGAGAAGCACAAAGAAATGACGACCTCTTGGGTAGACGTTATTACAAAGACTCAACAGAAGGCAGATGAGGCCGAGAAATGGATTGAGGTTGCCAAGAAAGGGAAAAGCAAGGAAACAACAACGTCCACACCCACCATAATTAACCTGACACTAGAAGAGGAGCAAAGAAGGCGTGTGTGCTCTCTACACGTGAGAATTTGCGGCCTTAAAGACAAAGATAATGTGGACGAAGAGGTAAAAGAACTCATGGCTTTGATGGGGGTTCATGAGCCGATGCACTTAAGAGCTTGGAGAGTGGGCAACAAGAAAAATGGGAGCAAGGGGCAAACCTTGAAAGAAAGGACACTTATCCTTCGTTTTTCCTCCATGGAAGCGAAGAAGGACTTTTTGAAGAAGAGACCAATTCTTAAGAAAACGGGCATCTTTCTCGGGGATGATCTTACCCTCTCACAGATCGCTCATATGCAGGAGGTTAATGCCAGAGATTAGAGCGGCAAGGAAAAAAGTAAGATTGCTTTTTACCGAGTTGGAAGAGGTGATATTGGAGCCATTCTCCACATGACGGTGTGAGACCTATGGGACCACACTCAAAGTTGCTACCTGGAATTGTAATGGATCTATGTGTCTTGATGTGGGTGCTTTTGAGGAACGTTTTAGTGGGAGAGACATCATCTTCTATTTGAGACACATCAAGTGTAACAAACTTGGACACTCCAAGTCAAGATTCTATCGCGACATTATGCCCTCCCTCGGTGGTTTCTCCTCCATTCATCACACAGACCACCATGAGATTGTTCTAGTCGAGTTGTCACTATAGTGGCTCTCACCCTTACATTGAGCTTGTACACCCCACGTGATAGGCTATTTTGGCATCCGTTGGGGATTATATTGTACTCAGTAATATTCAGTCCTGATTTTTCCACAAAAAAAAAGAAAAAAAAAGAAGAAGATTCTACCGCGACACAGCAGAGATGCACTTCGAAACCGTTCACAGTTCACGATGGATTCGACACGGTCCGGCGGAGTTCTGTGTCTAGAGATATTGGCCCCAAAGACTAGCGCCCTTTTCGGTATTTCTTTTTGTATTAATCTGCAACTCAAAAGTACAAGGAGTGGGAGGGGTCTCACTCTCAGACTCTGCGTCGAGATGCTCTGCAGAGTGGGAGCCTTGTCCACTTATTTATAAGTTTACAAGGGATGCTAAAAGCAGAGCCCCAAAAGCAGTCATATTTCAAAAGCCTTTTTAAATAAAGCAAATAGTTCCAAAAGCTTCAAAACTGCCAAAAATCAGCATTGTGTAAAATCTGCCCAGCTTTCGCTTAGAGAAAAGCTGTCCGTACAGCGTCGCAAGTTGCACCGCAAAATGCGGAATTTTGTACAACATGCCACGTCAGCACTCAGTGCCAGCACTCAGCGAGAAATCCGGAAGTCTACCATGTCACTGCCATGTCAATGGTTTGTGACATAACCCCCTCTTGAAAGTATTGTAATCGCCCTCGATTACGCGTGTAAAACAGATAGAAGCCATAAACTGTCTTAGCAGACACTGACTGTTAGTACTGACACACTAGGAAAACACATCTAGCACATGTACCAATTGATAGTCACATCACAAGACATCACTTGACATCACATGAACAAATCACATTCACAATTTATACGGATCTTAGATCATGATTAATTGGCAATGTTTAGCAATCGCATCTAGATCCACTCGGGACCTCATACATGCCCGATTAACTAATCCTTATTGCAATCAAGTCTATCGAGATCTTTCAGACCGAAATGTTGCAGTCATTTCGTTTATCAGTTCCTGTACTTAGACAAGTCAAGAACAAATCAATATCATATTATCGGGAATTCCATTTCATAAAGTCATAGAGCAGAATACTGTCAGCTCACAGTATCCCCGAAACTCAAAAGAGACATTAGTGACTTTAGTATCAAAAATCGGGGCAATCTGTTGACAAAGGAGTGCAGCGAATCCCCTCTTGTGCATACCCACTGCACCAAAATTCCGCCCAGCTGAGTTCGGGGTTTAATTCGGAATAGACTATACTAAACCAAATGCTTCAAGGTAAAGGTGCACAATCTGAGGAGTATGTGGCAGGTCCTCCTGCTTCATCCACTTCGCATCCAATGCGGGATAGCTCTTGAATTTAACCAAGAACCGCCTTATCATTTTACCTTTTACCTTTTACCTTTCTTTCTTTATGTGCCAAAATCTGTTCTGGCAAAAAGGTCTTTCACTTGGTTCATAATCTCTTCATTCTGGGCTCAGCTCACATGGTAAGGTGGCCGGTTCGGTGGTGTGCTTTTAGATACCAAATCAATGGTATGATCCTCAGGACGAGCTGTTGCCAACTCGCCTGGCAGCCCCTCGAAAAGCAATCAGCATGAGTGTGGTGAAAATCTTGGCGTTCTTTTTCTAGATTAGACATATTTGTCCTATGGTCATCATTCAACTCTTTGAAAAAGATCGAGTAAACAAACAGATTGGATTTCATTAATTTTGAAACGGCCGAAGCCGATACAATAGGGACTGACTTGCCCTTAAGTTTTACATTAAGTACAATGGTTCGGCCCTTTTCTGTAGTCAAAGTCGCTTTTCTCGCCCGATAGTCGACCATGGTGTTGTTCTTATGGTACCAGGGAATTCCCAGGAGGACATCACAACCTTCCAAGGGCATTATGTAGAAGTCCTCGTGCCCCAAATACCCCTGACAATGCAATTGAAGTTTGCCAATGACAGGTGTAATGGCTACGTCCCTGTCGGGTGCCGCTAGAACTGCCTCTGCTAGTGGTCCCATTCCATCGGGTGTAATTTTGAGCCGCGCCGCCAATTCAGGTGAAATGAAGTTTGCCTTGGCTCCTCCATAAGAAAATCAGGGCTTCTTGATCTTTCACTTTGCCCCAAGCTCGACAAAGTTCTGTACTCTCATCAGTCGTGCTTCGGTCTGTACCCATGCCATCTGGAACCAGTCGTGCTTTCATCTTGCCTTTCCGTCCACGTTCCTCAGCTGCTTTTGAACTCTTTGGCCTTTCTTCATCTTGTTCTTTCTATGCCTTTTTAGGGCACTTCGCGGAGATGTGTCCTTGTTCCCCGCATCCAAAACACTTCCCCTCTTTAATGTAGTTGGCTCTCTCCCGAGGAGTGAGCCGGGGTCGTGCATCCTTATCTTTCTGATCATGGGGGACTCTTCTTCTTTCTACTTCCATTTTTAGAAGTCTGTTCTGTTTTCTATGTCTTGATCTCATCTGTGGGGTAAGTCAAACTGCCTGAGTGTATGGCAAAGCCCCATTTCGCTTCTTGTTCAATAGAAGAGTGGACCACCACGTTCGAGCATTTCCCTTGAAGTAAGAGGTAGCCCTCCGAATCTTGGAGTACTATGTGTAATGCCCTCCAGAGAAAGCTATGTCAAACTGCTGTATGAAGGCCAAAGCCCTCGAAGCATCTCGAAATCCATAAAAAGTGTCAAATTTAATTGACTGTCTGTCACGAGGACGTGGCAGCTGATAACTATGTCATGAGGACGTGGCAACTGCTAACCTTAGTTGTTGGTTTCTTTCCAATGATTTTAGTTTTATTTTTTGAGACCCTCTTTTTGAAGTTGCAAATGGTCGGACGTTGTATAGCCAATGTGAACGGTAGTTTCAGCCGCAAATGGGAAGTTGATCGGCATTGGAATTCGTATAGTATGAGGATGTCTAGGCTCAATCCAAGGTCATGTAGGTCCCCCCGTCGCACTTAGCAAGTCGGTGAATACTATGAAGTGAACTCAATAAAGGCATAAAGTCAAGGTAGGATCACCGACTGAAAGTATCTAACTGTTGGGCCACATTGTACTTTTGGATGCGGTCCCAATGAGGATAGATGGTCAGAAGACAAGTGGGAGCCCAACGAAAGCATCTCCTAAAAATTAGGGAATTGCTATTTTTGGTCCGTGAAATGTGTCGTGTGTCACAAAGTGATGACGTGGCGGACAACAGAAACCCTAATTTTTGCCAGAAACCCTAATTTCCAGAAATCGCGAAGGCTTTTTTTGAAACGATGAGCGACGCGAATTTTGCTTTTTTTTATAAAAAAAAGAGAAAAGACTCTCTAAGAGAGAGATAGAACTGATGCTTTTTATTTTAAAAGCTTTTGGGGCTCTGCTTTTGGGCATCCCTTGTATCTTTAAATAAGTGGTGAGGGCTTCACTTCTCAGAGCATCTGGACGTAAAGTCTGAGAGTGAATCCCGACCCTTTGTCTTGTACTTTGAACTGATTAATATAAAAAGAAATACCGAAAGGGGCGCTAGTCTTTGGGGCCAATATCTCTAGCCACGGAACTCCGCCGGGCCAGTGCAAATCTATTGTGATCTGTGAATTGTTTTGAAGTGGTTATTTGGTGTTGTCGCGGTCGATTCTTGACTTGGAGTGTCCAAGTCTGCTACAGTGGTATCAGAGCACGGCCGATTTCTCTTCTACGGGAAATCCGATCCCCGATTTTTTTTTTCCGCGGCACCTATGGCTTCAGGCAATGATCAGTCGACTCCCTCTGCATCTGGAGATGCGGGCAGGGATCACAACAAAGATTCTGGCACGGAGTATGGCCCGCCTAGGCCTACTCAGGCGGAGCAGCAAGAGATGGAGCGTCGTCAATTGATTGGCGATGCAACAAAGATGATGCTCAATTTTGCCAAGGACCCAAAGATGGCAAAATATATGAACTAGACCTCTTTGGAAGAGGTACAGACAGAGTGGCAGAGAACCACAACACCACTCGCGAAACCCGCTCTCAAGAAATCTTCTGCCTCCAAGAAATATACGGAGAAGGAACTGGAGAACGTGGTTGATGCACGGATTGCTCAGCTTTTCGACGTGCAAAAGAAGGACAAAAAGCACGGCAAAAAGCAGAAGAAAGGCACTGACTTCCCGGGATATTTGGGTCGTCGGTCGACATTCGACAAGGCAAAGAAATTGAAGAAGCGCGTCAAGTTTGAAGGCCTACCCAGTTCTTCTTCTGACAGTTCTTCTAGCTCTTCAGACTCGAGCGAAGAAGACAGGAAAAGCAAAAAGCGAAGCAAGAAACAACGCTTCGGAAAGGGAAAGAAAAAGGCAAGGAAGTCTAAGTCTCGCCCAGTGAGTGACACTTCTATAGAGGACTCGTCTACGGACAGTTCAGACTTTGACAGCGGGAACTTTTATGCGAACAAGAAGAATCTTTACAAAGCCAACCAGTATGACTTTCTCGAAGATAAAAGTAAGAAAGTCCGAGAGTTTAAGGAAGGTGGCCAAGCACTTAAGTTTGATACTTTTTCGGGATACTCCGATGCTTCGAAGGCTTTGTCTTTTATACAACAGTTTGACATCGCTTTCGCGGAAGGACGCTATTTAGAGCACTCCAAGATTCGGAGAGCTGCCTCTTATTTTAAGGGGAATGCTCGCACTTGGTGGTCCACGCACATGGCTGAAATTCAAGAGGCTTTTTATTTCTTCTTGGTTGACTCAAGAGTTTAAGCGAGATATACGAGCTGCTTGGAACCATCTCCGGATGACGAAGAGTGATACAGTGAATTCTTACTGTGAAAGATTCTGGAACTCTTTTCTACCTGCCTCTTCATTCAAGAAGATCTCGTTCATAGAACAAATTGAGCGGTTTACATTGGGTCTACCTACAGAGATCCGAGACCACTACTTGGAACAGAAGTCAGCTTCTATTCAGGAGTTGATGAGTCATGCGAAGCGGGGCTTTGCAATTCACTCTGACAGTCTGACCTACCCCATAGATGAGGTTACGACAACGAACCGGATAGACTTCTGGGAATGAAAGTAGAAAAAGAAAGAGCAACCCAGAGAAAAAGGATGCACGACCCAGACTTACTCCTTAGGAGCGGACTCGCTACATCAAGGAGGGGAAGTGCTTTGGATGCGGGGAAACTGGACATATCTCCGCGAAGTGCCCTAAAAAGGCACAGAAAGAACAGAATGACAAGGACGACGAAAGGCCTGAGAGTTCGAGAGCAGCTGAGGACTGTGTACGAAAAGCAAGATGAAAACATGACTGGTTCCAGATTGTGTAGGTACTGATCCCGACACCATGGATGAGAGTACAGAACTTTGCCGAGCTTGGGGCAAAGTGAAAGATCAAGAGGCCCTGATTTTCTTTGATGGAGGAGCTAAGGCCAACTTCATTTCACCGGAATTGGCGGTGCGGCTCGAGATTACTTCCGATCGGATGGGACCACTTGCAGAGGCAGTTCTAGCGGCACCCGGCAGGGACGTAGCCATTACACCTGTCATTGGCAAACTTCGGTTGCATTGTCAGGGGTATTTGGGGCATGAGGACTTCTTCATAATGCCTTTGGAGGGTTGTGATGTTCTCTTAGGGATTCCCTGGTACCACAAGAACAACGCCGTGGTCGATTATCGGGAGAGAAAAGCGACTTTGACTACAGAAAAGGGTAGAACAATTGTACTTGATATTAAACTGAAGGGCGAGTCTGGCCCTATTGTATCGGCTTCGGCCATTTCAAAATTAATGAAATCCAATCTGTTTGTTTACTCGATCTTTATGAAAGAGTTGAGTGATGATGATAGGACAAATATGTCTAAACTTGATAAAGAACGCCAAGATTTTCTACACTCACGCCGATTGCTTCTCAGAAGGCCTGCCAGGAGAGTTACCACCTGCTCGATCTGAAGATCATACCATTGATCTGATACCTGGTAGTACACCACCGAACCGGCCACCCTACTGCGTGAGCCGAGCACAGAATGAAGAGATTATGAACCAAGTGAAAGACCTCTTGGAAAAGGGTCTTGTCCAGCCTAGTACTTCACCATATTGCTCTCCAGTGTTGTTGGTTTTGAAGAAAGACGGATCTTGGAGAATGTGCATCGATTATAGAGCTCTCAACAAAATCACCATCAAGAATAGATTTCCGATTCCTAGGATCGATGATATACTCGACAGGTTACAGGGATCCTCGTGCTTTAGCAGGATTGACTTGAAGAGTGGATATCATTAGATCAGGATAGCGCCGGAAGACGTCTACAAGACAGCTTTTCGGACGACTTTTGGGTTATTTGAGTTTTTGGTGATGCCTTTTGGCTTAACCAATGCTCCTGTGACATTTAACCGGATGATAGTAGGATTTTTCGAGAGTACAGGCTATTTGTTGGCACTTTCTTTGACGACATCATTGTTTTCTCCAAGAATGAGGCAGAACACAGAGATCATCTGCTTCAGGTCTTTCAGGCATTACGAGATCACAAGTTAGCGATTAATGCAAAGAAAAGTGAATATTTCCTACAAGAGATACACTTTTTGGGACACATTGTGTCAGCAGCAGGAGTGCAAATGGATCCAGCCAAGATAGAGACTATCTGTGATTGGCCCGACTTGAAGAATGTCCATGAAGTTAGAAGCTTCTTGGGACTGTGTTCGTACTACAGGCGGTTCATACGAAAGTTTGCAGAGGTTGCTTCCCCTTTGCATATCTTGACATAGAAAGGAGTACCTTTTTCGTGGGGACCCACAGAGGTGACTGCCTTTCAGACTTTGAAAGAGAAATTGACTACGGGACCTATTTTGACTTTGTCGGACTTGCAGAAGTCATTCGAAGTATATTGTGATGCTTGTGGTCGTAGTCTGGGTGCGGTCTTGATGCAAGAAGGCCATGTCATAGCTTACGAGAGCCGTTTGTTCTCTAGGCCGGAGATGACAGCACAGATTTATGAGAAAGAGCTTTTGGCGGTTATCCATGCTCTTACTCGGTGGCGGCATTATCTACTCGGAGCGGATTTCACTGTCTTTACAGACCATCAGAGTTTGCGCTACTTCTTGTCACAGAAGCAGCTTTCGGAAAAGCAGATGCGGTGGGCGAACATCTTGTCACAGTTCCACTTCCAGATTGTCCATGTGCAGGGACAGAAGAATGTGGTGGCAGATGCTTTGTCTCGAAAACCGTTGGTTCTGGCTATTTCCGCGATACATCATAGGAGCTTCGAGGATATGGTCAATCAGTATGCCACAGATACAAATTTTGCAGATATTTTCACACGGCTACGGGATGGGGAGACAGTAGCTGGATACTCCCTTCGGGAAGGCTACTTGATGAAAAAGACTATGTTGTGCGTTACACAGCCGTTGAGGGAGAAGGTTATGATTGAATGCCACTGTCCACCTTTTACGGGTCACCCCGGCATTGCTACCACCATGAAAGGGGTAGAGAGATATTTCTTTTGGCCGAGACTCAAGAAAGATGTGGAAGAGTTTGTACGTAGTTGCTTGGTATGCCAGAAGGTCAAGTTTGACAGGCATAAAGCACAGGGATTGTTACAGCCTTTACCCATACCCACCCGCCCCTGGGAAAGTATAGCGATGGATTTCATTTTTGATCTCCCGAGAACACAGAGTGGTCACGATGGTATCTGGACTGTTATGCCAGTTGCTTGGTATGCCAGAAGGTCAAGTTTGACAGGCATAAAGCACAGGGATTGTTACAGCCTTTACCCATACCCACCTGCCCCTGGGAAAGTATAGCGATGGATTTCATTTTTGATCTCCTGAGAACACAGAGTGGTCACGATGGTATCTGGACTGTTATTGACAGATTTAGCAAACAGGCTCATTTCATTCCAGTGAAGAAAACAGTCAAGCCGGATCACTTAGCGAGACTGTTTGTGGCCCAGATTTTCAGATTACATGGCATGCCTGAGACAATTGTCTCCGACAGAGACCCCAGATTTACAAGTTTGTTTTGGAAGCAATTTGGGAGAACATTGGCACGCGGTTGCAGTTCTCGTCATCGTTCCACCCGCAGACTGACAGGCAATCCGAGATTGCCAATTCAGTGGTTCTAGATTTATTGAAGTCTTATATCTCAGATCAGAAGACTCAATGGGAAAGATATTTACCTTTGGTGGAATTTGCCTACAATAACATGATACACTCTGTCGACGGGGAAGGGCCATTTGAGATTGTTGAAGGTGCTGCGAAGGTTCTACCCTTCCTGAGCGCGAAAGATAAGATCTTTGAAGCGGATGAATATACGCGAGATCTGGATACGGCTTTTGCCAAGGTTCGCGAGACTTTGCAGAAGTCTCAAGAACGACAAAAAAAGGCAGCGGATCGCCATCGTTGCGACATGAAATCGAAGGAGGATGATTGGGTGCTCATACGTTTTGAGAAGGCACGCCTACGAAAGAAAAAGGGAAAGGAGAGGCTTTTTCCAAAGCTTAGTATGCGATACTACGGCCCTTTCCAAATTACTGAAAAGATAAATGAAGTCTCCTTCCGACGGAAACTGCCAGATACTTGGAGGATTCACTATGCATTTCATGTGAGTCTCTTGAAACCTTTTAAAGGTGATGGGAGCCTGATGAGCAACCCGAAGTGGAAGAAAACGAGGAGATCCTTGTTCTTGAACAGATTTTGGTACATAAGGATACGAAGAATAAGGGTAAAGTCCGAAGGCGGCTCTTGGTTAAGTTCAAGAATTATCCTGCACTTGATGCGAAGTGGATGGAGGAGGAGGACCCAGCAGATACTCCTCTGATTGTGGAACTTTACCTCGATGCTTTTGGTTTAGCATAGTCTACTCCAAATGGAACCCAGAATTCAGCTTGGCCGGAGATCTGGTGCAGTGGGATGCACAAGAGGGGAGTCACTCCACTCCTTTGTCAACAGATGCCTTGATTTTGATACTAAAGTCACTGATGTCTCTTTGAGCTTTAGGGATACTGAGAGCTGAAAGTATTCTGCTGGATGACTTTATGAAATGGAATTCTTGATAATGATACTGATTTGTTCTTGACTTCTTTGAGTGCAGGAACTGATAGCCGAAATGACTGCAGCATTTTGGTCTGATTGATCTCGAATAGACATGGTTGCAATAGGGGTTAGTCAATCAGACATCGATGAGGTCCCGATTGGACCTAGATGTGATTGCTAGCTACATTGCCAATAAATCATGGTCTAAGATCCGAATGAATGTTGAATGTCATGTGATGTCCTGTGATGTCGTGTGATGTGACTGTCGATTTTGTACATGTGCTAGATGTGCGTTCCTAGTACGTAGGTACTAACAGTCAGTGTCTGCTAAGACGTTTTATGGCTTTTGTCGGTTTTGCAGGCGTAATCGCGGTCGATTACAATGCTTTCAAGAGGGGGGTATGTCACAAAGTGATGATTTGGCGGACAACAGAAACCCTAATTTCTGCCAAAAAGCCTAATTTTCGGAAATCGCGGAGGCTGTGATTTTTTTTTTGAAACGATGAGCGACGTGAATTTTGCTTTTTTTAATTAAAAAAAGAGAAAAGACTCTCTAAGAGAGAGAGAGAACTGATGCTTTTTATTTTAAAAGCTTTTGGGGCTCTGCTTTTGGGCATCCCTTGTAGCTTTAAATAAGTGGTGAGGGCTTCACTTCTCAGAGCATCTGGACGCAGAGTCTGAGAGTGAATCCCGACCCACTCTGCCGCGAAGTCAACTGGGCAACCAGTCGGGAGATTTTTAGGTGGCAACCCTGAAACGGGAAAATGCTTGTAATCGTGCCAAGTGGTGCATTTTAATGCACTTTCCTCATGCAAAAGAAGGTAGCGCTGATTTTTAAGCTGGGAGAGCTCATTTGGGAGTCCTGTCCAGGTTAAGAGCTATGGAGTGCTTCCTTTCCATTCTATGTACAGTGTGGTGTTAGGAGTGATGACCTGCACACTACACACTGCTCTCTCCCCCCCTACGTGCAGTTATGTGATGCCCCACAAGAGGGCTCTTCATTTGACTGATGTACAGTTGTGTGGGTTCATGCACGATTGCCGAGGCAAGAGCCTCTTGCACAGGTACTGGATTAGCAACTATACTGGATTAGCTAGTTGCTAATCCCCCGCAGGTATAGGTGAATTCGGAGAGGTTTCACGTGAGAAATCTCGTCCGATTCAAAGGACAAGTATCCCTACAGGTGCGGGAGCTCGAGGACTTGCTACGGATGCGACCGGCTCGCGAAACGGAGCCCAAAACAGGGAATTACAGCCTGCTGCGTATTTTTGCAGGTTTAGGGTTTTGGCCCTAAACGGTCCCTAATACCCCCAGGATGTTCGGGGACAAGAGGGGACCGTTGTATAGGTGATCTGGTGCATTTTCGGGGCAAAAAACAGAGAATTCTGCGTGCTGCAGATTCTCGCTAGGTTTTGCGAAGTGTCCGTATGCGTCGGGAAAGTCATCTATTGCATGGGGCTATTGTCTGTGAAGCGTCCTAGTAAAGACACAGTACAGGAACGCGGGATTACACTATGGCCGACAAAGGGAAGGGCATTATGGAAGAGGGTTCCTCTTCGAAGGACAGGCAGGAAACTCCTATGGTCTTCGAGATTAGCAAGAGCTCACGGCCACGTCAGACTGTACCTCTTGTTGATGTGAATGTCCCTCCAGTAGTACTGGGCTTTATGACTGGGCAACTTGAGGATGATGTGTCCGGTACTCTGTTAGTTGCCGTGGTGAATGTCTTTTCGCAACTGGTGCAAAATCCAAGGTTTATGGAGTTCTTGCAAGCGTCACCAGTGCAACAGCAAAATAGACAACCTACACTGCGAACTGAGCTTGTTGAGGCTCAAGCCCAAGTACTTCATGTGACTCAGCAGGATGGGGAACACTCGCATGTTGCGGAATCAGGGGCTCCAAAACTGGTTCCTCCCGTCCTTGAACAGGTGGTTAGGACGCCTATTCCACAGGTTATGCAATTCAGCCCGCCACCTTTCAGAGCACGCTGTCTTGAATGGACAGGGAACTGGTTACCAGGCAATGCACCCAGTTTTTCCACCACCCACGGTACACCTTGGGTATTTCGTGGGTGGATCTGTGTTCCAGAGTATGGTTGGTTATGCGCCTGGAAGTCAGCCGTACATGCCAGGAACAGTGTTTGGGGGTATGCAAGGCATGCTGCCAAACCCCATGTATGGTAGCATCGGCATGCAGCAAGGTTTTCAGTGCCAGTTTGGGGTGCCACAGGGTCATTTCGCCATGGCTGGTTTTTCTGGCTGCTATGGCACCTCTGATGCAAAATGTTAATGACCAAGATGTGCCGATGATGCCTACTACAGTGCCCATGTTGCAGACTATTCCTTATGACAATTTGGGTGCACTGGAAAAGCCGAAAGCTTACAAAGAAGGTGGAGCAGCTGTAAAGTTCAGCACTTTCAATGGCTTCCAGGATAAAGCAAAGGCTCTCACTTTCCTCCAGCAGTTTGGTACAGCTTATGCAGGAGGGAATTTCACAGAGGCCTCTAAGGTCAGGAAAGCTTCCACTTTCTTAAAGGACAATGCGCTTACATGGTGGACGACATTGTTAATGCAAGGACAGGCATCCGCCACTTGGGTCTACTTCAAGCAAATGTTTGGATCTGCTTGGCTGCCAAATGAATTTGTAGTCGACATCATGACAGATTGGCACAAGCTTACTTCGGCTACATGCAAGAGCTTGCTAGAGTATAATCGGAGGTTTTGTAAAGCGTTACTTTCAGTGACCTCCTACAGATTTGTGCCATTGACAGAGCGAAGTACTGTTGTGGGCTGCCTAAAGGGCTTCGGGACTGCTGTACCAAGAATAGTGGGGCTACCCTCACCCAGCTCATAAAAGTTGCTAACATTGGTCTTGCATTGTTGACAGGAGAGGACAATGGGTTTCCGAGAGAAAGGAGGGCAGCAAAAGAAAAATTCAGCGAAGAAGCCCTTTGTGAAAACGGCTCCGAAAGCGTCACAAGGGTCAGAAAAGGCCACCAAAGACAAGGATTCAGTTGGGACTTCTGGAGCGCAGACAAAGAAACAGAAAAGGAAGCCTTTTGTGCGCAATTCGCTCGAGGAAAAGAAGGTCCTAATGGCTGAAAACAAGTGCTTTATATGCGAGCAGCCTGGTCACTTTGCTACAAATTGAAAAGGCGAGCTGACTCAGATGATAAAGAGGACCAGAAAGGCAAGAAGCCTAAACCCACGACAGGTTTGGTGCCAGATATGGTGGGTGATAGGCCCAGTACAGATGCCAACGAGTTATGCAGAGCATGGGGTAAAGTTGGAGATCAGACGGCACTCATCTTCTTTGATCCAGGTGCCAAAGCAAACTTTATCTCACCAGAGTTAGCTATGAAGCTGGGCATCAGAGATGAAGAGATGGGGTATAGGGCACAGGTAGGGTTGGCATGTCCTGGCCACTCAGAGTGTGTTACTCCCATTATTGGAAAGTTGCGTCTGCATATTCAGTCGTATGTGGACACATAAGAGTTCTATATCATGCCATTGGAAGGGTGTGATGCGCTACTTGGACTTCCGTGGATGTTCAAAGTGCATGGCGTGCTGGATGCCTTCGGCAAGACGATCACCCTTCAATATAGGGGCAAAACTTATGTTTTGGATGTAAAGCTCAAAGGGGAGTCTGTCCCTATTGTATCTGCTTCTGCTATCACTTCTGTAATAAAGAATCATCTTTCTGTGTACTTGATTTTTGCACGTGATGTCTCAGATAATTGTCAGTCAAATTTATCTGTGTTAGATAAAGAAAGGTCAGCATTTTTGCTAGAGTTTAGTGAGTGTTTTTCTGATTCATTACCGTCGCAATTGCTGCCAGAGAGACCTGAGGACCATCGGATAGATTTGGTGCCAGGGTGCTCGATGTAGACCACCAAATAGACTTCCCTACAGGGTTAGCACGGCGCAGCAGAAAGAGATTATGGGCCAGGTTGAGGAGTTATTAGAGAAGGGGTTGATTCAGCCTAGTTCTTCACCTTTTTGCTCCCCAGTGCTCCTAGTGCAGAAAAGGATGGCTCATGGCACATGTGTATTGATTACCGTGCGTTGATTAAGAATACCATCAAGAATAGGTTTCCTATTCCTTGAATTGCTGATATTCTTGAGCGTTCAGAGGGTGCTGCAATTTTCAGTAGAATAGACCTTAAGAGTGAGTACCATCAGATTCGTAAAGGCCAGAGGATGTGCACAAGACTGCGTTTAGAACGACATTTGGTCTTTGAGTTTCTAGTGATGCCGTTTGGGCTAACAAATGCTCTTGCCACGTTCAACCGAATGATGGACCGGATTTTCCGCTCGCATCAACAATTTGTTGGGACGTTCTTCGATGACATGATAGTGTATTCGAAGAATGAAGAGGAGCACAGGCGTCACTTGACCATTGTGTTCGAATAGCTGCGCAGTCACAGGCTACTTGTCAATCCTAAGAAAAGTGAATTCTTCCCGGAAGAGATCCACTTTCTTGGTCACATAGCCTCAAAGGATGGTGTCATAATGGACCCCGCAAAGGTCGAAGCTATTAAGACATGGCCAAACTTAAAGACTGTGCACTATGTCAGAAGCTTCTTGGGATCGTGTTCCTACTATAGAAGGTTTATCAGGAATTTTGCAGAGATAGCATCACCTCTTTATGCTTTGCAAAAGAAAGAGGTCACTTTCAGATGGACCCAAAAAGAGATTTTAGCTTTTAGTCTCTTAAAGGAAAAGTTGACTTCAGATCGAGTAATTGTTTTGCTAGATCTCATGTTGTCATTGGTGGTCCAGTGTGACGCGTATGGCAGTAGCATCAGAGCAGTGCTAATGCAAGATGGACAGGTAGTAGCTTATGAAAGCCGAATTTTGCCTGGGCCAAAGAGGACTATGCAAGTCTATGAGAAAGAGCTCTTGGCTGTGATTCATGCGCTTTCTAGCTAGAAGCACGACCTCTTAGGTGCTGATTTTGTTGTCCAAACAGATCATTAGACCTTGCGATACTTCTTGACACAGTCAAAGTTATTCGAAAAGCATATGCGATGGGCAAACATTCTTTCTATGTTCCACTTCCAAATTATGCATGTGGAAGGCAAGAAGAATGTTGTGGATGATGCGTTATCAAGGAAGCCACAAATTTCAGCCGTGTCAATTCCTTATCATCATGAGCTAGATGACATGAAGGAACAATATGCTACTGATGAGGATTTTGCAAGGATCTTTGAACAGTTGCAAGAGGGGCAACATCATGAGCACTATCTCCTCAGAGATGGTTTTATGATGATGCATGGCAGACTTTGTGTCACTAGGCCATTGCGACATAAGGTCATGGAAGAAGAGTCATGTCCTACCGTATGCAAGGCATTGTGGTATTGATGCGACATTTCAAGCGGTAGAGACATTCTTCTATTGGCCTACCTTGAGGAGAGATGTGGATGCCTTTGTGCGAGCATGCGTGACTTGCCAAAAGGTAAAGTTTGACAGGCAAAAGGCGCCAGGGCTGTTACAACCACTGCCGATTCCGGATAAGCCATGGGTAAGCATTGCTATGGACTTTATCTTTGATCTTCCAAGAACGCCAACAGGGAACGATGGTATATGGACCATTATCTGCAGTTCAGTAAACAGACCCATTTTATCCCTGTCAGGAAGAAGATAAAATCTGATCAGATGGCACGCTTGTTCATGTACAATGTGTTTACCGTGGTATGCCACAATCGATTATTAGTGATCGTGATCCTCGCATGACCAGTTTGTTTTGGAGAGGATTATTTGAGAACATGGGCACTACGCTCAAGTTCTCGTCTTCGTTTCATCCACAAACTGATGGATAGTCAAAAGAGGCTAATTCTACTGTCTTAGGTCTCTTGAAATGCTATGTGTCAGATAATAAAGGCAAGTGGGAACAGTATTTACCTATGCTTGAGTATGCGTAGAACAATACGGTGCATTCGTTCACATGCACGACACCTTTTGAGATTGTTGAAGGCGGCAAAAAGATTCCTCTCATTTTGCATACACAGGACAAGATCTTTGAGGCAGATTGTTATGTTGAGAACATGGATGAAATGTATAAGAAAATTTAAGTTGCCTTGGAGAAGACTCAGGCAAAGCTGAAAAAGGCTGCTGATCATCACTGTCGTGAATTGCTGTTATCACCTGGTGATTGGGCACTGTTAAGGTTCGAAAAGGCAAGGTTAAAGAAGATGAAGGGCAAGGAACGACTGTTTCCTAAGCTCAATATGCATTACTATGGGCCTTTTCAAGTGCTTGACAAGATCAACGATGTGGCTTACAGGTTGAAATTGCCTGTTGCGTGGAAGATTCATAATCCGTTTCACGTGAGTCTTCTAAGACCCTTCGTGGGTGATGTGCCAGAAGATATGCCAGATGAGGATCAGCTAGAAGTTGAGGAACTTGATGAGGTCTTGGTACCTGAGCAAGTTTTGGCACATAAGGACAGAAAAGTTAAAGTACAGGTTGCAAGACGCTACTTGGTGAAGTTCAAGGACTTTCCGCTTATGGATGCAAAGTGGATGGAAGAGTATGAATTGGCAGAGTCACCAAATGTATTGGAGCTTTATCTTGAAGTCTTTGGGTTACAACCTACCTATGCCCCAACCCAACGTGTGCAAAGGAGGGGTAATGATAGGGCTAGCACACCAAATGTACATATGAATTCAGTGTAATAGATGGAAATGATAGAAGTATGAAGGTCTCATTAAGTCATTTGTATCTATGTGTTATGACCTTTCTTGCGGATACATGCGATGATAAAAGAGTGCTAACAACACAAGATCATCAATGGCGTGTATTTATGGTATGTCACGAGGACGTTTGCGATTTCAAGAGGGGGGTATGTCACGAGGACGTGGCAGCTGATAACTATGTCATGAGGACTTGGCAACTGCTAACCTTAGTTGTTGGTTTCTTTCCAATGATTTTTGTTTTAATTTTGAGACCCTCTTTTTGAAGTTGCAAATGGTCGGACGTTGTAAGGCCAATGTGAACGGTAGTTTCACCCACAGACGGGAAGTTGGTCGGCATTGGAATTCGTATAGTAAGAGGATGTCTAGGCTCAGTCCAAGGTTATGTAGGTCCCCCCATCGCACTTAGCAAGTTGGTGAATACTAGGAAGTGAACTCAATAAAGGTTAAAGTCAAGGTGGGATCACCAATAGAAAGTATCCAACAGTTGGGCCACATTGCACTTTTGAATGCAGTCCCAGTGAGGATAGATGGTCAGAAGACCAGTGGGAGCCCAACGGAAGCATCTCCTAAAAATTAGGGAACTGCTATTTTGGGCTGTGAAATGTGTTCGCGTCATTACCTTTGGAATGACAAGGGGAACATTTTACAACTTTGCCGCGAAGTCAACTGGGCAACCAATCAGGAGATTTTTAGGTGGCAACCCTGAAACGAGAAAATGCTTGTAATCGTGCCAAGTGGCGCATTTTAATACGCTTTCCTCATGCAGAAGAGGGTAGCACTGATTTTTAAACTGGGAGAGCTCATTTGGGAGTCCTGTCTCACAGGTTAAGATCTATGGAGTGCTTCCTTTCCATTTTATTTACAGTGTGGTGCTAGGAGTGATGACCTGCACACCACATTGCTCTCTCTCTCTCCCCTACGTGCAGTTATGTGATGCTCCACAAGAGGGCTCTTCATTTGACTGACCTACAGTTGTGTGGGCTCATGTGCGATTGCCGAGGCAAGAGCCTCTTGCACGTGTACTGGATTAGCTAGTTGCTAATCCCCCGTAGGTATAGGTGAATTCGGAGAGGTTTCACGTGAGAAATCTCGTCCGATTCAAAGGGCAAGCAGTCCCCTACAGGTGCGGGAGCTCGAGAACTTGCTACGGATGCTACTGGCTCGTGAACGGAGCCCAAAACAGAGAATTACAGCCTGCTGTATATTTTTGCAGGTTTAGGGTTTCGGCCCTAAACGGTCCCTAATACCCCCTGGAGGTCTGGGGACGCGAGGGGACCGTTGTAGAGGTGATCTGGCGCATTTTCGGGGCAGAAAACAGAGAATCAGCGTGCTGCAGATTCTCGCCAGGTTTTGCAAAGTGTCCGTATGCGTCGGGAAAGTCATCTATTGCGTGGGGATACTGTCTGTGAAGCGTGCTAGTATAGTTATGTTGCCGAAATCAGGCCAGAACAGGTGGATTTCAGCCCGGATTATGTGGGACAGCTCGCAGAAAATCACAGGTTTTATTCCCTCTCTTAAAATATATAGAAATACCGAAAGGGGTGCCAATTTTGGGGCCTACAGGTTGTTGGCGTCCGCTCGGAGCATTCTAGCTTCCGAGCCGTGTGTGTGCTTAAGTGTTAATTCCCGTCGCAGGTTCCTTTTGCAAAGTACTCTCTCCCTCTGTGTGTGTGTCTAAAGTAAAGAATTTCGGGTGAAAGCTAAAGCCTACTGCCCCACGGGCCGATTTCACTGTCCACCTTCTTTAAATTCTCGACATTTCTTGCTTTTATCCTTCAGAAAGTCATATTGGTTGGCTTTATAAAAAATTTTCTTCTTTGCATAAAATCTGTGATCATCGGAGTCCGAACTATCTGAAGACGAGTCCTCTGTAGAACTGTCAGAAACTGGGCGAAACTTAGGCTTCTCTGCCTTTTTCTTGCCCTTTCTGAAGCGTTGCTTTTTGCTTCGCTTTTTTCCTTTTCTGTCTTCTTCGCTTCGAATTAGAAGAGCTAGAAGAATTGTCAGAGGAAGAAAAAGAAGAGAAAGAAGAAGAAGAAGAACTGGATACTTCTTCAAATCTGACATGCTTTTTTCTGCTTTCTTGCCGAGGCAAAAGCAGATTGACGACCCAAATAACCTGGGAAGTAAGTTCTTTTCTTATGCTTTTTGTCGTGCTTTTTGGCTTTGTTGGTTGGGTCAAAAAGCTGGGTAATCCGTGTATCAACCACCTCTTCTAATTCTTGCTTTGTAAATATCCTTGGAGTAGGAGGTTTCTTGAATGCCGGTTTGAGGGGTGGCTTTGTGGCCTTCCGCCACTGAGAGTGCACTTCGTCGAAGGATGTCTGCGTCAAAATTTTTGCAAATTTGGGATCCTTTGCAATGTTGATCATCATCCTTGTCGCATCGTCAACGAATTGTCAAAGCTTCATTTCTTCAATCTCCGCCTGAGTAGGCCGAGGCGGGCTATATTCCTCGTGAGAATCTTCTTCGTGATCTCTTCCCGCATCCCCAGATGCAGAGGAAGTCGACTGATCTCTGTTTGAATCCATAAGTGTCCCAAGAGAAGGATCGGATTTTTCGGTAGAAGAGAAATCGGCCGTTCTATGATACCACTGTACCAAACTTGGACACTCCAAGTCAAGATTCTACCGCAACACAGCAGAGATTCACTTCAAAACAGTTCACAGTTCAGAATTGATTCGACACAGCCCGACAGAGTTCTGTGCCTAGAGATATTGGCCCCAAAGACTGGCGCCCCTTTTGGTATTTCTTTTTGTATTAATCTGCAACTCAAAGTACAAGGGGTGGGAGGGGTCTCACTCTCAGACTCTGTGTCCAGACGCTCTGCAGAGTGGGAGCCCTGTCCACTTATTTATAAGTTTACAAGGGATGCTAAAAGCAGAGGCCCAAAAGCTGCCATATTTTTTAAAAGCCTTTTTAAATAAAGCAAATAGCCCCAAAAGCTTCAAAACTGCCAAAAATCAGCATTGCGTAAAATCTGCCCAGCTTTTGCGTAGAGAAAAGCTGTCCGTACAGCGTCGCAATTTGCGTCGCAAAACGCGGAATTCCGTACAGCATGCCATGTCAGCACTCAGCGTGAAATTCGGAAGTCTGCCACGTCACTGGTTTGTGACATCAAGCCCCTGGGCAGTCTATGCCTCACATGTGGATACAGATGGGAGACCGCCTGTAGACAAGAGACACGATCAGAGCACAGAGGGCGGGGCTCAGGAGGAGTAGCAGTGTTATTCAGGGAGGAGTTGCAACCATTGATACATATAGCTCGCAGAGATGAGCAAGCTAGGTACATGTGGGTGAGATTGAGAGCAGAGACAAACAGATATCTTTACATTGCTATTTGCTACTTTCCCCCGAGTACGTCAGTGTATGGACCACCCAGAGGACAGTCTCCCTTTTCTATTTTGGATGATGACATCTGGGAGTTCTCTAGAGATGGTGACATCATCATTCTAGGGGACTAAAATGCTAGGACTGCCCATCATCAGATAGTTTTTTACGATACTTCAGAGGAGATGCTGAGAGAGCTAGATGTTGCAGAGACGGGCCTATCCAGACTATCGCAGGATGGGGAACATACTGAGTATGGACGACACTTGATAAACATGGGGACTGCACATGGATTGGCCATCTTGAATGGCCTACAAAGATTTCCCGATGCGGGGGGTTTTATATGCTTTCCACACAGACATGGAGCCAGCACAGTGGATTATGTCATGGCACAACCGAGTCTCATCTCTAGTATCCAGGATCATTGGACCCAGACTTGTTGGTGTGGCAGTGGATCATGCTCTTGTGTCATTGACCATCTCTTTCTAGCTTAGTGTAGCACAGAGGCCACAGGCAGCAGCCCCTACTCGCTACACCTTCACGTGGGAGACAGACTGTGTATACATAGATGGGATCTATGGACGTTTGTGTACAGAAGAGCCACGGCGACCTCTGGAGGAGCTTACTACTATACTGACACAGACATTACATGATGCAGCATGCATACCCACACACCTAGCCTGAGCAGAGATGTCCTTCTGGGAGCATGCCCCAGAACAGCTGGTATGATGAGGAATGCCGCGAGACTAGAGCTAGACTTCAGAGGGAGGTGCTTTTGGGGGACATCACTCACAGACAGTCACAAATTGACTTCCGATGCCTAGTGCCGCGGAAGAAGAGGGCATTTTTGGCTCGCCTAGAGCAAGACCTATACCAGCTATTCTTGAGTCAGGACTCACGTGAGGCATGGCGGCTCTTTCATGAGCACTCCCCCCCCCCGCTTGTCACGTGGCACATCCAACCCTATGTGTCCGTGGACAAGCTACAGCATGACCAGGGTTCGGTTCAATCAAGTCAGTCTAGAATAGGAAGTGATCTGGCACTTTTGTTAGTCTATTCGCAGACCGTGCATGACAAGTCACGTAGAGTAGATGCATATCCTCCCGTTGCACACAGCATGATCATCAGCATTCCCATCAGAATTCATCAGAATCCATCAGGGGAATTTCTAGTGCATTAAACCTATTTTCCCTATTTTTGGCATTTTTCACTTATTTATTAAGCGACTTTTGTTGGAAAGTAGGTAGGGCAATTTTGCTAAGTTTGTATATAAGCAAACCTAGCGCTAGCACTTTCTGGCAGAAGAGGCAGCAGGAGCACACGCTCAACATGCACCTTCTCAACAGGACCCCCAACAGCAGGCCTAGCGTTTTTGCAACTCAGCATCAACCTAGCGTTTTTGGACCAGATCAGCCAGCGTTTTTGATCTTGCAGATTTCTGGCGACAGCAAGAAGCAGAAGACTCCTAGTGTTAGCAGATTTGAACAGCGACAGTAGATCAGCCCTAACGTTAGCAGATTTCCACCGCAAGTCAGATTTTCAGCCCTAGCGTTTCTGCATCTGCCAGGCATTTCAGCATTTTGCAGATCTACCGCAACGGAACCAACACAAGCACCAGCGTTTTCAGTTTTCAGCACTTAGACATCGCAGAACAAGTCCCGAACCTTGCAGATCTCACCTTCCCGCAGCCGCACGGTGAAATCAATGAAGTTTTTAGATTCAGCCCGGAAAACGCAGATTTCAGTATCTGCGTTTTCAGCGCATCGTCGTCGCCATCGACATCGTCATCGACATAGAGTCGGAATTCAGCAGATAGAAGATTTGCAGATTTCAGCCATTAGCAGTTTTAGATTCAGCCCGTCTCGTCGTCGTCCTCACCGTCGGCGACATCGTCGGCAAGTCCAAGCATTGTAGAGATTTGTGCAATCATAAGTAGACCGCTCTCTCCATAGAGAGTGGGGCCCTTGGAGGAGGGTTTGACAACATTCCGGTGTCGTATTCTTCTCTCTCTATCTCTCAGTCTCATGCACGTCCATTCACAGTGTCCATTCACTTTGTTCGTGTCCATTGCGCTCTCTTATTAAGAACGGAAGGCTCTCCCTTCCATAAGTAAAAGGAACCTTGAGCACAGTTCGGAGCACTCATCTTGAGCAAAGTTCAACATTCACTTCCGCTGCACCTTACATTGGTATTAGAGCTTTGGCAGTGTTCTATGTCACTCAAGGAAAGAACCAAAAGAACCACAATTTTTTTTTGCTTGTTGTGGTCGCACGTAACCCAAGCCTCTTGGGCGTGTCGATTCCTAATCGTGTTTTTGAAGAGTGACAGGAAACCCAAGAAAGAAGGGTTTGTCCAGCCTCCCCTTGTGCCTCTTTTCACTCATTGAGAGCGGACTGTGCACTTAGCGGCCGGCCAAATCGACGTGAGGTGGGAAAAAGCAACCTTGGTGTGAGCGCAAGGCCACCAAGGGGTGCGCCCGCGGAAAAGAGAAGAACTTGGGTGAAGAGAAGATCCTTCTCTAACACAGATTGCAAGCGAAAGAAGAACCTCAAGAACCTCAAGTACTCAGGAACCTTAAGAACCCAAGAACCCAAGACCCAAAAGACCCCAAGTTCCTTGTGAACTTAAGAACCCAAGACCACAAGAACCCACGACTTCAGTGGATGGTCATCACTCGAAGCGGAATGGATACTTCTTTTGGAGGTGATGAGCATGAGAGAGGCGAAGAAGAATTTTTCCCACCAGGAGGTTTTTCCGACCCTCCCTCTTCCCCATCTACGCCAAGCATTGCACTAACTCCTATGGAGGAGTTGGACCAGATGTTTATGGACAGGAAGTTAGAACGAGAAGCAAGAAATGCAGAAAGACGGGCAGACTTTGAGCATGAGCGCGAGCAAGCACGCTTGGAAGCCGCAGAAAAAAGCAGAACAGAGCGTGAACACGAAGAAAGAATGAAAGCTATAGAGCATGAGCACAACGAAAGGAAAGCCGCTTTGTTTCGATTCTTTTCTCAAGTGCAGGCACAGATGCAAGAGATTCAGGAAAAGGAGACTCTCTCAGTCTCTTCTTCTCTAATGCAAGACACACAGGATTTGCATGATGATAAGCATGATGATTTTAATGATAATGATGAGCATGATGATTTGGATGATAAGGATAAGCATGAAGAATTGTATGACAATGACAAGCATGATGATCAAGATCCGATTTCTCACAAGCATGATGATTTGCATGAAGATGATGTGATTGTTCACAAGGATGATGTGGTAGTTGATACTTTCTCTAGTGAAGCTAACCTCATTATAGATTCGATCAATCATGAAGAACCAATCTTGGCTCTCGAGTCGAGGTCCAAAGAACCCCCTCAGGAAGAACCGATCTTGGCTCTTGAGCCTAGGTCCAAAGAACCCCCATAGGAAGTATTATGTGTTCGAATGATTAGTCAACACGCATTGTTCGAGTGTTTCATTCGTGATCTTCGTGATCGTTTCGTGTATTTTAGTCAGCGTCTTTATGTGATCCCTTTCATAGGCATGCCATATTGTACGTTGAGCACGATTCACTCATGAATGAGCACGGATGTATGCGGATGATTCATGAAAAGAAGAAATGTTTGCATTCAAGGAATTCACATCCCATGTCTCTTCCTTGGCATGACACAGTTTCAGAAAGAGCACAAGAAGGATTGAGCATTAAGGGTTTTCCATTGTGTTTTGCCACAGTTGATTGATTTAGATCAGAAAGTCAAGATTCGATCCCATTGTTTGCGTATGTTTGATGAACGGTTTGGCACTCCGTCACTTTGTTCATCTGCATTGCATGCACATTTTTTTTCGAAGGAATATAATTTTTCCAGTCACTTTACATGGAATGGGTGTGTTCATGTTTTTGTGTTGAAAGTGGTTTCAGGAATTTTCAGCCTCGGAGATTCTTGAAGAAGGTGGAGCTACGTCCATAGAAGAAGTGAAAGCATGGAAGGAGATTTAGATGACTTTGTGTCGCTTTTGGCGCGGCCCAAAGAAGCAAGCGTTGCAGACCTTTATGAAGTTCAGTATCGCATGACCCGAGTGGGCCGACGAAGAGTCCTTTCCAGGATTCCGGATGCTATTGGCGATCTCCCTCGACGCCACGGTACTAGTACCTCACCCTATGTGTCCGTGGACAAGCTACAGCACGTCCAGGGTTCAATTCAGTCAAGTCAGTCTAGAATAGGAATTGATCTGGCACTTTTGTGAGTCTGTTCGCAGACCGTGCATGACCAGTCACGTAGAGTAGATGCATATCCTCCGGTTGCACAGAGCATGATCATCAGCATTCCCATCAGAATTCATTGGAATCCATCAGGGGAATTTTCCAGTGCATTAAACCTATTTTCACTATTTTTGGCATTTTCCACTTATTTATTAAGTGACTTTTGTTGGAAAGTAGGTAGGGCAATTTTGCTAAGTTTGTATATAAGCAAACCTAGCGCTAGCACTTTCTGGCAGAAGAGGCAGCAGGAGCACACGCTCAACATGCACCTTCTCAACAGGACCCCCAACAGCAGGCCTAGCGTTTTTGCAACTCGGCATCAACCTAGCGTTTTTGGACCAGATCAGCCAGCGTATTTGATCTTACAGATTCCTGGCGACGGCAAGAAGCAGAAGACTCCTAGCGTTAGCAGATTTGCACAACGACAGCAGATCAGCCCTAGCGTTAGCAGATTTCCATCGCAAGTCAGATTTTCAGCCCTAGCGTTTTTGCATCTACCAGGCATTTCAACATTTTGCAGATCTACCGCAATGGAACCAACACAAGCACCAACATTTTCAATTTTCAGCACTTAGACATCGTAGAACAAGTCACGAACCGCGCAGATCTCACCTTCCCGCAGCAGATCCTCGCCGCACGGTGAAATCAGCGAAGTTTACAGATTCAGCCCAGAAAACGCAGATTTCAGCATCTGTGTTTTCAGCGCGTCGTCGTCGCATCGTCGTCATCGACATAGAGTCAGAATTCAGCAGATAGAAGATTTGCATATTTCAGCCATTAGCAGTTTTAGATTCAGCCCGTCTCGTCGTCGTCCTCACCGTCGTCGACATTGTCGGCAAGTCCAAGCATTGTAGAGATTTGTGCAATCATAAGTAGAGCGCTGTCTCCATAGAGAGTGGGGCCCTTGGAGGAGGGTTCGACAACATTCCGGTGTCGTATTCTTCTCTCTCTATCTCTGAGTCTCATGCACGTCCATTCATAGTGTCCATTCACTTTGTTTGTGTCCATTGCACTCTCTCATTAAGAATGGAAGGCTCTCCCTTCCATAAGTAAAAGAAACCTTACGCACAGTTCGGAGCACTCATCTTAAGCAAAGTTCAACATTCACTTCCGCTGCACCTTACACTGCCATTACCTCTACAGAGGCATGGGGCGAGTACGCGTCATCTCTGTACATAGTTCCTGTATAGCCGCCCCTTCCCGACCCCCCTGATCCATGCCCCCACACATGTGCTCTTTTCACCCCGCTGAGATGGTGAGGAAGGCCATTGACAGGATGAGGACTAGGAGAGCATATAATCATGATGGCTTAGTGGCCGAGCACTTCATGCATGCCAGAGATCTACTAGTAGAGCTTCTAGCAGTTATGTTTAAGCGTGCCATGTGTGAGGGCTTGCCTGATACTTGGAGCCTATCTACTATTGTACCTATCTTCAAGTCAGGAGACCCTATGGAGCCTGGGAATTATTGCACTATCATGATTGGACACACATTGACATGGTTGTACGCATCCATTCTTGAGTAGCAACTGAGCAAATGGGCCTCTAGAGAGAGAGAGAGGATACGTGCAGCTGGGCAGACAGGGTTTAGGAGAGGTTTTTCTACTCTTGACCATATCTTGACACTCAGAGCCATCATTGAGGAGGGAAGATCACATAGGAGACGGATCTATTGTAGCTATGTGGACTTCCGCAAAGCATTTGACACAGTACCCATAGCTAGATTGATGCGTAGATTACAGGAGATGGGAGTACCCACAGAGCTCATTTGGGGGTCATGGCATTATCAAGTCAGTAGTGGGGCATGTATGCACCTCAGAGGACCTATCTAGTATCTACAGCGGTTCACTCCACTATTAGGGTGAAGCAGGGTTGCCCGCTCTCTCCTACTCTATTTGGTATGTATGTGGATGAGGTTTCCGACTACATTGAGAGAGGTGGTGATGGAGGTGCACAGATGGTAGGGACATGGATTCTACTATTGTTATATGCTGATGATATTGTGTTGATCTCCGACTCTTCGGAGGGGATGCAATGTCACTTGGATGCTTTGCATAGGTTCACCCATGAAAGTGGTTTTTCTGTCAACCTTGGTAAAACCAAGGTCATGGTATGTAATACCACCCCACAGTGGATCAGGAGGTCAGCGCCCACATTCACATACGGCCAGGAGACAGTGGAGTATACAGATGCTTACACTTACCTTGGAGTGGTTTTCAGTGGACCAACATTTTCATTGAGGACAGTAGCAGAGACTAGATTGACCAGAGCCCATGCAACATTGGGTAGATTGGAGAGGATGTGTTCACATGTTCAGTTTCAGGAGCCTCGGACGAAGCTCTGGCTCTTTGACACTTTGGTGGCTTCTGCATTGCTCTATGGAGCTGAGGTTTGGGGACCTTCATTAGACCATCACGAGAGGACATGTCGCACTGATGGATGGGGGGACATGGAGAAGCCACTAGTCTATGAACTCGCGGCTCATTAGAGCCAAGGCTTCAGTACCACGTGCCATTATGCGGGCAGAGCTAGCTGCCCCCTCACTAGTGGTGGAGATGCTCACTAGATCTGTCTCCTTCATACACGGCGTGCGGGAACTTCCCAGAGACAGATATGCCCTCCTTGCACTTGAGTCCTCTCGACAGTTAGCCATGCAGGGAGATACAACATGCTGGTATGGGGAGATGACATCATGGTTTTAGGCGCATGGGTTCAGCATAGAGAGATTGCCCCCTTCCAATACTCACTGAATGCACCCTCTCTGACTCTTACACAGTCCGAGATCACCAATGTAAGGTGCAGTGGAAGTGAATGTTGAACTTTGCTCAAGATGAGTGCTCTGAACTGTGCTCAAGGGTTCCTTTTACTTACGGAAGGGAGAGCCTTCCGTTCTTTTAGTGAGAGAGTGCAATGGACACAAAGAAAGTGGTGAACACTGTGAATGAAGGTGCTGAGACTGAGAGACATTGAGAGAAGAATACGACACCAGAAAAGTTGTCAAACCCTCCTCCAAAGGCCCCACTCTCTATGGCGAGAGCGGTCTACTTATGATTGCACAATCTCTACAATGCTTGGACTTGCGGACAATGTCGACCACGATGAGGACGACGATGAGACGGGCTGAAATCTGAAAACGCTAAGGGCTGAAATCTGCAAATCTTGTATCTGCTGAATTCTGACTCTTTGTCGATGACGATGTCGATGGCGACGATGCAACGATGACACGCTGAAAACTCAGATGCTGAAATCTGCGTTTTCCGGGCTGAAACCGTAAACTGCGCTGGATCTGACCGTGCGGCGAGGATCTGCTTGTAGGAAGGTGAGGTCTGCGATGTTTGGGACTTGTGCTGCGGGTTCTAACGGCTGAAAACCGAAAACGCTAATGTTCTTGATGGTCTTGTCGCGAAGACTGCAAAAACGCTGAGGATCAGGCTGATGCAAAAACGTTGGGCTGAGTCTGTTTTTTGCATCAAAAACGCTAGGCTGAATTTTGTCCTACGAGGGAATCTGCTAACGCTAGAGGATCTGCTGGTCTTGTTGTCGCCAAGAATCTGCAATTGCAAAAACGTTGGCTGATCTGGGTTCTTGTCCAAAAACGCTAGCTCTTCTGCTGTAATGCAAAAATGCTAGAGAACTTGGGGTCCTGCTGAGAAGTTGCTTGTGAGCAATGCTCCTCCTGCCTCTTGTGCCAGAAAGTGCTAGCGCTAGGTTTCTATTTATACAACTTAGCAAAATTGCCCTACCTACTCTCCAACAAAAGTCACTTAAAAATAATAAGTTAAAAATGTCAAAAATAGGGAAAATAGGTCTATGCACTGTAAAAATGCCCTTGACGGCTTCTGACTGTAAACTGATGATCATGCTGTGTGCAACCAGAGGATATGCATCTAATCTAAGTGTCTGGACATGCACGGTCTGTGAGCAGACTCACAAAAGTGCCAGATCACTTCCTAAGCTAGACTAACTTGACTAAATTGAACCCTTGTCATGCTATAGCTTGTCCATGGACACATAGAGTTGGATGTGTCACGTGACATCCCCGCCTTTTCAAAGTGAGGTACTGGTACTGAACTATATGGCGTCGAGGGAGATCGCCAACTTTATCCGGAATCCTCGAAAGGACTCTTCGCCGGTCCACGCATCAGGTCATGCGACACTTGAACTTCATAAAGGTCTGCAATGCTTGCTTCTTTGGGCCGCGCCGAAAGCGACACAAAGTCTTCTGTGGCTCCTTCAATGTTTCAACTTCGTCGATAGTCACGCGTCTACCTTCTTCAAGAATCTCTGAGGATGAAAATTCATGAAATCACTTCCAACACAAAAACATGAACATACTCATTCCATGTAAAGTGACTGGAAAAAATATCGTCTTCCTAAAAGACTGTGCATGCAATGTAGATGAACAAATAGACGGAGTGCCAAATCGGTCACCACACACACGCAAACAATGAGATCAAATCTTGTCTTTCTGATCTAAATCAATCAACTGTGGCAATTCACAACGGAAATGCCCATGCTTGGTGCTCATACTTTCTTGTGCTCTTTCTACGAATGTGTCATGTCAAGGAAGAGACATGGAATGTGACTTCCTTGAACATTTCATCTTTTCATGAGAAATCCGCATACATCCGTGCTCATCCATGACTGAAACGTGCTCAACGTACAATATGCCATGCCTATGAAAAGGGATCACATAAAGGCGCTGACTAAAATACAGGAAACGATCACGAATGAAACACTCGAACAATGCGTGCTGACTAATCATTCGAACACATAATACTTCCCGTGAGGGTTCTTTAGACCTAGGCGCGAGAGCCAAGATCGATTCTTCCTGAGAGGGTTCTTTCTAAGGGGGTTCTTCCTGAGGGGGTTCTTTAGACCTTGACTCGAGAGCCAAGATCGGTGCTTCGTGATTGATCGAATCTGCAATAGGTTAGCTTCACTAGAGAAAGTATCAACTAACACATCATCCTTGTGAACAATCACATCTTCTTCATGCAAATCATCATGCTTGTGAGACATCACATCTTGATCATCATGCAAATCATCATACTTGTGAGACATCACATCTTGATCCTGCAAATCATCATGCTTAACCTTATCATGCAAATTATTATCATGCAAATCCTGTGTGTCATGCTTTGGAGAAGAAGAGACTGAGAGAGTCTCCTTTTCCCGAATCTCTTGCATCTGTGCCTGCACTTGAGAAAAGAGTCACAACAAGGCGGCTTTCCTTTCGTTGTGCTCACGCTCTATGGCTGCCATTCTTTCTTCGTTTTCACGGGCTATGGCTGCCATTCTGTCTTTATGTTCCCGGGCTATTTTTGCATTTCTTTCTTGGTGTTCGCGCTCCATTTCGGCTCTTCTTTCTTGGTGTTCGCGCTCCATTTCTGCTTTTCTTTCTGCGCTGCTTTCTTCGCGTTCTAACTTTCTGTCCATAAACAACTGCTTCAACTCCTCCATAGGAGTTAGTGCAATCCTTGGCGTAGATGGGGAAGGGGGAGGGTCAGAGAAACCTCCTGGTGGGGAAAATTCTTCTTTGCCTCTCTCATGCTCATCACCTCCAAGCGAAGTATCCATTCCGCTTCGAGTGATGACCATCCATTGAAGTCGTGGGTTCTTGTGGGTTCGTGTGGTCTTTGGTTCTTAAGTTTACAAGGAACTTGGGTTCTTGGGGGTCTTGGTTCTTGAGTTCTTGCGGGTCTTGGGGTTCTTGAGGTTCTTGAGTTCTTGAGTTCTTGAGGTTCTTCTTTTGCTTGCAATGTGTGTTAGAGAAGGATCTTCTCTTTACCCGAGCTCTGCTCTTTTCCGCGAGCGCACCCCTTGGTGGCCTTGTGCTCACACCAAGGTTGCTTTTTCCCACCTTACGTCGATTGGCCGGCCGCTAAGTGCACGGTCCGCTCTCAATGAGTGAAAAGAGAGACAAGGGGAGGTTGGACAAGCCCTTCTTTCTTTGGTTTCCTGTCACTCTTCAAAAACACGATTAGGGATCGACATGCCAAGAGGTCTTGGGGTAAGTGCGACCGCAACAAGCAAAAAAAAATAAAAATTACGTGTTTCTTGTGGTTCTTTCCTTGAGTGATACAGAACACTGCCAAAGCTCTGATACCAATGTAAGGTGTAGCGGAAGTGAATGTTGAACGTTGCTCAAGATGAGTGCTCCGAATTGCTCAAGGATTCCTTTTACTTACGGAAGGGAGAGCCTTCCGTTCCTTTAGTGAGAGAGTGCAATGGACACAAACAAAGTGGTGAACACTGTGAATGAAGGTGCTGAGACTGAGAGACAGAGAGAGAAGAATACGACGCCAGAAAAGTTGTCAAACCCTCCTCCAAAGGCCCCACTTTCTATGGCGAGAGCGGTCTACTTATGATTACACAATCTCTACAATGCTTGGACTTGCCGACGATGAGGACGACACTGAAATCTGAAAACGCCAAGGGCTGAAATCTGCAAATCTTGTATCTGCTGAATTGTGACTCTATGTCGATGACGATGTCGATGGTGACGATGCGACGACGACACGCTGAAAACTCAGATGCTGAAATCTGCGTTTTCCGGGCTGAAACTGTAAACTTTGCGGGATTTGACCTTGCGGGGAGGATCTGCTGCTGGAAGGTGAGATTTGCGATGTTTGGGACTTGTGCTGCGGGTTCTAACTGCTGAAAACTGAAAACGCTAATGTTCTTGATGGTCTTGTCGCGAAGACCTGCAAAAACGCGAAGGATCAGGCTGATGCAAAAACGCTGGGCTGAATCCGTATTCTGCTCCAAAAACGCTAGGCTGAATTTTGTCCTGCGAGGGAATCTGCTAACGCTAGAGGATCTGCTGGTCTTGCTGTTGCCAAGAATCTGCAATTGCAAAAACGCTGGCTGATCTTGGTTCTTGTCCAAAAACGCTAGCTCTTCTGCTGTAATGCAAAAATGCTAGAGAACTTGGGGTCTTGTTGAGAAGTTGCCTGTGAGCAATGCTCCTGCTGCCTCTTCTGCTCGAAAGTGCTAGCGCTAGGTTTCTATTTATACAACTTAGCAAAATTACCCTACCTACTTTCCAACAAAAGTCACTTAAAAATAATAAGTGAAAAATGTCAAAAATAGGAAAAATAGTGTTGAGCGCGCGGCGGTGTGTGCAAGTGAAAGAGCACGCGAGGAAGTGCAATGTGTGTGCAGAGAGGGGTGGCGAAAGCCAGCAGGAGAGGAAGCGCTAGCAGAACGATGAGGGGGAGAGAGAGAGCTCATGTTTTTGGGGAAAACTCAATAAGCTAGTTTTGGGTTTTCCCACTTTTATTATAAGTGACCTTTAAAAAATGTGTCCAGGTTCCAGGTTCAAAGTATAAAAATGTGGTTATTTAGGCCTTTAACCAAACAACCTCCCACTTAAAGGCATAAATGACGCCTTTAAGTTAACCAACTCCCACCAGCTGTATGCAATGCTCATGTTGAGCCTTAGCAAGACTCTTGGTGAGAACATTTGCAGGGTTATCCTATGTGTGAATCTTAGTCAAGGTGACTAGACCATCCTCCAATACCTGTCGTATGAAGTGGTATCGCACATCAATGTGCTTTGTCCGTGCATGAAACATGGCATTCTTGGCCAAATAGACAGCACTTTGGCCATCACATCCCAAGTCAGGAGTACTAGCAGGCATACCAAGCTCTTTGACAAGTCTACCCAACCATATGGCCTCTTTAGAAGCCTCAGTGGCTGAAATATATTCAGCCTCAGTAGTACTCAATGCCACAATTTTTTGCAGTCGTGAATACCAAGAGACAGCACCACCAGCAATAGCAAACACATAGCCACTAGTGGACTTCCTGGTATCCAAGTCACCTGCCATATCTGCATCACAATAGCCCTGCAACTTCAGGTCACTTTTGCCATAGCATATACACCTAGATTGTGTACCTGACAAGTATCTCAGAATGCATTCCACATCTTCCCAATGTGCTTTGCCGGGATTGGACATGTATCTACTAACAACTCCCACCGCATGGGCAATGTCAGGACGAGTGGCAACCATAGCATACATAAGAGAACCACAAGCTGATGCATAAGGGATTCCCTTCATAGCATTCATTGCCATGTCATCCTTTGGGCAATCGGCTTTGCTAAGTTTTGTGTGTGGAGGTAAAGGTACTCCAAGTGACTTAGCTTCAGCCATGTTAAACCTGTCAAGTACTTTAGCAATGTACTTTTCTTGAGATAAGAAGAGCAAACTTTCTATCTCTCTTGATTCTCATGCCCAAGATGTGCTCAGCATCACCTAAATCCTTCATTGCAAAAGCTGAATTCAGCTGACGTTTAAGAGCATCAATGGTAGACTTATGCTTCCCAACAATCAACATATCATCTACATATAGCACAAGGATTATAGGACTTCCATCATTATCCTTTTTTGTATACAAACAATGGTCTGAATGGCTGCGTTTAAAGCCTTGAGACAACATAAAAGTATCAAACTTTTTGTACCAGTGACGTGATGACTGCCTCAAACCATACAGTGCCCTTCTTAGTTTGCATACAAGTTCCTTTCTATCAGGAACTACAAAACCCTCAGGTTGCTTCATGTAGATATCTTTATCGATGTCACCATGAAGAAAAGCGGTTTTTACATCCATTTGATTCAATTCTAAGTCAAGCATTGTAGCGAGAGCAAAAAGGACACGCAATGTCGTAAGCTTTACAACAGGAGAAAAGATCTCTTGAAAGTCAATCCCCTCTTTCTGTGCATACCCTTTGGCAACTAACCTTGCTTTATACTTGGGCTTTCCATCAACACATTTGACCTTGTAAACCCATTTGTTAGGAAGAGCCTTTCTTCCTTTAGGCAATGTCACAAGATCCCAAGTATTGTTTGCATGCAAAGATTTGATTTCCTCTTGCATCGCAAGCTCCCACTTACTGCTAAACTCACATGATTTTGCCTTTTATATGTAAGAGGCTCTCCCTCATCTGTCAACATAACATGATGCAAAGAGGGCTATATCAACCTTCTGACACGAGTAGACCTGCGTACCCAATGATCTACATTCTCAGGCACAGGTTCTACATCAGAAGGCAACTCATTTTCAGCATGCTCATGCTGCTGAAAATCATTTTCAGCCATGACAGGTGGCTGTCCATCCTCATTTGGAGCATCTAAATCATGTCCTACCTCTTCTGGCTCAAGGTTAACCGGCTGATTATCAATTTCAGCTTGCGGTAATGCATCCTGAGGCTCTTTTTCAACATCAATAGGTGGCAAGAGAGGCTGAAATTTGACCGATTTCTTGTCAATTTCAGAAGATGTAGCATTTTTCAGCAATTTAGCCTCATTGAACACTACATCTCGGCTGCGTACTACCCTCTTAAACTGAGGCAACCATATCCTGTAGCCCATTTCACCCTCTTCCCCATAACCTAGGAAGTGTCCTTGGATGGACTTGGCATCTAGATTTGTCCTCAAGTCATTACAATTTACGAACATGGACAAAAGCCTCGCAGCCAAACACTCTCAAATGATCATAAGAGGCAGGTTTGCCAGACCAAACTTCCTCTGGAATGTCATTTTTTAGTGTACTGTTAGGAGAGCGATTGCATACATGAATTGCAGTTTTCAAAGCCTCTCCTCAAAAACCCGTGTGGGAGATTAGCCGTGGACAACATGCAACGTACTCTCTCACATAAAGTACGGTTATACCTCTCAGCCACACCATTAGAAGATGGATTATAAGGGGCTGTCAACTCCCTTTTAATCCCATATTCTTCGCAATAACGCTGAAATTAAGCAGATGTGTACTCCCCCCCATTGTCAGATCTCAAACATTTAAGCTTACTACCCTTTTGCGTGGTCACAAAAGCATGAAACCTCTTAAATGCATTAAATGTCTCATTCTTATTCTTTAACAAATATGCCTAGCCTTTCCTAGTGCAATCATCAATGAATGTAACAAAGTATGATGCACCACCAAAAGACTTAACAGGCATTGAACATACATCGGAGTGAATTAAATCAAGAGCATTAGCTTTGCGCGAGACACCAGAATAATAAGAAGACTTCTTCTGTTTACCATACAAACAGTCATTACAAAAATCTAACTTGGTGCCCTTTACATCAACCCTCTTCAAAGAGGAGAGCACATCAAGTCCCTTCTGGCTCATATGGCGAAGTCTTTTGTGCCACAACTCCAAATGAGAAGCAACTTCGGCCACTGCAAGAAACTTGCCAGGCAAAGCTTTGCCATGTAAATAGTACAATGTACCACTCTTGCATCCCTTGACAATGAGCATTGATCCCTTAAGCAACTTCCATGAACCCCCAGCAAAAATGGTTGTATAACCCTGTGCATCCATCTGGCCAACAGACAATAGACTCTTCTTGATGCCTGGTACATACCTTACATCTTTAAGCATAAACTCTTGGCCATTGTTTAATGCCAAGCGCACAGTGCCCATTCCTTCAATGTCACAAGCATGGTTATCCCCAAGGTAAACCTTGCCATACTTGCCTGCATAATAAGAAGCAAAACACTCCACAGATGGAGTCACATGAAATGAGGCACCCGAGTCTACTATCCAAGACTGTGTAAGGCCATCATTTGCACTTAGCAATGCATCAATGACATCTCTACGTGAGATAAGCATGTCTTCTGCATTTGCTACAACAAAATCTGAGGGGCATGAAGCTGCAACCAAGATCTCCTCACCGTCGGATAACTCTGTGATAACCACACTATAGGATACATTGACAGTCTCCGAATCCTTGGAGGAGGTACCTACTGATTTTTCCCCTTTCTTATCCTCTGTCTTCTTCTTCTCCTGTGATTCCTTCTTTCTTTCCTGCTCTTTCTTGAAATACCTGCAATCTGGCTTCTTATGGCCTTTTCTGTCACACTGGTAACAAGTCACATCCTTATCCCTAGACTTGCTTTTGCTCTTGTTTTGAGTCTTGGTACCTGTATTTTGCTTCTGATTTTTGCCTCTCGCATTGTAAGCAGAATTGCCACCTTCCCCACCACTAGACTTACGTCTAATTTCCTCATTTAAGATGGAGCCTCGCACTCCATCATATGTGAGGTTGGGACTATTACTCAAAGAAACCACAACGTTTCCCAAGAGTCTGGCAAAGTTATCAACAAAAATATGGCTTTCAACTTGTCATCAAAAGGTTGAAGCCCAGTATCCTGTAGAAGCTGACTCATAACACTGGTGAAAGCACTTAAGTGCTCAGAAGCCGACTTGGCTTCGTTAAGCATCATGTTCACTAGTTTGCGCATAAAATTCACCTGATTCACAGGGGTGGCATTCTCATAAGTGGCCTTCAACTTATGCCAAATTGCATGTGCAGTGTCCAAGCCCTTTATGTCCACCAGAATGTCATCGGTCACAGCCATTTTGATATAGGCCTTTGCCCTATTGTTGAGCTTGGCCCAATCCTCATCCGGCATATCTACAGGCTTTACAGCCAAAAGGACGTCCTCACAATCCTTGAGGAACAAAATCCCCTGCATCTTGTCTTGCCATAGGTCGAAACCTGTACCGCCAAATCGCTTGATTTCCATCAAGCTCTTGGCATCAGACGACGAGGAAGTAGAGGCCATTTGCACGGATAAAAATGCAGCAAAAGTGTCTACACAAAATCTGAAAATTTTCAGTGATCACAATGTACCGCACGTTGCATACAATGTGCTGAAAATTTCAGCAATTAACAAGTATCCCCAATGCGTACTTGCATAAACCCACAAAAGGCGTACATAAACCTCAATTTGTGTACATAAAAACAGTCCAATGCTGAATTTTCTGCAAATTTACTGTTTTGGCGCATCAATTTGCATCAAATGGACCTGTTTTGAGTGGGAAAAGCAAGGGGCATTCACGGGAATTGATTTAGAACACCTGCGTTTTGCTGTTTTGACCTGTAATTTTTTGGTTTTTACCTGTTTTGACCTAATTTCAGCATGTTTTAGGCTGTTTTGGGAACCCTAATCACCCTAGGTGACACTGGAAGCAAGGGGCTTCGCGATGAAAGCGGAAATTTGACGCGAGAGAAGCCTTTCGCCTACTGTCCAGCCGCCTGCGCAAAGCTTCTGAAACCCTAATCTGGCTCTGATACCAGTTGTTGAGTGCACGGCGGTGTGTGCAAGTGAAAGAGCACGCGAGGAAGTGCAGTGTGTGCAGAGAGGGGTGGCGAAAGCCAGCAGGAGAGGAAGCGCTAGTAGAACGATGAGGGAGAGAGAGAGAGCTCACGTTTTTGGGGAAAACTCAATAAGTGAGTTTTGGGTTTTCCCACTTTTATTATAAGTGACCTTTAAAAAATGTGTCCAGGTTCATATTGAACATGGACAAAGTATAAAATTGTACAAAAAGGTGTTATTTAGGCCTTTAACCCAACAAATAGGTCTATGCACTGTAAAAATGCTCCTGATGGGTTCTGACTGTAATCTGATGATCATGCTATGTGCAACCAGAGGATATGCATCTAATCGAAGTGTCTGGACATGCACGGTCTGCGAACGGACTCACAAAAGTGCCAGATCACTTCCTAAGCTAGACTGACTTGACTGAATTGAACCCTTGTCATGCTGTAGCTTGTCCACGGACACATAGGGTTGGATGTGTCACGTGACAACCAGGCTCATCCGCCAATACCTGACTCAGCTAGACACAAGGAGGACATGGATACAGCGAGCATAGGAGTTGGGCACGAAGATGGCTTTCTACAGAGAGCATCCTCTCCAGCTTACGATGCTCTCCTCCAGCTTACGGAGGACGGTTTTGTGACGAGGCCCAGATACATGGACACCCACTTGTCTCATGGGATACGATGTGCTATTGGCCAGATACGCAAAATCTTCACACCGGCTGCGGATCGAGACTGGGAGATACAGTGGAGTACCGGTAGAGGCGAGGACATGCCTCTCGTGGGACATGGAGCCTGAGACAGAGTTGCACTACACATGCCACTGCCCCGTCTACTACGAGATACGTAGCCGCTTCCACTGCTAGTTTAGAGAGGGCTTCGGACCACTCTCCAAAGTCATGCGGTACAAGGATCAGAGATGCTTGGGTCTGTTTTTGCTCGAGCTGCGCAGACACAGAGAGAGCCTGATGAGGGGAGAGGCTAGCCAGTCTGAGAGACGGATCACATACTTTTTAAGAGCAGACACTGGACACCCAGAGGAGCTACTACCACAGGAGAGCTCGTCGCCTCACACTAGAGGCACACTGATTGACCGAGCGATCGAGCTAGGGAGATCAAGATGCCCACGACTGCGGAGGACTACACAGCATCGACAGAGGCTGCATCAGAGGATTCGGATCACTTTGGCCCGACATGCATGAGGCCCGGTCAGGCTATTGACCATGGAGGAGATTGATGAGATCCGCCAGCGATCGATGGTGGATCTTTTGTGATTTAGCTATCCCACCTAGCTGCTTAGCTCACACCTAGCAGTTTAGGATTCCATAGTAATTTATTTTGTCATTTTTGTTACTCTGACTTTGTATCAGATCCACCACATTGTAACTTTCTGGTCTCATAGGTCACTTTGGCCTTTTGAAGACGTTAATATAACATTTCATTTCATTTCCACACACACACACACACACACACACACACACACGCACACACACGCACGCACGCACGCACAGAGAGTACTTGAGCTAGTTCTCTCCTCTTCTTCCTGAGAAAAACCCTCTTCCTAGCCAGTTTTCTGTGTGGGATTCTGTAACCTTGGCAGACTTGTGGTCTAGTTCCCTCTCAATTTAACTTAAAACTAACTTCACTAGATTGGTACCTTCTTTTCTAATTAAAATTATGTGAAACTTACTATTCAATCATGTTATCTATAAACTAAGCATTAAACTTGTCCTTCCTTTGGATAGGGAACTGATTAAACTATCTATTGCCTTGACTTGTAGTTCCTTCTCCTTGTATCCTTGGAATTTTTGTAAGAGGTTCCCAATTTGGTGAATTGCTTTGGTGGGTGTAGCTACTCTTTTGACTTGGGATTGGAGGGGCAATAACTGGCTCCTCCCTCCCCACGAACATCCGCCTGGGTTTGCTCTGCTGTGCATTGCCTTAGTCACAATTTTTGGGCTTTTCCTCTCTTTGTCGTCTGCATGAAGATGACATCAGGCTTGGATGCTATTCTCCTCTGCCATCCATGCCACTTACTTCAAGGGGTATGCTACTAACCTTCTCCCCTCCCCTCGATTACTCTGACTTGGTTTTCCTTCCCTCTTATTGGTTTAACAGATGATTATGTATGGCATACACATGGGCACCTTGGAGGACTTGTTGTAGCTACTTTCTGACATGAAGTAAGGGAGATTTGGCAGCTGTAGGGAATGCTAGGCTGAGCATAGAGAGCTGGAGGTTTTCCCTGATCTACTGCCCACGACCTGTTTATGATGAGGTGAGGGACTCTCTCCCTTGCTTGGCTTTGGATACCTGCCTTGGTTTGTTTCACTGAGTACCATTCAACACTTGCACTTGCACTTGCACTTGAGAGAGAGAAGAAGAAGAAGAAGAAGAAGAAGAAGAAGAGAATTTTAACGTCGTAGGAAACTATCGCAAGAGACCTTAAAGATATCTCTATCCGACGAGGAGGGTTGAACTCAAGACCTATTATTCAAGAGGGAAATGGCATAACCACACTTGGGTGATAGAACGGTTATACCATTTTCCTCTTCTTATTAGCGCACACACACACCCACACCCACACACACATCCACAAACACACCTGAGAAGAAGAGTATTTTTACGTCGTAGGAAACTATCCCAAGAGACCTTAAAGATCTATCTGATGAGGAGAGTTGAACTCAAGACCTGTTATTCAAGAGGGAAATGACATAACCAATCTACCACACTTGGGTGATAGAAAGGTTATAACATTTTCCTCTTGCACTTGCACCTGCACCTGAAGAAGAGAATGCTGATGTTTCTGCAATATGGAGAATGTTGATGAAGCCTCCTCCTTATAGGTCAATGGCTTTTGAACTACACTATATTTGGTATTTCTTGTTGAGTAAAATCAACGCTCTTCACTTTGAGTAAGTTTGAATGGTTTGGTTAAACTGTACTTGGCTTTGATTGCTTATGGATATTTAGAGAGAGAAAAAAAACTTAGGTGGTCTATGACATAATTTCTATTAATGGCTTTTTTTGTTATCTTTTGAAAGTTATTGGAGTTGAGACTGGGCTGCTTGGCTCTGTTTTTCTTTCATGATGGGACTTTCATTTAGCTGCCTTGGTTTTAGCAGTTGCATGATGGGTATTGACTCTCTTTTGATTGCTGGCCAGAGCTTTGAGATATGGTCATGGGAACTTGATTCATCTCAAGGGTTGTCAACTTGTTTTGTATGGGTGCTGGTCAAACCTTATAGGGCTGGTTCTTGCTTCCTTAAAAAATGGGGATTTTTCAGATATTTACCCCTGTACCTAACTTATATTGGTCTTTGCCTTTATCTTTTGCTTCTTAAAAAACAAATAAAATTGGAGCAGCCTAATGTGGGGCCTCGATCATGGTTGATGACTATTTCCTAATGCTCTTTGGTTACTGTTTGTACGGTTAAACCTTGTTAGGATTTGGTGTTTAAAGAGCTTAAACTTTGAAGGGCAAGAACTTAAATGGATGCTCGTGTCTGGATTATTCTGTTAAATAAGAAGAAAAGGATGATGTAACTCTTTTGCATAAAAAGAACTTACAGCTCCCTGACCTAGACCTTTGGTTATGGCCATGAAGGGTAAATTTTGTGGGTTTTTGGTTTTGAATTTGAGTTTTGTTTGTCGATCACCTTGGTTTTGTGGACTTGTAGTGCTACCGGTTCTTAAATTCTCCTCACTGGCCTTCCGTTAGGGCTTTGATGGGGGATGCTAATGTTGCTACAATGATGGACCATATAAAGTGAGTAATCTCTAAATAGAACATCCTAGTTCCAAACACCCATGGGCTTTGGACGAAGTAGTTTTTAAGAAACTAAACACCACAAGCTTCAGACTTGGTGCAGATGACCCCAAAACCCTAGTATGCATGTTCCTTTATGCAACCTTCAGAAGAACAATATGAGAGAAAAACAACACCAAGATTCAGGTAGAAGACATTCAATCAAAAAGTAAGCATTTCAAGGAATTCCCGTTCTTCCAAGGAATGCAAATAACAAAGGGTACACAATGGGTAAGGGATTGCAATGCAATCATCTGTTAAGCAAAATGAATGTGCATTACAATGAAGATGTAAGACATTCAGATAAAATAAGAAGGTTCAATAGAAGGCCAAGGAGCAACTTAAAGCTCAACAAGTATGCCATAGCTAGAAGCTCAAAACCAAGGAAAGGGTAACAAATATACATCTATATTAACCATAAACCATATCCAAGAGTCTGAAGGGTAAAGTAAACAAGGCAGCAAGTACTGCCAAAAAAAAAGAAATGACACTCAAAAAATTATGGAGAGCAAGCTTAGAGAGAAGTATCAAAAAACCCTTTCATCTGAAGTAAGTCCAAAGAAAGGATAAGGATCAGTAGCTTCAGAGATATTCAGTGCAGTCAGGCTGCTAGGGTAGCAATATACAGCATGAAATATGTATGACTGCTAGGTTCAAATCCAAACACTATGGTCAGGTCAAAATTGCGCTACCAAAGCGGGAAGGCATGTTCTGGGCCAAGAGAGCTTCAATCAATAAACCCCGGACAAAAAGTGAGACCTGGAGGTTCAGAGAACAACATGAACTACCCCATTATTTCCATCCTTAGAACCAAAAAAGATCAGCAAAGCCTATAACAAAACTCTAGCAACAAGTTGAAAAGGTCATCAGCTCAGTAAAGAGGCCAAGCCAAAAGACCTTGAGAAATTCTGTCCAACACAGTAAGCCTATAACAAAACCTCAGAGTACGCATTTAGAGTAAGGACTCCTCAACTGTTTTGGCTTGCTGGCAGTAATTGAATGAGCTTTTATCTCTTTGAAGGTAAAGGAAGCACCATGGTTTTACGGTAAAAAAACATGTGAGTCTAAAGCTTCAGCCATATTTGCAATCCCGATTTCCTGAGCTATATAGCCTTCCGTTGATTTTTTATCAACCAACAAAACTTTCGAAGCAGTTACATACAATGGTCATGTGAAATACACAAGGTTTCTCCAGGTCTCCCGCGTGTGTGAAAATTATGGATTTAATCTAGCAATGCTTGAAGGAAAAATCTAGTGCTGAATTTTTTGATGCTCCCGCACACTAATGAAAGTAGATGGAACCAACTTTGAAACCCCTCATGCAAATGTCACCCAAAAGTGGAGGAATGCATAATAGAGGAGATCCAAACAGAAGTGGAAGCATTGACCTTGTACAAGACAAAATCTTCCAAATAATTAATGGCTTGAGCTCCAAATTTTGGTAAATTGAGCTCCAAATCTTGGAGGAAGTATTTCCAAATAGAGCAAGAAGTATGTGAGCTTGTTAAAAAGGAGGAATAACACAAGGTGCAAGAAGCAAAATCCATACAAGTAGCATTGATGCAACAATTGAAAGTATTTTATTAAAAACTAAAGTGCTGAAGAGAATCCAAACAAATAGCTAAACACTGTTGGAGACTTTAAAGATATACTTTAAATTACATAAACTTAATAATGGATGGAAAGATCTTTAGTTGCCTTCTTTACTCGGATGATCCATAGGAGTAAGTTCCCAATTTAATTACACCTAACGACTTGGCAGTCATGATTATTTACATGTATCTCTCTCCCTTTGCTTAACTGTGCAAGATTTATATAAAAACCACTATGCCAAAGGCCTCTTGAAGTGGATGTCGCTACAATGCTTGTTCCATTTGCTCAATGCAAATGTGCTCTTATAAGAAACATGCCTTCCTCTCCCTAAGATTCTTTAAACACAATCTACAAGTCCTACTTATTTAAGTCATAGAATGCACTAGTAGCAAGAAGCTAGATGTCTTCCACATCTACTCTGTCATAAAATGAGCCATTGTACATGTTCCATGATGTCAATAATGTATGGCATCTTCAAATATAAGTTGTAGATGCTAGTTAATGATATATTCCATTAGCATCTCCTAAGAACTTTCTCTATTGCCTTCTACTAATGTTGATTGTTTCAACTAAAATATTCAGCACAAATTGAATCGAGAGCAATATTTTCTATATCTCCATACAAGTGGCACAACAATAATAAAGGTTTGTAAACAACACCATCCATCCCAGACCATAAGTGTTGTAATGTATGATTAACATTTCAAGATAACTATATGCGTATGATTAGGAGTCTCCTACGCATTGGTGTGTGTTGTGATTCCATTGCTTTGTATGTGCGTGCGTGCGTGCACAAGAAAAGGAGGGCTTGACCCTTTTGTATTACGTAACCAAGTTGCATGCCCATAGGAATTACAAAGTGATTATGAAGACCTCTACGATTAAAGATTGGTCAGAATTGAAAATGAACATAGCTTTTTGGATTTGTGCTCATATTAACAACAATTCATTCAACAATTTACAAAGATTGCTTCGCCATTGCATACCTTTACTCAGAAGGGTGTTCCATTCACTTGGGGGCCTTCATAGATTGCAGCTTTGAGAGACTCAAATCAGAAGTTGAGGACTAGTCCTATTTTGATTTTGCCGGATTTGCAGAAGCCTTTTGACGTGTATTGCGATACTTGTGGAAGCAGTCTTAATGCAGAAGGTCCATGTTGTAACTATGAGAGTCGAATGTTTTCTAGACCTAAGAGGGTCACACAAATTTATAAAAGGAGCCATGTTATAACTTAATGGATCCACTACTTCCTTGGAGTAGATTTTACAGTGTTCACAGATCATCAAAGTTTGAACTATTTCTTGTCCCAAAAACAGCTTTCAAAGATGTAGATGAGATGGGTGAATATACTGTCAGACTGTATCTCTTACGGTAAAGAAAAATACAATGGCAGATGCGTTGTCTTGCACACCACAAATATTTGCTATCACTGTAGTACATCACCATAATTTTGAAGAGATGCTCAAGCAATATACTACAAATTTAGATTTTGCAAACAACTTTGATAGAGTACAAAATGGGGAGACAATTGCATGATACTCTATCAAGGAAGGTTATCCAATGCAAAAAACCATGGTGTCTGAGGTGTGGTTTGAGGCAAAGTTGTTGATAGTCACAATCCTCTGGGGCACACAACATTGAAAGGTGTTCAAGAGTACTTCTATTGGTCTCAGTTCAAGAAGGATATGGATGAGTTTGTGCGTACTTGTTTGGTATGGTCATAAGTATAATTTGATGGGCATTTTACCTTTGATCTTCAGAGGACTAAGGATGGGCACAAACCTGTAAATTGAAGGGTGCCCTTGTCCTTCCTAGGGAAGGGAAATTCCCTTAGTTGGCCTTCGGAGAGTAAGGGCCATCATACACTTCGCCTGTCACCACTTATTTTTTTCACTCCTATGAAATATTCACTTCCTTTTGGTGTACCCTTCCTTGTTCCATACTTAAGAGGAGCGAGCATGTTAGCAAACATACTAGGTATTCTTTAATAAAATTTGACCGTTAGCGAATTCTTAGAATATTGGTTTATTATACCTTAGCTCCCCCCCCCCCCCCCCCCCCCCCCCCCCCCCCCGCCCCGCTCTCTCTCTCTCTCTCTCTCTCTCTCTCTCATTCTCTCATCTTGAGAGCACTCACTCTAGCCAACATGTGCCACAAGAACCGTGTGCAATTTGGAGGAATTTTTGTGATGTCAGGTCCTTTGAGAAAAGGAAGAGGAGAGAGGCAATTCAGTGAGGTGAGGCCCTCAGAGAGGAAGGAAGAGGAAGGTGTCTTTGTGAATGCCTATTGCAACAAAGGGAGGGACGACATGACCTAGGAGTTTGTGCAAGGGTAGAGGGGCCAAGATGCAGTTTGAGATTTTCTTGGCATATATATTGGCCCTTCAACACGTATGCTGTAGTTGTTGCAAGTAGGAGAGATGGGCAGTGGGTGGACAAAGAGAGAAAGAAGTGTACATAGAAAGTGTTCGTCTCTCATGTGAAGCCATGCAGAGGTTTAGATCCACAACTCAAAATGTTACACGACCAATAAGGCATGGGGTATCCTTGGATTCAATGAACCTTTAAATACCAGTGGGTATTGTCTCTTGAATCCTCAAGCAATATCCAATCCTTGCTCCAACTCCATTCATTGTTGTGACTTGTTTCCTTGAGGCTCAACACTATCTCCTCATTCCCTTTAAGAGATTCTTACCCAAACTCAATTGCTTGTTGATTGCTCACACTCTATAGCTCGTAGTCACACATGCTCTAGAGGCTAGGACATTAGAGGAAGAGCTTAGAGGCCGCTAGATTCTACAAGCAACAAGCATGTGGCAAGCATCAGAAGAGTGGTTGCATAAAACTTTGCATTGCTAAGTGTCTACATTTTGTAGAAATAGCACAACAAGCGAGCTGCAACTCTCGAGTCCTATCACATTTTGTTTTTTTGAAGGTCTTCCTTAAAAATAACACATTAAAAGTGTTATCTTTTCTTTGTTTTAGGAGGTGGGACTCAAATTTAAAGAATATATACTTATATTTTACCACCTTAGAACTTAGGCTTTGTTTTTTTTTCTAATTTATAAGCAATGCTTAATAGGAGCTATTTATATTAAAGAAGAGAAACACTACAAATGTCTTGGCTTTTACAAGGATCAACAACCCACCATTACAAACCATGATAACCCTATGCACATCACATGCCACAGGGAGCATAAACACCATAAAGACGAGGCTTTTACAAAAAACTTATTCGGTCAAAGATCTCCAGCAATGGATGCCACCACATCGGGATGCTTGCAACCCTACCCCAACATGTCCAATGATAAGAAGACAAAACTAAGCATGACAACTCCTACCACCACAAAGCTCAAAGTGCCATGCATGTGCAGGGCTAGAACCCTACGAAAGGGTTGTAATTTCCAGAATTGGATGGGCATGATGGGATTTGGACCATAATTGACAAATTAGCAAGTAGACTCACTTTGTACAAAAAAAAAGAACATTGAAGGCCGATCACTTAGCTAAACTGTTTGGCTCACATATCTTCATATTAAATGGAATGCCTAAATTTGTTGTGTCAGATAGAGACCGCAAATTTGTGAGCTTGTTTGGGAGAGCAAAGTAGGAGAATATAGGTACTGTGCTTAAATTATCTTTGTCTTTTGATCCACAACCATCAAAATTGGCCAATTCAATGGTTTTGGATTTGTCGAAGTCTTATATTTTGACAATAAGACTCAGTGGCAAGAATATTTCCCATTCATGGAGTTTGCTTACACCAACAATGTTCGTACATCCACGAGAAAGGTGCCATTTGAGATCGTTGAGGGGTGTTAGAAAAGTTCCATCTATTTTGTGCACCATGGACACAATTTTTGAAGCACATTAGTAAATGCAAGATCTGGCGATTGCTTTTGCCAAGATGAAGGAAGCTTTGAAGACGTCTCAAGCAAGGCACAATAAGGCAGTACACAAGCATTGACGTGACTTGCAGTTGAAAGAGAATGATTGGGTGATTCTCCGGTTTGAAAAGGCACAACTACGAAAGAGGAAGGATCAAAAGAGACTTTTCCCAAAGCTTAATACGCAATACTATGGACCCTTCGAGACAAAAGGAAAAGATAGTTGATGTATCCTTCATATTGAATTTCCAAGATACTTGGAGGCTTCACAATGCTTTCCATGTAGGTCTATTGAGACCTTTCAAGGCTAACATGCCAGAGGACAGGGAGCCAGAAGAGCAACCAGAGGTAGAAGAACAACTAGAGGTAGAAGAAACAAAAGAGATTCTTATACGAAAATAGGTCCTAGCACACAAGGAAAATAAAAGGTGAGCTAGTTCGAGGTGTTACCATATACATGTGGTAGTGATGTGTGTGACCACACTAGGACCGCCGGGGCATTTTTTCCCTCTTTAGGAGGTTTTTTCCCTCGAGCATTGTATATACGCCCATCACTCTAGGGCTATCTATCTTTCCATTGCACACTAAGTAACACACTCTCTATTGTGTGCCTTGAGCTTCCTTCGTCTTCTCCAAGTTGTGTGTGTTTCTCTGCAACCCTAATTCCAACAATTGGTATCAGAGCAGGTTACGTCCTCCCGGGCTTAGTCGCCAGCTGCTCCAGCACACACGTGCTCACTTTCTCCGATTGCAGTGAGGTTTGGCGAGTGTTCGTAGGTCGACAAATATTTCGGGAACACTCGTAGAGCTTAGTCTGCTCAGATTTTTGATTTGGGCTCATTTCGGCCTCCCTTTCCACTACAGGTAGTTCTGCATAGGCTATTTCGTCATTTTGTGCAGAATTTTTGTCAATGCCATTTTCTACATAACAGGTGCCTTGTATACAGGAGCCTTGTATACAGTCTACTACGGTTTGTGCTATATAGCATGTGTTGTTCCCGCTCCGTTTCTCCTATTTTCGGACAGTTTTCACATCAGGTGCAGCATTTACCATGGCTGACAATAACACAGATGTGTTCAAGATGTTTGCTGCAAGATGTTTGCTGCTGAGGACAGGTTGGATGGCGACAATTACCCTATGTGGGCTTACATGATGCAACATGTTCTTGTGTCAAAGGGCGTTTGGAATATTGTGCAGGGCATTGATGTACGTCCTGGTTCTGAGGATGCAGACGATGTTGAGGATGTTGTAGGTCTTGCTGCAAGGATTGCTGCTATTAGAGTTGTTTTGCCTACGACAGAACAAGCTCGTTGGGATGTAAAGGATGCGCAGGCTCATGCATTGATTACGTTGTCTGTGAAGTGCACCATTGTTCCTCACATTCGTTCAACAAAATCTGCAAAACAGGCTTGGGATATTTTGGCTTGTATTTATGCAAGTCGCAATAAGGCTAAAATTGCTTTGCTGTGTAAAGAGTTGGAGTCGAAGATTATGCATGAGGAAGATGATATGGACACTTTCCTTGCTGGTGTCAAGGATATCAATGAGCAACTTATTTCTACAGGTGAAGTCATTTCAGACACTTCCCTTGTGCAGACTGTTCTTGAGGCCTTACCAGATTCTTACTAGACTTTTGCTAGTACTCGGAGACTTGTGACCCAAGGAAATCCAGAAGTTGTCAAGTTTGATGCATTATGCACATTGCTGTTGCAAGAGTCACTTTCTAGGAAAAACAGGACTAGACTGCGTGCAATTGAACATGCTTTTATTGCTTCTCAAAGAAAGGGTGGTAACATCAATGTAGCCACTTCTTATGGTTCTGCTACGAGTGGCAAAACTTTTGTTCCCAATGCTTCTGCTGCTGGCAGCACTTCGTCTGGCAATTCTGGTGATAAGGGCAAAAAGAAGATGCGTTGCCATTATTGTAAAGCTAATGATCACTTGATCAAATCGTGTCCTAAGTTGAAGGCCAAAGAGGCTAAGAAGAAAGAGGGTGGTTCCACTGCAAATGTTGGTTTCACTACAAATGCAGCCATTGTTGAGTCTTCTGTGAAAGGAGACTGTGTTGCTGATGTTGATGCAGAATGGGCTTTTAGTGCAGAGTGCACTTACAATCGTGTTGTCCATGATGCATGCTTGTTAGTTGCTGCATATTCACATGTGTGGTATTTCGATGGTGGTGCTACAAAGCACATTACCTCACATCGTGAATTGTTTACCTCTCTCGAGTCTGTCCCTCATGGGAATTCAGTCACTTGTGCCAACAATGCGTCTTATCCGGTTCAGGGAGTTGGAAAGATTGTGCTTATTGCTGCAAATGGCAGTTCCTTCACACTTGTTGATGCACTTTATGTACCTGGGATCAAGAAGAATCTCTTGTCTGTATCCGCACTTGCTAGACTTGGACTTGTAGTCAAATCTGTGGATGACAGATGTACAGTTCATGATCTCAGTTTTGGTGATGAAATTGTTGCATTTGGCCTTTTGTGCCGTGAGCTGTATAAGCTCACTTTGTAGGACAAGTGTGGACAAAATTTTGCAAATGCTTTACAGATTCAAGGGCTATTTTAGATGCAAAACTTTGGCATGCACGTTTTCGTCATCTGAATTTTGCCAGTTTGCTGCGTTTGTAGAAATCTAGTATGGTTCTTCTTTGCCGCCTCTTGAAGCACCTGTCAAACATGTTTGTGAAGGCTGTATTTTCGGTAAGATGCAGCGTTCGAAGTTTCCAAAGGATGGTTCAGTTCGGGTCACATGCAGGTTGCAGCTTGTGCATAGTGATGTTTGTGTGCCCATGCAAACTCCGTCCTTGGGCAATTACCTTTACTTCGTGACTTTCATTGATGATTACTCCAGGCATGCATGGCTATTTCCTCTTAAAGCGAAGTCCGAAGTTTTTATGTGCTTCAAACAATTTCTGGCTATGGCTGAAAATGTCTCGAAATGTACTATGGGCACCCTCCGTTCCGATCGAGGGGGGGAGTATATGTCTCATCAATTTAATGCATTTTTGGCTAGTCGTGGGATAAAACACCAATGTACAGTGCCTTATACACCTCAACAAAATGGTGTTGCTGAGAGGAAAAACAGGTCACTGATGGAAATGGTACGATGTATGGTCAAAAGTCAAGCTTTGCCGCATTCTTTTTGGCTCGAGGCCATTATGTATTCCACTTATGTACTTAACAGGTGTCCTATGAAAGCTTTGCAGTCTATTACTCTATATGAAGCATGGCATGATAGAAAGCCTTCTATTGAGCACATGCGTGTTTTTGGATGTTTGGCATATGCTTTGGTGCCACAAACACAACGCATAAAATTGGATAATAAGGTTGTCAAATGTATTTTCGGTTATAGTGCTGAAAGCAAAGGTTACAGGTTATATTATCCGCAAACAAAGCGTATTCTGGTTTCACGGGATGTAGTGTTTGTGGAAGATTCTGTTCAGCCCTTGCTATCATGTACTAGAGACAGTAATGTAAGCTCACAGGACATTTATGACACTTTGTTGCCTCTTTTCAGTGGTGGAAATATGAATGTAATTTCCAATGAGGCAAATGTATAGCCTATGGGGGTTTCTGAAAATGTTACAGATCAGCCTATTACTGATGCAGATGTACATGATGTACTTGATGAGGAAAGGGCTGAAAATGAGCAGGCTAGAGGTATGCCAAAATGGCTGGTGCACACTTTGCGTGACAGTAAATTGGATGCACCTTTGTCTAGTCGTACTCGTTCAGGCTCTCGCCATGCATCTTATGCATCAGATTGTTATGCTTTGGCTGTGTCTAGCTTACATGATGTTGAGGAGCCTCTGTCTTTTTGCTGAAGCACAGAATTCAGAAAATTGGATGGCTGCCATGCAATCAGAATATGATGCACGTAGAGAAAATGACACATGGACTTTATGTGATTTGCCTCTTGGCAAAAAGGCCATTGGTACGAAGTGGGTTTACAAGTTGAAACGCAAGCCGGATGGTGAGAATAAGCATCACCATGTAGACTGGGTGAAAGCATGTTAACATGACATGCTTTTTGTGCTAATTAGCATTTTCAAATTAGCATATCTTAAAATATTTGGGCGTCCGGTAATTTTTTTACGAATAATATCAAAATTTATGAGAGGTTGTACACTTGGATTCCTTGTTACAAGAGCTTTCTATTGATATATCAGATGTCATATATCTTGGAGAAGTAGCCCATGTTATTGTACTAGTTAGCATATGTCAAATGTGCTAGTTAACATTGTTGAGACAACAAATTGAGTGACACGTTAACATGCTTCTATCCCACTACACAAACTCCGGGCGAGAGACAACCCTCAAGCCATCCCTAGCAGCCATCAACGGGGCTATGAACTTCTTCAACCCACAAAAAAGAGCAATCTGAAGATGAGCCTTATCCACCTGTACCCATCCAAACCACCCACCTAACCCATCAAACCCCCAAGTGCCCACCAAACACGGGAAAAAACAGAAGCAACAAGGAAGGAAACATACAAATCAAACAAGCATGTGCACACCCCACACACATAGCACACAGACACACATGCACAACACATAGCACATGCATCACATACAAAGACACAAAAGAGAAAAGAAAGAAAATGTCGGAGGCTTACAGACACAAGGGGAAGAGATGCAGCGCTAGCCGAGGGGGAATAAGTCAGGTGCTAGCAACAACCACCCGCCAATGCGCTGGAGGCAATCGGATGAACGACGTGGACGACATACCAACAAAGTGTGTGGGAGAGATGTGGAAATAAGGGAGGATAAAAGAGAGAACCATTCACGATAGCTTATTCACAGAATGGAGATTAAAGCATAGACACAAAAAGATAACTAATTCGATTGAAAGTGAGTACCAAGTGGCCCAATATACAGAGCTAGTGTAAGCATCTCATTGGGCATCATACATGACATCAGTGTACATAGCTAGTGTAAGCATCTCATTGGGCATCACACATGACAGCATAGCTCAATATACAAAGCTAGTGTAAGCATCTCATTGGGCAACATACATGACATCATAAGAGGCTCCAAACCAACCGAAATCCACTAAATAACTCGTCGGTACTCTTTTAAGCCCTTTTATGCACCCGTTTACTAAGTCTAGGTGAGTCCACACCATTTGGAATGCCTCTCATAGGTACCTACATCCTTAAGGTCTCTTTTCCACATGCTACCACATGATTCCAACCACCTAGGCATCCAATAGACTAGGGGTGATACATGCCAAAGCATAGGATAAAGCCCATAAACCTAACAACCCTCCCCTTGGGGTTTAGACTACAATATCTGACAACTCTAGCACACTCCAATCCAAGAGCTAAAAGAACACTTCCAATTGAGGAGACCAACCCCAATCCAAGAGACAAAACATCTCTAATCCAAGAAACACTGCACCCTCCCCTCAAACATATGTATAAAGACTGAGGCAAAGCTAATCCAAGATATCTCCAACAAAATACACTGAGAGGTAAAGGCAAAAACCAGAAAGCTAGAGAATGTCTTCATGGTTGTAGTGTCAAGAAACAAGAAGACCATTGCTAGCTTCTTCCTCTTCTTCTTGTGCCAGACAAATCGATCTTCTAGGCTTTGAATTGCGAATGGTACTGCCTTCGTCTTTCTTGAAGCACTTAGAAGGATGATGGTCCCAATGTTACTGAGAACAACAAGTTTTGGCCTTCGATGTTAGCCAATCTTTGTCTACACGTCCCGCTTTGCCACACTTGAAACAAGTTTTATTGCTCAAAGTACCAAAAATGTTCCTCTCCTTACAATTGAGTTCTTCCTCTGTTTCTTCTCTTCAGAGGGTTTCTCCTTCTCTCCCATTGTGCCACAAAGGGGTTTTGATCAAGGAGACTCTTCTATGATCAACGTCTATCCTCTTTATAATAGCATGACCAAGATCAAATCATCTTCGTAGATGCATATGATGACATACATTGCAATATTGTGCTTAATTGCAAAAAAACTTGAAATTAATTGTAGGATGAGTGAGAGAGATGGCTTTGGGGACACCCCTTTGAGATTTTGTTGCTTGGAGGAAGTACCTCTTAATAGAGGATAGCACCTTAATGGAAGGTGAGAATGAGCTCTAAGAGGATTAGCAAGGCAGGCTTGCCCATGGGAAGCTCCTCTTTGGAGGAGTGGGTACCTTAAGGCCTTGACAAGTTCTTGTTAACATGGGAATGAGACCCTTGGAGAAGGGAAGCTTTGGTAAAGCAAGCTATCTACGAGAGTCGGGCCTTGTGCACCTGAAACTGCAAAAAAAAAAGAAGCTTTTGAGACACGTCCAAACAGACCGACAATTTTCACTCAAATCTGCTTCGACGCCTTGATGGAGTTTGCCCATGCTCCCAAAATGGGGTAAGCTCATTGAATGGATGTACCTTGATTTTTAATTCAACCTCTCGGCAGTTCTCCTCAGAATCAAAGGGAACCGAATTGCCTAGCCTTTTTCTCCATCTTCTATAATCATAGCTTAAAACTAAGGACTTACGAGAAATTTGGTAGGATATACACATAGAATTTGAGCTTACCTTACACCTGATAATGTCACCAATATATAAACATATATACATTCATAACTTCTAAACACAAGAAAACAAGAAAAAGAGAAAAAAAACTAAATCGTTTTATGTGCTACTAAACAAAACTAGATAAAACAAAACCTAATAATGTCACCAACGTGAAAAGTCTCTTAAGCTCCAATCCTCTCCAAGTATTGTGTCCACTTCATTTGGTGACAATCTTCTACTCAGTCACATAGTCATCGTCCTTTGTAAATCCATAGATTTGAAACATGCCACAAAAATATGGAGAGGTGCAAACCATTCTTGAACCACCTTGAAATTATGCATGGTGTCATTGCCTTGAGCCCATGACCTCTTGTGCTCAACGTATTATTTTTGGTGAGCTACACCATGTTGCCCATGTGAACTCCTTGTGAGGGGCTCTCAAAATAGTGACTTTCAACGTCGGTTTGGCAAAGGTGCACACACTCTCTCTCTCTCTCTCTCTCTCTCTCTCTCTCTCTCTTAATGAAGTAATTAAGGGGCCAATGAATCCAAATTTTTGAGCTTGATAGCTCAAATGAAAGCAGGTGCAGAGGAGTTTGAGTGCAAAATAGTGAAGTAATGCTAAGCAAATGGAAACCTATGTACTTTCCTTCTCTAACTTGCACCCTAATTTGGATAGTGGCACACAATGTGTACGTATCCCATCAAAAGGGGCAATAAGCAAAATGAAATTGAAAAATGCAACCTATATGAAAATGAGGTATGAATCAACCATAATGGCAGTAGAAAAGAGGTGCCATATGGGGATCTTAATTTGATGATTGGGAGATGGTAATCACCTAATGACTCTAATACCATTTGTGCGGATTGGGGAGGATAAAAAGAGAGAACCATTCAAGGTATTGATATGCTAACCACAAGCTGAATCACACAATGAAGATTAGAGTGTAGACATAATATGATAACTAGATTGATTGAAAGTGAGTACAAAGAGACTCATTTTCTAGAGCTAGGAGTAAGCATCTCATCTGGCATAATACATGACAGCATAAGAGGCTCCAAATCACCCCAAATCCACTAGAGAAATTGTGGGTACTCTCTTAGGTCCTTTTATGCACCCTCTTACTACTACGTTTAGGTGACTCCACACCATCTAGAAATGCCCCACACGTACCTACACACTTACAGACTCTTTTCCACATGCTACCACATGAGTGTTGCCTCCAATAGACGAGGGGTGATACATACCAAAGCATAGGATAAAGCCCATAAACCTAACACGATAACCCCCATAGAGTTTGCAAGGTTTACTTCTTCGTTATGAGTCTCTCTCTTTCTCTCTAGAGCCACCATGGTGAACTCAAGCATGAGATTAATGCATGAACATCAAGTCCTGTAAGATGCTTTTATTGAGCTAGACTTTGAGGCAAGGGTCGATGAGAGGAGGCAAGGAAAGGGGTAAGCGATCATATAAGACTCAACTGGTTGTAGAGGCAAATACCCGTCACTAGGACCAGCTTCGGGGCAGAAGAATTGAATTATAGCACTTGTCTCACTACCAAAAGTGGGATTCAGACGAAGCAAATCAATAAAGTGAGGCCTGCTAAAATGTACCTTGAAGAATGTATTTAGCACACAATATGAGTCATGGTGGTGGCCAAACCCTCCTTGTATATTTGTGAAGTTTTGAAGATCTGAAACTGCCTCTAGGTGGGTGTCATCTACGTCTGGAGCTAGCCATTTGCGTTGTCTATAAGAGAAACGCCTAGCGTCACACATTGAGCGCTTGTTAGGACACCATGGTGCTCTTGTGGTGGAGGAGTGATGGAGGTGGTTCTTGCAAAAACATTGCATGAGTGGAAGGTGGGGTTTGAGGGGTGGAGTTGAAGGCAATTAAGCTGAAACGTCTCCTTGTGGTAGAAGCACATTGCTTGGGATACTCAACAATCTTTATGTTCACAACCACTCTTCTCATAGAGTGGCATTAAGCACGGAGAGGACATTCCTAGAGTGAATACAACATATATCGCTCCATATGAGTGCTTTAGACTCATGTTGTGCTTTTAACCTCCTCCCTGTTCCAATGCTTCATGATGACATGACTTGTCATGTCAAAGAGAGCTTTACCTCTTGTAGAGCATATTGTAATTTGAGTGCTTCAGGCTACCTGTGTAAAGAAACCAGAGATTCGAATGCATTTTCCAAAAGAAAAGAGGCTAGCATGACTCCAGAAGGGTCCCTGATTAGTTGTCTTGCTCCTTCAATTCTAATAGCTGCACCACCATACTCATCTAGTGTAGCATCTGGCTCCCGTGTCTTCTGTTGGGAGACCTTAGTGAGAGCCTTCTCAACCCACTTCCTTACCATGAAGTCCCTGGCTGCTAGGGAAGCTTAGTGACTAGGGTCCTCATCCTCGTTATGAGCTCTACAAAGCACAAGGTTCTCTAGCTCATCTAGAACCTTTTGTTGATGGTAACCTGGTTGAAAAGCATCGCTAAACTCTTCTATAGTATAGCCAAATCAACAAAGTGGCTTGCAAAGTGGTTCCCTGTGAACTAACTATACACTTGTGAGCTAGGCTATCCAATGCCGAGGAAGGATCAAAACATATGCATCTTCGCGGTTTAGACTTCAACCTTAGAAGAGAGCCCCTTGAAGGCTCGGGAGAAGGGGTTATTTCTCTTATGAACTTAAACAAACTATACATATATAAGGATGTTTTAAATTGAGAAAGTAAAAATTTGGTACATAAGAAGTTTTTTTATTGAGAAAAGTGGTACATAAGGAGTCTCTATATACCTTAAAAAATGTATAATAAGGGGTTTTAAAAATACCTCTCAAACGCACGTGCTATACAAGCTCTCTATATAGTGCGCCCCCCCCCCCCCCCCCCCCCCCAAAAAAATAAAATAAAATGAAGACACAACACAATGGTCCTCAAAGCTCTACTGAACTCATGAACTCACAATGTATCACCTATAAGAGCGGCTGGAAAAGCTCTCAATTCCAGCCAACGAGATACAATGGGGTGTAGAGGCTCAATAGTGCATGAAGTTTGTTGTGAGATTATGTAACCGACTCAAAACTCTAGACCAAGTAGTTGATGATAAAACAGACGATTCATATCCAAAATATATACAAAGCAAAATCTCTACTGGAAGGGATAAGCTCAATAGACTACAGTGGTGGAGAATAGTCTAGGTAGGTGATGGCCTGGCTACCACTCAACCATCTCCCGCCATAGTGCTTGTCTGTAGTAGTAGTTGGATCTACTCGACTCAGACTGGTCCAAGACTAGGACTAGCCCCAACTCCCTGGTCCACTATATGACATGGGCTACCTAATAACATTGAGCCTGCCCCATGGGTAAAACTTTCTGATGTATCGCATAGCATCAGCTTGCTAGTTGTACAAAAGCCTTTCATGAATCATTCATAATTATAATATGGTCTCAATAATTCCAGATGTGAAGCTGGCCGTGGCCTTGATAGTTTACAAGCGAAGATAAATCAATTACTTATGTGCATCACATGGATGCTTGCTAGGAGATAGCTTTCTTTGCAAGAAATATGCACACTCTTGAACAAACAAGCAGCCAAGGAAGTATTCCTATCTGCAAAAGATTTGGACAAGGCAAAAACACAGAAATAATAACATCAGAACAGGCACTCTTCTTACAAGAACTAACGAGAAAACAACAGCTCACCTTCACTGCACCGTTGTTTTGAAGGGCAGCAGTTCTCCATGAAATTGTACTATCTACCAACGAAGCATCAAAGCTCATGTTAAACAGACAATTCACCACACGAATAAGTCACCAGAAAAATAGCACGATAGAAGCACATCATACCAAGCGGATAAATACTTTGTGAGGGAATAGTCAGTAAAGGAGACCCCCAGTACCGGTAAACCAAAATAGCATACACCAACACCTGAGAAAACAACAAAAGCAGCTGTTTGTCACTACATATCTGGGAAATTATCCTTACTTTCACTGGCTTCTTGTCCATTACTCATTGTGGATGATAACAATATCACCACAACTTAATTAAACCCTCCATCTTGTAGACCCCGGGGGCCGATTCTCTACTGTGCTTTTAGCGTTTGGTGGTAACGAGAACAAGATAGGGGGAGGAGTCATGGTGGTATAACGGCCACTACATCTCCTACAAGATCGATGTTAAGTTGCGATGTGATAGCCAGCTCACCGATTCTCTAAGGGAATTGCCGAGACTCTTTGGCACAACTCCAAATCATCCTCTAATTTGGCGGTTTCTCGATGCAGTACTGATAACAATAGAGAATTACCAGAAGGGGGGACCAATCTAGTGTCATTTTCCTCTTTTCCTCTCTCTTTCACTCTTCTGTGAAGTGGTGGCCACCCCTTTGAGGGTCCCATTGGTTGATTTCAGACGGTCTTGATATAGAGTGCTCTAGGTTTGGTACGAGATGTATGCATATCATAGGATGCAATTGGCTTCTTGAACATAATTACATATTTAGAAGGGTCTATATTATCCATGCTTAAAACTCAATTCTTGACATAAAATTAATTTTTTGGCATGAGCAATTCCTTGAAGGAGTAGGCAACAATCACATTGATGGACGTCTGTTTGCAAGTTTGCCTAAAGTTTAATATATTTTTAGATTACCCTTATTTTGGTAAAGCTCTTATGCTTACAACACAATTTGTTAGATGTGATTTAAGGTTTTGGACTCCCAATTTTTAGGAGGGCAGTAAATTTTGGAGTATCAGCAATTTATGAAGGAAAAGTACTAGCAATGATAAGAAAAAATCATAAAGAATAGATCATCACACATTCTCATAATCATTCCCAATTGCTCAATTGTGATCAAACTTGCGTGGTCAGAAGTAGAATTGCCAGAAAATTGGTTTGCAAGTTTGCAAATATTGAGCCTATCCTAAAATCTGAAATTTTATACCAGACACAAAATAGCCAAACCGCTCTAAAAAGGGCATTTAACACCTATTTGTACACAAGCAAGACATACACCGTGATAGCCCTTTCTAACACTTTGTCATGTTGGTGTTTCTCAATGAGTTTATGGAATGCAGTAGATATCTGAAGGGATCAATGCAATAGATCTCTTATCCAGATGTGCTTTTGACGCTTTGACTCAACATATATTTCTACAGTGATAGACTTGGGCTTAAGGTGCCGTATTTCCCATTGTCCTGTTGGTTCAGAAGAAAATCCTCCTTAACATGCTTCAAGGCTACAAGCAACCTCCCGTGGAAAGGGTCTCTCCAAACTCCTCAGCAAGGGCAGGTACACCAGCTAAAATTGATCACAATCAGCCCTCCCTGCCGGAAAAACTTGCCTGCTGGCTGGCTGAAAATCCACAAAAGATCGTCGCACAATGGTTTCCTCTTGCCTTCAGAATGCAGCCCCAATCTCATCCAACTCCTTGCTGAAAAACAGCAGCACTGCTCCAACATCTACCAGCTGAAAAAGGAAAGTCCTCAAGAGTTCTTTGCGACAAACTCAAAGCAGTGTAAGGTTAGTCCCCCCCCCCCCCCCCCCAACACACACACACACACACACAAAAAAAAAAAGCAAAAATACAAGGTGTAGCGCACATTCTGCGATGGACATGCAGCCATCAGAGGATCAGGACTCCTCAATATCATGTAAGCTAGACGCAGCCAAGCATAACAATCTGATGCATAAGATGCATGGCGAGAACCTGAACGAGTACAACTAGACAAAGGTGCATCCAATTTACTGTCACACAAAGTATGCACCATCCATTTAGGCATACCATAACCTTGGTTTTCCCCAGGTTAACAGAATATCCATTTTCATGAGCAAATGTGTACAAAGCATCCAAGTGACGCTGCATCCCCTCCGAGGAGTCACAAATCAAGACAATATCATCAGCGCTCAGCATATAACAATAGTGGGATCCATGTCCCTGATAACTGTGCTCCTCTATCACCATCCCTCTCAATGTAGGCAGAAACATCATCCATATATATGCCACATAGTGTAGGAGATAGCGGGCAGCCCTGTTTCACCCCAATAGTGGAGTGAACCAAATCAAGAATCCCCTTTGGAGTGCGTGCATGCCCCACTACTGACTTGTATAGAGCCATGATCCCCCAAATCAATCCGTGGGTACCCCCATCTTGCAGTTTGCGCATCAATCTAGCTCTGGGCGCTGTATCGAAGGCTTTACGGAAATCCACGAAGCAACAATATCTCCCATGTGATCTCCCCTCCTCAATAATGGCTCTGAGTGTCAGAATATGATCAAGAGTAGAGAAACCTCTCCCGAAACTCGCCTGTCTTACTACCCGTACACCTCTCTCTCTGCACATCTACTCAACTGCTACTCAAGGATGGATGCGTACAACCGTGCCAATGCCTCCAATCATGATAGTGCGGTGGTTCCCAGGCTCCATAGGGCCCCCCTGACTTGAAGATAGGTACGATAGTAGACAAACTCCAAGTATCATGTAGGCGCTCACACATGGCACGGTTGAACATCACTGCTAGAAGCTCTGTAAGAAAATCTCTGGCATGTATAAAATGCTCTACTACTAGACCATCATGATCATATGCTCTCCTGGTCCTCATCCTGTCAATGGTCTTCTTTACCATCTCGCGGGTAAAGAGAAAGCACATGTGTGTGGGCATGGCTCTAGCGGATCCAGAAGAGGTGGCTGCCCGGAGACTGTGTAGAGAGATGATGCATACTGACCCATACCTCTGTAAGAGTGATGACTGGTGGGGGAGAATGCCCATGGAAGAGTAGGCATGCCTAGCCTGAATCCTGGCTCAAAAACGGCTCGTATAAATCCTGCTCTGCTAAAAACGCCCTCGTCTTCCATCGCACTAAACGCTCGGAAGCAATCCGTGACTGCTTGTGAGTGATGACTCCTAGAAGTACCTCCCTTTGAAGTCGTGCTCTCATCTCTCTGCACTCTCATCATACCAACGATTATGGGGTATGCTCCCAAAATTTTGTCGCTGCCCAGGCTCAGTGTGTGGGTATGCCTCTGTTGTTGGTTATTTGCGGAAGGAGTCATGAACAAAAAAATTGGATAAAATCTGAGAAGCGTTTACTCTTGAAACCTCCAAACAACGCAGGTTGCGGTCTAGGGAGCGTTTGGTTGTAAAAGCCTCTATATCTCATTGTCGGGACCTTTTTAGGTTATTTGTGGGTGGAGTGATGAGGAAGTTGTTGAATAGATCATGGCCCAGACCTGGATGGTTACTTGCGAGGGAGGTGTTCATCGACGATTGTATGTTTCTATGTCTTGTAACATGCATATGTAAGCATCTGTGTTGCATTGTGATGTGCCATCCACTAAACTGTCCTAATTGGGTGAGATTGCTTGGGTATGTAACTTTAGTGCATCAAGACACCGGTCTGGGTGTGATGGCTAATTTTGCTACGCCAGAATACCAAGAGCTCTAATATAGAATGAGAAAACTGATTGACCCTCGCATATTTTCTGAGCTAACTTGAGTTGTTTTAAGAAGGGGGGATGTCACAAACTATTGACGTGTCAAACCATTGAAGACCACAGGGTTAGGACTCCCTAGCCCTAACCCTACCTCACTTGCAGATCCTGGCCGAGGGCCCTAAACCCTAGCAGAAGCAAAAGAAGCGAAAGGATTTACCAGCTTACCAATTCTCGCCAAGTGGCCCAAATAACCAATGGGGTTAGGATTTTTTTAATCCTAATCCCCCAACAACTTATGGAACTCTGGCGGATGGGGCCTAAAATAAAGCAATTACACACTCACACTCCAATTTGCGTAAAGGCTTATGACATGGCACGCTGTACGGACTCCCGCGTTTTACAGAAAGCTGATGACGTAGCGCTGCCAGACTGACAGCCCATGAGGGCGCTTAGCTTTTAGAACCTACTACTTTTCATGTAGCCGCTTTTGGATGGCCAAGGGCCTAAAAATATGAACTAACAGCTCACCCTCTGGCATTCTACCTACGGGAGATGCAGAGTAGAGCCGCAAGTGTTGTAGCTCGTTGAAGCAATATAAAGGAAAACCTGAAGGGGCACCACAGTTTGGGGCCAATGCACTCTGGGGGTGGAACTACGCCACCCGTGTCTCGTGCAAAGTCTTTCTTTCACTTCAAGTGTTTTGAAGTGCCAAAAAGCCTGTTCAGTCTGTTCTTTTCCATTGGCACGTGGTGTCGTCCCGTTACAAATGTTATATTAACATCTTCAAAAGGCCAAAATGACCTATGAGACCAAAGGTTACATCCGTGTGACTCTAGTACAGTATCTCGGGAACATAAGGATAAAAATAAATCAAGTCAGCGAGAGTGGGTAGGCATGTAACCCTCACCTACATCCTCATCATCATCAACATCCTCATCACATAATACATCAACTCAAAACATATGGGGAGGGGCACAATCATATGAGCGCTAATGAGGTGCACAATGGAGAAAGTAGCATCCCATGAACTCTCTCATGGGTCTCTATAATATTTTCTCAATGTCCTCCATGGTCATCTCTCGAGAGGGGCGTGCTCGATGTTCCTCAATGACGCTCCCTGACCTCCATTGTAGATCTCGTCTACAGTGTGAAGATCCTTGCCCCAACAAGGGTGTGACTGAGTAACCTATGGTGAGCGAGCTTGAGTAGTCCCTCTGTAAAAAGTAGTGATCTGCCTTTGTATGCATCCTTTATGTTTAGGTCCTCTGCTCCTGAAGGTAGTCTCTCTAATCTAAGGATCTCTAGCAAGAAGAGACCTAGGCACCTCTAATCATAGTAATCCATAATGCAGGATAAGGGGCCAAAGCCCTCTCTCAATAAGCAATGAAAACGCTCGTGGATCTCCTAGTACGCTGTGCATTGGTAGATATAGTGCTCCTCTGTCTCTAGCTCTCTCTGGAAAACCTAACATAATCTCTCTTCTGTGGGCATACCTTTGTACTGGCCTATCTCTATCTCAAACTGGTGAGATGAGGTGCGTAGCTGACCATAACACATCTAATGCCATGAGATAAGTGGGCGTCCATATTCTTGGGGCATAGATAAACCAATCATCTATATTCTTGGGGTGTCCATATTCTTGGGGCATCTATCGTGTAGAGAAGATGATAAACCCATCATCTATCATGCAGAGAAGATTCTCTCGATAAAAAGCCGTGCATATTTATTGTGTGGTAGCTACTATGTGAAGCGTGGATATCTATCGCGTGTGGTAGCTCCCATGCGCTATGAATGAAAGACGTTGATCTAGCAAGAGCCTCGGCTACAATCGGTGGTGCACTCATCTCAGCTCTGATAATCTCATGAGTGTTGGGTTAAAGGCTTTAAATAACCCCTTATGTACACTTTATGTACATTTTTTAACTTTGCCAAGTTCACATTGAACCTGGACACATTTTAAAAAGGTCACTTATAATAAAAGTGGAAAACCCACAACTCAACATTACTGAGTTTTCCAGAAACTTACGAGCTCTCTCTCCCTTCCTGCTTCGATCCCTAGCGCTTCCTCTCTGCTGCACTCCGCCTCTTGCTTCTTGCCCCAATCCTGCACTGCATCGCGATGTGCACCTACCGGTACCTTTTGCTTCGCGCTTTCAACTGGTATCAGAGCCCTAGGGTTTCAAAACAGCCCTACGCAGTCTGCTGGACAACAAGTACAAATTGCTCTCCCGCGATCAATTTTGCTTCCATCACGAAGCCCCTTGCTTCCGGGGTCGAAAAGGTCACCAAAACTGTCAAAACAGCCCAAAACAAGTTGTTTTTAGGTCAAAATAGGTGATTTACAGGTTATTACAGGTCAAAACAACAATACGCAAGTGTACCAAAGTTGTGGGATCACAAGTATTGATGTTTGTCGTGACAAATTGAGTGAAAAGCTGAGTACAGGTGCTCGAAATTGCACATTTTAATTGAAATTTCAGATTTGGACTGTTTCATGTAAAGAAACTGTGGCTCTTTGTATGCAAAGTCTTGTGGTTGCTACTATTTGCTGAAATTTTCAGCCTATTGCATCTCCCTTGTATACACACTTGTGGTTGAATTAAGATGGCTTCTTCTTTTTCTGCATCTGACACTAAAAGTTTGATGGAAATCAAACGGTTCGATGGTCAAGGCTTCGATCTTGGCAAGAACGCACGCAAGGTATCCTTTTCTTAAAGGATTGTGAAGATGCATTGGAACAGAATAAGCCACCAGGTTTGTGTGATGAAGAGTCGGCCAAGTTAAATAAGAAGGTATGGCCTACATCAAAATGGCTATCAACGATGACATTTTGACGGACATCAAGCGTTTGGACTCTGCTTATGCAATATGGCAAAAGCTAAAGGCCAATTATGAGAACACAACGCCTGTGAACCAAGTGCATTGGATGCGAAAGTGGGTGAATATTCAGCTTGATGACTGGAAGTCAGCTATTAAGTTTCTTGTTGTTGCTGAAGTTGCTTCACACACGGAATTGTGCCATAAGAGACTGGCCATATGAGCCAAAAGGGTATTGATGTTTTTTCCTCTCTGAAGAGGGTTGATGTAAAAGGCAAAAACTTGGATTTTTGTAACGATTGTCTTTATGGAAAGCAAAAGAAATCTTCTTATTACTTTAGTGTCTCTCGCAAAGCTGATCCTCTTGATCTTATTCACTCCGATGTATGCACTGTCACAAACGGGAGCGCATAGCAATATAAAATATACTCGGATAAATAAAATTTATCACTTAATATTGAAGCCAGAGGATATAGAGAGAAATAGATAGAGTGAGAAGATCGACACAATACTGGGGACCAGAAGATGGGCTGGTCCCCCCCCGTAATAGTATCTTTATTACTAAGGAGAAGTCTATACAAGCACTTGAACCGAACATATTACCACGTTCGTTCTAGAATACGACTTGATGGTTCCCGGAAGCCTCGGGCAAAACCCTATTCCAAGGAACTTCCATTCCTTATTCCAAATCCTCGAGAATCAAGGTTCTCGCCTCTGGATCTCACCTTCCAGACTCAAGGCATGGCATCCCTGCAACTCTTTTCTGCCTCTGTTTCCAGAGTCCTATTCCCGCAGAACAACTCTGCTTTCCCGGACGCGAAGTCCTTCCTTGAGAATCTCAACTTCCGGATACCCAACTCGAGAGTCTACCACTCTCTGATCCGTGGATCTACGTCCCAAACTCGGGTACAAAACCCTTGGGCTGATCTGGCTCTAGTTCCTTAGAGTGCTTTCTCTTGCAGAGGCTCATGCCTTCCTTTGCTCCTACTCCCTCACTGAGAGGAAGTACACTTGCAAACAAATACTTTGAGATCATAACATGAAAATCGTTACCTTCAAAGCCTCAATGCTCGAAACGCAACTCAATTCTCGAAAAGCAATTCCTCGGAAGAGATCTCTACATAGAAAATCCTCCCTTCCAATCCTACACACAAAAGAGGTGTGTTCTCGGGTTCCTTCTCGTAAACCAGCCACGTCTACGACGTTTATGGGCTGAAAACAGAGAATAACAACAACTTGTCGCGATGGAAACACGCTCCGTAGGCACTTCTTCGTGAGGGAACTCGTGCACTGGGTCTTGGCGACATTTGCTACACTTGGGGCAGCCATAGGCATCACCGGCAACGTCTTCTTTGCGGCTGAAATCTGTAGCAGCATCTCCTCCTTGCGAAAATTGGTCTTCCCTCTGGGAGAGGGTGTGTGATGCTTTTATAACTCCCTGGCCACGACAAAGGTAGCAGAGCATTGGCTGCTTGCGTAGAGATCATGGCCGTTTTTTCATTTTTTTTATTTTTTTTTTTGCGCTGTTCTGCGAGAAAAAGAGAGAAAAATCGCTGGCTGGTTTTTACTGCTTTATTTAATCATATGCTACCCACTTATTAAGTGGGCGGCCGGTCACCTTTAAAAATGGTATGAATCTGTACCTTGAAGATATCCTTCACCAATTATCAAACTTACGAGCCATGTAAGAACTCGTCATTCGAGTTTTTCCCACGGATCGAAAGTTTCCTCACCTGAGATTCTGTTAACTCAATTCCGTCTTCTCAAATTCGAGAAGAATAATCTTCCGAGAAATCAATCTAGGTATCTGTCCTTGCTCATAATTGTGCACTGTTGGTCCAGAGGGTATTAAACCTCTTGTGTCCTCCCACATAGGAAATGCCCAAGTCATAGAGCATTAATCTTGATGTCTTTCTTTCACAAACAGAGTCTGCGATCACATTAAAGAAGGTTCTTGTTCTGGGCCGTCGCTCAGCGTAGGCGGATGGTTCCAATCCGAAGATTCGATTTAACTTTGATCAAAGACCTCCTCTCTCACTTAAAGTTCGAGGGTCTTCTGTTCAAAATCTCAGGAGTCAATTTGAATGCCCTTACTCCAATACGTTCTTCGGATAGCCACATATCCGTTGAGGAGGGATAACAAAAAATTGATGTTTCTGTATTCAATGGTTCCCGCCCACTGTGGGGATTAGATTCTATGTACACTAAGGTGTACACTTTCAACTTGTATTGTTGACTCCACCATCCGCTGCAAAGTATCTTGCAGATGCGTCTACAAATTTCGGGCAAAAGTCCTTCGTTGAATTTCTTTATCTTTCTTTCCTCAGAGAGGATCAAGAGTGGAGCTACCTTGGCAAGAGTGAACCACTACTTGCTTTGACTCACTCGTGTTCCTATTGGGCAAACCGATCCCAATCCTCTTGGATGCCTTCCTCAAAGCGTAGAGGAAAAAAATTTGTCGGAAAATTCAGCCTTGAATTGAATCCAAGTCTTGTTGTAAGTTCCTTGCAGAGCTTTGGTATACCACCAAGTACTTGCAATCCCCCTTGAGATGTTTAGTCACATGCCTCACCTTCGACGCTTTGAGAAATTGCCATTTGCAAAGGCAACTTCAAACTGTCGAATTGAAGCGGTAGCTTTCGGGACATCTTCTCTTCCGTCACAAGTAATCAAACTTGACAGGAGTGTTCCTAGGTCTAGAGACCTCCTTTATATTTTTCCAAAATAACGGAATTTCTTGGTGTATCGATGTTCATGGATATATCCTGGGTTCTAAAGGATCTTCAGCATTCCACTCCTCGGATTCTCTAGGTTCTTGAGCATCATGCTCTTGTCGCCTTCTCAGAGAATTCCAAGTCTTGTATCGACTTTTTGCAGAGAGAAAATTTTTCCCGACTTTGCGAGCTTTTCCTGCAGGGCTTAGGGTTCCGCCTGCTAACTTCTCTCTTGGCTTATGGCTTCTTCCCGTATCTTCCCAGAGTCGTCCTCCTTTACAGAGAAAGAGAGGCGACCATGCTTTGATACCAAAGTCACATACGGGAGCGCATAGCAATATAAAATATACTCGGATAAATAAAATTTATCATTTAATATTGAAGCCAGAGGATATAGAGAGAAATAGATAGATAGAGAGAGAGAGAGAGAGTGAGAAGATCGACACAGTAATGGGGACCATAAGATGGGATGGTCACCCCTTGTAATAGTATCTCTATTACTGAGGAGAAGTCTATACAAGCACTTGAACTGAACGTATTACCACGTTCGTTCTAGAATAAGACTTGATGGTTCCCGGAAGCCTTAGCTTCCTATTCCTAGGGCAAAACCCTATTCCAAGGAACTTCCATTCCTTATTCCAAATCCTCGAGAATCAAGGTTCTCGCCTCTGGATCTCACCTTCCAGACTCGGGGCATGGCATCCCTGCAACTCCTTTCCGCCTCTGTTTCCAGAGTCCTCTTCCCGCAGAACAACTCTGCTTTCTCGGACGCGAAGTCCTTCCTTGAGAATCTCAACTTCCGAATCCCCAACTCGAGAGTCTACCACTCTCGGATCCGTGGATCTACGTCCCAAACTCGGGTACAAAACCCTTGGGCTGATCTGGCTCTAGTTCCTCAGAGCGCTTTCTCTTGCAGAGGCTCATGCCTTCCTCTGCTCCTACTCCCTCACTGAGAGGAAGTACACCTGCAAACAAATACTTAGAGATCATAACATGAAAATTGTTACCTTCAAAGCCTCAATGCTGGAAACGCAACTCAATTCTCGAAAAGCAATTCCTCGGAAGAGATCTCTACATAGAAAATCCTCCCTTCCAATCCTACACACAAAAGAGGTGTGTTCTCGGGTTCCTTCTCGTAAACCAGCCACGTCTACGACGTTTATGGGTTGAAAACAGAGAAAAACAACAACTTGTCGCGATGGAAACACGGTCCGTAGGCACTTCTTCGCGAGGGAACTCGCGCACTGGGTCTTGGCGACATCTGCTACACTTGGGGCAGCCATGGGCATCACCGGCAATGTCTTCTCTCCGGCTGAAATCTGCAGCAGCATCTCCTCCTTGCAAAACCTGGTCTTCCCTCTGGGAGAGGGTGTGATGCTTTTATAGCTCCCTGGCCACGGCAAAGATAGCAGAGCATTGGCTGTTTGCGTAGAGATCGCGGCCGTTTTTTTGGTTTTTTTTTTTTTTGTGCACTGTTCTGCCAGAAGAAGAGCGAGAAAAATCGCTGGCTGGTTTTTACTGCTTTATCTAATTATAGGCTGCCCACTTATGAAGTGGGCGGCCGGTCACCTTTAAAAATGCTATGAATCTGCCCAGAAACTCAATAAAACCTTATAAATAAAAAACAATGCTTTCACAGCACTTCCCAGGCGTCCCTAGATGCAATCACGTACACAGTTGCAATGTAGACATAGACTTCCTCGCGGGAAGCATCTGCTTTCTTGAAAAGCAATCCCGCTTTCTCAGAAAGCATCTGTTTTTCCTCAAAGTTTCCTCTGAACCCGTCTTCATTCAAGTGCTTGCTTTTCCTTGTGCACAATTCCAACATAGTTTGGAATTTCCTCTTGACTATAGATATTCCCTTTCCGATGCACTCGTCACCCACCTTGTGACGCATCAGGAATATCCATCACCTAGTCCTTTCCTACTGAACTTATAGTACAATCTCCTTCGTGATGCTCTATGTCACCCATCCTATGACGCATTAGAGATGTCCGTTCCCGGATGGTCTGATACTTCTTCACGATGCTCCCTGTCACCCATCCGATGTGACACATCAGAAGTACCCGTTCTTGGTGGCCTTACATATATTCGCTTTTCATAGTGCTCTAGTCATTACTCTGAATGATGCACTAGAAATATATGTACCCGGATGTCTCTAGTGAGAAAAACCCTCACTTAAAATTCCAATAATTCATTTATAATTATTTTTCCTTGGTGTTCCAAGTGAGAAAACCCTCACTTATAAATCCAATAATTCATTTAGGATCATTTTGTTGTCAGATAAAGCCATTTTAGCAACATACACTATGCATGTTAAGTCTTTTGGTGATGCATTGTATTTTGTTACATTCATTGATGACTGTACTAGGAGGATGGGTGCATTTGTTGAAAAGTAAGAGTGAGACTTCTAATGCTTTTAAGAAGTTCCATGCTTTTGTCACTAGACAAAAGGATACTAAGCTTAAATGTCTCAGATCTGATAATGGAGGAGAATATGTATCTGCTGAATTTCAGCGTTTTCGTGATGATAATGGGATTAAAAAGGAGTTGACAGCCCCTTGTGGTTGAGAGGTACAACCGTACTTTATGTGAGAGTGTGTTGCATGTTGTCCACTGCTTATCTTTCCCAAGAGTTTTGGGGGGAGGCATTGAAAACTGCAGTTTATATTTGCAAGCGATCTCCTAATAGTACGCTGAAAAATGACATTCCAGAGGAGGTTTGGTCCGGCAAACCTGCCTCTTACGATCATTTGAGAGTATTTGGTTGCGAAGCTTTTGTTCATGTACGCAATGACTCGAGAACAAAGCTTGATATGAAGTCCATTAAGGGAGTCTTTCTAGGTTATGTGGAAGAAGGTGAAATGGGCTATAGAGTGTGGTTACCACAATTTAGAAAGGTAATACGCAGCTGAGATGTAGTGTTCAATGAGGCAAAATTGCTTAAGAATGCTACAAAACCTGATGCTGACAAGAAAACAGTTAGATTTAAGCCTTCCATGCCACCCATTGATGTTGAAAAAGAGCCTCATGATGCATTACCGCAAGTTGAAATTGATAATCAGCCGGTTAACCTTGGAGCCTGAAGAGGTAGGACATGATATTGATGCTCCTAATGAGGATGGACAGTCACCTAGATTGGCTGAAAATGATTTTCAGCAGCATGATAGAGCTGAAAATGAGTTGCCTTATGATGTAGAACTGTTGCCTGAGAATGTAGATCATTGGGTATGTAGGTCAACTCGTTTGAGAAGGCAACCGCAGAGATTTAACCCCTCTTTGGATCATGTAATGTTGACAGATGAGGGTGAACCTCTTACATATAAAGAGGCCAAATTATGTGAGTCAAGCAGTAAGTGGGAGCTTGCAATGCAAGAGGAAATGAAATCCTTGTATGCAAATGATACTTGGGATCTTGTTCCATTGCCTAAAGGGAGAAAGGCTCTTCTTAACAAATGGGTATATAAGATTAAGATTGTGGATGAAAAACCCAAGTACAAAGCAAGATTGGTTGCAAAAGGATGTGCACAGAAAGAAAGAATTGATTTTCAAGAAATCTTTTCCCCTGTTGTAAAGCTTACAACTTTACGTGTCCTTTTTGCTCTCGTTGCAGTGCTTGATTTGGAATTGAATCAAATGGATGTAAAGACAGTGTTTTTGCATGGTGACATTGAAGAGGACATATATATGAAACACCTGAAGGTTTTGTAGTTCCTATACGTGAGGAACTTGTATGCAAACTGAAAAGGGCTCTGTATGGTTTGAGACAATCCTTTTATACCGTCTCAAGGCTTTAAACGCAGCCATGCAGATCATTGTTTGTATACGAAAAGGGATGAAGATGGTAGTCCCATCATACTTGTTCTCTATGTTGATGACATGCTGCTTGCCGGGAAACATAAGACTAGTCTTGATGCTCTGAAACGTACGCTAAATTCAGCATTTGCTATGAAGGATTTGGGTGATGCAGAGCATATTTTGGGCATGCGTATTAAAAGAGATAGAAAGCTGAAATTGTTGTTTCTATCTCAAGAAAGGTACATTGCAAAAGTACTTGACGGATTTAATATGGCTGATGCTAAGCCTCTTGGAGTACCTTTACCTCCATACACTAAGCTTAGCAAAGCAGATTGCCCAAAGGATGAGGTGGCATTGAAAGCAATGAAGGGAATCCCTTATGCATCAACTTGTGGTTCTCTTATGTATGCTATGGTTGCCGCTCGTCTCGACATTGCTTATGAAGTGGGAGTTGTTAGTCGATACATGTCGAATCTTGGCGGAAGCTGTCAAATGCATTCTGAGATATTTGAAAGGTACACAATCAAAGTGTATTTGTTATGGCAAAAAGTGACTTAAAGTTGCAGGGATATTGTGATGCCGACATGGAAGGTGACATGGATACCGGGAAATCTACCAGTGCATATGTATTTGCTATTGCTGGTGGTGCAGTCTCTTGGTGTTCCACGTTGCAGAAAATTGTGGCATTGAGTATTACTGAGGCTGAATACATTTCAGCCACAGAAGCTTCAAAGGAAGCTATTTGGTGTGGCAGACTTGCAAAAGAACTTGGCATGCCTGCTCATACACCCGTGTTGGGTTGTGATAGCCACAGTGCTGTCTACTTAGCGTGCGCGTACCAAACACATAAATGTGCGGTACCACTTCATACGTTAGGTATTGGAGGATGGTCTAGTCGCCTTGACTAAGATCCATGCACATGATAACCCTGCAGATGTTCTCACCAAGAGTCTTGCTAAGGCTCAACATCAGCATTGCATTGTATATAGCTGGTGGGAGTTGGTTAATTTGAAGGCATCATTTATGCCTTTAAGTGGGAGGTTGTTGGGTATTTTTAGAAGGTCACTTATAATAAAAGTGGAAAACCCACAACTCAATATTACTGAGTTTTGCCAAAAACGTACGAGCTCTCTCTCCCTTCTTGCTTTGATCCCTGGCACTTCCTCTCTGCTGCACTCCGCCTCCTGCTTCTTGCCCCAATCCTGCACTACATCGCGACGCGTACCTACAGGTACCTTCTGCTTCGCGCTTTCAATGAGGCATTGAGGCTTTCACCCGAATCAGCTTGGAGATCATGGATACAAGTGGTCTCTCTATGGATCTCCATCCATCATATGTGCGCCCTGATCTACTATGATGATCCAGGCTAGGCCCTGTTGGAATTAGGGTTGCAGGAAAACACACTCAGCTTGGAGAAGACAAAGGAAGCTCAAGGCACACAATCGAGAGTGTATTACTTAGTGTGCAACAAAAGATAAGATAGCCCTAGAGTGATCGGCATATATACAATGCACGGGATGCCCCGACGGTCCTAAGTGTGTTTACATACATGATTACCACATGTATATGGTAATAAATCCTCCCCCGGAAGTGATGCGGTGAACGAGAGCTTGCACATAGAGTATAGGGAAGTGCCATGCTCTGAGGACATGATTAATCCACAAAGGAGAGTAAGCCCAAAGCTTTGCAGAAAGCTTCAAACTTCTCACGAGACAATGCCTTTGTGAAAAGATCTAAAAGGTTGTCCTGTGTTTGCACATAAGCCAAGCTGATCTCTCCTGCTGAGAGCCTCTCCCTGACACAGTGGTAACGCACCTCAATGTGCTTTGTGCGAGCATGAAGAACTAGGTTCCTCGCAACTGCCAATGTGCTCTCACTGTCAATGTAGATAGTGTTGGCAGTGTCTTGTTCAATACCCAAATCAGCCATAAGGCGTCTAAGCCATACACACTCAACCATAGCTGTGAAGACTGTCCTGTACTCAGCCTCACAGCTGGAAGTGGCCACAATAGGTTGCTTCTTGCTCAACCATGATATGCATGAGCTCCTAAGCATGAAACAAAAACCACTTGTGGACACTCATGTGTCAAAACAACCAGTTCAATCTGAGTCCGAAAAAGCATGTAAATCTAGCGGAAATGATTTCCCCTTGGAATAAAACAAGCCAAGATGTAAAGTGTCACTCAAGTAGCGAAAAATCCTCTTGATAGCCTACCAATGCTTAAACGTTGGGCTATGCATGAATCTGCTGACCTATGAGACTGCAAACTGAATATCCGGCCTCGTGTTGCATACATACATGAGACAGCCAATAGTAGTTTGGTAAAGAGTGACATCAGCTCCTCCAGCATCATGAAGACTCAATTTCAAGCCTGTTTCCATGGGAGTGGCAATAGGTTTGCAATCCTCAAGTCCAAACTTACATAGCAATGTCTCTATGTAACTTTTCTGACACAAGGCAATACCACCATCACATTACTTAAATTGTATACCCAAGTAATGATGCAACAACCCCAAATCTTTCATCTTGAAAGTAGCATCCAAATCACCCTTAAATTCAGCAATGTGTCTTTCATTTGGTCGAGTGATCAGTAAATCATCTACATAGAGAACCACAATGAGAAGTACATCACCCTCACACTTTACATACAATGTGCTTTTTGCTAAACTGTTACGAAAGCCTCGTTTGACAAAATGCGTGTCGGCCTTCTGATACCAAGCACGAGGAGATTGCTTCAACCCATACAAAGCTTTCTTACATTGGCACACGTTATTTTCTTGTCCTTTCTTGACAAAAGCGCGAGGCTGCTTTACATAAACTTCCTCAAATATGTCACCATTCAAGAAAGCAGTACTAACATCTAACTGATGCACATCCCAACCAAAATGAGCTGCCAATGCACTAAGAAAACGCACAGTAGTCACACGACAAGTGGGAGCAAAAGTCTCTTGATAATCTATGCCTTTTTATTGTGCATAACCCTTAGCAACAAGTCGAGCCTATAGCGATCAATCTCACCATCCGGCTTGTGTTTCAACTTGTAAACCCACTTCGTACCAATGGCCTTTTTGCAAGGAGGCAAATCCATAAAGTCCATGTGTGATTTTCTATGAGTGTATCATATTCTAATTGCATGGCAGCCATCCAATTTTCTGAATTCTGTGCTTCATCGAAAGACAGAAGTTCCTCAACATCATATAAGCTAGACACAGCCAAAGCATAACAATCTGATGCATAAGATGCATGGCGAGAACCTGAACGAGTACAACTAGACAAAGGTGCATCCAATTTACTATCACGCAAAGTAAGCACCAGCCATTTAGGCATACCTCTAGCCTGCTCATTCTCAGTCCTTTCCTCATCAAGTACATCATGTATATCTGCATCAGTAATACGCAGATCTGTAACATTTTCAGTAACCCCCATAGGCTATACATTTGCCTCATTGGAATTTACATTCGAACTTCCACCACTGAAAAGAGGCAACAAAGTGTCATAAATGTCCAATGAGCTTACATTACTGTCTCTAGTACATGACAACAAGGGATGAACAAAATCTTCTACAAACACAACATCCCGTGAGACCAAGATACACTTTATTTGCAGATGATACAACGTGTAACCTTTGCTTTCAGCGCTATAACCAACAAAAAAACATTTGATAGCCTTATCATTCAATTTCCTACGTTGTCTTTGTGGCACCAAAGCATATGCCAAACAACCAAAAACACAAATGTGCTCAATAGAAGGCTTTCTATCATGCCATGCTTCATATGGAGTCATAGACTGCAAAGCTTTCGTAGGCCTGAAACCGGCCTGTTCAATCCAAAAAGGGCGGTAGACTTTACTTTAAACCTTGATTTAGCTTTCACCCATTATTAGTCGTCTATTTTACCTGTACTTTCAAGACACAACAAAGGGGAGAGGGATACAGGCTGCTAGATTGCACCTGTATGAGTAGACGGACACCAGATTGGCCCCTAACTTAGGCGCCCCTTTCGGTATTTCTTTATTGTTCAAAAGAGGGAATAAACGCTGTGGTTCCCTACAAGCTGCCCCGCACAAACTCGGCTGAATTTCCACTGTTCCAGCCTGATTTCGGCAGCATAACTGTACTAGAACCCTTCACGGTCAGTATTCCCACGCATTGACTGACTTTCCCGACGCCTACGGGCACTTTGCAAAACCTGGCGAGAATCTGCAGCACGCTGAATTCTCTGTTTTCAGCCCTGAAAATGCGCCAGATCGCCTGTACAGCGGTCCCCTTGCGTCCCCGAACCTCCTGGGGGTATTAGGGTCCGTTTAGGGCCAAAACCCTAAACCTGCAAAAATACACAGCAGGCTGTAATTCACTGTTTCGGGCTCCGTTCCACGTGCCGGTCGCATCCCTAGCAAGTCCTCGAGCTCCCGCACCTGTAGGGCTACTTGCCCTTTGAATCGGACGAGATTTGTGGCGTGAAACCTCTCCGAATTCACCTGTACCTGCGGGGGGATTAGCCGCTAGCTAATCCAGTACCTGTGCAAGAGGCTCTTGCCTCGGCAATCGCGCATGAACCCACACAACTGTACATTGGTCAAATGAAAAGCCCACTAGAGGGGCATAACATACTGCCAAAGGGGAGAGAGAGGGCAGTGCGTAGCGTGCAGGGCATCACTCCTGGCACCGCACTGTGCATAAGAGGGAAAGCAAGCACTCCATAGCTCTTAACCTGTGACAGAGACTTGCAAAATGAGCCTCCCAGCTATAAATCACGTTTTTGCCTTCTCTATAAGTAGTAAACTGGCCTCAGAGTGCCAAGTGTCACTCATTTGTGCATTTTCCCGCTTTAGACCCTCGGGTCTAAAAATATCTCACCTGCAGCCTCTGTTGACTTGGCCACAGAGTAACAAAATGATCCCCATGTCAAACTGCACGTAATGACGCGAAGACATTTTCAGGTCCCAAAATAGCAGTTCCCTAAATTTTAGGAGATGCTGCCATTATATCTTTCTAGGTCATCCGACCCTCTTTGTACACTGTGGCCACATCCAAAACTGAAATGTAGCCTCTGTAGCAAAGGATTCCACTTTGGCTAGTCAATGACCCCACTTGGCTAACCATAGTCCTTGTCCAACCTTAGTGCTCTCTTGCCCTCAGGCCTGGACTCCCTCTGGACAGTTCCACACTAGCTATGCAATGCAGGGCAGTTAGATTTCCCGAGGGGTGTTTCCAAAAAGTGAAAGTAAATAGATAATAAGAAAGAAATCAACAAAAAGGATAGATAGTAGTCACACGCTGGTGACATACCCCCCTCTTGAAATCTCAAACGTCCTCGTTTGCATCTATGTCGTACATGCTCCTAGTCAACACTGATGTATTCAACACCTGTCGACACATATACGACACATACATGCTCATTGTCAACCCTGGTGTATTCAACACCTCGTCGACTCATGTATTGCCTGCGTGTGAACCCTGTCCCAATGACATAGTGGTAGCTTCGCACTGTGCCATTGCTTTGAGTCACTAACTTTCCAATGACAAAATGGTAGTTGCACATTTTGCCACTGTCTTATAGTACACGTTGGATCCCATAACACTTTCGAGCATACCCAAACCGACAGTTTAAGAATGCAGTTACACATGTACTCTTCAATAGAAGCAATCACTGTATCCTTGACAAACTGACAAGAAATACTCACTTCTATAGCACTAATCAAACTTTTGGACATTCCGTAAGAGCAATTGCCAAACTGACAATCTGTACAGCTCTAACATTCATGTAACAGGTATTTGATTTGAGCTCACTTTAAATACCATGTACATCATTTGTTTCAGAAGCCATTGTCACACTAACAATCCATTTAGCTTTGAAACTCAAGGGGTCAAGGTAGGTTGCAAATCGAAGGCTTCCAGGTAAAGTGATAACACAGTTGGTGACTCTGCAAGTTCACCTTCTTCCATCCACTTAGCATCCATTGGTGGATAGTTTCTGAACTTTACCAAGTAACGCCTAAAAACCTTGCCTTTCACTTTCCTTTCTTTGTGTGCCAAAATCTGTTCCGGGACCAAGATCTCGTCAAGTTCCTCGACTTCCGGCTGATCTTCAGCTGGCATATCTTCTGGCACATCACCCACATAGGGTCTGAGAAGACTCACATGAAACGCATTGTGAATCTTCCAACTGTCAGGCAATTTCAGCCTATATGCAACATCACTGATTATGTCGCACACTTGAAAAGGCCCATAGTAACGCATGCTGAGCTTTGGAAACACTCTTTCCTTGCCCTTCATCTTCTTTAACCTTGCCTTTTCAAACCGTAGAAGCACCCAATCACCAAGTGAATATACCACTTCACGACGGTGACGATCAGCTGCTTTCTTTTGCTTTGCCTGAGTTCTTTCTAAGGCCACTTTGACCTTCTTGTACATTTCATCCATGTCTTGAACATACTTATCTGCTTCAAATATCTTGTCCTTTGTATGCAGTATGGGAGGAACTTTCTTGCCACCTTCAACTATCTCAAAGGGTGCCTTGCCAGTTGATGAATGCACTGTATTATTGTATGCATACTCCACCAATGGCAAATACTGCTCCCACTTTCCTTTATGCTCTGACACATAACACTTCAGCAGATCTAGGACAGTAGAATTTGCCTCTTCTGACTGCCCATCTGTTTGAGGATGAAATGACGAAGAGAATTTGAGCGTGGTACCCATATTCTCAAACAAGCCTTTCCAGAACAAACTAGTCATGCGTGGATCACGGTCGCTAATAATCGACTGTGGTATGCCATGATACTTGAAAATATTGCTCATAAACAAGCGTGCCATCTGATCTGGCTTTATCTTCTTCCTGACAGGAATAAAATGAGCCTGTTTGCTGAATCTGCAAATAATGGTCCAAATACCATCATTTCCTGTCTGCGTTCTCGGAAGATCAAAGATAAAATCCATAGCAATACTTTCCCATGGTTTATCTGGAATAGGTAGTGGTTGCAATAACCCTGGTGCCTTTTGCCTGTCAAACTTGACCTTTTGGCATATTAGGCATTCTCGCACAAAGGCATCCACATCCCTTCTCAATGTAGGCCAATAGAAGAATGTCTCAACCGCTTTAACTGTAGCATCGATACCACGATGCCCTGCATACGGTGGGACATGACTCTCTTCCATAACTTTGCGTCGCAATGGCTTTGTGACACACAATCTGCCATGCATCATCATGAACCCGTCTTTAAGAAGATAGTGTTCATGACGTTGTCCATCCATTAGTTGCTCGAAGACCCTTGCAAAATCTTCATCATTTGCATACTGTTCTCTCATATCATCAAGTTCATGATGATAAGGAATCGACACAGCTGAAATTTGTGGCTTCCTTGACAAGGCATCGGCCACAACGTTCTTCTTGCCTTCCACATGCACAATCTGAAAATGGAACATGGACAAGATATTTGCCCATCGCATATGCTTCTCAGATAACTTTGTCTGTGTCAAGAAGTATCGCAAGGTCTGATGATCCGTTTGGACAACGAAATCTGCACCTAGCAGGTAGTGTTTCCAACTTAAGAGCGCATGAATCACAGCCAGTAACTCTTTCTCATAGACCTGCATGGTCATCTCTGGCCCTTGCAAAATTCTGCTCTCATAGGCTACTACCCTGCCATCTTGCATTAGCACAGCACCAATGCTACTACCGCAGGCATCACATTGGACCACAAATGACTTCCTAAGATCTGGCAACACAATGACTGGATCCGAAGTCATCTTTTCCTTTAAGAGATTAAAAGCTGAAATCTCTTTTTGTGTCCATCTAAAGGTGACTGCCTTCTTTTGAAGAGCATGTAAAGGTGAAGCAATCTCAGCGAAATTTCGGATAAACCTTCTGTAATAGGAGCATAGTCCCAAAAAGCTTCGGACATCATGCACCGTCTTCAAATTTGGCCATGACTTGATCGCTTCGACTTTTGCAGGATCCATTCTGACACCGTCCTTTGAGACAATGTGTCCTAGAAAGTGGATCTCTTGCAGAAAAAATTCACTTTTCTTTGCATTGATGAGCAACCTATGACTGCGTAACTCTTTGAACACAATGGCCAAGTGATGCCTATGCTCCTCTTCATTCTTTGAGTAGACTATCATGTCATCAAAGAATGTACCAACAAACTGCTGGTGCGGACGGAAAATTCTGTCCATCATCCTATTGAACGTAGCAGGAGCATTTGTGAGACCAAAGGGCATCACTAAAAATTCGTAAAGGCCAAACGTTGTTCTAAAAGCAGTCTTGTGCACATCCTCTGATCTAATGCGGATCTGATGATACCCACTCTTTAGATCTATCCTGCTAAACATAGCTGCTCCTTCTAATTTGTCCATAATATCATCAATTCTAGGTATAGGGAACCTATTCTTGATGGTATTCTTGTTCAGTGCACGGTAGTCGATGCACATACGCCATGAGCCATCCTTTTTCTGCACCAACAACACTGGAGAACAGAATGGAGATGAACTGGGCTGAATCAGCCCCTTTTCTAACAGCTCCTGTACTTGGCCCATTATCTCTTTCTGCTGAGCCGCACTAACCCTGTACGGAGGCTTATTTGGTGGGCTACAGCCTGGCACCAAATCTATCGCATGGTCCTCGGGTCTCTCTGGCGGTAATTGAGACGGTAATGAATCGGAAAAACAGTCACTATACTGTTGTAAAAACATTGACCTTTCTTTATCTAGCACAGATAAATTTGATTCATCACAATCTGACACTTCACGTGCAAAAACCAAGTACGCAGAAAGATGCTTTTTCATTACAGAAGTAATAGCAGAAGCTGATACAGTAGGAATAGACTCCCCTTTAAGCTTTACATCCAGAATGTGAGTCTTTCCCCTGCTCTGTACAGTGATCTTTTTGTTGTAGGCATCCATAATTCCCTGTACACGAAATAACCAAGGAATACCTAACAACACATCACATCCGTCCAGTGGCATGATGTAAAATTCTTCAGCATCTACATAGGACTGGATATGTAGACGCAACTTTCCAATGATGGGTGTCACAGCCTCTGTATGGCCAGGACATGCCAAACCTGCCTCTGCTGTATACCCCATCTCTTCAGGTCTGATTCCCAACTTTGAAGCCAATTCTGGGGAAATAAAGTTGGCTTTGGCACCTGGATCAAAGAAGATAAGCACTGTTTGATCCCTGACCTTTCCCCATGCTCTGCAAAGCTCACTTGCATCTGAATTTGGCTTGTCGCCCACCATATCTGGCACTAGACCAGCCATGGGCTTCTTTCCTTTCCTGTCTTCCTTGTCTTCAGAATCAGCTGGCCTTTTCTTTGTAGGACAGTTGTAAGCAATGTGGCCAGGTTGCTCACATATAAAGCATTTGTTCTCTGTCCTCAGGACCTTCTTTTGCTCTTCTGACTTGCGAGGAAAACGTCTTTTCCATTTCTTTGCTGGTCCTTTTTCTGATTCAGCCGTAGCTTTGTCTTTCCCTGCGTTGGCTGACTCCTGAGTCCCTTTAGGAGCCTCATTGGGAACGTGCTTCTTGGCTGAATTTTTCTTGCCTGATCCTGCCTTGACGCCAGTGTTAAATTCACAATCTTCTCCCTTGAGCAAACCATTGCCAGTGTTTGCTACCTCGATGAGCTGCGTCAAAGTAGTGACTTTGGTCTTTGTGCAGTATTTTCTCAATCCTTTGGGTAGGCCACAACAGTATTTTTCAATCTGTTCTGTCAATGGCACAAACCTATAGGAAGTTACTGGAAGTAGAGCTTTCCAAAACTTCCGATTGTAATCATCCAGATTTCTGCAAGTGGCAGCATTAAGCTGGTGCCATTCTGTCATGACATCTGCTTCGAAATCATCAGATAACCATGCTGCTGCAAAAATCTGCTTGAAGTAAATCCATGTGGACGGAGCTTGCCCTTGAAGCAATAAAGTTGTCCACCATTGTCCCGCATTCCCTGTCAAGAAAGTGGCTGCCTTGCGGACCTTTGAAGCCTCTGTAAAGTTTCCCCCTGCATAGGCCTTGTCAAACTGCTGGAGGAATGAAAGAGCCTTCTTCCTGTCATCAAACCCTGTAAAGGTCGTGAATGACACTCCTTTGCCACCTTCTTTGTACGGAGTTGGCCTCTCCAGCGGCGTTAAATTGTCATATGGAAGTGACTGAAACATGGGAACACTATTAAGGTTCATCTGTGTTCCTTGGCCGCTATTAACTTGACCTGGAAATGCCATATTTGGCTGCTGATTTGTAATTCCAGCCATACCAAAATTTGCTTGTGGCATCCCAAATTGTCCCTGAGTGCTTTGAAACCCTGGTTGCATACCCATGACACTGTACATGGGGTTAGGCATCATCGTTTGAGCACCCCCAAACACTGTTCCTGGCGTATAAAACTGATTTCCAGGTGCATGACCAGCCATGCTCTGAAATACCGATCCACCTCCAAAATAGCCAGGGTGTACTGAAGGTGGTGGGAAGACCTGTTGCATAGCCTGTAAGTTGCTTCCCTGCCCATTAGAACCAGCTATAGGCTGCTGAAAGGTGGCGGGCTGAATTGGTACAGCTTGAAAAACTGGCATCTCAGCCACCTGTTCTTGCACCTTAGGCACAGGTTGTGGAGACTGCATGTTCTCCGTCAAGTGTACAGGTGTTTCCATTGACTGTGCGGTATGAATCACCTGTGCTCGAGCCTTAACAGGCTTTTGAATATGATCCAGTGACCCAACTTGCTGAGACGGAACAGGAGGTTGCAGAAAGGCTAAAAACCTTGGGTTCTGCATTACTTGTGTGAACATAGCCACAGCAGTAGCCAACTGGGTCCTGAATATATCATCATCAGTCTGTGGTGGTCTTGAGGACTCACCCACTTCATGTGTCTGTTGACCCTGTGAAGAGGAAACCTCTTCAGTCACATCATCTGGTCTGTCAGCCATAATTACAATTCCCTGTGTCTCGTCTATGATCCCCTGTGTCTTCAAGCCCAAAACTGCCCAAGGCTCACTTCTATGGGAAAAAGTGATTTAATCCCGTCGATGGAACCATGAAACCGGCCTGTTCAATCCAAAAAGGGCGGTAGACTTTACTTTAAACCTTGATTTAGCTTTCACCCATTATTAGTCGTCTATTTTACCTGTACTTTCAAGACACAACAAAGGGGAGAGGGATACAGGCTGCTAGATTGCACCTGTATGAGTAGACGGACACCAGATTGGCCCCTAACTTAGGCGCCCCTTTCGGTATTTCTTTATTGTTCAAAAGAGGGAATAAACGCTGTGGTTCCCTACAAGCTGCCCCGCACAAACTCGGCTGAATTTCCACTGTTCCAGCCTGATTTCGGCAGCATAACTGTACTAGAACCCTTCACGGTCAGTATTCCCACGCATTGACTGACTTTCCCGACGCCTACGGGCACTTTGCAAAACCTGGCGAGAATCTGCAGCACGCTGAATTCTCTGTTTTCAGCCCTGAAAATGCGCCAGATCGCCTGTACAGCGGTCCCCTTGCGTCCCCGAACCTCCTGGGGGTATTAGGGTCCGTTTAGGGCCAAAACCCTAAACCTGCAAAAATACACAGCAGGCTGTAATTCACTGTTTCGGGCTCCGTTCCGCGTGCCGGTCGCATCCCTAGCAAGTCCTCGAGCTCCCGCACCTGTAGGGCTACTTGCCCTTTGAATCGGACGAGATTTGTGGCGTGAAACCTCTCCGAATTCACCTGTACCTGCGGGGGGATTAGCCGCTAGCTAATCCAGTACCTGTGCAAGAGGCTCTTGCCTCGGCAATCGCGCATGAACCCACACAACTGTACATTGGTCAAATGAAAAGCCCACTAGAGGGGCATAACATACTGCCAAAGGGGAGAGAGAGGGCAGTGCGTAGCGTGCAGGGCATCACTCCTGGCACCGCACTGTGCATAAGAGGGAAAGCAAGCACTCCATAGCTCTTAACCTGTGACAGAGACTTGCAAAATGAGCCTCCCAGCTATAAATCACGTTTTTGCCTTCTCTATAAGTAGTAAACTGGCCTCAGAGTGCCAAGTGTCACTCATTTGTGCATTTTCCCGCTTTAGACCCTCGGGTCTAAAAATATCTCACCTGCAGCCTCTGTTGACTTGGCCACAGAGTAACAAAATGATCCCCATGTCAAACTGCACGTAATGACGCGAAGACATTTTCAGGTCCCAAAATAGCAGTTCCCTAAATTTTAGGAGATGCTGCCATTATATCTTTCTAGGTCATCCGACCCTCTTTGTACACTGTGGCCACATCCAAAACTGAAATGTAGCCTCTGTAGCAAAGGATTCCACTTTGGCTAGTCAATGACCCCACTTGGCTAACCATAGTCCTTGTCCAACCTTAGTGCTCTCTTGCCCTCAGGCCTGGACTCCCTCTGGACAGTTCCACACTAGCTATGCAATGCAGGGCAGTTAGATTTCCCGAGGGGTGTTTCCAAAAAGTGAAAGTAAATAGATAATAAGAAAGAAATCAACAAAAAGGATAGATAGTAGTCACACGCTGGTGACAGGCCACATGTTTAGTACATCAGTTGTCATAAAATCTAATATCTAACCAAACCAAATGATTTCCTCATATTAAACTGATCATTTAATGTGAGAGAATAAATGGGAACAAGGGTTAGGATATAGGCATGTGCTTATAGATCTATCTCAACACGGGGCCAAGGTAAAAGGGTCCAATGAGAGATGCTCCATGATTAAGGTGCTTGAGGGGCTTGAGGTGTTCCACAAAGTCAAAGCACATCCCTACACAAGGGGGGGCAAGCCCTCATCGTAGGAGCTAGAGAGAGAACACACACACCCTCACACAAGTCAAGCCTTGCTTAGCTAATGGAGCAGCAGGGACACATGTTCCTCTCCATGCTACCCCCATAAGGTGCCTAAAGCCTATTGGTTGGCCTCTCAAGGGGTCCAATGATAAATTAGCTAATTTGATTAATTGTGTACGCATTTTTTAAGTTCTCTCTCTCAAAGGGGAAAGGGGGACACTTGTCCCGAGGCTAGAATGCTTGCTTGATATGCACTTTGCATGTGATTGGTCAGGCTTGAAGGCGTCCAATGAGCTTCCATCATGAGCTAGAAGAGGGGGTCAACCAAGGAAGCTAGGGGCTTGCTTGCAGGGTACACTCTCCCACACACACACACACTCTTTCTCATTGTGTGAAGTGCAAAGTGCAAGAGCTTCATCTCCTCCTCCAAGCTTATTGTGAAGTTGAGAGCCTACACCAACACTCTTAGCTATGGAATGCAAATCCAACCAAGAGCCATGCTCCAATGCTTAAGCTTGCCATCTTCTCCATCGTCATTACTATGCTATTATGTATGCTAAGCAAGAAGAGTGATGATAAGTGAGAAACTATTTCTTTCTCCTATGAATGTTTCTTCTTCCTCTTCCCTACCCTCATACCCCGCTAGCTCTCTCCACCTTTGAAGGTGTTTGAGGCCTTGGGACTGAGGCCGGGGATGGTTAATGCTTTTTACAAAGTCTATGTTATGCTCGTGATGCATGAAACTTTCCATCTTCATTGCATCACCTAGGTCACAAGGAACACAAAGATTGTATTAAAACAAGTCTCTCTTGATGGGAGAATCTATAATACAAAAGTCCATTGGAGGGGGGACCAGCTGCACATAAATCCGGTCCTCAATTGTTGTCAAGTCCTCTAACTCTCTCTCTTGCAAAAGTATTGTTCATGTCAAGTATATTAACTATTATGGTTATGTTGCTACCGCTAATTAAGTTGGCCCTCTATATTCTCAAAGTAGTCTCACAAAAATGTTCACTCTAATTCTCTTGATTCCGCTATTCTCAAAGTTCATAGGCCATTTCCATTACATCAGTGGCACACATGATGGCCTCAAGCCAAAACAGATGCAGCAAAGCTTGACTCTTGACTATACATCGTGCCATTTCCGTAAGTGACCTATTTTTCTTCTCAGCAATACCATTTTGCTGAGGCGTATAAGGCACTGTACATTGGTGTTTTATCCCATGACTAGCCAAAAATGCATAAAATTCATGAGACATATACTCCCCCCCTCGATCGGAATGGAGGGTGCCCATAGTACATTTCGAGACATTTTCAACCATAGCCAAAAATTATTTGAAGCACATAAAAACTTCGAACTTCGCTTTAAGCGGATATACCCGTGCATACCTGGAGTAATCATCAATGGAAGTCACAAAGTAAAGGTAATTGCCGAAGGACGGAGTTTGCATGGGTCCACAAACATCACTATGCACCAGCTGCAACCTGCACGTGGCCCTAACTGAACCATCCTTTGGAAACTTCGCACGCTGCATCTTACCCAAAATACAACCTTCACAAACATGTTTGATAGGTGTTTCAAGAGGCGGCAAAGAAGGAACCATATCAGATTTCTGCAAACGCAACAATCTGGCAAAATTCAGGTGCCCAAAACGTGCATGCCAAAGTTTTGCATCTGAAATAGCCTTAGAATCCACAACTGCATTTGCAAAATTCTGCCTACACTTGTCATATAAAGTGAGCTTATACAGCCCATGGCATAAAATGCCAGATGCAACAATTTCATGACCGAAACTAAGATCATGTATTATACATCTGTCATCCACAAATTTGACTACAAGACCAAGTCTAGCAAGTGAAAATACAGACAAAGGATTCTTCTTGATTTCAGATACATACAATGCATCAACAAGTGTGAAAGAACTGCCATTTGTAGCAGTAAGGACAATCTTTCCAACTCCCTTGACCGGATAAGTGGCATTGTTAGCACAAGTGACTGAATTCCCATGAGGGACATCCTTAAGAGAGGTAAACAAGTCACGATGAGAGGTAATGTGCTTTGTAGCACCACTATCAAAGTATCAAAGTACCACACTGAGCATCTGCAGCAACTGACAAACATGTATCATGGACATTAGGATCATAAGTGCACTCTGCACTAAAAGCCCATTCTGCATTGACATTAGCATCATAGTCACCTTTCACAGAAGAATAAACAAGAGTTGCATTTGTAGTGGAACCAACGTTTGCAATGGACTCAACCTCTTTCTTCTTAGCCTCTTTGGCCTTCAACTTAGGACACTGCTTGATCAAGTGATCATTAGCTTTACAATAATGGCAACGCATCTTCTTTTTATCCTTATCACCAGAATTCCCAGACGAATTGCTGCCAGCAGAAGCATTAGGAACATGTGATTTACCACTCACAGAAGAACCATGAGAAGTGGCTACATTGTTGTTACCACCTTTTCTTTGAGCAGTAATAAAGGCCTTTGCAACTGCCACGTTGCCTAGTCCTGTATTTTCTGGAAAGTGACTCTTGCAACAGCAATGTGCAAAATGCATCAAACTTGACAACTTCACGATTTCCTTGGGTCATAAGTCTCGAAGTACTAGCAAACATCTCGTAAGAATCTGGCAAAGCATCAAGAACAATCTGCATAAGGGAACTGTCAGAAATGACTTTACCTGCAAAAATAAGTTGCTCATTGATATCCTTGACACCAGCAAGGTAAGTGTCGATGTCATCTTCCTCATACATAATCTTCGACTCTAGCTCTTTACGCAGCAATACAATTTTTGCCTCATGGCGACTTACATAAAGACCGACCAGAATATCCTAAGCCTGTTTTGCAGATTTCGCTTAACAAATGTGGGGAGTAATAGTGCGTTTCACAAATGACGCAATCAATGCATGAGCCTACGCATCTTTTACATCCCAATGAGCTTGCTCAACCGTAGGCAAAACAGCTCTAACAGCAGCAATTTTTGCAGCAAGACCTGCAACGTCCTCAACATCCCATGTATCCTCAGAACTAAGACGTTTATCAATGTTCCAAATGCCCTTCGATACAAGAACATGTTGCATCATATAAGTCCACATATGGTAATCGTTCCCATCCAATCTGTCCTCAATAGCAAACATCTTGAACACATCTGTGTTGTTGCCAGCCATGGTAAATGTTGCACCTGATGTGAAAACTGTCCGAGAAGAGGAGAAAGAAAGCGGGAACAAGATGTGCTAATAGCTATATAGCATAAACCGTAGAAGACTGTTAGGGACTTGTTATGCAGAAAACGACACTGATAGAATTTTTACACAAAATGACGAAATAGCCTGCGCAATACTGCCTATAGTGGAAACAGAGGCCGAAATGAGCCCGAATCAGAAATCTAAGCAGACTTGCAAACACTTGCCAAAGCTCAGAGAAATCAGAGAAAGTGAGCAGGCGTGTGCTGAAGCTGCTGGCGACTAAGCCCGAGAGGACACACCTTGCTCTGATACCAATTGTTGGAATTAGGGTTGCAAGAAAACACACACAGGTTGAAGAAGACAAAGGAAGCTCAAGGCACACAACAAAGAGTGTATTACTTAGTGTGTAATGGAAAGATAAGATAGCCCTAGAGTAATGGGGGTATATACAATGCACGGGGGAAAAAACCTCCTAGCGAGGGAAAAATTGCCTTGGCAGTCCTGAGTGTATTCACACACATCACTACCACATGTATATGGTAACAGGCCCCCATATCTGCACTCCATAAAGCATGGTAAAAGTGGCCAAAGAGTGAGACAGCCACAACTCAATGCATGGCTCCTAAAACTGCACCTGTGAACATATCCTCTCTAGCCTTCCGAATGATGCGTATCCCCTCGTCAATCTTGCCTATGCAGCACCTCTCATAGAGAAGTAGGTCCATTGAATAGAGATTGAATACACACCAAGATATGCATGAGAGTTTACATACTCCACTATCTCCTGTCTATATGCAAAAATAGGTGATGATCTCATGACCCACTATGTTGTAGTATTGAATACCATCACCTTGGTTTTGCCAAGATTTATAAACAGCCCACCGTCATGTGCATAAGCATTTAAAGCATCTAGATGTCTCTGCATACCCTCTAGAAAGACTGAAATAAGCACAATATCATTGGCATAAACCAATAGAGGTATCCATGTACCTGAAAAATGTGCCCTCTTATCCCCTGTAATCTCAATATAGTCAAAAATCTCATCAATAAACAATGTCAAAGAAAGTGGGCATCTCTGCTTCACCCAATTAGTAGAGTGAACAAGGTTTAAAAGACCCTCTGCTGTCTGTATTCTCCCTATAACTGTCTCATACAATGCCATGATACCCCATACAAGCTCCTGTGGGACTCCCAAGTCATGTAGGTGGATTACAACGGGTTGAATAAACTCACCGTCAAGAATAAGTACCCGCTCCCGTGTATGGATGATCTGATAGATCGGATCCATGGAGCGCTATACTTTATGAAGATAGACCTACGATCAAGCTATCATCAAACACGAATCAAACTGGAGGATGTTCCTAAAACGGGTTTCCATACGCGTTATGGTCACTATGAATATTTGGTCTTACCTTTGGTTTGACCAATGCTCCAGCTACATTTCAACAGATGATGAATGATCTACTAAGACTGTTTTTAGGCAACTTCATTATTGTATTTCTCGATGACATCTTGATTTACAGTTGAAGTTTGTTTGAGCATTTGGCGCATATACGCGCTGCTCTCGAGTTACTGAGAGCTGAGAAGCTTTACGCTAAAGCCTGTAAGTGCAAATTCTTTAAGAAAGAGCTTCTATATTTGAGTTATATTATTACTCGCAATGGAATTCGCATTGACCCCGAAAAGCTAGATAAAGTGCAAAATTGACCCATTCTAAAGAGTACGCCAAGAAAAGCCCTTTCTAATTGTTATCTCAAAAGATCTACAGCGAAAGATTGGTGATCGCCTGGGTGTCTCGACCAGGAACGCTCGCTGCTGCTGCACGCTCCCCCCCCTACGCCATCGTTGCCCCTCACCCCCCTCTCTCTCTCGCCCTCGCGCTGCCTCCAGCCCACCGCCGCGCTGCCCCCCTCGCCCTCGCGCTGCCTCCCCTGCCCCCCCCCCTCTCGCCCTCGCACTGTCTCCCTCGCCCAGCCCAGCCCGCCACCCCCCCCCCCCCCCCCCCCCCCCCCCCCCCCCCCCCCCCCCCCCCCCCCCCCCCCCCCCCCCCCCCCCCCCCCCCCCCCCCCAGAGCCTTTTGTTCCTTCGCTCGCCACTGTATCCTTCCCTCCATCCCCCCCCCTGTCCGCATTGCCCTTGAAGGTTTTCTGTACCTGGCTCTGCATCGCTTTTTCTTCGGACTAGTGTTCGGCGTACTCGGTTGCAGATCTTCTTCACCATCCGCTTCTTCGACTCAACGGTAGACACAGATGGAGGCTCCAGCTCCGCCACAGAGGGACTCGCCTGAAGCCCCCTCGCCCGACCCCGCTGAGCCCACCATTCGACTTGCTCTTTCGCCGACAGAGCAAGCGAGCCTTGCCGCAGAGGTAGAGCACTTACAGGCGACTTCTGTCATCTGCAAGGTTCTCGGCACCCGTCCTAACAGAGGAGAGCTGCGAGACCTTCTCCAAGCCCGCCTTCTCGCAGAGGTGGGCAAGATTTTGGATGTCCAGATCCTCGGACGGGGGTACTACCAGATCGAGTTCGAGACTTCCGAGATGGCCTCCAAGGTCATAGCTATGAGTCCACTGGCCATCCGAGCATCACGCGCCCACTTTCGACAGTGGCGACATGGTTTTGACCCGACTTCGTATGTGCTAGTAGAGGAGGCAGACATCCCCATCTCAGTCTGCTTTTCGGGTTTACGGAGGGAGTACCTTCCACTTCTCTCCAGGATTGGCTCCGCCATCGGGACTGTCCTGGAGACACCTCGTACGGCAGCATCAGTAGCTGCCAAGGCGGCCGGCATCCCTTCAGTTCGAGTTTTGGTCAGAGATACCCACACGCTCCCGAAGGTCATCCTTCTGCCTCGGGTGAGTGGGGGTTGGTTTAGATAGAGTGTGGAGTACTCGGGTCTCCCGAACCAGTGCTTCATTTGCAGACAGATGGGCCATCTAGCGAAGGCATGTCCACGGAGGAGGCCACGACTTGCACCTCAGCCTCAGCCCCAGCCTGCCAAGGCTGGGCCGCAGCCACAGCCAGTGGCACAGCGCACAGATTCTGAGCCACCCTCCGAGCCTGGGGCTCCAGCGGAGGAGGGATGGCAGCAGGCCCGTGGCCGTCGACGCCAGGGGCCACACCGGCAGCCTGGCACTCAGAGTGGCCCTCAGGTGCCTACTCAGCAGCAGTGGGTTCCCACGGGGAACCGCTTTGGTCCTCTTGAGCAGGAGGAGCCCCCTACGCCAGCCTCCACTTCCGCTTCACCCTCGCCAACCACCCCACCTTCAGATTTCCCCTCTTCCTCCTCATCCCCTCCCCCGCCCTCTGCTCCCGCCCACTCCCCACCTCGCCCCCCTGTCTTTGTCGCCCCACCCCGCTTCTCTTCTCCTCCGCCCCCCCCCCCAGCTCCTTCTCCCCCTCCTCCTGCTTCAGTACCACAGTCGACTCAGGAGAATGGTCCCTCGCCGGCGACTAGGAGATCTCTTGGCAGTGCCTTTGCCACGAGTCGCATAGCGAGAGAGGGTCAGCCCTTCTTGCGGCCCCCTCTGCAGATTCAGACATCTTCCCTTGCAGCTATCCCTCGTGGTCTGACGAGCATTGACCTCCGACGCCGCTGAGATTTCTTCGATTACGGATTCACTCGCTTTCTCGGCGATTCCGCAGCAGACCACGAGGCAGCCTGCTTCAAGGTCCACGCTCTGTTCCTCGCCGCTAGGGGGACAGAGGCCTTGGACTCAGCAGTTGGTTTCTCCTTTCCCCTCTGTGGTCGGACCGAGACAGAGTGGTCCCTAGACTCAGTGGTGGGATGGTTGCATACACAGGTTCTCGAGTTCTCTCACCACATGGGAGAACTTGGAGTTACAGATTTGCTGCAGACTTTGTGGCCATTGGCCAAGTTTACGGTGACAACCCCAGACTCAACAGGATGTAGGCACATTGTGGTGTACTTTTTTGCTGATACGCAGTGTTTGCCTTGCTATGTATACATTCATGAGGACTCCTGGACAAAGGAGGTTGCTTTGCGCACAGCTCGCTCTGCTTGGGCTTGGGCCAGGCACTCACTACAGGCTCGCCTATCTAGAGGACGCTCGGATGCGGATTACTCCCCATCCAAGCCTGCCTCGAAGATAGCCCGTCTTGCTGCTACGGCAGCATCTGTTCTCTCTCGCTCCCCATGAGGATCGTCTCGTGGAATGTGCAAGGATTAGGTGGGCCCCAGTTTCAGCGACAGCGGGGCCGATTGCGTCAAGAGCTTCAGCGTTGCTTTGTGGGAGGAGAGATTGATCTCCTTATGCTTCAGGAGCACCATTTGTCTGAGAGCCGCATTCGGCGATGTGGTCAGATTTTGCGGGGACGTTATGATACCTTTTGGTCAGCTGCTTTTGGACCTGGAGGCATCCAGGGTGGGGTATGTATGACTATTGCGGACTCATTGCAGCAGGCCATTGTGGGCAGAGGGATTATTGTGCCAGGCAGGGCTCAATGGATTACTTTGCAGGTTCAGGGTGGCCTTGTGGGCTTCCTGAACATCTATGCGCCCAATGTGGCGAGTGCTCGTGCAGAGTTTTGGTCACAGATTGTTGAGTCTTTGCCACAGGTTCACCATTGGTGTGTAGGAGGGGACTTCAACATGTTGGAGGACCCCTCTGACAGGATTGGAGGCAGCCATGCTACTGTACATGGAGTCGAGTTAGCAGCTTGGGAGAGGTTGTGTATGACTTTGAGGGTCTCGGATACATGGCAGCATTCTGGCTTTGTGAGGCCTCCAAAGAGTCTTGCCTTCTCTAGATCGGACCGCTGAGTGGGAGGAGTGAATCTATAGCGGATAGATCGCTTCTACACTAGTGACCACTTCAGTGACTTGGGGGGATCAATGGGCATCCTGGCAGGAACATCCTTCTCGGACCATGCTCTAGTGATCCTCATAGTGGCAGACAGGCAGAGGAGTGGGAGCACGATGCTTCGCATCCCAGAGCGGGTCTTGTTGGACTCAGCACTCAGAGAGAGGGTAGAGGCTCTCTGGACAGAGGGCATGGACAGCCAGGCTCTACCTGCAGACAGAGTGGCCTTAGGCCTAGCTCAGCTTAGCCACTTTTTTCTCCAGGAGTCTTTGGCTCGACGGGCTGCAGCGAGAGAGGAGGAACAGCGTCTCAGACGAGGCATTGCTTCACTACAGGGATGTAGGAGCAGCATCCAGACAGTCCATGGTTGGAGGAGCAGTTACAGCAGGCTCGACAGGAGCTTGCTTGCACAGAGGAGAGGCGCCATGAGTTTGCCTTTCACCAACAGGCATCTCAGTGGACTCAGGTGGGTGACAGAGTGACAGGTGCTTTTTTTGAGACAGTGGGACCTCGGCACTCGCATGCCAAGGTCAATCAGCTGAGGAGACCCGATGGGTCAGTTGTTTGTGATCCTGAGGATATGTGTGCAGTTGCTACTGACTTTTACCATGAGCTACTGTCGACTAAGCCCCAGTCAGAGAGACAGGATGCATGCAGGGAGCAGGTTTGGGCGCAGATGCCTTGTCTTGTGACTGAGGAGATGCGCCAAAGGCTAGAGATACCTCTTCAGCTTGAGGAGCTGCACACGGCTCTTAGGGCCCTCCCTCGTGGTAGCTGTCCAGGTGAGGATGGGCTGACTCCCAGCTTCTTCTTGGAGTACTGGGACCTGCTTGGCCTAGATCTTTGTAGTGCGTTTCAGTACATTCTGCACACAGGAGTGATGCCGGATAGCAAGAGTGAGGGCCTGATTTACCTCATTCCGAAGGAGGGTGGCTCCTTGGATGAGATTCGACAGTGGCGCCCCATCACCATCCTCAACTCAGCCTACAAAATTCTTGCCAAGGCTCTGAGTTTGAGGATTCAGCCACTTTTGGAGAGCCTTATACATGGGACTCAGACAGGTTTTGTCAAGGAACGCAGTATCCTTGACAACATCTTCACTTTCTGGGAGGCTTCTGCCCTGGCATGACTCCGTGGGGAGGACCTTGTGATTCTTCTTCTCGATTTTGAGAAGGCATACGACAGAGTTGATTGGGACTTTCTAGAGGGCACGCTTCGCAGGATGGGCTTCTCAGATGCTTGGATCAGAGGGGTGTCAGCTTTATACAGACAGGCTCACAGTCAGGTGCTTTTGGCAGGAGGTAGAGGTGAGCGCTTCATGCTCACACGATCGGTCAGACAGGGTTGTCCTCTTGCCCCCTTTCTCTTTCTGTTCTATGCGGAGGCGATGAGCAGATTTTTGGTGTCACAGCAGGTTGGTTTGAGGGGCTTAGCACTCCCTATACGGGGAGATGAGCTTCTGGACGTTGAGTTTGCAGACGACTCAGCCTTGTACTTAAGAGGGCCAGGAGGCCAATTTACACAAATGTGGGCAAGCTTTGGAGACCTTCTGCTGTGCATCGGGCGCACTGATCAACTGGAGAAAGACAGTGGCTTTCTCGGTTGGTAGTGCTCCTGTGCCAGATTGGATGCCAGGAGAGGGTTTCAGGTGGATTCCTCCAGGGACTGCAGTTCGGCACTTGGGTTGTCACGTTGGTTTGAACTTGTCCCCCGAGCAGCAGATTGCTCCTCTTCTCCTGTCCATCAGGAGAAAGCTGTTACATTGGAGCTCAGCACGACTTTCGCTGGTTGGTAGAGTAGTAGTTGCCAACCAGGTGTTGTTGACGACTATGTGGTACATCACTTCTTGCTGGATCTTCTCGAGTTCTTGCATCAGCCAGGTAGAGAAGCTGATCAGGAACTTCCTTTGGTCAGGTCGCGACACTCAGATTGCCTGAGCCAAGGTGGCTTGGTCGGTCATCACACTTCCTTGTTCGCAAGGAGGGCTTGGGATCATTGATCCAGCACAGCAGAGCAGAGCCCTTCTTGGGAAGTTCGTTGTCGGAGGACTTCTTCCAGGCGAGGAGCCCTGGAAGGAGTTCTTGCTGCAGAGGCTTCGTGCCAGGGTGCCTCAGTCAGGAGGCCCTTGGCAACCTTCGACCAGATGGATCTTTACAGAGTTGCGCCGAGTTGGTTTGAGCAGGAGACTGGAGGACCGATTCGCTGTGAGTTTGCTGCGTTCTTGGGAGCTATTACGGCGTGGCCTAGAGCAGAGACAGCCGACGTGCACGGAGGAACGCCTACGGAAGCCCCTCGTCTGGAACCCCATGGTTAGCACTCAGAGAGGCCACTTGGTTGGGAGTAGGCCTCATGTTTCTTGGGGTCCCATGGCAACAGGTCCAGCGCGCTCTCTAGGTGACTGGCTAGAGTTCACAGGTTTGTCAGAGGAGGTGCAGGCTGTCCAGCTACAGGGCATGAGAGGGATTCAGAGCATGTGTCAGGACATCTCAGAGTCAGTTCCAGCTGAGTGGCTCACGCCTCTCGAGCCAGTAGCACCCCGGTGGATGGGAGCCTTCACACGACTGGAGGTTCTCATTTCAGTCAGGGCTTGCTCAGAGACTGTCCCTGCCCTGTTCTTTGAGCTTCAGGGTGGGGGACGATTACAGCGAGTTGCGGTAGAGGCCCCGCAGGTAGCAGAGTGCTGTTTCCAGAGGATCCGAGTTGTGGGCATCTGTGGGAGGACTTGCGTCATAGACCATGACCCAGCAGCTCTTGAGACAGGACACGGGAGGCTATGGGCTTGGGAGTGCTGTCCACTGGCACGAGTACAGTGGGATCCTGGTGAGTGGCTTTGGAGGGACCCCTTCTCTTCTGCAGACCGCCCAGGAGTCCCTTTCTTTCAGTACACTGTTCGGCTTGGACGTCATATACTTGCAGCACAGAGAGAGGCCCGCCCCGCTGCAGCACGTCATTGGCAGGAGGAGGGCCTCACAGTTGAGTTCTTGGCAGCTTTTTGGCAGAGGCTATGGGACTCCAGATAGCCGAGGCGCGTCACTTTGTTCCAGTGGTTGGTTGCACACAGAGCCACAGCAGTAGGGAGCTGGCTTGTGCATAGTGGTCAATTGGTGGAGAGTCAGCGACACTGTCTTTGGGACTGCCCCTCGGCCCAGCAGGTGTGGCTACGAGTTCTTCGCCTGATGCCTGCCCTCTCCACGGCTCGACCGTACACTTGGGGGGCAGCGGCTTGGTCCACCCTCACGGGCCTGGCACTTCAGTTTGAGCTATCTTCCACCAGCAAGATGATAGTGATACAGGGGGGGCGACCTACACTCCAGCCTGCTACAGACCTTACTCCACAGGAGTGGTGCAGTGAGAGAGAGGAGTGTTGGGAGCTCATCAACGGCCTAGCTCTCTGGTTCATCTGGCGGGCCCGTTGTTTCCGCATCTTTGAGGCTCGCCCTGTGCCACCAGCAGAGACTGTTCGTGACTTTTGGCTAGAGCTGATCCATACTCTCATAGAATAGCTTGAGGGACTACAGGGCAGCTCCGACTGCATGCGGGAGCGCCGCGAGGCTTTCCTTCGACTCTGGCGCCCTGGGCCTTTCTACACCATGGTCCAGGGGGTGCTCAGATGGCACTACTGTCCACCTGTGTGGCTCTTCCCTCCTCCCATCTCTTGATTTAGCCCCATTGTATATATGCTGTTTTTTCATTGGGAGAGTCTCCCCATCATGCTTGTTGTAGCCCTCTCTTGCAGAGGTGGATGTAGCCCTATGGGCAGTTTTCATTAACTAATAGAAGGATCTTTTTCTCGGAAAAAAAAAAAAGCCCTTTCTAGGCTTTACTGGATTTTTTTGTATCAAGGATTACTCCAAAGTTTCTGCTCCGCTTACACAACTTTTAAAAGGAGAGGTGAAAGGACCGAAGACTTTGGGACCGCACCATAATACCGTAAAGGTAATCCCCCTATTCTTGAGGTTAATGCCTTGTCTATGGCAGAAATCTCAACGGATTTCTATCTCTCTCCGAGGGCTATGTCGTTCCCATAGTTATTGTTAAGATATGGAACGAGGTCGAAGTGAGGCGTGACTCGTATACATGCTTGGGTGATCCTGAGACCCAAGTGAGTCGTGCTTGAGAGGTAAGACAACGAAAATTATCCATTGTTTGAAAATGGAAAGGTCTGTTTGCCGGAAATTGATGAGCTTCGTAAAAGGTTTTGTTCGAATGCCATGATGTACTTAGCGTTGAACACCCAGGCATCCAGAGAACTTTAGCATTGGTCAAACGATATTTCTATTGGCCAAGGATGTGCTCTTACATAGAGAGCTATGTGAAGAGATGCACTCAGTGTCAAGTCAACAAGGCAGAGCGCCTTAGGAAAGCTGGCCTGCTACATCCATTGGAAATCCTTGATGCCAAGTGGCAGAGTTATTCTATGGATTTTGTTGTTGGTTTGCCAAATACTAGTCGTGGCAATGATGCCATTTGGGTTATGGTCGATCGACTCACAAAAGTGGCAAAGTTTATAACAACAAAGTCGACAGTAAAAAGCCATGAGTTGGCGGTTTTATTTGCCGATCAGCTTTATAAGCTGTATGGTCTCTGCCAGAAGATATCATTAGTGATCGACATACTAATCTCATTGGGCGATTTTGGCGAGATGTGTTCGCTCACCTTCGGACGAAGTTGAGTATGTCGTCCTCTGATCATCCTGAGTCCGACGAACAAACTGAAAGGATGAATTAGACATTGGAAGACATGTTGAGGGCCTATGTTACTCATAGGCAATCTGTTTGGGAAAGGTACCTTCCACAATTGGAACTTGCATATAATAGTAGCAAGCATTCTGATACTGGATTTATTCCATTCATGCTGATGTATGGATTTGAGCCAAAATCCACTATTGCTATTGGCTTAGAGAAAGTCAAAGATCGCCAAGCTCGTGATTTCTTGTATGATATGCAAGAAATGCTCGGATTGGCTAAGGATAGTATAAGGACAACTCGTGATCGAGTTACCACTTATGCTAATCAAAAGAGATTTCCAAGGACTCTAAATGTGGGACAATGGGCCTATCTAAAGATACCCAAAGATTCGTGCGAATTGGAAAATATTATAAGCTTTCAACTAGATTTTGTGGTCCATTCTTGATCACAAAGAAAATTGGCCAAGTTGTCTATAAACTAGCTCTTCCTTCGGATGTTAGTGTACATCCGGTGTTTCATGTCAGCCGCCTTAAAGAAAAATTAGGTGAAGCCAACACTAAATGTATCGCAAGATATGCAAACTAAGTATATTCCTCGAGAACCAGAGACTGTTCTAGATCATTGTACATGTCATTCACGCCGAAGTACTTATGATGAGTATTTAATTAAATGGAAGGGTCAATCTGAAAGGTTTGCTACTTGGGATATCCCCACTTCCTTGATGAGGACATCAATGGTTCTTAAGGGGGGAAGTATGTTATGTCCCGCTTACAGGAGAGGGGATCTAGTCTAAGACACCGTCGGGATGGGTGTACGGTGTCCCAGCGGACATAGTGTGAACCCGGCCAGTGTGGGAGGCCACTTTTATAAAAGGGAGGCCAAGGCCTCATTTGTAGTTATCGACCCCCACTGGCAGAGTGCTAGTGGTTAGCCCGTGAGGCTAGGAGTGCACGAGCAGTAAAGGGTCCTGATGACTCCTAAGTCTTCGCCAGACAAACAGCACAAGCCTCGCTGCCCCAACAACAGTGCCATGAGTCTATGAAATATGGCATCCGAGGCAGTTTCCTATCATCACAACGTGGCCATCCGTGAGTGAAAACATCCACAAAAACAACATGATATTAAGTGGTCTCTTTAAATCCCATAGTCTTTGCAAGAAGTCCTTTTGCACTGAATGAAAGGCTCTCATTTGCACATACTTTGTTCCCTATGGAAGCCACTCCTATCCATCTCAAGGTTCACTGAAAAACGTGATAAGACTGTCAAGGGACTCATCAGGTTTTAGGTACTGTTTTTTCAGCAAACAAGCTTACTACCACCATCTCATTAAGGTTCAGCTTCAGCCAAGTTTTGGAATCAGCTCACTATTAGAGAGAATCAAGCATGCCTATCCTTTTAAACTGATGCAATCCATAACAAGTCCCAACACCAATTGAGACTTCAAGTGCACTAATTCAGCAACAACCCCAAAACAAACCAAACCCAAACCATTCAATCAAAAGTAAAAGGGTTTACCTGCAATACATTCGGATTTAAGATATGCCACAAAAAAGGCCAATCCTGCTCTTTTCCATGGCTGTGCCTCACTACTCATTCACAATTCAACCACTAAGCAACAATAAATAACGCAAACTTAAGCTATAATATAATGTGCGGCAAACCATAAACCTACGTTGAACCAGCTCTCTTTCCTTGGCAACAGCAATTCGTTTTAATTTGGCTGCCTTTGCAAATGTTGAAGGCCTGCAGTTAAATCAGATTCTGAAAGATAGAAAAGTAGCAGAAGAATCGCATCCATAGTCTGCAAAACATCAAAAGACTCTACCCAACCACTCTTTTTTACTTAAATTTCCAGAACTCTTGGAACCAAGGACGGTAAAATCTGCTAAAAAACAGAACTCTAACTGAACTCCAGTTTTTTTACCAGGCACGAAAAGCATTCTAATCATAAAAAAAGCTGTAACTGGTCATCCAGGTATCAGATAACCAAAAACATTGTCCAACACTGCAGTAAACATCTTCAACACTGTAGCAGGAGATGTATATCGTTATCAAACATAATTTTGATAATAAGTTGCTCTCTCAAGGAAACATAGTGCCAGAATGATTGTCAACGATCAAAAGAAAGTAAGTAGCTTTGGCACATAGGACCATGGGACTCCACAAACCAAGTAGAGGACTCCATCGATACCATAGGGTTCCTCTCTCTCTCTCTCTCTCTCTCTCTCTCTCTCTCTCTCTCTCTCTCTCTCTCTCTCTCTCTCTCTCTCTCTCTCTCGCAAAGCGCATAGGTTATGGTGTGTCGCGAACCCTAACGCAAAGCCCACAGGTTATGGCGTGTCGTGACCTGTTATGCTAGGGTTTTCTGCCGCTGATGTCACCTCCTTCAAGCCTGCACACGTCGCGTTCTGCCTCTGTAAACCCTAACTGGCCGCCTGCAACCATCTGCGCGCACACAGACCTGCTGATCAGTGACGACCTGCACCTGTTTAGCGTGCCATAGCTGCCCGCCTGTGCACTGCTGTCCTGCCCGTCCGTGTGCTGCTGCCCTGTCCGTCTGTGCCAAGCTGTCTTGCTGCCTACAGGGAAGTACTCAGGTGTTCGAGCACTGTCCCTGTTGCTGTAGCCTACATTGTGCACCTGTTGGCCACTTCTGTAAATCCCGCCACTACCATTGATCAGCTTGTTACGAGTGTTGGCTTTGCTCCTCCTTTCGCATGCACAAATAGAACAAGCGGACATGAGGAAGCAAAACGACAAGGGCGACCCCCTCGAAGATGCCATCCAAAAATGCAAAGAGGAAATGCAAGAGGCCATCAATAAAATCAACTACAGCCTCCTAGGCACGATAAAGATACTTGAGGATTGGGTGACAGCTGAGGATGAGGAGATTGCACGACTCAAGGAGCTTGAAGAGGTGCTCTCACAAAGTGCACCCGAAGAAGGGGAACTCCAACCATCGGTACTGGAAGAGCTCAACACCATAAAAGAGCAAGTGCGGGTCATCAAAAGGGGAGGAGCAAAATAAAGAAATGACGACTTCTTGGGTGGACATAATTACAAAAACTCAAAAGAAAGCGGATGAGGCCGAGAAATGGATTGAGGTCACCAAAAAAGGCAAAGGCAAAGAATCAACCCCCACCCACAACCACCATCATTAATTTGACACTAGTAGAGGAGCAAAGGAGACGTGTGCGTTCCTTACATGTGAGGATTACCAGCCTCAAAGACCAAGATAATGTTGAGGAAGAGGTCAACGAACTCATGTTTATGATGGGGGTTACTGCGCCAGCGTATACAAAGGCTTGGCGAGTAGGTAACAAGAAAAGTGAAAGAAACGGGGAAACTTCCAAGGAAAGAGCGCTTATCCTCCACTTCCCCTCTCTGAAAGCAAAGAAGGATTTTTTGAAGAAAAGACTCACTCTTAAGAAGACGGGTATTTTTCTTGGGGACGACCTCACACTCTCACAAATTGCTCATATGAGGAGGTAATGCTAGGGATTAAAGAGGCAAGAGAAAAAGGGAAGACTGCTTTTTATAAAGATGGGAGGGTCGTGATAATGGAGCGACGCCCCACATGACGGTGTGTGACCTATGGGACTAAATTAAAGGTGGCCGCCTAGAACTGTAATGGATCTCTACGCCTTTATGTAGGTGCCTTTGAGGATAGTTTCATTGGGAGGGACATCATTTTCTATTCCGAGACACATCAGGCTCCTGGGCAGTCCATGCCACAGGTGAGCAAATATAGATGGGAGACAACTTGTAGACAGAAGACCCGATCAGAGCATCGGGGATGGGGAGGGAGTGGCAGTTTTATTCAGGGAGGAGTTGCAGTATTTGATACATATAGCAGGCAAGGATGAGCAGGCTAGGTACATGTGGATGAGACTGAAGGCAGAGACAAAAATATATCTCTACATTGCTATTTGTTACTTCCCTCCTAGTATGTCAATATATGCACCACCTAGAGGACAGTCCCCCTTTTCTATCTTGGATGATGACACATGGGAGTTTTCCAGGGATGGTGACACCCATACTGGGGGATTTCAATGCTAGGACTGTCCATCATCAGACAGTATTCTATGATACTTTAAAGGAGATGCTTAGGGAGCTTGATGTTACAAAGATGGGCTTATCCAGACTATCACAGGATGAAGAGCACACTGAGTATGGCAGATACTTAATAGATATGGGGACTGCACATGGATTGGCCATTTTGAATGGCCTACAGAGATTTCCTACATTGGGAGGTTTCACATGTTTTCCACACCGACATGGGGCTAGCATAGTGGATTATGTTATGGCCCAGCCATGTCTCATTCAATCCTTTCAGGATTTCATGGTGGGCACTAGGCTAGTTGGAGTAGCAGTTCATCATGCTATCTTGTCTTTCACTCTCACATTTCAGTTCTATACTACAGCTCCACTAGAAGAGGTTTCCACACACTCGGTATACCTGAACGAGGGAGATGGATTCCGTGTACATGTATGAGATATACAGGCAGCTATGCACTCAGGAGCCAGGACGGCCACTAGATGAGATCACTCAGATACTAACAGAGACGCTCCATGAGGCAGCATCAGAGGCATACCCCCACAATCAGCCAACACAGAGACGATTGAGGAGCATGCCCCAAAACAACTGGTATGATGAGGAGTGTAGAGAGACGAGGATCAGATTGCAGAGGGAGGTGATCATGGTACTACAACACATAGACAATCATGGATTGTCTTTCGTCGACTAGTGCGACAAAAGAAGAGGGCTTATATATCTCAGCTAGAGCGGGATCTGTATAAGCTGTTTATGAGCCAGGATTCAGGCAAGGCAAGGAGACTATTCCACCAGCCATCACCTCCACAAAGACATGGGGGCACATCTCTCTAAACAGCATCAGGGCAGCCACCTTTGCCGGACCCACCGGAGACATGCCTTGAGACATGTACTTTCTTTACGGTTGAGAGGGTAAGGAAATCCATTGATGACAGGCTGAAGACACGGAGAGCACATGACCATGATGGTCTGGTAGCAAAGCACTTCATCCATGCCAGAGATATTCTTGCAGAGCCTCTTGCTATGATGTTTAATCGAGCCATGTATGAGGGTTTTCTTGAGACTTGGAGTATGTCCACGATTGTACCTATTTTCAAATCAGGAGATCCCATGATTCCCGGAGATTATCCCACCATCATGTTTGGTCACACATTGGCTAGGCTGTATGCATCTATTCTTGAGAGGATGCCAAGTAAATGGGCAGAGAGAAAGGGCATAAGAGCATCAAGGCAAGCACGATTCAAGAGAGGCTTCTCCACTCTCGACCAGATTCTGACACTCAGAGCTATGATTGAGGAGGGTAGGAGGATCTATTGTAGCTTTGTGGATTTCCGCAAAGCTTTTGACATAGTACCGAGAGCCAGACTTATACGCAAACTACAACACATTGGTGTGCCCACATAGATGATTTGGGGGATCTTGGCTTTATACAGGACACTGGTAGGGCGGGTACGCACTACTGAGAGTATATCTGACATGGTCCACTCCACAATTGGGGTGAAGCAGGGATGCCCCCTATCTCCTACTCTTTTTGGGATGTATATGGATGAGTTTTCAGACTATATAGAACGAAAGGGAGACAGAGGTGCTCAGCTAGCAGGGACATGGATTCCAATGTTGTTATACGTTGATGATATAGTATTGATTTCTGACTCTCCAAGGGGATGCAACGCCATTTGGATGCTTTGCATACATTTGCTCATGATAGTGGATTGTTTGTCAACCTTGGGAAAACCAAGGTTATGGTGTTCAACACCACATCACAATGGGTGAGGAGGTCAGCGCCCACATTTACATATGGCTAGGAGACAGTGGAGTACATAGATGCATACACTTAAGCTAACCGATTATATCAACCCTCACCCCATCACCCCTCCCCACCTATTTCGTCTCAGTTTCAGTTTCTCAGTTCTTGGTACTTTTTGTACTCAGACACTGTATCAGATTCACCAATTGTAACTTTTGGTCTCATAGGTCACTTTGGCCTTTGGAAGACGTTAATATAACATTTCATTTCGTTTGATTTCACACCAGCTTGGGATTGAGACAGGTAGATTCAGAGGCATACCAGCAGACAGTAGGATATGTCAGTTATGCCATGTAGAGCCAGAGACAGAGTTTCACTACATATGTCGCTGCACAGTCTACTATGAGATACGGGGACGCTTTCATTGTCTATTCAGAGATGGTTTTGACTCGTTAGACAGAGTCATGAGATATCAGGATCAAAGATGTCTCGGATTATTCCTACTTGAGATTCAGAGACATAGAGACGCTCTATTGAATGGGCAAAGACAGAGACAGTCCCAGAGACGCATCTCAGATTTCTTCAGTCTGAGTACCACAGAGTCAGAGGGGACACCACCACCAGAGAGCTCGGTTCCCACCCATACACACATCAGCGGTACTCTCATTGATCGAGCTATAGAGTTAGGGAGATCGAGACGACCGCGACTGAGAAGGGGAGCCACGCAGCACCGGCGGAGATTGCGGCAGAGGATCCACAGGATTCTAGCACGCCACCCAGAATGTCGATCGGGATAGGCTTCATGCTATTGCTATATTGTATCATGGTGACACTTATCCCCACTTTGTACCTTTATGGCATGATACCATTGCTCAGCCTACCAGCCACCCATAGGAGTCGGTAGCACTCCTATCAGTTCTTTGTTTGTAGTTTTCTTGTTTGTACCCAGACTTGGTACTAGACTCATCATTGTAATCAGTTGGTCTCATAGGTCATTTTGGCCTCTTGTAGACGTTAGTATATCATTTCATTTCTCTCTCTCTCTCTCTCTCTCTCTCTCTCTCTCTCTCTCTCTCTCTCTCTCTCTCTCTCTCTCTCTCTCTCTCTCTCTTCAGAGAGGGCTTTGGACCATTCTCTAGAGTCATGCGGTACGAGGATCAGAGATGCCTGGGTTTGTTTTTGCTCGAGCTGCGCAGACAAAGAGAGAGCCTGATGAGAGGAGAGGCCAACCAGTCTCAGAGACAGATCACAGACTTCTTTAGAGCTGCCACTGGATACCCGGAGGAGTTACCACCGCAACAGAGCTCGTCACCTCACACCAGAGGCACACTGATCGACCGAGCGACTGAGCTGGGGAGACCCAGACGCCCACGACTGAGGAGGACTACACAGCATCGACGGAAGCTGCATCAGAGGATTCGGATCACTTTGGCTCGACATGCACGACGCTTGGTCAGACTACTGACCATGGAGGAGATTGATGAGATCCGCCAACGACCGATGCTGGATCTCCTGTGATCTAGCTATCCCGGCTAGCTGTTTAGCTGCTTAGTTCACACCTAGCAGTTCAGGATTCCATCGTATTTCATTTTGTCATTTTGTCATCTTGTTACTCTGACTTTGTATCAGATCCACCACATTGTAACTTTCTGGTCTCATAGGTCACTTTGGCCTTTTGAAGACGTTAATATAACATTTCATTTCATTTCATTTCTCTCTCTCAAGCGGAAAAGAAATAGGCACAGAAGACTTCTTTATGGGTAGAGGTGCTCACCCGCACCAAGAAGCAAGTAGAGGAAGCAGACCAATGGATCTGAGTAGCCAAAAAACGTAAACATAAAACCCCCTCTATCATCAACATGACAATTGAGGAAGAGCGAAGGAGGAAGGCACGCGCTCTACATGTACGAGTGTCGGTGTCAAGGACACCGACAATGTGGAAGAGGAAATGAAAAGCCTCTATACACATATGGGAAACATGGAGCCAAAACACACTGGAGTACGGAGAGTGGGCAAGAAAGGAGGAGGTGATGGGGGAACCTCCAAGGAACGTGCTCTGATCATTCGTTTCTCTACCATGGAAGAGAAAAAGGACTTCCTCAAAAAGAGGCCTACGATAAAGCAAACAATGATTTTCTTGGGAGATGATCTTACAATGTCTCAACTAAAGAATGCATGCCCGAGATTATAGCTGCCAAAGAGAAGGGGAAACTTGCTTTCTATAGAGAAGGCAAAGTGGTAGTACTTGACCAACACACCGCATGATGGTACGAGACCTATGGGACCAACCTAAAGCTTGCCGTATGGTATTGCAATGGCTCATTACGATTGAATGTCGGAGCATCCGAAGATTCCTTCAGAGGAAGAGACATCACTTTCTATTCAGAGACGCATTAAAGCCCAAAGAGCACACTTCCAAGGGTGACTGGATGGATACAGATTGGAGAGCACATGCAAACAATTGGCTCATAACAAGCAAAGAAGCAGAGGAGCACGAGTTATTTAGGGAGGAGTTACACCCTCTCATTCATGTGGTTCATAGAGATGAGAGTGCCCACTATACGTGGGTCACAGTTAGAGCGGAGGATGGTAGAGCTCTCTACATTGCCATATGTTACTTCCCTCCTAGCACATCTCATTATGCTTCGTCTAAGGAACAGTCACCATACATGATACAAGATAAGGATATTTGGGAGTTTTTGAGAGATGGAAATGTCATCCTACTTGAACTTTCAATGCTAGCACAACATGTCGTTAGGCATTCTTCTTTGACACTTCCGAAGAGACGTTGAGAGAGAGAGAGAGAGAGAGAGAGAGAGAGAGAGAGAGAGAGAGATGGGGCTCTCCAGGACCTTAGAGGATGCTAAGGAGTTTACAAAGTATGGGAGATACTTGATTGAGATGGGCACAACAAAGGGATTGGCCATTTTGAATGGCCTTGATAGATACTCTTCTTCAAACAGCTTCACTTGCTTCCCTCATAGACATGGTGCTAGCACTGTGGATTATGTTTTGGCTCCCACATCACTCATACCACACGTCGTTCAGAGGTTCGAGCGTACAAAGAAACGCTCCCTAGACATCCCGTCTACGTTATTCCGAGGTTTTCAAGCATACAACGAAACGCTCCCCAAGCATCCCATCTGCGTCGTCTCGAGGTTCAGCGAAAGGTAGACGTCGAGAAACCTTTGGTTATAGTCGTCCATGGTCTCTATGGCAAGCAATTTCAAGTTGCCCCATTCTGACAAGATCTGGCCTTCAAAGAGAGAAGTCATATAACTGCGTGCAAATATTGTCTCAAAAGCTTGCCAGGTCCTTGGAGCATGCGGTTGTGTCACGATTGAACTCCACCACTGCGTAGCATTATCTTTAAGAAATCCCAATGCTCCCGAAATCTTCGATTCTTCTGTATAGTTCCCCAAAGCTTCCGATCTTTCACCTTGGAAAAGGTGAAAAATTTGACTATCTTGCCATCATGACCCAGTGGTCAACAGATGGTTAAAATGAAAGCTAAAATGATGCAAAAATTAAGCATGATGAGATGAAAAAATATGCTGGGATTTAATCCAATTGCTAATTTCACTTGCGATTACCATCAATTGTCCATCAACTTGTGGAGAAAGCACATGATTGTGAACAGGTTCCTCCACAGTGACACCTTTACCTCCAGTGACAGATGAATCAATAGAATAAGGAGAATGAACACATGGAGAAAATGGAGAGCTTGAACTTTGCTCAAGATGAGTGCTCCGAACTGTCCTTTTATTTACGGAAGGGAGAGCCTTCCGTTCCTTTAGTAAGAGAGTGCAATGGACACAAACAAAGTGGTGAACACTGTGAATGAAAATACTGAGACTGAGAGATAGAGAGAGAAGAATACGACACCAGAATGTTGTCAAACCCTTCTCCGAAGGCCCCACTCTCTATGACGAGAGCAGTCTACTATTGATAGCACAAATCTCTACAATGCTTTGGACTTGCCGACGAAGTCGACGACGACGAGACGGGCTGAAATCTAAAAATGCTGAGGCTGAAATCTGCAAATCTTTATCTGCTGAATTCTGACTCTATGTCGGAGACGATGTCGATGACAACGATGCAACGACAACGCGCTGACGCAGATGTTGAAATCTGTGTTTTTCCGGGCTGAATCTACAAACTACGCTGGATCTGACCGTGCGGCGAGGATCTGCTGCGAGATGGTGAGATCTGCGAGGTTTGGGACTTCTACTGCGGTGTCTGACTGCTGAAAACTGAAAACGCTTGTGCTTACTGACGTTCCGTCGCGATGAATCTGCAAAACGCCGAGGCTGATCTGCAAACCCAAAACGCTAGGGCTGGTTTTGTTCTGCTGGAGAGATCTGCTAACGCTAGGGCTAATCTGCGGTGCTGCTGTGGAATCTGCTAACGCTAGGGTTGATCTGCTATCTTGCTGTCACCAGGCTGTTGTAATGCAAAAACGCTGGGCTGATCTTGGTCTTGGTGCAAAAACACTAGGCCTTGCAGCTGGTGCAAAAACGCTAGGTCTGCTGGGTGGGGGGGGGGGGGGGGGGGGGGGGGGGGGGGGGGGGGGGGGGGTTCCTGCTGAGAAGTTGCCTATTGAACCGAAGTTCCTGCGGGCTCTTCTGCCAGAAAGTGCTAGCGCTAGCTTTTCTTATATACATGCATGGCTAAATTGCTCTACCCAGTTCCCAACAAAAGTCACTTAAAAATAATAAGTAAACATTGGCTAAAATAGGGAAAATAGGTCTATGCATTGTAAAAATGCTCCTGATGGGTTCTGATGGAAATCTGATGATCATGCTGCGTGCAACCAGAGGATATGCATCTAATATAAGTGTCTGGACATGCACAGTCTGCGAACAAACTCACAAAAGTGTCAGATCACTTCCTAATCTAACTAAACTGAACCCATGTCATGAAGTAGCTTGTCCACGTACACATAGGGTTAGATGTGTCACGTGACACTTGCGGCATCGAGAGATTTTGTTGTGGGTGTTGTGAAAGAATGTCACGAAGCTCGTCGAGGAGAAATTGCAAGTACTCTGCCGAATCCATAAACGGCATGTGGTCTTGGGTTCTTCATGGCTTATGCCCCTTAAGACAAAGCGATGAAGACTCCCGGGAGCATGCCCGATGCGCGATGGAATTAGGGTGGAAGTGGCTAGTAAGTATGAGGCAGGGACACGAAAATTCTTTGATAACTTGCTCTGTTTGCTCTTGAAGGACCGGTATGCTTTCAAAAAAACACACACCTGAAGCTTTGATACCACTACAATGGGAAGGCACCATGTGCTAACGAAAAAGAACAGACGAGACAACTTTTAACACTTCAAAACAACTGAATTGAGAGAGAGAGTGCACGACACACAAGACGGGGAGTGGAGGAGTTCCACCCCAAGAGAGCATTGGCCCCAAACCTTGGCGCCCCTTTCGGTATTTCTTTATATTGTTGCAACATTGTACAAGCCGGTACTCTGTCCTCTGCACTCCAACGCAGAGTCGTGCCAGAAACTAAGCCCATGGCGCATATTTAAAGGCCTTGGGCCTTTCCAAAAGCAGTACATAAAAGAATTCAACTATAAAAGCATCTAGCCTCCCAAAAGCAGCAAAGGCAAATCTAAGAGCTTCTGTACGGTTCTACCATGTCATCAGGCTGCAGTGCAATTCGGGGGAGTCCATACAGCCTATCACATCATCAAGCAATTCGCAGGCGTTCGTACAGTTGCCACATCATCACGTTCATACACTGGGTTTTGGAGGGCCCCATCAGACGGGGTCCCATAAGTTGGTAAAGACTTTTTCTAACGTTTTACCCCCTTTCTACGAGGATTAGTAAGTTGGTAAAAACTTTTGCTTCTTCTTCTTCTTCTACTGCTTCTTCACTGGGTTTAGGCCCCTCCCCCGAGATCTATAAGTTAGATCAGGTCTTCAGTGGCTTTACACGTCAGCAGACACAAAGAGTCAGAAGACACACCCAAGAGCAAGAAGAAGGGAGCTTGGATTAGGAAGAGTGGAGTTGTCCAGACAGATTTCTGGGATCTCAAGGACCAGATCTTAGATTGGGAAAGTAGAAACTTGGTGTACAAAATGCAAATCCAAAGATCATCGGTCTAATGAGTATTGTCAATGTACGTATTGCAAAGTTTTTGTGTGCCAGTGAAATAACTGTAAGATTAGAATACATCATTTCAAAGAAGAGAAGGATGTTTCCATGATAGCATTGACCAATGTGGAGCAAGAGAAGGTACCTGAAAATGCCAAGAATGGAGCTAATACCAGTGGTACGGCTGGAAGAGGGAGGTACCAAATTTTTTCAATTGAGGATGTGACAGGACTCACTTTACCAGGCGTAATTTCAGTTGTTACACATTGGAAAGTACGGACACTTTGGAGCGCAATGTCCAAACAATTTAAAAGTTGAAGTGGCCGAAGGAAAGGTAGAAGAGCCAGTACCAATGCAGGTGATCACTAACAGTGTTGGTATTGTCATCGAGGAGATACCAGATGAGCCAACCAGTCAAATGAAGCAAAGCGAAGAGGCTCAAAAGTGGGAAAAGTAAAGGGCTCTCTAGAGGCTAAGGGGAAGGCCAAGGAAGTGGATGACTGGCAAGAGCAGAGGGTGCTGGACGATCTAGAGTGGAGGAAGCCAGAGAGACTAGAGTGCTCAGAAGAACGATCCATTCAAAGGCTCTCGCAGGTAGCTTTAGAAGCTCAGAGAGTGAAAAATCCCATCTTCTGGATTTGGTAAGGAGAATGCTGAGCGTGGAGCGAAAGGGTCTGATGAGAAACATGAAAAAGAGGTACGGCAAGAAAAGGCTTACTTGGCTAGAGAGGATCTCGGTTCAGAAAATGTTCAAAAGGAACAATCTCAATTTCCATTGACGGATCCATACGGCAAGAAAAGGCTTACTTGGCTAGAGAGGATCTCGGTTCAGAAAATGTTCAAAAGGAACAATCTCAATTTCCATTGACGGATCCATCGGCTAGAAGACACAGAAAGCAAGCAGAGGCATTGCACTGTGAGGAAAGCTTTCCAGAGGGAAGGTCAGATAATAGTTCTCTAAATGAGCAAGACAAGATATATGTCAAAGTATGTGAAAGGATCCAGAAGCTGACTAGTGAGCTCGATGACTTCTAAAGAACTCTACCAGAAGCTGCTAACTTCATAAGGAAGCAGAGACAGAAGGACTTTGAAGTGATGGCAGATGCATGGTCTAATATTGATGAAGTGCCAATAATCCAGATAGACTACAAAGTGCGGAAACAACGAGAACCATTATTTGAAGTTATTCTGGATGGAGGGGGCGGAGTTAACATACTGGGCAAGCACATCATACCGAAACTCAAGATAATTGAAATGAAATCTGCACCTTTTTTAATAGGGATGGCATATCAGAGGATTGTACAAGCTAGCAGCTTAGAAGAGAATTTACGAATCAAAGTGGGTTCTAAGAAGATTAAAATCAGCTTTCTAGTGATGGACGTGCAAGGTGCCTACAACATGCTGCTAAGCAAACCTTGACTCAAGAGAACAGAGGCTATACATGATAACACTGGCCAGAACTTAACCATACACGGCCAACACCACAGAATCCAGGTGAGAACGAACAACACCAGAAGCTGGAAAAGAGCGATGCAACCAGAGGAATTATGCAAGAAACATACGACCAAAAAGATAGAAAGAATGTTAGCCTGAATAACTATCTTTCCCATTGTTAAAATCAACTTGGAATGCAATATTGCTAGATCCAAAGAAAGCGAAGGAACAACCACTACGGTACCTTGAAAATTTTACTACGTTAAATCAAGGGGAGAGACCAATTAGTTTGTACGGCAGAGTTTCGGGTGAGGGAGCAGATCAGACACCTGGTATCGACAGGTTAAAAGGCATAACACTAAGTTCAAGAATCAGAGTGCAAAAACACCAGAAGGCCTAGGTCAGACAATATCTCAAGGAGAACAGGCTCTGAGCAGTTCAGATACACCTGACAATGAATATGCAACAGGGATTCGAATGAGAAGGAAGTTAAATCCTTAACCAAATGAAAAGGAGGCGGGATGCCGAATTGGTTATTACCAGATGATCAAGAAGTAGAAGAATGGAAGCCGCACTCAAAGGCAGATCCAAAAATGATAAAGATTAACAAACACCTGAGGCCAGAGATTAGAGAAAAGACAAGACAGATTTTTCATAAATATTGAGATGTCTTTGCCTAGGAGCATACAAATCTGAAAGGAGTCAACCCTTAGGTTTGTCAACACAGAATATCACTTAGGCCTGATGCTAAACCGGTTCGATTGCAAAGATACAGAATGAACCTAAACTATGCTAAGAAGGTCAAGGAGAAGATAGACAACCTTCTAAAAGCTGGTTTCATTACAAAAGTGGTGGGCAGGGATGATTGGTTATTTCCAATAGTGGTGGTCCCAAAGAAAAATGCCAAACTCAGAGTGTGTGTGGATTACAGAAAGCTAAACGCTCAGACCATCAAAGGTCCTTTTCCTTTGCCATAAAGACGTGATGCTTGATAAGATAGTTGGACATAACATGTAAAGCTTTCTGAATGGTTACACTGGATACAACTAACTGAAAATAGAGCATAAGAACAAAGTAAAAACGACGTTCATCATTAAATGGAGAGCATTCATGTATCTAGTAATGCCATTCGGTTTCTGTAATGCTCTATCGACATTTCATAGATCATCACACTCTATTATATCTGAATAACAAGGTCATCATCCCAAGGAAAACTAATCAAATGGATGATGTTTTTACTGAAATTTGATTTTAAGATATTTCGTAAGGCGGGCAAGACTCGTTGTGGCGCAGACTCTCTGTCCAGAAGCACTGAAGGTGTCTCAGCAGATTCATTGAGAGATGAGCCAATGGATTCTGACTTGTTTCAGGCTACAACCGTCGAAGAACAGGATCCAGAGTGGGAGGAAGTCTACAATTTTTTGCAATATGGCGAATTACTTGAAGACTGATCGCAGTCCAGTAAGAAGGCTCTTGTTCTTAGGAGTCAGAAGTTTACTATCATAGCAGGATCCTTGTATCGACTGGGTATTGAGGGAGTTCTAAGGTGTGTACCAACGCAAGAAAGGATGCAAGTAATTACTGAGGCACACATTGAAAGTTCACGAGGACATTTCTCCATGGACGTCACTTACAAGAAAATTCTTCAAACTAGTTTATGGTGGCAAAGCACAATATGAGATGTTCGAGCTTACTGCAAAATATGTGATATTTACCAAAAAATGGATAGGCCGACTGCAGCAGATATGACACCTCTGACCACTATTCAGCCCATGAAAATATTCATGAAATGGGTGTCTTGATTTTATGGGACCTTTAAGAAGGTCACACCCCGAAAAAAGTACATAGTGCTATGTTAGTAAGTGGGTGGCAGCCAAGGTACTATCAAATAACGCTAACTGGTTCATCTACAAGGATATCATATGTCCATATGGATACTCTTTGGAAATAGTTTCAGATGACGAAACTCATTTTATGAACCATCCTATCAAATCCTGAATAAAATATTTTCCATCAAGCATCGGAAATCAACTACTTATTATTCCAGATGCAATGGACGGGCTGAAAGTAGCAACAAAACCATAAAGACTATCCTTACCACAAAAGTTTAGAAGGAACCCCACCATTGGGATGCAAAGCTTCAATCAGCTCTATGGGCATATCGAACATCATAAAAGGTTACCATTGGGATAATACCTTTCAGAATGGTATACAGCACAGAGACTGTCGTACCACTGGAAATTGTTGTTCTCAGTCTCAGATTTGCAGCTGAACACGACATGGATTATAATGTGAATTTGGAAAGAGATTGGAAGATCTGTTGAAGCTACATGAGATCAGGCCGAGAGCAATGTTAAAACAGGTGATGGTTCAACAACAAAAAATATATTGGCACTACAGTAAGATCAAGGTTCGAGAGTTCTAGAAAGGAGATCTAGTTCTATTATACCAGTTTAAGTTAGGGCCAAAGAAACCCAACCTGAACATAGCATGGTCTCGACCCTATGAAGTGGATTGAGTTTTTTACAATGGAACAATTAAGCTAAATTATTTATATGGATTGATGCTACATGGTGTGTATAATGGGGCTGAGATAAAGTTTTACTATTCAACACCAAAGGAATCTCCAACACAACCTACTAAATTATCACACACATTTGATTCTGAAGATAACACAGTGAACCTGTTTCTGGACAATGAAAGTTTTCAGACTCCATATCGTCTAGAGTCAATCAAGCACCCCCTTTCAGAAGCCAAACGATCTGAAATCCCAACCAGATAACTCTTTATCTGAACCCATCAAACATGTGTCTAAGAAAGCAGACAATCTGAATAGCCAATCTGACATCTAGCTGGCATCTGAAGTGACACGGTCAATAGCGGTACATTAATGATCAAATCTTTTTGGGAAATCAAATCATGATCATTACAAGGATGGACCAATACATGCGCGACACGTCATTCACAGCAGATATACAAGTGCTTTGGTTAATCAGGCACTTCTGGACCACCTCCAAGGAAGTCAAGATGAATAGGATGATGAGGATGAAGACAAGGAATATGACAGTACAGAGGTCAATCCAGACTCTTCTTCAAAGAAGAATGATGATGATGAGAATCGAGACGCCCCAGATCATGGTCAGGAACCAGACACTTGATCAATCCCAGCAACAGCCTGATGAGACGGCCATCAAACATCAGCCAAACTAGACCCTAGTCCAGCAGACTGATCAAACTCAACAATAGCAAGTATTGACACGGAGAAATAAAGGCAGTCTATCGAGGTGTCAAAGATTCCAAAGAAAGAAGTGGCCAATATAGCCAGTCATGAGCCTCAGTTCAAGGAGATGTCCGAAGCGCTCTTTGAAGCTCGAATCAAGAACACTCAGCCAGACCCAGCTGAAACAAACCACTTTGATATGCCACAAGCTGGCCAGGGCAAGAATGACAAAGGGAAAGAAGACTCTGTATGACCCAGACACAAAGAAATGGCACTCGTTGATACCCTACAAATTGGAGATGCTGATAGAAAGCAGGGAGCAACTCGAGCAAGAGGCTATCTATAGAATAATCATGAAGACATGTAACAGGCTTGGACACTCCAAGTGAGAAATCAATAGCAACACACAAACAAAAACTTCAAAATCACTGAACTTTAGGGGAGGGGGAGAGAGAGAGAGAGAGAGACGGCACGGCACGGTAGAGTTCCGTGCCCAAGAGCCCCCAAAGACTGGCGCTTCTTTCGATATTTCTTTATCATTGATCATTGCAAAGTACAACTCCCAAGGGACCTCTGCTCTCAGACTCTGCGTCCAAATGCTTTGCAAAGTGAGGTCCCAGGGCTCTTATAAATAGTACAAGGGATGCCCAAAAGCAAGCAGGTTCAAAAGCACTAAACCCAAAAGCAACTAATCCAAAAGCTCACGTAAAAACTGCCACATCAACAACCCAGCGCAAATCACGAAAATCCGTACAGCCTGCCACATAGCACCTGCAATGCGAATTGCGGAAATTCCGTACAGCCCTACCACGTCAGCATCTGTACGATATGCCATGTCAACATGTCAACGCATTTTATGGAATTTTCTCCCAAAGTTCAAGTTTTTGGCCTCTAGGATTTTAGGCCTCTCGGCCGGTGCTCCGTAAGTTCTTTAAGTTCGTCCAGTTAGTGTTTCTCATCCACTCGGCCATTTCTCTTCCAGCTGGCCATGCCATGTCATCACTTTGTGACATTTCCCCCTCTTGAAAGAATTGTCATCACCCTCGATTACACTTGCAAAACCGACATAAGCCAGAAACTAGTTCATTAGACACTGACTCTAAGTACTGACGCACTAGACAACACATATCCAGCACTCGCACAAAGACGACAATCACTAAACATTCAAATCACATTCACATCACTACTTCCATCGAGATCTTGGATGAGAATCATGATCAATCGGCAACGTATTTAGCAATCACATCTAGATCTGTCATTGATCTTCCCAGATGTCTCAATTGACTAAATTTTGTTACTATCACTTCCACTCATCTCTCCGGAAAACAAGACCGAAAATGCTGCAGTCATTTCGTCTTTCAAACATGCACTCAAACACTACTCACATGAAAGAGCACATGTAACAGATTCATTTAGGGAATTCCCAGTTCAAAGTACTTCTTTCATAAAGTCATCAAGCAGAATACTATCAGCCCCATCGGTATCCCTGAAATCCAAAGGAAGTCGGTGACTTTATTCCATCTAGGTAATCTGTGACAAAGACGCGGAGTAACTCCCCTCTTGTGCAGTTCCCGGTTGCACCAGATTCAAGTTTCAACCCGCTGATCATCGGGAACTCTTGGAATAGTCGAAGCTAGACCAAAAACCTGAAGGTAAAGTTTTAGTATCTGAGGAGTATCTGCTAGGTCCTCCTCCATCCACTTCGCATCCAATGCCGGATAGTTCTTGACTAAAAACCGTCGTTCACTTTATCTTTCACTTTCCTTTCTTTGTGAGCCAATATCTATTCCGGAACGAGAATCTCCTCGTTCTTTTCCACTTGAGGTTGCTCTTCAGGCTCCCTATCCACTGACACCTCACCTTTAAAAGGTTTTCAATAGACTCACGTGAAATGCAGTGTGAATCTTCCAAGTAACCAGTAACTTCAATCTGAATGAGAAATCATTGATGTTCTCTTGAATCTGGAAAGGGCCATAGTATCGCATACTTAGCTTTGGAAAAAGACGCTTCTTACCCTTCTGTTTCCATAGGTGTACCTTCACAAACCATAAAAGCACCCAATCATTCTCCTTCAGCTGCAAGTCGCGTCGATGCTTGTTCGCTGCCTTCTTATGCCTTGCTTGAGACTTCTCAAGAGCCTCACGAAGCACTATCCAGATCTAGATCATACTGATCTACTTCAAAAATCTTATCCTGGGTGAGTAGAATACCTTCTCAGCACCCTCGATGATCTCAAATGCCGCCTTCCCTGTATGCACTGTCTTGTTGTAGGCAAACTGCACCACGCGCAAATACTTTTCTCACTGAGCCTTTTGATCCAAAATATAGGACTTCAACAACTCCCAAACTACTGAATTGGCTACCTCAGATTGCCCGTCTATCGAGATCTGTAACCGCGTGCCAATTTTCTCTCAAATTGCCCTCCAAAACAAACAAGTGAATCGAGGATCGCTATCCGAAACAATGGACTCAGGCCTACAATGTAATTGGAAAATCTGTGAAACAAACAATTTAGCCAAATGATCGGGCTTAACTGTGTTTTTGACAGTTCAAACGTCATGATGCCCACTTGGAGTCTTGGGAAGATCAAAAATGAAATCCGTTGCTATACTTTCCCATGGTTGGCTAGTGACCGGTAAAGGTTGCAAAAGACCTGGTGCCTTATGCCTGTTAATCTTGACCTGTTGGCAAATCAAACAAACTCGTCCACATCCTTTTTGATCCTCGGTCCATAGAAGAGCCGTTGCACACCTGTCACTAGTGGTTTCTATGCCACGATGACCCGAAAAGATGGACATTGGCACTCTGTCAAAACCTTATTTATCAACGCTTGTGTCAAATAGCCTTCCATGAGCGGATAGCCCGCAATGTTAGACATACACCACGCTGCTGCTTCACAGGTCTAGGGTATACATGTACAGCTAGTATGTCTCTGGGTTGGCCACCCATAGTCTAGGTTGTACCTGGTCCCGCCGCCCGAGTATGGGGCTGGCCGCCCATTTTGTCCGGCGCCCACATATATTTCCATATATCATTTTTTTGTTGGGTCGTGGGGATTTTTATCAGGCCTTGCCCTACCTCCCCTTGGGCACCTATTTATGGAGCCAGGGGTACCCACTTCCACATCTCTCATCTCACAGAGATCATCTGATCATTGTGTATTGGGTCTTCTGCTCATGGTAGTCATGGGGGGTTGATCGCCCCCTCTTCCTACAGCTTGCGTTTCTCTCTCTCTCTCTCTCTCTCTCTCTCTCTCTCTCTCTCTCTCTCTCTCTCTCTCTCACGCTTCTGCACACGTGCACTCACATGGTATCGGTCGCCAGCATTGAGGGCGCATCTCCGCATCAGGTTCTCCTCCCAAGGGCGGGATCACATCAGCCAACAATCAACAAAAGCCAGGCAAGCGATGGCATCTGGAGCAGTTTCTGTTGCGGGAATCCCCAATTTTCACCTGCGTTTTTGCTTTCTCCATCTGCAATCACCTGCTGGCTGCCAGTGCTACCATTTCTGGACATCTTTGTCGCGGAAAACCCTCCAAATCCATTTGCCTTTTTTACCTTCATCTGCGTTTTTGGGTTTTCAGCCCATTTTGGGCGGTTTTATTGGTCATTTTGTGTCATTGACACCTTCCACAAGTTGTTGGGCACCTAGGGTACCCATCAAGCCTTTGTTTTTTCAGCAAACAGAAGGTTTTTGGTGCCAACAAGTGCAGCAAAATTGGACTGCAAATTGACCTGCGTTTTTGCAACAGGAGGGCAGCGCTCAGTTTTTTTTTAATCCCGGATCTCGCCACCACCTACCCGGCTTTGCATCTGGTGCATTGCCGGCGAGTATCCTCTCCGTCTTCATCAGATTTCAGCCATTACCCCTTGATGTTTTTTCTGTTTTCAGCCCATCTGGGGCAGTGATAGTGATTCACCACCCTTCCCTACACCCTCTGCACCGCTCCGGACCCTGCAAGGAGCGTACGAGCATGCTGAAAATCGCTCGACAGGAGCGTTTTCTTCACCTCGCAGTTGCGTTTTTGGGTGGACAGCAGCCTCTTGGCTTGTGTTTTTCACAAAGGATGAAGTTACCACCTGCCAGGACACCATCCGGTGGTGTTCCGTGTGGTCTCTCAGTGACGGCTGCAGTACACAGTAGTTTCGACATCGGCTTGATCATCTACAAGCGTACGATCCTTGGGACATCCATTCATTCCAGCCATCATTAGGAAGTTGCACACTCCAAAGGGGTTGGTCTTGTGGTTTGCTTTGGACACACCTATGTACTCATCGAAGGAGTTTACACGAGATATGGCCATGCTCACGGCATATGGGATCACGACATTCCCAGAGAAGACACCACCATTTTGGGTGGACACACACTTACCACTTGACCTCGACATGTCAAATCATTTGCTTACACAGGAGCATCTACATGGACTTCAGGGAGAGGATCTTAGATCTTTTCTTGGAAAGGTTCATTGCTTGGATCTATAGACTGGAGTGGGATTTCAGTGCTTTGGACTCTCTTGGAGAGTTTACCCGCAAGATGCGGGAGATCAAGCATCTTACGCGACTACATCCAGAGTCACCCGGAGCTTGGCTTGGATGGTAGTGTCACAAGACGGGCACCACGTGCCAATAGAAAAGAACAAACTGAACAGACTTTTAGCACTTCAATAACAATTGAACTAAAAGAGAGACAACACGCAACACGGAGTGGCGGAATTCCACCCCAGAGAGTATTGGCCCCAAACCTTGGCGCTCCTTTCGGTATTTCTTTATATTGCATCAACACAGTACAAGCCGGAACTCCATGCTATGCACCTTCTCCAGGAAGCATGCCAGAGAATGAGCCCTAGCCTCATATTTAAAGGCCCTAGGCCCCAAAAGCAGTTTTACATGAAAAGACTTCAAACTCAAAAGCTTCTAGTCCAAAAGCAATGCCAAAAAGCTGTCAGCGTAATTTACGGAAATCCGTAAAGCTACCACGTCAACAATCAACGCAAAACGCGGAAATCCGTACAACCTGCCACGTCAACACTATCAACGTAATTTTCAAAAACTCCCACGTCATCAACTGCTTACGCGGGTCCTGCTTTATTTTAATCCTTATGTCACTTGGGGCCCCATCGGACGGGGTCCCCATAAGTTGGTAGGACTTCTTCTGTTACTTGTTCTTCTTAGGGTTTAGGCCCCTCGACCGGCATCTGTAAGTTGGCTCCATTCTTCAGGGCTTTGACACGTCAACAGTTTGTGACATCTCCCCTTCTTGAAAGAGAGTAATTGTCCGCGATTACAGCATATCTGCAAAACAACTCAAGTTAGCTCAAAAATTTCCGAGGGACAATCAGTTTGCTCTTTTTGTTAAGGAGTTAGCTTCTCCTTTCGGTTCTTTTGATCAAGGAGTTGGCTTCTCCTTTCGTCCAGATCAGAACTCTTGATATTCCGGCGTGGTAAAATTAGCCATCACACCTAGACCACGTTGATCTTCCACGAGTGTCTTGATGCACTAAAATTACATACCCAGGCAATCTCATCCAATTAGGAATATCCAGTGGTTGGCACATCACAATGCAACACAAATGCTTACATATGCATGTTACAAGACACAACAAACAATGCCGCTGAGCCCTCCCCCGAGACAAACGGTCTGCGATATGAAGCTACTCAACCACTGCCTCGTCACTCTCCCTGCAAATAACCTAAAAAGTTCCGGGCCATGAGCTCAGAAGACTGTACAACCAAACGCTTCCCAGACCGCAGTCTGCGTCGCTTGGAGATTCAAGCATACAACCAAACGCTCCCCAGGCATCGGCCTGTGTCGTCCGGAGGTTTCCTAGCATACAACGGAACGCTCCCCAGGCATCGGCCTGCGTCGTTTCGAGGTTCAAACAATACCAAAACAGGATTTCTCACTTCTCCACCCGGGAGTTAAATCACCAATCAATGAAAAAGTATTAAAACCAAAGTCAAACATTTCAAATCGGCACCAAGTCAGGTTCAAAACAAAAACCATTCATTTCAAACAAATTTCAAACAGGATCACCAAACAAGTTTTCAAACAGAACTCAAACAAAATTCAAACTTAAAAGCAATCTCGACATCGATCGAGCTCGAAAAGTCGACTGACTTTCCATCCTGAAACTTGCACCCAAAATTAGGGTTAGATTCCTTCCATAAGGTCGTGGCCGACCACAGTATCGTCCATCAGCTCTTGGACAGATAGTGTTCCTCTGGAGGCGATGGTAGTCCCAAGAGATAGCAATCACACTGGTAGCTGTAGACATCAACATGTGCATGGCACTGTTTTTGAGAAAAACAGTGACTCGAAACAAATCTTGGATCCTTCTTTGCAAGTGATCTTTTTGGCTTATGCCCTGTAAGACAAGAGCGGTGAAGACGGGAGTGCGCCCGATGCGCGATGTATGAAGGGTGGGAGTGGCTAATAAGTCGAGGGTCGGGCCTCGAAGATACTTCAAATAAAATTCCATTAATCCCGAAGTTTGCTTTGTCTGCTCTTTGGTAGGACCGATATGCTTTCAAAAAAGCACACAACTGATGCTCTGATACCACTGTCACAAGACGGACACCACGTGTCAATAGAAAAGAACAAACTGAACAGACTTTTAGCACTTCAATAACAACTGAACTGAAAGAGAGAGACGACACGCGGCATGGAGTGGCGGAATTCCACCCCAAAGAGTATTGGCCCCAAACCTTGGCGCCCTTTTTGGTATTTCTTTATATTGCATCAACATAGTACAAGCCAAAACTCCACGCTCTGCACCTTCTCCAGGAAGCATGCTAGAGAATGAGCCCTAGCCTCATATTTAAAGGCCCTAGGCCCCAAAAGCAGTTTTACATGAAAAGCCTTCAAACTCAAAAGCTTCTGGTCCAAAAGCAATACCAAAAAGCTGCCAGCATAATTTACGAAAATCCGTACAACTACCACGTCAACAGTCAACGCAAAAACGCGGAAATCCGTACAACCTGCCACGTCAACACTGTCAGCGTAATTTTCAAAAATTGCCACGTCATCAACTGCTACGTGGGTCCTGCTTTATTTTAATCCTTTATGTCAATTGGGGCCCCATCGGACGGGGTCCCCATAAGTTGGTAGGACTTCTTTTTCTATTACTTGTTCTTCTTAGGGTTTAGGCCCCTCGGCCGGCATTTGTAAGTTGGCTCCATTCTTCAAGGCTTTGACACGTCAGCAGTTTGTGACAGGTAGTGCAATTGCTCTTCTACACTCCTGACATTTGGATTGCTACCTTTAGAGTTGCTTACACTCACCCTCGGTTACCTTACAGCAAACTCATCCCTCCACCTGGGCAGTAGGCCACTCCTAGCTCATTCACATCGAGAACCACGCTGACTTGCGGTATGGTGGCATTGTTGGCGCGGATTCTGTTTTGGTTGACACCGACGGATTGGAGGCAGGAGATATAGGCAAGATAGTGCAGACAGATTGGTCTCGCCTTACCTCGTCTTAGAGGATCTTCATAGCGCAGACTTCTAAGTCTGGCTTTCCTCTCACCTTGGATTACCCTACCTACTGACAGGACACCATCGAGTGGTGGTCCATGCAGTCTGTCGGTGATTGTTGTAGCTTATGGTAGATTCTTCAGTGCAGACTGTTTAGTATGGCTTTCCTTGTTTTGGAGGAGTTTACGGTGCAGATTGCTACATCTGGCCTTCCTGGAGTTTTACACAGCTTAGCCACCTAGCCACATTGGGTTGCAGGTTCATGCATTGACAGGCTTCCGTGCATTCTCAAGATGGTTCCTGGGCTTCTCCATTTTCTCCAGACGGTTTGATTACAGAGACCACATATCCTATTGGGCAGGACACTTGCAGGTCTATTGGCTCGTCACAAACTGCTGACGTGTCAAAGCCTTGAAGAATGGGGCCAACTTACAGATGTCGGCCGAGGAGCCTAAACCCTAAGAAGAACAAGTAACAGAAGAAGAAGTTCTACCAGCTTATGGGGACCCCATCCGATGGGGCCCCAAGAGACATCAAGGAATTAAAATAAAGCAAGACCCACACACACACACACACGAAGGCTTGCGCCAAAAACTAATGGTGTGGCAGCTGTACGGAGCCTCCGGAAATTCCGCTAACTGCTGACGTGGCAGAACTATACGGATTTCCGTGAGTTACGCTGGCAACTTTTCGGCATTGCTTTTGGACCAGAAGCTTTTGACTTTTGAAGGCTTTTCACTGCAACTGCTTTTTAGGCCAAGGGCCTTTAAATATGAGGCTATGGCTCATTCTTTGGCATGCTTCCTTGAGAAGGTGCAGAGTATGGAGTACCGGCTTGTATTGTGTTGATGCAATATAAAGAACACCAAAAGGGGCGCCAAGGTTTGGGGCCAATACTCTCTAGGGTGGAATTCCGCCACTCCGTGGCGTGTCGTCTCTCTCTCTCTCTCTCTCTCTCTCTCTCTCTCTCTCTCTCTCTCTCTCTCTCTCAGTTCAGTTGTTATTTGAAATGTTCTTTTCTATTGGCACGTGGTGCCTGTCTTGTGACATCTTTTACGACAAGGAGTTGTTTTCACACTCAGTTCGGGACCTTCACGCAGTATCTTCACACATTATTGACGGAGTACAGCAGTTTGCTACACTGCTCGTGACGGCATCTTTCCACGGAGATCTCTCGGAGGTTGGGACACCCCAGACTGCTGCTACACTCGCGGAGTCTTGTCCTTCAGTGGACATTGCAGCAGACATGTTCATCATTTGCCTCACATCTTCGGCTTCATGCGGTTTGTTCAGCATCCGGTGTTGAAAGGGGGTGTTAGACTTACACCACTCTGCTGCTTCACAGGTCTAGGGCATACATGTACAACTAGTATGTCTGCCACGCATAGTCTAGGTTGTACCTAGTCCGGCCGCCCGAGTTTGGGGCCGGCCGCTCATTTTGTCCCGGCACCCACATATATTTCCATATATCATTTTTCTGTTGGGTCGTGGGGACTTTTATCAGGCCTTGCCCTACCTCCCCTTGGGCACCTATTTATGGAGCCAAGGGGTACCCACTTCCACATCTCTCATCTCACAGAGATCATCTAATCATTGTGTATTGGGTCTTCTGCTCATGGTAGTCATGGGGGGCTGATCGCCCCCTCTTCCTACATCTTGCGTTTGCTACTTCCCCGCTCTGTCGTCGAACAAAGATGTCGCCAAAATCTAAATCTGTTGCGTACTACTCTATCATATCGTTGAAGCTGTGGTGATGAACTGCTGAAATAGCCAAAACCCAAGGCTTACGAGACAGTGCATCCGCCACCAAACTCTTCTGTCCCTGATCATGCACAATCTGAAAGTGAAATTGTGACCAAGTGTTTTCCCACCACATCTGCTTGTCCAAAAGCTGTTTCGGAGACAAGAAATAGCGCAAACTCTAATGATCGGTGAACACTGCCAAATTGGCTGCAAGTAGAAAGTGTCGCCACTGAGGATGACTGCCAAAAGCTCCTTCTCATAAATCTGTGCAACACGTTCTGGTCTGAAAACGTTCAGCTCTTATAAGCTCAGACTGCGACCCCAATGTACCTCAAATGGCTTTTGCAAGACTGGCAAAGCCAATACTGGGCCAATCGTTAACTTCTCCTTGAGACTCTTGAAGGTTGCAATCTTAGATGGTCCCCTGTGCGAAAGGAACCCCTTTTTGTGTCAAAGCATGTAAAGGAGAAGCAATCTCCACAAATCTTCGAATGAACCGTCGGTAGTAAAAGCAAAAAAAGCTTTGGATATTTTTCAAATCGGGCCAATCTCTGATGGTCTCCATCTAGGCCGGGTCCATTCTGACACCCTCCGCAGAGACAATGTGTCCCAAAAAGCGGATCTCGGTTAAGAAAAACTTGCTCTTCTACCCATACACCATCAACCGATGTTGCCTCAGTGCCTGGAAAAACCTGTAACACATGGTGTCTCTGCTCTACCTCACTCTTGGAGAAGACAATGATGCAGTCGAAAAAGGTACCCACAAATGACCTATACTCTCTAAAAATCCTGTCCATCATCCTGTTAAACATTGTCGAAGTATTCATGAGATCGAAAGGCATCACTAAATACTCGTACAAGCCAAAAGACGTCCTAGATGTTGTCTTATAGACTTCCCCAGGAGCAATTCGGATCTAGCGATAACCACTCTTTATATCAATTCTGCTAAAGCAAGTAGAATCATGAGTCTGTCTAGTATATCATCGATCCTCGAATAGGGAATCTGTTCTTGATGGTGATTTTGTCGAGAGCTCTAAAGTCAATGCGCATTCTCCAAGATCCATCTTTCTTTAGAGTCGACAGCACTGGCAAACAATAAGGTGATGTATTGGGCGGAATGAGACCCTTCCCTAGAAGCTCTTTCATTGGGTTCATAATTTTCCTTGTTCTCCTCTGATGACCTTGTATCAGGTTCTCTTGGTTCGTCGGAACCCTTGGATGCGCTTTCATTTGATACTCGTACTGCTCCAGAATCCTGTGATGATTAGTCATCCGGCCCCTTTGATTTATTCTCTTTATTGGAAGACTCTTGCCCTGATGAGATGGATATTGTCTGGGTCCATAGGATAAGTCAATGAGCCGGCATGCATCCCAAAATCGTTATTTAGCATGTCCCATAAGTCTCTGAATAGAGTGAGACTTCTGTTACAAACAATGCTCTCGGATCTCTTTTGGCAAACCACAAAAAAACCGCTCAATCTGGTCTCTTAAAGTAATCTTCTGAAACGAAGACACTAGCAAATAAGTATCCCAAAACCTCTAGCAGTGGTCATCCAATATATCTTTCTTATTGGATGACCACTGCTAGAGGTTTTGGGATACCAAATGATGCCAAGTTGAGATGACATCTCTTTCATATTCGTCTGATATCCAAGTTGACGTGAAAATTCTCTTGAAGTCTACCCACGTCGCAGGTGTTTCTCTGCGTAACACAGTAGACCACCATGTCTGTGCAATTTCTTTCAAGTAAAATGCGCCCTGCGCACCTTGGAGTGTTCCGTGAACCAACTCTTGAGAAGGCGATGTCCAGTTTGTTGTACAAACTCAAGCTCAAGAGTTCGAAGGATGACTTGGTAGCTTGAAAACATCTCAAACCTGACGAGGTGACCCCCTTCCTTGAAACTCCTTGGCCTTCTTGCTCATCTGCTCACTGTCAGAAGAGGACGAGCTCTCCTCCTCCAAACTGCTAGATGGCCCGTCATGCCTTCTAAACTTTTTCAGAAATTTGCTTTTCTTGTTGTTCTTGCTTTTTCTCTGTTTCTGCCGTCTTTTCTCATCCTCTCTGGAGCTAGAGGACGACGAATTGTCAGAACTCTCTAAAGACGAAGAAAAATTTGAGTCATCCTCGAACAGAGCACGCTTCTTGGATCTGCTTGCCACCTCGAAACTCGACTTCCGGCCCAAATAACCGGGGAAAGGGAAACCCACCGATTTCCTCTTCTTCCGAGAGTGCTTCAAGCCTTTCAAGAGCTCTGACTAGCTCTTTTTGTGAGTAGCACTTCCGGTTTTTTGCACTCGTCTGTCCTCTCAGCTTTCTTCCCGACCTGAGAGTAGAATCAATGGCCTGACGCCATCTCGAGTGAATCTCATTAGTTGGGTAATTCTTCAGGTGTTTCACAAATCTCGGGTCTCTGGAATACTTCATCAATCTTTTCACACATGTGTCAAACTACAGTTGACGTTTGTACTTCGCTCTAGCAAACTTCCCTACCAAAAATTTACCCGATTCTTGATTCCTTTCTTCAATTCCCCCGCCGAATTGCAACTTTTCTTTGTCTGCCCATCGAGAGGTGTTATCTGTCAGATTCTCCACGAAAACCCATGTGTAATCTTGGGTTCTTTATGTCTTATGCACTTTAAGACAAAGCGATGAAGACGGGAGCGCGCCCGATGCGCAACGGACGAAGGGTGGGAGTGGCTAATAAGTCCGTGGTCGGGACACGAGGATTCTTTCACAAAAACCTGTGCGCTGCAAAAGAGATCGGATCCTCCGTAGAAGAAGAATCTTTCTGAGCTCTGATACCACTGTAACACACTTGGCCACTCCAAGCGAGAAATCAATAGCAACACACAAACAAAAACTTCAAAATCACTAAACTTTAGTAGAGAGAGAGAGAGAGAGAGAGAGAGAGAGAGAGTCGACACGGCACGGCACGGCAAAGTTCCGCGCCGAGGAGCCCCCAAAGACTCGCGCTTCTTTCAATATTTCTTTATCATTGATCATTGCAAAGTACAACTCCTGGGGGATCTCTACTCTCAGACTCTACGTCCAAATGCTTTGTAGAGTGAGGTCCTAGGGGCTCTTATAAACAGTACAAGGGATGCCCAAAAGCAAAGCCCCAAAAGCAAGCAGGTTCAAAAGCACTAAACCCCAAAGCAACTCATCCAAAAGCTCACGTAAAAACTGCCACATTAGCAACCTAGTGCAAATCACGGAAATTCGTCCAGCCTGCAGCGCAAATTGCAAAATTTCCGTACGGTCCTGCGACGTCAGCATCCGTACGATCTACCACGTCAGCATGTTAGCGCATTTTACAGAATTTTCTCCCAAAGTTCAAGTTTTTGGTCTTTAGGGTTTTAGGCCTCTTGGCCGGTGCTCCATAAGTTCTCTAAGGTGGTCCGCTTAGTGTTTCTTGTCCACTCGGCCATTTTTCTTCCAGTTGGCCATGCCACATCATCACTTTGTGACAAAAAATGTCGTCCAATGTGGCCTCTAATCGTGACAATGTTGGAAGCAGTACGGTGTAAGGCAAATACCCTCTGATCCACTGCAAGCGGAAACCCATCCTCTTTATAGTTCACTTCAAGAAACCCCAATCTACTCTATCATAAGTAATTATAGTGGGACCAATCCTCTATAGGTTGAGGCTCTCTATCTACAAGTTAAGGCTTTCCGAAGCCACTGCCAATAACCAGAGGACACTAGGAGGCCGCAGTTCTAGACTGTCGCACCGTGCCAACCATTCAGAAGCCAATACCAACGCCTATAAATAGGACCCATTAATCTCATTTTGAGTCTCTTAGTTGCTTGTCTCGTAGCTCTTAGTTCTTGTCTCTAAACTCTTGACTTCTTGTATCTTGGAGAGCTTAGGAGCACTAAGTGTTGATCTTTGTATCATTTTCACTTTCTAGTCAATGATTCCAGAGTTCTCAATCTGAATCTCAATCAGTTGTACCATGAACTACACTCTGAATCTGAATACATTCTCAGTTGTCTTATTCAATGTCTCATAATCTAAAGTCTTTTCATTTCAATCCAATTGTATGTCTGAAGTTTGATACTAAGTCATGTGAAGTCTGATTTTGTTGGTTTCATCTGATCTAATATTTGAGATCTGATTCTGAGCCTAACTCTAGAATAACTATCAAGTGTCCAGCTCATTCCAATAAGCCTTCTCAAAAAAATCGAGAAGCATGAAAGCTATCGGTTGGTCTTTTTGACAAGCCCACTCAACTACCTCCTAGAATGTGAAGATGTTATCCAAAATACATTGATCATGTACAAAACCTGTCTATGAAGTATAGATGAGATCGAGCATAAAGATTTTCAAGAGCAGACTAATCATGCGAGCAAAGATCTTATACACGGAAGACATGAGAGTGATTGGTCTCCATTGTCGAATGGACGATGCATCTCCACCTATCGATATAAGAGAAATGAGTCCCGAACACATAGAGGCATGCATCACACATGTGTCAAATATGTGCTACAAGCCAGAAAGCATAACAAGCGTGAGTACATCCCAAAGCTGCAAGAAAAACACTCTAGTCAACGCATCCTCTCCAAGACGAGATGCACCATCGAGGCCACCACTCACCATGCATCTCTTGAATAGAGAATGGGGCCAGTAAAGTGTGGTAGATAACCTCTGTAACCACAGGTGTAGCAGGGCTACAGTGTCACTTCACAGGACAGACAGACAGTTGGACAGTTAGTTACAATTGGTCTGGTTCACACTGGACGGACCCTCTGCGCTGGGGAGTGACGTGGCACGGTACCGACAGTGGTCTAGTGGACATTGTGGCCAGGTCACCACCACCACTCAGTTTGGAGATAGACTTAGCTGACTGGACATTTATGAGCCGTTGGTGGCTCTTTATGGTTGTACATATGAGTAGTCGTTTGGGCCAGTTGGATTATCTTGTACGTAGTCGTCTAGAGTGAGTCTATTCACAGAGCACATCTTCACCATCCCTGCACATCTGAGCCTCGACACCCCCATTGTACCTGTGAGTCCTGGGCTGGAGCTGAGGGTGCTGCCACGCCAGAGTCTGTATCAGTCTTTGAGATAGTCGAGTCATATGTTCTGGTCTGCTGTTGTGTCTTTGTGACCTCTGTTGATGTCTATTGTTTCCTTTCTGTTCAGTTTGTTTGAGTGAGATTGTCACGCACATTGCACTGAAGACCAACCACTGTAGAGAGCACGACACATTATCCGCGCTACAGGTGCTCTCATTTTGGCGACCACGATGGGATCTCAACTGAAATCTCACTCTTTGAGGTGCAAATCTTGAAGCTAGTTAGGTTTATCTAGCTTCGCCTACCTTGTCGAGCTTCGCCGACCTTGCCTTGCACTGTTCTCCTATAGCCTGGTCCAATTGTTCCCCTCTCGCCTGGTCCAACTGGTCTAGTCCTCTCGGATAGAGATGCTACGATTTTCGCATTACAACAAGCATTGAAGATTAAGTCAAAGATTATTGACGACCTAAGAGCACAGCTATCAAGATTTCAAGAGACGCTTTTGTATGGTAATACATCCACACAGGTTCTTGTGGGATACAGATGGACTGGGCCAGGGACACAGGTCCAGACTCAGGTACAGACTCCTGCAGGGTATGGGTATGTAGGAGCAGCATATGCAGGAGCAGCAGGTCTCACTCAGCAATTCTTGGGATCGTACACACAGCCAGGGACACAGGTCCAGACACCTACAGGGTATGCAGGAGCATCAGCAGGTCCCTCTCAGCAATTCTTGGGATCGTATACGCAGCCCCCAGTCCAGTACTATACTTCACCAGGGTCTCAAGGTCAAATACCACAGAGCATTCCTTGTTGTGACGGTGTTGCTGGTGCACACCGCCATGGTTGTGTCACTAGGCGTCCTGAGTACACTTCAGGATAGGTGCTTCCATCCGTTGTGGAGCAGGTGGTTGCTCCAACCACAGGGAGCCAGTTTGTTCAGAACATAGTCCAGCAGCCGTAGCGTTACACGATCGATTTGATGGCTCCCCCAAACGTCGAGGCTTCTGGTGCCGCAGTGGCGACGACACTTTCTCTTGGATGATAGGACCGCACTACTTGCTACTCCTTTCATTGTACATATGGTTACTTTTTGCAGTTTTTAGGTGTTTGGCTCACCGAGACGGTGACCAGTCTTGTGGCGGGCAACCTGTAGCAAGGCTACAGTGTCACTTCACAGGACGGACAGACAGTTGGACAGTTAGTTACAATTGGTCTGGTTCACACTGGACGGACCCTCTGCGCTGGGGAGTGACACGTGGCAAGGTACCGACGGTGGTCTAGTGGACATCGTGGCCAGGTCACCACCACCACTCAGTTTGGTGGACATCGTGGCGAGGTCACCACCACCACTCAGTTTGGAGATAGACTTAGCTGACTGGACATTTATGAGCCGTTGGTGGCTCTTTATGGTTGTACATATGAGTAGTCGTTTGGGCCAGTTGGATTATCTTGTACGTAGTCGTCTAGAGTGAGTCTATTCACAGAGCACATCTTCACCATCCCTGCACATCGGAGCCTCGATACCCCCATTGTACCTGTGAGTCCTGGGCTGGAGCTGAGGGTGCTGCCACGCCAGAGTCTGTATCACTCTTTCAGATAGTCGAATCATATGTTCTGGTCTGCTATTGTGTCTTTGTGAGCTCTGTTGATGTCTAATGTTTCCTTTCTGTTCAGTTTGTTTGAGTGAGATTGTCACGCACATTGCACTGAGGACCACCCACTGTAGAGAGCACGACACATTATCTGCGCTACAACAGGTTGAACATGAGACAAAACCTTTCCTTTGGCATGCAAAATATCATTAATCAGATGATCTGCAGTAGACAAATGATATAAAGTTATGTCAAGGACCTCATCACGATGTGTGTGCAACCTGTTTGTAGAATCTTGTAAAGCCTTAACAGAAGTCCCATGGGGAAACCCTTATTCATCCTACCCGCTTTGGATATCCATGTCGATACCGAAGCATGATAGGTGGTGAATTCAGTTTTCTTAGTCTGAAAGAGACTAAGAGTGTCTATGGTGTCAACCTCGGGTTCTCCCAAAAACTCATCTCCTCGAAACTCCTCGAGCTACCATAGTATGCAACCTAAACGGTCTTGTGACTCACGTTGCCTACGGAACAGCCCTCGACGCCTCTCTACAATTGCTTGTCTGCAAGCCTAGGAAGAGACAGTGATGCATGTAGCCAAATGGGATGCGGAATCTGCAGAGCCAGTGCGTGTCCCAAAATCCTGAATCGGCTGAGACAATGAAGCATCCTGTAACACCAAGTCAGGTATACGCGGTCCTCGTCTAGACATAGAGAAATCTCGAATCTCAAAGGCTTCGACACTCCGAGCAATCAATCAATAGCAACATGTGAAAAAATAACTAAATTGAACTTGAATAGAGAGAGAAGAGGAGAATCGACTCAGAACGGCGGAGTTCCATCCCCAAATGCACTTGCCCCAAAGACTACACCTCTTCTAGTATTTCTTTATTATTGCTTCACAAAGGTTCAACTCCCCGAGAGTCCAGCTCTCTCCAAGACTCTACGTCCAGATGTTCCTGAAGAGAGGCCCTCACGACTCTTTTAAATTGTACAAGGGATACCCAAAAGCAGAGCCCCAAAAGCTCTGGTCCAAAAGCACTTGGCACCAAAAGCATCTTCCCCCAAAAAACTTCACGCAAATCTATCAAAAAAGCTGCCAGCATAATTTGCAAAATTCCGTACAGCCTGCCATGTACCATGTCAGCGTAATTTACGAAAATCTGCAGCCAGCTTACACTTTTGTATTTTAATGGTTTAGGCCCCTCGGTTGGTGGTCTTCAAGTTGGCAGGGGTTACGTTTTTAAGACCCTAACCCCCTAGGCCCTCTCGGCAAGTCCTTCCAATTGGGTATACCACGTCACAAATGTGTGGAATTCCCCCTTCCTGAAAAAATTGTAATCGCCCTCAATTACGCCTGCAAAACAATCAAAGGACAAAAACTTTTTTCAGTAGACACTGACTCAATGTACCCACGCACTAGACTCCACAAATATAGCACTTCTACAAAGACATCAGTCCACCGATCAGGTCTCATTCTTGTCGAGGGTCCAAAATACAATAATGATCGTTGGAGCTATTCAGCAATCACATCCAGACCACGTTGATCTTTTCACGGATGTCTTGATCTACTAAATCTCATACTATCATATTCATATCCTTTCTTTTCACATTTCAAGTAGACCATGCCCCTGACCATCTCCACGAGATAGTACATTCACAGAGCATGCATTTCACAAATCATACACTTAGTTCATCACATTGAACACCGTGATCCAATCATTCAATGTAGCCATCTCATCTAGTCCAAAACTCTTGATGCACCTAGATCGCTGTGTAGCCATCTCATCCTTTCGGAACTCTTGATGCACTCACGACGGTAACCAATCATCTCATCCCGATAGAAATCTTGCAGCACTAGAATCACATTCACTTCTCATTCACTTAGCCATCACGCCCAGATCTTGATGATCTCTAACAGATGTCTAGATCAGAGTTACCGAGGAACGCCCCTGCCAGGGCCTGGAACGCCGGAACGGCGTTCCGACCGGCTGCAAATGCCCGGAATGGCCCAGCGTTCCGACAGACAAGGCATCACTCGAACGGCAGGGGGAAACGGGGCCGGAACGTCCCGTAACGGCAACATTGGTAAGAAAGCATAAAGGGGCAGATTTTGGGTGTGTGTGTTTCCTTATACCCCTTTCCTTCACAAATGCAACAAGCCTCAAGGCTCTCTCTCTCTCTTCCTTGCTCTCAAGCTCTACCCTCGCGCTCGGGCCTCAAGCTCTCAAGCTCTCTCTCTTGGGCTTGCCCTCAACTTTCAAGGCTTCAAGCTCTCTCCCTTGGTCTCAAGAAGTGAAGCCTCTCTCAAGCTCTCTATCTCAAGCATGCACTGTGTCTGTTGTGAATGTACTGTAACTGCCCATCACCACACGATGCAATCAAGCCATAATAAGGTGGAATGGTCTTCAAATCATGTTTTTTGTGAGTATTAGAGTCAAAGGACTCTACTACTTGTATTCAAACACATAACGCTAAAAATTGCATTATTTGGGTGTTTTTTATGCCTCCCGTTCCGCGCCATTCCCGTTCCGGACCCCTTGCCGTTCCCTCGTTCTGCGGGGAGGCTCGTCGCAGTTCCCATTCCGCGTTCCGGGTAACTATGGTCTAGATGCAGTAAGTTCAAATCCTTCATCAGACAAATTGTTGCAGACATTTCATCTTTCCAACACATATCTAACAATACACACATGAAAGAGCATATTCAATCTAGAAAATTTCCGATTCAATGTATAAATTTTCGTAAAGTCATTCCGCATAATATATTCACCCCATCAGTATCCTAAAATCTCAAGGAGAAATTAGTGACTTCATTCAATCTAGGTAATGTGACAAAGTAGTCGAGTGGCTCCCCTCTTGTGCAGTCCACACCGCACCAGATTCAACCTGCAGATTCATTGGTAACTTTCGTAATAAACATTGGTAATAATCCAAAAGCCTCAAGGTCCAGCTCAAAACTGAAGAAAATATGTGACTTTCTTCTCCCCCATGCACTTCACATCGAGAGCCAAGAAGTGCCCTTGACCAAATTATAGCTTACCTCTCTGTTCTTTTCTTGTGCCCTGTGACCTGTTGGTAGCCCCTTTGGCCTCCCCTATCCACTAGCACCTCTATCTGAATCTTCGGAATTCTCTGATGAACTATTAGTTGATTCCCCTAGTTCTCTGGTTTCTTCTGATTCTGCTTCCTTTGGAAGACTTGAGATGGACATAGGCTTTTCCGTAGAATAGGTCAATGAGCTGACATGCATAGCAAAACCCTGCTTAGCTTGCTCCATAAGCTTTTGAATGGATTTGACTTTTGCCTCAAGCAATACCGTCGAATCTCTTTCTGTAGTCCGCAACAAAACCGCTCAATCTGGTCTTTCAAAGTGATCCTCCGAAACAAGGACAATAGTCATGCAAAGTGTCATTCTCACATGATGCCAAGCCGTGATGACATCTTCTTCGTATTCTTCGGTGTGAAGTAAAAACTCTTTTAAATTTTAGCCACTTTCTAGGTGCTTCATTGTGCAACAACAGGGTAGACCACCATATATGTGCATTTCCTTTCAAATAAGATCCCTTCGTACCTTGGAGAGTTCCAAGAAACAACCTCCCAAGAAGGTGATGTCAAACTGCTGTATGAATTCAAGGGCTCAATGGGTGTCTTGATAGCCTAAAACCGTGTTAAACTTGACTCGTTGACCCCCATCCTTGAACTCCTTGGTCTTCTTGTTCTTTTTCTCATTGTCTGAACTATCAAAAGAGGACAAGATCTCCTTCTCTGAACTACTAGATTGCTTCTCGTGCTTTCTAGACTTTTGCAAGGATCTACTTTTCTTGCTTTTCCTCCACTTCTCCTCCTCACTAGAACTAGAGGAAGACAAAGTGGTAGAACTATCTGAAGACGAAGAAAAATTTGGGTCTTCTACGAAACGAACACGCTTCTTGAATCTTCAAGCCACCTCGAAAGTCGATTTTTTTCCCAGATAGCCAAAGAAATTTGTTGATGTTCTTTTCTTCCGAGAGTGCTTTAGGCTTTTCATCAACTATTTGTCTTCTTTTTGAGAGCTTCCTCAAATTCTTTCAGCGAGTATAGTTTCTGATTTTTGCACTCAGCTTTGCTTTCTGATTCATTACCAACTTGAGAGGAGAATGGACAGCCTCTTGCCATTAGGAGTGAACCTCATCAAACGGGTAATTCTTCAAGTGATTCACATATTTTGGGTCCTTGGAGTTTTTCATCAATCTTTTCATGCACGCGTCAAGTTCAAGAGATTCACATATTTCAGGTCCTTGGAGTACTTGATCAATCTTTTCATGCACGCGTCAACCTGCAGTTGACGTTTGTACCCTGCTCTATCAAGATTCCCTGACGGAAATTTGCCAAAGTCTCTTGACTCCTCGAAAAAAGTCTTAATCCCATTGGAATCTCCGTCGATTTTCTTTGTTCCCTGCAGACTAACAGTCGGAGAAGTGCCATCTCTATCGGATTCTCTATGAGAACCCATATATGCTGCAGAAAGGATCGGATCCTCCATAGAAGAAGAATTGTTTGAGCTCTGATACCATTGTTACAAGCTTGGACACCATAGTTACCCGAAACGGGAAATCGGAACAGGGAACAGGGAACGGGGAACTGCAGCATGCATGAAATGCCATTCCTTGTTTCGAATACTCACGTTTGAAACACGCTACGAGGATCCGGAACAGGAAAATGGGATGGAACGGGGAACGGGGACTTGAAAATGGCCATTCCTTGTAACTATGTTGGACACTCCAAGTGAGAAATCAATAGCAACACACGAACAGGAGCTGCAAATAACTGAACTGAACTAGAATAGAGAGAGAAAGAGATAAGAGAGAGAGAGAGAAGAGTCCACACAAAACGGCGCAGTTTCGTCCCTAGATGCACTGGCCCAAGAGACTTGCATCCCTTCCGGTATTTCTTTATTATTGCTTCACAAAGATACAACCCCCCAAGGGTCTATCTTGGAGACTCTGCATCCAGATGTTCTTTGAAGAGTGGCAATCTGGATTCTTTTAAATTGTACAAGGGATGCCCAAAAGCAGAGTGTCACGTGCATATCTAACCCTATGTGCATGTGGACAAGCTGTAACTCCTCTCTCTAGGGTTTAGGACAGCCTAGCAAGTGTTATGGCACCCTTGTAAGCCTTTACGTTGGACGTGCATGTCTAGGCACTTTAGAGTAGCTGCATACCCTCTGATTGCACATGAGCACAACCAATGTCCTCTAGGTGTAGACACTGGGGAGCGTTCTCATATAGCACCATTAGTACCAAGCCTAGGTAATAATTGCATGTGAAGCATCTCTTATTAGTAGTTCATCAACTTATTAAAAAATCACATATTAGCATCATTTTTATGAAGTCATGGGGGCTCAATCTGAGACCAGCGTAACCGCGAAACCTTTCACCCCGACACAAGGGCATTTCACCCCGAAAAGAGAGGAGCTTTGGTGAAATGTATGACCAAAACGCCAATTTTGAGCTATATAGTATTACATATATACATGATAGGTGTGCACCGTGCAATACACATTTGCACACATTTGTGCCAAATCTAGACTCTTGAGAGAGATTGTGTGTGTGTGTGGTGTGTGTGTGTGTGTGTGTGTGTGTGAGAGAGAGAGAGAGAGAGATCATCATATATGGTAATGTGACCAATATCAATGACATTAACTCTACTTTCTAAGATATCAAACATTTGTATAATTTAGTGGAACAGACTCAAAAGTGAGCAAAATTCAAATTTCAAAGTGACAAGGAGTTACAACTTACAACTACTTGCACATTCAAGTCTTAAGATTCATCAAACAGTACTAGTAGAACTAAACAAAACAATGGACTGAATAGTGAACATAATGCACATAGAATGACGAGAACATATGTCAAATCTCCGTGTAAATAAGATGAAATCCAAACCATAATCTTGTCGAGACTTGCCAGATTACATAGCACAAGACAGTAAAGAGTAAAGATGTGGAGTGATGGAGTCAAAGCCCATACGGCATACACAAAAAAAGATGTCCTATGACAAAATGATAAAGTAGCGTGATAAAATACGCAAATCTGAGCCCTAGTGAGTTGCTCCTCCAGACTCAAAAAGAGACTACTGAGAACCATCGGAAGGACTCCCCTCATCACTCTCACACTCTGAAGGAGTCGGAGTAAGTCGCCTAGTGTAGAAGTAAGCTCTACAACACTGCGTCTAGGCCTACATGCTAGGGTAGCTCTCTCAAGCTGAGCACTAGTAGCAACCGTGGGCTCCCCACATAGGCGACGCATAGTCGAAGTTCGAACAAGTCTGTCGTGAGAACCTCATCATGTCCTCAAGGATAAAATCATACACATCATCCTCAGGTGTATGAGGCTGAAGATGTGAGCTATCAATTGCCTCAACTACAATTTGTCGATGATCCACGGGCTTTGGTAGCCAACTGACAGGGCCTGCGCTATCCAATCCACCCGCCTTCTCCAATACCCGGAGATTGGCATTAACAGATGTCAACCTATCAAGCTGGGGAGTATTGAGCCTACGGAAAAGTTAAAACACACCAAGTTAGGCAAAATGCATAGACAGTTGTGAACCATAGAGCGTATAACCAAAGCTAAATTCTAATTGAGAAGCTCACCTTTTTCAATCTTTTGTGTGTATGTCCCCATTATGCTCCATAGCCTCTCCGCACCGGATGAGCTCAGCTCTTGGGAGAGGACCCGCAAAGCCAAAGACTACTACACGGGTGTAAGACCCCCAAATTTTTCCCACCATGAAACTAGAAGTGCTTGGTTTTCAACATCTTTGGCAATTTCCCAATACCTATAGACTTTACAAATCTTTACCTCTATACTCCAAAAGATCCTCTTCTAGTCGATTCTGTGCATGACCATTGTCTTGATAGATTCACTCCACGTATTCATTCCATCCAGTCGAGCACACGATCGGATCTTTGAGCCTCACTTCTCCAAGCATGATGTAATATGTGGGCTACACAATGTATAGGACGACGAAACCAATTCCATCTTGCATCAAATATGTGAAGCATAATGCTCACCCTACATGTCACAAGTTCGCATAATCACATGTGAACTACGATATGCATAATGTCATAAGAGTTAAGACTTGAAAGAAAGATAAATATTTCAAAAACCTTACCTGTCTAAGCTCAATGATGTGCAATCACGTATGGCTATCCTCAACTTTGTCAAACTCGTAGAGGAGACCAAGGATGGATCCCTCACTATCACATAAGCATAAAACGCTAACTATCGGCTAGAGAGAAGCTTGAAGGCCATCAATCTCTCTCCAAAATGTGTTGTCGCAAATCACCCCAACAAGGATCGCCATAGCAATAGGAGTGGTAGATTCTCGCTAATTTAACCACCTTTCATCTACCATTATACGGCGCAAGTCATCTTTGCAATTCATCAGGCTATACATAAAACAATGAATATTTGAGCTTCACATAAGTCTTAATTTTGAAACATCTGAGAAGCACACCGGCACAAGACAAGGTAAAATCGGGTCTTTGTCGGCTTCTTGAGAGCCCATTTGCAATGGGCAGTGAACCACCCTAGAGCAAATGATTTTTGATGAATGAAGTTGATAAGCTTCAGAGCTTTATCAACTAGTGTCGTCACCCATGGTAGTGCACCAATATCTTCTATCATAAGATTAATGGAGTGTGTTGCACACGGACTCCATTCTATGTGTGGGTATGTTGCTTCGACCATTTCACCCATAAGCTTGCAATTGCTTGCATTGTTTGTTACCACTTGCACTACATGTTGTGGCCAAACCTCCTCGATAGCATCTCGAATGTGTTGAAAAATAAGCTCTCCTGCACATTTGGGATTCATATCTTGTAAGAAGCACTTCACTTTGAACTATGATGCTCTATGCTTTGATTTTCGAAAGTGACAAGAAATAAAAATAAGGAACATACCAGTAATGCGTATGCCAGCTCCTGACACATCAATGGCTCTCAAAAATGTTGTGCTGGTACAACAAGAGACGAGGATGTTGAGTAAGTGACGCTTTCGCACATCTTTCCAACCATCTGATATGATAGTACATCCATATACTACTTAAGACTCTCTATGACCCTGTAATTACTCATGTACCATGTCTACTTGACGTATCAATCTACTAGTGCGAAGTGCCTCAGATCCGACAGGTGTAATTGGCGCTCCCGCAGCTACAGCGGCTGAGACAACATTCACAAATCTTTTGTAGTCCCCTGTGTTGCAGCGTGGAATGCAATGTTGCATTGTTAAAAAAAATGCTCCTCCGCAATCTCCACCGCCTTCTTTAAGCTAGGAGCTGTCACAAAGTAATGACGTGGCGGACAACAGAAACCCTAATTTCTGTCAGAAACCCTAAAATTCCTGCAAACCCTAATTTTTGCCAAAAACCCTAAATTCCGGAAATCGCGGAGGCGGATTATTTTTTTATTTTATTTTTTTTTTTGGAAAATGATGAGCGACGCGAATTTTGCTTTTGCTTTTTTTTTTATAAAAAAAAGAGAAAAGACTCTCAAGAGAGAGAGAGAACTGATGCTTTTGATTTTAAAAGCTTTTGGGGCTCTGCTTTTGGGCATCCCTTGTAACCTTTAAATTAGTGGTGAGGGCCTCACTTCACAGAGCATCTGGACGCAGAGTCTGAGAGTGAAACCCTAACCACTCTTTTGTACTTTGATGATAGATTAATATAAAAAGAAATACCGAAAGGGGCGCCAGTCTTTGGGGCCAATATCTCTAGGCACGGAACTCCGCCGGGCCAGTGCAAATCTATTGTGATCTGTGAATTGTTTTGAAGTGGTTATTTGGTGCTGTCGCGGTTGATTCTTGACTTGGAGTGTCCAAGTTTGTTACAGTGGTATCAGAGCACGGCCGATTTCTCTTCTACGGGAAATCCGATCCCCGAATTTTTTTTCCGTGGCACCTATGGCTTCAGGCAATGATCAGTCGACTCCCTCTGCATCTGGAGATGCGGGCTGGGATCACAACGAAGATTCAGACGGAGAGTATGGCCCGCCTCGGCCTACTCAGGCGGAGCAAACAGAGATGGAGCGTCGTCAATTGATTGGCGATGCAACAAAGATGATGCTCAATTTTGCCAAGGACCCGAAGATGGTAAAATATATGAACCAGACCTCTTTGAAAGAGGTACAGATGGAGTGGCAGAGAACCACAACACCACTCCCGAAACCCGCTCTCAAGAAACCTTCTACCTCCAAGAAATATACGGAGAAGGAACTGGAGAACGTGGTTGATGCACGGATTGCTCAGCTTTTCGACGTGCAAAAGAAAGGCAAAAAGCACGGCAAAAAGCAGAACAAAGGTACTGACTTCCCGGGATATTTGGGTCGTCAGTCGACATTCGACAAAGCAAAGAAACGGAAGAAGTGTGTTCGATTTGAAGGAGTACCCAGTTCTTCTTCTTCTTCTTCTGACAGTTCTTCTAGCTCCTCGGATTAGAGCGAAGAAGACAGAAAAAAAGCAAAAAGCGAAGCAAGACACAAAGCTTCGGAACGGGCAAGAAAAAGGCAAAGAAGGCTACATCTCGCCCAAAGACTGACAGTTCTACTGAGGACTCGTCTACAGACAGCTCAGATTCCGATGACGGAAAGTTTTATGCGAACAAGAAGAATTTTTACAAAGCCAACCAGTATGACTTTCTCGAAGATAACAGCAAGAAAGTCCGAGAGTTTAAGGAAGGTGGCCACTCGATCAAGTTTGATACTTTTCAGGATACTCAGATGCTTCGAAGGCTTTGTCTCTTATACAGCAGTTTGACATCGCTTTCGCGGGAGGACGCTATTCAGAGCACTCCAAGATTCGGAGAGCTGCCTCTTACTCTGAGGGGAATGCTCGTACTTGGTGGTCCACGCTTCTATTAAGCAAGACTGTGCCAGTTACATGGCTGAAATTCAAGAGGCTTTTTATTTCTTCTTGGTTGACTCAAGAGTTTGAGCGAGATATACGAGCTGCTTGGAACCATCTCCGGATGACCAAGAGCGATACAGTGAATTCTTATTGTGAAAGATTATGGAGCTCTTTTCTACCCGCCTCTTCATTCAAGAAGATCTCGTTCAGAGAACAAATTGAGCGGTTTACCTTGGGTCTACCTACAGAGATCCGAGATCACTGCTTGGAACAGAAGTCAGCTTCTATTCAGGAGTTGATGAGTCATGCGAAGCGGGGCTTTGCCATTCACTCTGGCAGTCTGACCTACCCCACAGATGAGGCCATGACACAACGAGCCAAACAGACTTCTGGGAATGAAAGTAGAATGAAAAAGAGCAACCCAGAGAAAAAAAAAGGATGCACGACCCAAGCTTACTCCTGAGGAGAGAGCTCGCTTCATCAGAGAGGGGAAGTGCTTTGGATGCGGGAAACATGGACATATTTCCGCAAAGTGCCCTGATAAGGCACAGAAAGAACAGAATGATAAAGACGACGACAGGTCTGAGAGTTAGAGAGCAGCTGAGGAATGTGGCAGAAAAGGCAGATAGAAAAGCAGAACTGGTACCACATGGCGTGGGACTTGCACCGAATCAAATGAATGAAAGTACAAACTTTGCCGTTTTTTTTTTGGGGCAAAGTGAAGGATCAAGAAGCTCTTTTGAAGGAGCCAAGGCCAACTTCTTTTCACTTGGAATTGGCGGCTCGATTTGGAACTGCGCCCGACAGACTGACGCCACTGGCGGTGGTAGTTCGACTGGCACCCGGATGGGATGTTGCCATTACACCGAGCATTGGCAAACTTTGTTTGCAATGACAGGGGTGTTCAGGGCACGCGAGTGACGTTCTACTCGGGATCCCTTGGTACCACAAGAACTACGCCGTGGTTGACTACCGGGCCGAGAAAGCGACTTTGATAAATGAAGGGCTTAGAGATTGTACTTGATGAACTTCAGTTTTCTTACTCATTCTTTTGGGAGAACTGAACGATGGATAAAGATTGAATATGTTTTGACCTGAAGAAAAGAACGCCAAGATTTTTTTTTCTCCACGCTCATGCCGATTGCTTTTGAGAGGGCCTGAAGATCATACCATTGATCTGATATCTGGAAGCACACCACCGAATCGGCCACCTTATTGTGTGAGCCGAGTACAGAATGAAAAGATTATGAACTCAGTGAAAGACCTCTTGGAAAAGGGTCTTGTCCAGCTTAGTACTTCACCGTATTGCTCTCCAGTGTTGTTGATTTTGAAGAAAGACAGATCTTGGAGAATGTGCATCGATTATAGCACTCTCAACGAAATCACCATCAAGAACAGATTTCCGATTCCTAGGATCGATGATATACTCGACAGGTTACAGGGATCCTCGTGCTTTAGCAGGATTGACTTGAAGAGTGGATATCATCAGATCAGGATAGCGCCAGGAGATGTCTACAAGACAGCTTTTCGGACGACTTTTGGGTTATTTGAGTTTTTGGTGATGCCTTTTGGCTTAACCAATGCTCCTGCGACATTTAACCGGATGATGGACAGGATTTTTCGAGAGTACAGGCTATTTGTTGGCACTTTCTTTGACGACATCATTGTTTTCTCCAAGAATGAGGCAGAACACAGAGATCATCTGCTTCAAGTCTTTCAGGCATTACGAGATCACAAGTTAGTGATCAATGCAAAGAAAAGTGAATTTTTCCTACCAGAGATACACTTTTTGGGGCACATTGTGTCAGCAGCAGGAGTGCAAATGGATCCGGTCAAGATAGAGACTATCCGTGATTGGCCCGACTTGAAGAATGTCCATGAAGTTAGAAGCTTCTTGGGACTATGTTCGTACTACAGGCGGTTCATACGAAAGTTTGCAGAGGTTGCTTCCCCTTCGCATATCTTGACACAGAAAGGAGTACCTTTTTCGTGGGGACCCACAGAGGTGACTGCCTTTCAGACATTGAAAGAGAAATTGACTACGGGACCTATTTTGACTTTGCCGGACTTGCAGAAGTCATTCGAAGTATATTGTGATGCTTGTGGTCGTAGTCTGGGTGCGGTCTTGATGCAAGAAGGCCATGTCATAGCTTACGAGAGCCGTTTGTTCTCTAGGCCGGAGATGACAGCACAGATTTATGAGAAAGAGCTTTTGGCGGTTATCCATGCTCTTACTCAGTGGCGGCATTACCTACTCGGAGCGGATTTTATTGTCTTTACAGACCATCAGAGTTTGCGCTACTTCTTGTCACAGAAGCAGCTTTCGGAAAAGCAGATGCGGTGGGCGAACATCTTGTCACAGTTTCACTTCCAGATTGTCCATGTGCAGGGACAGAAGAATGTGGTGGCAGATGCTTTGTCTCGGAAACCGTTGGTTCTGGCTATTTCCGCGATACATCATAGGAGCTTCGAGGATATGGTCGATCAGTGTGCCACAGATACAGATTTTGCAGATATTTTCACACGGATACGGGATGGGGAGACAGTAGCTGGATACTCCCTTCGGGAAGGCTACTTGATGAAAAAGACTATGTTGTGCGTTACACAGCCGTTGAGGGAAAAGGTTATGACTGATTGCCACTGTCCACCTTTTACGGGTCACCGCAGCATTGCTACCACCATGAAAGGGGTAGAGAGAGATTTCTTTTGGCGGAGACTGAAGAAGGATGTGGAAGAGTTTGTGCGCAGTTGCTTGGTATGCTAGAAGGTCAAGTTTGACAGGCATAAGGCACAGGGATTGTTACAGCCTTTACCCATACCCACCCACCCGCCCCTGGGAAAATATTGAAATGGATTTCATTTTTTTTTATCTCCCGAGAATACAGAATGATCACGATGATTTTCCGAATACATGGCACGCCTGAGACGATTGTCTCCGACAGAGACCCCAGATTTATGAGTTTGTTTTGGAAGGCAATTTGGGAGAACATTGGGACGCGGTTGCAGTTCTCGTCATCGTTCCACTTGCAGACTGACGGGCAATTTGAGATTGCCAATTCAGTGATTTTAGATTTATTGAAGTCTTGTATCTCGCATCAGAAGACTCAATGGGAAAAGAACTTACCTTTGGTGGAATTTGCCTACAATAACACGATACACTCTTCGACAGGGAAGACGCCATGAGAGATTGTTGAAACTGCTGCGAAGGTTCCATCCTTCCTGAGCACGAAAGATTAGAAATTTGAAGCGGATGAATATTCGCGAGATTTGGATACGGCTTTTGCCAAGGTTCACGAGACTTTACAGAAGTCTCAAGAACGACAGAAAAAGGCAGCGGATCGCCATCGTCGCGACTGGAAACTGAAGGAGGATGATTGGGTGCTCTTACTTTTGAGAAGGCACGCCTAAGAAAAAAAAAAGGGAAAGGAGAGGCTTTTTCCAAAGCTTAGTATGTGATACTACGGACCTTTCCAGATTACTGACAAGATAAATGATGTCTCCTTCCGATTGGACCTGCCAAATACTTGGAGGATTCATAATGCATTGCATGTGAGTCTCTTGAACCCTGTTAAGGGTGATGTGCCTGATGATGGGGAGCCTGATGAGCAACCCGAAGTGGAAGAAAACGAGGAGATCCTTGTTCCTGAACAGATTTTGGCACATAATGATACGAAGAAAGGTAAAGTCCGAAGGCGGTTCTTGGTTAAGTTCAAGAACTTTCCTGCATTTGATGCGAAGTGGATGGAGGAGGAGGACCTAGCAGATACTCCTCGGATTGTGAAACTTTACCTCGATGTTTTGGTTTAGCATAGTCTACTCCAAACGGAACCCAGAAACTCAGCTTGGCCGAAGATCTGGTGCAGTGGGATGCACAAGAGGGGAGTCGCTCCACTCCTTTGTCAACAGATGCCTCGATTTTGATACTAAAGTCACTGATGTCTCTTTGAGCTTCAGGGATATTGAGAGCTGACAGTATTCTGCTGGATGACTTTATGAAATGGAATTCCTGATTATGATACTGATTTGTTCTTGACTTCTTGTGAGTACAGGAACTGATAGACGAAATGACTGCAGCATTTTGGTCTGATTGATCTCGAATAGACATGGTTGCAATAGGGGTTAGTCAATCGGACATCGATGAGGTCCCGATTGGACCTAGATGTGATTGCTAGCTACATTGCCGATAAATCATGGTCTAAGATCCGAATGAATGTTGAATGTCATGTGATGTCCTGTGATGTCTGGTGATGTCCTGTGATGTCGTGTGATGTGACTGTCGATTTTGTACATGTGCTAGATGTGTGTTCCTAGTACGTAGGTACTAACAGTCAGTGTCTGCTAAGACGGTTTATGGCCTTTGTCGGTTTTGCAGGCGTAATCGCGGTCGATTACAATGCTTTCAAGAGGGGGGTATGTCACAAAGTGATGACGTGGCGGACAACAGAAACCCTAATTTCTGTCAGAAACCCTAAAATTCCTGCAAACCCTAATTTTTGCCAAAAACCCTAAATTCCGGAAATCGCGGAGGCGGATTATTTTTTTATTTTATTTTTTTTTAAAAAAATTTATTTTTTTTTTTGGAAAATGATGAGCGACGCGAATTTTGCTTTTGCTTTTTTTTTATAAAAAAAAGAGAAAAGACTCTCAAGAGAGAGAGAGAACTGATGCTTTTGATTTTAAAAGCTTTTGGGGCTCTGCTTTTGGGCATCCCTTGTAACCTTTAAATTAGTGGTGAGGGCCTCACTTCACAGAGCATCTGGACGCAGAGTCTGAGAGTGAAACCCTAACCACTCTTTTGTACTTTGATGATAGATTAATATAAAAAGAAATACCGAAAGGGGCGCCAGTCTTTGGGGCCAATATCTCTAGGCACGGAACTCCGCCGGGCCAGTGCAAATCTATTGTGATCTGTGAATTGTTTTGAAGTGGTTATTTGGTGCTGTCGCGGTTGATTCTTGACTTGGAGTGTCCAAGTTTGTTACAGGAGCCCAAACATCATGCAATGTAGAAGAGTGTGCTGATGTGCGAGCCCTCTTCTTATATACGTACCTACTCCAAGTTGTCCCACTTCATTTGGAGTTGAGGGTCGTGGAGTACTAGATGTAGCAGGGATATTTGGAGTCCAGGCTCCTGAAGTACTAGAAGTAGCAGCCGCCTGGGATTATGAAGAGCAACCAATTTACCTTTTTTATCTTGAATTTTCTTTAAGAGGGCCTCTTCATCTATTGGGGGTTCAAAAGAGGGCATGACAATACTAATGTACTTTGTTTGCTCACCCCCAAAAGCAAGCCATAACTCTTCGGTGACAGATTTGCACGCATCTCTCCCTTTGCTTTCGATCCAAGCGTAATGGGTTTTCAAGCGGGTCAGACCTCCTATAAGCACATCCCCACAGAGCTTACATACAACCCTGCAAGAGCTAGCTTTATGATAGTTGGAAATGAAGAGTCTCAACCCTGCGAATCGCGATACACATAACACATGTGAGAAATTGTCATGTATGATGTACTAATGTGCATTGTGTGCAGATAAACCATACACACATGTATGATGCAGCAAAATTGCAAATTGGCAACGCCACTATAATCATTAATGGTCAATTTTCAATTTTCAAACCATTAATTTCAAGAATCAAAATAAAATGTTGCTCTCTCTCTCTCTCTCTCTCTCTCTCTCTCTCTCTCTCTCCACACAATTGATTGTCTACTATGTGTTGAGAGAGAGAGAGAGAGAGAGAGAACACTTGACAATGGACATACCCGTTAGCAGCTGCCAGCACCCCGTGCAATGAAAAACTGCCTAGTCAAGACTGAGCCCCAAATTGGGTGCGTCCACAATATTTACGACGTCGCAAGGGGTCACACTTGTCATCACTTATGGCTAGTGTTAAAATCCCCCAAATTTTTTAGGCGTTTCACTTGCATGCTACCTGCATGCTAAAAACATTTTGGGCGTTTCAAGCGTTTTGCGTTTCACCCGGCCGAAACGCGTTTCGTAGTTTCGATGTCTAACATTGCTCGACCCAAGCTTGATTAGCTAGGGTCTCCTCTCCAAGCAGAGGAGCAATACCTACATTACAAGTATCAACAACACAAGCATTCCCTGGTGTTTCTGCCATAAGGACCTTTGTGTTTTTTCATCTTCGATTCAGCCCTTCAACCTTTTTACACCAGCACCACTAATGCTTGCAGATCTTCCTTGCAAGAGCAGATCAGCCCAACGTTTTGGGTTTTCAGCCATCCCTCATCATCGATTGCAGATTTCAGTATAGCCTCATCGTCAGTTTGCAAATCCAAGCCAAATCAGCCCTAGCGGTGCCAGGCTTCAACCCTTAGCCTCACAAATCCAAGCATCTACTGTAAGTTCCCATGAGCATCTCAACATCTAGATCCATTGTATCAACATTTGTGCAATCTAAAGAAAATGGTGTTAAAGTCTTCTTCTCTCACTTTCACTCACAGAATCTTTACTCACATGATCATTCTCTTATCTCTCTAGTCTATTGCCCATCTCTCTCATGAAGTAAAAGGAACCTTGAGTACGCACTGAGCGCATATCCTGAGCATTCACCATCAATCACTTCCGTTGCACATAACACGGAGCCCCAAAAGCTTTTGTCCAAAAGCACTTGGCACCAAAAGCATCTGTTCCCAAAAACTTCACGCAAATTTGCCCAAAAGATGCTAACGCAATTAACGAAATTCCGTACGGCATGCCACCTAAGCATGTCAGCACAATTTACAAAAATCTCCAGTCAGCTTACGCTTTTGTATTTTTAGGATTTAGGCCCCTTGGCCGGTGGTCTTCCAGTTGGTAGGCGTTAGGTTTTTAAAACCCTAGCCCCCTAGGCTCTCTTGGCCAAATCTTCTGATCCACAAATCTTTTGGGTTAAGAGTTTTTAACTCTAACCTCTTTTCCTCTCAGCTAGTCCTTCCAATTGGGCATGCCTTGTCACAAACTTGTGACAAAGAAACACGGGCATGATCAGAGAGCATTGTAGCAAGCCAAATCATGCATGTCCCACTATGAGATGTTGCCCAATCGCCAATGTAAACTTTATCCGGTCCCTCTAGCAAATGACCAACCTGCCGCCTCAAACCCCACGAAAACTACAAAGATTGCGTAGTGTGATTCGATCTGCTAGGCATCTCAACCAAAATTTGCAAAAATGAATCTGTCCCAAGCATCTCTTGCATGGTGCTACAAATGGGAGAAGGTCGTTGAACGGCTCGCCAATCCTCAGAGGTCTCTATATTGTTGAAATCACATCCAACAACCCACGAATCCACAGTAGGCAATACATTCACAATCTATTGCCAAAACTCAGTTCTCTCCTGAGTTGAAGTAGGGGCATAGATCACACCAACTAGAGAGTCATTGATCTCTAGAGTCATCCACACGCTCTACCATGTACCAATGTACCATGGTCGCACACAATATGACGTCAACGAATCTAGGGATGTTCAATGGCATGTTCAATGGCCTATCACCCAAAGGACATACAAGACAGGAGGTATAAGATATGCGCTATGGATACATCAAGGTGGCATATAGAAGAAATGCAGAGTAAACCCCTGAGGAGGTGCTAATGCAATGTGATGCTACGTTGATCCAAACTGAAAAGGACTCAAGATCTCGCCCATGTCCTAAGGAAAGAGTATCTACGCTGCTCCACTGCCCTAAAGTATCCCACTAGCTACATAGAGTATGCAACAACTCAATCCAAATAGTTGTCGATGTATTCTATGTCAATGAAGATTGTGAGCACGAAATGTGAGCACAATGAACCTTCCACATGGCCCATAATGTGATACTACAATTCATAATATTAACTGCATCTCTCTTATGAAAATCGGACTGATATACAATGTTTTGAATCATTTGTGGAATGCCCCATCTATATCCCAAAGATGTTACACATGAAAACCGGATACCCTGGAAAAGAGTAAGTGACACCGGAAATTGCAAAAGCCATGCAACTGCCCCCACATCACAAACCCATCATGAGTGCCCACTCTAGCTCGCTGCCGCATCCCAGCCACCTTTCTGCAAGCTTGAGAAGATGCAGTAATACATGCAGCCAAATGAGTCGCTGGATTCGTCGAACTAACCAAACATCCTGAATTGCCTGAGACAATAGAACATGACCTTTTTCATCTTCACCCAAATCCTCCACAAGCAGGGAATAAAGGGTGAGAAGTGAGCAAAGGACAATGTAGCATTTATACCAGCAAAAGGTCCACATCTCCAACTGCATATCTAATCAAAACAAGTCAACCACACTTGTAGTATCCTCCCATTTGTATACCATAAAGCAATGTTCACATCAATAATCAACAAATGTGCATACATCTAACCTTGAGAAAGATGACCACCCACATGAGAAACATCAGTCTATAGACAACCAAATGTTCCCCAATAACATACAGCCAATTGTATGGGTCTGCGGCTCTTGGTCTCCTTGTGAGGAGGCTGAGCAATTTCATCTATCCAATCTCGACCTAGAAGGAGACACTGTACACGAGTCCCCAAATGGAAGGAGAGGGCCTATCACATTTCCATGACATATTTCAATGGCCCATGCATAAGTTGAGTCGCTTCAAGTTTTACCCACAATCTCTGAGATTGTGTTCACCAGAAGACTAGAATTGCAGTAAACTTCTACTGTAATCAAAGCGTATTACCAAATCCCTTGCTACAAACGGTTTTTCTTGTCAGCATCGTAGTTTCATGCAGTCAACATTTTGTGCCCATGGAGCGTTGACAGCTTGAAAACTAGGCCGCAAAACATACTTACGTGGTGAGTGAGCCTGCTTGACGCAGCAGATCTTTGATTTCCGAAGCTAGCTGTTGTTCTGCTGGACTGAGCTTCCTCTTCGTTCGCAGGCACAGAGCGAGCATACGGGAAGCCAGATGAGCCAGCAACAGCAACAGCAAGCTCACAATCGGAGCCATCAACTTCCTGCTGTTAACTTTAAAAAAAGAAAAAAAGTTGTTCTCGGTTTTGGCCGGGCCAACCTTTTATACCAAAACAAAAAAATCGAACAGTGAAGAGTAAATTAGATAAAATGAAACAGTACAAAAAGCCCCTGCCCTTGGGGGCAATGGCTTTCCTGGCCATGAGAGGAATGGCCCAAATAAAAACAAAAAGGGGACATCAAGGGGAGTTACAACAGTAAAGATAATAACAATGGCTTGTAATCTCCAAGGTGCATAGAAGGACAAAATAGCAGGCCTCCATCTTTGCCACCTCAAACATTTTTGCATTAGCTTGCATCAAGGGGAGTTACAGCAGTGGAAATAATTGACAATGGCTTGTAAACATTTTGCATTAGCTTGACATCAGTTGAAGATGCACCATGAACCAAATTTTCAATCTTTGACATGACATTCCTAAAACTTTGAGATAGGGGGATAGCAGAAGAAGAGAAATGGGAAACCCAAAGACTGCCTTGTTTCTTTCTATAGTCAAATATGCCATAAGAAAGTCCCTTTCAAATAGGACATCAATGAAATTGCATTCTCCCAAAAAAATAGCTCTCCAAGTAAGCGTAGAAGGGTGTATAGAACACGTTTTGAGGGGTTCAGCTTTGCAAAAAATGTTGTGTTTACAATTGATGAACAAGTGGAACAAGGATTCTTCATGCACTTTACACCTTTAGCAAATACCATCAGAAATACCAATTTGCTTAGCTTTGGCACCTGTCCACAACCCTTAGTGTGAAATAAGCCACATCTGACACAGCTCTACTTTATAGACACAGGGTATGCCCACATACCACACACAAAAAAAAGGTCTAAGACCACTACTTCTCATTCCAAGCTAGTCTCCACTTCCTGCTAAGCTTGTCCACCAAGGTGGACTCCATCAGCTTAGCTACTCCTTTGTGAACATAAATGTTAGTGCTTACTTTGAGAAGGGAAGTAGGATGTCCCTTAAAACAACTCTGCAACTGAACCTACCTAGTATGCACTCTCTGAGCAACACCAAATCAACACATCCTTGAGAGTTGAAAAATGTAGTAATAGTTGCTCTTTTGAGAGCCACACCCCATCTTTGTAAATGTCCTTCCACCTTCTCAGTCCTGCTTTAAAGCACTTACGAGCCCTTCTAGACAACTGTAAGTTATTAGCTTTAGACATCCAGCCAAACCAAATGGAGTTGTGCAACCAAAAGGAGAGAGTGTTTGCCCAAACTTTTGGAGGAGACCATCCGGATTTCCTATTGTTCCAAGCTTTCCAGGACCTACAAACAAGTCCAGACCCCTTTGGGGTAAAATTAGCATTAGAAATCAGCAGTTCTTCCAAAGAGAGCCCTGTCCAGGCTTTGTAATCCTTGAGATGGAATTGATGAATGTTTTTCCTTATCAGAATTGCCCAAAAGTCTGTGGAAGAGGCAGCCCTCAAGATGCATTTACTTGCCAATTTGATGGAAAGATGTTGGATGTTGAGAATGCCCATCCCTCCAACTTCTTTAGATCTACAACAGTCTTGCCAAGGAACCTTAGGTATTGTTAGCGGATCGCCGCGATGGATGTCTGTAGGATACCAATTTGGCACTGACATAATGTCAATACTCATGGAAGTGACTCGGATGGGGCACGGAGACTCTTTGAGGTTGTCAATCTCAAGAAGTGAACCTAACAAACTAACGCAACAACTCTACAAGCAAATCAATCACTCAAGGCTCAGGGAAATCTGCCTATGTCCTTTCTCACGGTTCTAGGTCATCACGCCATTTGGGCACTCGAACGGACTCGAAATGCAATGAAACTTTAGGAGGAGGTCTAGGACACCTAGAGGCACTATCCTACAAACTCTGGTCACAATTTGACAAGGTACCAAAATAACGATCCATCATGAAAAAGGTCCTGAAAACTGCAACAAAACTATCATGAAACTTTGCCCTATGGTCTAAGAACACTCTCTTATGGTCAAAACGTCATAAAACAGTGATTTAAGCACTCAAATCTGCAATTAAGGCTCACAAAAGCGTAGTCGCGAACCACAACAAAACTAACAATGCTTACACTTGAACGAAAGAGCATAGAGAGAGGAACACAATGCAAGTTTCAGAATAAAATTAATTACCCAATCATTAGAAAAGTTGATTACAAGTTGGAGCAGCATCGTAGCTTGAGCGTACGTTTTGTAGAGCTCCTTCTTCTTCTCAAAGATAAGCCTCCTTTTGCATTATAGTTATTGACCTTTATATCTAGGGCATTCTAAATGGGCATTGGCCGGTTCACATGGACCTTTACAAATGTCATGATAGAATTACAAGTCAGGGAATTGACTTGCTACTCTGGAATCACGATTTACACAAAGTATCACTACACTAGCTCGAAAAACTAATAGAATACAAATGTGATGTTCGGCTAGGTGGACGCCCATTTCAGTCAATCTGCTAACATTCCCCCCTTCCTAACTCGTGTCGTCCCTTGACACGACCATGTGCAGTCTTGTCATAGGGTTGTCTTCAAATTTTTCTTGAAGGTTGGTCTTTACCTTGGTAGTATTTTGTCGTGGATTACGCTCCCCCCTTCCTTGAGTTCTTCATATTTGTTGTGTTCTTTTTTATGCGTGTGTTGGACTTCAATTGTTGAGGGAATTTTGCATATGTTGCTCATTCTTCTTTTTGGTGCCACTTTTGGCCATGAAAATCTCCCTTGATGTGTCTGCCTTTGTGGGTGACTTGAAATACTTAACTAGCTTCAACACTGTTGATTTCTTTATGTTTTGTTGTTGAGAGATCTCTTGTTGATGTCGTCATTGCTTATCATTGTAGGCCATTCTTTAACTTGCCATTTTTTTATGGAGCTTTGTTGTCGCCCTTGAAGATAAAAGATGCTCTTGATAAGCATATGGAGACCTGCAGCTGTTGCTCTCTTTGACGAATGGCTTGGGTAGCCATTTCCTTATTGTTGATGTAGGAGGAATATATACTAGAGTGTGATAATGGGTGTCTCTAGATTAGGGCCTGAAAACCTAGATGACCAAAGGGGAAAAGGCCGGTGGGAAAAAAGTATCTTTGGTATACGCTCTTATTGGAATTGAGCATTGGAACGTGAAGTACCTATCATGAAAGGTAAGTGCTTGTGAGAAACAAAGGAAGAGTGTCTAATGCAAGTGCCAATTATGGGACACTCTATATGCATACGATAAATTTTTCAAACAAAAGCATGCAGTGAAAGAGATGGAGTGATGGGTGCTTCAAGGAAAAAATGTAGCACATGTGACATCAAAGGACGTCGCGATAGCTTCCACGTTTCCAAGAAGGGTTTCCGTTGTAGAAGCTTCTCCACTCATACCTCACTGTGCTTAGTGTGTGAGTGTCTTTTGGACTTCCTCCTCCATTTCACCACACATAATTTACATAGACTTTGACTCTTATGGGCACCTATACCAACATGAGCAACACAACATAATTTTGCTCAACTCTTTCAGCTTGAGCAGTACCTAGAATAGCTAAAACACTTAAATCACAAAAAATATTACTTGAAGATTTGGGACTAACGTCTCGCTCATTTCGTGGCTTAGCTGTCCGACTCTTAATTTTATGCCATGTATGTTTAATGGCGACTTGGACTTACCTATTCAAAGCCAGAAACCCAATTCCATAAGTTTTGGAGATTTAGGCCTCTCTCCTTGTGTTGGTCTATTGACGCCACCATTTTGTCGATTAGCTTGGCATACTTTGGCTCCTCTTGACTTGCTTGTCGTATGTTCACATTGATTTGTGAAACAAGTCCTTCAACTCCAGTAGGGACTGATATAGATCAATTATCGATTGGTGTGGGTTCTTTGTGATTGATTTTCAACGAGTGATTTTGGAACCCACCTTGTCTTTGGTCCTTGTGTGAGCGTCTTTTGCATTTGCTCCTTTTGCTTGATGATTTGATGGACACTAGGCTTCGGTAGCCAGACCTACTAATTTCCATTGTAGAAGCCTTGATTTTGGAGTAGATGACGAGGTATCCATCTAGAGATTGTAGCAGCCTTGGTTGCAATTGGCTTTTGAGTCTGTTGGTTGTCTTTGCTTGCTTTTTGGCAGAAGCTTGTGCTGCATGATTTCTCTTAGTTGTTCTAGATTGAGCTACAACTTTTGGTAACCATATTTGAGTGTTACCTTCATAAAATCCTTGTGCTTCAAGTAGCTTAACTGGAATCATCCGCCGCTTTACCTGTTTGTGTTGGGTAGCTTCATTGAAGTCTTCGAAACCCATACTTTTTGCGTTGCTCGCTTGGAATGTCTTTTCTTCTGCCTTTTGTTGTTGTTCTTTCGCTTGCGTGAGTTGTTTGTATTCTGTTGATAGCTTGGCTCACTCCTTGTACAATTTATTTCTTGAGGTGAGTACATTCAAGCTGTTACTTTAGGCTTTTTGGCCCAAACATTAGTATTTCCTTGGAAGTAGCTGTGAGCAGCGATTGACTCATTTGATGCTACCCACCCTGTCACTTTCTGTTGTTGAGGTTGAACTTATGCTTCATGTATCCAAACTGGATCTTTGACTTGGATTTTCTCTTTGGATACTAACACTTGGCTGATTCTCTTCAACTTCTTCCTAATGCTTTGATGTGATGGAAACTTTGGTTGATAGACTTTTTGTTTCGGTTTCCATTGCATTGTCGATGGTTTGGCTCCTGATGTAGAGGCTTCACAGGAAGTTTGTTGCAATCTCGTTGAGGGTAAAGTCGACTTGAGAGGTTGATATACTTCAGTGTTTACCTTTGCTTTACCTTTTTGCACCATGGCTGGCGATTTCTTCTCCACATGGATTTGAGAAGCTTCATGGAGTCTTACCATTGTTGTTGTCGAAGCTTTTGGGTGTTGTCAAAAGAAAATATTTCTCCAGCTTTTTGTGAGGACAAGACTCTCTTTGATGTGATGGGAGTTGATTACGTGGAAAGTATCCTTGTACTCCCCAGTACTCAGCTTGAGTACGGCTTCTTCCACGCCGAAGCTAGGAATCAAAAATTTGAACTTTTGTACACTGTTTCCTCTAGCTCCTTGATTGGTGGCTTTCCCATCATGATTCACATTCCATAAGCCATTAGATTCTTTGTCACTTTTGGATCTATCACAGCTAAATATGTGATGTTGAGTCTTGTTTCTCCATATATGCTGAATTTGATTTTTGTAGGAGACAATCAATCTTCTTCTTTATTCTTGTTCTTCTCTTAATCTTGCATTTGTTGAACATTTGAAGTTGAACTTAGAAACTTTGTCCTTCACCTGCTTTCATTTGTGCTTTTTTTGGAGTTGACTTCTTTGAAACAGTTTTTGTTGACTCCTCAGGTATGTCAATGATAACATATTCTTGTGGTTGCTTTGCTTCCTTTGTTTGCACTTTGGAATCATGCTCAATGATGTAGCCATCCATCTTACCTTTTTTGCTTTCACACTCACAAACCTCATTAGCTTCCTTCAACACCTTTATTGTAAATAAGGGAGTTATGTCATAGCCATCTTTGTCGCAAAATTTGGCAATGGTTTCCTCATTTACACACACATCAAAAGTCACCAATATTTGATCACATCCAAAGGGTTCAAACAAATCCTCTGAAAATCGTTCCTTAATGTAAGCTTCATCTTCTACTGAACACTCTAGGATGCAATCTTTCTTTCTAAGACTTCCACACTCCGAAGCTCCGCACATCCAAATATGCGCTTTGCTTTGCAACCAAGAAAGTATCTCGTTTTCTTGTGCAGTTGTGGAGTGTAATTCTTCCCCCGGGGTTCATTCTACATCTCTATAACTATGATCCTTGACATTGATTTTTGTTGTGACCTCTTTGTGTCTTAAGTAGATATATTCACAGCCTTAGTCTTGTACCATTTTGAGCTGACGCATGAATGGTCCGCCCAATATGATATCAAAGTTGCTGCTTTTGTCAAAATTGATTATGGCAAAGGTGTGCTCATACTCAATGCCACACGAGGATACAATGATTTTTTCTAATATTCCTATAGGTCTCTTCATGTATCCATCTGCTAATTGCAGTTTCATTTGAGTTTCCCTAAGAAAAAGCTTTCCCTATTTTCCTCACATTCCCTTGGTTGCCATGGCAATTCTTGTCCCACTATCTAATATTGCAACAGTCTTTACTCCTTTGTACTCAAGTGGTAAGGTGGTATTTCCTTCATTGCCTTTGCAGTAATCACCCACCTTATTAGCAAGAGCATTGCTAAACGAGTTGTGGATAACAACTCTGAGAATATGCCACATAGAAGTAGAACACTTCTAGATGGCTCAAGAGAGACGCAATTAGTGATTCCATCAATGTACAAACAAGTAGATATTATTAGAAAAATCAACATGACACTTGACCAAATGGGCTGTGAGAAGAAGTTATCTCAATCTCCTTTCGGTAGAATTTGGAACAAAGAATACCCACATCACTTTAACAAAGACAAGTGAGTTCTCTAAGTGCAATATTTGTAGTTCAGTCAAAGCAAGGTTAGAAGCTAAAACTTCTCTTGAAGGGAGAGCTCTTCTCTTTAGAGAGAGAGAAATTTCCATGGCACAACAAAAGAGTTGTAGGAGCTTATATTATGCATGGAACTCAACCACAAAAATATGTGTGTATAACTCATGATAAGATGGATCAAAAGAAGACTTCCATTCCTCGATTATGTATTGTTCCTAAGGGTGTGGATTCAGGATACAATTTGCAGGTGGCATTGATAGTATGATAACTCATGGACATGGAGAAGTTCATTACGGACACTTTGTCTTGAATGGTTTGTGGCCAGTTGATCCAAATCTTACAATTGGATCAATTTCTAATTGTTTGCATAACCTATAGAGGATAGATAAGCATCCTCTTGGTGATCTAGTAACAAATGGACTTCCAAGGAGCAGTGTTTCACTACTACATGCTTTGAACTTAAGGAAAGCTTTGTTGGACTACCACAACTTGTATGATGGAAAAGAGCCCATTGTGCAACCATTAGAAACTTCACAAGAGGAATTAAGGTCAACATTTCAAAAGCTACCGGAGAACTTGCTACTACAACTAGCGGGGGAAAACAAAAATCGATATCTATTTGCTGATTTGTCAATGCTTGTTGCAAGAGGGGTTTTCAAAACCATCCAACTAGGATTTTTCATGGTCGGCAAATTCTGGAAGAAATCCTTGAAGAACTTGGTTGCATATTCCTCAGACTCTTCCTGCGGGGTCACCCAATTGGAGAATTGCCTCAGATGGTCTATGTCCACTTGCATATTAGTTCCCTTCTATATTCCTGACTGCCATATGGTTCAGGTTGAATTCGAACCAATTGCAAGATCGCCAAAGTGTTAGGGGCTCACAGCCCTTACAGATAATTAATACAAGAATCATGCAGTGTATAGATAAACAAGGCAGGAGACTACCTTGTTTATCTATAATTAATGATTGCCTTGTTCCTGACTGCCATATGGTTCAGGTTGAATTCGAACCAATTGCAGGATCGCCAAAGTGTTAGGGGCTCACAACCCTTACAGATAATTAATACAAGAATCATGCAGTGTATAGATAAACAAGGCAAGAGACTGCATATTAAAACACATAACTACATATAGATGAATGAGAAACACCATAATGAAGATAATAAAGTGTTGCATTCACTGTATATTCACCATCACAGTCGAACTACAACGAAAAAATAGCAGTAGAACAACAAGGAATTGCCAAACTGCATGTCATTTACATCCAAAAATTGCTACATGCAATATGACCCTTCAAAATTAACTAGGCATAAAGTTTTTGTGTAAACAAACCCCCTAAGTCTTAAAGCTAAGACCTTAGTTACACTCAAAGAGTAAGTGCCCTCACAGATCAAGCACTAAGAGTCACTCCAAAAACTCAAGAATCTTGTCTCCTACAAAGCACTACAATGAATTTACAACATGAAGCAAAAATATTCCTTGGCCTTGAAGAGTTGAATGATCATTTGAGTTTTGTATGAACATTTTTGGCTAAAAACTCAAGAATCTTGTCTCCTACAAAGCACTACAATGAATTTACAACAAGAAGCAAAAAGATTCCTTGGCCTTGAAGAGTTGAATGATCATTTTTGTGGTCCTCAACGAGATAGACCAAGGGATGATTGACTGATGTGCACCAAGGTGACTTTGTCATGCTAGTTCCAAGTGACACAGAAATCTATCCGGTTTGGCTTGCAACGGCTTTATCCAACATTGATAATGAGCCTACATCACCAAACTACAAAAAAAAATTGATTCAATATTGGGAACCTTGCACGAGAAAGAGTGGGATGACAGATACTCAAGCTTACACTAACTGTTGGAAAGGTCTTTGGGTTGTCAACTATAAGGACCCACAAGTGTGGAAAACTATAGATGCAATTTTTTGGTCATGGAGACCCAGCAAAGAAGGACCATTTTCTAAACTTAAGATCCCAGAAAGGCATGCTCTAAAAGCCAAAGCAGGCCTCAATCATGCACACCAATCACACTTGGATCAAAGTTTGGATATGGTATCAAATTTTCACTAGATTATGTGCAACTTCTATTGTGATTATAATAGTCAATTTTGAAACATGGTCTTTAGTTGTACCTTTCTTTGTTTTATTTAATCAATAGTATTTCTTCAAATTCATGTGTTGTGCATACTCTTGACTTAGGGTGTTTATCAACACCACAATCCTATAAGACTTCACTCTTTTACCAACCATACATCAACAGCTTATCTCTTTTTTTCCCACTTTAAGTGGGAAATTCCCAAATTACACGAATTTGGTTGATTTGGATATTCTCATAAATATGCTGGAATTAGGGTTGCAGAGAAACGCACACTGCTTGGAGAAGACGAAGGAAGCTCAAGGCACACAATAGAGAGTGTGTTTCTTAGTATGCAATGGAAAGATAGATAGCCCTAGAGTGATGGGCGTATATACAATGCTCGGGGGAAAAAACCTCCTAAAGAGGGAAAAAATGCCCCGGCGGTCCTAGTGTGTTCACACACATCACTACCACATGTATATGGTAACAAATCCCCCCTGGAGGGATGCGGTGAACGAGAGCTGGCACATGAGTAAAGGGAAGTTCCATGCCTTGAGGACATGATCAGTCCACAAAGGGGAGTAAGCCCAAAGCTTTGCGGAAAGCTTCAAGCTTCTCACGAGACAATGCCTTTGTGAAAACATCTGCAAGGTTGTCCTATGTTGGTGCATAAGCCAAGCTGATCTCTCCTGCAGAGAGCCTCTCCCTGACATAGTGGTAATGCACCTCAATGTGCTTTGTGCGAGCATGAAAAATTGGGTTCCTCGCAACTTCCAATGCGCTCTGACTGTCAGTGTAGATAGTGTTGGCAGTGTCCTGTCCAACACCCAAATTAGCCATAAGGCGTCTGAGCCATACACACTCAACCGTAGCTGTGAAAATTGCCCTGTACTCAGCCTCACAACTCGAATTGGCCACAGTAGGTTGCTTCTTGCTCAACCATGATATACATGAACTGCCAAGCATGAAACAAAAACCACTTGTGGACACTCACGTGTCAAAACAACCAGCCCAGTCTCAGTCCGAAAAAACATGTAAGTCTGGCGGAAATGATCCCCCCTTGGATAAAACAAGCCAAGATGTAAAGTTCCACTAAGGTAGCGGAAAATCCTCTTGACAGCCTGCCAATGCTTAGACCCTGGGCTATGCATAAATCTGCTGACCTGTGAGATTGCAAACTGAATATCCAGCCTCATGTTGCATACATAAATGAGGCAGCCAACAACAATTTGATAAAGAGTGACATCAGCAGCACCGCCAGCATCATGTAGACTCAACTTAAAACGTGTTTCCATGGGAGTGGCAATAGGTTTGCAATCTCAAGTCCAAACTTACATAGCAATGTCTCTATGTAACTTTTCTGACACAAGGCAATACCACCATCACACTGCTTAAACTGTATACCCAAGTAATGATGCAACAGCCCCAAATCTTTCATCTTGAAAGTAGCATTCAAATCAGCCTTAAATTCAGCAATATGTCTCTCATTTGGTCCAATGATCAGCAAATCATCGACATAAAGAACCACAATGAGAAGTACATCACCCTCACGCTTTACATACAATGTGCTTTCTGTTGGACTGTTATGAAAGCTTCGTTTAACCAAATGAGTGTCAGCTTTCTCATACCAAGCACGAGGATATTGCTTCAACCCATACAAAGCCTTCTTACATCTGAACATTTTGTCCTCTTGTCCTTTTATGACAAAACTGCGAGGTTGCGTTACATAAACTTCCTCAAATATGTCACCATTCAAGAAAGCAGTAACAATGTCTGATTGATGTACATCCCAACTAAAAAGAGCTGCCAATGCACATAGAAACCCCACAGTAGTCATACGACAAGTGGGAGCAAAGGTCTCTTCATAATCTATGCCTTTTTGCTGTGCATAACCCTTTGCAACAAGTCGAGCCTTATGGAGATCGATCTCACCATCCGGCTTGCGTTTCAACTTGTAAACCCACTTTGTACCAATGGCCTTTTTGCTAGGAGGCGATAAAGTCCATGTGTCATTTTCTATAAGTGCATCATATTCTGATTGCATGCCAGCCATCCAATTTTTTGAATTTTGTGCTTCATCAAAAGACAGAGGCTCCTCAACATCATGTAAGCTAGACACAGCCACAGGATAACAATATGATGCATAAGATGCACGGCGAGAGCCTGAACGAGTACAACTAGACAAAGGTGCATCCAATTTACTGTCACGCAAAGTGTGCACCAGCCATTTTGGCATACCTCTAGCCTGCTTTTTAGCCCTTTCCTCATCAAGTACATCATGTACATCTGCATCAGTAATAGGCTGATCTGTAACATTTCAGAAACACCCATAGGCTATACATTTGCCTCATTGGAACTTACAATCATATTTCCACCACTAAAAAGAGGCAACAAAGTGTCATAAATGTCCTGTGAGCTTACATTACTGTCTCTAGTACATCAGAGCAAGGGCTGAACAGAATCTTCCACAAACACTACATCCCGTGAAACCAGAATATGCTTTGTTTGCGGATGATATAACATGTAACCTTTGCTTTCAGCACTATGACCACAAAAATACATTTGACAACCTTATCATCCAATTTTTTGTGCTGTGTTTGTGGCACCAAAGCATATGCCAAACAGCCAAAAACACGCATGTGCTCAATAGAAGGCTTTCTATCATGCCATTCTTCATATAGAGTAATAGATTGCAAAGCTTTCGTAGGACACATGTTAAGTACGTAAGTGGCACACATGATGGCCTCAAGCCAAAAAGAATGCGGCAAAGCTTGACTTTTGACCATACATCGTGCCATTTCTGTCAGTGACCTGTTTTTCCTCTCAGCAACACCATTTTGCTGAGGTGTATAAGGCATTGTACATTGGTATTTTATCCCACTACCAGCCAGAAATGCATTAAATTCATGAGACATATACTCCCCCCCTCGATCGGAACGGAGGGTGTCCATAGTACATTTCGAGACATTTTCAGCCATAGCCAGAAATTGTTTGAAGCACATAAAAACTTCGGACTTCGCTTTAAGTGGAAATACCCATGCATGCCTGGAGTAATCATCAATGAAAGTCACGAAGTAAAGGTAATTGCCCAACGACGGAGTTTGTTTTGACAGGTGCTTCAAGAGGCGGCAAAGAAGCAACCATATCAGATTTCTGCAAACGCAACAAACTGGCAAAATTCAGATGACCAAAACGTGCATGCCAAAGTTTTGCATCTGAAATAGCCCTTGAATCTGCAATAGCATTTGCAAAAAAAATTCCACGCTTGTCATACAAAGTGAGCTTATACAGCCCACAGCACAAAAGGCCAGATACAACAATTTCATCACCAAAACTGAGATCATGAACTGTACATCTATCATCCACAAATTTGACTACAAGTCCAAGTCTAGCAAGTGCGGATACAGACAAGAGATTCTTCTTGATCCCAGGTACATAAAGTGCATCAACAAGTGTGAAGGAACTGCCATTTGCAGCAGTAAGCACAATCTTTCCAACTCCCTGAACCGGATAAGACGCATTGTTGGCACAAGTGACTGAATTCCCATGAGGGACAGACTCGAGAGAGGTAAACAATTCACGGTGTGAGGTAATGTTCTTTGTAGCACGACTGTGGAAATACCACACATGTGAATATGTAGCAACTAACAAGCATGCATCATGGACAACAGGATTGTAAGTGCACTCTGCACTAAAAGCCCATTCTGCATCAACATCAGCAACACAGTCTCCTTTCACAAAAAACTCAACAATGGTTGCATTTGTAGTGAAACCAGCATTTGCAGTGGAACCACCCTCTTTCTTCTTAGCCTCTTTGGCCTTCAACTTAGGACACGACTTGATCAAGTGATCATTAGCTTTACAATAATGGCAACACGTCTTCTTTTTGCCCTTATCACCATACATGCCAGACGAAGTGCTGCCAGCAGAAGCATTGGGAACATAAGTTTTGCCACTCGCAGAAGAACCATAAGAAGTGGCTGTATTGCTGTTACCACCCTTTCTTTGAGAAGCAATAAAAGCCTATTCAACTGCACGCTGTCTAGTCCTGTTTTTTCTAGAAAGTGACTCTTGCAACAACAATGTGCATAATGCATCAAACTTGACAACTTTTGGATTTCCGTAGGTCATAAGTCTCCAAGTACTAGCAAAAGTCTGGTAAGAATCTGGTAAGGCATCAAGAACAGTCTACACAAGGGAACTGTCTGAAATGACTTCACCTGCAGAAATAAGTTGCTCATTGATATCCTTGACACTAGCAAGGAAAGTGTCCATATCATCTTCCTCATGCATAATCTTCGACTCCAGCTCTTTACGCAACAAAGCAATTTTAGCCTCATTGCGACTTGCATAAAGACCAACCAATATATCCCAAGACTGTTTTGCAAATTTTGTTGAACGAATGTGAGGAACAATGGTGCACTTCACAGACAACGCAATCAATGCATGAGCCTGCGCATCCTTTACATCCCAACGAGATTGTTCTACTGTAGGCAGAACAACTCTAGTAGCAGCAATCCTTGTAGCAAGACCTGCAACATCCTCAACATCGCCTGCATCCTCAGAACCAGGACGTACATCAATGCTCTGCACAATATTCTAGACGCCCTTTGACACAAGAACATGTTGCATCATGTAAGCCCACATAGGGTAATTGTCCCCATCCAACCTGTCCTCAGCAACAAACATCTTGAACACATTTATGTTGTTGTCAGCCATGGTAAATGTTGCATCTGATGTGAAAACTGCCCGAAAAGAAAAGAAACGAAGTGGGAACAACACGTGCTATATAGCACAAATTGTAGTAGACTGTAAGACACCTGTTATGCAGAAAATGGCACTGACAAAAATTCTGCACAAAATGACGAAATAACCTGTGCAGACCTGCCTGAAGTGGAAACGAAGGCCGAAATGAGCCCAAATAAAAAATATGAGCAGACTAAGCTCTACAAGATGTCCCAAAATAGTTGTCGACCTACGAACGCTCGCCAAACCTCACTGTAATTGGAGAAAGTGAGCAGGCGTGTACTGGAACAGCTGGCGACTAAGCCTGGGAGGACGTAACCTGGTCTGATACCAATTGTTGGAATTAGGGTTGCAGAGAAACGCACACAGCTTGGAGAAGATGAAAAAAGCTCAAGGCACACAATAGAGAGTGTGTTTCTTAGTATGCAATGGAAAGATAGATAGCCCTAGAGTGATGGGCGTATATACAATGCTCGGGGGGAAAAACCTCCTAAAGAGGGAAAAAATGCCCCCGCGGTCCTAGTGTGTTCACACACATCACTAGCACATGTATATGGTAACAAAATATGCGGGATTTCTACCAAAATACCTAATATGATCTTAAGGTGCAATCTTATTGCATTGACACATCCAAAAACTTTTGCCAAGAATTTTGAGGCTTGGAGGGTGTTGTATTTGTCCATGCTGAATGCCCTTCCAACTTCCACAAGACCCTTTACCCCTATGTGAGGTGTAGAACTAGGCATTAGCATTTAGTTGCAGTGCATAAATACCCTTTCACTCAATGTGGGACTAGAGCTAGGGAGCACGTGTGCAAAGGATGGTTCCCAAGTAGATCTATACCGCTAGCAACATTAGGTATGAGGCAACCAACCCAATGTGGGCCTATTGTCGGACAACTTATGGTCACACCTGTGAGGGGAAGTTCTCTATGGAGATTACTAGGAAAGTGCATGGTTATTGCATCAACACATCCTGAAACCTTTGCCAAGAGTTTTGAGAGTTGGAGATTGTTGTATTTGGCCATGTTGGACGCCCTTCCAACTTTCGCAGAACCCTTAACCCCTATCTAAGGTGGAGAATGGTAGATTCCTTTATCCGTTGGACCTACTTAGAGGTGGGAAATCTAGCCATACTCTCCCTACAATACTCTCACGCTTTGGTTGTTGCAAACATTTACTTCAAGGTTGTGCTCCCACTTAACTTTGTGTGGAATATGGCTGATATTCCTATTCTAACAAAGCATGCTTTTAGTACACATTTAGCAATATCTATCTAAACCTACATACTAGAGTACTCTCTCTCTCTCTCTCTCTCTCTCTCTCTCTCTCTCTCTCTCTCTCTCTCTCTCTCTCTCTCTCTCTCTCTCTCTCTCTCTCTCTCTCTCTCATGGCGGCCATATGTAGTGAGGCTCGGTGAGCTTCACAATAGATGAAAATTAATGGGGCATGAGTGGTAGGGTTAATGATGCCTAGAGGTGCATAGATCATGTGGGTTGAAGGTGATGGTCTCCAAAAATGCCAAAAAGAACGGTCGCTAGTTTGATAGGATAATGCTGCATTTTTGCTCTCTTCTTGCTTGTGATGAGTACAAGAGTTAGGGTGGTACTTTTGGATGCCAAGTTTCCTGTGTGTGTTTAGGTTGTTGTTTTTAATAGCTTCAAACACCTACTACTTTCAAGTAGTAGGTGTTTGAAGCTATTAAAGGTCATTGGATACATTGACTTCTTGCATCATACAAGAGGAAAGATGTAATGAAAGACAAAATGGCTAAGGAGAAGGCACAATGATAACCTATTGAGAGACCTACTGAAGTCAAAGCTTGCCATAAAATTTCAAACAATCGATCTGCGAGGGCTAAGGCTGGATCACAGGTGCATGATCCATAACGTCCAATTGGCCTTGCCCTAATTCTAAACAAACCAGAAAGATAGAGAAAGCATGCCTATCTTGCCTTTCAGAATCTAAGATTGTACCTTTAGCTCTTGAACTACAAACACAAGTTGTATTTATGATTGCCTATGCCACAAAATCTATGAGTGAAGTTGTGGAGTCAATCTTACCTTCTTCAGAGGCATTTCTCTTGGACATTGATCTTTCAATTTTGTGAACCGGGCCCAATTTAGCTTAAGATTAATATATACAAAATTTTTAATATAAGAAGTAAACATTGGTTGTTTTTAGGAAATGTGCTATAAAGGTTTGACTTAGTGTTTATTCATGCCTTGGTTTAGTTTTGAAAGCAAGTGTGGAGTAAAGAACTTCGAGTTTATTTTTGCAATGGCTTTGGCAACATGGATTTGATGAAATTTTAACGACATAAAAACTTTCTAATGAGCTCTAAATCTAAATATTAGCATTTATCTCTACATTTGAGGAATTTTTATAGTATGAAAGTAGTACAATGACAAATCTAAGCTTTATACATACCATGTTACTTACGCACGTTTTTAGAAGAAAGTTTTTTTCACACCTTATAAATACCATGTGTGTCATGGAGAGATGTATAAAGATAGGCACACACACACACATATGTACCGTTGGTAAGATTGAGCGAGACCCGCCAAAGGCGGGTCACACCAGCTAGTTGTGTATAAAAGATGTGTCTTGGATCCTTTGATTGGAGTTGCTTTGTAGAAGCATAGCTTGCAACAAGGTCAAAGTGGACTTTGAAGTCTCAAACGATAATGCTAAGGATAGTGTCTTAAGTTATTTTCTTCAAGTTGTGTAGAATTGGCAATAGCCTTTGGTGACTTGTAGACAAAATTGTTACGGTTTAGTTGTTCCTGGCTATAAAAGAAGGCTTTGATAAAAGTTTCTCCAAAAAATGAAGTGTTTACTTGGGACGTAAAGATAGATGGTATTTGTAGTAGATGGATAAGCCAAAGCCAATGTACCAATAGACATGATTAAATTTGGTTTGCAAGGAAATCTGTTGCAAATATATATTGTTGGTTTCTTTTCAAAAAGCCAATATATTTGATAATGGGAATCTTGGATTGTCGTTCAAGATAGGGAATTATTATCATTCTAGCAAACACAAGTTTGTGGCTAGGCGGAGTAGCACCCACATAACAAGCCATCAATTACTTTGGTTCAAAACTTGAGGAGAAGCTTCCCAAAAATCCACAAATGGTTAACATTTCAAAACTTATGAGTGATAGCCCTCCAATTTTTTTTACGCCCACAAGTAATAAGGTTGTCAATATATTGTCTTAAAGTGATTGTAGAAGCTTGTCAATTGCTTATTATTGATAAGCTTGTCATCTATGAAATGGTTGAAAAAATGCAATTACAAACTATAAGGTTGGTTCGCCAAGAGTCAAGTTCTTTTACCAAATAATAACATCAATTTTATGTGGAATGCCACATCGATATAAGCTAGCTCTACAAAAAAGTGCACTAAGCTTAAGGTTTCTTTCCCACAAAAACTATCCTTGGTATGCAATCAAATCAAGGTTTGATGTGATGATAAAGTCCATATCACTCGATGTTTGGATGAATCAAGAACAATGAGAAAATCATATTTATTTATTGTTCTCTATTGGAGTTGATGAAGTTCTAGATCAGGTATCATGTTGCAAGCATGTATAATTCTATGCGTCGATAGGCTTCATTAAAAAGCCAAGTCTTTGGCAAATAGAATGTTAATGAGTTTTGATCTTTGTTTTGCAAGTGCCTGCATGGTTAGGTTGTATTAACTAGATGATGACTTGAAAACCAAATAAAAAATTATGCATCTTATGAACATATCTAACCGCTTGTTGAACCAAATATTGATGCTTGAGTTTTTACAACCACCAAGGTTTTTAGTAGCAACAATGCTCATCATCATGGGCTTATTTTGACATTAAGCTAGATGTATGTTTGAGTTCCTACATGGTTGCCTCCTTCATGATCATCACAGTGTAACATCAACTCTATTGAGCATAGAGACTATCAGTCACATCATGGGTCGCTTGGATAGAATGTCTTGAACACAATCACATGTGATCTGCATGTACTGCAGGATTTCACATCGATTATTCCCATGATCTGCTTTCAAAAGCCATGGATCTATTGCCTTAGATTTATTCCTCTCATTCACAAGCTACCTTACCCAACTTACTAGATCTAGTGCCTCAGAAATGAGCCTCTCATTCAGAAGCTACCTCAGAAATATGCCTCTCATTCACACATTGACTTACCCAGCCTACCAGATTTGTGGCTTCAAAAAAATTCCTTGTTTGTAAGTCGCTTCCTAGTGAGGAGCTCTAGCAAGATCACCCCAAATGAATATATGCCCCCTTTGAAAGTGCACCTAAAGCTTTGGTTGTACTTGGGATTCACAGATTCAAGTGTGTCAAGCAAGAATTTTGTCAAGCAACACGTTGCTAGACTTTATGTTCCTGTGGATTATATTGGGTGACAACTCTTGATGTAGAAAGCACAACCCTTGAGATACTCCACATGAAATTTGTTTCTGGTGTTGACATGTTCCCTCATCTCCATGCAGCCTATCATCTAAGCTTCCGCCTTCCATTTACTCATACATTGACAACCTTTGTTTACCAACCTTGCAATAGCCTAAGTAGGGCACACTCGTAATTGATAAATGTTTCCCAAAGTCTCCAGATCTGCTGCAAACTCTTTATCTCCTTGATAGTCGAATTGTAGCAGCTTCTTGATGGCAACTGTAGACGTGGCCACCTTTTAGTTGACCTTTGTACACCTTGCCAAAGCCCCTTAGGCTCTCCTGGCTAAAATTGTTTGCTGCATTTATAAGTTGTGCAAAAGAAATCTCTCTAAGAGGCCTCTCAAAGGTAGCCACATTCATGTTGAGGGGATGTCTGTCCCGTCATATGTTCTGATTGTTGTTTCTGTGGAATAATCTTAGATGAAGATTTTTGAGCAGGCATGAATGTCTACTTGTCCCTTCTTAGCCCTCAACATGAATGTTACTGATCACATCATCAGTATCTAGTTGTCACTTTTTAACCCTTCACATGATACCCCACACTATCAACATAAACATGAGTGCAAGAGCTATGAGAAATTCCAAAACAATGTTGTTGGCCCATGGTAGCACAATGAAGTTCCTATGATTAATGCATATTCCACTTGCACCATTGTTGATGGGTCTCTTAGATGTCTTGTTATCTTCTGACATATTGACATAAGGGGGCAAGGGTCCATTGCATAGACGTGGGTTGTGTTCAAAACCTACTGATAAAGGACCATGTTGAGTTGCCCAGTTGAAGGGATTGGGCCATAGAAGTAGTTGTTAGACACATCAACTTGAACTAGAAAGGAGCAATTTGCAAGTAGCCAAAGCCTCCTTCAAGCTTGTTATTGGAGAGGCCCAAAACTCCTATGGCTTTGAGATGCATAAACTCCATAGGTATGGCACCCCCCATTAGCAAGTTGTACCCTAGGCTCAACGTCATTAGGGTAGTGAGATAATTTATATCTTCCGATATGATGCCCTCTAGTCTGTTGTAGGAGAGGTCCAATACATATATGCTATTGAGATATGGATTATCGTTCAGAGGTTTCTTGTGTAGAGTCTAGAGAAGCTATATGAATTCATCAATGGAGTTGGGGTGAGAGCTTCTGGAGTTACACTTTCAAACTCCAATGAAGTCCCTAGTCCTCTACAACCATTGCTATGAAATTGTACGATGCAAACACTTGACAATGAAGGTGATCTTTGAGCCCATTCACATGGCACCCACGCCCTAGAGGGACAACCCCACTCAAGGAACTACTGTTGAGATCAACCCATAGAAATTTGGTGGCGGTAATATTTTCAATACTAAAAGGCAAGCCAGCTCATTAGAGCCCCTCACAGGAGGATTTAAGGCACTTGATGGTAATCAAGGTTACCATAGAAAGAAATTCATCAAAATCTAAACACACAAATGTTCACCCCACAAGTGTGAATTCTCAACTTAGACTCTATCATGCATCAAGATCAAGAACAAATAACATCAATTTACCCAGGTATTCTATGCTAAATACCTTGTGCATGGTTTATGTGCATACAAGCATTTATTCGTGAATTTTTTTTATCAAGATACATCAACAGTATTCTAAGATTTTAAGCTCAATCAAATCAAGTAGATCAATATCATTATCTATCAAACATTTCATATACCTCCGACTCCTATATACATGTCAATTAGCAAAACACCATATAGATTTTCTTTACATGAAACAACCATGTAGTAAAAAGTATTCAACCATGCAAAGATATTCAATTGAGTATTCTATGCATTGATGAGAGTACACATTTATACCATTAAGTATTTGGTTAGATAACTATGATGTTTCCGGATATGGTCTTCAATGCATGCGTTCATATATGCTACAAACTCCCTTGTCTTTATTCAGCATAGAAAGTACAAAAATTACCTTTAAAAAATTGTTATTTACCAAAAAACCTGAAGGTACTGAGTAGGTGCATCTAAAAAAATGTTATTTGCCAAAAAAAACTAAATGTACTGAGTAAGTGCAAATGAACCTATATATATGTCAATCTTTTTCCTTTTGACATAGTCGTGGGTTTGTAGGTGATAGAAGCCAGATGTCAATTGATGTCCTAGTTGTACATTCATTTGATCTTGTTGTGTGTGTGGGTGGTGATGAAGGCCAACATGGAGAAGCGATCAACTGAAGAGAGCCATGCTGCCATCTGCTAGTTCTTAGGGATAATGCTTGAAGCTTGATATCTTGTTTGTGTGTGTTGTGTGACCAATTGGGGGAGAACATCGTGGGCATGTGAGGCGTATTGCATAGGGTCCGAGGCTTCGCAAGCAGAGAGCCACAGTCTGCCTATCAAGAGAAGCAAACCCCAACATACCAATAAGAGGATAGGAAGAGTCAACGAAGTACGGCCATGTGTGTGTATGTGTGTGTGTGTGTGTGTGTGTGTGTGTGTGTGTGTGTGTGTGTGTGTGTGTGTGTGTGTGTGTGTGTGTGTGTGTGTGTGTGTGTGTGTGTAGGCGCTCACGCATGTTCGCTCACGAGAAAGAACAGAACAAGGAAGGGCATGTGGGTACGCAGAGAAAGAACACCACTCGTATAATAAAAGAATAAAAAATAGAGGGGCTGTATTGAAGCACCAATGCATGTGTTTGTTGACTTCATTTATGAGCATCCCCCGCCTGTTCAAAGCTCAAACTAAGCCAAAAAAACTGAGCTGCAAAGTGTGTTCCCTTTTGGGGTTCTAGGGTTTTGCAAGCATGGGTGTGGCAAGTAAGGAGCAGTTTTGAGAAAGGCTGCTCGCAAGATGATCACAGGTTGAATCATGGCTCCCCTACACAACTATGCGAAAGTGTACGTGGATGTATGCCAGCCCTATTACGAAGAGTGAACCAGAATGAATTTATGGCCACTTTTTGTGTGTGTGTGTGTGTGTGTGTGTGTGGCAATTTATAGTCAAAAAATGGGTTGTGTACCATGGCAGTGAATGTGATCCAATATTAAGAAAGAAAGAAGGATATAACGTTTACCATGGCAGTGAATGTGATCCAATATTAAGAAAGAAAGAAGGATATAACGTTTATTAACTCCAATTTCCTTGCATATTAATTATACCGCGTTTAAAAGTCTTTTGAAATGTACAATGAGCAGGAAACCCTCCCATATAAATTAGATCCAGATGGAGCCAAGTACTAATTAATATAATATCTTCCAAGTGATAATGTGTGTGTGTGTGTGTGTGTGTGTGTGTGTGTGTGTGTGTGTGTTTGTGTGTACCCATGGGAACCCCAATTGAACTCCAACATCCACCTAGTGGTTCCTTCAATGAAAATGAGCTCAAATGGGTAGAGAAGTGATAAGTCTATTTATGGATATATTTGTGTTGCTTTCTTTCCTTGCAATCGCTTGGGGGATTTTTTCAAGGGGGAAGAGACTCTTGCAAACATGGGAACTAATTTTAGGCGCTATTCGGTTAGAAGAAGTAAAATGGGTAGCTTGAAGCAACCCACTACTGAGAGCTGTTTAGGAGAAGTTTTATTTTGGTGTGCTTATGGTCCTAAAGATACGCATGAAAAGCAAACAATGGTTCTACGCACCAAGAAGACATTGGAAACTTGAGAGATATGCCCTCTATGGAAACAATGGAATAATCTCTATGGACTTTACTTTTGGAACAAATTTTTACAAGGTAAACTCTACATGCCAAAGCTATGATTTTAGAGATGATGTTTTGAATATTATTTTTTCTAATTTTAAATTTCATTCTATAGTTTCAACTCTACACTATCCTAGTCTTTAATAGTAATCAAAATAAACTTTCAATTGCATGGGTCATCACATCAAGATCAGAAACAAGTAGTATTGTGCAATGGCTTACATGCCTTCAAAATAGAGCTCTTGATTACAATTAGAGATGGGAGCAAAATGCATTTGCAACTATCAAGATAAATGCTATAAGGTAGCTCATTGTCATGTTCTTAAACTTCTCAATTGTTCGTTCTTTTTGGTTTTACAAGTGTAGCTTATAAATGTTTTTTACCATTGTCGTTTGTTTCAAATAGGCCAGTATTCAATATTCCAATTTGTTTGTGCTTAGGGCATGTACGGCATAGTTGACTAAAGAATTTGGTAAAGAAAGTCCAAGATTGGATAGTAAGAGCTCTAATGTTTAGACGCCTTGGTGCAATTATGAACATGCGTGTTGAAGGTGGAGCTTTAGAGGCTATTGCACTAGATAACATAAAAGATAGTTTTGTAGATTTCTTAAGGAATTTTGCACATGAGAATGCCTTCATCGGTTATTTTCGCATTTATTGGGTGGGGAAAGTTGGTAAGTTTGATTTCCAACTTAAGCACTTGATATCTACAAAAAAGTACAAATGTTCTATGGTGCTTATGTGAAATTATTTTCCATGCTCTTGTAGAGATGTGGGCAAGAAGTGTAAGGATGTTTCCCCATGCTAATCAAGTCACAAATGGAGCCATAGAATCGTATCATGCCACATTGAAGTCACAATTTTTAGGTGGCAAGAGATATATATGGGGCCATAGAATTGATTGGCTTTTATATAAACTAATGACCTCTTGTTTACCTTATTTTTGGTATGTAGATGAAGCAAAGAAAGGCAGCTTTGTTAGAAACAAAGCGATACAAAAATTAATTGAGCATTCAATTGAAAGGGCTCAAACGATTTCGGATGGTGATGTTGCCTTTTTTCAAGAGGGTTCTAGTGTTATGGAAAAATCAAGAGCCAATCTTCTCTCGGTGGTGTGCATTACCTCGCGTACAATGCAGAGTGTGATTGAGGATGTTGCAATTTCCTATGGGCAATGAAGGGTAATATGTGCAAGCACAAAGTCAAAGTTATGCCACTCAAGGGTTTTAATTTGAACATTATTTTGGCCAAGTGCCTCCATTTGTATCATTATAGACATGACAATATTATTGCTTATACTAGCAACTCACCCATAATTTCTCATTGTGGTGATGAGATAGGTGAAAGTAAATCCGGGTTTACAAGCACATTTTGATGTTTTGATGCAAAGGGTATTTCTCCATTTGCAAGAAGTGCAAGAAAGGGGATTGGATGGAATTTTACATCCCACCAAAGACTTTCAACCAATACAAGAAGGATTTGGTAACTCTATACAACGAGCAAATCAATTCATTGAATGTCATGCGAGAAATATGACCAGAACAACAATAACTCATGACACGGCTATGCCATTTCCACAACCAATTTCCAAGAAAAAATGGTCAATGCAATTTACATTAGACTCCCATGCTTTGGAAGAAGTAGGTATTGATTGTTGGTGGTTGTAGTGTTGAATGTTTGTAGACGTTTTGTGTTTGAATAGTTTCTCTTTCATCAATTGTGATCTCTTTTATTTCAAACTATACATATGCCTCCTTTGGGGGTAATCTGTGAAGTATAGTGAGGAAAGTGGGGGAAACTCGCTCCCAAAATGTAAAGTGGATAAAGATATAGAATTGTGTGTTTGTGTGTGTGTGGGCGGGGGGGGGGGGGGGGGGGGGGGGCGAGGGATGGCTAAACTCTCTCTCTCTCTCAATTTCATTCAAATGCAATTGAAATTTGGTAATAATCTCTCTCTCTCTCTCTCTCTCACACACACACACACACACACACACACTCACACACACACACACACACACACACACATTTTTATTCTTTGGTAATTTATTAGAGAGGTGGACATGCACCTTTTTCATAGTGCTAGAAAAGATATTTTTGAATTTTTTAATCAATTTATATAGTTAAACTTGATTGTGGGATTATCTCTCTCTCTCTCTATAGGCCAATGTTGAAAAAACTCAAAGTTTAGTGTATTTGAACTGGCTAAAATTGCGAATTCTCGACTGGGTTTTGAGCTTACCTTTAAGAAAACTGAATATCTTTTACAAGTTTTAGTGCAAATATAGGCAAATGCCTTAAATTTTGACCTTAAAACCAAAAACATTTGAAGGGCGCCCTTATTTTTTTGGTTAAGAAAAACGTTTTTGGCAAGCCTGGGTTTTAGTGTAAATACCAGCAAATGCTTCAAATTTTAGTGTAAACACTAGTGGCAACTGCTTGGGTTTTCAGTGTCAATATTGGCAAATGGTTCAAATTTTTGGCAAGCGCGGGTTTTAGTGTAAATATCAACAAATGCTTCATATTTTGAACTTAAAACCAAAAAACTTTGTGGGTGCCCTTATTTTTTCGATTAAGAAAGAAATTTTTTGGCAATTCAATGTAAGTAGCTACTACAATTTTTATAAAAGAAAAGAGGAGGAGAATCAAGTGAGATTCTCCTCCTACAGTTCAATTGATCAATGGCATCAACAATTGCGAACCTACAATGGTCATGTGAAGCTCCAATCCCACGTGATGGGTGAGGTGGATCAAGTTGAACTGTTGTCCATGCATGAAGGAACGAGAGAGAGAGAGAGAGAGAGAGAGAGAGAGAGAGAGAGAGAGAGAGAGAGAGAGAGAGAGAGATCTGTAGGGGGCGAGAGAGTGGGAGGAGGAGAATGTTATCTGAAACACCAAACTACAACCAATTCCAAGACGAGGCAGACTACATACAATGGGCAGGGTCTAAACTGCAATATGAGCAACAACATACCATGTGAGGGATGGGGGAGCACCCATGCAGGTGAGGATGAGACTCATCACGCATGCTGTCAGTGCTCTGTAGGAGGGGAGAGAGAGGGAGGAGGAATGCAAAATGAGAGGCAGGGAAAGCAAGAGAGAGCGATGTCATCTTTGCTAGGAAATGAAGCATGGAAGAGGAGAGAGAGAGAGAGAGAGAGAGAGAGAGAGAGAGAGAGAGAGAGAGAGAGAGAGAGAGAGAGAGAGAGAGAGAGAGAGAGAGAGAGAGAGAGAGAGATGTGGTTGCAGTGGACTTGTGTGCAAGAAATAGAGGAGATGCTTAGGAAGATTCTTTGAGGGGAATCTTACAAAAAATTAAATTTATTTAAAAGAGAGTATCGAGTAGGAGCGGATGCTTCAAATTTTTTGACCAAGTGACACCAAAAAAGTTTGAAGGGTGCATTATTTTTTTGGGAATGGAAAAATGTTTTTTGCAAGCCCCAGGCCCACAGTCTCTCTCTCTCTCTCTCTCTCTAACAGCAGGCGATGCCGCCGTCTGCGCATTAGTGACGGCCTTGTTTAGAGAGAGTCTCTCTCTCTCTCTCTAACAGCAGGCAATGCCGTCGTCTGCGCATTAGTGACGGCCTTGTTTAGAGAGAGAGAGAGAGAGGCAAAGCCTTTTTTATGCAAGCTATTTTTATTAGAAGCCTAAAAATAGCCTTAAAAATCTTAAAAGAAAGCCTAAAAAATGTGTACAAGATTTGATAAGCACCATGCTTATATCACTACCTGCAAGCAAGCAGGCAGTGCTAATAAACGAGGACCTATGAGTAAATAGAAGAGGGCCTATGTGAGCGCCATAATCTAAAAACGAGGGCATGTGTGTCCATGGGCCACTCCGAAGGAATCTACAAACTGCAGCGGTTGCAGCTTTCGAGGTCCCGTTGCACTTGAAGCATTCCGAGGTCGTATAAAATGGCCTTCAGGGACCAGTACCAGCCACGTTGGCAAGCGTGATGAGGTGGCAATCTATCCTCAGCCCTACATGTGTAATGGGCTCTCACAAAATTGTTGGTTGCATCTTCTTTGCAATTGAGGTGGCAATCTATCCTCAGCCCTACATGTGTAATGGGCTCTCACAAAATTGTTGGTTGCGTCTTCTTTGCCAATGAAGTGGCAATCTATCCTCAACCCCACATGTGTAATGGGCTCTCACAAAATTGTTGGTTGCGTCTTCTTTGCCATTGACCAATTGCTTCTAGTGAAAGAGCTATTTGTAAGTTCCACTTCACACCTCATCTATTACAGCAGGCTCTAGATCAAGGAACATAGCCCTAGGAACATGCTTGCCTGCACAGTCTCATTGAAGAAGGTGCCAAAGGCATCATCCTCGCCTTTGGCCACTATTGTCTCACTTGGAATTTATCCATCAGGCTAGCCATGGTAAGAAAAAGAAGGAGCAAAAGACTATTTGATGTCGCTAAATCTCTCAAATGCAGAGCACTCGATGTGGATGGAGATATACACTCTCATTGCGCTAGATTGTGAAGGAGGAGAAGCAACCGATAAGAAGCTTGCGAGAGAGAGTGAGAGTGTGATGTGACTCATCACACTCAATACAACATACCTCTCCGTGATACTCAAGATTCACACTCTAGACCCATCAAACGTATGAATGAGAATGATTAGAAGTAAAAGCAAAAGCTTACTCCCCTCACAAGATTCAAATCTCTGCGTTCGACTAGTAAAAAACAAGTGATGAAATCACAAGGCCTGCCAATGATGATAGAGGCCTTATGACTATTTAAATTTCAATACACTTGATAGAACCTCAACTAAGAAAAAAAAAAATCATCCCCTCCCTAAGTTGAGGTCCTGAGGGAGCTTTTGAAGGGAGCTTTTTTCATATTTTTGCTCAACTGACCAATTCCAAAAAAAAACTCGCTTCGCTCCAAAATCAGTTTTTGGAGCGAGCTTTTTGGAGAGAGCTTTTTTGTTTAATCTCTCTCTCTCTCTCTATCTCTCTCTCTTTCTTTATATATATATATATATCTTCCCCTTTCTCTCTCCCTCCCTCTCTCCCCTTTTTGGAGCTTGGCAAATGACCAAAGAGACTGATCCATTCACTACATTGTTGTACATGGCCACATTACTTAAATGCAACGAAGGGACTTATAGTTGATGTATCGCAAACTTCATCGGGATACAGGGGCAAACAACAAATGTATTCAAAATTTTAAGGAATGGAACGCATATGAGGAGCGGAGGGAGACCTCACAGGGGGTGGTGCGACCAATGTATGAGTCGCAACAGGTTACCCAAGAGAGGAGCCTGCAGAGATGAGGGTTGTCCGTGCCGAGAAAAGAGAGAGAGAGAGAGAGAGAGAGAGAGAGAGAGAGAGAGAGAGAGAGAGAGAGAGAGAGAGAGAGAGAGAGAGAGAGAGGGATTAAGAAAAAAAGCTCTCTCCAAAAAGCTCGCTCCAAAAACTGATTTTGGAACGAAACGAGCTTTATATTGGAATTTGTTAATAGAACAAAAAACTGGAAAAAGCTCTGCATTCCCATCCCCCCTTCAAAAACACGTTCCGAGTGATGTCGTGCACTTGGACAATTGATCCTCAACACTGCCAACAACCACATTCTTGTCATGTTAAAAGGGAAGAGTGGAGCTTTCGTACGTAGATACTCCACACACACTATAGACATATATGCATAGATTTAATTCTAACCATACCTCACAACAAAAATTTTCCCTAATACCATCAATTTAGAACTTCCATGGCACACAATAATACATGAGACAAAGTCATGTGCATTATCACAGTGGCTCAATTGACAAAGAGATAGCAACAATGATAAGTTATTGAGACACATAACAAACAAATTTAATCCATTACTTCAAACCTCATAAGAATGTAATAGGCTACATCATTTGGGTTCATCGAATGCTGGAGACATGCACATAGGTTTACACAACTTGTCTCTACACGGGTGTATTAATGTTTCTTTGAGAGAAATTAAGAAAGCTCGAGCACATAACTTGAGCCTATAACTTGTTGCACTCTTAACTAAAACCTCTATCATGTGAACAATTGCAAGATTTCTTCAAGTTGAAAGGCAAAACAATTTGTTAAGCATAAGTTTGCTGAGCGAAACAGGGCAACATTCAAGTACCTATAATTGAGACAATGCAGCATGCTAATTAGCATTAGCATGGCTTTAGAGACTTGGAACCATTTGATTTCTATGAAGCATTCAAATTGCTAGGAGCTATGTCCGCAGGGCTTTGAAGGGGCTCTGTTGACTTTTGGGGTTGACTCTAAGGTTTATGCACATTGCAAGGTGTTGTAGGAGGGGGTGGTGGTTGCTGCTGTTGAGAAAGTGGCTTTGGAGAAGGAGGTGTGCTAATTGGTGATGAATTTGTTGTCGTTGATTTGTCGTATTTTGGGCCATCCTCTGCCCTCTTGCTAGCTCCTACTATCACACCTCCTCCCTGTGAATGCATCGTTCTGAGAACTGTAGAAAATCTATTGAGAGCATTAATATTTAGCATAACATAGGAAAATTGCATCTTATTAACCAACTCAGTATGGGCCGTCATAGCAAGAAAAGAGTAGCATACAAGCCCTTCAGCAAAATTACTCCGCTATTTATGTTTTGTGCGACGAGCTCTACTCATTTACTCTTGTAGACAAATAACAGTAGAGACTTCATATTAGCACAACGTCATGTTTGTTATAAGGGAAATATTTCTTACACCTTTGATGATGGGTGCTGAGAGTGGCAAGTACAGCAGGAGCCAGAAAAGAACTCCAAGGAGCGAGCACTCCCATGGAAAGCTAGAGTGGACTTGACACAAAAGAGGAAGAGAAGGAGAGCAAGGAGGGATATTGAAAAGAGGGGAGAAGTCAAAAAATCATGCAAGAGCGGCCACACCCTCCCTACTTGCGATGTGATCAATATGTAAGGAGCAAGGGTAATCAACGAGTGGCCACGGAGAGAAAGAAATCACTAAATAAGAGAAGAAGATGAGCAGCAATGTCAATATGACTTATGCGACGTCGATGTTGGCATTAGCAATTGCTGCAAATGGGGGCGTGCTAAGCAGTATGAACAACATACGCGTGAAGTCGCAGCACGTTGATCAACACACTCCCCATCGTCTACAATATTGGTTGAGGATAAAAAACGAGCTGCTCTACTACCCAGCTTGGCACCTCCAATTAGCTGCTGCGTGAGCATGTGATAATATAATAAGCAGTAGTGCACCTGGAGGCGAGGGCACCAAATTCCAATATAGTTGTCATCCATCAAGAGCAATTGGACTCCACAGCGCGCTTGGCCGTGGCTTTAGATGAGGAGACGATGGCTACGTGGAAGTGGCACGATCCCCCACACCTTGGACGCTATCCAGCATGGCACACCCGAACCGCTACTATTGCTGGCACCTGCAACGAATTTGCATGGAGGTGGAGCCCCGAATGCCTCATCGACTCTAGAATGGCTAGGCCTACCAATGGAGCTAGTACACTGAATGCAATTGGTTTGTCTCATCATTTCGTCTGTTAATGACTACAACGGCGCAACCACTCATCAAGAATGCCATCCATCATTCCCTGGACACCTTCTCTTAGCTCTATCTTATAATTGTACATTGAATAATAGAACCTTGGAAAAAATGTTATCTCACTATCTTTTGACAGAGAACATGAGATAGTCACCCACTCAACAATTACCCACCAATGCAATTCATAACTACAATTACCCACCAATGCTACTCATAACTTTCTCTTCAGTGCTCACTACAATAGTCACCAATCAAATTTTTTTGTTCCAAAAAAAAATTCCTATTTTTAGCCAACCAAAAAGAGAACTCATCTCTATGGCCTTTTTCCGTTGGGTAGACCAAAAAACATACTCTCAAAATCACTCCGTCACTTTTCCAGTCCCAAATCCGGATGCTTCATCATTTTCTTGACAACGTTCCTAGCACAATGAGTGCCCACTAACCTATCAATCTTGGGGGGGTTTAAAACTATGTGTGCCATACAGGGCACGCATTCCTTTTCATGCATTTTCTTACCCCAATTCTCTCCCCCTTTCTGGTGTCGTGCCCACTTCACTCCTCTCTAAGCTATGCTCCCCTCACACCCTTCCCCCTCTGGAGAGGAGGGATGGAGCTACAAGATGCCTTGCATAATGGTTTTGTTAGAGGTTGTGACCAGCCTTTCTGAACCTGGGGATCCCTATGCAACAACGTGCGGCTATTGTTAGTCTTGCTCATAAAAAACGTCCTGCTCTACAAACTCCCACTAATTGGCAAATGCTCTAACAAAGGCTTCCTACACAAGTAGTCCAACTTCCTATGCACAGGCTCTTCAATTGAGACCAGTTGGGAACCCTATGATGAACATGCAGCAATCTCCTTTGGTGATGGGTGAAAGACAAGGGCCTCCTCTCAATAACATCTCTTTGTAGTTGTTCCCACCTCAGATGCATGCAAGATGCAGCGCATGTTAGTTCTCCACCCCCTGGTCACATTGGTCAATTCTCTCTCATTTACAACGTTTATAAAAATGTTGAAATGCAAGATGGAAAGCTAGACACAGTAGAGATTGATCACCCACAACCCCCTGGGGAAATCCTCCAGGACCATACTCAAAAGCAGGATGGTGTCAATGCCCATACAATTGATGATAGTCCTAGTCCACCTCTTGATGAATTTTCTCTTAGGGAGGGAGTGATTGTGGGGATGGTGGAGCTCGACAACTGGTGTAGGCACTTACAAGACACAATGGTCATAGGCCTCTGTCATGGTATCCAACCACCTATAGAAGTTTTAAAGCAATGTATTTTCCAAGAGTGAGAGGCCATGAATCTTTTTCCCTCTCACATGCAATACCTCCATAATAATTACCACTTTTTTTTAATGACCCTGACAGTGCCTTACAAGTCATCAATAGAGGGCAGTGGCTCATTAGAAATACCCCTCTATTAGTGTTCAAATGGTATAAAGTATTTGATCCCAAGGAAAAAAAGCCCTCAAAAGTCCTTTTCTAGATTGACTTCCCTATAGAATCTTTTCCCTTGCTAAAACGAGTTGGTGGGACAAAAGCCTTGGGATAAACCCTAAATGGGAACCCCACCTTCTCATTGAGGTGGACATTGATCTTCCTCTTAGAGACAACATCTTCTTGAAGGACCAACTTGGACAGATCCTACATCTCCAAAGAATTGTCTATAGTAATCTCCCCAATGCCTGTTTCCATTGTCTCAGGCAAGACTGCCTCATCAAGGATTGCATAGATTTGGCTAGCAAGGCTCCGAAAGAAGCAGACAAAGGAAAGGAAGCAAAGGATCACAACCAGCGGTTCCAACAGGTCAACCATATAGGTAATTCTAGAGGAAGTCCCCATCCTAGAAACAATAATAATAGATATGTTAACAAATATGGTGCTCTACTGGATGAAGTTTTGGGTCCCTCTATAACAAAGAAGGTTGAGGAAGAAGTTGGAAAATACTCCACTTCTCAATCTGGCAAAGGTGTCACTACTGCATATGCCTCTCCTCCTACAAAGATTGATAAAACCTTTGTAAGATCATGCCCCTTTGGTGCCTCTAGCCAATCCTTTAGAGAATTTCAGTGAACCATCTTCTGATTCCAAAAACTCAATGGAAGGGGAACAATTTGTTAATGACACTTAGATTGGTTCACCTACTCTTGAGCTAGAAAATCAACCTAGAGTTAACCTTGTTGGAGATGCTTTTAATAAGGAACTCCAAGCTTTTGCCAAAGAGGAGATTAATAAGTTTTCTTAGTCACCTATTGATTTTGTTGGCATTCTTATGACACAGGATGAGGAAGAAACTCTCCCCCTCCAGTCTGGAAAAGCAAAGATAAAGAAGGAGAAGTCTTCTGATCCCAACAAAGCATTAATGTCTTCAAGAAAACCTTTTAAAAATATTAAAAAATGACTTCCATTTTTGGTTTGTCTCTAAACCAAATAAGCAGGTTCCATAAGTGGTTCAGTTCTAAGCATCATGCAGGAAAGGGTGGTGCAACATTGGGTATTGCACTCAGTCATGAAAAGAGTATTTCCAATGTGCATTATGATGCTAAAGGGCATTGGGTTGTAGTTTCACTCAAAGCACCTTTCAACTACACTCTGGCTTGTATCTATGCTTATAACTCTTTGTTTAAAAGAGGTTTCAGCTCGTCAAAAATCTGCTCTTTGCCTAACCCTCTTATGTTAATTGGAGACTTTGACGTGGTTGCATCCTCAAATGACATATGGAAATCCTTGGGGCAAGTTGTTCAAGGTAATGAAGAAACCTCTTGGGAGGAGTTGTATGACAAGCATACTTTATTGGATGTATCAGAGTCAACTGGTCCAATAACCAAATGAGTACCTGCTATATATCAACTAGATTGGACAAAATATACATGACATTGTATTTGGTGCAGAAACATTAAATGGTGAGTTGCAAGTCTGACTCCCCTTTAATGCTTTCTGACCACAAGCCTATGTTATTTGAGTTGCACAAAGGTGAACATAACTTGAGAGTTGGTTGGCCTCATTTGGATAGTTTAATGTTTAATCTCCCTTCTGTTAAAGCTAAGGTGAAAAGCATTTTTGAGTCTGCATTTTCACAGCATGTCAATGCTTTTGCTGCATGGGACTCTCCCATCACACAAACTCAGCTAGCCTTGACACATTTCAAAAAGAAAAGGCTAAAGAGATTAGATCACATAGAAGAATGAAGATTAGCAAGAAAATCTCTCTGCTTGAAGCTTCCATGTATGACCCCCCCTCCCTTGAGTTCGTTACCTTAAAAGATGACGTGAAAAAGGAGGAGCTCCTTGAAACCCAGGGTGCCCTTGCTTGGACCAGATAGTTATGGACTAGAAATATTGATAAGTCTAATTCTCAGATGTTTTCTCTGTTGAAACAAAAAAAATGCAGTAATTTTATTCCTATGCTACTCAATAAGGATGATGGTATTCCATCTCATTCTCATAAAGAGAATGTTGAGATTGCCAAGCCCTTTTTTTCCCAATATTTTCTCTAATCCCCCTCTCAGAAATAAGGAAATAACTAATTCTAGAGCAAATATTGCCTCTGTGAGAAAAAAAATTGTTCCTCTTGAGATTGCTAAAATCTTGTACTTACCTTTGACAGAGGGGGAATCAAGAGAGTCAACTGGAAAACTAAAGCATGGTAACCCACCTGGTTTCGATGGAGTGCCTAATGAATTCTACACCCTGTACCAAGTTCTTTTAACACCTTTTCTTATGATGGTATGGCAAGAAGCCTTGGCACATGGAGCCCTCTCCCCCTCAATAAATGCTAGAATTATTAAATTAATTCATAAAAAAGACTCAAGGGAGGAGTTGTCTAAGTGGAGGCCTATAACATGTTTGACTTTTGTGTATAAGATCTTCTCCCCATCTTTAGCTAGAAGATTAAGTCCCCTTATGGACCTGTTCATTATTAAAGAGCCAAAAGGTTTCATTAAAGGCAAGTTCATTTTAGATGCCAACATCACTTTATGGGGAAGGTATGGATCATGTCGAAGAGTCAAACCAAGATTACATTTTCTTTAAATTTGATTTGACAAAGCTTAAGAGATAGAATTGAATGGGAGTTCAGTCTTCAGAGTCTACATGACATGGGTTTGGGCAGGAGATTTATCAGTTTTTGTGCACTAAATGTTTGGAAATGCTACTTCTAAAATTTCTATAATTGGGTCCTTAATTGATGCCATTCCATTACATAAATCCATCAGATAGGGATGTCGTTTGTCTCTTCTGTTATATTCTATATCACATGATGCATTGGGTTGGTTGGTTAAGGATTTCATCCAAGAGGTTTCTTGCAGGAAATCAATATTGAAGATATTGCCGATCAACTTTGTCACCAACAATTTGCAGATGACATCAATGCATTGGTCACAAATAATAAGCAATATGTTGAGAGGTTTTGGGAATGCTTAAACCTTTTTTGTCCGGCCAATGCCTCTGTTATCAACCATGCAAAAACAGGGATCAAGACATCTAATGGGAGTGCGTTTTATTTGCGAGCTTTCAATTTCGAGCTTTTGCAATCAAACCCAATTTTGCGAGCTTTTTGATTTTAGATTTAGAGCCTTTCTAACGACACAAAAAATTAATCCAAAACAAAGACATCAGAATATTATACACGACAAAAAAGATCTATAATCTCACAAAAAAATTGGCTTAAGATTTTGAGTCTCTTTTAATGATACACACCAAAAACATGTACAAGATTCCAAAAGCCCTAATTTTGAGCTTGTACAATTGTCTAGATAGATACCACAAAGCATGCTTCTCTTACTAAAAGGATAAATAAAGTCTCATATGTCTAAAAAAGCTAATCCACATCTAATACAAAAGAGAAATCTACTTCAATGCATACCTCTACAGGACAATCTCTAAGATTTAGGCTCACTACACCACAGGCTTTATCTTGCGGGTTTGCCCTAATACAAATGCAAGGTCTGTGGGAGTTAGTGCAGGCTGATGAATGACCATGTGCTCTTTTGGTTGAAGCCCTAGAATATGTACATACACATAGTACATGTGCTTACATGCCAAAAACGCTTTATGTGTAAATTCTCTCTTCTGAAAATCGGGACAGGTGCAACTAGGTTCTACCTTAATGTGTACATCATAACAACTCTCTGTCAATATTCGAAAAACTATGTGTTGTTCACTTTCTAATTTCTCGTCCAAGAACATTGCAACCATGCTTGGAGATGACTCCAATCTCTTTTGCGCTTCTTTGGAAATACCATGTCTCCACTTATGCTTCCTGATACTACTGGAGCCTCCTTGTGTAAGAGTAGCATTTGTATTGTTCATGCGTCGTAGTGGTGTTGCAAAATTTGCAAATTGAAATCCACTTTGTACCAAGCTGTCACTCTCTTACTTTGATAAATTGGTTCCAATATCCACTTGCCAGAAAGTAGGAACGACAGGTGAGAATTTAACTTGCCTCTGTACTTTTCGTGTGTGGCCTACTTCATAATTGCAGAACCATATCCACTGTGCAATTGTCTTGTCTTTAAAAGTTCTCTCAGACCAAAAACAAGGAGCAACCATTCCCACATTACGGCTTTGTAATTTGTTACCACAACGTTTCTTCCCTACCATTCCAAAACATTTCCTCATGCAATTGGCTGGCATCCTTCGTAAAGCCCACTCTTTGCGGGCAACTTGGACCTCTTGAATACACCTTGCTGAATTCTCCCCAGGCTGCACTGGAATGCTATCTCCTACTTCACTGTCAGTGACAACATATACTTCTTCATTATCCTCTCTATCAAAATGTATACTCCGTGGTCTCCCTCTGGTTTTTCGCTGTCTTGCTTCCATTACATATCCAAGTTTATGTGAGCTTGTACCGACTGCACATGTTTTCTTCTGTTGTACTGTCTCTTTGTCACCTTCCATCATAGGCTCCTTATACAAAGGACTACCAACAACCAAGCCTTTTAATGTACTCGTAAAATGATTTGGATTTGGAGATTCTCTGCGTTTGGAACTGGCCATCATTGCTTCTATAGAAGGGCCCGTTCCGATGTATCTGCCTGTGGTGTATCCCAATCTTTTTGCACATTGAATATATGTATTCAAAACATCACTGACACATGCATCATAAAGTGAGATTTTACGTTTACCACCTTCACCTGCCAGCCAACTAGCATGGATCCTCTCTGACAAGTTTATACTTGGAATTTGAGCTCTCTCCCATGGACTCTTACTTACCTATAAATACAAAACAATTAAAACCATATAAATGTAAATCTCTGTTTTCAAGTATTTAATAAGAACCAAAAAAATGATTGATATACCATTGTCTTAGCGCTTCCCCAATGGGAAATCCGTTGCTCTCACCAATTAAACCATCTCTCTAAAGCCTTTTTATTATCCCCTATCACATATTTCACCCACCATTCTCGTATTGTGGAAGCTATACGAGAGGCCACATTTGTAGTCTTTGCTAAGCGCCATGCTTCACACATTTCGATGTGATGCATTTGTCTATCTGTAGCGACATGTTTTTTTGTATGTTTGTGTAGACTGTGCTCCCAATGGAAAAGACAGGAGCGCTCCCTTCCCTCCATTACATTATGCCGTCCACCATTGTATACAACTCGTATTGCCAGCCAATTAGCCCCAGCTTCATCATACATAAATCCAACAAAGTCTGTTGGTTCATGCCCACACCTCTCCATAACTGTGTTTAAATTTCTCCAAAACAAGATTTGTGTTTCTTCGTCTTCTTCTTTACATTCACATATTGCAATCACTTACAATGCTCGCATGCTGTACACATAGAACAAATAAGTAATAGTAGGTGTCTTATATCAAACATGCTATCTAACATTTTTTTATAAATTTACTTACCCAAGATCATAAACCGAGCAGGACATAGTTGCCCATCCTTCAATTCGATGAGTATGATCAAAGTGCACCAAAGCACTACTCAAATCTCCTGTCCCTCCTCGCCTCATTCTATTGACTAGTTCAACTCCAGAAGGAGGTCTTTTTCTGGACATTTTGAATACATAACATTTGTCGTTAGGTCCACCTTGGCCTGGAAAACGACTTCCATGAAAGAATGGAAAAACACACCGTTTCTGTAGCAATAGTATATTGTCATATACATCACCAACAACCTGACCCTGTTTAGCTTTCTCATTTGACAAAATCCTTTTGAATCCCCTATTTTGAACAAGGGGCATCATTTCCTCAAGAAAATGGTTAAGCTCTACATCAGTTGCTTCTAAATCATCTTCTTTAGTCAATGATTGAAATAGCATTTGACGAGCAACTAACATATGTACTTTTCTAGGACCCCCCTTCTCAATCTTTAAAATTGTCTTAACAAGATTGCGCACTTTTTCAAGAGCTGCCCTTCTAGTACCTGGCTGTACATTGTGGTCATGCACTCCCAGATGGATCACCAAATGTGTTATTATTGTTTCCTTTGGCATCACATAATAGATCATACACTTGCAAACATTTGAACAAGTGACCATTCTGTCACAATAGTGGCAGGTTATTTTAGATTTACCTTCGCTAGCTGGATAGCCCATGCTGATTTGTCTGTCCAGATGTCCATGAAAGAAGGCATCATTGTATTTCCTTTCACCAAGGTAAAAAGGGCATGTCACTCTGCAACATTGAGGCTTCCAAGACAATAACTCAAACGCACAGTGCAATCTATGGCCATGTTGGTCGATGCTGGGTGAGACCAAAGGTGACCGTCGTACTTCTGCTCCATACCGAGCATCCTCTTATTGTTGTGAATTGGAGGAAGCTCGAAACAAACATTTCCATTATAAAAATTTGGGAGCTCGTCAACCTTTTTGGGAGTTCCACAAATCTCTAAAAGTTTAGACAACCTGCACGATTTACCTTTGTCTTTCATCCATGAAATGATGGATACATCCTTTGAATATTCTGCATTATATGCTCCACCCCATCTTGTGTGTCTTGAAAGGGTCCTGGTGATCTGGTTAGTTCCACTGTCTCCAAAACAACAGTGTCTGTACCTTCATCAATATCAACATTTAAATGTGATGGAGTCGAGCTTTTGTTACATGGTGTAGCGAACATAGAAGAATCACCGACTTCTTCATTTGTTTCTAAACTGTCAGCCACATAAACATAGCCATCTGAATGAAGAATGTGGTAAGCTGAGGACAGAGAATGGTCAAGAAGGTAATGATTTTGATCTTCATGATCCCATCTAGGCAACACATTGACCTTAGACTCAGAGCTCCCTGTCTGAACGACTGCTTGCAAGCCTTCAAACTGAATAGAAGGAGGCAATAGGCTTTGAAGAAAATATTCACTAAGTAGAAGCTCTCCATTTCGTAATGAGACTCTATAATCCATATGAGCACCATTAATCATCCATGAAAGCATTGCTGTAGTTGTAGCTATCATGTTTGAGACAGACAGGGAGGGAATAATACTTGAGTTAAAAAAAATGATGAAAAGAGAAGGAAGAGAATGTGCATAAGGTACAAAGAAAGTGTAAAAGCATGCAGCTGCAAAAAGTTATTGCTGCGTTCATTGAAAACAGTTCTAAATTTAATTCATTGATTGAAACTGTTCTAAATAGATTTGGAATATTCACTCTTTAAGATATGCACAGTCACATAGCCATTAAGATACATTTGAATCAGCATGTTGTCAAATCCATCTGTTCATCTATCGAGCTTTCAAAATCTCCCCAAATACGTGCATACTAAAAAAATGAACACAGGAGTTATAAAATATACGATGTTTTAAAAATTATTTATAATATAAGTATATATACACACACACACACACACACACACACACACACACACACACACACATATATATATATATATATATATATATATATATATATATATATATATATATATATATATATATATATAGTTTTTTATATTCCCAATTAAGCACTTTAAAATTAAAATGGACATAGAATAGTATATATAAAATATATGGTATTTAAGTATATAGTATATATAGTTACATTACATTATACCAGTACCAATACCGGGCCAGTCCAGTCCAGTAGCAGTACAGTACCAGTCCAGTCCAGTACCAATCAAGTCCAGTCTAGTAGCAGTCTAGTCTAGTCCAGTACTAGTCCGGTCTAGTACAATAACAGGCTAGTCCAGTACCAGTCAAGGCCAGTGTAGTCCAGTCCAGTACCAGTCAAGTCCAATCCAGTACTAGTCCACCCAGTACTGACCAGTCAAGTTTAGTCCAGTCCAATATCAGTCTAGTCCAGTACCAATGAAGTCCAATCTAGTAGTCCGGTCCAATCTAGTCCAGTACTAGACCAATCGAGTACTAGTCCACCCAGTACCAGTCCAGTCCCAGTCCAGCCAAGTACCAATCCAGTCCAGTCCAGTTCAGTACCAGTATCAGTCCAATCCAGTACTAGTCGAGTCCAGTATCAGTCAAGTCTAGTCCAGTACAATACCAGTACCAGCTCCAGTTCCAGTCCACTACTAGTACAAGTACAGTCCAGTACTAGTACCAGTACAGGGTAAGTCCAGTCCAAGATAAGTACCAGTCCAGGATAAGTCCAGTCCAGTACCAGTACCAGTCCAGTCCAGCATAATCCAGTCCAGTACCAGTCCCAATCCAGGAGTACTAGTCCAGTCTAGTCGAGGATAAGTTCAATACCAGTCCAGTCCAGTAGCACTACAGTACGTTATATAGTATATATAGATTATATTTTATATAATGTTATACTTACAATAAAAAGTATATATATATATATATATATATATATATATATATATATATATATATATATATATATATATATATATATATATATATATATATATATATATATATATATATATATATATATATATATTGTACATAATACAGAGTATAGTAATGTTATATAATATTTATCGTTCATTTCACCATTTTTCATAGTTTAGGACTTTATTCTAATCGTTTTCGTGAAGTTTCAAATTTTGACCCGGGACACCTGTTGGGAGCTAGTTTTGAGGATGCTAAGGTGAAAATTTGGAAAAGTTTTGTATGTAGGAATTGTAGTCCTCAATACGAGGAAAAATATTGCTTCTTTAAGTTTTTTCAGATTCCTTCATTTTGATGCTTGTTTCAGCCCGTAGATTAGGAAAAAAGTGAGAAAATGTTGTTTTGCGCTGTTTTTGTAGAAATTGTGACTTGTAGGTGAATTTTCAGCCAAACTGAGCTGGATATGAATTTTTTGTATCACACAACTGTCGAAGAGCTTGACAAGGCAAACGAATTCAAGTGAGTTGTGGCCGCTTTGCTTAAGACTAGAAAGAGGTCAAAAATAGTGAATGTCAAAGCTTAGGTTTGAAGCATTACTACTTCGGGAACCAATCGTCTACCTGCTCGAGCTAACACAGCCCAGTACCATCGTGCGGGCACCATGTTGGTGCCTCCTCCTCTCTCTCTCTCTCTCTCTCTCTCTCACACACACACACACACACACACACACACACACACACACACACACACACACACACACACACACACATTATTGTCGTTGCGGCGCTGGAAGATAGACTGCAGAGAACCGTTCAATGCGGAAAAAAGGGGGGCGCAGAGATGATAGGCGGGCTCTGCGCCCCCCTTTTTTTCCGCATTGAACGGTTCTCTGCGGTCTATCTTCTTGCGATGACTAGCTTTCTTCAAGTTCTGATTAAAAACGATTTTGGTGTTCATAACAAATCTATCTGATAAATTGTATGCTTTAATCAGAAATGGGCGCAGATGATGGGGAAGCTCTGCCCTCCCCCCTTTTTTTTGGCAATTTTGGATTAAAGCATACAATTTATCAGATAGATGTCATTAAATTTTGGGATTAACTCCATAAAATTAATGAAAATAGCACAAAGCTCACCAAATCTACCAAAAAAGAGGCGTGGATGATGGGGGAGCTCTACCTCCCCCTTTTTTTGTTGATTTGGTGAGCTTTGTCAACGGTATTGTAGGAAAAATGCTTTTGCTTGAGGTTATTGAAATAAAACCTAAACTATTTGATATATATTTGTTCAATAAACACATCAAAAACGCAAAAACAAAATGGGGAGACAGAGCAACCCCATCATCCGCGCGCGCGGATGATTGGGGAGCTCTACCTCCCCCTTTTTTTTGTAGATTTGGTGAGCTTTGTCAATGGTGTTGCTCGAAATAGTCTTTTGATTAAGGTTTTTGAAATGTTTTTCCTCCATCATCTGTGTCAACAAAAAAAGGGGAGGCAGAGCTCCCCTATCATCCGCGCGCACGTGGATGATGGGGAAGCTTTGCCTCCCCTTTTTTTTGCATTTTTTATGTCGTCTTATATAAACTAAAAACTATATTATATGTGTTGTGTAGATAATGGCACCAAAGAGGGATAGCAAGAAAAGAAAACCTCCAATCTCTGCTTTTAGCAACCGTCAAGTGAGCATGAAGCTTAGGTCCGGTTGTATACCAAAGGGAGCTATCGATCAGGAGGCATCATCAGGAGTCCGATATTTGGACACTCCACCAAATAAAAAGAACAGGATTCTCAAAAGGTGTGTTTTTATTGATGATGAGGCTCAAATTGACGAAGACTCCAACAACATCGAAGATGACGTAGAGATCACATGTAAATTACGAGTGTATGCTATAATTTTATGTCAATACGTAGTTTATATTATAAATTTTTCAATGGTAGATTGTTAAATTTGTTGGCCTTTTTTTTTCGTTTGGAAAGTTTGGTAATTAATAACCATGTGGGAGAGTAAGAAAGGGTGAACCATTTTTTGTATACATACCATTGATAGTTGCTAGAGAAAATAATAAGTATTGTTTTTGTTTATGTTGGAGAAAAGGTCCTTAAATCTCATGTGAGAGCCCTATATAGGGTGTGCAGTTTTTTTTTAAAAAAAAGTTGTCTCCGTACAAAGGAGACTTTGGCAAAATTTTTGTAAATTAAATACTTTACACTATCTAATCCTAATTGCATATGTTTTTGGTCAATTGAATGTTTGTCACTTGTTATCTCTATGCAGAGACCAATGTTCACATTGAAGATCATCATGACAATGAAGACGATAGTGATCCTGAAGGGGATGAGGAGAATAAGCTTTCCAAACACCTAGGCAAGCAAATTTCGCTTGGCTTGATGAAAGATGTTCTAAGTCAGTTTTATGTAAAGAAGAAGACATTGCCTCCTCCGGTTCCACTTTGTCGACTCATGGTGCATGAGGCTGTTAGGTTTGCTAGAGATGATGTAGAATGACTCATTTCCTCATTTGATTCTGTTGGGTATTTAGAAACTATGGGGCATTTCCTTGTGTCCGTTGGGGATTTTAGAGGAGATATCATTTCCGTGACCGCAATGGATTTGGAGGAATGGGGACCACTTTGGCGGGAAAGAAATGCTAAGTTCAAGAGATCACTTGGTAGAGAATGGCAGGAGCTCAAAGGAAAAAAGTTTCTGGTATGGGATGGCAACCATAGGCTAAAAACATGGTGGAAGAGAATCAAAGATAGTAAGATCTTTCACCTTTTTCACTCTTTTGTTGTAAAGCTTTGTTTTTACAAATAATGATTTTTTTGTGTGTGATAGAGTACTCGGACAATGGTCAATACCATGTTAGTGTTCATTGCCAATTCCTTGAGTTGTCCACAGCAAAAGAAACAGAGTTGCTTCTTGCACTTGACACTTCCAATGCGTAAGTTTGTTAATTGCATGTTGACTCTCATTTTTTTGCAAGCAATGCTTGTGTTCAACTCTTTGTTTTCAATTTTTCTGCAGCATTTCCAGGGCACATGTCATGCCAAACATCACTCATGAAGCTTATATGTTTCAAAGATTTGGCATGGCAAATAAAGATTCAATCCTTCAAAAATTGACACCTGATATGAGAGAATGGGCTAGGGTGGAGATGACTGTGGAGGTAAGGTATTACCATGGTGTTGCACCATGGTACAACACTCCATGTGGATTGATATCTCAACTTGTGTGGAAGGTGATACCTACTCTACATGTTGGGTAATTAATGTAAAATTTTATTATGGTTTTAATACATTGTTTTGTATTAGGATGAGTTCACTACATTTATGTCCAAAGAAAGAGCAAAGCTAGATGCACTTGGACTAAATGATGTTGAGAAGAAGAAGAGATTGGACAAGGCCACAAAGGTAGAAGAGGAACGGTTGAAAGATAGGGGCTACAAGTACTTGTCAATCGCCAATCCTCTTAATGGTGATGAGTTCTTCAAGTTGCTTTTTAGCATTAAATGGGATGAACGTAGAATGCTAAAGATCACTAGAGATAAGCTCTATTGTTTGACAAGCTCTAAAATCACTCCTGAGAGGTATTGAAGCTATTAGTTTCTCATTTTTTAATGTATTCATTCCATTTTGTTTTTCTATATGATTAAGTGATATGTTGTTCTTATTGCTTGTAGAAAGAAGATAATTTTGCACCTCATGAGCCTCACTAAGTCTAAGGATCCACAATATCTTCATTTTGGTGATTACAAGCTTTTTAAAAGTTACATGAAAAAGAGACTTATTGGGCTCACTTGCATGGGGAGGCTACACTTATGATTGAAAGGATGCAAGTAGAAGGTCCACAACTTCCTAATTCTTTTGACCTATTCTACAAGATGAGCATGAAGAATCATATTTTACAGGTAGAAGTTTGACCATTGTTTTTAAAAGAATATAGACATGTTTTAATTTACACAAGATCAAGTTGAGTGTGCTTTTTGATTGTTACTATGTATGTAGAATTTTATTTATCTAATGGATGCGGTGAAGTCTTCCGACTCTAGTGAGAAGATGCCGGAGCTTGTGTTGTCGGCTAAGAGAGTGATTTATAGGTTTGCATCTTCCACTTGCACTCTTTGCAAAAAAAGAGCATTTCATTTTTTTGCCATGGTTTGGTGACAGTGGGTCATTTTGAGAATGATGAAATATCATTTTGTGTTAACAAAAAATCCTTAAATTCCCTGTGGAAGCCCGATGTGGGGTGGATGGTTCTTTTGACAATACGCGTGTGTATAATGTCTATGTTGAAAACACTTAAATCCCTTGTGGGAGCCCAAGTAGGGTTTATGGTTTATTTTGAAAAAGTATTCTCTATACAAAGGAGACTTTGACATATTTTTTTTTGGATACATGACATTTATTATACCATTGCATTTATATGATTTTCAAAGTGGATGATGCTCTAAAAATTGTGTAGATGGGTTATGCAATGCATTGAGGTGCATGAATTGAATGAAGCCCCATTACTCACTAGAGAGTGGATTGATGTACGTGATGAGAATACAATGTTCTCTCCCTCTTTGATTGAAAGGAATCTGACAACATGGGAAGCCAAGGTTTGTCCTTGGTGGTTGGATTATTCACTAGGAGTTATTCCAAAGCAAGAGTTTGAATTACATAAGAGTAAGTATCTTAACTCTAGTGGCTCTTTTATTTTGAGAATGTATATGTATTACTTTAGTACTAATTTATGTGATATTGTGCTATATGGTTGTTGAGTGAAGGGTTTCAAAATGAAAGTGATGAGTACTTAAAGAAGACACAAGAAGAGTCTCTCCCTCCGTTTCTCAAGGAGTTACTCAAAACACCATTGAGAGTGGCTCTCAAGGTACTCCACTAGCAAGCAATGTACACAAGAAGGGTAAAGGGAAAATGGAACCTCCAAGTACATCAAGGAAAACCACTCCTTCTTCAATGCCTCCCATTGTGCCATCTAGAGAGCCCAGCATGTCCTCTTTGGGAACCACTATACCCCATATGGCACCCTCTTCTAATGTGCCCACTACATCCTCATTGGTGCACACTACTTCGTTTGTTGCAGAGTCTTCACTTGGCTGAGAGGCTTGGGAGAGAAGGCCAATCACACGATGTGTTGGTAAGTTTAAGAAAATTGTTAGCATATCTGTCTTCCATATTTCCTAATTCAAAGTTAATTTGGATAATGCTTGCAGGGTTCCATTACCAAACTATTGTAGATGTTTTGCTTGTGGATATATCACAAATTGATAAGTTTGCCCTTGATAGGTAGATTTTCATAGTGCTTACTTATTTGCATTTTCTTCTTGCATTGTTCTATGATTTTGAACATAATTCATGTTTGGTTTTCTTATAGCATCAACATTTTTTTTGCGACACAGAATACAAATCTATATAGCAAAGATAGTGTGCCATGTCGTGAGGTTGCTAGGCTTATCTTTGTAGATTTTCCTACAAGTTTGCTTGTGGATGGTCTAGGACCAATCCCATTGGGTAAGTAACTTTTCTTTGGACTAGTACCTACAACTAACTATGGTGTATGCTTACATGTCATCATTCACTTTTGTAGAGGGCATGAGTGTTCCCAAGTGGAACACATTTTCCAGGGGTCTAGTGACAGGGTGCATGGATGTTGCTCGTGAGTTTTTGGCCGATGAGGGGTGTTTAGTCACCATGTGCATGGCCGAGCATATTAGAGATTTTATTGCAGATGCAACTAGGGTAGGACTTGTGCTCTTACGTACATGGACTCTCATGTGTAATAAGAAGGCATATCGGCATCCACTCACTAGAGAGGCAGTGAGATAACAAACTTAGTTTCATAGTTTAATTTCCTAACTAAAAACATTGTAGCTATGCCATTCATTCTTTGAGTTTTTTATTCATGCAGGTACTTGATCTTACCATGTGTCTTTGGTATTGTATGGGCCATCCTGTGCCACACTATAATAGAGAGGCAGGGGATAAAATTGCCGAGAGATTGTTTCCAACAGATTGTAGCTACATGATAGATGATGTAGTCTTCCCCATTGAGATTGATGGTGTTATTCTTAGAGACGGGGCAGAGCGGTCTTCTTTGTTCTTTCGGTAAGACTAGTCCAAAGTATGATACTAGTGAATGTTATGGCATATATGTGTTTGCATTCGGTTTCTAATTTATTTTTTATATGGTCAAGTGGTTGCTGGCAACATTTACTGAGCCTCATGACTATGTTTTGGACTTGTTTGCAGGGTGTGGTGGTTTGGGCCGAGCTTCTGCGGAAGATATGAGGCATTGCATGTGTCTAGAGCTAGATCATGTGCTCTATGAAATATGTTTGACCGATATTGCATGTGGACTTGTGAAATGTTGATTGCAGATGCACATTTGGTTGAGGAAAACTCTATTCTGACAGTACACATCTTCATGTTTTGATTTATGTTTTTATGTACATGGCAGCCATATGACATTGACATGGCATTTTGGTATGCTCCATAGATTTCATTTGGATATTTCATTTGTGTTTGTTTGGTACAAAAAGGCCACATGATGTGGAGATGACTTTGATTGGAGCTTTCTTTTTTAGTTAGATTATGTTGACACCATTGGCTTGTGTGTTGCTTTTTGTGAGATAACAAAATCATTAAAGTGATGGAAATAAGAGTTTATGTGAAAGAAATCCCATGTGGGAGCCCACGTTTTCAGTACAGCCTCAAAAATACATACAAATGGTGCTTTTTATAAAGTTTCATTTTGCATAAGCATAGACATGCTTCCATATTTCTTAAAAGTGTTTGGTAGTTGAAGGATTGTACTGTAAGGTTTTGAGTTTTTCCACTATACAATGATATTTAAAGATATCATTGGTGTAAAATTTGGGTTTAAAAGATTGAAAAAAAAGTTCCAATTGTAAAAGCTCGAAACTGAAAGCTCGCAAAAATAAAACCCCCATCTAATGGGAGTTGCCCAGATATTGTTTCTCAAGCTGGATGTAAGCCTATTGCGAGGAAGGTCAACTATTTAGATTGTTGGGGATCCCTATGGGGTTCAAGGTGTCATTCAATCAAAGATGAGCTTTGATGCTGGATAAGTTCAGAAAGAAATCGTTTTCATGGCATAATCATCAACCCAACTTATCTGCAAGAGTATTTGTTTTAAATCATTATTTGTTATCCTCATTGGTCTATTTCTTGTCTTGTTGGATGCCTTCTCAGTTCCAACTCAATAAGGTATTTACCTTAGCTAGAAGATTTCTATGGGGCAGTTTTAAGCATATCAACAAAATACATGTTAACAGAGTGACCAAACGGGTGCCCACCTAGCCGGACACGACTTTTGTACTCTATTAGTTTTATGAGCTAGTGTAGTGATACTCTGTGTAAATCCTGATTCCAGAGTAGCAAGTCAATTCCTTGAGTTGTAATTCTATCATGACATTTGTAAAGGTCCATGTGAACCGGCCCCTGGCCATTTAGAATGCCCTAGGTATAAAGGTCAATAACTTCAATGTGAAAGGAGGCTTATCTTTGAGAAGAACAAGGAGCTCTATAAAACGTACGCTCAAGCTACGAAGCTGCTCCAACTTGTAATCAACTTTTCTAATATTGGCTAATCAGTTTTCAATTCCAAAACTTGCATTGTGTTCCTCTCTCTTTGCTGACTGTAAGAATTTTCAATTTTGCCATGGTTTGCGACTACGCGTTTGTGAGCCTTAATTGCAAATTTGAGTGCTTAAATCACTATTATATGATGTTTTGACCATAGGATAGTGTTCTTAGACCATAGGGTGACATTCCTGGATAGTTCTGTTGCAATTTTCAAGACCTTTTTCATGATGGATCGTGATTTTGGTACCTTGTCGGATTGAGACCAAAGTTGGTAGGATAGTGCCCCTAGGTGTCCTAGACCTCCTCCTAAAGCTTCATTGCATTTTGAGTCCATTTGAGTGCCGAAATGGCATGATGACCTAGAGCGGTGAGAAAGGACATAGGCAGATTTCTCTGATCCTTGAGTGATTGATTTACTTGGTAAGTTGTTGCGTTAGCTTGTTAGGTTCACTTCTTGTGATTGACAACCTCAAAGAGTCTCCGTGCCCCATCTGAGTCACTTCATTGAGTATTGACATTATGTTAGTGTCAAATCGCTATGCTATAGATGTCCATCGTGGCAACCCGCTAACGTTGGCGTCACTGTTGGGGATATGATCCTTAGATGGTGAGTGACCTAGTACGTATTTAGAGTGTTCTCTGTTGAAGATTTGTCTTTCCATTTACACCTTAGCAGTGAAGCAGCTAGACCCGAGGTTTAATGCTTGTTAGAGTCTAGAAGTCGAGGACTTGCTAGGACTATTCTTGAGAGGTAAAGAGGGTTGTGAGTGAGATAGCTAAAGCATTTCATTCTTGGATTTTCTCTATGCTTTTAGAATGCTTAACCGTTTTTTCTTTACTTTATTTTGTACCATTCTGTCTATTTTTGCTTCATGTTTCATTTCAGTGTTTAGGAGTAGGGTAAGTAGAAACTATCACCATCAAATTTGGGCTAAAAGATTGATGGAGACCGTGTGCGCGTATATGGAGTGTGAAAGAGAGAGAAGGAGAAGGGGGAAGGGAATGAAGCAAAGAGAAGCTACACAATAGGGAGTTGGGTTAGTGGAGAGGAAAGTGAGAGAGTGGTCAATTCTCTCACTTTCTCTCCCTATATTCATTAGGTAGAAAGTGAGTAAAGGTTGGTTTCCCATTGCCACCTGGCCTACGCCCCAACAACCTCCCACTTGAAGGTCATGGTGTCCAATTGTGGCATCAATATAGTTAGTCTATACAAAGTTGATGAAGCATCACCTAGGCTTCATCTTACACCCATAAGTTCTATGCAATGTGTAAATCGCTCCGAGGCTAGGCTCTTTGTGAGAGCATTTGTGGGGTTGTCGTTAGTGTGAACCTTGACAAGCTCGATTCGCTTGCCACCCAATGCATCTCGTATGACATGGTATCTGACCTCTACGTGTTTCAACTTTGAGTGAAACACCCGATTCTTTGCCAAACTAATGGCACTTTGACTATCACAATGCAGTACTAGAACCTCGTGAATGCCCAGATCTCCCACTAGACGAGCCAACCGTATGGCTTCCTTGCTAGCGTGAGATGCAGCAACATATTTTGCCTGAGTGATAGATGAAGACCAGACACAAGTACGCTATGGTAGCCACAAGACCAACACTATTGAACTGAGTTGGTTCGGAGGCTACATCCTCAAAACGAACGCGTTTGTACTCAACTTCTTTAATGGGCTTTTTCTACATTTTTGATTCATTGAAAATCACATGTGAGCTACGAATGACTTTGTTGGATTCTGGGTGCCAGAGACGATAACCCATCTCTCCATTTGCACCATAGTCGATAAAAATGCATTTGTGTGACCTGGGATCTAACTTGCGACGAAGTTCTTTGGGCACATGTGCATATGCCTCACATCCAAATACACGTAAATGCTCATAGCTTGGCGTTTTTCCAATCCATAATTCCTCTGGAATTTTGAAATTCAAAGGAGAACTAGGTGACATGTTGATGATGTGCACTGCTAATCGAACAGCTTCTCCCCAAAACTCTCGAGTAAGCTTCGCCATAGACATCATAGAGATAACTGGCTCTTGAATCGTGCGATTCATTCTTTCAGCTATCCCATTTTGTGCAGGTGTGTATGGAGCAGTATACTATCGACGAATACCTCTTCGATTGCAAAAATCCTTGAACTCCATGGAGACGTATTCTCCACCATTGTCCGTGCGAAAAGCTTTGAGCTTTTTTCTTAACTGGTTCTCAACAATGGCGAGGAATTTTTGGAATGTTGAAAAGACGTCTTCCTTACGCTTAAGGAGACCACACAAATCACTGTGCACCAAGTCTAGGGGTTTGCCAAGTTTCTTGTTCAATGGCAAAGATGTTAACCTAGTCTGTTTGTTGTATAGACAACACTCACACAATGGAAATTCCGTGTAATCTAACACATGTAAGTAACCAAAACGTTGAAGTGTTTTCATTCCCTTTTGGCTAATATGCCCTAACCGGCTATGCCACAACTCAGTAGACGGCAGCTCGGCAACATAGATAGAGTGTTCATCAACACTCGCAACAAACAAAGAGTACAGGGATCCGTTTTTACTACCTTTCATCATGATAAGGTTGTTCTTGCGGATTATCCAAGAACGATTACCAAAAACTGTAGTGTAGCCAAGATCATCCAATTGCCCTATAGAAAGCAAGCTCTTTGTAAGCTTGGGCACATGTCTGACATTCTGCAACACAAAAGTAGTGCCATTATGCATCCGAAGTTTCACATCACCAATACCAATAATGTCAAGCTCATAGGAATCACCAAGCTTGACTATGCCATGCATGGATGCATGAGAGGAAAAACACTCTCTATGCGGTGTGACATGAAAACTTGCACCAGAATCAAGAATCCAATTTTGTGCATAACCCTCATCCTGTGCAACCAAAGCATTTGGAGTGAGATCTGAAGTGAAAATGAGAACATCTGAGGGATTTACTATCACCTCAGCATGAATCTCTGTGGACATAATGATCATCACTGGAGGAGGAGCATCCCCTACTGCAGTGGTAGGTATGGGAGACTCAAGAACATTGAGCTCCTCAATCTTTATCGTACTTTTGCCTTTGCCAAATTATCCTTTTGCATGTTTTTTTGATCTCTTAGGAAACTGCGACAATCCTTTTTGTAATGGCCCTTCTTGTGGCAATAGTAACACTCGACATTTTTGGCACTGCGGTCTCTACTTTGGTTCCTGTGTCTGCTAGGACTATGAGGATTTTGCTCTCTACTTTTGCTTCTGTATTTGTTCCTGTCACGGTCTCTTGCCTTCGTTGAACAGCCAACCATATATGCATCTCCATGACTAGCACCATTGAGAGATTTACATCGAATCTCTTCAGTGAGCAACGCATCTGTGACAGAATTAAATACTAACTTGCCATTCGGAGCCGAATTGCTAATGGCTGTCCAAAAGATGTCCCATGAACTGGGTAGAGAGCATAGCAAGAATATAGACTTGAGTTCGTCGTCAAACTCCTCAAAACCCTGAGATGTCAATTGACTGACAAGGAGTTGAACTCATTTAAGTGACCAAAAAGTGTGCTACCGTCTTTCATGTTGAGCTTCATAAGCTTTTTTCATGAGAGAAACTTTGTTGGATGCACTTTTTCTCTCCCATGCTAAACATAAGCTATCCCAAAGTTCCTTGGTTGTTGTCTTCCCTATGATAGTGAATAACACTGACTCGGCTAGATGTAGACGTATCGTAGCCATGGCTCTCGCATCCAAAAGCTCCCACTGATCTTGCGTATAGTGATCATCCTCTCCACGCTCTTTCAACGGTTCTTTCATGCGCTCTTTCCACATGGCGAAGTTGCTGCCATTGAACTTGCGAATGAAATACTCCTCCTTTTCTCAAGAAGAAGCCATCATTGACAAGAGAGTTTGAGAGGTGCAAAACTATGGCGAGAAGCTGCAGAAATTTAGGCAGAGTAACCTTTGTATCGGGAGTAAAATCTCAACCGAAATAGACGCAAAAGTGCCAACAATGAAAGTCACAACTCGCGGGAAATAGACGCAAAAGTGCCAACAATGAAAGTCACGACTCGCGGGAAGGAAATCCGGCAGAGTCTCCTTTGTATGAGGAGTCAAAACTCAACTCAAAATATGCATAAATGTGCCAACTTCACTAACTGGGCATTTGCTGCATAAAACCACTGTTGTGTGACCGCCAACTCGACATCAAAGTACACCCAAGATCAAAGAAAACCTCACGCTATCGACCCTCCAAAGGCTAATGTAGACACAAATGGACTAGCCACAGTCTAAGAAAGGGCTCTTCCGGTTCGAGTCTCAGAAACGGTCGGGAAAAACTACCAAAATAGCCAAAGATGGCTCCACACGTAGTATAGTGGGCAGTGTCCGCAACTCAACGTACATGAGTAAAACGTGCTCAAACAGGCGCCAAGAAGTGCTGCATGCAGTAAAAGTGATCCCTGCGGGGATATCTGCTCTCAAAAGAGCTCAATAGCACTATGTTTGCTCACAGAAAAATACATCTATCAACGCATCTATCCGTAGAGAATCTGTTGTCGAAATGACTGCCAAAGCGTTTGTGAAAGCGCTGTGTCTGGTAATGTGGAGAATCTGTGTGTAAAACGGTTGAAAAACCCCTGTTACTTGTAATTTGCATGTCGGTGTCGCTATGTGCCAATTTTTGCCGCCAGACAGAAATACGCTAGTCGAATAGCCGTCAAAGGTGTCGTAGTCGAAAACCGTGCCGTACAGCGCGATCGGTGTGCCTCGGTGCTGATGCCGGGTGTCACTCCTCTATAGTAGAGGTACCTCACCCGTGCGTGTGGCAAGCACATTTGTCGATCGCGAGAGAAAATTGTCCACGTGAAACCGGTGTCGGACTGGATGTCGAAAAATCCACCGCAGTGTGTAAGCTGGAGACCATGTGCACGTATACGAAGTGTGCAAGAGAGGGAAGGAGAAGGGGGAAGGGAATGAAGCACAGAGAAGCTACACAACAGGGAGTTGGGTTAGTGGAGAGGAAAGTGAGAGAGTGGTCAAGTCTCTCACTTTCTCTCCCTATATTCATTAGGTAGAAAGTGAGTAAATGGTGGTTTCCCATGGCCACTTGGCCTACACCCCAACAAAGATTAAGGGGAAAAAGGGTGAAAAACCATATGTTGGCCAAAATGACAAAAACTTTGCAATTCTAAAAATTTGATGGTAGAGAGCTGAAAAGTGATCCAAATTCAAAAATGTGTGGATCAAGGGCACAAGATACTCTCTAGAAGCAATCTAGAAAGTTTGGCCAGATTCTATGGAGGAACATGGATCGTGATCCATGTACCCCAAAGACCATTTTGACAGAAAAGTGACCAATGAGATTGTGTATCAGTGGGACATTGCTCTTATCAAGTTTGCTTGAAAGAAAAACTCAAAAATCACATCAAAATTGGCTACCAGGGCAAAAATAGCAAAACAAGCATTTCAGACACAAAATTTGGGGTTTTCCAACTTTTTGGGATCTAAATTTAAAAAGGGGTGAGATTTGGCATCTACAAGGAATAGAGTACCAGCATAACAAAATTCATGAAAAAATGCTTCCAAACATGGATCGCGATCCATGTACCTTTTGACATTTGGGACTGATATTTGACAAGTACATCCTTGATAACTAGTGGAACAACTTTGCTAAAAGAGACCTTAGCAAAAAATTCCAAACACTCGATCAAAACATCAAAATTCTGTCAGATAGCCAAAATCACAAAGCAGACACAAAATTTTGCTTTTGGTTGAGCAAAAGTAATTCAAAATCAGAAAGATTTGAGGAAGAGGGTCGCCATAACATGAACTATAAGTTGACCAAGTTTCATGTCAAAATGAGGTCAAACATGGATTGCGATCCATGTACCTCATCAATTTTTTTGGTTGAGATTTGGTTGAGATTTGAGCAGTAGCTAGCTGAGACATAGACAAACACTTCTCCCAAAAGAACCAAATGCAAAAAAGTTATAAAAAGTTGGTCAAAAGTGCCATAAACAGTGCAAAGAGGAAAACCATAAAACAAACCCAAGGATTGATTTTTGGTTGACCTAAAAAGTCCAAATCACACAAAAACCATATAGCAGGGATCAGGAGACCAAGGGCAAGCTATGTGCCAAGTTTTAGTACCTTCTGACACAAGGGTACATGGATCACGATCCATGTTCTTCTATTTTACAAACTGATACCAAACTTGTAGCATAGCTAGAGCACATTACAAGGAGTCTAGTGGTCTTTTCAAAAGTGAATTTGGATATAAAAAAACAGACCAAAAGCCCAGAAATGCCAAGTACTCTGACAAAGTGCCATAATTGAACTAATTTTCAATCCAGAGGCCCATTTTAAAAAAAATGATACTATATGACCTACTAATCATGCTGATTTTGATGGTACCAAGAAAAGTGAGTTTGGCCTCCAAACATGGATCGCGATCCATGTACCCATGTTGACAACTTGATCTAAATTTTTTGAGATCAAAAGTGTATACACAAAAAAACATATCCCCAAACCTAGTTGAGAAAAATTTGAGCAAATTTGGGTCAAAAGGGAGCAAAAAACGTGACAGACTGAAAACTGCTGTGTAGACCTAGTGTTGGCTATTTGACCTATCAAACCAAGTCCTAATCCAAAAAGTTTTGAGATTTAGCTTGAGGAAATAGTCAGGAACAAACTCCTAAGAGATCAAATCCAGATGTGGTTGAGCATGGATCGCGATCCATGTATCTCAACCTTAGAATTTGATGAAAATTGGTACATAGCCGCATATGACATTGTCTACATACTGTCAAAATTTGGAGAAAAAAATTTGACAAAGGAACAAGGATCTCAATTCATGTACCTCAGCATAGTGGGGGTGTCTGACTTGATGATCTTGTAGACATACTTGAGTACATTCCAAATCTCAATTTTGAGCTAAAAACACCCTCTGGAGACCAAGATACAAGCCAAAGTTCCTGCCTTCTGGTCCTGAGACTGTATTGAATGTTGTTTCAAGTGCAGTTCACCAAAATTGCTCTAACTTTTGATAGACAACTCCAAATTGAATCAGGTATAGCCACAAAGCTTGCAGGCAATAGGACACACTTTGAAAACTACAACAAAAGGGATTTTATATTCTTGTGGAGTTACAAAAACATGTTGCATAAGGTGTGTAAGGGGTACATATAATTTGTTTTGGTGAACGAGGCTCTTGGGGGTAGTTTTTGATAATGAACTTTTTTAAAAAAAGTGCATGTAGTAGATGTTTAAAAGTGGTTTTTAGGTCATTATAAACACATGGAAAAATTATAGTTTTAAACCTCTTTGAGCACGCCTTTTGTGTGCCAACTTTGAGCACATTAATGAAAGAATTAAAAAATGTTTTGTATGTACAAAATATCGTCCACCTAATGTAGAACAACTTTGTCTCTTTGAGTGTTGAAGGATTTTTTTATTTTGGGCTCTGTTTCATGCTCTAAAGTTTAGCAAAAGCAAAAAAATGCTTGTATTTTCTTCTCTCTCTAGGCTTATGAAAATTACGGGCTAATTTTGGGAAAAAGGAATTCAAAACTAAAAAAATTTGGTCTCTCAATGATTGTAGAAATTTTCAAGACAAACGTTTTAAGTTCTTACAAGCCTCTCCACATTCTTGCTAAAATTTGAGTTACGAGCTCTGGAAAAGGGCCATTCTCCAAAACCTCTCCTTTCTGATTTTATGTTCGATCATGTGTTTTGTCAATTAAAACGTGATTTGTGCTTTTTAAAAGTCACGATCGTGAAATAGAAAGCACAAAAGCTATCAATATTACTATAAAACTGGTTTTGAAGCTTACGTAACATTCTAGTAAGTAAACCCTATAGACAAAGAAACATGTGCGCACATAGAACACAAAAATACAAAAGAAGCACACAGACATCGCACGCCATCATCCCGTACAAGGTACACAATCGTCATCACAAACAGGAGGCCATCAATGTACAGATTTGTGCTAATGTGTGCAGTGAGGAAGACGCAATAGCTTCCTTAAAGGTCCATCTCTCTCTCTCTCTCTCTCTCTCCATGTATGCTTAAAGGTTCTCTGTCATTCTTTCTTGTGTACAAAGATATAGAGTTTGAGCATAATTTTTGAATGTTGTTTGCATCGCTAAGTCACTCACACACAAATCAGTCAAATCTGTCATTCTTGCTTGCTGTCTCTCTCAAAAATAAAAAAATTACACAATCATAAGATTACTCTCTTGCTATCTTTATCCTTTTTCCTCTTGCATATATTCATCAACATGCAGCTGTGTGCTATCTCATCATAATAGCCATGCATAATATTCATAGACATTTACATCTAACCCACGTAGTAGACATAGGTATCTACTCTTTTTAAGAGCTTAGGCTATACATGTGGTGGGTGTATGATGTTGGCATTTCTCTATGGGATATAGGTTGGACAAGTGGTGAACCATTGGTGGACTTTAAGGACCTCCAAACAATACCTTGTACACTCAATCATTCTTGGTATGTAGGTTGGATAGGTGGCGGACCTTGTTTGAATACAACTTGCTCTGATATTGTAGCAATTTTTAGGTGGGATAACTTGAAATCTATAAAGAGTAGTATCAATTTAGACTCATTACTTTTAATTTGGGTGGGATATTCCAAATTCAAGCGACATAATTTAAATTTAGGTGGTATTGTTTGAATTTAAGTTCAAATATGTGATTCAAGATTAGCCACTTTGAATTTAGGCGGGATAATTAGTTTAAACATGGTTTGAATTTAGATAGGATGTTTTGATTTTGGGCGGGATAACCACATCTTCTTTAGCAAACTTGAATTTAAATTTGAATTTGGGTGGGATATTTTAAATTTAGGTGATCAAATTTGAATTTCCGCGGGAAATTTTGGCGATTTAATTTGAATTTGAACAGAAAATTTGAAATCTAGGCTACTAAATTTGAATTTGGACGGGAAATTTTAAGTTTGGGCCGTTATATTTAAATTTGAGTGATAAATTTTGAATGTGAACAAATATTTAGGTGGGAAAGTTTTGAATCTTGAACCAAAATCTCCATAATATAATGTAGTGTAGGTTGGACAAATGGTGGCCTTTAGGCCAAACCATCCATGCTACTAGACATAATTGGTGGATTGTTGTCTGCATCAATGTTCAAATGGAGATTGTCTCACAAAAAATGGGACTTACAACTTGGATGAGTGAAACACTACTTCTTTTTGTTTTTCAATGGAGCTTGACTTAGACAAGGGGAGGACCTTTGCTTCTCCCCATGTTCTAATGGAGCTAAGTTTAATAAATAAATAAAAAATCCTTGATATTGAAAACAACTCGAGTTTTTCATGGTAAGTTGGAGAGTGATTCTCTCCATGTTTCAATTGATCCAAGCTTGGACAAGTGCTGAAGCTTATCTTCTCTCCATGTCTCAATGATTCTTGAGACCAAACATCCCCATTCCTACTTTAGATAACTAGCTTTCCTTGCACCTCTCTCTAGAGGTTAGACAAGTGTTGGATCTTTGAACTAAATGAACTACTATATGTGAGGCTTAGGTTGGACAAGTGGTGGAGATTTTCTTCACACCATATTTCAATAGAGATTATCTTAGACAAGTGGTGGATCTTTAAACAAAACTCCCCACGTACAACATATATCCTGTTTTTTCATGTTTCAATAGATCTTAGCTTGGACAAGTGGTGGACCTTGAAACAAAACTCCCCATGTACAACACACACACACACACACACACACACACACACACATGTATTTGGTTTCTCCATGTTTCAATAGATTCTAGCTTGGACAAGTGATGGACCATGTAACAGAACTCCCCATGTACAAAAAAAAAATATATATATATATATATGGTTTTTCCATGTTTCAATAAAACTTAGATTTGAGAAGTGGTGGAGCTTTTTATTGTCAATGTTTCAACAAATTCTAGCTTGGACGAGTGGTGGATCTTAGCTACTCTCCATTCTTCAATGGAGCCTAGCTTAGATAAGTAGTGGACCTTGGAACCAAATTCCTATGTGGAATAAAAACATCATGAGGGTTTTACGTTGTAATGGAGCTTGGCTTGGACAAATAGTTAAACTTGCTTCTCTTTGTCCTTCAATGGAGCTTGACTTAGACAAGTGGTGGACCTTTTCTAATCCCCATGTTCCAATGGAGCTACTTTGTCTTTCAATGGAGCTTGACTTAGACAAGTGGTGGACCTTTTCTTATCCCCATGTTACAATGGAGCTAAGTTGAAAAAATTAAAATCCTTGATATTGAAAACAACAAGGTTTTCCATGGTTCAATGGAGCCCAGTTTGAACATCTTGTGGAGGTTGCTTCTCTCCATGTTTAAATTGGTCCAATCTTGGACAAGTGGTGGATCTTATCTTCTCTTCATGTCTCAATGATTCTTGAGACCAAACATCCTAATTTCTAGCTTAGATAACTAGCTTTCATTGCACCTTTCTCTAGAGGTTAGACAAGTGTTGGATTTTTGAACTAAATGAACAACTATCTATGAAGCTTCAGTTAAACAAGTGGTGGAGCTTCACTTCACACCATGTTTCAATAAAGATTATCTTAGACGAGTGGTGGATCTTTAAACAAAACTCCCGACATACAACATATATCTTGTTTTTACACGCTTCAATAGATCTTAGTTTGGACAAGTGATGGACCTTGAAACAAAACTCTCCATGTACAATATATATGTGGTTTCTCCATGTTTCAATAGAGCCTAGCTTGGACAAGTGGTGGACATTATGTTAAGAAAAAATAAAATCCTTGATATTGAAAATGGCTAGGGTTTTCCATGGTTCAATGGAACCCGGTTTGGACATCTCCTGGAGCTTGCTTCTCTCCATGTTTCAATTGACCTAGCTTGGACAGGTGGTGAAGCTTATCTTCTCTCCATGTCTCAATGATTCTTAAGACCAAGCATCCCCATTCATAGCTTACATAACTAACTTTTCTTGCACCTCTCTCTAGAGGTTAGACAAGCGTTGGATCTTTGAACTATGAAGCTTAGGTTGGACAAGTGGTGGAGCTTTTCTTCACACCATGTTTCAATAGAGATTATCTTAGACAAGTGGTGGGTCTTTAAAAAAAACTCCCCATGTACAACATATATCTCATTTTTCTAGGTTTTAATAGATCCCAGCTTGGACAAGTGGTGGACCTTGAAAATAAACTCTCGATGTACAACATATATCTGGTTTCTCCATGTTTCAATAGAGCCTAGCTTGGATAAGTGGTGGACCTTGAAACAAAACTCCCCATGTATATAACACACACCCACACACACACACACACACACACACACACACACACACACACACACACACACACACACACACATATACGTACATGGATATGGTTTTTCCATGTTTCACTAAAACTTAGATTTGAGAAGTGGTGGAGCTTTTTGTTGTCAATGTTTCAACAAATTCTAGCTTGGACGAGTGGTGGATCTTAGCTGCTCTCCATTCTTCAATGGAGCATACCTTAGACAAGTGGTGGACCTTGGAACCAAATCCCGATGCAGAATAAAACCATCATGGGGTTTTCACATTTTAATGGAGTTTGACTTGGACAAATGGTTAAACTTACTTCTGTTTTTCTTTCAATGGAGCTTGGTTTAGACAAGTGGTGAACCTTTTCTTATCCCCATGCTCCAATGGAACTAAGTTAAGAAAAAAATAAAATCCTTGATATTGAAAACACCTAGGGTTTTCCATGGTTGAATGGAGCCCAGTTTGGACATCTCCTGGAGCATGCTTCTCTCCATGTTTCAATTGATCAAAGCTTGGAAAAGTGGTGGAGCTTATCTTCTCTCCACGTCTCAATGATACTTGAGACCAAACATCCCAACTCGTAGCTTAGATAACTAGCTTTCCTTGCACCTCTCTCTAGAGGTTTGATCTTTGAACTAAATGAACTACTATCTATGAAGCTTAGGTTGGACAAGTGGTGGAGCTTTTTTTTGCACCATGTTTTAATAGAGATTATCTTCGACAAGTGGTGGACTTTAAACAAAACTCCCCACGTACAACATATATCTCGTTTTTCTATGTTTCAATTGATCCTAGATTGGCCTTGAAACAAAACTCTCCATGTACAACATATATATGGTCTCTCCATGTTTCAATAGAGCTTAGCTTGGACAAGTGGTGGACTTTGAAACAAAACTCCCCATGTACAATTGTTGGGGGTCCCATTGTTGCAATAGCTCCAATGACCAACAAATCCAAAGGGATGAGCTATCCAGCTAGGGCATGGAAACACTCACATGGTTAGTGAGCTAATGGTGGCAACACAAATGGTTCACTCTACGAGGTGAGCTTCTTGGCTTATGGAGGAGCTAAGCCGCAATGAAGGTCAATCTCCACATCCACTTCTCTTCACCTCTAATCAACCCAATCACACACACTACAATTGCAAGACGCACACAACACTAATCCTATCATGCAACACACTAATCGCAAGTACACACATAGATCTATCGAGCACCACACTCCAATCAAACCTACATGCACACACAAGCAAAAGAGGGAAATTACACAAGATTAGAGAGGGTTTAACCACTAATTAGTTAAGATCCAGCTAATCTAAGCATCATAGGAAATCATAAGAAGGATGAGAGAGGCAGAGTGAAAGAGAATGAATCATTGATTAGTGTTAATCAAATCTCATGAGCAAGGAGAAGCTCAAGGACTCCATAGCCACACACCTCAAGAGCTCTTACCAAAGAGTGCTCTCAACCAATGAGCATGAGAACCCTAATTTCTTTTACACACTGCCTTATATACTTAGGGTAAAAATATGCAATGTCCAGGCGCCCAGTGCCTTTAGGGCTCCACCACTTACTGAATCTGCTACCTAGGCACACTAACTAACATATTCTTTATAGCTTGGAACTCCCATTGAGCCCATAATGTTAGGAACAAGGCTAGGGATGATGTAGCCGATGTGGAGCCATGGCGAGTGAAAGAGAGTGTGACAAACTCGGTACAACAAGATACACGCTATATTCTTGATTGATATTGCTTGTGTATAGAACTTTACAATATAAAGGATTTTCCTTGCCATCATGCAAACTCAAAAGTTAACTAAAGATTTACCTAGCATGCTATAAGTGGTGTTCCCATGGACAGTTGGGCTTAAAAACATAACATACCCCCCTCAAGCCTGAACTAGACAGACCCTCTCATGATACCTCGAGTTTTTGGTATGCTCGATAACCGTGAGTTTTTAGGTTCTCTCACAACCAAGTATTTCTGGTGTATCCATAACCTAGAGCTATGATAGTAGAAACCCCCCCTTGAACAGATAGGGTGTAGGTCCAAAAAATTAGCTACCACTAAATGGAGTTTTTGGTTCACTGCCAAACCTTGGGGTGTAAGGTGTACCCAGTTACCTCATGAGAAGTGATAACAAAAATGGGACTTGAGAACAAAAACTGATAATTTGGGAGGTCTTACCACTCATGTGTGGCAGTGTCTAGAGCCCGTACAATTTTGACATGATGACAACTGACAACTATGACAATAACTAACAAATTAAAGGTTGAAATAAGACTTTGTATGATTGTCATGACAATCGACAAAAGATGACAATTTTGCGACACTAATTGATTTTGAAAACTTGTACTGTAGTTGCGAAGCAGATACTCATGTGAGATGTGTAGCAGTTGTTGATGTATCGAGTGCTTGAAGCAGAACCATTGAAAAGGCTGGATGGTTCTTCACTTGCTTTCTTTATTGATAAGCTTTGATTGTGAAGTCGCATATTTTCTCTTCTTTTACTGACCTTGATTTCAATATCCTGCATTGAATAGTGCCAATACGCAAACCCTTTTGAAATCTTTAAGCTCTACAAAACCGCCAAACACGACTTGTCAATGACGATGAATAACGGGGTGTGAATGAGCCTCTTGGTCAAAGGTAATTGAGTGGCCGATGTAAAAGACAATGTAAAAAAAACAAAACGAATTGGCGAATCTCTGTAGCAACGAAAACAAGCAGCTTTCTTTGGTAGCTCTTTGCAAACACCGTCGCTCTTGAGCCGGTAAGGTGCCAACCTCGATAGCTAGGCCAACAAGAAAGGTACCTTCATTTGCAAATGGAGAGGAGGAAGCTACCTGTTTCCTCTTCTCGAGCTGCGCTTTCAATGTAGCTATTTTGGAAAAATGTGATAAATGTGTAACTCCAATCTTTACTGCTTCTTCACTTTGATCTTTGATGTGCATTTGTACGTCTTTGGTCTTTAGCAGCTTCTGTTAACTAACATTGACTCAGTTAACATTCCGCCCTTCCTCGTGTGCCTATAAGCTCCATTGTGATGCTATCCATCCCATGTGTTTGTCTTTCTGTGTTGATTTCTTGAGTTCCAAAGGGATGAGCTACCCGGCTAGGGCATGGAAACACTCGCACGGTTAGTGAGCTAATCATGGCAACACAAATGGTTAACTCTACGAGGTAAGCTTCTCGGCCTATGGAGGAGCTAAGCGGCAATGAAGGGCAATCTCCACATCCACTTCTCTTCACCTCTAATCAACCCAATCATAAACACTACAATTGCAAGACGCACACAACACTAATCCTATCATACAACACACTAATCGCAAGCACACACACATAGATCTATTGAGCACCACGCTCCAATCAAACCTACATGCACACACAAGCAAAAGAGGGCAATCACATAAGATTAGAGAGGGATTAACCACTAATTAGTTAAGATCTAGTGAATTTAAGCATCATAGGCAATCATAAGAAGCATGAGAGAGGCATAGTGAAAGAGAATGAATCATTGATTAGTGTTAATAAAGTCTCATGAGGAAGGAGAAGCTCAAGGACTCCATAGCCACACACCTCAAGAGCTCTCACCAAAGAGTGCTCTCAACAAATGAGCTTGAAAACCCTAATTTCTTTTACACATTGCTTTATATACCTAGGGTAAAAATATGCAATGTCCGGGCGTGCAAGGCCTTTAGGGCTCCACCACTTACTAAATCTGCTACCTAGGCACACTAACTGACATAATCTTTACATCTTAGAACTCCCATTGAGTCCGTAACACATTAACAATATTACAATGGCTTGAAATAAATCGGGAATTTACAATACGTGACCATTTTTGAAAAACATGATAAATGTGTAACTCCAATCTTTGCTTCTTCACTTCGATCTTCGATGTGCATTCGTACATCTTCGGTCTTTAGCAGCTTTTGTTAACTGAGGTTGACTCAGTTAACATTCCCCCCTTCCGATTTTAGTGCCTGTCCTCGGGCACTGTTGAAAAGTGTCCGTGGAAGCTGTGGAAGGTTTTTGATTGGTTGTTGATGGGTTGATTGTCTTCAATTATTGTTGAATTTGTTGATGAGGGTCTTCATTTATTGCAGCATCTTCATTGGTCTGAATAGTTTGATGTGACAGATGATGCTTCATTTGTTCGCTGTAATAGCATAATGATGAGGCTACTGTTTATTTATGAAAAATATGTACAAGGGAAGTAGAATGATGAGGTTCTAATATCTGGATGACCAAAGGGAAAAAACCCAGTGGGAAAAAAGTGCCTTTGGGATACTCGCATTATTGGAGTACTTATGAGCATAAGAATTATTAATAAAGTACTGAAGGGATTATTTGCTGATAGATATAGAATTAAACAGGCAGCAAATATGAAAGGGTAGCATGATGGAACATTGGTTTGTTTGTTGTAGTCCACTCAAGGTGCATGGAAGCAGAAAAGAGTGTCTAATGCATATGTCCAATAATGGGACATCTTATTTATGCATACACATAAATGCATTGGAAATAATATGCTGTGCAAAAAAGATTTTGAGGGGTTCTTCAAAAAGATGGTGTAGCTATAAAAGCATATGACATGGCTTTGCAAGCTGGCACCCCTTTAAGAATGATTTCGTTGTCAAAGATATGTGCTCTCAGTTTACTGTGCACTGTGCGTGAGTCTTGGACTCTACGACACTCCACCATTTGTAAGTTAATAGAGTTCAACTCTTATGCTCATCTCATCCAGCATGAGACACACAGCTTAGATATGCTCAACTCTTCCAACTTGAGCGTAAGCCTAATAACTACGACTCTTAGCACAGAGTTTAATATGACTTGAATCTTTGGGACTAATGCTTTGCTCATTTTATGCCTCAGTAGCCCGACTCTGACTATGCCACAGAGTGTTTTTTGCACCCTGGAAACTTGACTTTTTACATTCTTATGCTTATTACAAACATGGTAAAAGTAAGCTTGAATCCTCAAAAAGGGATTAGTGAAGGACCAAGTTGGCATTGAAGGTTTCTTTTGCCATACCTGTTTTATCATCTTCGAATCTGCATTCATATTGGTTGGGCTGTCCTTCTTTGACTGTGAAGACTCCATTATCTGTTTAATTCTCCAATTGGGCTGTTGATAGGAGTCTTTGATGTTGTTGTAGGTCTTTGTTCGCTGTCAACATTTGGCTTTTGGCTAGGAACATTGAAAGACTTAGGAGTCCAAATCTCTTGATGACTTTTGTATTTCCATTGTTGACTTTGCTTCGTTCTAGGTCTTGTTGAGTTCTTGAGATCTTCATTCAGGTCTAATGTAGTTGCAGTTGGCTTGTAGTTGACTGGTAGCCAAATCTTTGTATACCTTGTGTAGAATCCTTGTCCAAGAGGAAGATTCTTTGAGATCCGTCTCTGTTCTGTATCCTCTTGAGAGTTGTGGTTGACTTTAGTATATTTTGATGTTGTTCTATTGTATACCTGCTTCTTAGGTATCCTGGGATATTATCGAGGTTGATACCTAGTGAGCCTTCTTTCTTGGGAGGGACTTGAAGTTAGTTCATACGCTCTAACTTGCGGTTTTGGTACCCATATCTGTTTGTTACCTCCATAGTACTCCTGTTCCTTTAAGCTCCACTTTGATGTTATCCATCCCATGTGTTTGTCTTTCTGTGTTGATTTCATGTCTTTAACCCAAATCGGATCATTGACTTCTATGAAACTGCTCTGAACAAACACTTCCTTGACTTTCCTTTGCTTTCTTGAGTACTTTGGCTGATATACCTTTGATTTTTTGGGTGTCTCCTTAGAGGTTTTAGTTGGGTCAGCAATTGACTTGAACTTTTGAAAGCCTGATGTGCTTGAAGAGATTGATCCATGAGGGTTCTTTGATGTAGAGGCATATGCTATCACACCTTTTTTGCTAGTTGGTGGAGGGTCCACTTTAGCTTTACCTTTGTCTGCAAGATTTGTCTTTGATTCTTGTGACTTCTGCAACTCTGAATCTAGCATTAATGGTACCTATACCTACTGCTTGCTACCTTTTGGAAAAGAGAGTATTTGCATTTTATCTTATTTGTAGGCCTTGTGATGACTGATGTCCAAGGATGACATCTGCAAGCATTTCCTTTGAAGACTTTACCTGAAACTTTACTTGCTCTTCATGATTTTGGATGCTAAGGGTAGCAACCATTTCATTTTGAGCTGTATGCAAACTTAGCATTGTTTTGCTATCATGTTTGCATGGAGTAATCTCTAGAATGCTCTGAATGTAGTCTGCAACCATATTGCACTTTGCTTCTTTATGTAGTAGAGCATTGCATCTGACACTTGCTCCTTTTGTACTGTTGAGAACTACAACTATTCTCATTGCTGGTTCTATTGAAGATCTTTGTTTTGCTTTCTCCATGGTCTTGTCTTGATCTGATTGTGTCTCTATGGAGGGAAGCTTGAGACTTTGTTTTCCAATTTGACTCACATCGATTGATTCAGCTGGCAATGTTTGGTTAATCTTTGGACTTCCTATTTCTTTCTGATTTTTTGCAATCTCATTCTTCTAAACTTCTGGCTTTGGTGGCATTCTTTGCTCAATAGCTATTGTGGTTGTTCTTTGTTCTGTTTGATCTGCACTTGCTATTGCCTGATTTGCTTTAAGCTCTTCTGAAGTTTTGATTGATGGAGATGAATCATCTTCAATAAGATTTGCTTTAATATCAGTTTCCATTTTAACTGTGCTTGAGGACTTTGTACTGTCATCTGCGGGTGACCAGTCTTGGTCTCCATTCTTTTTTGTCTGTGATGAGTTCGTCATGTTTGAATTCCATATCTCTAACATCTTCTGGGCTATTGGCATTTTCGTTATGATGTTGTCTGGCATATCTTTTGCTGTGATCACATAGAATTGAGCTATGATGATCTGTGAACTTACTTCAATGGTGGTGGAGATGATTTCCTAGCATTCTGCTCGTTTGTCTTTACATTTGCTCACAAATTCAGGAGCATCTTCCAACTGTGGTTGTCCACATCTTTTCCAAGTGCGAAAAGACATGAGGTTCTTGTCTAATTGAAAATCTACCTTTACTTCTCTTGACAACTTTTCTTCGTTCTCAAACAATATTGCACTCGATCATCTCGGGATTTTTTTCCGTATTGACTGCTTTTGTTGTGGTGACATCCTTTGGTTGAACTTTATCTGCATCTTCTCTGCTTTGACCACTTGCTTCAGTTGATGTTGACTCGTATGACTGTGATATTTTACTTTTTGTCTGCAACTGATGAGAATTGTCCACCTGCATCTGAGTAACCTTTGATCTTAGAAGATCCACTGTACTTTTTGGCAGAATTTGCCTCTTTAGAGGAGATTTCGGTGGTGACATTTGTGTATCCTTTTGGACTTTAGCTTTCATAAATTTTGATTTTTTTGTCACTTGTTCTGGTAGCTTGAGGCTTTGCATCATCTTCAGATAGTCTTTGACTTCAGTCGGGCCATCCATAGGGGTTTATACAAGATCCTGATCTTGCTGATATTCGTTACCATGTGCATCTTGATATGCATATGTGAGCTTGGTCACATGTTAATATTTGAACACTATTGAATTTGTCGACTTTTGACTTTGACTTGTGGAGATTAGCTGAAACTTCTATCCTTGATGATCTTCATAGGCATTTTTCTATAGATTCTGATGGAATCTGGGTCAATTGGAAACTTCCACAACCATACGATCTTTCAATGGTTTCTTCTTTGAAGAGATCTGTTGGCTAGAAGCTCTAGGGCTTCTAACTAGTGTAGCATTTCCTGGTACGTAAGCTAAACTTGATGGATTTACAGCTCCCCCCTTCTTAGGCTGATCACTATAGCCTGCTTCATTGTAAGAGTTCAAAATTATTTGGCTCTGGTTTAGTCTCACCTTTTGGGACTGTGAATATACACTTTGGGTAGCACTGTTGATGGTTGGCATCTTCAAACCTTCTACATAGTTTCCTATGTATCTTCGTGAAACATGACAAATTATTCCCCAAGTTAAGCTGTAGATAGCATTATCTTTGCCCTGATATTGTCTATCTCGTGGATCTCCTATGATATGAGCTTCTGTGGTTTCAGGACCCAAGGCATCATAGATGCTAGACTCCCGTCTATGTCTACATTTGTTTCGGTCAAAGTATATGTTCGTTTGGTTACAACATCGAAGCTTAATTTTCAATGGAGGAGAGTTTGGTTCTGAACTTGGTTCTGAACACATTTCTGGGTTCACTTGGGTAATATCCTTCAGCTATGGAGAGGATGGGCTATAATAGATTCTTTCCTCTAAAATGAACCATCCTTTCTGATCTATCACTGAGCTGGTATGTGGGCCGTTCAAACATTGGTTGATCCTTTTTGTACAATTTCCCTTTTTGGTCTACATAGTGTGCATATGAATTATGTGTACCATACAATGCTAACATCATTTTGTTTGATGTGTCCCTTAGACTCGTGAATGATTGCACACTTGTGGTTGTGCATGCAGAATCATTTGCAAACCTAACAGTCTTTTTAACCTTTGGTGATATCTCGACACCTTTACTAAATTCATGCAAGAATTTGTTGTTCAAAGAATCAATTTTAAGTTTTTTAGGTGCCTGTGCATCTTTATGCTCATTTTGAACTTGCAGTGTTTTTAGTGGTGCTTCTAATGGTAATGCAAAATCATCTGATTGCATTGAAAGTGACAAGTTAGATGCACTTACATCGAGATTCGCATTTCCAATTTGCTATGTACCTTGATTGGCAATTAATGTGTCCTTGTTGTCAGGATTTCTTGGACAATCTTCAGGAAAATGTCCACCTTTTCGTCCATAATCTGAGCAATACGCCATGACTGGTGGTATTTCATCTGGTTTTATCATGTCAAGCTCCTACTGAGAAGATTCTGTTTCTGTGCTTGCCAAATTGTCGGCATTTTCTTTGAGAACACTGAGCATCAAGCTGTAGACCGCTCCATCTTGACCTTTGTACCCTCTTTGGCTTGGTTCTCCAATTAGACTGGCTTCAATTGGTTGATCTATTGGATCTCTCGACTATAGATTTGACCACTGTAATCCATGTACAATGACCCTGATTGCATATGCACTAAATGGATGCTTTGCGAACTTGTGCAGATTTCTAGATAACCACTTGGGTTGACTTTTTGCACTTCTATCTGCACTTCATCTTTCAGCTTGCAATACCTGGCTCGAGTGAAGTCTGTGAACATCTGGGATTTCTCTAAATCTGTCTTTACTCTGATCAATAGGATCTTGGCTCCTGTGTTGCTTTTGCTGCTCATCGAGTATCTATGGCCTTTTGTATCTGTGTACAAATATTTATCCCCATTGTAGCCATAAAGCTGTAGAATTTGCTCTATTGCAGTTGTGCATGTGTTACCACTGCTACTGGCTTGCTCTGTTGTACTTAAATTCTCGGCTCAATTTGAGTCCATGTTGGCTTGTTCTGTAAAAACCGTTTCCTTAGCAGATTTTACCGATTAGTAGAATTTCTCCCGCTCGGTTTTGATTAAACTGCTTTAGCCAAAGCACTTTTGCAATTGACTACTCTTCAGACTCACAAGAGTTGATTAACTCTAGCTCGACAGTGTCAAAATTAATTGCAACCTTTTGAAACGATGAAAAACTGGGCCTTTAATAGATTAATCTGCAATCCCCCGTGATTGGTAGATTTTCAGCTTCATTTTGACAAATTTAGAAATTTGTCTGCCACTCGCGGCTTTGAGTTGGTTGATTTCTCGCTTTTTTCGACTGTTTTTCTGCTTCACTTTGTGCGGTGCGCTCGATTTGTGGCTCTTCTGGCTTTGCTTTTTTCAAATTCTGTTGGCCTTGCGGTGCACTTCACTGGCTTTGCTTTTCGGTTTTTGATTTGCTCGTTGTGCTGTTTGCTCGGCGTGTGATTTTTTTAACTTTTCTGGGTTTTTTCGGCTTTTTTTGGCTCTTTCTGGTACTTTCGATGAGTTTCTTTTTATTTTTCTTAATTTTTTGTGAAATTTCAAATTTTCTTTTTTTTTTTGGTCGTTTTATGGTTTTTTAAAGATTTTTTTTGGAAAAGTTTGATTTTTAAAGAATTTTTTGTGCATTTGGGGTTTTTTCAAGATTTTATGAATTTTTAGTGATTTATTTTGTTTTTTTCAGACAATTTTGAATTTTTTTGTGAATTTTTAGTGACCTTTTTGAGTTTTTTTAATGTTTTTCTATGATTTATCTTTGAGTGTTTTTGATTTTTTAAATGATTTTTTAATGTTTTTAATGAATTTTTTGATTTTATGGTTATTTTTTTTGATCAATTTTGTTTTTTTATGAATTTCTAAGAGGTTTTTAATTCTTATTTTATTTCTTAATTCTTTTTTTAAAAAACTATTGGATTTTTTTGCGTTTTTTTTTGTGATTTATTTGATTTTTCTTTTATTTTTTTTCAAAATTGTTTTGTGATTTTATTGTTTTGTGAAATTGACAAAAACATACCTGTCACTTACCTGCAGACATCGAGGCTTGGGGTTGACCGTTGAGCTGACAGCACCGCGCGCGTGGGCAGTTGGGTGGTGATTGTGGGACTGTAGGGCTTGAGCCGCGGAGCGTGTGTGTGTTGGGATACGCGCATGGGCAGAGCTGCAGAACAGGGACCGGGTAGTTTTTTAGTGTAATTTTTAGTGATTTAGTGCAGCCAAATAAAATTTCCAAAATTACATCAATTCAATTGCCAAGCAATTTAATCAATAAAATCAAAACTAGGCAATTAAACCGGCAAAATTAACGACAAAATTATGTCAAAATTTGACGCAATTGAAATGTGTAAATCTTTGTTTTGAGCACAAAAACGCAAAAATTAATCATTACACACATCAATTATGCAATTTAAATATGAATCAATCCTGCTAATTACACACTTTTTAGGCACGCACACACACACACACACACACACACACACACACACACACACTAATAATTGTCAGTTTTTACCAATCTTTAGGTGCGCACACAAAAGGCTTAAACTTGTCAAATTTACAATGTGACTTCACAAATCATTAGTTGGGCATGAGCACAACATAAATCAATCATCACAATTGAAAAATCATAATGCACACATTGATTTTTAGGTTCACAAACATGGGCAAAATAGTGCACACACACCTAAATTAGGTATACACACACTCATTTAGAATGCACACACACTTGCAATTGACCATCCAAGCATGCAATTAACTCAATTATGCACACAATTAGCAATCTACAATCACCAATTAGCATTTGAAACTTGTCAAATTCATACATCACCAAATCTTAAAAATTTTGGCATTACGATTGTATGAAAATGAATAATCGTAAAATTTTCAATCCATAACATCAACATTGCATTGCATCATGGTGGGATCTCTACACAATTCTACACATCCTTAGATTCTAGGGAGGTTGAGAATACCACCTTAATTACCTTTCAATTGAAGATCAATTGAATGTTCGAATGTTCCAATCCTTCATAGCAAGTTAGTAAATAGCAAAAATTAGTGAAATTAGCAAGGGGTTAGTGTGAAATTAGAGTGTGTAAACACACAATCGGCAAGATATGGTGACACATTAGGGAATTATGAACACAATGCTTCATTCACACACATTGAAAATCCACAAAAACATAAACACATGAGTGAAATTAGTGAGGGAATGCATTCGATTATACCACAATTACACTAGCGTAGGCCATCGTCCTCGGAAAGGGCGGAAAATTTTGGGGGTCCCATAGTTGCAATAGCTCCAATGACCAACAAAATTATCAATCCGGAGGGATGAGCTACCCGGCTAGGATATGGAAACACTCACACGGTTAGTGAGCTAATCGTGGCAACACAAATGGTTAAGTTTACGAGGTGAGCTTCTTGGCCTATGGAGGAGCTAAGCCGCAATGAAGGGCAATCTCAACATCCACTTCTCTTCACCTCTAATCAACCCAATCACACACACTACGATTGCAAGACACACACAACACTAATCTATCATTGCAACACACTAATCGCAAGCACACACACATAGATTTATCGAGCACCACACTCCAATCAAACCCACATGCACACACAAGCAAAAGAGGGCAATCACACAAGATTAGAGAGGGATTAACTACTAATTAGTTAAGATCTAGTTAATCTAAGCATCATAGGAAATCATAAGAAGCATGAGAGAGGCATAGTGAAAGAGAATGAATCATTGATTAGTGTTAATCAAGTCTCATCAGCAAGGAGAAGCTCAAGGAATCCATAGCCACACACGTCAAGAGCTCTCACCAAAGAGTGCTCTCAACAAATGAGTTTGAAAACCCTAATTTCTTTTACACATTGCTTTATATACCTAGGGTAAAAATATGCAATGTCCGGGCATCCAAGGCCTTTAGGGTTCCACCACTTATTGAATCTGCTACCTAGGCACACTAACTGACATATTCTTTATAGGTTAGAACTCCCATTGAGTCCATAACACATTAATAATATTACAATGGCTTGAAATAAATCGGGAATTTACAATACGTGACCATTTTGGAAAAACGTGATAAATGTGTAACTCTAATATTTATTGCTTCTTCACTTTGATCTTCGATGTGCATTCGTACGTCTTCGGTCTTTAGCAGCTTCTGTTAACTGACATTGACTCAGTTAACAACAACATATATATATATATGTTTTAATAAAACTTAGATTTGAGAAGTGGTAAAGCTTTCTCTTGTCAATGTTTCAACAAACTCTAGCTTGGATGAGTGGTGGATCTTAGCTGCTCTCCATTCTTCAATGGAGCCTAGCTTAGACAAGTGGTGGACCTTGGAACCAAAATCCCATGCAGAATAAAACCATCATGGCGTTTTCACGTTTTAATGGAGCTTGACTTGGACAAATGGTTAAACTTGCTTCTCTTTGTTTTTCAATGGAGCTTGGCTTAGACAAGTGGTGGACCTTTTCTTATCCCCATGGTCCAATGAAGCTAGATTAAAAAAAATAAAATCCTTGATATTGAAAACGGCTAGGGGTTTCCATGGTTCAATGGAGCCCAGTTTGGACATCTTGTGGAGCTTGCTTCTCTCCATGTTTCAATTGATCCAAGCTTGGACAAGTGGTAAATCTTATCTTCTCTCCATGTCTCAATGATTCTTGAGACCAAACATCCCCATTCCTAGCTTAGATAACTAGCTTTCCTTGCACCTCTCTCTAGAGGTTAGAGAAGTGTTTGATCTTTGAACTAAATGAATTACTATCTATGAAGCTTAGGTTGAACAAGTAGTTGAGCTTTTATTGACACCATGTTTCAATAGAGGTTATCTTAGACGAGTGGTGGATCTTTAAACAAAATTCCCTACTTACAACATATATCTGGTTTTTCCATGTTTCAATAGATTCTAACTTGGACAAGTGGTGAATTTTGAAACAAAACTCCCGATGTACAACATATATCTGGTTTCTTCATGTTTCAATAGAGCTTAGCTTGGACAAGTGGCGGACCTTGAAATAAAACTCCCCATGTACAACATATATATATACGATTTTTCCATGTTTCAATAAAACTTAGATTTGAGAAGTGTTGGAACTTTTTGTTGTCAATGTTTCAACAAATTCTAGTTTCGATGAGTGGTGGATCTTATCTTCTCTCCATGTCTCAATGATTCTTGAGATCAAACATCCCCATTCCTAGCTTAGATAACTAGCTTTCCTTGCACCTCTCTCTAGAGGTTATACAAGTGTTGGATCTTTGAACTTAATGAACTACTATCTATGAAGCTTAGGTTGAACAAGTGGTGGAGCTTTTCTTCACACCATGTTTCAATAGAGATTATCTTAAACAAGTGGTGGATGTTTAAACAAAACTCCCCACATACAACATATATCTAGTTTTTCCATGTTTTCAATAGATCCTAGCTTGGACAAGTGGTGGACCTTGAAACAAAACTCCCCATGTACATCTATTTTCTCCATGTTTCAATAGAGCCTAGCTTGGACAAGTGGTGGACCTTGAAATAAAACTCCCCATGTACAATATACATATGGTTTTCCATGATTCAATAAAACTTAGATTTGAGAAGTGGTGGAGCTTTTTGTTGTCAGTATTTCAAAAAATTCTAGCTTGGACCTTGGAACCAAAATCCCTTGTAGAATAAAACCATCATGGGGTTTTCACGTTTTAATGGAGCTTGGCTTGGACAAATGGTTAAACTTGCTTCGCTTTGTCTTTCAATGGAGCTTGGCTTAGTCAGGTGGTGGACCTTTTCTTATCCCCATGTTCCAATGGAGCTAAGTTTTAAAAAATAAAATCCTTGATATTGAAAATGGCTAGGGTTTGCCATGCTTCGATGGAGCCCAATTTGGACATCTCGTGGAGTTTGCTTCTCTCCATGTTTCAATTGATCCAAGCTTGGACAAGTGGTGGAGCTTGTAATGTCTGGATGATTAATGAGACCAAACATCCCTATTCCTAGCTTAGATAATTAGCTTTCCTTCAAACTCTCTCTAGAGGTTAGGAAAGTGTTGGATCTTTTAACTAAACGAACTACTGTCTATTAAGCTTAGGTTGGAGAAGTGGTGGAGTTCTTCTTCACACCATGTTTCAATAGAGATTAGCTTAAACAAGTGGTGGATCTTTAAACAAAACTTCCCACATACCACTTATCTCGTTTTCCCATGTTTCAATAGATCCTAGCTTGAACAAGTGGTGGACCTTGACACAAAACTCCCCATGTAAAACATATATCTGATTATTCCATGTTTCAATAGAGGTTAGGTTGGACAAGTGGTGGACCTTGAAACAAACTCCCCATGTACAACATATGTATATATGGTTTTTCCATGTTTCAATAAAACTTAGATTTGAGAAGTGGTGGAGCTTTTTGTTGTCAATGTTTCAACAGATCCTAGCTTGGATGAGTGGTGAATCTTAATGGAGCCTAGCCTTGACAAGTGGTGGACGTTGGAACCAAAATCCCGTGTAGAATAAAACCATCATGGGGTTTTCATGTTTTAATGGATATTAACTTGGACAAATGGTTAAAATTTCCTCCCTTTGTCTTTCAACAGAGCTTGCCTTAGACAAGTGGTGAAGCTTTTATTCTTCCCATGTTCCAACATGGTTCAATAAAGCTTAGTTTGAACAAGTGGTGGAGCTTCCTTCTCTCCATGTTTCAATTGATCCAAACTTAAACAAGTGGTGGAACTTATCTTCTTTTCATGTCTCAATGATTCTTGAGACCAAACATCCTCATTCCTAGATTAGATAACTAGCTTTCCTTCCACCTCTCTCTAGAGGTTAGAAAAGTGTGAGATCTTTGAACTAAATAAGCTACTATCTATGAATCTTAGGTTGGACAAGTGGTGGAGCTTTTCTTCGCACCATGTTTTATAGATTAGCTTAGACAAGTGGTGGATCTTTAAACAAAACTCTTCACATACAACATATAACTCGTTTTTCCATGTTTCAATAGATCCCACCTTGGACAAGTGGTGGACCTTGTCACAAAACTACCCATGTAAAACATATAGCTGGTTTTTCTATGTTTCAATAATGTGTGGTGGACCTTGAAACAAAACTCCCCATGTATAACATATATATGTTTTTTCATATTTCAATAAAACTTAGATTTGAGAAGTGGTTTTGTCAATGTTTCAACAGATCCTAGCTTAGATGAGTCGTGGATCTTAGCTGCTCTCCATGCTTCGATGGAGCCTAGCTTGGACAAGTGGTGGACCTTGGAACCAAAATCCCATGTAGAATAAAACCATCATGGGGTTTTCATGTTTTAATGGATATTAGCTTGGAAAAATGTTTAAACTTGCTTCTCTTTGCCTTTCAATGGAGCTTAGCTTAGAGAAGTGGTGGGGATTTTATTCTCCCCATATTCTAGCATGGTTCAATGGAGCTTAGTTTGGACAACTGGTGGAGCTTACTTCTCTTCATGTTTAAATTGATCCAAACTTGGACAAGTGGTGGAAATTATCTTCTTTTCATGTCTCAATGATTCTTGAGACAAAAAATCCCCAGTCCTAGATTAGATAACTAGCTTTCCTTCCACCTATCTCTAGAGGTTATGCAAGTGTAAGGTCTTTGAACTAAATGAACTACTATCTGTGAAGCTTAGGTTGGACAAGTGGTGGAGCTTTTCCTCGCACCATGTTTCAATAGAGATTATCTTAGACAAGTGGTGGATCTTTAAACAAAACTCCCCACGTACAACATATATCTTGTTTTCCTATGTTTCAATAGATCCTAGCTTGGACAAGTGGTGGACCTTGACACAAAACTCCTAATGTACAACATATATCTGTTTAGGGCTGTTTCAATAGAGCATAGCTTGGACAAGAGGTGGACCTTGAAACAAAACTCCACATGTACAACATATATATGGGTTTTCCATATTTCAATAGAGCTTAACTTTGAAATGTGGTAGAGATTTTCTTGTCATTGTTTCAATGGATCCTAGCTTAGATGAGTGGTGGATTTTAGCTACTCTCCATGTTTTAATGGAGCCTAGCTTGGACAACTGATGAATCTTGGAACCAAAACCCCATGTGAAAGAAAACCATCATGGGGTTTTCATGTTTTAATGGAGCTTAGCTTGGACGAGAAAATTGAGTCTAGAGATTTGGCATTGTCTATATATGTGGTGAGCCTACAGATGGAAGGAAAGCTCTACTTGAAGCGCCACTTCAACAATGAAATTCCTATTGGCCTATGTGTTTTAGACTTCACAAAACACTATGGGGGCAATTTGCAATGGAGCGAAGAGACATTTAACAATGCTTTGGATGGGATATTGGCTATTGCTGGAGGGTCAACAAATCCTAGATTTGTCTTTCTTGAATTTGTGGATTTCACTAAATTCACAAATTTGCAATGTGTATTCCAAAGATTTGGAGATAATGTGAGCTACCATTGTTGTGGTGCCTTGCATCACTTTCCAATAGCTCCTTGTAAAGGAGCAATTTAGTTCCTAGCACTTGTTGCCTTTTTGGGACGAGGTAATGCTTTTGAAGAATTAAGAATAAGATCAGAGGAACATCCCATGCCGATTAATTGTTCATTGCTTCAAGTATCAAAGGGAGGCATGTGAGATTTACGATATTTGGAAGCCAAAAAAAGCGCTTTGGTCAAGCACTACATTCATACATATTGTTTTGAAGACCGCAAGATTGTTGATCTCTTTGGTGATGGCTCCTTGGTTGCACATGAAGGACTACAACAAAAAAAAAAAGTTCTATGCTTGGTTGAGAGAGTGGAGGAGGAAACAACCTTAGCAATCAAGCTTCTAGACTTTGCTAAGGCCCATGCTGATATAGAAGAGTGGGCTGTGTTAGAAAATAAGACGTAGCTAAATAGATTTTTGAGTAGATTACTTAATGGAGAGAGATAGATTTCACACAAAAGAGATTATAGAGTAGAGAGAGAGAGAGAGAGAGTACACACGATATACGTGGTTCACCCAATGTGGGCTACGTCCCCGGGAAAGCAGCCACTCAATGGCTTTAGCACTTCAAAAGAAGAAGTAGTTTACAAAGGGATTAAACCCTTGATAGAGCTCCTGCCTTGCTTCACTCTCACCACCTCACACTCACCTTGTTGCATCAACTTCACACTATGAAATGTGTGTAGAAATGGCCTCCTTTTATAGGCCAAAAGGGCTGCCCTCTCTTATGAGAGACAACCATGTGTAGCCGCCCTTGTGCGAATAAGTCCAAATCGGACCCTCCAATCCGCCCATGTGTGGCCGCCCTTGAGAAGACAAGTCCGCTTTTGAATTCGGCCACCGGCCATTGACTTCCGACCACCGGCCAGCCGACCGTTTGTTTTCCGACCACTTCTCGGCCGCCGTCCGGCCATAATATTCCGGCGAAAAAAAAAGTCTCGGGGACCTCCGCCCCCGAGGCCTCTAAAGTTGCCCCTGATTCTTGTCCGTGAAAATTTTGGTTTCTGGTGAGTGATTTTCCTTCACGCACGATGGCTTCTCCTCATAATGGGGGCCTTACAAATGTGCACTTTTACCACAGAAAATTACAAGGGTAAATCAGGCTCCATACTTAACAATCTCCCACTTGGAGACTGATCTCCAAACCAAACCTGTGACTGCTTTCCATTCTGGCTTCTTATCCTTGAATGCCGATTGAAGATGAGCAAAAGCTCAACTTCTCTTTGTTGACCACCTTTGTAAACATGTCTGTAGGATTTTCACTTGTATGCACCTTTCCTAGCTTTAGCTGTCCCTCTTCCAAAAGCGTGCGTATGAAGTGATATCTCACCTGAATGTGCTTTGTCCTTGAATGAAAGGCTGAGTTCTTTGCAAGATGGATAGCGCTTTGGCTATCACTGTACAAGACACAATTGTCTTGTTTGAATCCAAGCTCTTCTAAGAATCTGTGAAGACACATAATTTCTTTGCTTGCCTCCGTCATTGCTACATACTCTGCTTCCGTGGTAGAAAGTGAAACCACTTTCTGCAGCTTTGAAGCCCAACTTATTGCTGTGCCTCCAACTGTGAACACATAGCCAGTAGTGCTCCTTCGAGTATCTTTGTCACCTGCCATATCTGCATCAACATACCCTTCTAGAAAAATATCAGTTCCTCCAAAATACAAAGCATTTGTTGTTGTCCCTTTTAGATACCTAAGTATCCACTTCACAGCTTGCCAATGCTCTTTACCTGGGTTGTCCATGAACCTACTCACAACTCCCACTGCATGTGCAATGTCTGGCCTTGTCCAGACCATATCATACATTAGAGAACCTACCGCTGCAGCATATGGAACTTTAGACATATAGGCTATCTCCTCTTGTGTCTTTGGACACATATCCTTCGTTAGTTTAAAATGACCAGCCAAAGGTGTAGAAACTGGTTTTTCATTTTGCATTGCAAACCTTTCTAGTACCTTCTTGATGTAATCTTCTTGAGATAGCTTTATTGTCTTCTTCGTCCTGTCCCTTGATATTTTCATACCAAGTATCCTCTTTGCAGCACCTAAATCTTTCATTGAAAAAGATTTGGACAGCTCCTCTTTTAGGTCTTTGATGTCCTGCATGTTAGCACTTGCAATCAACATGTCATCAACATACAACATTAGGATGATGAATTTCCCATCTCCCAAATTCTTCGTGTAGACGCAGTGATCCGAGTTGAATCTTGTGAATCCATGATCCAACATCCATCGATCAAACTTCAAGTACTATTGTCTTGATGCTTGCTTTAAACCATACAAGCTCTTCTTTAATCTGCAAACCATTTTCTCCTTACCTTTTACTTCATACCCCTTTGGTTGAAGCATGTAGATTTCCTCCTCTAAGTCACCGTGAGGGAATGCCGTATTTACATCCATTTGCTCGAGATTTAGATCATGAGCAGCCACAAGGCTTAAGACAAGCCTAATTGAGTTCATTTTTACAACAGGAGAAAATATTTCATTGAAGTCAATACCTTTCTTTTGAGAAAAACCTTTTACCACAAGCCTAGACTTGTACCTTTTCTTCCCACCTTCTTCTTCCTTCAGCTTGTACACCCATTTGTTTTGAAGTGCCCGCTTACCTTTAGGCAACTCAACCAACTCCCATGTTTGGTTGCGATGTAGTGAGTCCATCTCCACTTGCATGCTCTTCGTCCATTCTTCTTTGGATTCATGTTGCATAGCTTCTTCGTATGATTCCGGCTCTCCAGAATCTGAGATCAAGAGATGGTTGAAGGAAGGAACAAACCTTTCTGGAGGTCTACTTGCTCTTGTAGATCTTCGGGGAATAGGTTGAGGCTCCTCATTTGGTTGACGTTGTTGCACATTGTCACCGTTTGCAGTCCATCGGCCATTGACCACCGGCCAACCGACCGTTTGTTTTCCAACCACTTTTCGGCCGCCGTCCGGCCATAATATTCCGGCGAAAAAAAAAAGTCTCAGGGGCCTCCGCCCCCGAGGCCTCTAAAGTTGCCTCTGATTCTTTTCTGTGAAAATTTTGGTTTCCGGTGAGTGATTTTCCTTCTCGCACGATGGCTTCTCCTCATAATGGGGGCCTTACAAATGTGCGCTTTTATCACAGAAAATTACAAGGGTAAATTAGGCTCCATACTTAACAGGCTGGTCTTCAAACCCAACAATCCATGTTGCAACCATATGACAATGTGCCTACTGAAAATAGAGATTTCTCCACAAGAAGAAGAAGAAGAAGAAGAAGAAGAAGAGGAAGAGCGTCATTTATCATTGGAGGACTATTTGGAAATGGAGAAATGTACGTTTTGAACTTCTTGTACATGTTTATGTTTTCTTTTTGGCAATTTGATACTCTTAGTGCTAGATTTTGTTTTATATAGTATTGCTTGAGTCTATCTTTTTCATATCAAGTATTTAATGTTTTAATTGTGAATCCTTAGATTAAAGATATAAGACTAACTTAAACTTAATGGCTTAAGGGCTTGATTTTTGTAAGTTTTAGACCTCATATAATTATCCCCTTCACATGCTACATTAGAGCCTAGCTTGGAAGGGTGGTGGACCTACCATGGAGTCTAATTTAGACAATTGTGATAGAGTTTAAAACAACACCAATTTGTTACATTAACTTGGACAAGTGGTGGACCTTGCTTCTATTTATGTCTTGATGGAGCATATCTTGGCCATGTGGTAGACCTTCTTTCTCTCCATACTCCAATAAAGTGTACCTTAGACAAATGAAGTACCTTGAAACCAAACTACCCACGTATAGCTTGGACAAGTGGTAAACCTTTCTTCTCTCATGTTTGAATGGATTCTATCTTGGACTAAGGTATATCTTACTTCTCTCCATGCTTAAATGGATTCTAGTTGAACATACAATGGACCTTCAAATAAAACTCCACATGTTGCAACATAGGATATGTTGACAAATAATGGGCTTTGTGGAGGTTCCCCCATGCATATTTAGGAAAGCTAGTGTTTCTTATCTTCAAAGGATCCTAGCTTAGATTGGTTTTCATAATAACTAATATCTAATTCTCCTAAATGATTTTCTCATGTTAAACTGATCATTTAATATGGGGAAGTACGAGGGAGAAAAAGCTAGAATATTGGTTAGGTTGGCAGACCGGTCATAGTAGGGATCCAAAGGAGGGAAAATAGGGATCCAAAGGGGGGGACATCTGCAAAAGAGCAATGTGCATCAATGGGCTTCAAAGACCCTAAGGTTCAGCCCATTAAGACTTCCAAAGTGCTAAGGTTTCAAAATTCAAAGGTAATGTTCAATGGTAAAACCTTAGGCTAAATTGGATGCTTGTGGGAAGACTCAAAAGTCTTCCCACATCCCTATCTAGGAGGGGGCGAGCCTTATATGTAGGGGATGAGAGAGAAACACACCCACACACACACTCTTGCAAGCTCCCTTTACACCCAGTTGCCCCCAAGGTGCATTCAAATCCTATTGGATGGCCATAGAGGTGGACCAATGAGAATTAGGCTAGAGTAAATTTAGTTTAATTCATTTAAAACACTTGATAAAGAATCAATAGGAATTAAGCTCTCTAGAAGAATATTGGATAGTCTCCCAAGGGGTCCAATGAGCATTCAACAACCCAATGGCTTGCCTGATTTCTATTGGCAGAAGACTAAGAGGTCCAATGAGAGTTAATTTGCATTATTAAAATACCTAAAGCTCTCACAAAACGGGAAAGGGGGGCATATGTCACAAGGCTATCACTTATGCTTCTTAATTGTCATTGGCTAAGCTTTATAGGGTCCAATAGGATGCCAACATGTGCAAATAGCAAGAGGGTTCGACCAAGAGAGAGAGAGAGGGGGCTGATTTTTGCAAGGAATTATCACTTACACACTCTCACAAGCTCATGTGTGAAGTAAAGAAGACTATCTCTCCTTCTCAAGCTTTAATGGAAAGCTCATCATCTACTCCAAGATTGTGACCAATGCATGCTCATCTCCTATACCATGCTAATTACTAAGCTATGCTAAGCTATTATGAGTGATTATGTGAAGAGACACACTTCTTTCTCGTAAAAATACTACTTCTTCCTCTTGATGTACTCTCATACCCCGCTAGCTCTCACCATCTTCAAAGGTGTGTGAGGTCTTGGGTCTGAGACCGTGAGGGAATTGATGTTGTGTTTTACAAGTGTGATCTTGGTGCTTGAAGCTTCCATCTTCATTGCACCAGCAATTTATTGAAGGAACACAATGTATTGTATTGTAAAATGTCTCCCTTGATGGAGGAAACCTATAATACAAAGCCTTTTGGAGGGGGGACCGGCTCCATGTAAATCCGGTCCTCAACTATTGTCAATAGCTTAATTTCTCTCTCTTTTTGAAGGATTGCTCATGCCTATCTAACTAGGTGTTATGTTTTTGTTGCTCTCTCCATCCAAGCACTCTTGCTATGCTCATTAGGAATCTATTCTAATGAAATGCTCACTATGTCTATGTTATTTTCCGCTACACACAAGTTACTAAACCATTAAATGTTACATTGGTATTAGAGCACAAGGTTTCTCTTTTCTTGCTCAAGAAGAGAGGTCCTCAAGCTAACTATAAATGGTTGGTATTATTAATTGCAATTGAGTAAGTAAGATAGGGATTTTTCAGCCTTGCAGTGCACCTGCTTCATGTAGATAACGGGGCATCACTGTTGACAGCTATGGTCTTAATAGTGTAGTCCTACGGGGCTTGCTTATGGCTTAACCACTATTGAGCTATTAGAAGCTTGACAGAAGCCGGCACTGTTTTGGTGGTGAAAGACCCTCTCTTCTATTCCTTGTAATCAATGATATTTGAGCCACGGGTACAGGAGCTTGAGTGCTTTTCTAAAGGGGTTAAGAGGAGTAGAAACTAGGGCTTGAAGTGCCAAAGTACACCTAAAAACTTAAAAATTATTAGAATGGTTGGAAATAGTAAAGAGAGTGAAATTAATGTTGATAACTTTGATTTTGCTAATGAACAATTTACTAATGATGCCCCTATGCTTGTTAATTACCTTGTTACTACGTTTTAACAAGCCATGGGAAATCCATCCCTCCAAAGTGAAGTGCAACGGTAGCAACCTGCTCATGGGATTCTCCAAACTCCCCACCAAGAAGAGAGAGTACCTAGGAAGCCTCCTTGTGAGACTTCCAAAAGAGTCCTCTCTCTGATAAGGGAAGAAGAAGAGGATCCGTCCGAAGGGCTCAAAAATCTACTACTTGACGACGCATCTCCTTCCCAAAGGGGAACTGAAGTTTCAATGGTAGAGCCCCCACCAAGCAATCCTTGTGCCACCTCGACGGAGATGGCTCCACAAAGACGGCGGGCAAAATGCTCTCCAACACCCCCTAAACGGAGAAGACCATCGTACACTTCTCCACACCATAATTCAAAGAGGGACGACCAAAAACAAGAGAAGAAAAAGGAGAGAAAGAAGTCACCCTCTTCTCCATCTTCTTCATCCTCTCTCTCATGAAGAAAGTGATGGTACGGACAAAGAGGAACAAGGGAAGAAAAAGGCAAGGAAGAGGTAACCCTCTTCTCCATCCTCCTCAAATTCTTCCCCTTCTGAAGAAAGTGATGGTGCAGCTTTCGAACCACCAAAATGAAGAGGCCATAGGAAATCCTATGCCACGTGGAAAAGGTTGTGCAAGCTCAAAAAGTTCAAAGAGGGAGGAAAGAACATCTCTTTCCTTACCTATGATGGCACCTTTGGTGCTACGGACAAAGTCTTGGCCTTCATTCAACAATTCAATGCGGCGCTTGGAGATGAGGGCTTCACGGAGTGCGCTAAGCTACGCCATGTAGCTATGCACTTTCAAAAGTCCGCCAGGAAATGGTTGTCTAGCTTGCGGGAAAATGGTGAAGCTCCACGAACATGGAAAGATTTAAGAGCTTCCATCATGAAGCAGTTTTTGGCTACCGATGCCAAAGACAAAGTACTCACTGAATGGCGAAGTTTGAAGCTCTCTCCCTACAAATCTATTCATAAATATATAGACAAGTTTTGGGACTTACATCTCAAAGCCACTGTCTTCAAAAAGATGGATTTTGGAGAGCATTTTTTTTTTTGTGTGCAGGTATAATCGAAGAAATGGAGGAGTATGTCAACTCCCAAAGGCCACGCACCATATTTGCGGTCTTACACCATACCATGGTGGCTTCACAAATCAATTTCCAACAAGGGGGAAATCTTAAGCCCACGGAGAACAAGGACCATAAAAATAACGAGCCCAAGGGGAAGGACAATGTCCAAAAGTCTCCTAAAGGCAACGCCAACAACAACAAAGCTAAGGAGAAGGGAGTTTATAAAGGCAAAAATAAACTCTCTCTCCTGAAGAGCTAGAGTGTTATTGTAAAGATAACCGTTGTTTCAAGTGCGGGGAGCAAGGGCATGCTTATCGTGCTTGTCTCCACAAGAATACACGGAATGACCCTCCTAGAGCTACCTTGGTCGAAATCCAAGAAGAGGATGCTCACCACAAAGGATCTCCTCTATGCCATGCTTGGGGAAAGGTAAGAGAAGATGATGATTTTATTCTCTTTGACCCTAGTTCTACTCACAATTTCATATCCACAGAGTTGGCCACCAAGCTAGGCATCCAAGCCTATGAGATGAGAGATGTCCTACCCGCCGATGGTGCTTTCAAGGGGCAAGAAGCCTCAGCCACTCCCTTAATTGGGAAATTGAGGCTCCATGTCCAAAGCTATGTGACAAGGAGGACTTCTTCATCTCTCCTTCTCAAGCACGAGGATATAATCCTAGGGGCACCATGGTTTGATTGCATGGCTGCCAATGTTACATTCCTTTAAAGACAAATCTACTTTAGGTTCAGGGAAAAGGATATGTACATAGATGCTAAGGAGTTGGGTAACACCATACCCATTGTACATACACAAGCTTTCATTAAGTCAATAAAGAGCTCTATTTCCGTGTACATGATTTTTATAAAGATTCTCAAAATGAACCCTGATGCTGTAGCAAAAGAAAACATAAACAATCACAAGGAATTAGAGTTATCCAATTTTCTCAAGGGATTTCAAGATGTTTTTATTGACGACATCCCTTGTGAGCTATCTCCTAAACGAGGCAATGATGACCATGCAATTGAACTTTTTCCAGGAAGTTCACCGCCTAAAAAACCTCCTTTCTCAAGCTCAACATGGTTAGGCCTAGCTCATCTCCATTTTGATCACCCATGTTATTAGTGCAAAAGAAAGACGGCACATATCGTATGTGTGTCGACTATAGAGTAGTAAATAGGATCATTATCAAGAATAGGTTTCCCGGTCCATGGGTAAAAGACATATTTAATAAGCTACAAGGGTCGACTGACTTCAGTAGGATTGACATAAAAAGTGGCTACCATCAAATAAGGATAGTTGATCAAGGCATTGTAAAGACAACATTTCACACTACGTTTGGTCTTTACGAGTACATTGTCATGCATTTTGGCTTGACCAATGCACCAACCACATTTAACCGCTTGATGGAGAAGCTATTTAGGCCTCACTGAACCTTTACTGGAGTGTTCTTTGATGATATTATCATCTACTCTAATTCATTAGACGAACACAAGCAAACCTCCAGGTAATATTTCAAGTCTTACAAGAGAATAAACTTTATATTAATCGAAAGAAAAGAGAGTTTTTCTTACAAGAGATTCAGTATTTAGGTCACATTATCTCTCAAGATGGCATCCAAATGGATCCATCAAAGCTAGAGGTAATAAAAGGATGGCCTAATCCAAGGAATCTACACAAACTAAGAAGTTTTATAGGTATGTGTGCATATAGATGCTTCATAGAAAAGTTCTCACAAATCGCGGGACCATACATGACCTAACAAAGAAAAAAGTTAGTTATACATGGTCTGCCAAGGAGAGCAATGCTAATGTCATCGTAACTAATATCTAAGTCTCCTAAATGATTTTCACATGTTAAACCGATCATTTAATATGGGGAAGTACCAGGGGAAAAAAAGCTAGAATATTGGTTAGGGCAGACAGGTCTCACAATAGGGATCCAAAGGGGGGGCCATCTGCAAAAGAGCAATGTGCATCAATGGGCTTCAAAGACCCTAAAGTTCAACCCATTAAGACTTCCAAAAATGCTAAGGTTCCAAAATTCAAAGGTAATGTTCAATGGTCAAACCTTAGGCTAAATTGGATGCTTGTGGGAAGACTCAAAAGTCTTCCCACATCCCTATCTAGGAGGGGGCAAGCCTTATATGTAGGGGATGATAGAGAAATACACACACACACACACACACTCTTGCAAGCTCCCTTTACACAAGGGGCATAGTGAATACATGATAGTTCCCTAGCCCAGTTGCCCCCAAGCTGCATTCAAATCCTATTGGATGGCCATAGAGGTGGACCAATGAGAATTAGGCTAGAGTAAATATAGTTTAATTCATTTAAAAACACTTGATAAAAGAAACAATAGGAATTAATCTCTCTAGAAAACTATTGGACAGTCTCTCGAGGGGTCCAATGAACATTCAACAGCCCAATGGCTTGCTTGATTCCTATTGGCCAGAAGACTAAGAGGTCCAATGAGAGTTTAATTGCATTATTTAAATACCTAAAGCTCTTACAAAAGGGTAAAGGGGGACACATGTCACAAGGCTATCACTTATGCTTCTTAATTGTCATTGGCTAAGCTTTACAAGGTCCAATAGGATGCCAGCATGTGCAAATAGCAAGAGGGGTCGACCAAGAGAGAGAGGGGGCTGATTTTTGCAAGGCATTATCACTACCACACTCTCACAAGCTCATGTGTGAAGTAAAGAAGACCATCTCTCCTTCTCAAGCTTTAATGGAAAGCTCATTATCTACTCCAAGCTTGTGAGAAGGGAGGCCTACACCAACGACTCTTGGCTTTGTGATGTAAATCCAACCAAGAGCCAAGCTCCAGTGCATCCTCATCTACTCTACCGCGCTAATTACTAAGCTATGCTAAGATATTATGAGTGATTATGTGAGGAGACATACTTCTTTCTCGTAAGAATACTCCTTCTTCCTCTCGATCTACTCTCATACCCTGCTAGCTCTTACCATCTTTGAAGGTGTGTGATGTCTTGGGTCTAAGACCGTGAGGGAATTGATGTTTTTTTTAACAATTGAAAGAAAAATCCCATAACAACATATCATGAATTTTTGAAGTGGTGGAAAAAAGTACTAGCTTGGGTAGTGGACCTTGCTTCTCTCCATGCTTCAATGGAACCTTAGCGTTGGAGAGGAGATGAAAGACCTTGAAGTAAGACCTAGCATGTTATGCCCCTCATATGTTGTGCACGTGGTGGACCTTGAAATTATGCTATAAGTCTATCTTGGATTACTTGTGGACCTTTGATAATCTCCATACATCAACAAGCCAAGTTTGGACAAGTTGTGGACCTACGAACCTAAATACTTACACTACGATAGAGTATATGTTGAAGATGTGGTGTAATTTGAGATCAAAACACCCATGCTACTAGAAGATAAGTTGCAAATGTGGTGGAGCATTGTATCAATGTCCTATGCCTAAGACAAGTGATGACTTTGAAACTATCCCCCTAGTCTACAAGAAAACATATATGGACCAAGAGGTTAGGCTATTTTGTTGCATCAATGCCTCCCATGTTACCAGATACTATAGGTTTCTTGGATAGTTATTGGACATGGTGTTCTCAAAGATTTTATTTTTTGAAACCTTTTGAGGCCCCATGTAAGAGACACTCTCAGTCTTCCATATGATGGACATCCCCATAGTACTATCATCCTTTGATTGCATAATGTTTTTATTTTTTGCAGATACAAAGGAGTTAAGTGAGATAAAAATGAGGTGTATTTCACACTATGATTATAATGAAGATCCTTTCGGGACACCAACTTTTCCTATGCCCAAGAATGTACTTTTTTATATCAATGGGGTGGCTTTTAAAGTGCGACTTTCATGTATTCAAGGAGCTGGTTATGGGCTATTTGTGCCTGAAAATGGTGTGGCTATTCTAAAACTATGGAGGGCATAAGTATAGATTTCAAGAGTGGAAAAGCATATGCAAAATATTTCCAAGAGACTCTAAATATTTTCTTCTAGAGGATCCAAATGTAGTAGAAGAAGAAGATCAAGGATACATTCTTGCTTGCGTAGAAGAAGGAAATGTGTTGGGCTATATAAATAGTTCTCATGGTACACTGTCCAGCCAAATGTATGCTGTACATTTGATCCAAATTTTCCATCTTGACACAAATGCACATCTTCGCACATCAAATCAAAAGAGTATGGCTATGTATGCCTTGAGACTATTTGTCGGGTTGCAGCAGGAGACGAGTTGTTTGCTGACTATGAATTTACTTGATATTGTATGCGGATAGAAATCTTAAATACATCAAAATTTTTCTTGTTTTATTGATAAAATCTCAACACTTAAGTGTATATGATTGTTGTTTACTTTATGTTTAGCTAGAATCTAGAGCACTCTTATGCTTTATGTGTTTTCTAAGTTATTTAATTACCTTAAACATAGAATCTTGACTCTACTCAAGATTTTTAGAAAATCTATCTAAATTTAATCAATACCTAGGTTGGAAAAGTGGTTGGGATTCCAATATTACTTTCTTCTTTTGATAAATTTTACCTTGAATATGAAGCACATCTTTGCAACATTTTGGTGTAGTTGAATCTAGATAGCTTATACAAGTTATGGCCCTTGAATCCAGATCTAAGCCGAAGCTCTATTTTTTTCTTGTAGCCTAGATTGGACATGTGGTGGACCTTGTGCCTGTGTGTTCTTGAACAGGTTTTTCTTGTAGCCTAAATTGACACGTGGTGGACATTGTGCCCGTATGGTCTTGAACATGTTTTGGCTTTTAGTATTCACTTAAGTACTTGAACATGTTTTGACTTTAGTATTCACTTAAGTACTTATATTTAATAGAGTGTAGGCTGGACAAGTTTTCCACAATAGATTTTAGTTTAGATAAGTGGTGCCTTGTGTACCAATGCTAACAATGGTTGCAAGGATTCTAATATTTATTTCACCTTGAATAAATTTTTTACTTGGAGCTCTACATTTTAAAATGGTGAATTACATTCTATTGATTTTTGAGGAACCAATGTTATGTGTGCTTCCTTAAATTCAAAGATCTGGATTGACAAAGCCCCTATGAATCAATCAACAATTGTAGAATCCATTGATTCTCTAATTTTTGAAGTTCGACGGTATAGATGTGGAGCTTGAGCAAGCTTGTAATAATGTGGACCAAGAAATCAGTGCCCCAACAGTCCAACTTACTTCAAAAGAGACAAAAAAATATGCTCCTAAGCCATTTCCAATTGCTACTACTTCATCTAGTATAGATGATGAGAAATCCATGCTTACAATTACATTGGATTTAAATGGTCTATTGTTGAAGCATTACCCTTAGCCATCCTCTCACCACAAGTCAATGGAGGTAGATTTAAAAAAATGTATTATACTTAGGCCAGATTGCATACAATTCTTGACGACTATATTACAGAAATTTAATGTTGCACTATGGTCAACAGCTACTAGGGACAATGTGCTTCAAATCCTTAAAACAATAAACAACTTAGCTGGGGATACATTACCTTTCTTTGCAGTCTGGTATCAGGAAGGTTGCTACACCACTCAAAGCCAGAAAAAATAAGACCTGACAATCCAAATGTTGAGGCTATGTTCAAGCCTTTGGCCAAAATTGCCATGGGATTTGAATGTGATTCACAAAGAACAGTTCTTATTGACAACTCTCCTTACAAGGGATTCAACTCTATGAGAGAAGGGATGTGCATGATTTGATTGCTTCTAATCGTTATGGACAACCTGAAGTGACAAATAACAATGATAGAGTATTGAAAGCATAAAAATGATGCCTAGTTAGTTAAGGTGTTCTTTACAAGAAGAATACCACTTGCAAAATATGACAAGGTGAAACTACCCTTCAGAAAAAACTATACCGAGCAAGCGACACAAGCCACTAGACTGAAATAAGAAGAGCCAAAATACGAGAAATATTGGCAAAGGAATGTACACCCATTGAAATCATGAAGGCACCACAATTGATCTCTTTACTTAGGTAATTGTGTTGTAGCACAAAAGGACCATTGAAGGCAACCATTGCAAAGGTGTATATAAATAAGGTGAAAGCTGAGAACAATATTCTAAAGCTAGATAGAAAAAATCCCTAAGGTAATATTGAAATGTTTTAAACCTTAATATACATGCTAGATTGAACATTCATATCCATGGTATCTGATCAATCTTTCTTTTTATTCCTACATGCAGGTTCTCACAGAGGGTATATCTTGATGGAGCTCAATCGGTACAAGGTTTGATATGTTTCCTCAAATTAACAAAGGAAACACCTAGATTTTGTTTATCATTTTCTTGAAAGAGTTTTCTCAGTTTGTAACACTACATATGAAAATAAAAATTATGCTTCTTCTTAAGATCGCTTATTTTTTTTTGTCTTGTAAACGTTTCAATTATAATTTAAAGTTTTGTTAACATTAGATTGTACTTGTTTAGTTTGGAAAAAAAGTTAAAGATTTGTGTCTTTTTTCTTTGATTAATTCATCGATTGCCTCAATTTTCTAGAGTTCTGCTCCATCAAGAAAGTTAGAATCTATTATAAACCAATTAAGACTCTTTTGGAGCGTAGATTAGACAAGTGGTGGACCTTAAAAAAATCATGCTTGAGTTAGAGATTAGCTTAGACAAGTGAAAAGCCTTCAAATCAACACTTGAGTTTCCTACTTAGATCATTTATTTGTACAAATGGAAGCTAATATTCAAAGGCCCTGTAGGCTAACACATTAGATACCTACTTATAACCTAACTAGTGAGTGCTCTTCTCCTTATGTTTGGGTAGGCTCACCACCTACCCAAACCCTAGTCCAATGATGCTTGAAGAGAAGCAAGGTCCACCACTTGTCCAAGGTATGCTTCCTTAAAACACATAGAGAGTAAAGTCCATAACTTCTCCAAGCTTGAAGAGAAGTAAGGTCCATCATTTGTCCAAGCTATGCTTCCTTAAAACACATAGAGAGTAAATTACACCACTTCTCCAAGGTTTTTACTATGAATGACTACAAGATACACCACTTTTCCAAACTATCATCTCTAATAGAATGGCTACGTGACTAATATACAAGGTCCCCCACTTATTGAATCTTGTCTCCAGTGACCATAGAGAGGAGAATGGTCAACGAGTTATTGTATCTTGTTTCCATTGAATCATAGAGAGGAGAAAGGTCCACCACCTATCCAAGCAAAGCTTCATTGAAACATAGAGAGAAGCAGAAACCCACCATCTAACTCAACTAGTTTTTCAAAAACCATTCTACAAGGTCCATCACATTTCTAGGAATCCACTCCATCTTGTATCATGAAGAGGTCGGTTTCAAAGTCTAGCACTTGTTAAGATAGGCTCTAATGGAGAGTGGATAGAAGCGAGAGCCACCACTTGTGCATGTTAAGACCTACTGAAGCATAGAAAGAACAAAGGTCCACCACTTTTCCAAGCTATAAGGAAAACCACTTGATATAAGGTCCCACACCTGTGCTAGTTTACAGAATGGATATTTTTTTTCCTATCATTTTCTCAAATTATGATATGTTGTAGTATGGGGGGTTCAATTTCAATGTCCATCATTTATCTAAGTTGGGCTCCATTGGCACATGGGTGGAAGCAGATTCTACCTCTTATCCTATCAATGAATGGAAACCAAGAGGAGATCCACCACTTGGGTTTCACATGTGGTGGCATTGTATAAATACGTTATGCCTAGCTTGAACAAGTGATGCTCATTGATTCTCTTCATGATAAAAATAAGCCTAGCTTGGATAATTGGTGCACCTTGATTGTCTCTGATTGTCTCCATGCTACAACCATGGACAAGCAGTGGTCCTTCAAACCAAATTCCCCATGCAACAAACAATCATAAGTTTGCAAACAAGTGGTGGACCTTGAAATTCATAGATGATTTACCCGCATGGGCTCTAGCACGGATAATGGATGATTTTTTTTTCATCATTGTTTAAGGAATCCTAGTTTAGATTATTTGTGAATCTTGAGACTAAATCCCCATTCTATAATTGAGAATAGGGCCATGGACAGAGATGCTCTTCCCTCCCTCTTTGAACTTCTTGAGCTTGGACGACCTCTTCCACACAGCATAGAATTTCCTATGGCCTCTTCTTTTTTATGGTTCAAAGGTTGCACCATCACTTTGTTCAGAAGATGAAGAATTTGAGGAAGATGGAGAAGAGGATGACCTCTTTCTCGCCTTTTTCTTGCCTTGATCTTCTTTGTTTTCACCATAACTTTCATTAGAGGAAGAGGATGAACAAGATGGAGAAGAGGGTGTCCTCTTTCTCACCTTTTTCTTCTCTTGCTTTTTTTCATCCCTCTTTGAAGTATGGTGTGGAGAAGTGTGCGATGGTCTTCTCCGTTTTGGAGGTGATGGAGAGCGTTTAGCCCACCGTCTTCATGGAGCCAATCCCACCGAGGTGTCAAGAGACTCACTTCTTTCTCATTCCTTCAGTGGGGGCTCTTGAATTCTCCTTTGAGAAGGAGATGCCTCATCAAGGAGCAAATTTCTGAGCCCTTCATATGGATCCTCTTCTTCTTCCTGAATCGGAGAGAGGCCTCTTTTGGAAGTCTCGCAAGGAGGCTTCCTAGGTGCTCTCTCATCATGGTGGGGAGCTTGGAGAATCCCATGAGCATGAAGCTGCCATTGCACTTCACTTTGGAGGGATGGATTGCCCATGGCTTATTGAAGCCTAGAAACAAGGTAGTTAACAAGCATAGGGACATCATTAGTAGCCTGCTCATTAGCAAAATCAAAGTTATCAACATTAATTTCACTCTCTATACTATTGTCAACCATTTTAACAACTTTTTAGGTGTACTTTGGCACTTCAAGCCCTACTCCTCTTTACCCCTTTATAAAAAGCACTCAAGCTACTGTACCTGTGCCTCGAATACCATTACTTGCAAGGAATAGAAGATAGGGTTGTTCAATAGCAAAACAGTACCGGCTCTCGACGGTGATGCCCCATTAACTGCACAAAGGCAGGTGCACTGCAAGGCTGAAAAATCCCTATTCTACTTACTCATATGCAATTAATAATGCCAACCATTTATAGCTAGCTTGAGGACCTCCCTTCTTGAGCAAGAAAAGAGAAACCTTGTGCTCTGATACCAATGTAACATTTAATGGTCTAGTAACTTGTGTGTAGCGGAAAATAGCATGAACATAGTGAGCATTTCATTAGAATAGATTCCTAATGAGAATAACAAGAGTGCTTGGGTGGAGAGAGAAACAAAAAGTATAACACCTAGTTAGATAGCATGAACAATGCTTCAAAAGAGAGAGAAATTAAGAAATTGACAACAGTTGAGGACCGGATTTGCATGGAGCTAGTCCTCCCTCCAAAAGGCGTTGTATTATGGTTTCTCCCATCAAGAGAGACATTTTACAATACAATTCTTTGTGTTCCTTCAATACTAGCTAGTGCAATGAAGATGGAAATTTAAGCAAAACACTTATCAAACACAACATCAATTCCCTCATGGTCTCAGACCCAAGACCTCACACACCTTCGAAGATGGTGAGAGCTAGCGGGGTATGAGAGTAGATTGAGAGGAAGGAGTAGTCTTACGAGAAAGATGTACATCTCCTCATATAATCACTCATATTAGCATACCTTAGCTTAGTAATTAGCATGTTAGAGGAGATTAGCATGCATTGAAGCTTGGATCTTGGTTGGATTTGCATCACAAAGCCAAGAATTATTGGTGTAGGCCTCCCTTCTCACAAGCTTGGAGTAATTGATAAGCTTTCCATTAAAGCTTGAGAAGGAGAGAGAGAGTCTTCTACTCCACACATAGACTTGTGTGTGCGTGTGTGTGTGTGTGTGCAATAATGCCTTTGGAAAATTAGCCTCCTCTTTTTCTTGGTCGACCCCTCTTGCTATTTGCTCATGCTCACACCCTATTGGACCTCCCCAGGCTTAGCCAATGAAATTTGAGCAGCATAAGTGATAGCCTTCTGACATGTGTCTCCCTTTCCCCTTTTGTGAGAGATTTAGGTAATTAACTAATGCCTAAACTCTCATTGGACCCCTTTGTCTCCTGGCCAATAGGAATCAGGCAAGCCATTGGGCTCTTGAATTGAACCCTTGGAAGACTGTCCAATAGTCTTCTAGAGAGCTTAATTCCTATTGGTTTGTTTATTAAGTGTTTCTAAATTAATTAAACTAGGTTTACTCCAGCCTTATTCTCATTGGTCCACCTCCATGGCCATCCAATGGGATTTGAGTACACCTTGTGGGCATCTGGGCTAGGGAGCTGACATGTGTCCCTCATTCCCTTTGTGTAAACGGAGATTGTCTGTGTGTGTGACTTTCTCTCTCATCTCCTACAACTAGGGCTCGCCCCCTCCTATGTAGGAATGCATGAAGACTTTTTGGGACACACAAAAAGCATCCAATTTCCTTAATGCTTGACCTTTGGAAACAACCTTTGAATTTTGGAACCTTAGCATTTTGGAAGTCTTAATGGGCTGAACCTTAGGGTCTTTTAAGCCCATTGTTGCACATTGCTCTTTTTGCAGATGGCCCCCCCTTTGGATCCCTATTTTCCCTCCTTTGGATCCCTATTGTGGTCGGTATGCCAGCTTAACCAATATTCTAGCTTTTTCTCCCTTGGCACTTCCCCATATTAAATGATCAGTTTAACATGAGAAAATCATTTAGGAGAATTAGATACTAGTTATTATGACATTACCTCTCTCTTGAAATCATAGTCGTCCTCGACTATGGGGTAGAGAAGATAAAGCATATTCATTAGTCCTTTTGCTAGCGGGTAGAGGATCCCTATGTTACCCTACGACATCGTTCCAGAATGGATGACTAGTCCATTTGGCGCTTGAGAGCCTAAGCTGCCGCAAGCATGTCTGCACATTAGTCCTATCAATCTTCCATAGTAGAGTGACAATATCTACTTGGTATTTTAGCGACGTCGTCTCCGCAAAATTGATCTAAGCATGCATACTACTTCACATTTGTGCACAATAAAGAAAAAGAGAGTCTTATTAGACAAAAACTTTGTTCATTTTTAACATTTGTAAATTTGCTTACTCTAGGGAAGCATTGTAAGCATTGACAAGGTTTAGGTTATCCTTTAGTTGTATGACTTGCATCCATCTAGCATCTTCAAAAGGATAATTCTTTAACTTAATAAGATATCGTCATAGTCTTACCGCCTCTTAGTACCTTGTCTTCATGTCGGAGAATGGACTCGGGCTGCAGCACCTCTTCTTGTTCCTCGATCTTCGGTGGGTCTTCAATAGTTGGTTTTTGTGGTGGCTCTCCTTTGTAAGGCTTTAGAAGGCTCACATGGAAAGCATTGTGTATGAGCCAATGGATGGGCAACTTGAGTTGACAGGCCATCTCATTGATTGGCCTAAGAATCTGGAAGGGACCATAGTACCTTTTTGCTAACTTAGCATAGTACTTTTGGTGTCCCGTAGGATTCTTGCCCGTCGTGTGCCTTATCAAGCCTTGGGAAATTTGAGTAAGACCAATCATTTTCTTTAAAGCCTTCGCTCTTCTGTGCTTACCAGCAACAGCCTTTTGCCTTTGCTGTGAGATAGAGATAGCATCCTTAATCTTTTGGAAAGATTCTTGTAGGTCTCAGCTATACTCATCTACAACGAAAGGTGCTTTTCCCGTGGAAGTATGTACAGTGTTATTGTAGGCATACTCCACTAAGGGTAAGTACTTCTCCCATTGGGATCTTTGATCTACTTCCATTACATAGGCTTTTAGTAGATCGAGAATTGTTAGGTTAGCTATTTCACTTTGGCCATCCGTTTGCGGGTGATAGGCCAAAGAGAAGTTTATCCTTGTCCCTAAATTCTCAAAGAGACCCTTCCAAAAATTACTGGTCATTCTAGGATCTCTATCCGACACTGTGGACATTGTCAAGCCATGTTACTTGAAGATTTGTGAAATGAAGAGGGTTGCCATTTGATGGGCTTTGATAGTCTTTTTGACAAGTATAAAATGAGCTTGTTTGCTAAACCTGTCTACAATCATCCATATTCCCGTATTCCCATGGATCGACTTAGGCAATCTAAAGACAAAATCCATGGATATGCTCTCCCATGGTGAATTAGGGATTGGCAAAGGTTGAAGCAATCCCGGTTGCTTCCCTCTATCAAACTTTGTCTTTTGGCATACCACGCATTTAGAAACATACTCTTGTATGTTTTCTTTCATGGTAGGCCAATAGAAATATGTTTCAATCTCTTTTAGGGTAGACTGAATCCCTCTATGCCCTGCATAAGGAGGAGCATGAGATTCATATATTACTTTCTCACGTAGTGAGCTAGTAACGCATAGTCTATTGCCATAGAGAATATAATCATCTTGTAAAGTAAATGGTTCCTCTTTCTTCCTTAGTGCAAGGGCTGAAATCACATCTCTAAAATCGGGATCAATAGCATACTCATCTATCATAGAAGATAGATCATTGTGAGTTGCTATGGAAACCACATTCACTCTTGGTCGTCTTGAGAGTGCATCGGCTACTTGATTATGCTTGCCAGCAATGTCAGGAATATGAAAATGAAATTGCAAAATAAAGTTTGCCCACCTCATTTGTTTGTCGGAGAGCTTGGTCTGCGTCATGAAGCACTTAAGACTTTGGTGATCCGTTCGCAGAATGAAAGGAGTCCCCAATAAATAGTGCTTTCATGAGTCTAAGGCATGTAGAACTGTGAGGAGTTCCTTTCATATATGCCTAGAGCTTGCTAATAGGGTTGAGCCTTCGACTTTCATAGCCTATGGCGTGCCCTTCTTGGAGCAAAACAGCTCCAAGGCAATCACCACAAGCATCACATTGAACCTCAAATGCCTTTGAGAGATCCGGAAGTGTAAGCACATGTTGAGAGATAAGCTTTTCTTTAAGCTTTAGAAAGCATTGTTCTCCTTGGCAGACCATGTATACCTAGCATTTTTCTTTGTTAGGTCATGTAATGGTCCTGCACTTTGTGAGAACTTTTCTATGAAGCGTCTATAGTATGGACACATACCTATAAAGCTTCTTAGTTCATGAAGATTCCTTGGTTTAGGCCATCCTTTTATTACCTCTAACTTTGATGGATCCATTTGGATGCCATCTTGAGAGATAATTTGACCTAAATACTGAATCTCTTGTAATCTCTTTAAGAAAAATCCACTTTTCTTTCGATTAACATAAAGTTTATTCTCTCTTAAAACTTGAAATCTTACCTGGAGGTGTTGCTTGTGTTTGTCTAATGAATTAGACTAGATGATGATATCATCAAAGAACACTCCAGTAAAGGTTTGGTGAGGCCTGAATAACTTCTCCATCAAGCGGTTGAATGTGGCTGGTGCATTCAACCGCTTCTCCATCAAGCGGTTGAATGTGGCTGGTGCATTGCTCAAGCCAAAAGGCATGACAATATATTTGTAAAGACCAAACGTAGTGCAAAATGGGGTCTTTACAATGTCTTGATCAACTATCCTTATTTTGATGATAGCCACTTTTTAGATCAATCCTACTAAAGTAGGTGGACCCTTGTAGCTTATCAAATAGGTCTTCTACCCGTGGAACGGGAAACCTATTCATGATAGTGATCCTATTTAGTGCTCTATAGTCAACACACATACGATATGTGCCGTCTTTCTTTTGCACTAAAAGCACAGGAGAACAAAATGGAGATGAGCTAGGCCTAACCATGCCCTTCTCAACTAAGTCATGCACTTGCCGCATAATCTCCTCTTGTTGAGCTTGAGAAAAAGGAGGTTTGTTAGGCGGTGAAATTCCTGGAAGAAGTTCAATTGCATGGTCATCAGTGCCTCGTTTAGGAGGTAGCTCACAAGGGATGTCGTCAATAAAGACATCTTGAAACCCCTTGAGAAAATTGGATAACTCTAATTCCTTGTGAGTGTGTTTATTTTCTTTTGTTAAAATATTAGGTTCATTTTGAAAATCTTTAACAAAAATCATGTACACGAAAATAAAGCTCTTTATTGACTTATTGAAAGCTTGTTTATGTACAATGGGTATGGTGTTACACATTTGCTTGGCATCTATGTACATATCTTTTTCCTTGAACCTAAAGTAGATTCTTCTTTCAGGGAATTTAACATTGGCAGCTATGCGATCAAACCATGGTGCCCCTAGGATTACATCCTCATGCTTGAGAGGAGGGATAAAGATGTCCTTTGTCCACATAGCTTTGGACATGGAGTCTCACCCGATTAAGGGAGTGACTGAAGATTCTTGCCTCTTGAAAGCACCGTCTGCGGGTAGGACATCTCCCATCTTGTAAGCTTGTAGGGTGGATGCATGAATAGGTGGACCAAAAACCTTGTCCCGGACAGAGGTTTTATAACCGGTACATAAAACCATCTCTATTAGTTCAATTCGATATATTCTTTTGAATAGATTTTTAATTAAATATAGAATTTCCACATCTTTTTGTTAAATATAGAAGACGGCTCTGTACCTCTTAACTATGCACGTCAGCCAACTCTTTACACCCTTACTATTTCCACGTCTCTTTTTCAAATATAGAAGACGGCTCTGTAGCTCTTAACTATGCACGTCAGCCAGCTCTTTGTCTTCCCACTCTCTCGTTTTCCTGACTCTCTCTAACTCTCTGTGTAGGAGCACAGATTGCTGTTTTACTTTGTAGGCCTATCACACATCTATTGCTGTCATATACTGCTCTTGCTCTCTGTAGGCCTATCACACATCTATTGCTGTCATATACTGCTCTTGCTCTTTGTAGGCCTATCACCTCGCTCAATCTCTCCCTCTCTAGCATGGAGCAAGAATCTCACACTGTATGTGACTGCTCTCAGCCTCACTGTGAACTGTGTGCTAGGTATGCTGTTGATGCGGTCAAGGAATATCATGCTAGGAGAAAGAGGGAGCAGCGTGCTAAGAACAAGCTTGAGCAGGTAGCACGTGAGGAAGATAATGATCAAAATGGTGCTGATGATGCAAAGCGTCAAAGACTTTGCAATGACCTTGTTATGCTCTTCAATCGGCGTACAAAGGCCCTCGATGTTGCATCACGCTCAGATATTTTGTGCAAGTTTGTCAATCATCCTTCTCTTGGAGACCTTGAAATGCCCAGGGCACAAACAACCTTCGTTGAAGCCATACGCAACACAATAGATGCAATCAAATTACCCAAGAGCGGACAGGAGCTCGGACAGGAGCTCTTTCTTAAAAGGTTCATCACCACAATGCTTATGAATGTTGAGTGTACATCTACCTCAAAAGTGAATGTTTCAGCTGCATCTAAGTTGCTAAATTTGCACAAGAGGAACTTCATAGCTGCAAAGAATCGGTTGAGGCAGCAGGTGATGGCAATTTGCCAATCTCTTTGTGTGCTCGACAGCCCATGGATCGTAGCTTCATAACACCTGATGAGAAAGAGTTGATCTTCTCTTTTTGGATGTCTAACACTCGTGTTTCACCCAATAAGAAGGATGTGTGCAGAAAGCGTATTGGAAGAAATTCATATGTCAAACATCCTGTGCATCTTCTTGAACAATCTCAGGTAATAACTTGCTTCACTATATCCATTTTTGTTTTCTAATATTTGCATTCATGACCTATATTCACTATAAATGGGTTGATAAGAGTAGATATGAAATCGGATATGAAGGAAGTTATAAATGGAAATAAGGGGAATCTGTATTTGGTCATAGACTAAGAGTAGATAAATATTGGATGTGAAGGAGAATATAAATGGAAACATAGTTTTTATCATACCGTATGTTTGTTGAAACATACGTTTGCAGACGCATACTTTCACACGCGTATGATATGTATAAACTGGTTAGGTAAAAAACTGGTTTACATAACCAGTAAAAATCTCTTAACACCTATTTATCACTGGTATACATAGTGGTTAAGTGTTCACATGTACTCGACAAGTGTTTACCCACACTGTACTCAGGTTTGTCATGTTCAGTAGGTAAAAACATATACTGTTTGAAAGGAAAATACTGGTTACACTATCCAGTAAATTTTTTTGGTTTACATATCCAGTAAATTTTTTTGTACACTTATTTCTCACTCGTATACATCGTGTATTAAGTCCTCACATGTAGTGGTTAGGTAAATAACATACCAGTTTTAAATGAAAAGACTGGTTTACATTAGCAGTCAGAACATTTGAACTGGTGGACACTTATATATCACTGGTACGTACCAAGGACACGTGTTCATTTTTTTTAACACATTTTTCTCACTGGTATACATCGTGGTTAAGTGCTTACATGTACTCGTTAGTAAATAACATAGCGGTTTTAAATGAAAAGACTGGTTTTCTTTTACCAAGGACATGTGTTCATTTTTTAACCCTTATTTTTCACTGGTACACATCATGGGTAAGTGCTCACATGTACTAGTTAGGTAAATAACATACCGGTTTTAAATGAAAAGACTGGGTTACATCAGCAGTAAGAACATTTGCACTGGTTGACACTTATATACCACTGGTACGTACCAATGACATGTGTTCATTTTCTTTAACACTTATTTCTCACTGGTATACATCGTGGTTAAGTGATCACATGTACTGGTTAGGTAAATAACATACCAGTTTTAAATGAAAAGACTGGTTTACATCAGTAGTCAGAACATTTGAATTGGTTGACACTTATATACCACTGGTACGTACCAAGGACATGTGTTCATTTTTTTAACCCTTATTTTTCACTATACACATCATGTTAAGTGCTCACATGTACTGGTTAGGTAAATAACATACCGGTTTTAAATGAAAAAACTGGTTTACATCAGCAGTAAGAACATTTGAACTGGTTGACACTTATATACCACTGGTACGGACCGAGGACATGTGTTCATATATACTGGTTTACCTAACCAATTAAGTGAAAAAACATAGTGGTTTGAAATAAAAATACTGGTTTATAGTAATGTAACAGTTTTCCTCAAAACCTGCAGTTTTCTTCAATGTTCTTTAACCATATATGTCTTTCATTGTAGGTGGAGCTCTTTCTCAACTTCAAAGAACAATACCCTGAAATTGTAATAAGGTAGCGGGCGTTTGAGTACATGAAGCCATATTTTGTGCGGAAATTGAGAGACCGATATACTTGCTATTGCATTTCACATGTTCAAATGTCCTTCCTAAAGGATGCCATAAATCACATGCGAAGTTCTGTATTCGGTCTGCATGGAAAAGCTTGCCATTGTCAATGCAACATATGCAAAGACAATGGTGGATGCAAGGCACCAAAAAACCCTATCAAGAGTGTAACAGCCTTATTGGACTCTATACTGTGTCCTAAATCAGATACGTCCACCTTCCATGCCCTTGCCTACTTGAGTGGTCAATGTAAAAGGTGTGGCCCGGATAAGTTAGACTTTTGTGCTGCAGAGGCTGCATTTATTGCTAAAAAGATTGTGGTGAAGATTTTTGAGGACCTAGAAGTAGGAACTACGCGTGACGGTCTGAAGAAGAAAAGGAAAGTCTTGTCGCATAAGAAAATATCATGCCAGGATCTCTCAGTCATGTTCAAAGACCATCTTAAGAAATACATAATGCATAATTTTGTGTATAGATGGCAAGCAGAACAATATAAGGAATGTATACAAAGCTTTCCAGAAGATGTTGTTGTGTCAGTTGTTGACTTTGCTGAAAATTATAGTTTCAAAGAACAAAATGAGATTCAGTCCATGCACTGGTATTCAAATCAAGTAACCATTTTTGTGCACATAACATATTTCCGAATTGCAGGTAACGACATCACCCTAGATCAGTATTATTTCTTTTGTATTAAGCCTTCAATAATTTTTGATTTTTATATTATGCAGGTGACATCCACAAGACAATTCACTTCTTCATTTCAGATGACAAGCAACATGACACACATTTTGTTCAACACTGTTTTCTGAAACATGAGGAATGGCTAAAGCAATTTGGTCTAAACATAAAACGTCATTGGGTATGGTCTGATGGAGCAGCTTCAGAATTCAAAGCAAGAAGACCATTCTATTTCCTTGCCAGGTATACCATGTTCTAACAAACATTATCTGAAGGTGGTTTTAATATAGAGACCTATAATAGTGGCATTAAAGTTGTAATAAAATGCTTGTCTAACATCAGTAATATTATAATACGTGTTTTTTTTGGTAATTTTATCATGCCAAGAGTATATTAATCTTCTTCTATCCATTGAATAAATTGTAGATACAGTGTTTTTACGGGATGGAAAATGTCTTGGAACTTTTTTGGATCCGAACATGGTAAGGGAGAACACTTCGGTGCGGGAGCAGTGATAAAAAGGTTTTTAACTCAATACCAATTGCAGCCAAACTGCCCAAAGATAGACTGTGCTACAGATGTTGTGGCATTATTGAGACGGACCTTGTCAGATGGTGCTACAGCCACCTACGCATCCCAGGCCTGTTATGTAAGCAGGATTTTTTGGGTGATTGAATTGGGAGATGTCGAAAGGGGAAAAAATTGGGATGTGAAGGCTGTAAAAAAATACCCGCTCAATGCACTCTGTTTCTGCATATTCAGAGCATGATACAACTGCTTTGAGAACACGTTCACTGTCTTGTTTCTGTAGTGTATGTAAACAGGAAAAGTGGAGGAGATGTGTGAGCAAGTCACATGTTCCTTTCTGGACATACCTTATTTTGGAGCCTACAGAAGAAGGGGAAGACAATGACGACGAAATAAATGAGGATGCAGCATATGAAGGACACTATGACACCCTCAGTCAAGCTCTTATTGTTGGTGATAATTTTGTTGTTCCCGCACCAAATGACAATGAAGAAAAAGTGGATTTCTACATAGTGAAATGCACTGCAGCTATTCAAGAGTTTCATTCAGACGCTGAAGATGATTGGGGCAATATCATTGGGCAAGGATCGTATGCTATCAAAGGGTTTTACTATCGTATGATAAATGAGCAGACCTACAAGCTTTTGGACAAAAAGCCAGAGGTGTTCATATATTCACGTCTTGTTCGGGCAATCAAAATCCCCATGATACCCCATCCCAGCAACTCAAAACTGTATACAATATCACTTGATGTCAGTGAGTCTATCTACAATAGTATGCCTTTTGAGCTGTAACCATCTTAAGAAATGCATAATGCATAATTTTGTGTATATCTGCCTATTACTGTAAACTGAACTGTCTCCCTCTCCCTCTCTCTCTCTCTCTCTCTCTCTCTCTCTCTCTCTCTCTCTCTCTCTCTCTTTGTCACTTCTCAGTATCATTTCTGTATCATACCAGTCACTTCCCAGTATCATACCCATATCATACATTCCCTCTCTCTCTCTCTCTCTCTCTCTCTCTCTCTCTCTCTCTCTCTCTCTCTCTCTCTCTCTCTCTCTCTCTCTCTCTCTCTCTCTCTCTCTCATTTCTAAATATCATACCAGTCATTTCTCAGTATCATACCGGTATGATACTGAGGAGTGACTGGTATGATACCGGTGTTATACAAGTTCCTCTGTCTCTCTCTCTCTCTCTCTCTCTCTCTCTCTCTCTCTCTTTTTCATTTCTCAGTATCATACCAGTCACTTCTCAGTATCATACCGGTATCATACCAGTAACTCCTCAGTATCATACCGGTATCATACCAGTCCCTATCTCTCTTTCTCTGTGTGTGTGTTTAACGTCTCAGTATCATACCGGTCACTCCACAGTATCATACCGGTATCATACCAGTCCCTCTCCCTCTCTCTGTCACTGCTAAGTATCATATCGGTCACTCCTCAGTATCATACCGGTATCATATTAGTCACTTCACAGTATCATACCGGTATCATACCAGTCACTTCTCAGTATAAGACTCTCTCTCTCTCTCTCTCTCTCTCTCTCTCTCTCTCTCTCTCTCTCTCTCTCTCTCTCTCTCTCTCTCTCTCTCTCTCTCTCTCTCTCTCTCTCTCTCTCGCTCTCGTGTCACTTCTCAATATCATACCGGTCACTTCTCAGTATCATACCTGTATCATACCAGTCACTTGAAAGAATCATACCGGTATCATACATGTCACTTCTTTGTATCCGACTCTCTCTCTTTCTCTCTCTCTCTCTCTCTCTCTCTCTCTCTCTCTCTCTCTCTCTCTCTCTCTCTCTCTCAGTATCATACCAGTCCTGCCCAGTATAATACCGTTATCAGACACTCTCTCTCACTCTCTCCTTTTATTTGCAATATACTTCAAATATAGAATACAACGTATTTCCGTGCAACTTGATTGTAAATGTACTATACATGAATTTTGTTACATTGATTGAGCCTTTTGGCTGAGTAATTCTCCATTTACATCCATCGACAAAAAAATACATCGACAAAAGTCGCCCACTTCACAGACTTTATGAAGCTTTCTTTTTATATAAAAAATCTGTTCCTTTCTTCTTGAAAAAGTCAATCTGCCATTTCCAATAAAAACGACGCACATAGGTGTCGTCAGGTTGTCCGTCTGCACAAATTACAATCCTCTTTGTATACTCAATTCTGTCCTTAGAGTACAACCAGTGTGCCAGCCAGTTTATGACAGTGGTTGACAGAAAACAGGCGCGCACTTCTTTAGACTGCTTTTCTAGCTTGGGAAAAACAAGAAATGACCTCAATGGATTAAACATTAGCTTATATCCAGAATCATCAAAGATAAGTGTGTCAGGTGGTAGGTCAGGAAAATTTTCGAGATTCTTGTGGAACACCGGTTTATCTGTCGCGCCCAATTTAAAAGGGACCCTTGTGCACTGCGCCTGACTTACCACTCTATTGAATCTTTTGTGGTGGTCAGGGAACACTGTTGCTAGCGTGCGTTTGAGCTTCTCAAACTCGCAGCAGCTCCATATCCACACTTCGAACCATCTGAAACAAAAATTCAGAAACACTTCTGCATCGGGCCTTACCCTTCAACAACATACCGCATTTCTGGCCAGTGGGGCAATTCTTCACCATATTTTCTATCAAATTTCTTGAGCAATAATCCATTAAGGTCCAAAATGAGAACCCTACGCTGGACGCTCAACGGAGATGGTGGCCTTGGCCATATCAGTGGGATTCTTTTAATTAGTCTATACCATAGAGGAAACACGAGCACTGTAGGAGTGTTGGAATTAGGGTTGCAGAGAAACACACACAGCTTGGAGAAGACGAAGGACGCTCAAGGCACACAATAGAGAGTGTGTTACTTAGTGTGCAATGGAAAGATAGATATCCCTAGAGTGATGGGCGTATATACAATGCACGGGGGGAAAAACCTCCTAAAGAGGGAAAAAATGCCCCGGCGGTCCTAGTGTGTTCACACACATTACTAGCACATGTATATGGTAACAAATCCCCCCTGGAGTGATGCGGTGAACGAGAGCTGGCACATGAGTAAAGGGAAGTGCCATGCCCTGAGGATATGATCAGTCCACAAAGGGGAGTAAGCCCAAAGCTTTGCAGAAAGCTTCAAGGTTCTCACGAGACAATGCCTTTGTGAAAAGATCTGCAAGGTTGTCCTGTGTTGGCACATAAGCCAAGATGATCTCTCTTGCTGAGAGCCTCTCCCTGACATAGTGGCAATGCACCTCAATGTGCTTTGTGCGAGCATGAAAAACTGGGTTCCGCGCAACTGCCAACGCACTCTGTCTGTAAGTGTAGATAGTGTTGGCAGTGTCATGTCCAACACCCAAATTAGCCATAAGGCGTCTGAGCCATACACACTCAACCGTAGCTGTGAAGACTGCCTTGTACTCAGCCTCGCAACTCGAAGTGGCCACAGTAGGTTGCTTCTTGCTCAACCATGATATACATGAACTGCCAAGCATGAAACAAAAACCACTTGTGGACACTCGCGTGTCAAAACAACCAGCCCAATATGAGTCCGAAAAAGCATGTAAGTCTAGTGGCAATGATCCCCCCTTGGGATAAAAAAAGCCAAGATGTAAAGTGCCACTAAGGTAGCGGAAAATCCTCTTGACAGCCTGCCAATGCTTAGACCCTGGGCTATGCATAAATTTGCTGACCCGTGAGACTGCAAACTGAATATCCGGCCTCATGTTGCATTCATAAATGAGGTAGCCAACAGGAGTTTGGTAAAGAGTGACATCAGCACGATCACCAGCATCATGTAGACTCAACTTCAAACCTGTTTCCATGGGAGTGGCAATAGGTTTGCAATCCTCAAGTCCAAACTTACATAGCAATGTCTCTATGTAACTTTTCTGACACAAGGCAATACCACCATCACACTGCTTAAACTGTATACCCAAATAAGTAGCATTCAAGTCAGCCTTAAATTCAGCAATATGTCTCTCATTTGGTCGAGTGATCAACAAATCATCAACATAAAGAACCACAATGAGAAGTACATCACCCTCACACTTTACATACAATGTGCTTTCTGTTGGACTGTTACGAAAGCCTTGTTTGACCAAATGAGTGTCAGCTTTCTCATACCAAGCACGAGGAGATTGCTTCAACCCATACAAAGCCTTGTTACATTTGCACACTTTGTCCTCTTGTCCTTTTATGACAAAACCGTGAGACTGCGTTACATAAACTTCCTCAGATATGTCACCATTCAAGAAAGCAGTAACAATGTCTGATTGATGTACATCCCAACCAAAATGAGCTGCCAATGCACATAGAAAACGCACAGTAGTCATACGAAAAGTGGGAGCAAAAGTCTCTTCATAATCTATGCCTTTTTGCTGTGCATAACCCTTTGCAACAACTCGAGCCTTATGGCGATCGATCTCACCATCCGGCTTGCGTTTCAACTTGTAAACCCACTTCGTACCAATGGCCTTTTTGCCATGAGGCAAATCACATAAAGTCCATGTGTCATTTTCTATAAGTGCATCATATTCTGATTGCATGGCGGCCATCCAATTTTCTGAATTTTGTGCTTCATCAAAAGTCAGAGGCTCCTCAACATCATGTAAGCTAGACACAGCCAAAGCATAACAATCTGTTGCATAAGATGCATGGCGAGAGCCTGAACGAGTACGACTAGACAAAGGTGCATCCAATTTACTGTCACGCAAAGTGTGCACCAGCCATTTTGGCATACCTCTAGCCTGCTCATTTTCAGCCCTTTCCTGATCAAGTACATCATGTACATCTGCAACAGTAATAGGCTGATCTAAAACATTTTCAGAAACCCCCATAGACTGTACATTTGCCTCATTGGAACTTACATTCGTATTTCCACCACTGAAAAGAGGCAACAAAGTGTCATAACTGTCCTGTGAGCTTACATTACTGTCTCTGGTACATGACAGCAAGGGTTGAACAGAATCTTCCACGAACACTACATCCTGTGAAACCAAAATACGTTTTGTTTGCGGATGATACAACCTGTAACCTTTGCTTTCAGCACTATAACCAACAAAAATACATTTGACAGCCTTATCATCCAATTTTCTACGCTGCACTTGTGGCACCAAAGCATATGCCAAACAGCCAAAAACACGCATGTGCTCAATAGGAGGCTTTCTATCATGCCATGCTTCATATGGAGTAATAGACGGCCAAGCTTTCGTAGGACACCTGTTAAGTACATAAGTGGCACACGTGATGGCCTCAAGCCAAAAAGAATGCGGTAAAGCTTGACTTTTGACCATACATTGTGCCATTTTCGTCAGTGACCTGTTTTTCCTCTCAGCAACACCATTTTGCTGAGGTGTGTAAGGCACCGTACATTGGTGTTTTATCCCACGACTAGCCAGAAATGCATTAAATTCATGAGACATATACTCCCCCCCCTCGATCGGAACGGAGGGTGCCCATAGTACATTTCGAGACATTTTCAACCATAGCCAGAAATTGTTTGAAGCACATAAAAACTTTGGACTTCGCTTTAAGCGGAAATACCCATGCATGCCTGGAGTAATCATCAATGAAAGTCACGAAGTACAGGTAATTGCCCAAGGACGGAGTTTGCATGGGGGCCCACAAACATCACTATGCACAAGCTGCAACCTGCATGTGACCCAAACTGAACAATCCTTTGGAAACTTAGAACGCTGCATCTTACCCAAAATACAGCCTTCACAAACATGTTTGACAGGTGCTGCAAGAGGCGGCAAAGAAGCAACCATATCAGATTTCTGCAAACACAGCAAACTGGAAAAATTTAGATGACCAAAACGTGCATGCCAAAGTTTTGCATCTGAAATAGCCCTTGAATCTGCAACAGCATTTGCAAAATTTTGTCCACACTTGTCATACAAAGTGAGCTTATACGGCCCACGGCACAAAAGGCCAGATGCAACAATTTCATCACCAAAACTGAGATCATGAACTGTACATATGTCATCCACAAATTTGACTACAAGTCCAAGTCTAGCAAGTGCGGATACAGACAAGAGATTCTTCTTGATCCCAGGTACATAAAGTGCATCAACAAGTGTGAAGGAATTGCCATTAGCAGCAGTGAGCACAATCTTTCCAACTCCCTGAACTGGATAAGAGGTGTTGTTGGCACAAGTGACTGAATTCCCATGAGGGACAGATTCGAGAGAGGTAAACAATTCACGATGTGAGGTAATGTGCTTTGTAGCACCACTGTCAAAATACCACACATGTGAATCTGCAGCAACTGACAAGCATGCATCATGGACAACAGGATTGTAAGTGCACTCGGCGCTAAAAGCCCATTCTGCATCAACATCAGCATTACAGTCTCCTTTCACAGAAGACTCAACAATGGCTGCATTTGTAGTGGAACCAGCATTTGCAGTGGAACCACCCTCTTTCTTCTTAGCCTCTTTGGCCTTCAACTTAGGACACGACTTGATCAAGTGATCATTGGCTTTACAATAATGGCAACGCATCTTCTTTTTGCCCTTATCACCAGAATTGCCAGACGAAGTACTGCCAGCAGAAGCATTAGGAACATAATTTTTTCCACTCGCAGCAGAACCATAAGAAGTGGCTGCATTATTGTTACCACCCTTTCTTTGATAAGCAATAAAAGCATGTTCAACTGCACGCTGCCTAGTCCTGTTTTTTCTGGAAAGTGAGTCTTACAACAGCAATGTGCATAATGCATCAAACTTGACAACTTCAGGATTTCCTTGGGTCATAAGTCTCCAAGTACTAGCAAAAGTCTGGTAGGAATCTGGTAAGGCATCAAGAACAGTCTACACAAGGGAACTGTCTGAAATGACTTCACCTGCAGAAATAAGCTGCTCATTGATATCCTTGACACTAGCAAGGAAAGTTTTCATATCATCTTCCTCATGCATAATCTTCGACTCCAGCTCTTTACGCAGCACAGAAATTTTAGCCTCATTGCGGCTTGCATAAAGACCTGCTAAAATATCCCAAGCCTGTTTTGCAGATTTTGCTGAACGGATGTGAGGAACAATGGTGCGCTTCACAGACAACGCAATCAATGCATGAGCCTGCGCATCCTTAAAATCGCAACGAGCTGGTTCTATCGTAGGCAAAACAACTCTAACAGCTGCAATCCTTGCAGCAAGACCTGCAACATCCTCAACATCGCCTACATCCTCAGAACCAGGACGTACATCAATGCCCTGCACAATGTTCCAAACACCCTTTGACACAAGAACATGTTGCATCATATAAGCCCACATAGGGTAGTTGTCCCCATCCAACCTGTCCTCAGCAGCAAACATCTTGAACACATCTGTGTTGTTGTTGTCAACCATGGTAAATGCTGCACCTAATAAGAAAACTGCCCGAAAATAGGAGAAACAGAGTGGGAACAACCTGTGCTATATAGCACAAACCGTACAAGACTATAAGGCACCTGTTATGCAAAAAACGGCACTAATAGAAATTCTGCACAAAATGACGAAATAGCCTATGCAGTATTGCCTATAGTGGAAACGGAGGCCGAAATGAGCCCAAATCAAAATTTTGACCAGACCAAGCTCATCGAGCTCACCCAAAATTTTCGTCGACCTGCGATCGCTCGCCAAAGCTCACTGAAATCGGAGAAAGTGAGCAGGCGTGTGCTGGAGCTGCTGGCGACTAAGCCCGGGAGGACGTGACCTGCTCTGATACCAATTGTTGGAATTAGGGTTGCAGAGAAACACACATAGCTTGGAGAAGATGAAGGAAGCTCAAGGCACACAATAGAGAGTGTGTTACTTAGTGTGCAATGGAAAGATAGATATCCCTAGAGTGATGGGCGTATATACAATGCACGGGGGAAAAAACCTCCTAAAGAGGGAAAAAATGCCCCGGCGGTCCTAGTGTGTTCACACACATCACTACCACATGTATATGGTAACAAGGAGACAACACGCAATTCCATATTACACGAATGTCAGCCCTGCCATTCTGCTTGTCAGCCTTGAACCTATCTATCTGCAAGGCGCCATTCTTCAACTGAAAACATATCTACAGAAGCAAAATTACACAAGACTCAAATTTAAATATGCAATTAGGACATATCTATAGATTGAAATCATACAATAAAAACACACAATGTTCAAAAATTAGGCACAAGATGAAAGAGACGTCGAATGGGAAAGAAAGTTATATTAATTTCAAAAGTGGTTACATAAAAAGAAACATGGGGGGGGCAAACTATAATCTTTTGCACGCTCTGGGTTTAGGGTCAGAACTTGTGCCGGTATTCTGCATCTCCTTAGTATCTTCTATGTCTATCTCTTCTTCTGGCTGCCCCTGGGTCTCTTCCTCTTCCTTGCTTTTTTGATCCATTTCAGGCTTCTCATCTCCAGTCTTCTCGATTTTTTTTCTTTTTGCCTTTCTTATATGATGAGCAAGGGTCTCCTCGGGACTTCCGTCCAGCCTGACATCTACACGACCATCAGCTTTAGAAAGCTGTGCAGCAAGAGATCACTTATTAGAGCCATAATCAATGAAAAAACTTACTCTTGCCATGTTGGCCTCGTTTTCTCGAAGTCTTTGATCTTGTCACCCGCACGCCAGTGTCTAGCAACACATCCTCTTCCTCATTCTGGGTTTTCTCTTCAGCACCAGTCGTACTCTGCTCCTTTACCTCAAAGTTTTGTTCTTCTTCTGTTGTTTCTGAAACAGGTTTCTCAGCATTACCAGGGACATTTTCATCAAGCAATACCTCCACAGGTGTCTTGTATGCATGCGTCACTGCATCGTTCCCTGTGTCTTTACGGGCAGTAGTTCTGAAGCACCTTGACTCTGAAAAAACATCAGAGAAGAAAAAAATCAACCACCTGAAAAAACATCAGAGAAGACAAAAATCAACCACCTGATTACCCATTGAAACAATTTTCTCACCTGTTTTTGGGCATGGTTCAACTGGCTTCTTCTTTAGAAGGGATTGGTCTTCTGCAGAAATAACTCTGAGGCAATCCTTCAGCATGCACTTTCCTTTCTCAGCCAAGTGAGCATAGCAGAATGCATGGTATGCATGTGAACAAGGCAATAGAACAACATGGCTTGAGCGATTGTGATCATGAATTTTTACACCACAAGCATTGCACACATCAATGAGAACAACACTATGTCCAGGAGCTGAAACTCGTGCAGGCAAGACTATGGTTTCAGGTAGCATTGGTTGACTAATCATGCCTGTCACAAACGTGACATAGAGACCAAAGGTTTCCTCATGGTCCAAGCATTTGGATAATTCTTCCTGTAGGCAAGAGACCTCTGTTATCAGACAATGTCAAACAGGTATAAAATCGGTATGAATGCTTGAAAATCGGTATAATGATGTTATCATATCGGTATGATTACATCCTACTGGTATGATGTTATGCCACCGGTATAATGTTATTACACTGGATAGTATAACATCATACCGGTAGGATAACATCCGGTAACATCATACCGGTAGGATAACAGTATACCGGAAGCATAACATCAAACCGGTAGGATCTAACCATACCGGTCGGATGTAACCATACCAGTAGGATGTTATCATACCGGTAGGATTATCTCCTAAATCCTACCGGTAAGATAACACCCTACTGGTAGGATATAATCATACCGGTAGGATGTAATCATACCGGTAGGGTATAATCCTACCGATATGATAACATCCTACCGGTATTGTCATCTACCCTTACCGAATATGATATAATCCTACCGATATGAAAAATCATACCGTATGGTACTTTGCATGTATTATACTACAATCAGATGGATTTAAAAGCATACCTATGCCTGCTGTAGGGTGGCTTTTGCTTGGTCAAATTTTTCTTGGAGGCTGTCAAGCAAGCCTGTTGGTACATTGGCATCATCAGGGAAGTGCATTCGGATGGTGTCAAGGGCACCCTCGCAACGGTGCACATCAGCAACATATTTGACCACTGAATCCTTAGCCTTCTGACACTTGGCTGATACATTGTCATGAGATTTTATAACCTCAACAAGAAGTTCTTGCAAGGAAGTGGATACTTCAACACTAAAGGCAGACTGAGTGGTCGCAAAAACCACTTCCGACTGGTGTACTTCCGGATGTGGTATTTACTAAGAAGATGGCAAAACCACTTGGGGTACCTGTGGATACTTGGGAAGTCTCTAACTTCCATAGTTCTCTTTTCCTATCTAAGTGACCTTCATTGGTCACATTCTTCACCACCTAAGATGAAAACTCAGCCCACTTAACCTGACCTGTGCATACGAAATAAACATATCCGCGTGCAAACTTGACTCCCAGCAGATAGTTTGGTGGTTTGGATTGGTACACCTACTTGTAGAGTTGGTAGAGTGCCTTGTAGTGATCCGGCCTTGTTGTTTTTATCGGCACTTTTTTCTCCTTCACTGGAAGACACGTGAAAACTTTCATCCAGTCGGATATGGGCACATCTGCATCTGTCAACTTCCTAACATCTTTCCCCTCAAGACTTAACCCATATTCCCAGTGAAAATCCTCCTTTGTCGTGCAGAATGCCTTTAATGGCACCTCCACATCCTTGGGGTGAACAAAGCGGTTGATTTTGGGAGGAGGCTGTAACTTCTGTCTATGAAAGGAATAAATCCATACTCATTACTCAATGTATCCACACCTCGGTACTCTACTACACACAGGTCCGTTGTACACAACACAGAGAGAGACAGAGAGAGGTGACATACCTTCGTGGGAGAATTTCGGGTCTTTGTGGGGGAGACCTGTCAGGCTGCATTCCTTGGGCTCTTTCTTAGGTTGCTATCCATAGCGAAGGATAAGCAGCGTGCACAGGGGGCTGTAGAGCGAGCTGAGAAAGGCGCAGAAGGAGGAAGGCACAAAGATACAGAGAAGTCACAATCATGAAAACATTCGACTGAACATTCTTTCTGATGTGGGCTCCACACGTGTTTTTGAATCCTCCACATGATTTTTAAGATTTTGTATCCTCCACACGAATATTTAATTCAAACAATTCTTGCCCATAACACCAGTTTCATACCCCCTAAATTTTAAGCCTCCAAAAGAAACTTTCAACCTTTTAAAACCAGGCCACCTATTCATGCATCCACCCTGTATGCCTAACTTGGTGGCCAACTCTATGGATATGAAATTGTGAGTAGAACAAGGGTCAAAGAGAATAAAAGCATCATGTTCTCTTACCTTTCCCCAAGCATGGCATAGAGGATATCCTTTGTGGTGAGTTTCCTCCTCTTGGATTTCAACCAAGGTAGCTCTAGGAGGCTCATGGCAGGTGTTCTTTTGGGGACAAGCGTGGTACGCATGCCCTTGCTTGCTGCACTTGAAACAACGGTTATCCTTGCGATAACGGTCAAGCTCTTCAGGAGAGAGTTTTTTTTTACCTTTGTAAACTCCCTTCTCCTTAGCTTTGTTAGAGTTTCCCTTAGGAGACTTTTGGATATTGTCCTTCCCCTTGGGCTCATTTGAACCCTTGTTTTCTGTGGGCTTAAAATTTCTTTTAGCCCCCATTTGGAAATGGATTCAAGAAGCCACCATAGTATGGTGTATAACCGCCGATATGGTACATGGCCTTTGGGAGTTGACATACTCCGCCATTTCTTCAGTTAAGCCCGCACAAAATTTTTGCTTTTGCTCTCCAAAATCCAACTTCTTGAAGACAGTGGCTTTGAGTTGTAAGTCCCAAAACTTGTCTACATATTTGTGAATGGATTTGTAGGGAGAGAGCTTCAAACTTCACCATTCGGTGAGTACTTTGTCTTTGGCATCGATGGCCAAAAATTGCTTCATAATGGAAGCTCTTAACGCTTTCCATGTTCGTGGAGCTTCACCGTTGGCCCATAGGCTAGACCACCATTGCTTGGTAAACTTCTGAAAGTGCATAGCTACATGGAGTATCTTAGAGGACTCCGTGAAGCCCTCATCTCCAAACGCCGCATCGAATTGTTGGATAAAGGTGAATTGTTGGATAAAGGCCAAGACTTTGTCCATAGCACCAAAGGTACCATCGTAGGTAAGGAAAGAGATGCTCTTCCCTCCCTCTTTGAATTTCTTCAATTTCTTCAACTTGCACTTTCTTCAGAAGATGAAGAATTTGAGGAAGATGGAGAAGAGGGAGACCTCTTTCTCGCCTTTTTCTTGCCTTGATCTTCTTTGCTTTCACCATCACTTCCATAAGAGGAAGAGGATGAAGAAGATGGAGAAGAGGGTGTCCTCTTGCTCACCTTTTTCTTCTCTTGCTTTTTGTCATCCCTCTTTGAAGTATGGTGTGGAGAAGTATGCGATGGTCTTCTCCGTTTTGAGGGGATGGAGAGCATTTAGCCCGCCGTCTTCGAGCCATCTCTACCGAGGTGGTAGGAGACTCACTTATTTCTCATTCCTTTGGTGGGTGCTCTTGAATTCTCCTTTGAGAAGGAGATGCGTCATCAAGGAGTAAATTTCTAAGCCCTTCATATGGATCCTCTTCTTCTTCCCGAATCAGAGAGAGGTCTCTTTTGGAAGTCTCGCAAGGAGGCTTCCTAAGTGCTCTCTCGTCATGGTGCGGAGCTTGGAGAATCCCATGAGCACGAAGCTGCCGTTGCACTTCACTTTGGAGGGATGGATTTGCCCATGGCTTGTTGAAGCCTAGAAACAAGGTAGTTAACAAGCATAGGGATATCATTAGTAGCCTACTCGTTAGCAAAATCAAAGTTATCAACATTAATTTCACTCTCTTTACTATTGTCAACCATTCTAACAACTTTTAGGTGTAAACTTTTTAGATGTACTTTGGCACTTCAAGCCCTAGTTGCTACTCCTCTTTACCCCTTTAGAAAAAGCACTCAAGCTACTGTACCCGTGGCTCGAATACCATTAATTGCAAGGAATAGAAGAGAGGGTCATTCAACACCAAAATTGTTAGGAAATAAGACGTAGCTAAATAGATAATTGAGTAGATTACTTAATGGAGAGAGACAGATTTATATACACGAGATTATAGAGTAGAGAGAGAGAGAGAGTACACACGATATACGTGGTTCACCCAATGTGGGCTACGTCCACGGGAAAGCAGCCACTCAATGGCTTTAGTACTTCAAAACAAGAAGTAGTTTACAAAGGGATTATACCCTTAATGGAGCTCCCGCCTTGCTTCACTCTCACCACCTCACACTCACCTTGTTGCATCAACTTCACACTATAAAATGTGTGTAGAAATGGCCTCCTTTTATAGGCCAAAAGGGCTGCCCTCTCTTATGAGAGATAGCCATGTGTAGCCGCCCTTGTGCGAATAAGTCCAAATTGGACCCTCCAATCCGCCCATGTGTGGCCGCCCTTGAGAAGACAAGTCCGCTTTTGAATTCGGCCACCGGCCACCGGCCATTGACTTCCGACCACCGGCCACCAGCCATTGACTTCCGACCACCGGCCATCGGCCATTGACTACCGGCCACCGGCCAACCGACCGGTTGTTTTCCGACCACTTTCCGGCCGCCGTCCGGCCATAATATTCCGGCGAAAAAGAATATTCCGGCAAAAAAAGTCTCGGGGGCCTCCGCCCTCGAGGCCTTTAAAGTTGCCCCTGATTCTTGTCCGTGAAAATTTTGGTTTCCGGTGAGTGATTTTCCTTCATGCACGATGGCTTCTCCTCATAATGGGGGCCTTACAAATGTACGCTTTTACCACAGAAAATTACAAGGGTAAATCAGGCTCCATACTTAACAAAAACAGCACCGGATCCTGTCAAGCTTCTAATAGCTCAATAGTGGTTAAGCCATAGGCAAGCCCCGTAGGACTCCACTATTAAGACCATAGCTCTTGACGGTGATGCCCCATTAACTGCACAAAGGCAAGCGCACTGCAAGGCTTAAAAATCCCTATTCTACTTACTCACATGCAATTAATAATACCAACCATTTATAGCTAGCTTGAGGACCTCCCTTCTTGAGCAAGAAAAGAGAAACCTTGTGCTATGATACCAATGTAACATTTAATGGTCTAGTAACTTGTGTGTAGTGGAAAATAACATGAACATAGTGAGCATTTCATTAGAATAGATTCCTAATGAGAATAACAAGAGTGCTTGGGTGGAGAGAGCAACAGAAAGTATACACCTAGTTAGATAGCATGAACAATACTTCAAAAGAGAGATAAATTAAGCAATTGACAATAGTCGAGGACTGGATTTGCATGGAGCCGGTCCCCCCTCCAAAAGGCTTTGTATTATGGCTTCTCCCATCAAGAGAGACATTTTACAATACAATTCTTTGTGTTCCTTCAATACTAGCTAGTGCAATGAAGATGGAAACTTTAAGCACTAAGCAAAACACTTATCAAACTCAACATCAATTCCCTCACGGTCTCAGACCCAAGACCTCACACACCTTCAAAGATGGTGAGAGATAGCAGAGTATGAGAGTAGATTGAGAGGAAGAAGGAGTAGTCTTACGAGAAAGATGTACATCTCCTCACATAATCACTCATATTAGCATAGCTTAGCTTAGTAATTGGCATGGTAGAGGAGATGAGCATGCATTAAATCTTGGATCTTGGTTGGATTTGCTTCACAAAGCCAAGAGTTGTTGGTGTAGGCCTCCCTTCTCACAAGCTTGGAGTAGGTGATAAGCTTTCCATTAAAGATTGAGAAGGAGAGAGAGTCTTCTTACTCCACACATAGACTTGTGTGTGTGTGTGTGTGTGTGCGCGCGCGCGCGCAATAATGCCTTTGAAAAATCAGCCCCCTCTCTCTCTTGGTCGACCCCTCTTGCTATTTTCTCAGGCTTACATCCTATTGGGCCTCCCCAGGCTTAGCCAATGAAATTTAAGCAGCATAAGTGATAGCCTTCTGACATGTGTCCCCCTTTCCCCTTTTGTGAGAGCTTTAGGTAATTAATTGTTGCAACTAAACTCTCATTGGACCCCTTTGTCTCCTGGCCAATAGGAATTAGGCAAGCCATTGGGCTGTTGAATGCTCATTGGATCCCTTGGGAGGATGTCCAATAGAGAGCTTAATTCCCATTGTTTCTTTTATTAAGTGTTTTTAAATTAATTAAACTAGGTTTACTCTAGCCTAATTCTCATTGGTCCACCTCCATGGCCATCCAATAGGATTTGAGTACACCTTGTGGGCATCTGGGCTAGGGAGCTGATATGTGTCCCTCATTCCCTTTGTGTAAAGGCAACTTGTGTGTGTATATGTGTGAGTTTCTCTCTCATCTACTACAACTAGGGCTCGCCCCCTCCTATGTAGGGATGCATGAAGACTTTTTGTGACACACACAAAGCATCCAATTTCCCTAATGTTTGACCTTTGGACACAACCTTTGAATTTTGGAACCTTAGCATTTTGGAAGTCTTAATGGGATCAATTTAAGGGTCTTTTAAGCCCATTGTTGCACATTGCTCTTTTGCAGATGGCCCCCCTTGGATCTTGGCACCTTCCCATATTAAATGATTAGTTTAACATGAGCAAATCATTTAGGAGAATTATATATTAGTTATTATGACAATTGGGATCTATGTTCCATTATTTAGTAAACAATAATTTATTTTTGTTTCTTGAGAAATTTAAAACTAGTCACTACAAGAGATTCTTCATCGTAGCGATGGTAGCAGTGCGACGCTCAAATGTGAAAATTGAGCATCGCTATGCAACAAATACTATAACGACACTCAAGCAAAGCCGACCCTGTAAAAAAAAATCCACGCATGCCAGAAACACAGATCTCATATCTGACTTTTGGCGCTCTTGCAAAACAGGTATACCTGTGCCTCTCTCTCTCTCTCTCTCTCTCTCTCTCTCTCTCTCACACACACACACACACACACACACACACACACACACACACACACACACACACTGTAACATTTAATGGCCTAAAAACTTGTGTAGCAGAAATTAGCATGAACATAGTGGGCATTTCATTAGAATAGATTCCTAATGAGAATTACAAGAGTGCTTGGGTGGAGAGAGCAACAAAAAGCATAACACCTAGTTAGATAGCATGAACAATACTTTCAAAAGAGAGAGAAATTAAGCTATTGACAACAGTTGAGGACCGGATTTTCATGGAGCCAGTCCCCCCTCCAAAAGGCTTTGTATTATGGTTTCTCCCATCAAGAGAGACATTCTACAATACAATTCTTTGTGTTCCTTCAAGACTAGCTAGTGCAATGAAGATGAAAGCTTCATGCACTAAGCAAAACACTTAGCAAACACAACATAACTTATCCCCGGTCTCAGACCCAAGACCTCACACCTTCGAAGATGGTGAGAACTAGCAGGGTATGAGAGTAGATTGAGAGGAAGAAGGAGTATCTTACGAGAAAGATGTACATCTCCTCACATAATCACTCATATTAGCATAGCTTAGCTTAGTAATTAGCTTGGTAGAGGATATGAGCATGCATTGAAGCTTGGCTCTTGGTTGGATTTGCATCCACATGCCAAGAGTGTGTCGATGTAGGCTTCTATCTCACAAGCTTGGAGTAGGTGATGAGCTCTCCATTAAAGCTTGGGAAGAGATAGTCTTATTTTCTTTACACATAGACTGTGTGTGAGTGTGTGTGTGATAATTCCTTGCAAAAATCAGCCCCCTCTCTCTCTTGGGCAAGCCCCCTTGCTATTTACTCTTGCTGTCCTCCCATTGGACCTCCCTAGAGCTAGCCAATGACAATTAAGTAGCATAAGTGATAGCCTTCTGACATGTGTCCCCCTTTCCCCTTTTGTGAGAGCTTCAGGTAATTTAATAATTCATCTAAACTCTCATTGGACCCCTTTGCCTCCTGGCCAATAGGAATCAGGCAAGCCATTAGGCTGTTGAATGCTCATTGGAGCACTTGGGAGACTGTCCAATAGTCTTCTAGAGGAATTAATTCTCATTGGTTCTTTTATTAAGTGGTTTTAAATTAATTAAACTAGATTTACTCTAGCCTAATTCTCATCGGTCCACCTCCAAGGCCATCCAATAGGAATTGGGCACACCTTTTGGGCATCTGGGCTAGGGAGCTGACATGTGTCCCTCATTCCCTTTGTGTAAAGGGAGCTTGTGTGTGTGTGTGCGTGTGTGTGTGTGTGTGTGTGTGTGACTTTCTCTCTCATCCCCTACTCCCAAGGCTCGCCCCCTCCTATGTAGGGATTTGTAAAGACTTTTTGGGTCACACACAAAGCATCCAATTCCCTTAAGGTTGACCTTTGGACACAACCTTTGAATTTTGGAACCTTAGCATTTTGGAAGTCTTAATGGGCTGAACCTTAGGGTCTTTTTAGCCCATTGTTGCACATGGCTCTTTTGCAGATGGCCCCCCCTTTGGATCCCTATTTTCCCTCCTTTGGATCCCTACTGTGGCCGGTCTGCTAGCTTAACCAATATTCTAGCTTTTTCTCCCCTGGCACTTCCCCATATTAAATGATCAGTTTAACATGAGAAAATCATTTAGGAGAATTAGATATTGATTATTATGACACACACACACACACACACATGAGTAGAGGAAGGAGAGCCAAGTATGTTCCTTCCTCCCCTTCCCCTCTTTCTCTCTTTCTCTCTCTCCCTGTCCCTCCCCCAAAGCCCACACGTGCACACACACACACACACACACATTGTGTGTGTGTGTGTGTGTGGGAGAGAGAGAGAGAGAGAGAGAGAGAGAGAGAGAGAGAGAGAGAGAGAGAGAATATGAAATGAAATGCTATATTAAACGTCTTCAAACTGTCAAAATGATTTATGAGACCAATTGGATAAACTCCTTGTGAATCTAATCTAATGTCTACGTTGTCCAAGAAAGTAGGGCATCGATCGGTGAAGAGCTTCGTCAATGTCCATCTTTGTAAATAGACATACTATAACATATATATATATATATATATATATATATATATATATATATATATATATAGAGAGAGAGAGAGAGAGAGAGAGAGAGAGAGAGAGAGAGAGAGTCAACATAGGTTTCGGATTTAGTTTTTATATTTAAGTTAGAGTTAGGTTTAGATTTAATATTAGAGATTTGGGGTTGGGTTTAGAATTTAATTCTATATTTAAGGTTTAGTGCTGAACAAGAGGCCCACCCATCTCTGTTTCTTTTGTAGAGCTTAAGGCTGTTTGAAGCTAGCTAGCTTTGGAATGTTCAAAGGGTAGGCATCAACAATAGCTACTGAAAGTGTTCTCCTTCTGTTGAGCTTGAGTGATGGAAGATAACTGAGGACTTTCACTTAGTATCAAGTTGGGTTTTGTGTGTATGTGTGTGTGTGTGTGTGTGTATGTGTGTGTGTGTGTGTGAGAGAGAGAGAGAGAGAGAGCACTCGTAGTGCTGAGTAGGAATTAGAGCAGTTGAAGCAGACGACATAGAAGTTTCCATTTGAAAAAATTGCATTTTTGTTTTGTGTATGTGCATGCATGTTTGAGAGAGAGAGAGAGAGAGAGAGAGAGAGAGAGAGAGAGATTAGTTTAGATTTATGATTAGATTTTGGATTTAGTTTTTATATTAAAGTTTATCTTTAGGATTATGGTTAAAATTTGGAGTTAGGTTTATGTTTATGTTTGCCTAGTTTGCATGTAACTCACATGAGTTTAGGTATGTAGTTGTTTGCAAGCTCATGTATATGAACAGCTCACGGACAAGCCGTTTGTGCATGTGAGCTTGCAAGTAAGTATAGAGCAATGGTTGAAAGTTGTGGTTCTCTTTCTCTCTCTATCTATCTCTCTCTCTTTCTGTCTATCTCTCTTTCTCACTCTCTTTCTCTCCACAGATGCGACATTAGGTTGGAAAGCTTTCAATGGCACAATGCTCAGAATGGAGACAGACATGTAATGTGCACAGTAATCCCTCCAACAAGGAGCTGTTGTGAAGAGATGCTGAGCAAGAAGCATAATAAAGAAGCTCTTCTTTAAATCACTCTAGAGAACTGGGAGCACTCTCGCATTACGCACACCACAAAATGGTGGCTTCACTTACAACCATAGCTCTTCAGGTTGTTTACACTAGGGAATGGCTACAGTTGAACGAGAGGCAAAAGGCTTTTGTTATCAACATGGTGCATGACAAGTTTCCCGTGTCAAATCGGGATGAGCACTTCAATGAAGACCTAATAAAGGTGCGGATGCGCGAGTACAACAAGCACAAGCATTCTGAAGTGCAAAAAGCAATAAAGCATGGGTGGAACATGCCAAATTGGCTAGCCAAAGAAGATTGGAAGAATACAAAGCGAGCAGCGTGCGAGAATTTTGACAAGTGAAAGCAAAAGGAGGCAGGCAGAGCACAAGTAGAGGCAGGGAGCTCGCACCACTTGGGGAGCGACGGATGGGCATCATTTGAGGCTGACTTTGTAAGTGTTTTTGAATTGCCCTTTAGGTTTGGTAGTTATGGGTATTTGTACTTTTAAATTCTAAGATAATGTATTCTTTGTATGTTTTGGACAATGGTCAATGACAGGACATGACCCCACACCGTAAGAGCGCAAGTATGCGGGAAGAAAGGGCTTAAAAGCCCTTTTGGACATTCTCAATTCTTGCTCCGACTTGGTTAGTATTTAACTTTACTCTCTTACATTTGTTGTATTTTTATAACAAGCTAAAAAATAGATTGTTTTGTAATTATATGTTTATACTTACAAAAAGTCCTTTTTTTTTAAATCCGACAGATACGCCGCTTGGATGTGATGAGATGTCAGCTTAGTCAACGTTAATCTAGTCATAGCCAGATAGCACTAGTTTTCTTTTCTCAGAGCATGTATAATGAGATGACTTGTGTATGTCATTTTTGTAACTATTGGTCAACTATGTATTTTCTCAATAATGACAATTGTGTTGTAACTATTACATTTTGGTCAAAGCTTAACAATCAAGTGATTTTGCCTATGATGTGTATAATTTTGTCATTGTATTACTTTTGTCAATTCACTTTTGTCGAGATACTTTTGTCGGTTTTGCATCTTTTTTCTGGAAACTTTATCTTCAATATGGTTGATGGGGTGGCAGGGCAAAGAATGCCCTACCACCAAAAAAAATTTATTATCGGGCGTCGCTATAGGTGTCTCTATTTTTGGTCCTGCAACGTCTCTATACGCATCGCTAAATTGGAAAGTGCAGAGTCGCTATATGCGTCGCTCATAGCGACGTCTTCTTTGCGATGTTTTTAATAACGCTTATAGTGACGCAAAGGAGAAAAATATCCCCATGTATTTTCGTTGCTACAACCGTCACAAGTGTGAAGAACCTCTTGTAGTGAGTCCATCTCAAGGTCTCATCTATTTGTAACTAAGAGAAATGATGTCAAAATAAAACTTGCATGTATTCTTGAGTTGGCCTCGAAGTCAATGTATGCATTTATGTCTTAATGAAGGTTTAGATTTAATTCAATTCTTCTTTCATTATGTGCATTTTGAACCTAATTGCTTGACCTTCAAACCAAATATCATTTGTTGCAATATAGAACCACTTAAAAATAGTCAATGATAAGCATTTTAACTAACTTTATCACTTTGAGTGTAGCTTGAATAAGAAGTGGAATTTGCATTCATCCATAAGTCAAGGGAAGCTAGCTTGGACAAGTGGTGGGATTTGCATTCCTCCATAAGTCAAGAGAGGTTAGCTTGGATGAGTGCACCATGAAATCAACACTCCTATGATGCAACCAAGCATATGCTACATGTTTTATATATGCTTCATGCCTCAAATGAGGAAGTCCTAGATTAGCGGTGGACCTTGCTTGAATGTCATAGAAAAGTGGGTTGTATTCCTCAATGGGTCCTAGCTTGGACAAGTGGTGGACCTCGAATAAAAATTTTATTTACTCACTTTGAACTTGGCTTGGACAAGTGGTGGGCCTTGAAAGCAAGCTCTTCACATTGAGATAAGTCATAGGTAGGACAATAAAGCATACACAATGATAATGGATGCAATGTACTAATTTCTTAATGGTCTTGATGTTCAATTTTGTTCTCAAGGTGTAATCTACATGCAAAAAGTGGAATGAGACCTTAAGCAAATTGACGTCTTTGACAAAAATCTCATTACCTTATACATGATATGTTGAAAGTTGTCCAACCTAGGAATTAGGATTTTCCCACTTTACCCAGTATAGTCTTCCTTCCTAGTGATAGCCACAGAGAACTTCCCCTCACATGTGCGACCATTAGTTGTCTGATACTAGGCCCACATTGGGTAGGTTGCTTCATACCTAATGCTGCTAGTAGTGTAGATCTACCGTGGCACCATCCTATGCACACATGACTCCTAACTCCACTTCCACCCTTGAGTGAAAGTGTAATTATGCATTGCAACTAACTACTAATGCTTAGTTAATTGGAATAAATGATGACTTTTGGCATGATGTATAATGAGAACTCCCCTTCTTGTGTGTATGTGTGCGCATGCAAGAGAGAAAGAGAATGTGTATGGGTGTGTGTGTGTGTGTGTGTTGCTGTTTTCAACCTAATACTTATACACATGCAAAATAACATAATAGTTCAAAAGACAATTGGCTTTAGACAAGGGACAAGGAGTAGCACAAAAAAGACTCAATCTTTGATTCGTTTTTGAACATTAATGTGAGAATTAGGTATCATTCTAGTATTTTTGTACATAAGGTAGTTTGATGTGAAAGTCTATAGTGTAAAAACGGTTTAGATACATCAATGACAGACAACAGCTAAGCCAAAAAAGATAGAGTCCTCACTTGCATCCATGTAAACAAGACAACAAATTTGTTAGCTTTGAATACATACATATTACATGTGTCGACAAACCCTATAAGTTGTTATCCATGTCCAACTTACAACCTTTTTAACGTTAAACTACTATCTAAATCCATGTGAAACTAAAAGAAATCATGGATAAATATATAAAGCTTATTGCCTGACAAACTAAGTTTTTAAGGAGTGTTTAGTTTATTTTAGACTTTGTTTTTAACTTGAGATAATAAAAAAAGTTCATCACTCTTTTAGATCCAAGTGAGATTAATAGGTTTTAAATAAGGTTATTTAATTACTCCAATTTTTTAAAGGAATTTTTATTAATTTATTTACGTAGAATAAGTTTTGATCAGAAGGCCACCACCCCTTTTGATCCAATTGTTTATCCCCCCAATTTTTTTGAGTCACATAGAGTCAAGTGTATTGAAAATATATTTTATAAGTGTATGTTTACAAATCATTTGTGTAGATTTGTCAGCAAGATAACTAAGTACTTAATAGCTATCATGCAAAAAAAAATCAGCTATGAGCTCTTTATAGATTAAAAACCCATCAATTAGGCTGCCTCCCAAAAAAAATTGAGATTTTGGAAAAATGAACCATGCTTAGTAAAGTTTACCCCGAATTGGCTAAACCATGAGAGCCTACACAATTTTGCAACTTTATTGAAATACTTAAAAGGTAAGATTTAAATGGTTAGCACATTCTAGAGTTATCAAATGAACCATTGCGATGATAACTGACCACAAAGTTGATGGCCAATCTTCAAAAAAAACTCCCCTGTCATAGGTTTATGAAAAATATAGCACATATATCACCTGAACTAGTGAAATGTGCCAATTACGTAAAATAGCTTTACAAAAAGAGCTTCTTATAACCATATTATGAGAAGGAGCTTAAACAACATGCTCAATCAATCCCATGGTTAACTCATCTTGACGAGATGCGGTGAGTCAAGTTGAACATAGCCAACACTCAAAAACAACCAGTAGAAAAAACATCACCCCCCTTTTTATGTTTCACATGCTTTCAAATTAATTACCGAACAGCCTCGGCGGCAAAATTCACCACGCGAATAGAGAATTGTTTGCACCAAAGTGAGCAAAGTAATACTCCCTACTCAAACGGCAAGCAATCCGAGGGGTTCACTTTGGTGCGCGAGGCTTCTATGAAGTCTTGCTGGAAGACATGGATGCTCGGGATGCTTTGTTTGAAATGTCTCCTCTTTTCTTCAATATGCAAATGACTCATGTATTGCCCTGGGCTCTCACCAAGGACTATCAAAGCCTCATTCGTCACAAGTGTCCCGTCTGGGTTGAGGTGGTAGAATTTCCTCGCACTTGGCGTCACTTTCTTCCCTTGTTGGTTGCCCAGTTGGGCAAAGTCATTTTGCCCTCCTAAGTTGGATGCAAACACAAATTGTTTTTGTATTCTGTGGGACACGTATATCCCGACACCAGTAGGAATTTCGATCAATTTTGGGCATGCAGTGGTTAGAAAGCGTCCATTTAAACATAAATGGGGAAAATTTGCAAATGCTTGCGTCCATTGTGGCAAATTTGGTCATATGCAATCCAAATGTCCGAAACAAAATTTGCAACCACCTCCTTCAGCTGCCCCTACCCCTCAACCTCAACCTCACACACCTCTGAAATCTTCTACTAAGGTTCAAACCAAAGGTGCCCCTACCCCTCCTTCAGCTGCCCCTACCCCTCAACCTCACACACCTCCGAAATCTTCTACTAAGGTTCAAACCAAAGGTGCTTCAACCTCCTCCCCGACAGCTGGGGTGAATAAAGGCAAAGGGAAAAAATTACAATTGTTTGCACTTTCTGCTTCTCCAAATATTAAAGATAAAGGAAAAGAACAGGTTTCAACCTCTCAAACTAGTGCCAAAGAAAACTGCTAAAGTCGCTAAAGCCCGTATTCCGGCATCTTTTCAAAATTATGTGTCCCCTTTGAAGAATTATGTGTCCCCTTTGAAGAATGTTGCTAAGAAAAAACTCCCTTGTAATGACAACACTTCTTTAGCGGAAGCTTGGGACAAGGTTGTTCACTCTTACAAGGAAGTTGTTACAGGCCTCTTCATCGCGAGGTGGCTTTATTTTCAATCATCCTGGTCCACATCTTAACTCACCTTCTCAGGTACCTACAACTGGGGAGGATGTGGCAATGGACACTGGTACCTGAGTTTTCCCTTTTTCCGATTTCCTCACCCATTGTATATACCATATAGAATGCATAGTTCTTTGAATTGCATCTCCTATAATGTGCGTGGGTTATGCAATCACAACAAGGGGCAGCTTAGCTGGCACTATGTACATACATGTAAAACGGACATTGTGGTTCTTCAAGAACATAACCAGCATCAATTTGCAGGACATACTTCTTACTTTGCGAGCTACTGGATAGCTTATGCAGGGATCAGTTGGATATTCTGGAGTGCTTATGCTTGTTTGACATGAGCTCTTCCCAACCTTGGTCTTCAATGACCCGGCTAGGAGATGGATGGTCATCCAATGTATTATTAATAAGGAAGTTTTAAAATTTGGAGGATAATATGCATACACAGCTTTTGCAGATAGGGCACGGTTGTGAAGCGCTATCTCCTCTTATTGTTGGCATTCCAATGCATTTCTCTGTGGGCATTTTAATAATGCTCCAAACCTTGCGAATAATACTACTAGGCATTCTCACATGCTTCATATGGAACAACAATCATGGGATCAGTTTATGTTGACATGTAATGGGCTTGATTTGTGGCCCTTTTTGCATGCGGCCGATTCAGGATTCACTTTTCAACATATGTTCAATCTATGTATGACACTCGGCTGGATCGCTGGTATCTTTTTCACATGCAACAGTATGATGACTTTGTATGTGAGATGAGGATTAATTGTGATATGTGTCGCTCGGATCATTTTCCGTATGTTTGAAACTTCATTTTGGCTCTTTTGATGTCAATGACTGCCTACCCACGAAGAGACTTTTGCATGTCAATAATGCTTATCTCAAACATGAGCTTTTTCGTGCTATGATTGTGGATATCATCCCGCCTTTGATCTCTCAGATGTATGTTGATATGGACATAGCCCATCTTTCGCTTTGTTATGCATTCAATGTGTTATCCAAGATTATGGCAGGGATTATTTGTCACAATTAAGGGAACAGGTTAAATAGGCAAAGGATACTTGTAGCACATTGATGGACTTGGATAATCATTCTTCTCTTACTGACACTCAAATGAGTGAGTTGCTTTTTGCTCGCACTATGTTACGACACAATGATGAGAGGAAATTGGTCAAATGCAAACTTGAGCTCGTCAAGCTTTTGCAGATAAACGATGTGCTTCTAAACAATTATTCCAGCATTTGCATCACTCCAGGCAGTCTCAAGCGATATGAAGAGTTAAACTACCATCAGGGGAGTGGACCTCCACTTCCCTCCACTTTACGAGATCTAGCACTAGCCCTACACTCTCATTATGGCAAGATTTTTAAGCCCTTCTTCTCCCACAAGAGAAGCTCGCCAAGCGCATCACATGTTTCTATCGCATGTTACTCCCATTCTTTCAATGCAGCAGGCTCAAGACTTGGAAGTTGTTTTCACTGAATCAGAATTGTATGCCAGCTTGCTTGATTTGGGAAGGTGGAGAGCTCCTGGTTGGGATGGTCTCTCTGTGGAATTTTTCTTGTCATTCTGGGATTATTTGAAGTTGCCTTTGTTGTTCATGTGATGAATATGGCTTGGGAACAACAGGAATTGTACTCCTCTTAAAAGGAAGGTTTGCTCAAGTTGATAGCTAAGCATGCATTATGTAAAGAATTCTCTTAGTGGGGCCTATTATACTCATGCCTGTGTTATATAAATTAATGGCAAAAATGCTTGTTAACTGACTCAAGTGCTTTCTGCATGAAGGCTTGCATCAATCTCAATACGGCTTCATTCCACGGCATCAAATTACTGATAACCTCGCAAATGTCATCATTGGTATGGAATATGCAAAATACACTCAATAGGGTGTCTTGGTTATGCAAGTTGATATTGAAAAGGCATTTGATAATGTTCTTTGGGATTACTTCCCGTGTTGTGCTTTTCTTGTATGCGCACAGCACTTATGCAAGCTTGTTGGATGGATCTCTCACAAAATCTTGGCCTTTGGGACGATCGGTAAGGAAGGGATGCCCTCTTAGTGCTTTGCTTTATGTGATCGCTACTCACCCCTTGTTTATGTATTTGGATTCCTTGACTTCCACTAGTAGATTACATGGCCTGACTTTACCTTCTAGACGGCATTTTGCTGGTCAGACCTATGCGGATGACTCTTTGTTTATGCCTCGCAATCACTGTGATGATCTACAACAATTTATGCATATTCTTCACTTGTTCGGATTGGCAACAGGTCTCAAAGTTAACTTTAGTAAATCCAAGCTATTGCCTCTGAAAGACTGTGAGACTGGCATAAGATATTGTGGCATGGGGAGATTATTCCTCCGCACGTTGTGGTTCTCCATCTGGGTTATCCGCACTGGGTTGAAATGTATTGGCTATGTAGAAACAAGATTGGGTGCTCCAACGTCTGCATTCCAGGTTACATTATTGGAAAATGTCCATGTGGCCACTACTGTGCATCTCAGGATTGTCCAATGCATACTTGTGGCTTATGTGCAGTTTTACTTGCCTTTGCTATCCTGGTCTCAATTGCGCTTGCAGTCCCTTATGTCTAGTATTTTAGAGCATTTTTTGCCGACCTCGTCTAGCACGAAGGGTCTTTGGCTTTTATCTATGGACAAGTTGTGTTCTCCCAAGCGGCTTGGAGAGTTAATTATTTTGGACTTGTGACATCACATTTTGGCTCGGAAAGCTATGTTGTTGATAGTTTTGGTGGAGCAGCAACAACCCTGGGCTCTCATGTGCACACATTTGTGTACGCACGTTGTCACTCCATCTTTTTGTCATTGGAAACCGACTTATTGGGATGTTGTTTTTGGGAAGCTTGAAGGACACATTCCTAGATGTCCCTTTACTTCTTCTCTCATTGTTGATTGGAAGGTTGTCACTTCGCATTTGGCATGGCATGGTGGGCAATCCTCTATGGGTAACTCCCTTCGTTTGGAGAGTCTGCATTGGAGCAGGGCCTCCACTTCGACTTTGGTTCAACGGTCTCCTCGCCAAGCGTATTTTCTTTCCCAACAAGGAATCTGTCAGGTACATCAGTTAGTTGATGACTCGGGTTATGTTCTTTTTTTCACTGATGCAATGTCCTACTTTCGGTTGACTCCTCACTATTCTCCTCTCTGACGGGAAATTCAAAGGATTCTTGTTGATCACTCACCCATTCCTCCTTTGGATGTGGACTCCCGCTTCTCTAATTGGAATTTGGCTACTACCAGATTGGACTGCATTTCAACTGGCAATGTCTATGCCGTCCTGCAGTCTAATGTATGGATTGTGCATCATGGTAATCACTTGTGGTCGCTTTCCGAGTCATCCTTGTGGTGGCAACATACGTTGTCTCACATTTGGCAGAGTCATCTACCTTTGAAGGAATGTGTTTTCTTATTGCGCTGCTTGGTGGGAGCTCTACCTATTTTGACAATGTATTACATGCATGACATATTACGCCTTCTCGCTGCCTAAGCTGAGGAGACTGTGCCACACTTACTATGGGGTTGTCGCCATTCCAAAGCCTTCATTCGGCAAGTGTTAGCTGCTCTTCAGCTGTGTTTTCCTTTTGGCACTTTTTACAGATGCTTTTGGCTTTTTGGGGTGCTCCAGTCATCGCAATCTCAGATTGCAATGTTCTTTACCTTGGACAAATTTTGGACTCTGTGCGCCATTTGGCACCATAGGAACTCCTTAATGTTCCAAGGCACTTGTGTTGAACCCTTTTGCTATTTCAAATTATCTCTTGGTCAAGCATTGCATTTCGCTCATGATGCTGGAGACATCACTTTTGATGCCTACAGGATTTACTTTGATCGTTTCTAGCCTTCGGAGCTTCATAGTGCTCCGCTTTCTGTATCCCTTTCTTTTTGTGGGTTTTCCTCGCTTTGAGGTTTCCCACCTGAAAATTCTATCAAACAAGATTTTCAAAAAAAAAGTGTGTGTGTCTGTGGCCTATATCTTACACGGGCATGGGAGGAGATGGGATCTACGGTGGGATGATTGAGGAACGTAGATCCCGGGCTTCCATGGACAATGTAAACTCAGGAAAAATGTAAACTCAGGTACTCGAGTTTACTTTTTCTCTTCTCCCTTGCCCCCCGGGATTGAACCCACAACCTAGGGTTTGAAGGCCATGTGGCCTATCCACCACGCTCGCGCACATCACTGTGGAATGTACATGTTTCCATGGAGTTTTGATGTGCAAAAGTATCGGGGCGAGCAAAAGTAAACTCGGGTATTTTTGTAAACTCGGGTACCCGAGTTTACAAAAATACCCGAGTTTACTTTTGCGACAAGATCTATGGCGCGCGCCTAATGTCGGGGCCCAAAAGTGATGGGAGCCTTTGATCCCATCTCCCATGCCCGTGTTAGATATAGCTGAGGGTGTGTGTCCTTGTGCGCACACGTAAGCTCTGTGTCTCTGTGTGTGTGTGTGTGTGTGTGTGTGTGTGTGTGTGTGTGTGTGTGTGTGTGTGTGTGTGTGTGTGTGAGAGAGAGAGAGAGAGAGAGAGAGAGGAAACCGACCTCATGCATCCAAGTTTGACCCCCAATGGTATCCAAGACAAGACATGACAACAGGCATCGATGGGGAGACTGTGTCGACGGAGTTAAAGAGAAAGCGGTGATGAAAGGGACATTGCAAACATTCAAAAGGGTGCTGATAAACATGTGTACGAAGGCAAGAGGGTAGGGATTGGATCATCAATAGCAGTAGTTGTGATCTTGGGAGCCCGGGCATCTTCAGTAGCAGTTTGTCTGTCGTCCCAGCCAATTGCCACGACCTCCGTTGTGCATAAGTAGCAGGTGTAACCTTCAAAGCTTTAGCTGCAATTGAGCAGCGATACCTTCAGCAACGGCCGTCACTTACACAAGAAGATTTAGAAATTTTCTCATGTAGGAAAATTGAGTCTTTCTTAGTGTTTTTCATACAATGCATATCATCATGAGCTTATGCTCGAGAGGCACCCATACCTAGCTAGGCCAAAAATGAGTGGTGTCTCATCTTGCATAAAAAACCTAAATTGAAGTGGTTTGGAATGGCCAACAAGTATGCCTTGTCCATCACAAAGATAACCATAAATATTGCTTGAAATCAGGGACCTTTGTAAGCAGAAATGGACCTGGAGATGAAGATGAGCTATTTCGTAATGTATCCATCATATGCGAAAAAGTATATGTTTGGGTTACTCTCAACTTCTTTGAAAACCTACTGAACATGCCATCTATGTCCTCCAAATTACAGTTGGTCACAAGGTAGTTACTTAAATTTTACCTTTTGGAGCATGCAATTTACCTTCATGTTACAATTTGTATGAAAGGAAACTGTTGGTACAGTATTTAAGACAAAAAAGAAAAAATCATGTACGAGTGGGTCAGGACAAGGGTCCAATTTACCACAACACTCATATGGAACAAGGTTTAGAATGAGGAGAGAGTTTGCTGCAAGGGAAAGATAGAAGAAGAGTCGAGTAGTGATGACCAAGAAGAACCTGTAAAGGGGCTTGCAGGAGAGGAAACTGTTGGGGCGGGGACTGAACTACAAGAACCTGAACACAGGCTATAGGAGACCCCACCTGCAAACCAAGAAGTCCAACAGACAACTCCTCCCACAATAGACCCACTTTTGGGACAATTGGTTAATGTATTGTTGACTCAGTCAATCTTAAGGGCAAGAAGACAATTGCAGTCTGTAACATCAGGAACAAGTACTTTACCTTTTAATACACTCTCGATAAAACACTTTTGACACCTCCAATGACTGCACCAAAACCTGAAGACATTTTGAAGAAGTTGAGAAAATTGAAGCAGAAAGATTTGTTGGTTGAAGATTATGCACAGAAGTTCAGAAACTTAAATAATAGGTTGGAAGCAGCACAACAACCTTCTATGGAGCAATTGGGAAACTATTTTTTTAAGGGACTCAAAAAGGAGTTCAGAAGTGCAGTAGCAAGGAGATCCCCATTAGCAAATGCACATGACTTTACTAATTTGATGGAAGCACCTACAAGAGCTGAAAGAAGATATGGAGGTAAGGCATAACTAGAGGAGAAGAAGAAAAAGATTGAGGGTTCAGAAGAGTCAGAGTCAAGAACTGATGATTCAGATCAGGATACTGAAGTTGACGCTGATAGCATGACGAGGAAGATTGGTCAGAAAAGAACAAGAAAAAGAAGAAGAAGCAGGAAAAGAAGAAGCAGAAGAAAGATAAGGGTAAGCACAAGAATGAAAAGAAGTAGGGAAAAGAAGCAATAACTGCAGATGCAGTCAACAAAATCATTCAGGAGAAATTGCAAACAATTGGAATGAATAAGTTTGGAATGTCAGGAAAACTATATTGTCAGGTGTTTCAAAGATTTGGTCATGAATATGAGAATTGTTATTATAATCCAGATTTCGAGGGAAGAAGACTACTCAAAAAATGAGGGAGGCAGCTACAAATGTGGTAGCTCCTTAGGGTGGTAACACGAGATATCAGGGACCTGCACATCAAAGAAGGTTTCAAAACCAAAATAATTGGGGATACCAGAACAAAGGTCAAAATAATATGCAACAGTTGCAATGCAATTACTGTGGAGCAGAAGACATAGACAAGGTCCTGATTATGAATTGAGTTGTAGGCACAGAAATGATAGAGGCTGTCATAATAACTAATATCTAATTCTCCTAAATGATTTTCTCATGTTAAACTGTGTAGGCACAAAAATGATAGAGGCTGTCATAATAACTAATATCTAATTCTCCTAAATGATTTTATCATGTTAAACTAATCATTTAATATGGGGAAGTACCAGGGGAGAAAAAGCTAGATTATTGGTAAGGCTAGCAGACTGGTCACAGTAGGAATCCAAAGGAGAGAAAATAGGGATCCAAAGGGGGACCATCTGCAGAAGAGCAATGTGCAAGCGATGGGCTTCAAAGACCTAAGTTTCAGCCCATTAAGACTTCCAAAATGCTAAGGTTCCAAAATTCAAAGGTTAAGTCCAATGGTCAATGCTTAGGAAAATTGGATGCTTTGTAATGTGCAAAAAGTCTTTGCAAACTCCTAAAGAGGAGGGGGCGAGCCCTGTAAGTAGGGGATGAGAGAGAAACACACACACACACACACACACACACACTCAAGCAAGCCCCTTTACACAAAGGGCATAATGGACACATGTCAACTCCCTAGCCCAATTGCCCACAAGGTGCATTCAAATCCTACTGGATGGCCATAGAGGTGGATCAATGAGAATTAGGCTAGAGTAAATCTAGTTTAATTCATTTAAAAACTCTTAATAAAAGAACCAATAATAATTAAGCTCTCTAGAAGACTATTGGACAGTCTCCCAAGGGGTCCAATGAGCATTCAACAGCCCAATGGCTTGCTTGCTTCCTATTGGCCAGAAGACAAAGGGCTCCAATGAGAATTAAATTGCATTATTTAATTTCCTAAAGCTCTCACAAAAGGAAAAAGGGGGACACATGTCACAAGGCTATCACTTATGCTTCTCAATTATTATTGGCTAAGCTTTGCAGGGTCCAATGGGGTGCCAGCATGAGTAAATTGCAAGAGGGGTCGACCAAGAGAGAGAGGGGGCTGATTTTGGCAAGGCATTATCACACACTCTCACACAATCTTATGTGTGAAGCAAGAAGACTCTCTCTCTCTCTCCTTCTCAAGCTTTAAAGCAAAGCTCATCATCTACTCCAAGCTTGTGAGAAGGGAGCCCTACACCAACAACTCTTGTCTTTGTGATGCAAATCCAACCAAGCGCTAAGCTTCAATGCATGCTCATCTCCTCTACCATGCTAATTACTAAGCTATAATGAGTGATTATGTGAGGAGATATACTTCTTTCTTATAAGATTACTCCTTCTTCCTCTCAATCTACTCTCATACCCCGCAAGCTCTCACCATCTTCAAAGGTGTGTGAGGTCATGGGTCTGAGACGTGAGGGAATTGATGTTGTGTTTTATAAGTGTGTGCATGGTGCTTGAAGCTTCCATCTTCACACCATCAAGTTATTGAATGAACACAAAGGATTGTATTGTAAAATGTCTCCCTTGATGGGGAAAACCTATAATACAAAGCCTTTTGGAGGGGGGACCGGCTCCATGTAAATCCGATCCTCAACTGTTGTCAATAGCTTAATTTCTCTCTCTTTTTGAAGTATTGTTCATGCCCATCTAACTAGGTGCTACACTTTTTGTTGCTCCCTCCATCCAAGCACTCTTGCTATGCTCATTAGGAATCTATTCTAATGAAATGCTCACTATGTCTATGCTATTTTTCGCTACACACAAGTTACTAGGCCATTAAATGTTACATTGGTATCAGAGCACAAGGTTTCTCTTTTCTTGCTCAAGAAGGGAGGTCCTCAAGCTAGCTATAAATGGTTGGTATTTTTATTGCAATTGAATAAGTAGAATAGGGATTTTTCAACCTTGCAGTAGGCTTGCCTTTGTGCAGTTAACGGGTTTCAAGGATAACCGTTGTTTCAAGTGCGGCGAGCAAGGGCATGCGTACTGCACTTGTCCCCAAAAGAACACCTGCCATGAGCCTCCTAGAGCTACCTTGGTTGAAATCCAAGAAGAGGAAGCTCACCACAAAGGATCTCCTCTATGCCATGCTTGGGGAAAGGTAAGAGAATATGATGCTTTTATTCTCTTTGACCCTGATTCTACTCACAATTTCATATCCATAGAGTTGGCCACCAAGCTAGGCATCCAAGCCGCCGATGTCCTACCCGCCGATGGTGCTTTCAAGGGGCAAGAAGCTTCAATCACTTCCTTAATTGGGAAATTGAAGCTCCATGTCCAAAGCTATGTGGACAAAGAGGACTTCTTTATCTCCCCTCTTAAGCATGAGGATGTAATCCTAGGGGCACCATGGTTTAATCGCATGGCTACCAATGTTAAATTCCTTGAAAGGAAAATCTACTTTAGGTTCAGGGAAAAAGATATGTATATAGATGCCAAAGAGATGGGTAACACCATACCCATTGTACAAACGCAAGTTTTCAATAAGTCAATAAAGAGCTCTATTTCCGTGTACATTTATTTGTTAAAGACTTTCAAAATGAACCTAATGCTTTAGCAAAAGAAAATATAAATAATCACAAGGAATTAGAGTTATCCACTTTTCTCAAGGGATTTCAAGATAAACTTATTGACAACATCCCTTGTGAACTACCTCCTAAATGAAGCAATGATGACCATGCAATTGAACTTCTTCCAGGAAGCTCACCGCTAATAAACCTCCTTATAGAGTTTCTCAAGCTCATCAAGAGGAGATTATGCGGCAAGTGCATGAGTTAGTTGAGAAGGGCATGGTTAGGCCTAGCTCATCTCCATTTTTCTCACCCGTGTTACTAGTGCAAAAGAAAGACGGCACATATCGTATGTGTGTCGACTATAGAGCACTAAATAGGATCACTATCAAGAATAGGTTTCCCATTCCACGGTTGAAGACCTATTTGATAAGCTATAAGGGTCGACCTACTTTAGTAGAATTGACCTAAAAAGTGGCTACCATCAAATAAGGATAGTTGATCAAGACATTGTAAAGACCACATTTTGCACAATGTTTGGTCTTTACGAATATATTGTCATGCCTTTTGGTTTGACCAATGCACCAGCCACATTCAACCGCTCGATGGAGAAGCTATTCAAGCCTCATCAAACCTTTACTGGAGTGTTCTTTGATGATATCATCATCTACTCTAATTCACTATACGAACACAAGCAAACACCTCCAGGTAATATTTTAAGTCTTAGAGCAAATAAACTTTATATTAATCGAAAGAAAAATAAATTTTTCTCACAAGAGATTCAATATTTAGGTCACATTATGTCTCAAGATGGCATCCAAATGGATCCATCAAAGCTAGAGGTAATAAAAGGATGGCCTAATCCAAGGAATCTTCATGAACTAAGAAGCTTTATAGGTATGTGTGCATACTATAGATGCTTCATAGAAAAGTTCTCACTAATAGCAGTACCATTACATGTCCTAATAAAGAAAAATGTTAGGTATACATGGTTTGCCAAGGAGAACAATGCTTTAGAAAAGCTTATCTCTCAACTTGTGCTTACACTTTCGGATCTCTCAAAGCCATTTGAGGTCCAACGTGACGCTTGTGGTGATTGCCTTGGAGCTGTTTTGCTCCAAGAAGGGCACACCATAGCCTATGAAAGTCGAAGGCTCGACCCTGTTGAGAAAGCTTTAGGCATATATGAAAAGGAACTCCTTGCAGTTCTACATGCCTTAGACTCATGGAAGCACTATTTATTGGGGACTCCTTTCATCCTGGGGACGGATCACCAAAGCCTTAAGTACTTCATGACGCAGAGCAAGCTCTTCGACAAACAAATGAGGTGGGCAAATTTCCTTTTTGCAATTTCATTTTCATATTGCTCACATTGTTGGCAAGCATAATCAAGTAGCAGATGCACTCTCAAGACGGCCGAGAGTGAATGCGGTTTTCATAGCAACTCACAATGATCTGTCTTCTATGATAGATGAGTATGCTATTGATCCCAATTTTAGAGATGTGATTTCAGCCCTTGCATTAGGGAAGAAAGAGAAACCATTTAATTTACAAGATGGTTATCTTCTCTATGGCAATAGACTATGCATTACTAACTCACTACATGAGAAAGTAATGTATGAATTTCATGCTCCTCCTTATGCGGGGCATAGAGGGATTCAGTCTACCCTAAAAGGGATTGAAACATTTTTCTATTGGCCTACCATGAAAGAAAACATACAAGAGTATGTTTCTAAGTGTGTGGTATGCCAACAGACGAAGTTTGATAGAGGGAAGCAACCTGGATTGCTTCAACCTTTGCCAATCCCTAATTCACCATGGGAGAGCATATCCATGGATTTTATCTTTGGATTGCCTAAGTCTATCCTTGGAAATACGGGAATATGGACGATAGTAGACAGGTTCAGCAAACAAGCTCATTTTATACCTGTCAAAAAGACTATCAAAGCCCATCAAATGGCAACCCTCTTCATATCACAAATCTTCAAGTACAATGGCTTGCCAATGTCCATAGTGTCGGATAGAGATCCTAGAATGACTAGTAATTTCTGGAAGGGTCTCTTTGAGAATTTAGGGACAAGGCTCAACTTCTCTTCGGCCTATCACCCCCAAACGGATGGCCAAAATGAAATAGCTAACCTAAAATTCTTGATCTACTAAAAGCCTATGTAATGGAAGTAGATCAAAGGTCCCAATGGGACAAGTACTTACCCTTAGTGGAGTATGACTACAATAATACTATACATACCTCCACGGGAAAAGCACCTTTCGAGGTAATTGAGGGAAGATAAAAAATTCCCCTGCTACTTAAGGTACACGGAAAGATCTTCGCTGCAGATGACTATAGCCGAGACCTACAAGAATCTTTCCAAAGGATTAAGGATGCTATCTCTATCTCACAGCAAAGGCAAAAGGCTGCTCCTGATAAACACAGAAGAGCCCAAGCCTTTAAAGAAAATGATTGGGTCTTGCTTAAGGGTGAAAGCATGTTAACTTGTCATGCTTTTTCATGTCCCGGACAATGCTAACTAGCACAATTTTGACATATGCTAACTAGTACAATAACTTGAGCTACATCTCCAAGATCTATGACATATGATATATCAATAGAAAGCACTTGAAACAAGGAATCCAAATGTACAACCTCCGAAAAATTTTGATATTATTTGTAAAAAATTTACCGGACGCCCAACTTTTTGAAGATGTGCTAACTTGAAACTGCTAACTAGCACAAAAAGCGCGACAGGTTAACATGCTTTCACCCTTAAGTTTCCCAAGGCTCCATTAAGGCACACCACGGGCAAGAATCCTACGGGACACCAAAAGTACTATGCTAAGTTAGCAAAAAGGTACTATGGTCCCTCCTAGATTCTTTGACCAATCAATGAGATGGCCTATCAACTCAAGTTGCCCAACATTGGCTCATACACAATGCTTTCCATGTGAGCCTACTAAAGCCTTAAAAAGGAGAGCCACCTCAAGCACCAACTATTGAAGACCCACTGGAGATCGAGGACCAAGAAGAGGTGTTGCAGCCCGAGTCCATTCTCCAACATGAAGACAAGGTATTAAGAGGCGGTAAGACTAGCTGACGGTATCTTATTAAGTTTAAGAATTATCCTTTTGAAGATGCTAGATGGATGCAAGGCATACAATTAAAGGATAACCTAAACCTTGTCAATGCTTACAATGCTTCCCTAGATTAAGCAAATGTACAAATGTTTAAAATGATCAAAGTTTTTGTCTTATAAGACTCTCTTTTTCTTTATTGTGCACAAATGTTAAGTAATATGCATGCTTAGAATCAAGTTTGCGGAGACGATGTCTCCCAAACACCAAGTAGAGCTTGTCGCTCTACTATGGAAGATTGATAGGACTAATGCGTAGACATGCTTGCGGCAGCCTTAGGCTCTCAAGCACCAAATGGATTAGTCATCCATTCTGGAACAATGTTGTAGGGTAAGATAGGGATCCTCTACTCGCTAGAAAAAGGACTAATGAATAGGCTTTATCTTCTCTACCCCATAGTCCAGGACAACTATGATTTCAAGAGAGAGGTAATGTCATGATAACTAATATCTAATTCTCCTAAATGATTTTCTCATGTTAAACTGATCATTTTTTATGGGGAAGTACCAGGGGAGAAAAGGATAGATTATTGGTAAGGCTAGCAGAATGGTCACAGTAGGGATCCAAAGGAAGGAAAATAGGGATCCAAAGGGGACCATCTGCAGAAGAGCAATGTGCAAGCAATGGGCTTCAAAGACCTAACGTTCAGCCCATTAAGACTTCCAAAATGCTAAGGTTCCAAAATTCAAAGGTTAAGTCCAATGGTCAATGCTTAGGAAAATTGGATGCTTTGTAGTGTGCAAAAAGTCTTTGCAAGCTCCTAAAGAGGAGGGGGCGAGCCCTATAAGTAGGGGATGAGAGAGAAACACACACACATACACAGACACACACTCATGCAAGCCCCTTTACACAAAGGGAATAATGGACACATGTCAGCTCCCTAGTCCAATTGCCCACAAGGTTCATTCAAATCCTATTGGATGGCCATAGAGGTGGACCAATGAGAATTAGGCTAGAGTAAATCTAGTTTAATTCATTTAAAAACACTTAATAAAGAACCAATAAGAATTATGCTCTCTACAGTCTCCCAAGGGGTCCAAGGAGCATTCAGCAGCCCAATGGCTTGCATGCTTCCTATTGGCCAAAAGACAAAGGGGTCCAATTAGAGTTTAATTGCATTATATAATTACCTAAAGCTCTCACAAAAGGGGATAGGGGGACACATGTCACAAGGCTATCACTTATGCTTCTCAGTTATGATTGACTAAGCTTTGCACGGTCCAATGGGATGCCAGCATGAGTAAATTGCAAGAGGGGTCGACCAAGTGAGAGAGGGGGACTGATTTTAGCAAGGCATTATCACACACACACTCACACAATCTCATGTGTGAAGCAAGAAGACTCTCTCTCATCTACTCCAAGCTTGTGAGAAGGGAGGCCTACACCAACAACTCTTGGCTTTGTGATGCAAATCCAACCAAGAGCTAAGCTTCAATGCATGCTCATCTCCTCAACCATGCTAATTACTAAGCTATGCTAAGCTATTATGAGTGATTATGTGAGGAGATATACTTATTTCTTGTAATTACTCCTTCTTCCTCTCAATCTACTCTCATACCCCGCTAGCTCTCACCTTCTTCGAAGGTGTGTGAGGTCTTGGGCCTGAGACCGTGAGGGAATTGATGTTGTGTTTTATAAGTGTGTGCATGGTGATTGAAGCTTCCATATTCATTGCACCATCAAGTTATTGAATGAACACAAAGTATTGTATTGTAAAATGTCTCCCTTGATGGGGGAAACCTATAATACAAAGCCTTTTGGAGGGGGGACTGGCTCCATGTAAATCCGGTCCTCAACTGTTGTCAATAGCTTAATTTCTCTCTCTTTTGAAGTATTATTCATGCCTATCTAACCAAGTGTTATGCTTTTTGTTGCTCCCTTCATCCAAGCACTCTTGCTATGCTCATTAGGAATCTACTCTAATGAAATGCTCACTATGTCTATGCTATTTTCCGCTACACACAAGTTACTAGGCCATTAAATGTTACAGAGGCATTCCTATCATCAGGTCCAACAATAACAATATTAACAGGCCTCAGGAACAAAATTAACAACCTCCACATCAACAACAAAAAAGACCTCCAGGTAAGGCTAATACGGTAGTGTTGGAGGAATGGATTGAGAAACAGGAAGAGTTTCCTAAAGAGATATACAAAACTGATCAACAGGTAAAGGAGAGCAACCTTGTTGAGGAAACACTTAAGCATCATAATTGTGACTATACAGCTTGTATCCTAGTTGAGGATATTGTAGAACCCAGTGGATGTACTGATGCCATTGTAGTCACTAGGGCAAAGGCTAAGGTTGGAAAATCCACCTTGGAAGAAGTTGACAACCCGGACAGTTTGAGCTGGAAAGATAAAAAAGTAGTAAGAATAGGGGCACTCAAGGAAGTGCAAGACTCTCAAAGAGATTGGAATTTTGTTATAAGATCATTGGATGATCAGGGAAGAAGGACTTTAGAACACATTCCAATTGTACTACAAGAATAGGTTGGTGGTGATGAGTTTTATGATGCTTTGTTGATAGCTCCGGTAAACATCACAGTAAAGCAAATGTTGAGGCTAATACCTGCATTTTCACAACAAGTAGTAAAAAGGCTTACTAGGGAAGTAGCAAGAAAGGATCAAGAAACAGGAATGTATACTGAGGAAACTGTTTGTGGGGAAGTTTGTGAAGGTAAACCTTTAGATGTTGATTACAAGGTACCAGTATTTGGGGCTTCTATTGGAAATATGTTTTTCCCCGGTGTACTCTTGGATGGGGGATCAATAGTTAATATCCTCCTGAAGTCAACTTGCAAACGTTTGAATCTACTGAAGTGGGATCCAGCTCCTTTTCAGGTGAAAATGGCAAACCAGAGGCGAGTTTAACCTTTGGGAATTTCGAGGAATTTACAGATCTCTGTTGGGGGACTGCAGTTTGTAGCCAACTTTGTAGTACGAAGGTTGGAAAAATCTGTTCATTCTTATCCAATAATGTTGGGAAGACCATGGTTAAGACCAACAAGAGTAAAACAGTTATGGGGAGTAGACTCCATTGTGATCAAAAGAGGAAAGAAGAAAGTTAGAATGCAAATGGATGCCAGAAAGGTAATACCACCAGGTTTCAAGGCACTACATGCAGAGGGATTGAACATGGTAGAAGAAATTGAAGAGGATGTAGAAGAAGAATTTTTGAGAACCAATTCATCTGTGGTACCTATTTTTGAAGTGGATGTGCAAAAGATTGCAACTAAGTATGTTTTGTAGCATTAGGATAATGGGTTGAAGTCTTTGACTCAGGAAGCACTGATTGCTCAAGGTAAGCAGTCAACTACCAAATTGGGTAATGAGCTGTTGAAAAATTTGCAGATTGGAAACAAAGAAGAATTGGAAGCTATTGAAGCTGTAAAGCAGGTAGAAAGAGCTTTTGAACATCAAATGGAAAGAACTGCTAGGGTCACTCAGGATGAACTATAAGAGTTGAACCTGAATACTCAAGAGAAACCACAAACAGTAAGGGTGTCAGTAGAACGGGATGAGGAGTTTAGGGAGAAACTGAAGGAGTTGTTGCTAGAATTCAAAGATGTTTTTGCATAAAAATATACAGATATGAAGGGAGTAGATGCTAGCTTTTATCAACACAAAATTAACTTGAAAGCAGATGCAGTTCCAGTTGTACAACAAAGATACAAGATGAATCCTAACTATGCCAAATAGGTTAAAGAGGAGATTGATAAACTCTTGGCTGTGGGTTTCATTTACCCATTGGATGAGGTTACTTGGTTGTCACCAATTGTTGTAGTCCCCAAGAAGAATGGAAAGATCAGGGTGTGTGTAGATTACAGGAAACTGAATGCTGCAATAGTGACTGATCCGTTTCCATTACCTTTTTGTGATACACTATTGGATGCAGTAGTTGGACATGATCTTTATAGTTTTCTGGATGGTTTTAGTGGATACAACTAGATCTTAATGGCACTGAAGACAGGGAGAAAATAGCTTTTGTCACTAAGTGGGGAGTTTATGCTAGCAATGTGAGCTTGACTTAAAGAATGCTCCACCAACATTTCAGAAGGTGGTACAATGTGTGTTTGTGGAATTCCTTACAAAATTTATGAGGGTGTTTTTGGATGATTTTAGTGTTTTTGGAAAGAAGTAGGAGCATCTTGAGCACTTGAGGTTGGAAATTCAGATTGTCACTGAACCCAACCAAGTGTGCATTTGCAGTTAAGAGAGGAGTTCTCTTGGGACATGTCATTTTTGAAGAAGGAGTATCTATAGATCCAAGGAAGGTGGAAGCAATCAATAAAGCACTAGAGCCAAGGACAATTAAGCAATTGAGTAGATTTTTGGGTCAGGTGAAGTGGCATAACCGATTTTTGAGATATTTAGCACATGTCTGTACACCATTAACAAAGCTTACAAAGAAGGATGCAATATTTGAATGGGGAGAAGAGCAGGGAAGAGCATTCAGGATTCTAAAGAAGATGCTAACTGTAGCACCAATTTTAATTGTTCTTGATTGGAATTTACCATTCCATATTTTTGTGGATGCATCTCATGTGGCAGTAGGTGCAACATTGATGCAAGACCAGACATGGTTGGTTTAGACCAATTTACTATGCAAGCAGGGTACTGACACCTGCAGAAAAGAATTACATAGTTACAAAGAGAGAATTCTTGGGAATGATCTATGCATTGCAAAAATTTAGAAATTACCTTTTAGCCAAGAGGGTAATCTTCCACGTGGATCATCAGGCTCTTATCTATTTGGTGAACAAACCACATTTATCAGGAAGGTTGCCCAGATGGATACTGCAAGCAAGGTACGTACTGACACCTACAGAAAAGAACTACACAGTTACAGAGAGAGAATGCTTGGGAATGATCTATGCATTGCAAAAATTTAGACATTACCTTTTAACCAATAGGGTAATCTTCCACGTGGATCATCAATCAGGCTCATATCTATGGTGAACAAACCACATGTATCAAGAAGGTTGGCCAGATGGATATTGCTCTTGCAAGAATTTGAATATGTGGTAATACATACTACTGGGAGACTTCATGTTTTGGCTGACTATCTCAGTAGATTGAAAACATGTGAGGTTAATTCCTCAGGCCCTACCTGATCAATTACCTGATGCAGCATTGTTTTTAGTTCAGGTGATAGAGCAATCAAGGGATTGGTGCTTCAAATTTTTTCTTATTGAAGGGGTGTTACCTAAAGCAATGACTAAGGATCAAAGAAAAAGATTAGCATTAAGAAGCAAACCTTACACAGTAATTGCAGGGGTATTGTATAAGAGAGGAATTGATCAGGAGATGTGTCGCTGAATTTGAGCAAAGAGCAGTACTGGCAGAAGCTCATGCAGGTAATTCAGGAGGACATTTTTCAGGAGATGTTGCTGCAAGGAAAATATTTCAAGCAGGACTTTGGTGGCCAACTATTATAAAAGATGCTTGGAATTTAATAAGGACTACTTATTGTGTCAGAGAGAGGGCAGGCCACTGAATGTAGATAGGATGCCCTTGCAACCTATATTACCTTTGGAACCAGGCCATCGATCCCCGTTGGTGAGAATCAGTCACATGCACACATACTACAAAGCTATGGAGACCTGCCGCTTAGATAGAAGACATTTTGTTGGTCCAATCAAGCCACCTGCAAGGTTCACACAGAACAAGTACATATTGGTTGCAACTGATTATTGCACAAAATGGGTAGAAACTGTGGCTTTGAGAGATAACACAGCAAGGAGTGTGGCAAACTTTTTGTATAAAAACATTATGACCAGGTTTGGATGTCCTATTGAGTTGATTTCTGATCAGGGAGGACATTTCATTGATAAAGTGATTAGTAAACTAACTGAGTTGCATATGATCGTGCATAAGAAACCAGTTGTGTACTATCCTCAGGAAAATGGACAAGCAAAGAGTAAAAATAAGATTTTGATCAGGATTATCAAGAAATTGGTCAATCAGAACAGAACAGATTGGGATGAAAAGATGGATTCAGCACTTTAGGCTTTTAGAACTGCATTTAAAGTGACAACAGGCATGACACCATTCAAGTTGGTGTATGGGTTGGAAGCAGTAGTTCCTATGGAATTTTTAGTACCAAGTTTAAGGGTTACTGTTCAATGAAAACTGTCACACCTGGAGAGTTAGTAAACTGCAGAAAGGAAGCATTACTGAAGCTGGAGGAAGATAGAGTTCAAAGCATGTATATTGTAGAGGTTATCCAGCAAAGAAGGCAAGCATAGATCAACAGGAACATAAAGTTTAAAATTTTCTCAGCAGGAGATTGGGTGATGGTTTACAACAGCAAGCTAGGACACAGACCTAGCAAATTGAAACTCAAATATGTGGGTCCATTTTAGATAGCAAAAATTGTGGGGCCTAATACTTTTGTTTTAACTGATGAGTCAGGCAGGTCATTGCCAAACCAGTTAATGGTTTTCGATTAAAGCCATTTTTTTGAGAAATAATTGGGACTCGAGTGGAGAATATGTTTAATGATGATTCTGGGATAGTGACAAGTTATTCATGTGACATGGCTAATGAGGTGACTATTAGCAAGTGCGCAACGAGTTTCAATCCTCTGCATTTTTCTGCTGCTTGAGTTCTTCTCCTTGCTACAATATGTCAAGCCATTGCAATACTTCTGGGGGAGCAGGGTTTGACTCACACTTGGAGGAGGAAGAACCTCTTGCCATCCTAAGGCCTTTTTGTAAAGCCAGGTATCAATGAGCCATCATCCCTGACTCTAGTTCTGAAGACGAGCCTGAGTTGTTAGCACCTCTCAAGGCTATGCCAATTGCAAAGGAAGAACCAACACATGAATATACTTTTCTGGATTTCAAATATGATTTGGTAGCCAATGATGACAATGTACCATGGTTGAGGAGCATAGGGCTATTTGATTTTACAAGACTGTCGTGGGTGAGGTGGAGGCAGAATCAGATGCCCATGGTTTACTTGAAGTATTTACTAGCAAATGATGGCCATATTTTTGCTCATGATTATCTAACTAAAGCCTTGATTGCCCAAGTGTTTGATGTGCCTACTACTGAGGAGAATGAGGTCAGTAAAGCCACAGATAAGGATATGTCAGAAACTTTTAAGCCATCTCAGGGTGATAGGCACTACTACCAATTGTCAGGTATGAAACATCAGGTCAGGCAGCAGTAGGTCAGGTGATTGATTGAAAGAGTGTTTTTATTGGTTAAATCAGAATACACGAGTAGGGAAAACTATGGAATACTGCTAGCAACTGAAGGAGGTAGACAAATTGGATGGGCCAATATTCTCTTTAACAGGATCAAATTTGAGATTTATACCAAACAGAAAAGAAAGGACAAAACAACCAAGGTGGGTCCATACTTGGCAGCAATTTTTCAATATGTAAATAACAAAAGCATATTGCAGGGGAAGAGCTTCATATCACCAAAAAAAATGATTGAATTATCAGGGTCTGCTCAAAGAAAGGAGAAAAGGTAAAAACTGCAACATGATAGGAAACCCCACCAGATGACAAAGGATATGGACACATTGATGGCTGTAGGTTATTCAAAGAAAGAATCTTTGGATGCAGTAAAAGTCAAGTTAGATTAGGAATTTGGGGATTTATTTCCTGAGTCTACAATTGAAAAGACCTGTGAAAGAAATATAGTCCTTGTGACAGTAAAATAGGTATCAAACTCAAAATACTAAAGGGGAAACTTACAAGAGAGGATCCTGTACTTGCAGTTGGGGATTCTACAGTTCAAAAGACGGGCATGTCTAAAGCAAGTTTTCCAAATGTATCTTTAAATGAGGTGCAAATTGCATTGGGTGTAGTAAAGGAGTATGTTGAATAACAAGCCATGGATTTCGCCTTGTTGAGCAGCTAAAATGAGGGATAGCACAATGAGTTGAAGCAAATCAGAGAGGGTGCACAAAAGTCAAAGAAGACTCGGTATGAAATGGAGATTTTATAGAAGCAGGTCAAGGAGTTGACTGACAACCAAGATCTCATGAAACAAGAGTTGGCATCTTATAAGCAGTTAGCAGTATACAGAGAAAAGACTTTAGGAAGAATTGTTCAGTGGAAAGATGAGTGGCTAGGTGTGCCACAGGGGCAGTTGACTGAAATGAAAACTTTGAATGCAACACTTGAAAGCAGTAACAGAGTTCTATTGAGCAGAGTTGTATCATGCAGAAGAGTGGAAGAAAAGATTAGGGAGATGGCAGAAGAAGAGCTAGATGTAGAAGATTGGTATTTAGCTTCGGCTGATGTGGACAAAAATGAAAACTGAGATAATGGAGTACATGAAAGGAGTGTGGGAGGAGATCAAATTTAGAATGTATGATGTGGTTAGCAAACCATATCAGATTTTTGCAGAGGAAGAAGCCAAGGAGGAAAATTTGTTTGTGCAGAGACAATTTGATGAATTGAAGAAAAATTATGAAGAATTGTAGGTGTAGTTGGATCAACAGAGAAGTCATCAACGTGAACAAGTGATTACTCAGAGTGGTATTCTAATGCTTGAGCAAACTAAAACTGAAGTTCAGGAACAGTTAATTGAAGGTGTAGTCATAGTCACAATTGCAGTTGTTGCAGAGATGAAGAAGCAGGTGTTGCAGAGGGACAACAACAACTTAAAGATCTAGTATTGTCTATTGTGGATGACATACTCATTGGAGAAGATGCTGAGATTGCAATGAAGGCACTTGAAGCTGAAGTGGATGTAGGATTTGGTAAAGATGGTAAGGAAACTACAACAGAAGGGGAAAGTTCAAATCAGCCTAAAGATAAAGATCATCTTGATGTTGAAGTTTTTGATCACAGGATGGGTTCTCATAATGTTTGAGAAACATTGCCCATCAGGTGTGCCAGGTGTTAGTGCCTGATCTGTCAGGGTACTTACTTTTTGAGTGTAACTAAGGTCTTAGCTTTAAGCCTTAGGGGTTTTTTTACACAAGAACTTTATGCCTAGTTAGTTTTAAGTCTTAAAGGTTCATATGGCATGTAGTAGTTTTTGGATGTAACCGACATGCAGTTTTGGCAGTTCCCTATTGTCGTACTGCTGTTTTTGCTCTGTAGTTCGGTTGTGATGATGAATATACAGTGAATGCAACACTTTCTTATCTTCATTATGGTGTTTCTCATTCATCTATTATGTAGTTCTGTGTTTTAATATGCAGTCTCCTGTCTCGTTTATCTACACTGCATGATTCTTGTATTAATTATCTGTTAGGGCTGTGAGCCCCTAATAGTGATGCTTGGCTGCTTCTTGATAATTTAAGAAAACACTCTAGAATCAAGTGAGAAGTAATGTCCAAAAATTGTTTTTCTAGAATCACAATCTCCTATCCAATCAGAGTCACAATACCCACTTAGGATATATGTGCCAATGCCATAGAAAATGCCATGGCCCAAAGTAACTTTATTATTATTTTGAACATGCATTCCCACCTTCAAATGAGATTCCCTAGGCTTGGAAAATCTGCTCAAAATGCCAACTGCAAAACAAGCGTATGGTCTAGTATTACACAAGAAAATTAAACTTTCCACAAGCTTCGTGTACTTCTTAATGAGAAGAATCCTCCATGGAGAGTTTCATATTCACCTCCATTGGAATGCTCACAAGTTTACAATCCATCACCCCACATGCATGGTTTTAGACTTTCTGCTGCACACTTTTACTGAAAGATGAGATGCACTTTGTGGATTGCCAAACCTCAGTCCCCAAACAATAATGTAAAATTCCCAAGTCTGTCATTTCAAACGTCGAGCTCAAAATCCTTCAAGTTTGTTGGATGAGCTCTTTATGATCACCTATGATAATTAAGTCATCGACATACAAGATAACAATGATCTGCTTTTTGTTCTCTCTTAGATTATAGAAATTTGCATCAGAAGCACTCCTTTTAAAGTCAAGATTTCTATAAAACCTATCTATCTTGACCCATGCTCTTGGTGACTACCTTATACCAAATGAAGCCTTTTTCAACCTACAAACCTTCCTTTTTTAATGGGGTGACACAAGCTCTAGTGGCTGCTCTACATAAACATCCTCCTTGAGAAGTCCATTCAAAAAAGCTGATACTATATTAATTTGAAAAACAACCCATAAAACATAAAAAGGTTTTTTCAACCTACAAAACTTCGTTTTTTTAATGGGGCGACACAAGCCCTGGTGGTTGCTCTAAATAAACATTCTCCTTGAGAAGTCCATTCAAAAAAGCTGATACTATCTTCATTTGGAAAACAACTCAACAAAACATAGCAACAAGAGCAACCACAAAGCAAATAGTGGTCATTCGAGCTATGGGAGCAAAGACTTCACTCACGTCAAACACTAGATTTTGTAAAAAACCTACTATTAACCTTGCTTTGTACTTTTTCAATGAGCCATCTACCTTGTGTTTGACTTTGTAAACACATTTTGTAATGATGATCTTGTTCTTTGGTGGATGATTCACTATTTCTCATGCGCCAATCTTTGTTATGCTATCATATTTTGATTGCATTGTTTCTTTTCGCTTTGGATCAGCCATGGCCTCTTTGACAAAGTTTGACTCCTTTACAGAGCCCACAATTTCAGTCATTAGAGCCATGTTGATGACATGTTCAAAGGCTTTTTTTTAATCCTCTTTTCTTTTTTGTAATGGAAATGGCCTATGAACTTTGAGAATAGCAAAATAAAGAGAATTAGAGAGAACATTTTTGTGAGACTACTTTGAGAGCATAGAGGGTGAACTTAATTGATGGTAGCAACATAATCATAGTACTTAGTTAACTTGGCATGAACAATACTTTTGCAAAAGAGAGAGTTTCGAGAACATGACAACAGTTGAGGACCAGATTTATGTGGAGCTGGTCCCCCTTCCAATAGGCATTTTTATTATAGATTCTCCCATAAAAAGAGACTTGGTACAATACAATCTTTGTGTTCCTTGTGACCTAGGTGATGCAATGAAGATGGAAAGATTCATGCATCACGAGCATAACATAAAATTTGCAAAAAGCATTAACTATCCCAAGCTCAATCCCAAGGCCTCAAACACCTTTGAAGGTGGAGAGAGATAGCGGGGAATGAGGGTGGGTAGGGAAGAGGAAGAAGAAACATTCCATAGGAGAAAGAAGTAGTTCCTCACTTATCATCACTCTTCTTGCTACCATACATAATAGCATAGTAATGAAAATGGAGAAGATGGCAAGCATAAGCATTCAAGCATGGCTCTTGGTTGGATTTGCATTCCATAGCCAAGAGTGTTGGTGTAGGCTCTCAACTTCTCTACTAGCTTGGAGATGGAGATGGAGCTCTTGCACTTTGCACTTCACACAATGAGAGTGTGTGTGAGTGTGTGCGGGAGAGTATAAACCCCAAGCAACCCCCCTAATTGCTTTGGTCGACCCCCCCTTGTAGCTCATGCTTGAAGCTCATTGGACCCTTCAAGGCTTGGCTAATCACATGCAGAATGCATACCAAGCAACAAGGGTAGCCTTGGGACAAGTGTCCCCCTTTCCCTTTGAGAGAGAGAACTTGATAAATGCAAAAACAAATAATTAAATTAACTAATTTATCATTGGACCCCTTGGGAGGCAACCAATAGGCTTTAGGCACACCATGAAGGGCACACCATGAAGGCAACATGGGTAGGGGCTTGACATGTGTCCTTGCTGCCTCTTGAGGCTTGGTCTTACTTTGTGTGTGTGTTCTCTCTCACTCCCCAGCTTTAGGGCTCGCCCCCTCATAACTAGGGAGCATGTTGACTTTTGGAACACAAGCACGACAAAGCACCTTAGTCAGCAAGCACGACAAAGCACCTCAAGCTTGGGTACTATTCCCACAAGCACTTCAAGCTCCCTAGTTGGAAAGCACGACAAGAACCTCAAGCATCTTAGTCAGCAAGCACGACAAACACCTCAAGCACCTTAGTCATCAAGCACGACAAGTACCTCAGTCATCAAGCACAACAAGCACCTCAAGCTTGGACAGGGTTCCCACCTCAAGATCGCCCCTAGCTTACCTAAGGTCAAAGGACTTTCAACTCTAACCTTTGGAGGTCTTCAATGAAGCTAACCATAAGGTCTTTAAGCTCCATTGGCTAGCCTTGCTCTTTGATAGATCATCTCTCATTGGACCCCTTTACCATTGGCCCCCTGTTGAGATAGACCCATAAGCACATGTCTATATTCTAACCCTTGTTCCCGTCTATTCTCCCACATTAAATGATCATTTTAATATGAGAAAATCATTTGGGTTGGTTAGATATTAGATTTTATGACATCTTTGACCTTTGCAACCATCTTGTTCTTCACGAGGATTGTGAAGATTTCAATCATCAGAGAGATGTTGAGTCAACTTTGGTAGTGGATTCTCTTGCGATGCTACAATAGGTTGGGTAGTTTTGTTTGAATTGTCATCAATTTTACCTAACTTTGAGTTGACACGTTGGGATAATTTCTTTGTTTGATGAGAAAGTGGATATACCTATTTTCTTAACTAAATATGGCCCTTTTTCAAATAACACATCATGACTAGTGGATATCTTCTTTGCCTCTCAATCATAGAGTATGTATGCCTTAGAACCTTCACTTTATAGAACGACACACTTCTTTCTTTTGGCTACTAACTTTGTTCTTTTGGAATTAGGAACATGTGCAAGGCAAAAACACCAAAAGTTCTAAAATGAAAGACCAAAGGTTTCTTACCAAAATAGGCTTCTTGAGGTGTTTTTTCTTTTTTCAAATCATTTGTCTAGCTTCGATTGAGGATATACTCTACTAGATTTATTTCTTTGGCCCCAAAGCAATCTACCATATCCTTGGCTTTGAGCATGCATCATGCCATCTCTACCACAATTGGATCGTGACGTTCCACAACTCCATTTGGTTGTGGTGTGTAAGCAATAGTAAGGTGATGCTTGATGCCATGCTCGTTGCAATACATATTGAATTCACTGAAAATGAATTCTCCTCCTCTATCTATTGAAAGTTTCCTGACCTTTTTTGTCTCATTTGCTACAAGCTTATGCCACACTTTAAATTTTTCAAAAGCTTCCTGAAGTCGCAGAGCGGAGCGTGGATCGACTCACACATACACACACATAGATACACAGAGAGATTACACAGTATGCAGAGAATCGTTTGAACGGTTATCTCCCAAAACCTTATTATCCACAAAAGTGTAAGTGAGTATATACAAAGCGTTAGTGATAAGTGAGTTAGGCAGGCGGCCGGCCATATCTGTATAAGAGGCCACTTGGGCTTTAATCCCAACAACCTCCCACTTAAAGTCCAATGTGGCACTTTAAGTAATTGTAAATCTATGAACATAAATGTACAAAGATTTACATGGCTGCCATCTATCCAATGCCCAATAAATCACGACAATGCACAAAGCCCTCTCCTGGAAGTCCCTTTGTGAGTAGATCAGCAGGATTGTCCTTGGTGTGGATCTTCAACAGTTGTATCTGCTTGTCTTCAAGTACTTCCCTAATGAAGTGATATTTCACATCAATATGCTTAGTCTTCGAATGGAACACTGGATTCTTTGCCAATTGTATAGCACTTGACTATCACAACTTTGGCATATCTACTTTGATTCCCAAGTCTGCTACCAATCTACCAAGCCAAATAGCTTCTTTGCATGCCTCATTTGCTGCAACATACTCAGCTTCTGTAGTAGACTGTGTAACACAATCTTGTAATCGAGATCGCCATGATATGGCACCTCCAGCCAATGTAAAGACATAGCCTGATGTAGATCTCCTCTTATCCAAGTCTCCTGCATAATCTGAGTCAGTGTATCCTCTGACAATCAAATCCTGACTACCATAGCATATGCGCATACTCTTTGTATGTTTTAAGTATCTCATGATACCTTTCACTGCCTCCCAATGTTTCTTGCCGGGATTTGACATATATCTACTAACCACTCCCACTACAAATGCAATATCCGGACATGTAGCAATCATTGCATACATCAAACTACCCACTACAGACGCATATGGAATCTTATCCATTTGCCTTTTCTTCCTCAGACACAGGACAATCTTGTTTGCTAAGTTTCACATATGGTGGCAATGGAACACTCAATGCCTTTCCCTTCTCCATATTGAAACGTTGCAAAACCTTGTCAATATACTCTGTTTGAGATAACCAAACCAACTTCTTTGATCTGTCTCTCTCAATGCGCATACCAAGTATATGACTTGCCTCACCCATGTCTTTCATGTCAAACGATTTTTCCATCTTTGACTTCAAAGCTGAAATTTCTTCCAAGTGTTTGCCAGCAATCAACATGTCATCCACATACAAAATAAGGATCAGCCAACTGCCATCCTTAGCCTTCTTTGTATATAAACAGTGATCGAACTCACTACATTTGTAGCCTTGAGAAAGCATAAACTGGTGGAACTTATGCTACCATGCCCTCGGTGATTGTTTTAAGCCATAAAGACTCTTTAACAACTTGCATACCAAATCTTCCTTGCCTTTCTCAACAAACCCTTCTGGTTGCTACATGTAAATTTCCACATGTAAATCACCATGCAAGAACGTTGTCTTGACATCCATTTGGTGCAACACCAAATCCAATATGGCAACCAATGCAAGAAAGCAACTCAATGTAGTCATCTTGACCACTGGAGATAAGACTTCATCAAAGTCAATGCCTTGTTCTTGCTTAAAGCCCTTGGCAACAAGCCTTGCTTTGTACTTTGGCTGACTATCATGAGCGGTGATCTTATACCTGTAAACCCATTTACAAGGTAGAGCCTTTTTGCCCTGTGGTAATTTAACTAGCTTCCACGTGTGGTTTTTATGCAGAGCTGTCATCTCTGAATACATGGCCAACTGCCATTTTTTCAAGTCAACCACTTGTAATGCTTCCTTGTAACAAGATGGTTCTCCGCAATTTGTGAGCATGACATAAATTAGAGATGGCACATAACGATCAGGTGGTTTGGAGACACGCTCAGAACGTCTAACCAGAACTGATTCTGCCTCTCTAGCCACTATAGGCTATTCCTGAGCCTGACCATGCTGTCTTGATGTGCTAGCACTAGGTCCATCTTCCTGAAGACAACTCTTCTGATCTCCTTTGTCTTCTCTGGCTTAGCGTGAAACTTGGCTTCATTGAAATGCACATCATTGCTATGAATAAGTTTTTTGGACTCAGGATCGCAAAGCCGGTAACCCATCTCGCCCGATTCTCCATAGCCAAGAAATATACACTTCTTGCTCTTTGGTTCTAACTTATTCTTGAACTCCTTAGGAATATGGCTATAAGCTTCTCAGCCAAAGACTCTGAGATGCTTATACGAAGGTGCCTTGCCTGTCCATAGCATCTCGGCCACTGCACTCTTATCCAGAACCCTACTAGGAGACCTATTGATCAAATGGACTGTTGTAGCCACTGCTTCTGCCCAAAATCCATAAGGCAACTCAGCATTTGACAACATGCTTTTGACCTTCTCTTGTATGGTCCTATTCATACGTTCTGCAACCCCATTCTGTGAAGGATTATATGGTGCAGTAAGTTCTCGCTTAATCCCTTTTGCTTCACAAAAGTCTTGAAAAGCTTTGGAAACGTACTCTCCACCATTGTCAGTTCTCAAGCACTTCAGCTTCTGACCACTCTGATTCTCCACAAGTTGCAAGAATGTCTTAAAGACCTTGAACACCTCATCCTTGTGCTTCAAGAAGTAAACCCATACTTTGCGAGAATAGTCATCTATAAAGGTACAAAAGTATGTTGCTCCCCCTAGTGACAAACTAGGCATTGGTCCGCATAGATCACTGTGCACAAGAGCTAACCGTTCGTCCCTATGATTCCTCTCTTATATGTGCGGTTCCTGTGTTTGCTTACCATAAACACAATGCTCACAAAACTCGAAATCTTGAAATGAAAAGCCAGGCAAATAACCATAATGAGAAAGTATTTCCATTCCTCTTTTTGACATATGTCCCAGCCTACGATGCCACAGTGACACACTTGGCTCCTCAATCATATTAATTACATGGTTTTTAACCTCTGAAACATGTAAAGTGTACAGAGTTCTTGACTTGCTACCATGTGCTACAGTCATCGAACCTTTGGAGATCTTCCAAGCGCTGTTCCCAAAAACTGTCACATAACCCGCATCATCCAACTTCTCTGTACTGATCAAGCTCTTTCGGATTGCTGGAACATGTCTGACATTCTTGAGCCATAAAGAAGAGCCATTCTGAAACTTCAACTGCACATCTCTCACTCCAAGTATGTCACAAACCTGCTCATTGCCAAGTCTGACATAATCTTTAGTAGTCACATATGATGTAAACCACTCTTTGTGCGGAGAAACATGTAAAGATGCCCGTGAGTCGATAATCCAATCACTCATAGCATGTCCATCCTCTGCAGTCAAGAAAATAGAATCAAGATTTCTTGTGAGGAAGATGTCACCAGCTGCTATACCAGAATCACTGTTTAAACCAGATCCTGTGACATTCACCTCTTCAATCTTCATTGAACTCTTCTTTTCATCTTGCTCAGAACTCTTTGTTTGCCTTTTTCTTGTTTCCACTTCGTACAGTTTCGCTTCATGTGACCCTTCTTGCGACAATGGTAGCATTGTATGTCATCCTTTGACTTCTAGTCACGAGACTTACTTCGGTTTTGTGCCTTCTTACCCTTCTTCTCTTTAGACTGTTGTCTCCCTCGAACGACCAAAGCACTATTGCCTTTGCCTTTGTCAATGTTCTTCCTGTTCACTTCCTCTGTGAGCAAGCTGCCTTCTACATTGGCACTTGTAAGACCTTCTGGCATGACAGAATTACTTAACGATGTACGAAAAGTATCCCAACTGTCTGGCAAAGTGATTAAGAGAAACATAGCCTTCACTGAATCTGGAAAGACTGTCTCTGTGCTGTTAACTGGCTGAAAATTGTGTGAAATTCATTGAGATGATTGGACATGGTTGTCCCTTCCTTCAACTTCAAATCCACCAATTTCTTGAGCCAGTAAATCTGAGAAGCAGCACTTTGTTTCTCGTACATACCACATAGCTTTTGCCATACGCCATACACTGTAGTCTCTTCTGCTACGTTGAAGTAAACATTTTCTGCCATTGTCAACATGATTGTGGAACAAGCTAACTCGTCAAGCTCTTCCCACTCATCTTCAGCCATACCTTCTGGTCTCTCCCCTTTGGCTTCACTTGTTTTTTCTGCACCAAAACCTGCCAAATCTGCTTCTTCCAAAATGGAAAGTTTGTGCCATCCAGCTTCTTTATGTTGTAAAGAGTCTCACTTTGAGAAGATGCCATATCTGCCAGACTGTTTACTTCTGGGAAAAATCCGGCAGAGTTTCCCCTGTAAACTAGCCTTTGTACACAGTAAACAAGCTGTAAACAACAAGTCGAACACCTTTCCTCAGGAACTGTCAGTATTTTGAAAAATTTTGACAGAGTCTCCCTTGTAAGCTGAGCTCTAGGAACCAAAAGATAGCTCAAATACAATCATAAATAGCTGACCAGTGACAAATCTAAAAATCTTTGTAATATGTTGTCCTGTAAGCATACACTGTCTTCTGTCTGGGCGATGACAGAACCTGTATCTGTCTCAAGACTGAACCCTAAACAATGCCTCAACGACCTGACGCATAAGATGCAATCCAGTGTCTACACAAGGTTATACATCCTATGGGATAAAAGTCGCCGAAGAGAATGCGTGTAGAGGGGAACTCTAGCAACCTAATCCACCTCACACTGGTAACCCAGCCCCTAGTGCTTGGCTTCAAAAAACCTCACACACGACCCTCACAGATGGCTCAGCAAACTGCCCAGAACTAGCATACATCCTACAATAGACCAATCACTGTCCTATGACCGCTACGGCGGTCAGTCTGCTAGCGTGACTCACAACTAGCAGACCACAATCACAGTACATCAATCTGCAATACATACCACTGGTGTCAAGCCGTCGTATGGCCACACCTCCCTTGGAACCTGGCAAGCACAAGAAGTAGCAATGCAGACTGCAATATATATATCTGATGATATATATGTGTACCTGTTCTATAGATGATGCTTTGAAGACGAATGAGTGATGTATGTCGATGCCGATATTGATGCCGACCACCTCCTACTTGCCAATCTACACAAGACGGGTTTCTTTGCGTCTGAAATCTATCTTTTGATGTAGTGCTCAAAATGAAATTTTGAGGGCATAAACGGCTTCGAAAGGGGGGTAAAACCCCAGGTCACCTACTGGAAATACTCTCGGAACGCCGAGTGTGAATTTCCAAGCTCCGCATCCAGAATTTGCCCGAAAAGTGCACGCGCGCGATTACGCGAAACCGCACTGAACCAAGCTCTGATACCAATTGAAGTCGCGGAGCGGAGCGTGGATCGACTCACACATACACACACAGAGATACACAGAGAGCTTACACAGTACACAAAGAATCGTTTGAAGGGTTATCTCTCAAATCCTTATTATCCACAAAAGTATAAGTGAGTATATACAAAGAGTTAGTGATAAGTGAGTTAGGTGGGCGGGCGGCCATATCCGTATAAGAGGCCACTTGGGCTTTAATCCCAACACTTCAAACGTCTCATGAATAGAATGCATCCACATCTTTCTACTAAACTTGTTGACTAATAGCAAAAATAGAAAGATCCACCCAAAACAAAAGTAGACATTTTACCACATAGATCCACATGTAAATTGAGAGGAAACCATGCTCAATTATTAATCTCTCGTGGAAATGCCTTCCTTTGTTGCTTCCCCATCATGCAAGAGGCATGGATTCAACCATCCTAGTTCTCTACATCTCTTTTAACACATCAATACTTCGGTAACCAAATCCAGGTTCACGTATTTGCAACCTCTCCCCCTCACCTGCACCTCTTCTCCCTTTCTCTCACTACCATTGGTTGTCACTAGTTGGGCATCCCTAAGATTCCAAAGGTGAATATACCATGCAAAAGAGATGGATCATGGAGGGAAAGTGTCCAAGTATTCAAAATTTCCCCCTAATCTCCCCGACCTGCTTCCTTTTTGATACGCTTCTATCTCCTTGGCATCTCACTAGCATGTCCTCTTCTCCTAATTTATTCCATAGCTTTATCTTATAGAATTTGTCATCCACTACATTACTAATGTTCATGAGGATGTTGACTACATAAGTGAGAAAGAGCTTTGGTAGAGGTAGGTTATTTCATGCAATGGCTCTTTTGTCTCCTACGCATGTCCTTCGAAGGCATCCTTCCTAATTGTGTGTCCTTTACCTTCACACAGAGTATCAATAGTGCATCAAAGGGATTGCTAGATCAATATTTATTTATCAAAGGAGTTGCAAGTACTCATGGTGGTAGTTTTATGGCACATATGTTGTGGCACATATGTGAAATAGTCATAGCTAACAAGTAGGATTCAATAGGGCGTGAAGTTGATGGACCACAATACTAACAGATCACGATGATAAATGGTGACATGCAATAAATGGTTTTGGCAAGGGGATATGGCACTCAATTCTTGGACTGTAGGGTCGTGGGATGACCTATATGCCGTAGTACAAATTGTAGTATGTTCAAGGCTATGGGAGGTTGAGCTTGATTTGGTCAATGGACTACTGTTTACATTTGGGGTGGATGTCATAGCACTTTGGAGCTTTGAGAGCAAGGTATATGGAAATTAAAAACACTATTGAGGGCACTATGTGCTGTTTGTAGTACTTAAGAGGGACGGATGGGGTGAGAGGTGATGAGCCACAAGAGGACAAGAGGGCTTTAGGCATCCATCTAGCTGAGGTGGTGGACAAGCAATGATCCAAGGGTTCTCAACTCTATACAAGGCACAACAACACTCCATAAAAGAGGTGTGTTCACATGAGGTGTGTACCCACAAATGCAAATCAAGCTACATTTATTGGTAGCATTGTAGGAAAAGGTTGGGCAGTGCAAATTTTAAGGGGGGTTAAAAAGGCCCAATTGCCATACATTTTCATAGAGTCATTGTGACCATCACACTGGATCAACCCTCACTATTCTTAGACCATACATCCAATTGCTTTTATACCATAATCATTGCCTTGCAAGTTAAAAAATTGGAACAAAAAATCATTATGGCCTTTATAGGACTGATGGTGTGTTGCTGCATCTCTTCCCATTGAAGCATTCTCATAGTCAAGCTAAACAATCAAAGCAGCCATCACACTCTATCACATTGAATTCCACTCAAGAAGGATTTTGAACATTGCAAGTACATCATACAAACTTTGAAATGTTTTGAAAAGGCCAATGAGAGCAGTTCCTATAGTAACATTGAGCGCACATGCTCAAGAGAGAAGGAGACAATGTTTAGCCTTCCATAGAACATTATATTAGGAGTAAAACATGTAGAATGGATGATTGCAAGGGTAAATTTAGCTAGTGTAACATCTTTTGTTTCCATAAAACACGACAATTGAGTTGTTTTATGGCTTGACAAGCACATGGTTTAATCACAAAGCTTCAACAGATGTAAGTGTTGTTTTGATGATAAGATGATGAGAGGATCTCATGTCTTTGGGGTTGTTTTTGGTAGCCTTCAAGCTAATGGCCCAAAATAGAATCTCCCTCTCTTTCTTTAAAACAAAGCTATGGATCTCTCTCTCTCTCTCTCTCTCTCTCTCTCTCTCTCTCTCTCTCTCTCTCTCTCTCTCTCTCTCTCTCTCTCTCTCTCTCTCTCTCTCTCTCTCTCTCTCTCTCTCTCTCTCTCTCTATGAAAATAGGATCGTGCTAGCTCGGGTGGATGAAAGAGAAACGTCATGCACACAAGTGAGTGTAGATTTTCACTCAAGAAAATTAGGTTCCAAGATCAATTAACTTGGACTCATGAACACAATCTTGAGTATTTTTCTAAGCCATCACAAACTCACTATAAACAAGAGAGATGTAATGCAAAATAGACTTGTGTTTATTCATTCATGAAATGAGCTTTAAGTAGCCTTACAGCCTTGCACCACTGCATGTGGGATAAATCCACCTTTCTTCTCCTTGAATTATACTCTTGTACTCTAGGACAAAGCTCACACTTTACAATCCTCTCCTTGAGGTTTGGACTAGGAAGAAACTGAAGAAACTGACATCTTTGGCACACTCCAATCCAGGAGAAAAAGAACATCTCCAATCCAAGAGACAAACTATCTCTAATTCAAGAGACACTCAAACACCTCCCCTCAAACAGAAGTATAAAACTGAGACCAAGCTAGTCCAAGCTATCTCCATACAAAATACAATTGAAGGGGAGATGCCAAAACAAAAGCTAGAGAATGTCGTCGTAGACTAGAAGGCTATTGCCGCCTTCTTCTTCATCTTCATCTTTGTCTTCTTTTACCAAATACACTTGGGCCTTGGTTTTTTGATGGTGCTGCCTTTGTCCCTTTTGAAATGCTTGGAAGGAAGGTCACCCTTCTTCCCGCAAATGCTGCAAGTCTTCCATGCTAGATAGGCCTTTGCTATGTGTCCTTCTTTGCCACACTTGAAACAAGTTTTTTTGCTAGAACTAACTACAAAAGCTCCTCCCCCTAAAGTAGCATTCCTCCCTTGCTTCTTCTCCTTGAACATTAAAGAGTTGATGACTGTAGCGGAGATAATGTGGCGTGCTCTCTATAGTGGGTGCTCCTCAGTGCAGCGTGCGTGAGATCTCACTACACAGAATGGAAACACAGAAGGCAATGAAGAATAGAACAACAATAGTAAGACTTAGTAGTGAAACCTGAATAGTATGAAACATCGACTAACTCAAAGAAACCAGTACAGACTCTGGCAGTGCAGCACACTCAGCTCCAGCCCAGAACTCATGGTACAATGGGGGTGTCGAGGCTCAGCTGTGCAGGGAAGACATCGTGTTGTGCGTGTACTCAAGATAATAGACTTAGACTATTGACCACATAAAAGTGGATCACTAATGATAGAGTGTCCAACTTGACTCTGCTCTCTACACGGAGTGAGATTTCAGTTGAGGTCCCACCGAGCGTGCCAAAAATGAGATCACCTGTAGTAGCGGAGATAATGTGTCCTGCTCTCTATAGTGGGTGCTCCTCAGTGCAGTGTGTGTGAGATCTCACTCCACAGAATGGAAACACAGAAGGCAATGAAGAACAAAACAACAATAGTAAGACTCAATACTGAAACCTGAATAGTATGAACATCGACTAACTCAAATAAACCAATTTAGATTTTTGCATGGAAGCACACTCAGCTCCAGCCTAGAACTCATGGTACAATGGGTGTGTCGAGGCTCAACTGTGCAGGGAAAATGTCGGTTTGTGCATGAACTCAAAATAATAGACTCAGACTACGGACCACATAAAATTCAATCATTGATGATAGAGTGTCCACCAATTCCCACCAACCACACATGTGTATCTCCTAAGAACAACAAACGGCTAGCAGATATCCAATCCAGCTAAGCCTATCTCCAAATTGAGGTGGTGGTGCTCTGGCCACGGTGTCCACTAGACCACCACCCGTATTACTTTCCACGTGTCACTGCCCAAGCCAAAGTCCGTCCAATGTGAACTCCAACCCCAACTGCAACTAACTACTTGTCATGTGCCAGTGAAACTGTAGCCTTGCTACAGGTTGCCCGCCACAAGACCACTCACCGTCACGCCGAGAGAAACATTAAAACTAGAAAGAAAATTGAGCTAGCAGAAAAATGCAGCTGCATCTGAAGAAGTTGATGTTTTGAGAAGATACTAAGTTTCAAGGAGTAATAGACCAATGTAGATAGTTGTAGAACATAATGAAGTATGGAGAACCTTGCCACAATGAGATAAGCTAGGACATGGTCGGGAAGTGATTGCACAATCAAGTCCTCTATCACAATGAGATAATCTCGATTTTCTCCTATCACTGCCTAACAGAGGAGCGAGGGTGAGGGGAGGGGGCAGCGGAAAGGGGAAGTGGGGCTGGGTAGGGGTGAAGTGGATTGGGTTGGGCAAAGAGGATTGGAGAGAGTCCAATTGGAGAGGGTAGGGGAGAGGGAGATTGAGTAGAGACCAATTGGATTGGGTAGGGGCCAATTGGATAGGGTATGGACCAATTGGATAGGGTATGGACCCATTGGATTGGGTAGGGCCCGATTGGATAGGGTAGGGGCCAATTCGAGAGGGTAGGGATCGATTGGATTGGGTAGGGACTGATTGGATTCGGTAGGGGCCAATTGGAGAGGATAGGGGTGAGGGGGATTGGGTAGGGGCCAACTCGAGAGGGTAGGGGCAGATTGGAGAGGGTAGGGTCGAGGGGGATTGGGTAGGGACCAATTGGATAGGGTAGGGGAAAATTGGAGAGGGTAGGGACGAGGGGGCTTGGGTAGGGGCCAATTGGAGAGGGTAGGGGCGAGAGGGATTGGGTAGGGGCCAATTGGAGGGGGATTGGGTAGGGACGAGAGGGGAACGGTAGGGGTTAGATGGGAAGGGTAGGGCGAACGAAGGTTGGGTAGGGGCGAGTGGTGAGAGGGGGGGGGGGGGGGGGGGGGGTCAAGAGGGGGTGGGTAGGTGAAGGAGAGAGTAGGTAGGTGCGAGTGAGGGAAAGGTAGGGACGAGTGGGTGAGGAAAGTGGTCAGCAGCGAGAAGAGAGTAGGTAGGGGCTAGTGAGAGAAGGGTAGGGGCGAGTGAGGGGTGGCTAGGGGCAAGTGAGAGAAGGGTAGGGGCAAGTGGGTGAGGGAGGGGATGAGGGGGTGGGTAGGGGTGAGGGGGTGGTCAATAGGGGCAATGGTTATCCGTGAAGCTAAGAAAGAGATGAACAAAAGGATGGTGAGGCTGTGCAAAAAGTTGAAGGGTACCTCTGTCACGTAATGTAGGGGACCTCTTGCAAAACCATCAGTGCTTGACTCTTTTGTTCCTTCACAAGGGGTTAATCTAATCTTCATTCATGGAAGATTGCATTGTCTGCTCTGCATACGGTCCATCAAAGCGGGGTGGGTATGAAAAACAATGTAGTTTACTCCCTTTATTGGGTCTCTAGATGGCCTTGCCAAAGATGGCACCATAGGTGAAAACGTTGTTGCGTCTTCTCGGAGTAGAGAGACATATTGAGCCACGTCCTCCACCTTGAAATCAAAATCTTTTTGCTGTAACCCGCCTTGAAGAATCTTGGTGAAGGATGGTACACCAGGCACAAAGAACTTAGATTGGGTCGAACAATCCTTGACAATTGTTGATGGTGCAAGTGGCTCACTGGGCTTAGGTATTGTAGAAATTGTGAAAGAGGGTGTATCCTCTAGCAAACATTGAATATAGACCCCATAGTAGGGCATAGAAGTAGTAGCCTCCAACCACTGCAAGAGGTCGTCATCAGACTCGTCAGGTGGGGTAGGCTGCTCCAGTTTGAGGTTGGACCCTATTGATAGGGAACTAGGATGAACTACTGGATCCATACCACCTTAAAGGAAAATGGGTTTCCTTGGGGTACCTGGAGTAGTTTTCCACATAGCATCATTGCCCCAGTCATGAAGTGCTTTAGTGTGTCGCAACCATGGTCTGCCAATAAGCAAAGGGAAGCCGCCCTCAACCTGTGGAAGTCGAACCACCACAAAATCCAGACTAAACGTAAAGTCCTGCACTTGCAATTGCACCTTGTCGACTATGCTTAGAGGATAATTAGTTCTCTGGTCAGCCAAAGTCATTGTGAATGGGGTGTGCCTAGTAGGTTGGAGACCTAATGCTAGCATAGTGAATTCACGCATGAGATTGATATGAGATCCCCCATCAACTATGATACTTGAAAATTGTTGCCCCCGAATAGACACAATTAAATAGGGACTTTGGTAGTCAGTGAGAGGGGTAGAGGATATGAAATCATGTAGGACTCAGAGGGTTGCACCAGGAGGTGCCTGTCACAGGACCCTACACTAGGGTACAGAGATTGAATGAGTGTAAGAGTGTCACTTTGAATATTTGAATCCAGCTTTAGCATGTCGTAAAGGGAGACTTGTTGAAAGGTGTTCTTCAAGATGGTATCTGCTATAGGCTTCACACTTTTGGCAAAGTTGACTCAAGGGCTTTGATCTGTTGCAAGTCAGCTATTGCTTCCAAGAAGGCCCCATCAATCTTAGATAACATAGAGGTCGGTCGGCTGGCACCAGGGGATGGCGTGTCAGATGTGGCACTTGGACTTTGTTGTTGAGGATGAATCAGAGAAGGTGGAATTTTAGGAAGACTGAGGCCTATGGCTGCTCTTGTGCCCTAGTGAGGACACCAGTAGGCGAATCCGCTTGTTGCGCCTTATCCTTAGGGATAACCACATGTGTAGCAGTTGATGGTTGAGGAATGGTTCTTATAATCAGATTGATCTTCAGAAATGTAAACTCTTATTGGTTTGAACTAGGGTTTGAAGACGTGGAGGCCCATTGTTTGAAACAATCTTTACTGTGATGATCTTTAGCCTTGGGGCAATGGCGGGAAGGTAAAGGTTCGCGCTTCTCCATAACTATCTTTGTTTCTTCCATGACTACCTCAGGGTCCACCCTGGCCTACTCATTCCCCTCTGCGGTTGGTGCAGCCTGCCCATCTGTGTCGTTTCTCTCGACCCGTGATCATGTCCTTCTACTGTTTTGAGCCCTAGAAGGCTCTGTCTGTCGTGCACAAGGATGGAGAGGAGGGATGTTAAGAATATCCATGGTTCTACTATCCCAGATAGGTACTGGCTGAAGCAGCCCATTGTAGCGGAAGCGTAGCCTCCGAAGAGTGTAAAAATCCCGTGGCATGATAGTAACGTGGTGTGCATGGGCACCCATGATATATCCACCACTGAAGAATTAAACGAGGTAGTCTTTTGCAATTTCTTGCAGGCGGGCGATTGGACGGGCGAGGTGGTCTCTGCTCTTGCTACATGGGGTTGGTAGCTGAGGTGTAGAAGCTCTGAGGACCTGCGGGGGCACTAGCATGATGAAAAATTTGAGATGGAAAGGTGCTTTGCATACCTTGCATCACTAGCATAGGAGGGGTTGTCAGTAAGGGTGGCATCTGGTTTGATTGATTATAAGGACAGACCATATGGGATGCAAGAGCCAAGCTTTGTTGAAACGTCGAGGTGAGGCTCCGTTGTAGGTGTCGCAGTCCCTTCAGATAGTAGAACTCCTTGTCATCATGGCCGGACTTCTCATAGAAGTGACAGTAAGTTATGGAGTGGGCATTGCTGTGGAGGATGCCCACTGCCCAGAAGAACAAGAGGAGGAACATTAAACCATAGCTTTAGTCTCTTGATGAGCTTTGAGCTCCTCCAACTCACGCTTGAGATTGTCCAAAGCTTCTTGCTAAGGAAGATTCTTTTGCCAAAGAGAGAATGATCTCTCTTCTTGAAGAGCTCATTGTAACTTCAAAGCTTCCAATTCTCTACGTAAAGAGGTCAAAGGATTAGAGAAACTTTTTGAAAGTACTCAGGTGGTTTGTACCCTAGGAGAGTCAGTGAACAACTTCCTAGCTCCTTCTATCCGAGTAGCAGCTGCAACAAACTCCTCCAGGGTGGCGTCAGGTCGGAGACTCTCCCGCAGTTTTTGCTGAGACATTTTGGGAAGAGCCTTATCTACCCACTTCTTAACCATGGATTCACCCGGTTGGTGAGGAAGCTTGGCAACCAAAGACTTTGTCCTGGTCATGAGCTCTCCAAAATTCTCTTTGGGTTGAAGCATCAGGTTGGCTAACTCATCAAGAACCTTTTCTTGGGAGTCCCTTGGTCTGAAAGCTTCACAAAATTGTTGTCTCAATGTGGCCCAAGTAGTAAAATGGTTTTTTGCAAACTGACTGTACCACTTGTCTACTAAGTCATCCAAGGTAGATGGGAAGAGTACTAAGTAGGCGTCTTCGCGGTTGAGGACACGACCTCCACAAGAGAAACAAACCTTCGAGCATGGTCGTCGGCATCCTCTGTAGTGAGACCTTTGAAAGTCGAGAACTTGATATTCACCTTAGCCACTAGGACGCTTGTAAGCTCCTCCGTGGCTATCTGTGCAGGAGCTTGCTGTAACATAGGGGATGAGAACTTTATTGATGGGGTGACTGGGGAGGTGTAGAACTAGTTGTGGGAATGGAGGTAGCTGCAGGGAAAGGTAGGGGTAATGGGGCTGGTGGACTTCTACTTGGCACAAAGGGTTGACGCTTCCTGTGGTAATACTTCATAGGACTTAATAGTTGGCTTTGTTGCTCTTTTGATTGCCTTGTAAGCCCACCCAAACTTTGGGCACAAAATCCTTTAACTCGTTGAAAATTGGTTTAATTGCCACTAGACCAAGGCGAGAGAGACTGGACCACTTGGCTGGACCTGGACGAGAGAGACTAGACCAAGGTGAGTGATTGGACTACTAGACCAAGGCGAGAGAGATTGGACGTGCCAAAAATAAGAGCACCTGTAGTGGAGATAATGTGTCATGCTCTCTGTAGTGAATGCTCCTCAGTGCAGTGTGTGTGAGATCTCACTCCACAGAATGGAAACATAGAAGGCAATGAGAACAGAACAACAATAGTAAGACTCAATACTGAAACCTGAATAGTATGAACACCGATCAACTCAAATAAACCAATTTAGATTCTTGCGTGGAAGCACGCGCAACTCCAGCCCAGAACTCATGGTACAATGGGGGTGTCGAGGCCCAGCGCTGTGCAGGGAAGACTTCGTGTTGTGTGTGAACTCAAGATAATAGACTCAGACTACTGACCACATAAAAGTCAATCATTGATGATAGAGTGTTCGACAACTCCCACCAACCACACATGTGTGTATCTCCTAAGAACCACAAACGGCTAGCAGATATCCAATCTAGCTAAGCCTATCTCCAAATTGAGGTGGTGGTGTTGTGGCCACGGTGTCCACTAGACCATCACGCGTATCACTTGCCACGTGTGACTGCCCAAGCCAAAGTTCGTCCAATGTGAACTCCAACCCCAACTGCAACTAACTACTTTGTGCCAGTGACACTGTAGCCTTGCTACAATGACATCTTGAAAATCTGGTGTTGGATCCTTCTCCTCAATGATGGTCATGATCTTGTCAAAACTAGGCGGTAAGGCTGCTAGAAGAACTATGATTTTGTCCTCCTCCGGTACTGCACTGTTTACATAAGCTAGTTGTGTGGTCATGCTTTGGAGGCGATTGACCAAGCTTGCAATATCTTTGTTATGTTCCATTTGCAATTTGTATAGATCTTTCTTTAAGCTCACTTTGCTCCTCTTTTTCCTACCTCCAATTTTTTTTTCTAGTGCTTCCTATGCAGTTGATGAGGTATCACAATCAGCAATAAAGTGTACATAATTGTCATGTAGTGCAACGATTATGATTCCTAATGCCTGCTTGTCCTTGGCTTGATTTTGTGCACTCATAGCTCATGTCAGTACTTGTGCACCAACAATGGATGTCGGATCAATGAGCGTTGGCTTGACTATTCCCCATAATTTCTTTTTCATTAAGTAGCCTTTCAACGTGGTTTTCCACGTATGAAATCCCTCCCCATTAAATTTCCCAAGCCCCTTCTCTTCCATTGTGCTAATAGAGGGGTCTTAGCATAGGAGACTCTCCTAGCCAATGTCTACCTCTTTACACAAGCACAAATAACCCTTGAAAGGAAATTTATTTGCATCTTATTGTGCTTGGCTGCAGAATTTAGGGTTAATAGAGAGAGAGAGAGAGAGAGAGAGAGAGAGAGAGAGAGAGATTTTCTTTGAAATTTGTGAACCTACTCTTCACCTGAGTGAATCCCCTCTTCACAAGTGATGGAAAGTCTTAGCCTAACTCGACGGGTTGAATCAAATGCTAATGACGGGAAAATGCAGAGGTTAAGGATTGGCTTTGGAGCTGATAACACAGAGATTTTATGCATACAATTAAAGGATCAAGCCTTGGGCAAAGTCAGCATTCAATAGCTCTACAAAATGGTGTTGATGAATACTTTGCACACACATAAGATGAAAAGGCAATTGAAAAGTACGATGTGAGTAACACTAATCCAAAATGGGATGAAAGTGAACATAGAGGATGCACATTAATTGAAAAAATTGCACATACAATTAATGCAAAAACGTGAATTCCCCCTCACCTAATCACCAAAGGGTAGTGGAGCATGCTCTTGCCCAAGTGGTGATTAGGGATTGGGATTATTGATCTAATGCAAATAGAGATTAGAGAATGGTAATTAAAAAAATGCTAATCACTAACACTCAAAAGCATAACAACAATCCTAGCTATCATAACTTGGAGCTCTGAAACCACTTGATGGGAATAGGATCGTGCTAGCTAGGATGGATGAAGAGAAACATAGAGCACACAAGTGAGTGTGTGTTGGCTAGATTATCACTCAAGTGAATTAGGTTCCAAGATCAATTAACTTGGACTCATGAACACAATCTTGAGTAATTGCTAAGCCATCACAAACTTACTATAAACAAGAGAGATGTAATGCAAAATAGACTTGTGTTTATTCATTCATGAAATGAGCTTTAAGTAGCCTTACAGCCTTGCACCACTACATGTGGGATAAATCCACCTTTCTTCTCCTTGACTCATACTCTTGTACTCTAGGACAAAGCTCACACTTTACATCTCTCTCTCTCTCTCTCTCTCTCTCTCTCTCTCTCTCTCTCTCTCTCTCTCTCTCTCTCTCTCTCTGCCTCTGTGCTCAACCCGCTTTCTCGCCTGCAACCCAAAAAAATTAAACATTACAACTAGCTTCAGTTAGTTGGAGGTTCATGTGTAGCCCAATTGGAGGTTTGAGTTGAGCTCCAACTAGCCCTCATACAAACCTTTGAAGGTTTTCAAAAGTTTGAGAAACACATTCAGACTGTGGAAAGGTAATAAAGGGAGCCACAATGTCTTCCTTTGGCACTCCAATCTCATGCAAGAGCTTCCTCACCGTTGCTATTGCACCCCAAAAGGATCTCATTGATTGTCAAGAAGAAAGGATTATTGCCGTCAAAGCTCAGATTCAGGAACTAATTGGAGAGAATGAGAAGCTCAAGCAACACTGCGTAAGCTAGAGGAGATGAAGGAAGTAGAGAGCCAAGATCTACTCGCAAAAGCCCAAGGTGTTGAAGACTCGCTTACCAAGACCATCAAAGCAGTGACGGAGGTCCATGAAGTGACACACAAGCAGATTGACAACAATATACAATCAATTTTACAAGAATACAGACTACAAGAATCCCTCTCTCTCAAGGTTAGGATTGGAGGACTTCATGCACCATGGTGCACCATCGAGGACACTCTCGAGGAAGCAATCGACAAACTCAATGACATTCTTCAACTTGTCAACATTAAGCCTAAAACCATTTCTGGGATCAATGACACGCACAACCATGTGCCCCCCGAGCATTGTATCCTCACCTTCAAGGACAAAGAAGAACAGATGAAGCTACTATGCCAATCTCGCCTCCTCAAGGGAAAAACATTTTGGATCACTGAAGAATTGACCAAAAATCAACTCAAAGCTAAAGCAAACAAGCTCAAGAAGGTACATGAAGCTTGCAAATAAGGTAAATGGTCAGTCTACTGAGGTGGCAAAGCCATCACCCCCCCCCCCCCCCCCCCAGGTTTTTTTTTTCCCCTTTCATTTTACCCTCCCAATGTGTATCGTCATCTTTTGTTTTTGGTCCCATAGGTTATATATGACCTCCGTCGACAATAATTCTCTCTCTCTCTCTCTCTCTCTCTCTCTCTCTCTCTCTCTCTCTCTCTCTCTCTCAAGTATGTTTGATGCCTTTTACTAGATGGTTGTGTTTCTAAAGAAGCGATCAAGTATCCTTGATACATCAAACAGGTGCTTCTCTTCCTCTTAGATGAGCAATGCGGTACAATTCAATCGTTATAGTACGTATTTAAATTAACTTCAAAGTGCTGCTTTATTTTCTCGAACCCCTACAATCTAGATACTTTCAAGCTTCAACTTTTCAAGTTCTTAGTCATTTTAGTCTATTGTTGCTAGCTACATCTTTATTCGATGTGGCATGGCACAAGCCAGTGTGTTTGTAGGGACCCTCTCTCTCTATCTTCTTCTCTCAAGTTGTGCAAGAGGGTCGAAATCTATTGATAGGCACCCACATAGGACGTGACATGAATGAGCACCTTTGATGGGTGTTGAGGCCATAAATAATAGCAACATAGAGCAGTCACTCTTGTGCTACAACTATGCACAAGTACTCATGCCATCAAGGGCAATGAAGAGGCATTCTTTTGAGATATCTATTTTAATGGTTTCCAAAGGAGGTTGTTGCCATAGCTAAAGCACAAAAATGTGTCTCCCAATAAACGACCCCAACATTGCCCTCAAGAAGCCAATTTTAAAGAAGGCCACCAATGTGATAGGCACTGCCAAGACAGGATGCTCTTTGATGGATCTACTTTTTGGGCAAATTCTCTCTTTGAATATCCTCTTATCCATTCTCTTTATGCATCAACAGTTAGCACATGCAAAAAGAGATCAAGGCAGTAAAAAAGAAGCCCTAATTTCGACAACGATATGATATAAAGTTCTCTAATTTGTATTCCCTAATCGATTATTACCCCCACTCTATGTAATAAATTGTTCATGATTTATGCTACCAATGTACTCTCAATTGCATTTATGCTCACTCAAGTATGTCATGTAGAGGTGAGAAGAAATGAACAAATATATACATTTGTTTATGGGGATAAGATTCTGGGAATGGAGGGAGTTTTTCCCAGATTTTCAATTGGGCAATAAAAATTTGGAGCGAGTTTTTTTCTTAATCTCTCTCTCTCTCTCTCTCTCTCTCTCTCTCTCTCTCTCTCTATATATATATATATATATATATATATATATATATACACACACACACATACACACACACATATATATATGTGTGTATATATATATTCCTTTCTCCCCCTTCTCTCTCTCTCTCTCTCTCTCTCTCTCATGTACAACTAGCACCCACTTGTACATAAGAGAAAGTGTATGTGTGTGTGTGTGTGTGTGTGTGTGTGTGTGTGTGTGTGTGAGAGAGAGAGAGAGAGAGAGAGAGAGAGATTAAATTATCATCCACGGAGGTCAGATATGACCCATGGGACCAAAAAACAAAGCATAACGGTCTGTCCAAGTATGTGAGGATGTGTGATACATATCAGTTAAGGACTGAGGGTCCATCAAAAGCATGGAAGAAAAAAACAAAAATCCTAAGAGGGCTCAGGCAAGGAGATAGCTAGTTTGGGAGATCAAAATTCTTGGATGATGCCTTTACCGCCTCAGTAGACTACCCATTTACCTTGCTTGTGGGCTTCGTGCATCCTCTTGAGTTCGCTTGCTTTCATCTGGAGTTGCGTCGTGGTTAATTCTTTGGTGATCCAAAGCTTTGTTCCCTTCAAGAGTCGAGATTGACGTAGCAACTTGATCCGCTCCTCTTTGTCCTTGAAGGTGATGATACATTGCTTGGGTGGCATAGGCCTATGTGTGTCGTTGATCCAACAAACAGTTTCGGGCTTGATCTGAACGGGTTGAAGAATGTCATTAAGTTTGGTGATGGTTTTTTCGAGGGTGTCTTTGTCAGTGCACCACGGTGGTTGGAGCCCCCCAATCTGGACCTTGAGGCCAAGAGATTCTTGTAGTCGGCACTCTTGTAGGGCCGCTTGTATCGTGGTGTCGATCTCTTCATGGGCTACCTCATGAGCTTTCTTTTGGACTTCTATGACACTGTCGGCGAGGGAGGATTTAACTTCTTGTGCTTTTGCAAGCAGATCTTGGCTCTCTACTTCTTTCCCTTCCTCAAGTTTATGCAAGCGCTCCTTCAGTTTTTTGTTTTGCTCGATGAGTTCTTGAACCTTAGCCTCCATATCTGTAATCCTTGCTTCTTGTTGAGCAGCAGAGTCCTTCTTTGGCACAGCTGCCACTATTAGAAAACTCTTGTTTGTGCGGGAGATCGAAGTACCAAAAGACATGTTCGGCTGAGACATGTTCGGTTGCGATGACCTTTATGTTCGCTATAGGTCTGTGTAACCTAACACACACCTAATAACCCATCAGTAATGTATCAAAGCCTGTCGAGGAGCTTTTGATGGAGATTAATGCCAGTGTTCTAAGTCGACTGTGTACGATAGCAACACCATCGGCACAAACGCGCTCACTGTATTCGGTGCCCTCCTTAGCTCCTGCTCATACTCGGCATGCTGCATAGATGGACGAGCTGCATCATCTCTCGGGAGTCTGCTGAGATGGGCACCACCACCAGCTGCAGTAGAAGCGGCATGAGGGCATCCCTTGGGCTTCCAAGAGACTAGGCCGGGGTTTAAGCCCTCCACAGGGCCGCCCTTTGCCATGTGGGGACTGTGGAGGCAGGAACGTTGTGGATTGTTGTGGCTTAGGGGGAGAGAGAGAGAGAGTGTCGAGAGAGAGAGCCAGAGTTCAGACTCATGCATCACAAGATAGTTGTGTATGCTTGTCTACAATATAAGGCCTTTGTCACACTAGACCAGACCAACGCGATGCAGGTTGCACTGGTCCAATTGCTTTGATTGCCTTGTTTCGACACTGTCACACAGAGCGGTGGTGATGTTGATGACGAGCAGACGTGGAAGGTCATGGCCGATGCCTCTCCTCTTGCGTCCGAGAGGTCACCCTTACCCCCTCCCGCGCAATTGATGTTCTCTTGAAGCTAATTGGAGTAGCTCCCTGTGCAAGGCTTCTTTTGTGCCGCCTCGTGTGACAGAAGTTATGGACACTCAACGCGCAACCCACTTGGGACCTGGGTGTTGTGGACAGTGTGTGCCATCTCACATATGATCGTTGGTCATGTGTGACAGGGACCTATTGAAGGCTTCATTCATCATCGTAAGCATCGTGTCTCTCTCTCTCTCTCACATGGTGTACACAGTTGGAACTTGGAAGTGGGTACATCGTGTGTGTGTGTGTGTGAGAGAGAGAGAGAGAGAGAGAGAGAGAGAGAGAGAGAGGCCAAAGTTCAAACTCGTATGATGTATCGTATGCTTGTCTACAATATAAATGAAGCCTTCATTCATCATCATTCCACCTTCGCTGACACGAATCTCTGCCGGCTTGCCGTGATCATCCTCACTGCTCAGCCATGGTCGTTTCTTTCATTCCGCAAAATTTGCTGGCTGTAATCTTGGCATGCACCGGTATCTTCGCTCAATCCGGCTTTGACTTCTTCTACTTCGTACATTAGTGGCCACTGGCCAGGATCATATTGTGATTTGAAGCAGGCATGCTGCTATCTTACCACATGCAAGCCAGCGTCTGACTTCTAACTACAAAGATGGTTCGTACCCTTCCAATTGACCCGGCTCCTCTTTCAAGTCCGATGTAACTGCTCGGGCTTGGATGAGCGCTCTTCTTTCAAGTCCGATGTAACTGCTCCGGCTTGGATGTAACTCCTCTTCTGGCCAGCCAATCTAGCCTGCTCCACCCATGTTTTATTGCTTTTTGCACCTCAGAGCGCTTATGCTTGTAGTACTCGCGTATTTGCACCTTCAGCAAGTCTTCATTGAAGCGCTTTGTTGGGGTTCATCAACACAAGAATTTCTCTCTCACACATACTCTCAAACAAAGAATCCGACTTTACTCCATAAACACACTCATGAGAGAAATACAGTCAGACAACTTCAGACAGCATATGAGAGCTAAGAGAAGAAGATCAAACACACAAGAAATTCCATTGATCAAAGCTTGAATACATCTTGTCCGTCATTACCTACGACTTCTACTATATATATGAAAGTTACAATTGTTTAGCTGAATGTTCTTGGCAGATATATCCGACTGAGCAAAATCCGACCTAACCATATTTTGAGAAGCTAATTTCGACCAGCATGACAAAATTCGACTAAGCACTCTTCTGGTAATCCTATTACCCATTCAACACATGGCACGCCCCGATGGTGGATTTCGAAGAAATCCGACTCGAATTCACATATCTCTTGATCCAAAACAATATATGACCAAAAACAACTTCAAAATTACATATGCCTGCTAGTCTATAAACTGCTAAGGCTTGATTTACTTCTCAATAGCTTCAGAAACATGACCATTTGCAACTATATCAAAAGAAACCTCCAACTGTTGAGCATTGTCATCAACTCGTATTATGAAATCTGCTGTGTCATGTAATTCCATTTCCGGCTAAGCATTCATTTTCTGCTCTGATCCTTGATTCATCATATCCTGCAACGGTTTTTTTGAACATTCAGCTAACTCTGCTTTCTATCGGTCCTCTGCAATTACCACCTTTTCCTTATGTTTTGCTCTTAGTTCGTGCACCTGCTTGATCCAATGCTCTCTTTCCTTCTTGAGTTGTTCTACCTCCAGCATCAATTCAGCTTCATGTATACTGACAAAACCACTTTTAACCATTTCATATGGATGCTTCAACGCAGTGGTCAATCTCTCTTTCATTGCTTGCCATGCCTCTTGCATTGTACTCTTCAATTGTTGCCTGATTACCTGCACATCCCCTTCTGACATTAATACCCAATTAACATCCAACTCCTCTTGATTTAAAACCTGCTTCTCTATATCCAACAAAGGTTGAATCCTCTGCTCAAACATCAAATTCTAAACATGCAAATCTTCATTTCTACTGACCAGTTGTTGCTGTAGAGCTCATGGCTGACTTTCTCTTCCAAAGTCATTGTCCATTCTTTGAACATCCCTAAAGACATTTTAACCTTTTTTAACTCATTCTTATGCTCCATCAGTACGTGTTGCATCTCATCTTTATGCTTTAGCTTTAAATTCTCCATATCCAAGTTCAAACTCTGCACCATATCAAGCCGTTCCTCCAATAACACCTCTGCTTCCCATGCTTTTGACATGGATTGCTCCTGATTTTCTAACTGTAACTGCTGGCTGCTCAGAAATTGTTGAACTTAGGTTAGCATATGTATAGCCATCCCTGCATCTTCAATGCCAACCTTTTGCTGCATCTTCTTCACAGTCCTTGGTTCAAAGTGCAAGTGTCTCACTGCTTTGAATACTTCAGAGTCTACCTTTCTCTTCTTTGACCTTTGACAATGTGAACATCTTCCCCAATTTGGTTGTTGTTTCCACTTTCTCACCAGAAGTAATATTGGAGCATCCAACTTCCTCATTGATTCAAACATTTCTGTATTTTTGACAGCCTTCAATGCTTCTTCCTCAGAATATCCTGCTTGTACCAAAAACCTAAAGGATGACATTTTTTTCCTGATTTTCCTACACATCTACTGGTAGCTCTACCTTTTGGGCTGAATTCTCATCCTCCTTTAACACCTCTATTCTGCCTGATAAACTTGCACCTGTGTTATCATCTGCCTCCTTTTGTTCACTGAAAAGTTTTTGTGAAAAAATGAACATTGCTGCTAAAAATGCAGATAACCTGCTGCCATTCTGAGCCTTTCTTTTGTCTGACATATAAATCTCAACTGCAATTTTATCATACAACCAATGTGCCCAACTCACTTTAGCCCCCTGCTCTGCAAAACATAAGGGTCCATAGTTGTCTTTTGACATATAGTCAAACTTTGAGAAAACATAATCTCTCCAAATACCATGTGAGCTGCTCCCTGTTGACATAATTAACATTCTTCACCATATAGTATTTCCTATTACCCTCTGTAGGCCCAAACTCCTTCTTCAACAAAACTTCAGAACATCTAGGAATGGTGTTGATACCCTTCAATGGCGAATGAAATACCTGTGAAACCAACTCCGGGGAAAAAGATACTGTACTAGTAATCATACCCACGGTTTTCCTAACAATATCTAACTATGACTTTGCATAATAATTATGTCTCTAGTCATCCCATGGCAAAGTTGCAAAAGCATGCAAACCTACGCTCTGTAGCCATGCCACATTAATGTCCATTGTCAAGTCGAGAGATACCTTAAAATCCATAAAAGGATCCATCAAGGACTGTTGCAGTTTTGCTTTGCTGAGAGGAGTTTCAGCAGTCACCTCTTCTTCTGCTGAAGCCTCCTTGCCCTCCGGGCTGCTGATGTCAAGACTCAGGACTTGCCCCTTGCGACGCAACCTTCTCGGCTGCTCATCCCGCTTTGCCTTGGGCTGCATGGCTGCGTTTGTCTTCCCTTTCACCATGACTGAATGTATGCGCAAGGTGGGCATGTACTTGAAAAAATCTGGGGATAACATAAGGCACGGGGAAGCTTGGCAGAGGTGATGGTTCACGCTTGCGAAAAACGTACTCTGCTTTTCTCCCACGGCAAATAGTACACGGTGCGTTATGATTACACTTAGTGGAGAATCCTCCCACTTTTCAATATAAATTATCAAATCTCCATTAAAAATTCCGACCCAAAAACATCCGATCAGCAAAACTCCGACACCAAGTATTCCGACAGTCCGACTGAAAAACTATAAATACTGATTTCCCTATCCTGTTTATGAAGCTGCTATGCATGGTACTGTTAATCTCAACACATCCCCTTTTGAAATTGTAGAGCTCCAAACCTTGTATCCAGACTGCTTTCTGCAAACTCTTCTGGCTGAATCAATCCTGCTAATGGCCATTCCAAATGGGGTGGTTTCCCTTAAAACTTTTTTAATCTGAACCCATTAACAGGTTTTTCAACCCTGGTACCAAAAACATCAGCAACTATGAAAGTTCCCTGTCCCAAATCCTGGACAATCTTATATGGACCAATATATCTCAAAGTTAACTTACCTGGATGTGGCCCTAATCTGGAGTTATACAACATAACCCAATCTCCAACCTGGAAAACCTTAAACTTAACATTCATACTCACCCAAGCTTTCCTCCTTCTTTGAATCACTTCGGATATGTATGAACTTATTAATCTGTCCTCTTCTAACTACAACAAATATTTTCTCCTGTACCTGACTATTAATTTGGGACTCATTTTTTCTGCAGTTACTTCAAGGCTGGGTACCACAAATTCCATAGGAACCACAACTTCCAGACCATATACCAATTTGAATGGATTCATACCTGTGGTGACATTGAAAGCTGTCCTAAAGGACCATAATGTTGAATCAAGCTTCTGATCCCATTCCTTCTTGTTATCTTGAACAATTTTCTTCAATATCTTCACCAAAGTCTTATTGTTGCTTTCAGCCTGTCCATTAGCTTGAGGATGATAAGCTATGGACTTTTTATGCATAATCATGTGAGTTTTTGTTAATTCAAAAATTACCTCATTCAAAAAATGGCTTCCTCTCTCACTCACCAACTCCACAGGACACCCAAACCTTGACATGATGTTATGATACAGAAATCTGGCTACACTCTGAGCTTTATTGTCTTTGAGAGTAACAGCTTCCACCCACTTGGTACAATAATATGTAGCCACCAAAATGTACTTACATCCTTTACTGGTAGTGGGCTTGACAGGTCCAACAAAGTCCATTCCCCACTTTTGAAAAGGTTCTAGAGGTAATATAGGATGATCAAACATTTTATCCCCTGAATTTGCCTGACCCAACTTCTAACAAATCACACAGCTTCTAGCATGCTCATGTTGGAATTAGGGTTGCAGAGAAACACACACAGCTTGGAGAAGACGAAGGAAGCTCAAGGCACACAATAGAGAGTGTGTTACTTAGTGTGCAATGGAAAGATAGATAGCCCTAGAGTGATAGGCATATATACAATGCACGGGGGGAAAAACCTCCTAAAGAGGGAAAAAATGCCCCGGCGGTCCTAGTGTGTTCACACACATCACTACCACATGTATATGGTAACAGCTCATGGGCATCTTTCAACACAATGGGCCACCACAATCCAGCTTGGAACACTTTCTTACCTATTATAACACTTGAAAAATGTCCTCCAGCTGTTCTTGAATGAGCTTCTTGCAAAACAGCCTTCTGTTCAAAATCTGGAACACACCTTCTAATAACTTGATCAATCCGTTTCCTGTATAATGCTCATGCTATCACAAAAAATGGTCTACTTTTTAAAGCAAACTTCCTTCTCTGATCACCTAAAAATCCCATTGGCATTGTACCATCTGTCAAAAATGTTTAACATATATATCATACCATGATTCAGAGACTGTATTCTGAACTTCATACAGACCAGCATCAGGTAGATCATCCTGAACACGTGTTGGTTTCTCACCAGTATCAATTCTACTTAAATAATCAGCTATGGTGTGCTCTTTGCCAGGATTATGAACAATTACAAAATCAAATTCCTGTAACGGCAACATCTATCTAGCTAATCTTCCAGTCAGCAATTGCTTTTTAATCAGATAAAGCAATGCGTGATGATCCACATGGAAAATAACTCTGTTTCTCAGCAAATAATGACTGAATTTAGCTAAAGCATATACCATGTCAAGAGCTTCCCTTTCTATCACCGCATAATTCCTTTCAGTAGATGTTAACACCCTACTAGCATAGTAGACAGGTCTGAACCATCCCCTAATTCTTTCCTGGATGAGGACAACACCAATAGCCATATACAATGCATCAACAAATACATGAAACGGTAATGACCAATCTGCAGGTTGTAATATTGATGCCACTGACAACATCTTTTTTAACATCTGAAATGAGCTCTCCTAAGGTTCAACCCATACAAAAGGTACATTCTTCTTTGTTAGATGGGTAAGAGGTAAACAAACATTTGCCAAATATCTGACATATCTAGCATGCCATTTCACCTGACCTACAAATCTGCTGACTTCTTTCACATTTTCAGGTGCTTTTGCTCCTTTGATAACTTCAATTTTCTTGTCATCAATGGACATTCCTTTCTGTGAAACTACATGACCTAAAAGTACTCCACTTTGGATTGCAATGACACCCTTAAAATGATTAAGGCACATTTTGAATTGTCGACATCTTTCAAAACATAACTTCAAATTCTGAAGATGTAGTTCCTTTGCCAAATACTGAAAAATCATCCACAAAAACTCGCATGAAATCCTGCAAATAAGGTTCAAAGGTCTTGTATGCTGTAAAATTGAATGATGGCGGTCCATTTTTAGTCCAAAATTCATAACTGTAGATGCATAAGCACCCCACTCTGTGATAAAATCTGTATTATGTTGATCCTTTTCAGCCACCTAAACCTGATTGTACCCTGAAAAACCATCCAAAAAACTATACAAGTGGTTGCATTCAACTTTCTGTAATCAACACAAACTCTGATTTTTCCATTTTTCTTAGGCACCACAATGATTGGTGACAACCATGTAACCTCATGAATAGGTTTGATAAACCCAACAGCTAATAGCTTATCAATCTCCTGCTTTACTTGTGCTGCAAAGTTTAGATTCATTCTATATCTTTGTTGCACAATCCGAATTGCATCCTCCTTCAAATTAATGTGATGCTGATGTAAACCAGGATCTATACCTTTCACTTCATAATAGACCCATCCAAAAACATCTTTATACTCCTTCAACAACTGAAACAACTCATGCAAAAATTCCCCATCTATATGGATACTGGCCTTGACAATTTTGGGATCCTCTTCTGTACCCAAATTAAGATCCTTTAACTCATCTTGCTTGACCCCGAACTAATCCCCCAAAATCTTTTATTGTAAATCTTTTCAACCAGCTCTCTCGCTTCCTTCTCCTCTATTTGTAAGGCTTCCTTTGGACTAGGATTTGAATTCTGATCAACCATCTGCACTAACTCGAATCCCTGTATTATTTGCCCAGAGAATAGATCAGAATCTACCTGTTCCTCCTGCTCGTCCTTCTGCAAGATACCTTCAACATCAACTTCAAATACTGGTATAATGGTTGGATTTGCTGTTAAAAATGCTTCTTCTTCATCATCCTCCACTTCCTCTGCCAAATTAATTGTTTGAGAATACAATGGTCTTTCCTTAACAGGAATATTATTTCTCGCAAGCATAGGGATTGCAATTTCCTGCTTTCCTTTCTTGATGACAACTGCATTGTCACCCCAATCCTGCTTGACTTTAGCCAACCTGAACCAAGGCCTTCCCAACAACATATCATAAGAGGCATCACCTCTCTCCATCTTCAACACAGCAAAATTCACTTGAAACTGAATTCCTACAATATAAATAGATTACTATCTCAATATTCCTATTGGTTGAACTCTCCTCTAATAAGCCATCTTCATCTGAAATGGTGGAGGCTATAAGTTTCCCAACCTCATTTTATAATACACCGATCTGACAGAATGTTGACTCCAGATCCTCCATCCAATAATACTTCATCAAACAAAGTGTTGTGAAACACGACCTTTATAACAGGAATTACAAAATCAACATCTGTTGGATCCACTTTGTTCGCCACCGGCTCAAGGATGCTATTTGTTTGAATTGGACACTCCTTTGAAAGCAATCTATTCAACAATTTTTCTTTGAAGGCTGGAACCATACATAATAACTGATCCAAGGACATATGCAATGGAGAGTTTATTAATGCTTCAAACCAATCCTTATCCTCTTTTGGTGGTAAGGGCTTCCCATAGTGCTGTTGCAATTGATCCCTCTGATCATCTGAATTACTATCATCACACTCTCATTGTTTGGATCCTTCTGAACCTGCTTTTTAACCTGGTCTCTTATTCCTTTTTGCTCCTTCCAATCAATAGGTCCTTTAGCCTTAGACCTAGTAACCGCCATGACACCTATCTCTTGGTGCTCCCCACATTGATGACAATCACCAGCCCATTCATCACAATGCTCTGAATATATAAACTCCACATTCTCACCAAGGCACACATCAGGTGTTTGTTTCTCCTCAATGCCAATGATGATGACATTTTCTTGAGCTAGTGGTTGATGTTGGTGCTGCTGCTGCTGTGGGTTAGTCTGCTAATTATCCTGGTTATGGAGTATAATTGGCATTCCTCTTTCTTCTGTATGCTTGACCCACAAAGCACAATTCGGACCAACCCAATGATCTCATGCTAAACAATACACACATGGCATGATGCCTGGTGGTATTCTCTGATTATTATCCCGATTTCTCCAAGGTGGTCATGGAGGTCTAGGAGGTCTCTGAAACAGTGGCCTCCCTCTAAATGGAGCTATTTGATTTGTTTCAGCATCATTTCTCCCTGTGCCTGCTTGTGGAGTTGATCTACTCCTATTATTAGGGTTGTACCAACATTGGGCTGTGTTATGGCCTTCCCTCTCACAAACTCTGACAATACTGCTTTTCCTTTGGAGCTACAATAGAATATTCAATTTTCTTCAACTGACTAATCAAATCATCTTCTTTATCCTTCCTCTCCTTTTTCTTCTTAGCATTCTGCTTTTTCTTCTTCTATTTGCCTTTGCTACTTTCAGCTTCACTATCCAAGGATGTCTCAGAATCACTATCTTCACCAGTTCCAGACTCATCATCTGACTCTGCTTCTGATTCAGATTTATGCTTACTTCTAGTCTTTGTCCTGGTCATACCAAGTCTTTTTTCAGCCCTTGCTGCAGCGGTGACCAAATTGTCAAAGCCACTAGCAATGTCTATGCTGGCCACAACATTCTTCAATCCACTTCTCAAACCTTTCAAAAAATATTCTGCTAACATCTCATATGTGGGCCTCTCATTACCCTGTAATCTCTCCACCAAAAATTTGAATAATCTTCCACCAACATACTTCCCTGTCTACTGTCCCTGATTTTCTTTAAAATATCAGTCGAAGTTTTCTCTTTTCTGAATCTCTGAAAATGCTACACGGAGTGCATCAAAATTTGCAAAATATGCAATTCCATATTGGCTAAACCAACTTATAGCTTTACCCTCCAGTGTTGCTGCAAACTGTTGCAATTTTATATCATCACCATATATTGCTTCATGTCCACTAGCTTGCCACCTGGTCTCAAATTGAGCCACATGACAATCTACATCTTCACTTGACTTGCCTATGAATTTTGTTGCTTTAACCTTGGGATTAGGAGGTGGTTGAGCCATAGTGGGAGACTGAGGTATTCTCCTAGCTCGTTGCCTAGTAGATACCTGTAGTGGGTTAAAGTGGAGTCTTCTTCTACTTCTTGTAGATCCTGCTGTCAAGAGTAGAGCCGCGAAAAATTGGCCCACTCGCCTTCCTGCTGTTGCTCCTGAACTTTCTCCTACCTGATTCCCTGGTTGCACTTCAGAGACATCTTCATCAGCTGCCTCCTCTATTGTATTGTCATAATGAAGGGGATCAATATTCCCCGATTGGGTCTGAGCCATTGTATAATGGACCCTAGATACCCTTCTTCATTGCTCTGACATACATCATCAGTTAATGTAACAGAGATACCCACAACAATGCTAACACCGAGAAATTTTTCTACCAAAACCGTAACAAAGGTGTAAACACAGCAGGATCGCCAAATGTGTTGGGGTTCATCAACACAAGAATTTCTCTCTCACACATACTCTTAAACAGAGAATCATACTTTACTCCATAAACAGACTCATCAGAGAAATACAGTCAGACAACTTCAAACAGCATATCAAAGTTAAGAGAAGAAGATCAGACACACAAGAAATTCCATTGATCAAAGCTTGAATACATCTTGTCCGTCATTACCTATGACTTCTACTATATATATGAAAGTTACAACTGTTTAACTGAATGTTCTTGGCAGATATATCTGACTGAGAAAAATCCGACCTAACCATATTCCGAGAAGCTAATTCCGACCAACATGACAAAATCCAACTAAGCACTATTCTGGCAATCCTATTACCCATTCAACACGCTCATCCCGATTTGACACACGAGATTGGTCATGCAGCATGCTGATGACTCTGTCTTTAAATTCATTCATCAACTTCACTCCAGGTTTTTAGTATGTAGTGTCGAAACATCTGAGAGAAAAGACTGTGCATGCGCGAGATTACCTTCTTCCCATCGTCATCCAAGATGATGCTGCCATTGATGTCAACCGAATACGGCAAGCCCTCTCGTCTATGGTGGAAGTATCTGTTCCATGCCAATTAATGGAGATTGGTATATGTCGTCACCCAAGGTGGAACTAACCAAATATATGCTCACAAGAGTGGATCCATATTAGCTCAGAGCAAATAAACCTCAACCAAATCAAAGGGGAGAGGGTTTTCATAAATGTGGAGACCATGATCATTAGAAGAACGGGTGTTCTAAACATACCAAAACTTGGTACCTCCTACTGCATATTGTCAGAATTGTGGTAAGAAAGAACATCACTTTCTAGAGGATCAACAAAAATAAAACGGCCTAAAAATGCAAAATGCAATTTTGTCAGCCTCAATAGAGGGTGAACCAATAGTGTGAATGAAAAAAAATGAGATTGAGGGCCGTGAAAAATGAAGATACCATCTCAATCAAGGAGAACCCATCTCAATGAAGAAACCATCTCAATCAACGAGAACCCAAAGGCATAGAACCCCGAGGCGTTCACTCATGAAAATCTCTCTATATCACGTATGTTCAAGAGATTAATTAAAATACCCCACCCCAATATACATGTTATACTTACAATGTGGTCCTAATTATAAAACCCCCACCCACTCTAATGTATACATAAAATTATGTATTTGTGATTATTATATATACCTGAGACAAGTGGGATCAATGTAAAAAGGATCGTTCTTTTAGAGATGTGTCAAAAATTCTATTCAAGATTTTGACTTAATATCTACACCTAATACTATGTGACCATCACGGCTAAAGTTGAGACCACAAATTTGGATGTGCAAAGCTGCATAGTAGCTTAATGAGAGAAATATATGTTGGATGTGGAAATGGAGGATGAAGACTATATTCCGGAGCCATTCCTTGAACATTTGTTTGAGCCATTTGAATGGACTCAAATAGTTGCAACACTCAACACGTGTGTAAATGAGTCACATCTACTAACTTTTGAGATGAAAAAGGACTTGACTTAATGCCTATAGTGGCAATGAATATGGATAAACCTGCATCACATTTGGGAGAAGATCATGTGGATCAAGACTCAAATGATGAAACCATCATATTGATAAGCAACTTTACCCTTGTTGTTAAAGTTTAAAAAAAAAATCATCAAAAAAGTGTCTACCATTCTCATAGTAATCATAGCAATAAACTCTCGATGGAACTAGATTTTTAGGATAAGGACATTATTCTTCCAATGATTGTTTGCTACATAGCTATGCGAACCAATAGTCTCTAGCCTTTGCTTGGGCTATGTTTGTTGCTTGACCATAGGCGGTTTAGCCTCTAGATTCACAATAAAGTACACTAGAGCAACCTCTCATTGTGCATACTAGATCGGTTTAACCATAGGTATAGTTTATGGCACATACCATCCACCTTTATTTGGCAAAGATAACACTATGAAAATTTGCAAACGTTTACCGCGGATCTTTACCACATTTGTAGAGAGAGAGTCCAAAATGGCTCGCTAAAGAAGAGAGAGAAGGGTGGAGGGAGTATTTTTTGAATTGCTAATATTATCGCTAATATTACCGGGGTTATTACCGTAGACATTATCGAGGATTTTGTCGCAAATATTACTGGGAGTATTAACGCGGGCGGAGCTTTGACGCTAAGACATTCAAATTTAAGTTTCCCTCTATCTAGACAGTTTTGTGAATGGTCTAATTTAAAAACATGATTTACCTCTCTTAAAAATGAAAAAAACAATATCAAAACTTGAAATGATGGCTATGTGAATAAATATGAAACTACAAAGAAAAAGCTCCATGCCAGAAGCACTACTAGAGATGAGAAGCCACACATGGACAAAATCCTTTGCCGAAGCTTGCATATACCCCACAAGCGCAACCCACCAAACATCCATCGTGTTTTGTAATGACCCTCACAAACTGAGGCAGCCGTCTCACACTATTATAGTAAAAACACAGACCAACATGTTTTACATATAGAACCCCTAGTCTTCTATGTACACCCTCCAAGCTTGGTGATGGCGTGCTTTTGTGATGGACCAGAAAGCTCTCCATTCAACAAAGCATCCTCGCCTTGAAAGTAAAATTCCAGTGTGTGATCAAGTACCCCTTTGGAGCGCACATTTTTCATTTTTCATAATGATAGAGTGAAATGTGCCCACATTTTACCAGATGCTAGTACCTATGTTAGTTTCTTCAAGCTCTATCTTGACCTTCAAGCAGGAGCTCTGCATTTTTATCAATGGACTTGTAAGCCTCTGCCAGTTGGGCTCAACATTTGCCACCTTATGACAAATTATCTTCGCAAGCTCTCTGACTTTGTCTTTGCACACCCTCAAGACCTGCTATAAAGAGGTGTTGGGCAAGGAGCACAATAAAGAAGCTCCTCTTCAGAGCAGTTTTTAGTACTTCCTTGTATTCTTTTAAAAATCATAAATCATTTTTTTCTCAATAATTGTACAAAAAATGATAGATATTTCATTATTAAATTAAGCACACCCACTTGATTAACATAAAAATTAGTGTGCTTGTCAAAATTAAAAAGAAAGATAGAGGGGGAGAGACAAAATAAATGGACGACATGACAAACCCGTTTTAAGAATAAAATATACAAACTGTTTATAAATCATCCTCCAAAAGATCTCTACAAGTAGCTTGATCTAATTCTAAACCCATGACGCCTAAATCAATAAAGAGGGAAATTGAATTGATGTTTGTGGATGTGATGGCCATGGATTCATCATCTTTGAACTCGTCATCTAGATCTTCCATCTCATCATCATCATCATGGTGATCATCCTTGCTAAGATTGGCGACGCTGGGAATTGAATCATTGATCTCTCTGTCCCCTGTTCCCCCCCCATCCAAAGCAGTAGGTGGTAGAGGGTCAAAGATGGTATCCACTTCATTAGTGACAAAAATGGTCCTTCCCTGAGGTGTTACGGGTACTTCAAACCAAAGCTTTGGTTGATGTAATGATGAGATATAAATAACCTGCGGAAGAGAAGTTGAAAGTTGAGTGAATTGGTATTATCTTACAAGCAAATAAGGATAAAGAAGGTTTACACTCACTTGCTCACAATTGCGTGTTAAAACTAAGTTATCATACCTCCTCGTGTGATACACACTAGAGACCACCATGTAGAGCCCATTCTCATGGCATATTGACACATTTGCAAACCACTTGCACTCGAAGATAAAGGTATTAAAGGTTCTAAAATTGACCTTTAGTATCCTCTCAATAGTCCCACACTACCTGGCTTCATCACCATTTGTGTCAAAATTGCCCATGACACCACAATCCAATATGGTGGTTCGACGCTCGTCAATGTGGGGTGTACGAAAGAGTCAACCCTTTGACCACATAGAGTTAAAGCAAAGACAATGCAAAACGAAAAGGATTATACAATCAATGCGAGAGCTAAAATGAAGAAAGAACTAAATGCAATATGGTTTAAGTGTATGAAAACTATACCTTTGGCACACAACCTCGTGCCCACATATAGCGATCTCCTCAACCACATGAACCAAGAGGTGGACTTGACTAAGAAGAACGGATCGAGGAAATGCATCCTCAATGGCACACACTGTTTCGGCAAGCATTTGAGCAGCAAGGATGACATCTATTTCAATTTCTTTGGAGCTCATAAATCTACAAGATAACACACAAGGGTACACTAAGAGAACACACAAGAAGATATGGTTTATATAGAGAAGTTTAGTTGAATAGAAATACGAGATACCTTTGCTAACTCCCCGAGTTTGAAGATAGCTTTCCTCACTTTCTTATCAGGGCATATGCACATACTCACCGGCAAAATAAACTAAAATGTCAAAAAATTAGAGTACCACATGATAGTAGGCATGCACAAAATTCAATATCTAAAAAACAAGGGAGATGACTAAAATCGAACGAAAGAATTACATGTAGCATCTTGTGCCAGTCATGGGACTTCATGCCATACGATTGAACACTTTCACCTTTCTTTGCCTTCATGAAAGCTCCCTTTAGTGACCTCATGTACCCCGTTGATGTGCGAATAAATGCAATGGAGATCTTCACTCGATCTAGCTCACCTTTGGCTAGAATCCATGGTGTTTTAGGGAGTACAATCTGCCCATTGGGGAGTGTACGTGGAGTGGAGAAGGAGGGGAGACACCTCAATGCCCTCAAATCCTCCCTAGCCCCCAAAGAGTCTCTCTTACCTCTTACATGGTTATTGCTTGTGATTTGTCTTTGATTTGGTGTCGTCGGTTGCTTGAGGTGATAATGCTTCTGGTTTGATTGCTTGTGTTAGTTGATTGCTTGCGATTAGTGAGAAAAAGAGAGAGAGGAAATGAGAGGGAGGTATGTATAAAGTGGATTAGTTAATATTGAAGTGGATTAGAGAAAAAAAACAAGAAAAATAGTAAATTTGTAAGTAATATAGATTGTGTGTAAGAAAGATAGTGAGAGGGAAAAAAATTTGAGACAATAAAAGAGAAGGGTATCAAAAAGGAGTACTAAAAAAACCTCTCTTTAAAGTTTAAAAATAAAACGTTAAAAAAACTTTTAAATATAAAATGTTAAAAGTAAGTTAGAGAGAGGTTTGCTAGAGAGAGATAGAGAGATTAGAGAGAGGTATGATTTAGGGTGTTGTTATGATTAGAGTTTCAGCGTTAGGTTTAGGGTGTGGGTGTGATTAGAGTTAGGTTTAGGGTAGAGAGCGTAGATGGGTTTAGAATTTAGAGGGTTTAGGGTTAGGGATGGATAGAGGGTAGGCTCTAGGCTCGAGTTTAGGCTTTAGGGTTAGGTTTGGGATAGAGGGTTTATGGTAGGCTTTAGGGTTAGGGTAGAGAGTATAGATGGGTTTAGAGTATAGAGGGTTTAGGGTTAGGGATGGGTATAGTTTAGGGTAGAGGGTTGCTTTAGGGTAGAGGGTAGGCTCTAGGCTAGGGTTTATGTTAGGTTTGGGGTAGAGGGTTTAGGGTAGGCTTTAAAGTTAGGGTTATGTTTGGGGTAGAGGGTGTAGGCTAGGCTTTAGGTAGAGGGTTTAGGGTAGGCTTTAGGTTTAGATTTATGATTTAGGTAGAGGGTTTAGGATAAACTCTATGCTAGGGTTTAGGCAGAGAGGGAGAGGAAAAGAGGCAGAGAGGGAGAGGGAGAGGAAAAGAAGTAGAGAAAGAGAGGGAGAGAGAGAGGGGGAGAGATAAAGAGGAGGCAGAGGAAAAGAGGGAGAGGTAGAGAGAAAAAGACGGAGAGAAAGAGAGGGAAATAGGGCGAGATATAGAGAGGGAGATAGAGGTAGAGAGAAAGAAGAAAGAGGGAGAGAGAAAAATAGGAAAGAGGGATAGAGAGAAAGAGGGAGAGTGGGAGAGGTTTAGGAAAGAGAGGGAGAGGGAAAGAGGAAGATACATAGGGAGAGAGGTAGAGAGGAAGGGAGAGAGATGGGTAGAGAGGGACATGGATAGAGAGAAAGAGAGGGAAGAGGGAGAGATGAAAAGAGGTAGAGAGAGAGGTAGAGGTAGATGGAGAGAGATAGGTAGAGAGGGAAGAGGGAGAGAAAGAGAAGGAAAGAGGGAGAGGGGTAGAGGTAGAGGTAGAGAAAGAGAGTGTAGCGATAGATAGTTAGTGATTAGAGCTTAAGTTTCATACTCCTCTACCTAAGAAGAGATGCACTCCTTTAACCTTTGAAAGGTTGGAGTTGTTCATTGCAATAGAGTAAGTGGGATTGAGATTTATTATTTTGGTTGGCATGCTTGTTTACACGGTTTGGCGGACACCATCGAGAACTATGGTCTTAATAATCGAGTCTTTTGGGGCATGCTTACGACTTAATCATTATTGAGCTATTAGGAAGCTTGATAGGAACCGGTGCCAACTTAGCATTGTTAAAGCCACTCCACTACTCTTTGCAATAAACAATAATCTAAATCACGGGTATAGTTACTTGAGTGCATTTTTTTGAAGACTGACAGAAGTAGTAACCGAAACTTTGAAGACTTTGCAATAAACAATAATCTAAATCACGGGTATAGTTACTTGAGTGCATTTTTTTGAAGACTGACAGAAGTAGTAACCGAAACTTTAGTCTCTGTCTATTTGTACCCTCTCTATACGTATGTTTAGGTGCAAACAGGATTGGATCTACACATGTTGCAGTATGCAGATTAGATATAGCGTTAGGTTCTGATAATTATCAACCTACAATGTAGATGTCAAGCAAGAGACCACTTGGTGGGGAGCAGCCATCGCATTCTTCTTTTGGTTAGTTCGTCCTAGATGGGCTCCCATCCAGGGTGGGACGTCGCCTCTAGTGGACCCGAATCTTGATGCGGTAAGTCTTGTTACCATATACATATGGTATTGATGTGTGTGAACACGTTAAGACTACGAGGGCATTTTAGCCCTCTGTAGGAGGTTTTTTCCCCCGTGCATTGTATATATGCCCATCACTCTAGGGCTATCTATCTTTCCATTGCACACTGAGTAACACACTCTCCATTGTGTGCCTTGAGCTTGCTTCATCTTCTTCAAGTTGTGTGCGTTTCTCTGCAACCCTAATTCCAACAATTGGTATCAGAGCAGGTTGCATCCTCTTGAGCTTACTCGCCAGCAACTCCAGCACATGCCTGCTCACTTTCTTCGATTTCTGTGAGCTTTGGCGAGCGTTCGCAAGTCGATAAATTTTTTGGATAATCTCGTAGAGCTTATCTGCTCAGATTTCTAATTCGGGCTCTTTTCGACCTCCGTTTCCACTACAGGCAAGTCTACACAAGCAGTTTCATCATTTAGTGCATAATTTTTGTCAGTGTCGTTTTCTGCATAACAGGTCCCATATAGTCTACTACGGGTAGTGCTATATAGCACGTGCTGGTCTCACTCAGTTTCTCCTCATTTCGGGCAGTTTTCACATCACGTGCAGGCATTTACCATGGGTGACAACAACACAGTTGTGTTCAAGATGTTTGGTGTTGAGGATAGATTGGATGGGGACAATTACCCTGTGTGGGCTTACATGATGCAACATGTTCTTGTGTCAAAGGGCGTCTATAATATTGTGCAGGGCATTGATGTAGGTCTTGAATCTGAGGATGTAGGCGATGTTGAGGATGTTGCGGGTCTTGCTACGAGGATTGCTGCTATTAGAGTTGTTTTGGCTACCGCAGAACAAGCTCGTTGGGATGTAAAGGATGCACGGGCTCATGCATTGATTGCGTTGTCTGTGAAGCACACCATTACTCCTCACATTCCTTCAACGAAATCTGCAAAACAAGCTTGGGATATTCTAGCAGGTCTTTATGCAAGCCGCATTGAGGCTAAAATTGCTTTGCTGCGTAAAGAGATGGAATCGAAGATTATGCATGAGAAGATGATATGGACACTTTTCTTGCTAGTGTCAAGGATATCAATGAGCAACTTATTTCTGCAGGTGAAGTCATTACAGACAGTTCCCTTGTGCAGACTGTTCTTGATGCCTTACCAGATTCTTACCAGACTTTTTCTAGTACTTGGAGACTTATGACCCAAGGAAATTCTGAAGTTGTCAAGTTTGATGCATTATGCACATTGTTGTTGCAAGAGTCAGTTTCCATAAAAAATAGCACTAGGCAGCGTGCAGTTGAACAAGTTTTTATTGCTTCTCAAAGAAAGGGTGGTAATGTAACAGCAATGCACCCACTTCTTATGATTCTATTGCGAGTGGCAAAACTTTTGTTCCTAATGCTTCTGCTAGCAGCAATTCGTCTGGAAATTTTGGTGATAAGGGCAAAAAGAAGATGCGTTGCCATTATTGTAAAGCTAATGATCACTTGATCAAGCAGTGTCCTAAGTTGAAGGCCAAACAGGCTAAGAAGAAAGAGGGTGGTTCCACTACAAATGCAGCCATTGTTGAGTCTTCTGTGAAAGGAGACTGTGATGTTGATATTGATGCAGAATGGGCTTTTAGTGCAAAGTGCACTTACAATCCTGTTGTCCATGATGCATGCATGTCAGTTTTACTGCAGATTCACATGTGTGGTATTTCGACAGTGGTGCTACAAAGCACATTACCTCACATCGTGAATTGTTCACCTCTCTCGAGTCTGTCTCTCATGGCAATTCAGTCACTTGTGTCAACAATGCCTCTAATCCGGTTCAGGGAGTTGGAAAGATTGTGCTTACTACTGCAAATGGAAGTTCCTTCACAGTTGTTGATGTGCTTTATGTATCTGGGATCAAGAAGAACCTTTTGTATGTATCGGCACTTGCTAGACTTGGACTTGTAGTCAAATTTGTGGATGACAGATGTACAGTTCATGATCTCAGTTTTGGTGATGAAATTGTTGCATCTAGCCTCTTGTGCTGTGAGCTGTATGAGCTCACTTTGTATGACAAGTGTGGACAAAATTTTGCAAATGCACTTGCAGATTCAAGGACTGTTTCATATGCAAAACTGTGGCATGCACATTTTGGGCATCTGAATTTTGCCAGTTTGCAGAAATATGATATGGTTGCTTCTTTGCCGCCTCTTGAAGCACCTGTCAAACATGTTTGTGAAGGCTGTATTTTGGGTAAAATGCAGCGTTGTCAGTTTATAAAGGATGGTTTAGTTAGGGCCACATGCAGGTTGCAGCTTGTGCATAGTGATGTTTGTGGGCCCATGCAAACTCTGTCCTTGGGCAATTACCTGTACTTCGTGACTTTCATTGATGATTACTCCAAGCATGCATGGGTATTTGCGCTTAAAGGAAGTCCGAAGTTTTTATGTGCTTCAAACAATTTCTGGCTAAGGATGAAAATGTATCGAAATGTTCCATGGGCACCCTCTGTTCCGATCGGGGGGAGGGAGTATATGTCTCATGAATTTAATGCATTTTTGGCTAGTCCTGGGATAAAACACCAATGTACAGTGCCTTATACACCTCAACAAAATGGTGTTGTTGAGAGGAAAAACATGTCACTTACAGAAACGACACGATGGATGGTCCAAAGTCAAGCTTTGTCGCATTTTTTTTGCTTGAGGTCATCATGTGTGCCACTTATCTTAACAGGTGTCCTTTGAAAGCTTTGCAGACTATTACTCCATATGAAGCATGGCATAATAGAAAGCCTTCTATTGAGCACATGCATGTTTCTGGCTGTTTGGCATATGCTTTGGTGCCACAAACACAGCGCAGCAAATTGGATGATAAGTCTGTCAAATGTATTGGTTATGGTGCTGAAAGCAAAGGTTACAGATTGTATCATCCGCAATCAAAGCGTATTTTGGTTTCATGGGATGTAGTGTTTGTGGAAGATTCTGTTCAGCCCTTGTTGTCATGTACTAGAGATAGTAATGTAAGCTCACAGGACATTGATGACACTTTGTTGCCTCTTTTCAGTGGTGGAACTTTTATGTAAATTCCAATGAGGCAAATGTACAGCCTATGGGGGTTTTCGAAAATGTTACATATAAGCCTGTTTCACTGATGCACATGTACATGATGTACTTGATGAGGAAAGGGCTGAAAATGAGCAGGCTAGAGGTATGCCAAAATGGTTGGTGCATACATTGTGTGATAGTAAATTGGATGCACCTTTGTCTAGTCGTACTCGTTCAGGCTCTGGCCATGCATCTTATGCATCACATTGTTATGCTTTGGGTGTGTCTAGCTTACATGATGGTGAGGAACCTCTATCTTTTGATGAAACACATAATTCAAAAAATTGGATGGCTGCCATACAATCAGAATATGATGCACTTATAGAAAATGACACATGGACTTTATGTGATTTGCCTCCTGGCAAAAAGGCCATTGGTACGAAGTGGGTTTACAAGTTGAAACGCAAGCCGGATGGTGAGATCGATCGCCATAAGGCTCAACTTGTTGCAAAAGGTTATGCAAAGCAAAAAGGCATAGATTATGACGAGACTTTTGCTCCCACTTGTCGTATGACTATTGTGCGTTTTCTATGTGCATTGGCTCATTTTGATTGGGATGTACATCAATCAGACATTGTTATTGCTTTCTTGAATGGTGACATATTTGAGGAAGTTTATGTAACGCAGCCTCACGATTTTGTCATAAAAGGACAAGAGGACAAAGTGTTGCTTGGTATGAGAAAGCTGACACTCATTTGGTCAAACGTGGCTTTCGTAACAATCCAATAAAAAGCACATCGTATGTGAAGCGTGAGGGTGATGTACTTCTCATTGTGTTTCTTTATGTAGATGATTTGCTGATCACTAGACCAAATGAGAGACATATTTCTGAATTTAAGGCTGATTTGAATGCTACTGTCAAAATGAAAGATTTGGGGCTATTGCATCATTACTTGGGCATACAGTTTAAGCAGTGTGATGGTGGTATTGCCTTGTGTCAGAAAATTTACATAGAGACATTGCTATGTAAGTTTGGACTTGAGGATTGCAAACCTATTGCCACTCCCATGAAAACAAGTTTGAAGATGAGTCTACATGATCCTGGCGATCTTGCTGATGTCACTCTTTACCAAACTGTTGTTGGATGCCTCATTTATGTATGCAACACGAGGCCGGATATTCAGTTTGCAGTCTCACAGGTCAGTAGATTTATGCTTAGCCCAGGGTCTAAGCATTGGCAGGCTGTGAAGATGATTTTCTGCTACCTTAGTGGTACTTTACATCTTGGCTTGATTTATCCCAAGGGGGGGTCATTGCCGCCAGACTTACATGCTTTTTCGGACTCAGATTGGGCTGGTTGTTTTGACACGCGAGTGTCCATAAGTGGTTTTTGTTTCATGCTTGGCAATTCATGTATATCATGGTTGAGCAAGAAGCAACCTACTGTGGCCACTTCGAGTTGTGCGGCTAAGTACAGGGCAGTCTTCACAGCTACGATTGAGTGTGTATGGCTCAGATGCCTTATGGCTGATTTGGGTGTTGGACAGGACACTGCCAACACTATCTACAGTGACAGTCAGAGCGCATTGGCAATTGCGAGGAACCCAATTTTTCATGCTCGCACAAAGCACATTGAGGTGCATTACCACTATGTCAGGGAGAGGCTCTTAGCAGCAGAGGTCAACTTGGCTTATGTGCCAACATAGGACAACCTTGCAGATCTTTTCACAAAGGCATTGTCTCGTGAGAAGCTCGAAGCTTTCCGCAAAGCTTTGGGCTTACTCCCCTTTGTGGACTAATCATGTCCTAAGGGCATCACACTTCCCTTTACTCATGTGCCAGCTCTCGTTCACCACATACTCCAGCGGGGATCTGTTACCATATACATGTGGTAGTGATGTGTGTGAACACCCTCTTTAGGAGGTTTTTTCCCCCGTGCATTGTATATACACCCATCACTCTAGGGCTATCTATCTTTCCATTGCACACTAAGTAACACACTCTCTATTGTGTGCCTTGAGCTTCCTTTGTCTTCTCCAAGCTATGTGCGTTTCTCTGCAACCCTAATTCAAAAAAGTTTGAACAAAGACATTAAGCTCATATCTAGCTAGTCTTTTGTATGCATGAGTGTAGGGTTCTGTTTGATATTTGTAGGCATGGCCCTCCTACACCTTTAGAGGTGCCGAACCGTCTACCCAGGTTACTCCACCAGTGGTAGACCCTGACCCCCAGCGGACACTCTCTTTACGAGACGAGTACCTTTGTTCGGACGGAGGAATTATTTGGCCATTACACTCCACAACATCTTGTAGCGTACGGCCTTTCTCAGGAGTCCACTCCATGGGGGAGCCAAGGTGGGACACCCTACCTTGGTTTGGAGGGCAAATAAGCATGGAAGGACAAATATATAAGTATCATTAAATTATGTAAACCGGTTCAAAAAAAAGTTTTAGTTAATGAATTGCTTTTGTTATTGCTAACTTAGGAAAATATCACTCTAAGTGGACCAACCAGAGAGATGGTCAAGTTTTGGGAGAGGCACACAAAATTCAAAACTTGGTGATGGTTGTTGGAGAACCATCAGAACTCTCGGGAGCAGTTTGACTCGGTGGTCGGATCTTTAAAGGCAGTAAGTCTTAGCAAATCATATTAGTTTATTTGTTTCGAGTTGTTAATTTGTTTAATTTGGTTTTCGTTAATGTAGAGTCAAGGCGATTAAACGTATGTGCCCGTGGACAAGGAGGAGGAGGAGGACTTGGACAAATAGAAACTTATTTGTAGTCCTCTCTTAAAGTCCCAATGTGGCACAAGAAAAACTTTATGAGCATATGTATATACACAACTGAACTAAAATACCCTCTATATTCTATATTGGCTCCAGTCTCATTTTTTTAGTGTGAATCTTCCACGATTCCTACGTCCTACCTTTGCCAGCCTCTCACCTGGAAGGGGTTCACATGGACCTCATCATGCTGCACGCTCCCTTGCTTTTCCAAGTCCTCACCCTCGCTTCCATCTCCTACACCTACCCCTGGCTGAGATGCGTGCACCCTCCCTTGCTTTGCCAAGTCCTCATCCTCGCTTCCGTCTCCTGCACCTACCCCTGGATAAGATGCGTGTGCCCTCCCTTGCTTTGCCAAGTCCTCGCTCTCGCTTCTGTCTCGTGCACCTACCCCTGGCCCTTAGCCCCATCTTCGCCCTTGCTTGTAGTTGTGCAGCGTTGCTGACACCGTGCCTCTCTTGCAAGCCAGTCAAAGACGAGACACAACACTCCCACACCCTCACCATTGGCCTCATGCCCCTTCACGCTCTAATTTCACAAAGCTCGCGCTACAAGCCTGCACCTACATAGATAGAGAGAGAGAGAGAGAGAGAGAGAGAGAGAGAGAGAGAGAGAGAGAGAGAGAGAGAGAGAGAGAGAGAAGTCCTTCACAACCTGACACGCGTCCCATGCCCTCGCAACCTCAGCTCATGGAACTCATCGCCTTTCTCAACCTCAGACTGGAATGCAGTCATAGAAACAATTTTACAAATTTTACAGACCGCCCTCGCCTCGTAATCATGAGAGAGAGAGCTACTAGCGGATACACAAACATACACTGCCTTACGCAGCTGAGCTTAGAGAGAGAGAGAGAGAGAGAGAGAGAGAGAGAGAGAGAGAGAGAGAGAGAGAGAGAGACTTGGTACAACACACACACAGAGAATGTTCCCGCCACTTGTCCTCCACCCCCTCCTGTGATTATGGGCGCTGCCTGGCTGTGTGTGTGAGAGAGAGAGAGACCGTGATGGTGCATAGAGAGAGAGAGAGAGAGAGAGAGAGAGAATGAGAAGAAAAAGAGAGTTTTAACGCCGTAAAAACTATGCCAAGAGACCTTAAATATCTATTCCACTGATAGAGATATTTCGAGATATTACACGTAGAAAGCAAGAATTTTTTTTTCCCTTCCTTTTTTCTTTTGACCTCCAAAGCAAGGGATCTCTTTAGATTCTAGCTAATGCAAACGTTGGTACTAGCTATTTGTAACTTTTTAAAATAGTTGGTCTTTTGCACTATCAATTGTCACGTAACTTATATTCCAATTCTATTGTTTATTTTTTTGTTTGCACTTTTTCAAAAAATAATTGATGTTTCATATGTTTTATGCAGGTAAAAAATAAAGGTGCTCATTTGGGCCACCCAAAATTGGGTGGCCCAAATGAGCACCTTTATTTTTGAATAGCCGTTTAGCGATAATAGTCGTGGTAATATCTCCGTGCCTATTGCTGACAAACCATTGCCCAAATGAGCACCTTTATTTTTGAATAGCCGTTTAGCGATAATAGTCGTGGTAATATCTCCGTGCCTATTGCTGACAAACCATTGCCACGGACATTATCGTATCTATTACCATATACAAACTTTTTTCTCTCTCCTTTTCTATTTGTTATTCGCGATAGTAGCAATGGTTCACGTCTTTTCCTCTCATAGTGTGAACTACTCTCTTCATTTTCAATTATTGGCACTAAGGCTTGATCATCTAGTAGCTCTTTAACTTGCGTAAGTTTGGCATGAACATCATTATTACCTGGCAAATGAGGTTATTTAATTGGCAAAGATCTCTCTATTCCCATAGCAAGTTTTTGCATTTTGAGCCGGGTTCTAAGGGATACATATATATAGGTTACCCTTGTGGTTTCGATGGAATATATTGCACATTTCCTTCATACTTCGGTCTATAATAGCACTCGTGGGTTTCAAGGTCCATCCATTTCCCTTCCACATCACCCCATTTCTCCTTTGGTTGGCCCATTGGCATACCTGCTCGTGACCCTTGTTCTACTACTCCCAATGGCAATTGTCTTCGCGAACTTTTTATCATTTGATTCAAATTTTTCATCTCTTCTTCATAATTTAGTATAAGAGGTTGAGATGTAGCTATTGGCCCCACTTGAGTGGGCAATGCAGCTATCATCCCATCACCATGATTCACATTATCAGTGACATTGTCCTCTCTCTATATCTCACAATTGTCCCCTAAGTCAATCACATCTAAAGTGCAAGATTCCAAAGTCGTGTGCTTCATGCTATATGAGTTAGCATTTAGTGTCTTTTTCAAGAGCCCTTTCAAGAATAAGGAAATTCCTCTTGACCGTGTTAGGATATGGAGTGAGCTTCTCAAAGTGAGATTTTTCTTTTGGGAGGGGGGAGGTCGCCAGTGCATCACTAGTGCCACCGGCCACCAAAGCAACCCACCTCCTCCACCCTCTCCTCTTCTTCTTCTCCTCTGACACCCTCTCCTCCTCCACAGCCTCCACCTATCCCCTCTCATCCTCCGTATCCTTTCTCATCCACTCTCTTGCTCTTTCCCCCTCTCCCCGCCTCCATATCTCTTTCGCACTAATTTCTCCCTCCCTCTCTCTCTCTCTCTCTCTCTCTCTCTCTCTCTCTCTCTACCAACCCTTGATCTCATTGCCATTCCTATGCCCATTATGTACCTCTCCTGCTCTCTCCCTCCCTTAACCTCCACATGTATCTTTTTAACTTATTTCTTTCCTCTTTCTCATCCATTCTCTCTCTTCCCCTCCCTCCCTCCCTCCCTTGTCGAAGCCTCTCTCTCTCTCTCTCTCTCTCTCTCTCACACACACACACACACACACACACACACATCTCAATGATCCCCCCCCCCCCCTCTCCCCCCTTCATGGAACTTTTTTCTCTCCATCCCTTTGTTTCTATATCTCTCCTACTCTCTCTCTCTCTCTCTTCGGCCATCACCTTGCCTAGATGCATCCTTGTCCCACACCTTTTCTCATTGTTTCTCTCTCCATCTCTTTCTCTAGAAAGATCCCACTCCCATTATGCCTCCTCCCGGTGGGAGGGGGCAAAGTACTACCGCTATTGGTATCTCAAAGTCTTTTTTTAAAATTAGTTTCAAAAGCCCACTTTCCTTAATGTTGAAAGGAAAGTGGGCTTTCCTTTTAAACAATCTCTCTCTCTCTCTCTCTCTCTCTCTCTCACACACACACACACACACACACACATCTCTCAATGATCCCCCCCTCTCTCCCCCCTTCATGGAACTTTTTTCTCTCCATCCCTTTGTTTCTAGATCTCTCCTACTCTCTCTCTCTCTCTCTCTCTCCGCGGCCATCACCTTGCCTATATGCATCCTTGTCCCACACCTTTTCTCGTTGTTTCTCTCTTCATCTCTTTCTCTAGAAAGATCCCACTCCCATTATGCCTCCTTCCCTCCCTCCCTCTCTCTCTCTAGCCATGGACAAAGAGGGGGGGGGGAGAGAGTATAGTAGAGGCAATTAAGTCACGCAAAACATTGCTCTTTTGCAATTGAATTTTGCAAAAGAATTTGACACAGTACAATGGGAATTTATATCTAAAGTCTTAGCGAAGAGGCTTTGGTTGTAAGATGAACGCATGTATCTTTACGTTGGGTCATGAAGCTCCTTTCAAAATATATACATACATATACACATACACACACACACAGGGGTGTGTCCGTCACCTCCTTACTAGTGATATTGCTAATGGGAAAATTCAGTGAACAAGAGTGTTGTGAGCGGGGGGATTAGGGGTTGCAAGGGGCCAAAGAGAGAGAGGGTAGTGGACAAGGAGAGAGAGAGAGGGTGGGGGGGTTGCCAAGAGGAATATAAGGTGGGAGGGGGCAAAGTACTAGCGCTATTGGTATCTCAAAGTCTTTTTTTTTAATTAGTTTCAAAGGCCCACTTTCCTTAATGTTGAAAGGAAAGTGGGCTTTCCTTTTAAACTCTCTCTCTCTCTCTCTCTCTCTCTCACACACACACACACACACACACACATTCTATCATTGTATTATGGCTTTGGGCAAAGAGGGGGTTGGAGGGGGGGAGAGAGAGAGAGAGAGAGAGAGAGGTGGGGGGGTCGGGGGGTGGAGAGACAGATATAAGGTGGGAGGGACAAGGTGCAAAAGAGAGAGAGAGAGAGGGGGGGGGGGGGTGGAGAGACGGATATAAGGTGGGAGGGACAAGGTGCGAGAGAGAGAGAGAGAGAGAGAGAGAGAGAGAGAGAGAGAGTGGAATGTGCGGATGCAAAGCTTTAAGGTAACATTAGTCCCACTTGAAAAAAGTAAGGGAGTGCTTAAAACTCTCAAACATTTTACATTAAAACTTGTGAAATTTTTTTGAGTTTCCTCAAAGAGAGCTTGGCATCTAAGTGAGATTTTGTTATTTTAACCGACTAAAAATACATTAAATCTTGTTTTTTTACAAACAATGTGTGTGTGTGTGTGTGTGTGTGTGTGTGAGAGAGAGAGAGAGAGAGAGAGAGAGAGAGAGTAGGATATTGAAAAGCCATTAAATCATGCGTTCTTTAAAAGAACAAAACAGCGCAACAAACCAAAGCTTTATTCTCATCCAGATGAAGGTAAAGTTATCTCAAGAGATAACTAGAAACTACAACTGTTATGGAGAAATGGAGACTTGCTTTCCCATATGCATAAGAGGTAGAGAAAAGAGAATCCTGTTACCTGCCACCATCACCCACAACAAATAGTCAAGTTAGTCCATAGGGTGGAAGGCAGGTGTCAGTGGATGCTCTTACTTGTTATTGATGTCACCCTATCTCTAATACAAAAAAAAAGCAAATAAAATTAACTCCATATCCACCTGGTTAGAAGGGTCCATGGATGAGCTTGTGTAACAAGGATGCAGCCTTTTGAAAAGTAGGTGTTTGTCTTTTTTGTGGGTTATAGTCTTGAGCCTTATATAGAATCTCTCATACTTGACACACTCCCAGAGTATGGTCGTGAAGAGGAGGGAGTGGGGGGTACTCAAAACATCATCAAAAATTGGGGGGTGAGTGGGGGGTCAGAAAAGGGAGTGGTCTATTAAATTGTGAGAGGTGGGGGATCTTCTAGACCCAAAAAAATCTCACGCTCCAAGTTTTGCCATAAAATTTCTTGTGTGAGGTTGGGAGATATGAGTAGAGTACCAAAAAAGTAAACCAAGGGGGTGGTTTCCATAGGAGTATTATGGAGAGAGAGAAATACAAAGGGACCCACCTCCACCCACACTAGGAGCAATAGGTTTGTAATTCCCTGGATTCATTATTAGGGGGCACTAGGCCCCCATAGGGGTCCTAGTGCCCGCCAACCATAAGAAGCTCAAAGACTTCTTCTACTTCACAAGTGTAAGATGAAGCTGCAAACTTTTGAAGGTGCCCTCTAACCAGTCTCCATAAATTGGCTTTTCTAAAGCCATTGTAACAAAATGCTTGGATGAGAGATTTAATATTTTGGGCTGCTTTAGTTGGGTTGGTGTTGCAAAAAAGAATGGGCTTTAGTTATGACTTTATGGGCCAGTCTGAGGGTCTATTACTAGCCCTTTTTAGGTATTTGATGGGGTGGAATGGAAGGTTCTCATTTTTTGTGTGGAGACTTTTGATGAGGGAATTATTATGGATTGCTAGGTGGAGATTAAGAAAAATAGTACTATTTCCTACTTCACCATCAATTGAGAGGCAAGCAAGGTAGGTGGAATGTTCTTCCATAAAAAGATGAGGGTTTTTAGAATTAATGATAAGGATATCATCGAAGCATCTATAGAGGGTTCCCAGTTGGGACAGAAGAGGTTTAGTGTTGGGTGACTTGAGAGTGTTGTTTAGAAAGTCAAACTCCAAAGAATGGAGATAGAGATTGCACCATAGCGGGGAGCATGATAACCCCATAGGGATTCCATTAGATTGTCTGTAGACTTGTAGACTGACTCTTGGTGTTGAATAAACATGTTGTTTATTAGCAAAGAGTTTAGGTCGATCACTTGTTGTTCATTAAAAGATAGGCCTGATTTGTATGCATAGGCTAACTATGTTCCTTCCAAGCAACGGGTAGGGAGTTTTTTAATGGAGATGAGAGGGAGGTGAGAAAGCTACTTTGATGAGTTTTGAGATGTGAGCTATAAGGCCAAGTGGGCCTTCATGGGGGATGTTCTCATAACATTTTTTTATATCCCCTGAATAGAGAGGGAGTGCGCGTGATTTGGGAGATTGAGAACACAATCATAGATTGAGTCAACTACCCACCAAGATTGGAGGTGAATGTTGTGGCAAAGGAGAGCCTTTTGATTGAGATTATTTGCTCATTGTTTAAGAAAAGGGGTGCAAGATTTTAAGAGGCAGGCCATGAGAAGGGAGATTTCTGAGTAGCAGCAAGCCGATCCACAAGTGAGCCATCTAAAGGTGTTTTTTTGGCTTTTGAAAGAGGCCGAAATAAAGGGGAGAGAGTTATGCTGAATAGTGATAAGGGATGAGAAGCTTGCTTGAATATGTGCTAGCGTAGAGTAGACATTCATAGCCCAAGGTTCAAAATGGACTATGAAGTCTTTTGTTTGCTTCTGAGATGATAAGTTGCTTACATACGATCACTGGATTATTGGCAGCCTTATCAAGGTAAGTTATGAAGAATTGATTTTTGAGCGAGTCAATTTCAAGAGATAAGTCTGGGTGCAAGCTGTGTTGCCTCTTGATGGGTAAGAAGTTTGAGCAGTATCCGTATAGGGCTTGGTTTAGCATGTCCTTTGTGAGGATAGTGGGGATACGAATGCAACCCAGAGCGGTGAGGTGTTCCAACACATTGAAATTTTTTGAGCATGCCTCAAGGAGGTTTGGGGTTTGAGTGGAGATGTGTCCTAATCCATTAGTGAGGATTTTATTAAGTGCGGGGCTGGTCAACAGCGAGCAGTCTGAGGTTAGGATGTGGACAAAATGAAGGTTAATTATGCCTTGGTGAAAATGATTACAATTGCAATTCACGGAACAATCATTAAAGCCAGAAAACACTGATCTCGCATTGCATCGTTTGAGTTTAAGAAGCGGGGCAAATGCCCAGGTGAAAATAACCTCATCCCAAGCTTGGGGTAGTTACAATATTGAGGCCAAAAAAGAGCATGACAAAGAAGTTTCTTACATTCGGGATATCCAGGAGGGGTTTGGCAAAAAAGATGGGGACCAAAACGGATTTTGAAGGGGTTTTTTTGGCTAGGGAAAGGCCCATGTGCTTCTCCGAATGCCACAAGATGCTTTTATCTTTCCAGGTGAAAATACAGGGTGGCGGCACGTGGAGGAGAGAGAGGCAAGTATGCAGGGAGGTGTCTTCTGCAAGGCCAAAGGCAAAGAGAGAGCAAGATTTCGTTTCCATGGGGAGTGCAATAGAGCGTGACACACGTGCACGAGAAGGGGGGCGGTCTCTTCTCTCTCTCTCTCTCTATGTGTGTGTGTGTGTGTGTTGGAGCTATGGAGGCATCGATAGAGGTGTTTGTCAGGCAAGTCTAGTTGATGACAATGCCTATGACGAATCGGGGTGGGTTTGGAAGAAGTGTCCATTGTCACAAGCTATGGTAGGATGAGCAAGAAGAGTTGGGGGATGCACAAAGTGCTGAAAGGTGGGAGATGTGTTAGAGTGCTAAGAGTTGGGGGATATAGGAATAGAGGGACGAGCAGAGAAGAGGGGATAGAGCAATACGAAGAGAGAGATAGAGGAGTGATGGAGCTACCACTACTTTTGGGGGGGGGGGGGGGGGGGGGGGGAGAGAGAGAGAGAGAGAGAGAGAGAGAGAGAGAGAGAGAGCGAGCTTGGCATTAGTTTGAAAGGGAAAGTGAAAGCTTAATTTCCTTAATGCTGAAAGGAAAGTAACCTTACATAAAAGCTTACTTTCCTTGCATTAGTAGTTTGAATGGACCACAATATCTTGGAGATAGCTTAAAGCCTTAGTCTAGTCTTGATGCTTTCCTGTGTGACGAGGGATACCTTAGTTAGAGGGATACCTTAGTTACTCAGTGGATACTTCAAGTTATATCATGGCTCATGCTGAAGTTTGTTTAAAATGCCTTTGGACAACCACTGGATTGTGCGGCACTCAAGCTTGATGTAGGCTTTTTGTTTGATTGTGATTTGTTTTTGCTAGCCTATATTCGCGGATGATCCTACCTCATTATTTTGGTGTCTTGAAAGTTGTTCCATGTTCTTCTCTTCTCATTTTTAGTACTTTCATTGGGTGCTCCATGCTCACGAGAGTGGTCTGCTCGATGTGCAAAGCTAAATGGGGTTGAGGTCCTTTGTGGCTTTGGCTATGGCTCTACACAATTTGGTTTGGTATTTTTGGAACCCTTAGAGAAAAATCCAATAGGGCTATATACTATAACAGTGCAATGAAACAAGTAGGCATGACAAAAGTTTTTTTTGGGGTCTGATTAACTAGAATCTAACTACATCCTGCTATGCATTTGGGGTGAAAAGGGGACGCATAACACATGGAGAGAGAGAGAGAGAGAGAGAGAGAGAGAGAGAGAGAGAGAGAGAGAGAGAGATGACATGCGTCAAAAGCATTGGGGTAGAGAGAGGGAGAATTTTCCCTCTGCAAGCGACACATGAGGACGAAATGGCAAAAGGGAGAGATTGCATGTGTAAGAGTGAGCATCGGATGGTGTGCGTCGAGTCTGTCTCTTTTCTTGCTGGTTGTCAATGGCAGTCGTGTCTGCCGATCCACTAGTTAATGGTGTGGCAAAAGTTGTAAAGTAGTAAAGCAAAGGTGCTATGCTGCATTGAGGAGTGAAGAAGGCTTGAGTGGAGAGAACTACCTATCGTGCAATTAGGCCTATGCAGTGAATGAAGGAGGAATTCGCAAGTTGAGTCAATAACGACCTCGTGGAGCAGAGAGACACTAAAGGATGCGAGTAGGGGCAATGGCTTGGAGGAGGGAATGATGGCGACATCAGCATTTACTTTGCTTTAAAAGTGGTAGATTGCATGAGTATCTACAAGGTTAATTAATTGCAAGGTTAATTATTTGAAACTTTGAAAAGTGGATATAGGTAGGTGGCTGAAACAAGAAAGAGTATAGAAACTTCAAAGAGGAGAGAAGACAATGAAAATTGAAGAGACGAAGCATGAACCCCACAATCTATATGTATATGTATTCTATAAAGACAGAGAGAGCACACTTTACACACATGTCGAAAACTCCGAGATGAAGACTAAAGTCCAAAAATCCTTTGTGCACCATAAAGAGGGAGAGAGAAAGAGACAGACCGAGGCCGCCGAAGGCCGTACTGGTGTCTTTATGCAATACAATAAATATAAAGTTTTTTGACTTTCCATGAGGTTTTTCATCTCTTGAGACTTGCACCGTCAGCTCCACGTTTGCATTTTGGAAGATTTCAAGACTATAAGATAAGAGGCACTGGGCAGTAGTTATGGAAGCGGCGAGTTGGCGATGGTGAGCAATGCCGGGAGGTCATTCATCGAAGCATCCGACTGCTCTGGACATTGCCGGTTCCAGCATTTCCATTATCCCCGTCATACAGGATGATATGTACAAACGTCCCATGAATCAGGTGCCCTCGCCAGCGAAGCGCCCTTCTCAGTATCGCGACCAGGACGATAACGATGAACCTTTCTCCAGCAGCAGTTATAGGGGATCTGGTCGTCGATATCGGAGTAGCAGCACTGACATGAGCGTGCTAGACCCACCCTCTTTGTCTGTTCCCCCTCTATACCGTGCAGCCACAAGGAGCAGCAACAGCGCTGATCATCGGGGCAGCAAGATGGAAAGCGTTTATCGAGCAGAAACCGAATTGTCAGCGACAGTCCCATCATCTCTGCCTGCTCGGAGCTCTCTCTCTTACAATGAGCACGATGGTTTTCTTGATGAGCGTCGTGCCCAAGCTGCTGCCCATTATCTTTCCCCCAATGACCAGAATATGGATGCCATTTACAAGAGACGTGTGCAGGTATCCCAGTAGTGGTTTGAAAAGACTAAGAGTTGACAACTGGTAGCCCTACATTAAGTCTCGAGTGAGCTTTGGATTTTTTTTTTTTCTGTCTCTATTGCAGACTTAAGAAACTAGGGGTGGACATGAGTCGGCCGGGAATTTGGCGTTGACATATGGCACTTGGCAAGTGGCATATGCTACGATTGAGCATTGGGAATTGCGATCCTATGCATGCTCGTGTAACAAAAGTGAAAGTTTATTTCGTTGTAGAATCCTAGGGTTACACAAGTAAGTTGTAGGATAAGAGGAGGTGTTCGGCGTGACAAAATTGATTGCTTTTGATCAATCAAGGAAAAGCCAATTGGGCAAAATATAGGTTGCCAAAAATATAGGGAACTTCAGTTGGGGTTGTTATGGCATAACATTCTATGTGATACTTTCCTGCGTAGAAAGGTAAGCTCCACTCTCTCGTATGCTCCTTCCACTCTTTCTTCCTACGTTGTACGTACTCTTCGCGACGCCCCTCCCTCATTTTCAACATTGTAATGTAATTTTGTTTATGAGTATATGGGTTTTTCAATAAAATATGAGTTTTTTACAAATAGTACGTACCTATTACGTACCTGAAAGGTGGTTCAGTACAGTAATTCTGTACGTACTAAAACATGCCGTACACTACGTACCTTCCACCTTGGCAAAACTGCTCGAAAACACACACACACACATGGCTGACAGATTGTACGGACAGCATGCCATGTGGCAGTAGTATGGAATCCCGCAAAATGCACTGGCAGACTAACGTGGCAGATTGTACGAATTTCCTCGTTTCACGTTGGCTGTTGACATGGCAAGGGTGTACAGATCTCCGCAATTTGTGCCGATGCTTTTTTGGCAATTTTTGAGGACCAATTGCTTTTGGAGCAGTTTGCTTTTGAATTTAACTGCTTTTGGGGCTCTGCTTCTGGCATCCCTTGTAAAGAATAGAAAGGGCCCAAGGGCCTCACTCTACAAGGCATTTGGACGCAGAGTCTGAGAGCCGAGGACTCGCGGGAGTTGTATTTTGATCAAGCATTAATATGAAAGAAACACCGAAAGGGGCGCCAATCTTTCGGGCCAATCCCTCTGGGCACGTAACTACGCCGGGCCATGTCGACCGGATTGAACTGTGATTATATAGTTGTGAAGTATTTTAAGTGATTCTCTCGTGTGTCATGCCGGATTTCTCGACTTGGGGTGCCCAAGCCTGTGACTGTGGTATCAGAGCATCAAGCGCATGCTTTTCTTAAAGCATACCGGTCCTATCAAAGAGCAGATAGGGCAATTGGGCACTTTGGGAATTGTTATTGAAGTATCTTGGGCCCCCGACCCTCGACTTATTAGCCACTCCCACCCTTACTTCATCGCGCATCGGGCGTGCTCCCGTCTTTATCGCTCTGTCTTACAGGGCATAAGCCAAAAAGAATCCCAGATTAGACATGGGTTCTCGTGGAGAATCTGACAAGATAACACCTCTCAATAGGATGGCAAAGAACTGAAGAAAAGAATAAAGATTTGGGCAAATTTTTCAACGGAGAAGTTGCTAGAGTGAGTACAAGTGTTAACTGCAGGTTTGTTAGACTTACACCACTTTGCTGCTTCACAAGCATAGGGCATGCATGTACGGCTAGTGTGCCTTCGGGCTGGCCACCCTTTGTAGACTGTATCACTATCCGGGCGTCCACTTCCATATATCATTTTCTTGTTGGGTCGTGGGGTATTTTCCAAGCATTTGCCCTACCTCCCCTTGGGTACCTATTTATAGGGGCAAGGGGGTACCCACTTCCATCATCTGGTTATTGTGTATTGGGTTTTCTGCTCATGGTAGTCATGGGGGGCTGATCGCCCCCTCTTCACCATCTCTAGCATTTGTGTTCTCTCTCTCTCTCTCTCTCTCTCTCTCTCTCATGCTTCCACACACGTGCACTCACATGGTATCAGTCTCGCCAGCATTGAGGCACATCTCTGCATTAGGTCCTTCCTCCCGAGAAGAAGACCAGCCAGCGTTTCCCTTCAACAACAGCGTTTCTGCAATTTGCTTGCAAGAGGGGGTGGCGCCACCTTTTGGATAGCTTCCATCCGATGGAATGCTTTGCTATCTGCGTTTTTGCAGGAAACCTTTAGATCTGCTGTTCCTTCTGCTAGCGGTAGGGCTTGGACCCTTTTTCCTCACCGGAAATGCCTTTTCTCCATTTGCGTTTTTGATCCAAATCTGCGTTTTTGGACAGTTGTTGCATTTTCAGCATGGAGGGGCAGCGCTCAGCTGGGTGTGGGAAGGTTTTATCTCTATGTGCACAGCCGTTGGAGGGTTGAAAACAGAGAAAAAATAGCAGGTGCCGAGAGCGTATGAGCACACTGAAAATTGTTGGACAGCAGCGTTTTCATCACCTCGCAGTTGCGTTTTTGGGTGGGCAACAGCCACATGGTTTGCGTTTTTTACAGAGGATGAAGTTACCTTATGCCAGGACTCTCAGTGATTGTTGCAGTACACGGTATCTTCGACATCGGCTTAATCATCTACAGGCGTACGATCCTTGGGAGATCCATTCATTCCAGCCATCATTCGACTGTTGCGCACTCCAGAGGGGGTGGTGACTTGTGGTTTGTTATGGACACACCTATGCACTCATCAAAGGAGTTCACACGAGATATGGCCATGCTCATGGCATATGGGATTCCGACATTCCTAGAGAGGACACCACCATCTTGGGTGGACAAACACTTACCACTTGACCTCGACACGTCAGATCACTTGCTTACACAAGAGCATCTACATGGACTTAGGGAGAGGATCTTGGATCTCTTCTTGAATAGGTTCATTGCTTGGATCTACAGACTGGAGTGGGACTTCAATGCTTTGGACTCTCTTGGAGAGTTTACCTGTGAGATGCGGGAGATTAGGCATCATTATGCGACTAAATCGAGAGTCACCCGGAGCTTGGCTTGGATGGTAGTGCAGTCACTCTTCTACACTCCTGATCATTTGGATTTCTACCTTCAGAGTTGCTTACTGTCACCCTCGGTAAACTTACAGTAGACTTATCCCCCGACTTGGGTAGTAGGCCACTTCCACCTGATTTACATTGAGAGCCACACGAAGTCGCGGTTTGGTGGCATTGTTGGCGCGGATTTTGTTTTGGTTGATACCAGAGGATTGGAGGTAGGAGATACAGGCAATACGGTGCAGACAGATTGGTCTGGCCTTTCCTCTTCTCAGAGGATCTTCACAACGCAGACTACTCAATCTGGCTTCCCTTCTTCATACAAGATCATTACGATGCAGACAGCTTGGTCTGACCACACCTCTTCTTAGAGGCCCTTCACAGCGCAGACTGTTGAGTCGGGCTTTCCGCTCATCTTGGATTACCGACCTACTGACAGGATGCCACAAACCAGTGATGTGGCAGTGGTATGGCTGCCAAGTACACACACACACCCCCGCCCCGCATTGCTAACGTGGCAGGCGCCGTACGGACACCTCCGCAGATTGCACCGGAAAACACGGAAGTTGTACGGGCATGTTGACGTGGCAGATTGCGTACGGAAAAAAAGCAGCTGTACGGCAGCTTTTGGGGCTGTTTCTACTCTACCAATTTGGCGAGAGAGAGAGAGCTTTAGTTTTGCTTTATTTGCCAAGCAATGGCTTGAGAGAGAAATTGCTTTATTTTTATGAAGCTTTTGGAACAGCTTTTGGGGCTCTGCTTTTGGCATCCCTTGTAACTCTTTATAAGTGTAGCTGCACTCCCACTTCTCAGAGCATCTGGACGCAGAGTCTGAGAGTGAGACCCAACCACTCCAGTGTACTTTGTGCAACAGATTAATACAAAAAGAAATACCGAAAGGGGCGCCAGTAATATCTCAAGGCATGGAACTCCGCCGGGCCATGTCGAATCAATTGTGAATTGTGAACTGTTTTGAAGTGAATTCCTGTCGTGTCGCGGTAAAATCTTGACTTGGAGTATCCAAGTTTGTTACAGTGGTATCAGAGCACGGCTGATTTCTCTTCTACCGGGAAATCTGATCCTTTTTACGCGACACTTATGAATTCAGACAGAGATCAGTCGACTTCCTTTGCATTTGGAGATGCGGGAAGAGATCACGAAGAAGATCCACGCGAGGAGTACGGCCCGCCTCCGCCTACTCAGGCGGAGCTTGAAGAGATGAAGCGTCAACGATCGATTGACGATGCAACAAAGATGATGCTAAATTTTGCGAAGGACCCGAAATTTGCAAAATTTATGACCCATATCTCCTTCGACGAGGTGCACTCACAGTGGCGGCAAACCACAAAACCACCCCTCAAACCGGCACTCAAGAAACCTCCTACTCCAAGGATATTTACAGAGCAAGAATTAGAAGAGGTTGATGATACATGGATTTCTCAGATTTTTGACGCGCAGAACAAAGCCGAAAAGAACGACAAAAAGCAGAACAAAGGCTCTGACTTCCCGGGTTATTTGGGTCGTCAGTCTACATTTGCCTTGGCTAGAAAGTTGAAGAAGCATGTGCGATTTGAAGGAGTACCCAGTTCTTCTTCTTCTTCTGACAGTTCTTCTAGCTCCTCTGACTCGAGCGAAGAAGACAGAAAAGATAAAAAGCGAAGCAAAAAGCAAAGCTTCGGAAAGGGCAAGAAAAAGGCAAAGAAGTCTAAATCTCGCCCAGTTGTTGACAGTCTACAGAGGACTCGTCTTCGGATAGTTCGGACTCTGACACAACAGCTTTTATGCAAAGAAGAAGAATTTCTATAAAGCCAACGAGTATGACTTTCTGGAGAATAAAAGCAAGAAAGTCCGAGAGTTTAAAGAAGGTGGACAGTCAATTAAATTTGACACGTTTTCTGGATATCGAGATGCTTTAAAGGCTTTGGGCTTCATACAGCAGTTTGTCATAGCTTTCTCTGGAGGACATTACTCAGAGCACTCCAAGATTCGGAGGGCTACCTCTTACTTCAAGGTAAATGCTCGAACTTGGTGGTCCACGCTTCTATTGAACAAGATAGCGCCAGTTAAATGGCTGAAATTTAAAAGGCTTTTTATTTCTTCTTGGTTGACTCGGGAGTACGAACGCGACATACGAACTACTTGGAACCATCTTCGGATGAGCAAGAAGGATACATTGGACGCATATCGCAAGAGATTCTGGAGCTCTTTTCTACGAGCCTCTTCATTTAAGCAGATCTCATTCAAAGAACAGATTGAGCGGTTTACCTTGGGACTTCTTACAGAGATCCGAGATCACTGCTTAGAGCAAAAGTCAGATTCCATTCACAAATTGATGAGTCATGCGAAACGGGGTTTTGCCATTCATTCAGGCAGTTTGACCTACCCCGTAGATGAAATCATGACGCAAAGGACCGAACAGGCTTCGAACAATGAAAGTAGAAAGAAGAAGATCAACCCAGAAAAGAAAGAAAAGGATGCACGACCCAAGCTCACTCTTCGAGAGAGAGCTCTCTACATTAAAGAGGGGAAGTGCTTTCGATGCGGGGAAACTGGGCACATCTCCGCGAAGTGCCCTAAAAAGGCACCGAAAGAACAAAATGACAAAGATGAAGACAGGCCTGAGGGTTCGAAAGCAGCTGAGGAACGTGGACGAAAAGGCAAGATGAAAGTAGGACTAGTTCCAGATTGCATGGGTACTGACCCAAGCACGATTGACGAGAGTACATAATTTTGTCGAGCTTGGGGCAAAGTGAAAGACCAAGAAGCCCTTATTTTCTTTGATGGAGGAGCCAAGGCCTACTTCATTTCACGTGAATTGGCGGCGCATCTCGAGATTACTCCCGATCGGATGGGACCACTAGCGGAGGCAGTTCTAGCGGCACTCGGCAGGGACGTAGCCATTACACCTGTCATCGGCAAACTTCCTTTGCATTGCCAAGGGTATTTGGGACATGAGGACTTCTACATAATGCCCTTGGAAGGTTGTGATGTCCTCCTGGGAATTCCCTGGTACCACAAGAACAATACCGTGGTCGACTATCGGGCGAGAAAAGTGAGTTTGACTACAAAGAAGGGCCGAACTATTGTACTTGATGTGAAACTTAAGGGCGAGTCTGTCCCTATTGTATCGGCTTTGGCATTTTCAAAATTAATGAAATCCAATCTGTTTGTTTATTCGATCTTTTTGAGAGAGTTGAATGATGAGAATAGGACAAATATGTCTGAACTTGATAAAGAACGCCAAGATTTTCTCCACAGTCATGCCGATTGCTTTTCAGAGGACCTGCCAGGTGAGTTACCACCAGCTCGTTTTGAGGATCATACCATTGATGTGATACCTGGAAGCACACCACCGAACTGGCCACCTTACCGTGTGAGCCGAGCCCAAATCGAAGAAATTATGAACCAAGTGAAAGACCTCTTGGAAAAGGGTCTTGTCCAACCTAGTACTTCACCGTACTGCTCTCCAGTGTTGTTGGCTTTGAAGAAGACGGATCTTGGAGAATGTGCATCGATTATACAACTCTCAACAAAATCACCATCAAGAACAGATTTCCGATTCCTAGGATCGATGATATTCTTGACCGACTACAGGGATCCTCGTGTTTTAGCAAGATCGATTTGAAGAGTGGATATCATCAGATCCGAATCGCGCCGGGAGATGTCTACAAGACAACTTTTTGGACGACTTTTGGGTTATTTGAGTTGTTGGTGATGCCTTTTGGCCTAACCAATGCTCTTGCGACATTTAACCGAATGATGGACATGATTTTTTGAGAGTACAGATTATTTGTTGGCACTTTCTTTGACGACATTATTGTTTTCTCCAAGGATGAGGCAGAACATAGAGAACATCTGCTACAGGTCTTTCAGGCATTACGAGATCACAAGTTGGTGATTAATGCGAAGAAAAGTGAATTTTTCCTGCCCGAGATACACTTTTTGGGGGACATTGTCTCAGCAGTAGCAGGAGTGCAGATGGACTTGGCCAAGATAGAGACTATCCGTGATTGGCCCGATTTGAAGAATGTCCATGAAGTTAGAAGCTTCTTGTGCTTATGTTTGTACTACAAGTGGTTCATAAGAAAGTTTGCAGAGGTTGCTTCCCCTTTGCATATCTTGACACAGAAAGGAGTCCCTTTCTCGTGGGGATCCATAGAGGTGATTGCCTTTCAGACAATGAAAGAGAACTTGACTACAGGACCAGTTTTTAACTTTGTCGGACTTGTAGAAGTCATTTGAAGTATACTGTGATGCTTGTCATCATAGTCTGGGTGCGGTCTTAATGCAAGAAGGCCATGTCATTGCCTACGAGAGCTGACTATTCTCAAGGCCGGAATTGACAACACAGATTTTTGAGAAAGAGCTTTTTGGCGGTTATCCATGCTCTTACTCAGTGGCGACATTACCTACTCGGAGCGGATTTTACTGTCTTCACAGACCATCAGAGTTTACGCTACTTGTCACAGAAGCAGCTATTGGAAAAGCAAATGTGGTGGGCGAACATCTTGTCACAGTTTCACTTGTAGATTGTCCATGTGCAGGGACATAAGAATTTGGTGGCAGACGCTTTGTCTCGAAAGCTGTTGGTTCTGGCTATTTCTGTGATCCATCATAGGAGCTTCAAGGATATGGTCGATCACTATGCCACAGAGACAGATTTTGCAGATATTTTCACTGGGATACGGAATGGGGAGATAGTAGCGGGATATTCCATTCGGGATGGCTACTTATGAGGAAAACGATGTTGTGCGTTACACAGCCGTTGAAGGAAAAGGTTTTAACCGAATGCCACTGTCCACCTTTTACGGGTCACCGCAACATAGCTACCACCTTGAAAGGTGTGGAGAGATACTTCTTTTGGCCGGGGCTCAAGAAGGATGTGGACGATTTTGTACGGAGTTGCTTGGTATGCTAGAAGGTCAAGTTTGACAGGCATAAAGCACAGGGATTGTTACAGCCTTTCACCCACACCCACCCGCCCATGGGAAAGTATTGCAATGGATTTCATTTTTGATCTCCCGAGAACACAGAGTGGTTACGATGGTATCTGGATTGTTATTGATAGATTTAGTAAGCAAGCTCATTTCATTCCAGTGAAGAAAACAATCAAGCCGGATCACTTAGCGAGATTGTTTGTGGCCTAGATCTTTAGATTACATGGCATGCTTGAGACGATTGTCTCCGATAGGGACTCCAGATTCACGAGTTTGTTTTGGAAGGTTGTTTGGGAGAACATTAGCACGCGGTTGCAATTCTCATCATCTTTCCACCCGCAGACTGACAGGCAATCAGAGATTGCTAATTCAATGGTAATAGATTTATTGAAGTCTTACATCTCGGATTAGAAGACTCAATGGGAAAAGTATTTACCTTTGGTGGAATTTACCTACAATAACACGATACACTCTTCGACGGGGAAGGCGCCATTCGAGATTATTGAAGGTGCTACGAAGGTTCTACCCTTCCTAAGCACGAAAGATAAGATTTTTGAAGACGACGAGTACACGCGTGACTTGGACACGGCTTTTGCCAAGGTCCGCAAGGCTTTGCAGAAATCTCAAGAAAGACAGAAAAAGGCAGCAGATCGCCATCGTCGCGATTTGACATTGAAGGAGAACGATTGGGTGCTCTTACGTTTTGAGAAGGCACGCCTGAGAAAGAAAAAGGGAAGGAGAGGCTTTTTCCAAAGATTAGTATGCGATACTACGGACCTTTTCAGATTTCCGAAAAGAGAAATGATGTCTCCTTAAGATTGAAGCTGCCTGATACTTGGGAGAATTCACAACGCTTTTCATGTGAGTCTCTTGAAGCCTTTTAAAGGCGATGTGCCCGAAGATGGGGAGCTTGATGAGCAACCTGAAGTGGAAGAAAACGAGGAGATCCTTGTTCAAGAACAGATATCGGCACATAAAGACAGAAAGATTAAGGGTAAAGTGATAAGGCGGTTCTTGGTTAAATTCAAGAATTATTCTGCATTGGATGCGAAGTGAATGGAGGAGTAGGACCTAGCAGATACTCCTTAATTTGTGAATCTTTACCTTGAAGCATTCGGATTAGCATAGTCTATTCTAAATGGAATCCCGGACTCAGCTTGGGCGGAATCTAGTGCAACTAGTATGCACAAGAGGGGAGTCCCTCCACTCCTTTGTCAACAGATTGCCTCGATTTTTGATAATAAAGTCATTGATGTCTCTTTTGAGTTTTAGGGATAGTGTGAGTTGACATTATTCTGCTGTATGACTTTATGAACTGGAATTCCCGATAATATGATACTGACTTGTTCTTGACTTGTTTAAGTAGAAGAAATGACTGCAGCATTTTGGTTTGAACGATCTCGATAGACATGGTTGCAATAGGGATTAGTCAATCGGGCATCTGTGAGGTCCCGAGTGGATCTAGATGCGATTGCTAAATACGTTGCCAATAAATCATGGTCTGAGATCCGAATGAATTTTGAATGTGATTAGTCATGTGATGTCAAGTGATGTCCCATGATGTGACTGTCGATTGGTACATGTGCTAGATGTGTTTTTCCTAGTGTGTTGGTACTAACAGTCAGTGTCTGCTAAGACAGTTTATGGCCTCTGTCTGTTTTGCAGGCGTAGGGCGATTACAATGCTTTCAAGAGGGGGGTATGTCACAAAGCAATGACGTGGCAGTGACGTGGCTTCCCGATACACACACGCACCCGCCCCGCATTGCTGATGTGGCAGGCACCGTACGGACACCTCCACAGATTGCACCGGAAAACGTGGGAAGCTGTACGGACATGTTGACATGGCAGTTTGCGTACGGAAAAAAAGCAGCTGTACGACAGCTTTTGGGGTTGTTTCTACTCTACGCAATTTGGCAAGAGAGAGAGAGAGCTTCAGTTTTGCTTTATTTGCCAAGCAATGGCTTGAGAGAGAAATTGCTTTATTTTTATGAAGCTTTTGGGACAGCTTTTGGGGCTCTGCTTTTGGCATCCCTTGTAACTCGTTATAAGTGTAGTTGGGCTCCCACTTCTCAGAGCATCTGGACGCAGAGTCTGAGAGTGAGACCCAACCACTCCAGTGTACTTTGTGCAACGGATTACTACAAAAAGAAATACCGAAAGGGGCGCCAGTCTATGGGGCCAATATCTCTAGGCACGGAACTCCGTCGGGCCGTGGCAAATCAATTGTAAATTGTGAACTGTTTTGAAGTGAATTCCTGTCGTGTCGCGGTAGAATCTTGACTTGGAGTGTCCAAGTTTGTTACATAGGACACCATCCGGTGGTGGTCTGTGCGGTCTCCCGGTGACTCCTGTAGCTTACGGTAGCTACTACAATGCAGATTGTTTAGTCTTGCTTTCCTTGTTTCCAGAGGATGTTTACGACGCAAATTGCTACATCTGGCCTTCCTGGAGTTTTACACAGCTTAGCCACGTGGCCACACTGGGTTCCAGGTTCATGCATTAAAGGCTTCCGGTCATATTGATGATGATTTCTGGGCTTCCCCATTTTCTCCAAACTGTTTGACTACAGACACCACATATCCTATTGGGCAAGACACTTGTAGGTCTATTGGCACTTCTTTCACGACAAGGAGTTGTTTTCACACTCAGTTCGGGACCTTCACGCAGTGTCTTCACCCTGTATCGACGGAGTACAAGAGTTTGTTACATTGCTCGTGACGACATTTTCCTACAGAGATTTCTTGGAGGTTGGGACACCCCAGACTGCTGCTACACTCATGGAGTATCCTTTAGTGGACATCGCAGCAAACATCTTCATCATTTGCCTCACATCTTCGGCTTCACGCGGTTTGTTCAGCATCAGGTGCTGAGAGGGGGTGTTAGACTTACACCACTCTGCTGCTTCACAGGTCTACGACATGCATGTACTGCTAGTGTGCCTCCGGGCTGGCCACCCTTTGCATATGCATTTAGACTGCATCACTGTTCGGCCGCCCTCTCTGGGCCGGCCGCCCACTTTTGTCCGGGCACCTACATATATTTCCATATATCATTTTCTTGTTGGGTCGTCGGAGTATTTTCCAGGCATTTGCCCTACCTCCCCTTGGGCACCTATTTATAGGGCCAAGGGGGTACCCACTTCTATCATGTGGTTATTGTGTATTGGGTCTTTTCCTCATGGTAGTCATGGGGGGACTGATCGCCCCCTCTTCACCATCTCTAGCGTTTGTGTTCTCTGTCTCTCTCTCTCTCTCTCTCTCTCTCTCTCTCTCTCTCTCTCTCTCTCACGCTTCTGCACATGCGCACTCTCACAAGGTTGACACGTGTGTGAAAAGGTTGGTCAAGTACTCCAAAGACTCGAGATTTGCGAAACACCTGAAGAATCACCCAATTGATGAGATTCACTTGAGATAGCGTGAGGCCATTGATTCTCCTCTCAAGATGGGATGAAAGCTGAAAGTATAGACAAGTGCAGAACACAGAAGCTTTACTCGCAGGAAGAGTTGGAACAGAACTGTTGACTAGAAGATGAACCAGATATTGGAAAGGACATTGAAAGGATACTGATGCACTGACAATCTGGTTATTTGTGACTAAAAATCGAAAATAGGAACAAGGAACTCGCATCTGTATGGATTGGGAAGCATGGGGCTGGATATCCTCTCTTTTGCAACGAGGTGAGCCATCTCCTTGCCTGTTTTGCAAGTGAAATCAAGGATGAGATGGTGAGATCAGGAGCGACGGAAGCCCAAGAATGAATCTGTTGATTCAAGATAAGAATGATGAATTAGAATGAATGGATGGTGACGCATGTTGAATGATTCTAGTGCATCAAGAGATGACTGGATAGTGTGGTGAGCGCATCAAGAGTTCCTGCGGGATGAGATGGCTTCACAAGGATCTAGGTGCATCAAGATTTCTGGACGGATGAGATGACTAGATGATTGAAACACTGTGTTTAGTATGAACGAAGTGTGTGAATGAAGAACTTTGAAATAGGAATTTCCCAAGATGAATATGATTTATGTATGAGATTAATGTTCTAGAGTGGCATGATGTAAAATCCTTTTGTGCTCACATACAACTGAATATACAGACGCAATTTTCCAATGATGGGAGTAAGGACATGCCAGACCTTCCTTTGTTGTATACCCTATATCTTCAGCATTGATTCCCAACTCGATAGCCAACTCTTGTGTGATAAAGTTGCCTTAGCACCTGAATCAAAGAAAATAAGCGCTGTCTGATCCCTGACTTTACCCCACGCTCTACATAACTCACTGGCATCAAAATTTGGCCTATCTCCCACCATATCTAGCACTAAACCGGCCGTGGGTTTGGGCTTTTTTACTTTTTTGTCCTCTTTGTCCTCTGAGTCAGCTGGCCTCTTCCTCTGTGACAATCTGCAACAAAATGACCAGGCTGCTCGCAGATAAAGCATTTATTCTCAGCTGTTAAAGTCTTCTTTTCCTCGAAAGAATTGGCACAAAAGGCTGCTTCTTCTGTTTTTTATCCTATCCTCGAGATAGAGGACAGTTGTCTTTCTCTATACTAGATGATGATTTATGGGAGTTTTCTAGGGATGGTGATATCATCCTCCTAGGGGACTTCAATGCCCGAACGGGCAACTCTCAGACAGTCTTCTACGACACTTCAGATGAGATTCTTAGAGAGCTGGATGTGGGTGACTTGGGGCTTGACAGATGCTCACATGACAGAGAGTAGACGGAGTACGGGAGATACCTCACGGAGATGACGACCACACATGGGTTAGCCATACTTAATGGCTTACAACGATTTCCTAGAGCAGCCGGTTTCACATGCTTTCCACACAGACACGGGGCCAATACAGTGGACTATGTTATGGCACAACCGAGCTTTATTCCTTGTATTCGGGATTTCATAGTGGGAGCCAAACCAGTGGGCGTAGCAGTGGATCATGCTCTTTTGACATTGTCCGTTTCATTTCAGTATAGTACAGCCCAGATATCAGGAGGCAGGGCACATACCCGCTGTACATTTACACAAGAGACTGACTCGGTTTATACAAAGGAGATCTATAGCCGTCTATGCACAGCTGGTCCTGGCCTCTCAGTGCAGGAGTGCACCACTCTACTAACTGAGACACTGGTGCAGCATCAGAGGCATATCCAGACACTCAGCCGGGTCAGAGGCGACATTTTGGGAGCATGCCCCAGAATAGTTGGTATGATGAGGAGTGCACAGAGAGATCTTCTTTTAGGAGTCATCGCTTACAGACACTCATGGATTGCTTCTCGGCGCCTTGTGCGACGGAAGAACCGAGCTTACTTGGCCTATATGGAGCGAAACTTGTATCAACTGTTCTTGAGTAGAGACTCAGGAAAGGCATGGCGACTCTTTCATGAGCACTCCCATCCCCCAGTGATTACTTCTCTTGATGTGTGGGGCCAGTATGCGACATCGTTATATACGGTTCTTGGACAGGACCCCCTTCCAAATCCTACAGAGCCATGCCCACCTACCAGCACCTTCTTTAGCGTTGAGATGGTAAAGAGAGCCATTGACAGGATGAGGACCAGCATGGCATAAAATCATGATGGTCTAGTAGCAGAGCACTTTAGATATGCTGGTAGAGGTTCTTGCAGTGTTGTTCAATCGTGCCATGTGTGAGGGGTTACCTGAGACTTGGAGGTTGTCTACTATTGTGCCTATCTTCAAGGCAGGTGATCCTATAGAGCCTGGGAATTACCGTACTCTTATGGTTGGGCACACATTGGCACGATTGTATGCATCCATTCTTGAGCAGTAGTTGAGTAATTAGGCAGAGGGTGAGGGTGTACGGGCAAAGGGCCAGGTCGGTTTCAGGAGGGTTTGTTCACTCTTGATCATATTCTGACACTCAAAGCCATCATTGAGGAGGGCGGGTCACACGGGAGACGGATTTATTGTAGCTTTGTGGATTTTCGCAAAGCATTTGACATGGTACCGAGAGCTCTATTGATGCGCAAACTGCAGGAGATGGGAGTGCCCATTGTGTTGATTTGGGGGATTATGGCTCTATACAAATCAGTGATGGGACATGTACGCACCCCAAAGGGGATATCTGATTTAGTTCGCTCTACCATTGGTGTGAAATAGGTTTGCCCATTGTCTCCTACTCTATTTGGTATGTATGTTGATGAGGTGTTTGATTACATTGACAGAGAGGGTGATAGAGGTGCGGCCCAGCTTGTAGGGACGTGGATCCCATTGTTGTTATATACTGATGATGATGTGTTGATCTCTGACTCACCAGAGGGTATGCAGCAACAACTGGATGCATTACACAGTTTTGCAGAGGATAGTGGATCGTCTGTAAACCTTGATAAAACCAAGGTTATGGTGTTTAACACCACACCACAGTGGATCAGGAGATCAACACCGACTTTCACATATGTTCAAGAGATTGTAGAGTATACAAATAGATACACTTACCTTGGGGTTGTCTTCTTTCTTTGGGTAGAGGAGCAGAGATTAGACTGACCAGAGCTTATGCGGCCTCGGGAAGCTTGAAGAGGATGTGGTTGCAGGTTCAATTCCAGGAACCTCAGACAAATTATGGATCTTTGATACTTTAGTAGCCTCAGCTATGTTGTATGGGGTGCAGGTATGGGGACTTTCTGTAGGCCAGGATGGTTGGAGACGTATTCCTTGGTATCTATGATCTCTCGATTGATCAGAGCCAAGGCCTCCGTACCCCATGCTATCATTCGAGAGGAGCTAGCTGCCCTCCTATGGAGATTGAGGCACTTACTAGATCAGTCTCCTTTGTGCACAGCTTGTGGGGTACTACTAGAGACAGATATTCGTCCTCTCTTCGACCCCATCGCCCTTCGTATCATTATCTGCCCAGGCGTTGCAGTGCGTCATCATTCCATCATCAACTTGTGCTGTCATTCTCTTACTATTGCTCTCGCTCTGGGCAAACTCTGTTCAGACCTCGCTCTCTTATTATCTATATTATATCCCACTCCCGACTCAAAAGATGGCACATTCTTTGAGGGCACCTTGCCAATGCATCGTTTCAATGTTTTAGTACGAAAGTGTGGCCTTCTCTTTGATTGTTTGAGTTGAGAGAGGGCATATTCGACACATCATCTTAGATTCTCTCTCTTCTCGCTATGAGAGAGAGAATGTCTTTCCTTGGGGCGAAAGAAGTAGCATCAGCCCTTTGCCTTTGCAGTCTCACTTCCCTAGCCCACTATCTCCACAGACATTTGCCTGCTTGCTACCTGGTTTGCTGCTAGACTGGCCCTTGAGTCTTCCAGGCAGTTAGCTCTTCGACACTTCATGTTGGTATGCATAGATGACATCATGGTTTCAGACGCATGGCTTCACCATGGACAAGCTCACCATGGACAGGCTGCCTCCTTTCGAGTACTCTCTTCAGGCACCCTCGATGTCTCTTACACAGGTGGAGATTACTAGACTTATTCTTCAGGACGTCATCCAGCTGGATACGAGGAGGACATGGATAGAGCCGCCACAGGAGTTGGGCACAAAGATGGCTTTCGATAGAGAGCATCTTCTCCACCTCACAGGAGATGGGTTTGTGATTCGACCTAGCTACATGGACTCGCATATGTCTCATGGTTTGCGGTGTGTCATTGGTCAGATACGCACATCCTCACATCAGCTGGAGATTGAGACTGGTAGATTCAAAGGGATACCAACAGACAACAGGATATGCCGCTTATGCCAGCTAGAGCCAGAGACAGAGCTACATTACATATGTCATTGCACAGTGTACTATGAGATATGGGGTCGTTTCCACTGCTTATTCAGAGAGGGTTTTGGTCCTTTCTCTAGGGTTATGAGTTATGAGGATCAAAGATTTCTTGGGCTATATCTACTTGAGCTACACAGATATATAGACACTTTACTTGGGAGAGTTAGAGAGAGACAGTCCCAGAGACAGATTACAGATTTCTTTTCACTAGATATGGGACAGCTAGAGGAGCAGCCATCACTACAGAGCTCGGCCCACACTCATTCGACCACTACCGGCACTGTCATCGATTGAGCACTGGAGCTACAGAGATCCAGACGGCCACGATTGAGAAGAGGGGCTACCCAGCATCGACGGAGACTACAGCAAAGGATTCGAGCCATACTCTCGCGACATCCAGAGATATGAGTATGGATTCTAGTAGTAGTAGAAGTATTTTTGTTCTATTTCTTTTGTATCTAGACATGGTATGAGATTCACTGTTTTGTAATAGATTGGTCTCATAGGTCATTTTGGCCTTTTGAAGACGTTAATATAACATTTCATTTCATCTCTCTCTCTCTCTCTCTCTCTCTCTCTCTCTCCCCTCGCTCGCTCGCTGCCCCCCTGCTCGCGGCTGCTCTGCACCCGCCCCGGCTTGTTCTCGCTCTGCACCGCGACCCCTGCTCGCTCTGCCTTGCACTCCGCCCCCGCTGCCTTGCCCCACTCGCGCCCTGCCCTGCGTTGTACCCCGCTCCCACCCCCCTCCCCTACTGCTTCCCCCCCCCCCCGTTGCGTAGTGAGAGTTGCGAGCGTAGAGAGAGAAAAAGAGAAAAGTGGCGTAGAGAGAGAAAGAGGGGAAAGTGGCGTAGAGAGAGAAAGAGGGGGAAAAAAGTTGCATAGAGAGAGAAAGAGAGAAAAGTGGCGTAGAGAGAGAAAGAGGGAAAAAGTAGCGTAGAGAGAGAAAGAGGAAAAAAGGCATAGAGAGAGAAAGAGGGAAAAAAGGAAAAAAAAAGGAAAAAGGGAAAAAAAAGAGAGTGAAACAGGCCCGTGGGGCGGTAGGCTTTGGCTTTCACCCAAAATTCTTTACTTTACTTTAGAAACAGAGAGAGAGAGAGAGAGTACTTTGGAAAAGGAACATGCGATGGGAATTAACACTTATGCACACACACGGCTCGGAAGCTAGAATGCTCCGAGCAGACGCCGACAACTTGTAGGCCCCAAAATTGGCGCCCCATTCGGTATTTCTTTATACTTTAAGAGGGTAAATTACAAAGTAGAGTCCTGGGAATCCTTTACCTGTATCCCGCTAGATACCACTTGTTTTGGCCAAATTTCGGCAGCATAACAGCCCCGAAACTTGTGCGAAACCAATTCCCCTGCTGGAACTCACTTCCGTTGGCATAAACCCTCTGATTCCTGCCCAAAAACAGTAAATTCAGCACGCTGTATTTACTGGTTTTTGCCCTGTTTTCAGCCCCAAACAGTCCCCTAACTGTCCTTTGCCAGTGGGGCACTATTCCCAATGGTTCTGGCGTCTGTATGGCTGAAAAACAGTCAATTTACAGCGCATACACAACGCTGAAAATGCACCTGTAGCGTGAGGTTATGACCCTCACCGGTGCGTGCTTTGGAGTAGCAGTTAGCTACCCCTTCTTGCTCAAGGAGGCTCTTGTCTCAGCACAAAAGCATGAAACCACACAGCTGTACATCAGGAAAATGAAGAGCCCTCTTGTGGGGCATCACATAACCGCACGTAGGGGGGAGAGAGAGCAGCGTGTAGTGTGCAGGGCATCACTCCTAGCACCACACTGTACATGAGAGGGAAAGAAAGCACTCCATAGCTCTTAACTTGTGACAAAAGCTGAAAATGAGTCTCCCAGCTACAAATTCAGCGCCACTTCTTGATGCAAGAGGAAAGTGCAGAGAAATGTGGCACTTGGCGCGTTTACAGGCATTTTCCCGTTTCGGGGTTGCCGCCTAAAGATCTCCCGACTGGTTGCCCAGTTGACTTCGCGGCAGAGTTGTAAAGTGTTCCCCTAGTCATACTGAAGGTAATGGCACGAACACATTTCACGGCCCAAAATAGCAGTTCCCTAATTTTTAGGAGATGCTTCCGTTGGGCTCCCATTGGTCATCTGACCTAACCTCATTGGGACCGCATCCAAAAGTGCAATGTGGCCCAATTGTCGAATACTTTTTGTTGGTGATCCCACCTTGACTTTATGCCTTTATTGAGTTCACTTCCTAGTATCCACCAACTTGCTAAGTGTGAAGGGGAGACCTACATGACCTTGCATTGAGCCTAGACATCCTCTTACTATACGAATTCCAATGCCGACCAACTTCCTCGTCTGCGAATGAAACTACCGTTCACATTGGCCATACAATGTCCGACCATTTGCAACTTCAAAAAGAGGGTCTCAAAAATAAAACAAAAATCATTGGAAAGAAACCAACAACTAAGGTTAGCAGTTGCCACGTCCTCGTGACATAGTTAACAGCTGCCACGTCCTTGTGACATACCCGCCTCTTGAAATCGCAAACGTCCTCGATTGCATACCATAAATACACGCCACTGATGATCTTGTGTTGTTAGCACTCTTTTCTCATCGCTTGTATCCGCAAGAAAGGTCGTAACACATAGATACAAATGACTTAATGAGACCTTCATACTTTTGTCATTTCCATCTATTACACTGAATTCATATGTACATTTGATGTACTAGCTCTATCATTACCTCTCCTTTGCACACGTTGGGTTGGGGCATAGATAGGCTGTAACTCAAAGGCTTCAAGGTAAAGCTGCAATACATTTGGTGACTCTGACAGTTCATGCTCTTCCATCCACTTTGCATCCATAGGCGGATAGTTCTTGAACTTCACCAAATAGCGTCTTGCAACCTGTCCTTTAATTTTTCTGTCCTTATGTGCCAAAACTTGCTCAGGTACGAGGATCTCATCAAGTTCCTCATTTTCTGGCTGATCCTCATCTGGCATATCTTCTGGCACATCACCCACGAAGGGTCTTAGAAGACTCACGTGAAATTATGAATCTTCCACGCATCAGACAATTTCAGAGTGTAAGCCACATCACTGATCTTGTCAAGCACTTGAAAAGGCCCATAGTAACGCATAATGAGCTTAGGAAACAGCCGTTCCTTGCTCTTCATTTTCTTTATCCTTGCCTTTTCGAACCTTAACAGAACCCAATCACCAGGTGATAACAACAACTCACGATGTTGACGATCAGCAGCCTTTGTTTTTCCTGGGTCTTCTCCAAGGCAACTTTAATTTTCTTATACATTTCATCCATGTTCTCAACATATCGATATGCCTCAAAGATCTTGTTCTTTGTATGCAAAAAGGGAGGAACTTTTTTGTCGCCTTCAACAATCTCAGAAGGTGCTCTGCCAGTCAACAAATGCACCGTATTATTGCACGCATATTCAAGCATAGGCAAATATTGTTCCCACTTGCCTTTATTATTTGACACATAGCATTTCAGCAGATCTAAGATAATAGAATTAGCCTCTTTTGACTGTCCATCAGTTTGTGGATGAAACGAAGACGAGAACTTGAGCGTAGTGCCCATGTTCTCAAACAATCCTCTCCAGAACAAGCTGGTCATGCGAGGATCACGATCATTGACAATCGATTGTGGCATACCATGGTACTTAAACACATTGTACATGAACAAGCGTGCCATCTGATGAGATTTTATCTTCTTCCTGACAGGGATAAAATGGGCTTGCTTGCTGAACCTGCAAATAATGGTCCATATACCATCATTCCCTGTTGGCGTTCTTGGAAGATCAAAGATAAAGTCCATAGCAATGCTTTCCCATGGCTTATCCGGAATCGGCAATGGTTGTAACAACACTGCTGCCTTTTGCCTGTCAAACTTGACCTTTTGGCAAATTATGCATGCTCGCATAAAGGCATCTACATCTCTCCTCAAGGTAGGCCAATAGAAGAATGTCTCTACCGCTTTTAACTGTCGCATCAATACCACGATGCCCTACATCCGGTGGGATATGACTCTCTTCCATGACCTTATGTCGGAATGGCCTAGTGACACGCCATGCATCATCATAAACCCATCTCTGAGGAGGTAGTGCTCATGATGTTACCCCTCTTGCAACTGTTCAAAGATCCTTGCAAAATCTTCACTAGTAGTATACTGTTCCTTCATGTCATCTAACTCATGATGATAAGGAATTGACACACCTGAAATTTGTGGCTTTCTTGATAAAGCATCAGCCACAACATTCTTCTTGCCTTCCACATGCATAATCTGGAAGTGGAACATGGAAAGAATGTTTGCCCATCGCATATGCTTTTCGGATAACTTTGACTGTGTCAAGAAGTATCGCAAGGTCTGATGGTCTGTCTGGACAACAAAATCAGCACCTAAGAGGTAGTGCCTCCAGCTAGAAAGCGCATGAATCACGGCCAAGAGCTCTTTCTCATAGACTTGCATAGTCCTCTTTGGCCCTTGCAAAATTGGCTTTCATAAGCTACTACCCGTCCATCTTGCATTAGCACTGCTCCGATGCTACTGCCACATGCGTCACACTGGACCACAAATGACTTATTGAGATCTGGCAAAACAATTACTGGATCTGAAGTCAACTTTTCCTTTAAGAGACTAAAAGCTGAAATCTCTTTTTGGGTCCATTTGAAAGTGACCTCTTTCTTTTGCAATGCGTGAAGAGGTGATGCTATCTCTACAAAATTCTTGATAAACCTTCTATAGTAGGAACACAATCCCAAGAAGCTTCTGACATCGTGCACAGTCTTCAAATCTGGCCATGTCTTAATAGCTTCGACCTTTGCGGGATCCATTCTGATACCATCCTTTGAGACTATGTGGCCAAGAAAGTGGATCTCTTCCGGGAATTCTCTTTTCTTAGGATTGACAAGTAGCCTGTGTGACTGCGCAGCTCTTCGAACACAATGGTCAAGTGACGCCTATGCTCCTCTTCATTCTTCGAATAGACTATCATGTCATCGAAGAACGTCCCAACAAATTGTTGATGCAAGCGGAAAATCCGGTCCATCATCCTGTTGAATGTGGCAGGAGCATTTGTTAGACCAAACGGCATCACTAGAAACTCATAAAGACCAAATGTCGTTCTAAGCGCAGTCTTGTGTACATCCTCTGGCCTTATACGAATCTGATGGTACCCACTCTTAAGGTCTATCCTGCTGAAAATTGAAGCACCCTCTAAACGATCGAGAATATCATCAATTCTAGGAATAGGAAACCTATTCTTGATGGTATTCTTATTCAACGCGCGGTAATCAATACACATGCGCCATGAACCATCCTTCTTCTGCACTAGGAGCACTGGGGAGCAAAAGGGTGAAGAACTAGGCTGAATCAACCCCTTCTCTAATAACTCCTCAACTTGGCCCATAATCTCTTTCTGACGCGCTCCGCTAACCCTGTAGGGAGGTCTGTTTGGTGGGCTACACCTGGCACCAAATCTATCCGATGATCCTCAGGTCTCTCTGGCGGCAATTGCGACGGTAATGAATGAGAAAAACAATCACTAAACTTTTGTAAAAATGCTGACCTTTCTTTATCTAACATAGATAAATTTGACTGATCATTATCTGAGACATCACGTACAAAAATCAAGTACACATAAAGATGATTCTTTATTATAGAAGTGATAATAGAAGCAGATACAATAGGGACAGATTCCCCTTTGAGCTTTACATCCAAAACATGAGTTTTGCCCCTATGCTGAAGGGTGATCGTCTTGCTGAAGACATCCAGCACGCCATGCACTCTGAACATCCACGGAATTTCAAGTAGTGAATCGCACCTTGCCAATGGCATGATATAGAACTCTTCTGTGTCCACATACGATTGAATATGCAGACGCAAGTTTCCAATAATGGGAGTAACACACTCTGAGTAGCCAGGACATGCCAACCCTGCGTGTGTCGTGTACGTCATCTCTTCAGCTTTGATGCCTAGCTTCATAGCTAACTCAGGTGAGATAAAGTTTGCTTTGGCATCTGGACCAAAAACAATGAGTGCCATTTGATCCCTAGCTTTACCCCATGCCCTGCATAACTCACTGGCATTTGTACTGGACCTATCACCCACCATGTCTGGCACCAAACCTGCCGTGGGTTTAGGCTTCTTGCCTTTCTGGTCCTCTTTGTCATCTGAGTCAGCTAGTCTTTTCCTTTATGGACAAAAGGTAGCAAAGTGACCAGGTTGCTCGCATATAAAGTATTTATTTTCAGCCATTAGGACCTTCTTTTCCTCGAGCGACTTGCACACAAAAGGCTTCCTTTTCTGTTTCTTTGCCTGCGCTCTAGAAGTCCCGGCTGAATCCTTGTCCTTGGTGGCCTTTTCTGACCCTTGTGACGCTTCAGGAGCCTTTTGCACAAAGGGGTTCTTCGCTGAACTTTCCTTTTGCTGCTCTCCTTTCTCGTTGCTCGGAAACCCACTGTCCTCTCCTTTCAACAAGGCAAGACCAGTGTTAGCAACTTCCATAAGCTGAGTGAGGGTAGCATAGTTACCAGGAACGGGAAACCGGAATGGGAACGCGGAACGGGAACGCCGAACAAAATGCTATTCCCTGTTATTACGGGTACTCACGTTTGAAACACGGAACGGGGATTCGGAACGGGAACTTGGAATGGGAACGGGGATCGGAGACCTGAAAATGGCCATTCCCTGTTACTATGGAGGGTAGCCACTCTGTTCTTGGTACAGTAATCACGAAGCCCTTTAGGCAGCCCATAATAGTACTTCTCTATCTGCTCTGTCATTGGCACACATCTGTAGGAGGTCACTGAGAGTAACGCTTTACAAAACCTCCTATTGTACTCCAACAAGCTCTTGCACGTACCCGAAGTAAGCTGGTGCCAATCTGTCACGACGTCGGCTCCAAATTCATTTGCCAGCCAAGTAAATGCAAACATTTTCTTGAAGTAAACCCAAGTGGCGGGTGCCTGCCCTTGCATTAACAATGTTGTCCACTATGTAAGCGCATTGTTCTTTAAGAAAGTGGCAGCTTTCCTGACCTTAGAGGCCTCTGTAAAATTCCCTCCTGCATAGGCTGTATCAAACTGTTGGAGGAAAGTGAGAGCCTTTGCTTTATCCTCAAAGCCACTGAAAGTGCTGAACTTCACAGCTGCACCACCTTCTTTGTAAGCTTTCGGCTTTTCCAGTGCCCCCAAGTTGTCATAAGGAATGGTTTGCAACATGGGCACTGTAGTAGGCATAATCGGCACATCTTGGCCATTAACATTTTGAGTCAGAGGTGCAATATCTGGCTGCTGTCCAGAAAAACCAGCCATGCCAAAATGGCCCTGTGGCACCCCAAACTGGCCCTGGTTGCACTGAAAACCTTGCTGCATGCCGATGCTACCATACATGGGGTTTGGCCGCATGCCTTGCATACCCCCAAACAGTGTTCCTGGCATGTACGGCTGACTTCCAGGCGCATAACCAGCCATACTTTGGAACACTGATCCACCCCCAAAATACCCAGGATGTACCGTGGGTGGTGGAAAAACTGGGTGCATTACCTGGTATCCAGTTCCCGTCCATTCAAGACAGCATGCGGGCTCTGAAAGGTGGCGGGCTGAACTGGCATAACTTGTGGAATAGGCATTCTAGCCACCTGTTCAAGCACGAGAGGAACCTGTTTTGGAGCCCCTGACTCCGCAACATGCAAGTGTTCCCTATCCTGTTGAGTCGCATGAAGTACTTGGGCTTGAGTATCAACAAGCTCTGTGCGCGGTGTAGGTTATCTATTTTGCTGTTGCACTGGTGGCGCTTGCAAGAACTCCTTAAACCTTGGATTTTGCACCAGTTGCAAAAAGACATTCACCACGGTAACTAACCGAGTCTTGAATGCATCATCCTCAAGTTGCCCAGTCATAAAGCCCTGTACTACTGGAGAGACATTCACATCAATAGGAGGTGCAGACTGACGTGGCCGTGAGCTCTCGCCAATCTCGAACACCATAGCAGTTTCCTGTCTGTCCTTCAAAGAGGAACCCTCTGCCATAATGCCCTTCCCTTTGTCGGCCATAGTGTAATCCCGCATTCTTGTACTCTGTCTTTACCCAAAACAACCGAGGCTCACTTCTTGAGGAAAAAATGATTGATGTCCCGACAACGGAACCTTGAAACCGGCCTGTGGGGCGGTAGGCTTTGGCTTTCACCCGAAATTCTTTACTTTACTTTAGACACACAAAGAGAGAGAGAGTACTTTGGAAAAGGAACCTGTGTGGGAATTAACACTTATGCACACACACTGCTCGGAAGCTAGAATGCTCCCAGCAGACGCCGGCAACCTTTAGGCCCCAAAATTGGCGCCCCTTTCGGTATTTCTTTATATTGTAAGAGGGTAAATTACAAAGTAGAGTCCTGGGAATCCTTTACCTGTATCCCGCTAGATACCACCTGTTTTGGCCAAATTTCGGCAGCATAACAGCCCCAAAACTTGCGTGAAACCAATTCCCCTGCTGGAACTCACTTCCACTGGCATAAACCCTCTGATTCCTGCCCAAAAACAGTAAATTCAGCACACTGTATTTACTGGTTTTTGCCCTGTTTTCAGCTCCAAACAGTCCCCTAACTGTCCTTTGCCAATGGGGCACTATTCCCAATGGTTCTGGCGTCCGTATGGCTGAAAAACAGTCAATTTACAGCGCATACACAACACTGAAAATGCACTTGTACCGTGAGGTTATGACCCTCACCGGTGCTTGCTTTGGAGTGGCAGTTAGCTACGTCTATTCCTACTCGAGGCTCTTGCCTCAGCACAAAAGCATGAAATCACACAACTGTACATCAGTCAAATGAATAGCCCTCTTGTGGGGCATCACATAACTGCACGTAGGGGAGAGAGAGAGCAGTGTGTAGTGTGCAGGGCATCACTCCTAGACCACATTGTACATGAGAGGGAAAGAAAGCACTCCATAGCTCTTAACCTATGACAAAAGCTGAAAAACGAGTCTCCCAGCTACAAATTCAGCGCCACTTCTTGATGCAAGAGGAAAGTACACAGAAATGTGCCACTTGGCGCCTTTACTGGCATTTTCCCGTTTCAGGGTTGCCGACTAAAAATCTCCCGATTGGTTGCTCAGTTGACTTCGCGGCAGAGTTGTAACGTTCCCCTGGTCATACTGAAGGTAATGACGCGAACGCATTTCACGGCCCAAAATAGGAGTTTCCTAATTTTTAGGAGATGCTTCCGTTGGGCTCCCACTGGTCATCGGACCATCTAACCTCATTGGGACAGCATCCAAAAGTGCAATGTGGCCCAATTGTCGAATACGTTCTGTTGGTGATCCCACCTTGACTTTATGCCTTTATTGAGTTCACTTCCTAGTATCCACCAACTTGCTAAGTGCGACGGGGGGACCTACATGACCTTGCACTAAGCCTAGACATCCTCTTACTATACGAATTCCAGTGTCGACCAACTTCCCGTCTGCGGGTGAAACTACCGTTCACATTGGCCATACAATGTCCGACCATTTGCAACTTCAAAAAGAGGGTTTCAAAAATAAAACAAAAATCATTGGAAAGAAACCAACAACTAAGGTTAGCAATTGCCACGTCCTCGTGACATGGTTAACAGTTGCCGCGTCCTCGTGATAGAGAGACGGATGAATAGCATAGAGAGAGAAAGGGTAGAGAGAGAATTTTTGGCCGCGTAGAGAGAAAAAAAGGGGAAAAAAAAATGTATGCATAGTGTGGGTCCCGTTGGCGACAAGTAAGCATGAGGAAGCAGAGTGACAAAGCCGACCCCTTAGAGGATGCCATTCAAAAGTGCAGAGAAGAGATGACAGAAACCATTACCAAGATGAACCGCAACCTGCTGTGCACAATAAAAATGCTTGAAGGACGCATGTTGATTCAAGAAAGTAAAATAAATGCACTGGAAGACCGTGTGATGGCTCAAGATGAAGAAATTATGTCACGCAAGAAGGATCTCGTTGACACATGATTAGGAAACACACTTGAAGAAGGAGAATTGCAACCCTCTGTAATAGAAGAACTAAAAACGATCAAAGAGCAAGTAAGGGCCATCAAAGAGGGAGAAGAGCAGCACAAAGAAATGACGACTTCCTGGGTGGATGTTATCACAAAGACTCAACAGAAGGTAGATGAAGCCGAAAAATGGATTGAGGTTGCCAAGAAAGGGAAAGGCAAAGAAATCACGTCCACGCCCACACCCACTATCATTAATCGAACACTAGAGGAGGAGCAAAGAAGACGGGTGCGCGCTTTACATGTGAGAATTTGCGGTCTTAAAGACAAAGATAATGTGGACGAAGAAGTAAAAGAATTCATGGCCCTGATAGGGGTTCATGAACCAATGCACACAAGAGCTTGGAGAGTAGGAAACAAGAAAAATGGAAGCAATGGGGAAACCTCGAAGGAAAGGGCACTCATTCTTCGTTTCCCCTCCATGGAAGCGAAGGACTTTTTGAAGAAAAGGCCAACTCTTAAGAAGACGGGCATCTTTCTTGGGGACGATCTTACCCTCTCGTAGATTGCTCATATGTAGGAGGTAATTCCGGAGATTAGAGCGGCAAGGGAAAAAGACAAGATTGCCTTCTACCGAGATGGAAGAGTGGTAATACTAGAGCCACACGCCACATGACGGTGCGAGACCTATGGGACCACACTAAAAGTTGCTGCCTGGAACTGTAATGGATCTATGCGCCTTGATGTGGGTGCCTTTGAAGATAGTTTTAACGGGAGAGACATCATCTTCTACTTGGAGACGCATCAAGCCCCTCGGCAGTCTATGCCCCACATTAGTGGATACAGTTGGGAGACAGCCTGTAGACAGGAGACACGATCAGAGAACAGAGGGCGGGGCTCAAGAGGAGTGGCAGTGTTATTCAGGGAGGGTTTACAACCATTGATACATATAGCTCGCAGGGACGAGCAAGCCAAGGAAATGTGGGTGAGACTGAGAGCAGAGACTGGCAGATATCTCTACATTGCTATTTGCTACTCTCCCCCCGAGTACGTCAGTATATGCACCACCCAGAGGACAGTCCCCCTTTTCTATTTTGGATGATGACATATGGGAATTCTCTAGAGATGGTGACATTATCATTCTAGGGGACTTCAATGCTAGGACTGCCCATCATCAGATAGTAATTTATGGTACTTCAGAGGAGATGCTGAGAGAGCTGGATGTTGCAGAGATGGGCCTAACCAGACTATCACAGGATGGGGAACACACCGAGTATGGACGACACTTGATAGACATGGGGACCGCACATCGATTGGCCATCTCGAATGGCCTACAGAGATTTCCCACTGCGGGAGGCTTCACATGCTTTCCACAAGCACAATGGATTATGTCATGGCACAACCAAGCCTCATCCCTAGTATCCAGGATCTCATAGTTGTTCCGAGACCTGTTGGGGTGGCAGTGGATCATGCTATTGTGTCGTTGACCATCTCTTTCCAGTTCAGTGCAACACACAGTCCACGGGTGTTAGTCCCTACTCGCTATACCTTCAGACTGGAGACGGATTCTGTATACATAGACGAGATCTACAAACGCCTATGCACTGAGGATCCAAGGCGACCTCTGGAGGAGCTTACTACTATACTGACACAAAAATTACATGATGCAGCAGCAGAGGCATACCCACACACCCAGCCCGAGCATAGACGCTGTTCTGGGAGCATGCCTCCGAACAGCTGGTATGATGGGGAATTCCGCCAAACTAGAGCTAGACTTCAGAGGGAGGTGCTTTTGGGAGACATCACTCACAGACATTCACAGATTGACTTCCGATGCCTAGTGCGGCGGAAAAAGAGGGCATCTTTGGCTCAACTAGAGCAGGATCTCTACCGCTATTCTTGACTCGCGTGAGGCATGGCGGCGCTTTCATGAGTTGTGCCCCCTCCCCCCCTCTCTGCCATTACCTCTACAGAGACTTGGGGTCAGTACGCATCATCTCTGTACACAGTCTCTGGACAGCCGCTCCCTCCCGACCCCCCGACCCATGCCCACACACGTGCTTTTTTCACCGCTAAGATGGTGAAGAAGGCTATTGACAGGATGAGGACTGGAAGAGCATATGATCATGATGGCTTGGTAGCTGAGCATTTCATACATGCTAGAGATCTACTAGCAGAGCTTCTAGCAGTCATGTTTAACCGTGCCATGTGCGAGGGCTTGCCTGATACTTGGAGCCTATCTACGATTGTACCTATTTTCAAATTTGGAGACCCTATGGAGCCTGGGAATTATCGCATTATCATGATTGGACACACACTGGCACGGTTTTACGCATCCATTCTTGAGCAGCAGCTGTGTAGATGGGCAGAGAGGGAGGGAATGCGTGCAGCCAGGCAGACAGGGTTCAGGAGAGGTTTTTCTACTCTTGACCATATCTTGACACTCAGGGCCATCATCGAGGAGGGCAGATTCTGTGGGAAACGGATCTATTGTAGCTCTATGGACTTCCGCAAAGCATTTGACACAGTACCCAGAGCTAGAATGATGCGTAGATTACAAGAGATGGGAGTACCCACAGAGCTCATTCGGGGGATCATGGCATTTTACAAGTCAGTAGTGGGGCATGTACGCACCCCAGATGGCTTGTCCGCACCGGTTCACTCCACTATTGGGGTGAAGCAGGGCTGCCCGCTCTCTCCTACTCTATTTGGTATGTATGTGGATGAGGTTTCTGACTACATTGGGAGAGATGGGGATAGAGGTGCACCGCTGGCGGGGACATGGATCCCGCTATTGTTATACGCTGATGATATCGTGTTGATCTCGGACTCCCCGGAGGGGATGCAAATCACCTGTATGCTTTGCATAGGTTTGCCCATGACAATGGTTTGTCTGTTAACCTTTGTAAAACCAAGGTCATGCAGGTATTTAATACCACACCCCACAGTGGATCAAGAGGTCAGCGCCTGCATTCGCATATGGCCAGGAGACGGTGGAGTATATAGATGCTTACACTTACCTTGGAGTGGTTTTTAGTGAACCAGCATTCTCATTAAGGAGAGTGGTAGAGACTAGATTGACCAGAGCCCATTTGGCATTGGGTAGATTGGAGAGGATGTGTTCACAAGTTCAGTTTTAGGAGCCTCGGACGAAGCTCTGGCTCTTTGACACATTAGTGGCTTCTGCATTGCTCTATGGAGCTGAGATCTGGGGGCCGTCATTGGATCATCATGGGAGAAAAGGTCGCACTGATGGATGGGGGAACATGGACAAGCCCCTGGTCTCTATGATTTCACGGCTCATTAGAGCCAAGGCTTCAGTACCACGTGCCATTATCCGAGCAGAGCTAGCTGCCCCCCCCACTAGTGGTTGAGGCGCTCACCAGATCTGTCTCCTTCATACACCGCGTGTGGGAACTTCCTAGAGACAGATACGCCTGCCTTGCACTTGAGTCCTCTCGACAATTAGCCATGCAGGGAGATACAACATGTTGGTATGGGGAGATGACATCATGGTTCCAGGCGCACGGGTTCAGTATAGACAGATTGCCCCCCTTCTAGTACTCACTGGACGCACGCTCCATAACTCTTACACAGTCCGAGATCACCAGGCTCATCCGCCAGGACCTGACTCAGCTAGATACCAGAGGGACATGGATACAACCAGCACAGGAGCTCGGCACGAAGATGGCTTTCTACAGAGAACATCTTCTCCAGCTTACGGCGGACGGTTTCGTGACGAGGCCCAAATACATGGACACCCACTTGTCCCATGTAGCAGAGTACCAGCAGAGGCCAGGACATGCCCCCTGTGTAGCATGGAGCATGAGATAGAGTTACACTACACATGCCACTACCCCGTCTACTACGAGATACGAGGCCGCTTCCACTGCTTGTTCAGAGAGGGCTTCGGACCGCTCTTCAAAGTCATGGGGTACGAGGATCAGAGATGCCTAGGTTTGTTCTGCTCGAGCTGCACAGACACAGAGAGAGCCTGCTGAGAAGAGAGGCCAGCCAATCTCAGAGACACATCACTAACTTCTTCAGAGCAGACACTGGACATCCGGAGGAGTTACTACCACAGTAGATCTCGTCGCTTCACACCAGAGGCACACTGATCGACCGAGCGATTGAATTGGGGAGATCCAGACACCCACGACTGCGGAGGACTACATAGCATGGATGCAGGCTACATCAGAGGATCTGGATCACTTTGGCCCGACATGCACGACGCCCAGTCAGACTGACCATGGAGGAGATTGATGAGATCCGCCAGCGACCAATGCTGGATCTCTTGTGATTTGTGGTTTAGCTATCCCGACTAGCTGCTTTGTTCACACCTACCGGCTTAGGATTTCACAGTTTTTATATTCCATCGTTTTGTGACTTCATTTCATTTTATTACTCTGACTTTGTATCAGATCCACCACATTGTAACGCTCCGGTCTCATAGGTCGTTTTGGCCTTTTGAAGACGTTAATATAACATTTCATTTCTCTCTCTCTCCCCCCCCCCCCCCCCCACCCCCCCCACCCCCCCCAAATTGTGAGAAAGAATCCACCATCAATGCAAAGGAATCATCAATAGCACAAAGGCACATCCTGTAACGCAAGGTTACAAAAGGAATGTAACTGTATGATTGCTCGATCTTGTCTAATCTCTCGGTTCTGCTGTATTTGAGACGAAATTAGACATGAGGGCTACTTTGAATGCATAATCTCTACTTTTGTGATAGTCGTAGTCATTTGTACTTTTTATCATGCGATGTTCATTATCTGTTGCTGATGTGGCACTGCTGCTGCTTCTTGCGCAAAAGTTGTGGTTTTTGTTTCCATCCCTATTCCAACTCCCTTTTCCAGCCATTGTTTGCGTTGCCATATGTCCTTTGCTTAGGCTTGAAGAGAGTGTTCACAAACATGCATCCAAGCTGGGCTAGGCACTGTTTTAAAAATTTTAGCTATCTTGTTTGCAAAGTAGTTAAGCCTTGAGAAGCTTCATGGGTTCTAGTATTTTGTTTAAACTTGGTACTTCAAAAATCAGTGTGGTTATCACTCTTTTAGGATTCTATACGCATTGATGTTCCATTTTTGTGTTTTTGATTCAGGTTGAATATGCGGTCGGTAGGGCAAAGGAGCGCATTGCACAACTGGGCTTAAAATGTCCCAGCCAAAAGCATCATGGTAAAGGTTGCATGGCAACCATTATGAGACAATTCAAAGTTCTAAAGGACAGTGTAAGAGTTGTGTGTTGGCTCTTCTTACTTTAATGCAACTATTTGTCCGACAAACTGAGCACCTTGATCAATTGCAGTTGGTTTCGATTTAGGTTTTTTGGTACATTTGAGTAATCAGAAATAACATAACTCACTTTATCTCTATAAATGGATGTGTTGATGCAAGAGTGCAACTGTCTTCAGAGAGGAGAGTCCACCCGACTCACCAGTATAAAGGTATGACAGAAGTGTAATAGTGAAGCTTCCAACAAATGCATGCAGGGCAGGCCACAGGCGAGGAGGAGGGAAGCACAATTGAGCGAAGATGCCAGCGCTCTTTGTATGAAGTCATCCTTGGCGTAGTGCAAAGTGTTTGAAGAAGCTTCCTTCTGGTGCCATCATCTCCTCGACGGCCTTGCAAATTGGGCAATGAAAGCACATGGTTGCATTATATGCTCAAAACGAACAAGACCACTAGGCTCTTAACTATGTTGAACAAAGGCAGTATGAGGGCATCCCCCCAGATGAAGTCATCAATATGTGCCCTAAAATGAAAGCACATGGTTGCATTATATGCTCAAAACGAACAAGACCACTAGGCTCTTAACTATGTTGAACAAAGGCAGTATGAGGGCATCCCCCCAGATGAAGTCATCAATATGTGCCCTAAAATGCTCTTGTGGAGATGTATGCTAAGTATGGTTTTCTTTACCACGCAAGTGTCATAGAGAAGCTCTTTTTTTGTAACAGTCTCCTAGGATACTTCGATTGCAGGATATGCTCAAAATGGGCAAGGCTTGTTAGAGTTTGAGTTTCCTCTCCGGTGGTAGCTCTAGTATCTCCCGAGAGCAGACTAGGGAGTGAGGGCTATTTTGTGCTATGCCCGACTATACTTGAGATAGACGTACCTTCTTAGCACTCTTGTGCTGCTATGAGAGGAGACCCTTGTTTCTAGGGTTTCTCAGGGTCAGAGTCTCTAGTGCTCTACAGTGTCCCTATTTTATGTGCAATTATAGTCACTTTATAGTGATATTTCATATTATAGGGCCTAGGCTTTTATTTATGAGGTCTTGGGATATCTTGCCGAAGGTAGGGAAGATTTGGGTTGTCTCTATATAGGGACCCCCACGCCCCTTGTATCAGTTATCAGTTTATAGTAGAGCTTGCCAGCGTTTGGGGTCAGTGTCACAAACTACTGACATTTTAATCCTTTATGTCGCTTGGGGCCCCATCGGACAGGGTCCCCATAAGTTGGTAGGACGACTTCTTCTGTTACTTATTCTTCTTAGGGTTTAGGCCCCTCGGCCAACATCTGCAAGTTGGCTCCATTCTTTAGGGCTTTGACACGTCAGCAGTTTGTTATATATAATGCATCTCCGTCTCTGGCTCTATATGGCATAGGCAGCATATCTTGTTAGTTGTTGGTATCTCTCTGAATCTACCAATTTCAATCTCAAGCTGGTGGGAAGATGTCCGTATTTGACCAATGGCACACCGTAATCCATGAGATAGATGTGTATCCATATAGCTGGGTCGAATAACAAACCCATCCCCTGTGAGTTGGAGAAGATGCTCTCTATAGAAAGCCATCTTCGTGCCAAACTCTTGTGTCGGCTCTATCCGTGTCCAATCGGGTCAGGTCCTGGCGAATGAGTCTAGTAATCTCCATCTGTGTAAGAGACAATGATGGTGCATCAAGGGAGTACTAGAAGGGGGGCAAGTTGTCCATGCTAAAGCCATGTATTTGAAACCATGATGACATCTGTGCATACCAGCATGATGTGTCCCCCTATAAAGCTAATTGTTTGGAGGACTCAAGGGCCAATCTGGCGTATCTGTCTCTGGTAGTATCCCATAAGCTATGTATAAAGGAGACTGATCTGGTAAGCACCTCTATCTCCATAGGCGGCTGCTAACTCCACTCTAATGATCTCGTGTGGCACGGAGGCCTTGGCTCTAATCAGCCGAGAGATCATAGATACCAAGGGCCTCTCCATACCTCTCCACCCATCCTGACCCACAGTGGGTCCCCAAACCTAAACCCTATAGAGCATAGCTGAAGCTACCAAGGTATCAAAGAGCCAAAGCTTTGTTTGGGGTTCCTCGAACTGAACCTACGAACACATCCTCTCCAATCCTCCCAAGGCTGCATACGCTCTGGTCAATCTAGTCTCTGCGGCTCTTTTTAAAGAAAACTTTGGCCCAGTGAAGACTACACCAAGATAGGTGTATGCAACTGTGTACTCCACAGTCTCCTGACACACACACACACACAGAGAGAGAGAGAGAGAGAGAGAGAGAGAGAGAGAGAGAGAGAGAGAGAGAGAGAGAGAGAGAGAGAGACATTGCTGATGGAGGTAAAACTAGCACTACAAGGTCAGCGAGATCGCATGCACCAACACGAGAGAGAGAGATCACTAGTGGAGAGAAAAAGCTAGAGAGAGGAGAGAGACAAAATGCTCGAGACACTCTGACTGTCACAAGACGGGCACCACGTGCCAATAGAAAAGAACAAACTGAACAAACTTTTAGTACTTCAATAACAACTGAATTGAAAGAGAGAGACGACACGCGACACGGAGTGACGGAATTCCACCCTAGAGAGTATTGGACCGAAACCTTGGCGCCCCTTTCTGCATTTCTTTATATTGCATCAACTCAGTACAAGCCGGTACTTCAGACTCTGCACCTTCTGCAGGAAGCATGCCAAAGAATGAGCCCTAACCTCATACTTAAAGGCCCTACGCCTAAAAAGCAGTTACAGTGAAAAGCCTTCAAAAATCGAAAGCTTCTGGTCCAAAAGCAATGCCAAAAAAGCTGTCAGCGTAATTTATGGAAACCCGTACAGCTGCCACGTCAACAGCCAACACAAAATGTGGAATTCCGTACAGCTTGCCACATCATCAATCAACGTCATTTTCGAAAAACCTGCCACGTCATCAGTTCCACAAAATTCCTTCAGTGTATATGTGTGAGTCCTGCTTTATTTTAATCCTTTTTGTCACTCGGGGCCCCATCGGACGGGGTCCCCATAAGTTGGTAGGACTTCTTCTTCTGTTACTTGTTCTTCTTAGGGTTTAGGCCCCTTGGCCGGCATTTGCAAGTTCGCTCCCTTCTTTAGGGCTTTGACACGTCAGCAGTTTGTGACATCTCCCCTTCTTGAAAGAGAGTAATCGTCCGCGATTACAGCATATCTGCAAAACAACTCAAGTTAGCTCAAAAATTTCTGAGGGTCATTCCGAGGGACATTCCGAGGGACAATCAGTTTGCTCTTTTTGTTAAGGAGTTAGCTTCTCCTTTCGGCTCTTTTGATCAAGGAGTTAGCTTCTCCTTTCGTCCAAATCGAAACTCTTGATATTCCGGCGTAGTAAAATTAGCCATCACACCCAGACCGTACTGATCTTCCACGGGTGTCTTGATGCACTAAAATTACATACCCAGGCAATCTCATCCAATCAGGAATATTCAGTGGTTGGCACATCACAATGCAACACAAATGCTCACATATGCATGTTACAACATAGAAACATAAAGCCGCCGATGAACACTCCCCCCGCAAATAACCATCCACGTCAGGGCCATGAGTTGTTCAACGACTCCCTCATCACTCCTCCCCCAAATAACCTAAAAAGGCCCGGGCCATGAAATATAGAGGCCTTTTACAACGAAACGCCCCCCAGACCGCAGCCTGCGTCGTTTGGAGGTGCTGAGAGTAACCACTACTTAGACTTCTTAATACTCCCCCCGTAAATAACCATGTAGGTCCGGGCCATGAGTAACAACACTTTTCAATCATTCAATACTTCCCCCGCAAATAACCACAAGGGTTTGAGCCATGAGTATGAACAAGCATTCTCAAACATTATCTCTCACTACTCCACCCGGGAGTAAAATCACCAATCATTGAAACCAGTATTAAAACCAGAGTCAAACATTTCAAATCGGCACCAAGACAGGTTTAAAACAGATACCATCCATTTCAAACAAATTTCAAACAGGATCACCAAACAAGTTCTCAAACAAAACTCAAACAAAATTCAAACTTAAAAGCAATCTCAACATCGATCGAGCTCGAAAAGTCGACTGACTTTCCATCCTGAAACCTGCACCAAAAATTAGGGTTAGATTCATTCCATAAGGTCGTAGTCGAGCACAGCATGGTCTGTCAACTCTTGAACAGACAATGTTTCTTTGGCGGCGATGGTAGTCCCAAGATAGCAATCGCATCGAACCTCCAAGGTCATCAGCTCGTGAAAAGACATCTACTGAGAGATGTCGAGAAATTTCAAATTATAATCTGCTAGGGTTTTCGTGGCAAGCATTTCAGGATACCCTACACTGCCAGACGATGTCAGAAACCATATAAACCATATAATTTTGGGCAAAAATTTTCTTGAAAGCTTGCCAAGTCCTTGAGAGTGTGTGGCTTGGTAGCTATAGAGATCAACATCTGCATGATACTGCTTTTGAGAAAAACAGTGACTCGAAACAAATCTGGATCCTTCTCTTGCAAGTGATCTTTATCGCTTGTGCCCTGTAAGACATGAGCGGTGAAGACGGGAGCGCGCCTGATGCGCGATGAAGTAACGGTGAGAGTGGCTGATAAGTCCGGGGTCGGAGCACGAAGCTAAAATTTCCAATAGGCTCTGGAAGTGCCATCTTGCTCTGTCCGCTCTTTGGAAGGACCGGTATGCTTTCAGAAAAGCACACGTCTGATGCTCTGATACCACTGTCACAAGACGGGCACCACGTGCCAATAGAAAAGAGCAGACTGAACAAACTTTTAGTACTTCAATAACAACTGAACTGAAAGACAGAGACGACACGCGACACGGAGTGGCAGAATTCCACCCCAGAGAGTTTGGCCCCAAACCTTGGCGCCACTTTCGGTATTTCTTTATATTGCATCCACTCAGTACAGGCCGGTACTTTACACTCTGCACCTTCTCCAGGAAGCATGCCAAAGAATGAGCCTTAACCTCATATTTAAAGGCCCTTGGCCTAAAAAGCAGTTACAATGAAAAGCTTTCAAAACTCAAAAGCTTCTGGTCCAAAAGCAATGCCAAAAAAGCTGCCAACGTAATTTATGGAAATCCGTACAGCTGCCACATCAGCAGCCAACACAAAACTCGGAATTCCGTATAGCTTGCCATGTCATCAATCAACGTCATTTTCGAAAAACCTGCCACGTCATCAATTCCACGCAATTCCTTCAGCGTGTATGTGTGGGTCTTGCTTTATTTTATCCTTTTTGTCACTTGGGGCCGATGGCATTGCTTTTGGACCAGATGCTTTTGAGTTTGAAGGCTTTTCACTGTAATTGCTTTTTAGGCCAAGGGCCTTTAAATATGAGGTTAGGGCAGAATATTCTTGGAAGTGACTCGATAGCTCGCGCTACTGCTGCACGCTCCCCCCCCCCCCCCCCCCCCCCCCCCCCCCCCCCCCCCCCCCCCCCCCCCCCCCCCCCCCTCGCCCTCGCGCTTCCTCCAGCCCCCGCACTGCTCCCCCTCCCCTTCGCGCTGCCTCCTGCCACCCCGCGCTGCCCCCCCCTCGCCCTCACGCTGCCTCCCTCACCCTCGCGCTGCCTAGCCCAACCCCCCCCCCCCCCCCCCCCCCCCCCCCCGCCCGTCCGCTGCCTTCCCCCCTTCCCTCCAGCCCGTCCGCTGCCCTCCCCCCCCTCCCTGGCCGCTTCTCCCCCACCCCGCCTGCAGCCTCTTTTCTCTCGCTCGCCGCTCTCTCCGTCCCCCCCCCCCCCCCCCCCCCCGTCGTCCTCACTGTTCCCGAAGGTGTTCTACACCTGGCTCTGCAGCATTTCTTCTTCGGACGAGTGCTTGGCGTACTCGGTTACAGACTTCCTTCACCGTCCGCTTCTTCGACTCAGCAGTAGACATAGATGGAGGCTCCAGCTCCGCCACAGAGGGACTCGCCTGAAGCCCCCTCGCCCGACCCCGCTGAGCCCACCATTCGACTTGCTCTTTCGCTGACAGAGCAAGCGAGCCTTGCCGCAGAGGTAGAGCGCTTGTAGGCGACTTCCGTCATCTGCAAGGTTCTCGGCACCCGTCCTAGCAGAGGAGAGCTGCGAGACCTTCTCCAGGCCCGCCTTCTTGCAGAGGTGGGCAAGATCTTGGATGTCCAGATTCTCGGACGGGGGTACTACCAGATCGAGTTTGAGACTTTCGAGATGGCCTCCAAGGTCATAGCTATGAGTCCACTGGCCATCCGAGCATCACGCGCCCACTTTCGACAGTGGCGACATGGTTTTGACCCGACTTCGGATGTGCTCGTAGAGGAGGCAGACATCCCCATCTCAGTTTGCTTTCCGGGTTTATGGAGGGAGTACCTTCCACTTCTCTCCAGGATTGGCTCCGCCATCGGGACTGTCTTGGAGACACCTCGTACGGCAGCATCAGTAGCTGTCAAGGCGGCTGGCATCCCTTCAGTTCGAGTTTTGGTCAGAGATACCCACACGCTCCCGAAGGTCATCCTTCTGCCTCGGGTGAGTGGGGGTTGGTTTAGACAGAGTGTGGAGTATACTCGGGTCTCCCAAACCAATGCTTCATTTGCAGACAGATGGGTCACCTAGCGAAGGCCTGTCCACGGAGGAGGCCACGTCCTGCACCTCAGCCTCAGCCCCAGCCTGCCAAGGCTGGGCCGCAGCCACAGCCAGCGGCATAGCGCACAGATTCAGAGCCATCCTCCGAGCCTGGGGCTCCAGCGGAGGAGGGGTGGCAGCAGGCCCGTGGCTGTCGACGCCAGGGGCCATAGTGACAGCCTGGCACTCAGAGTGGCCCTTAGGTGCGTACTCAGCAGCAGTGGGTTCCCACGGGGAACCGCTTTGGTCCTCTTGAGCAGGAGGAGCCCCCTACGCCAGCCTCCACCTCAGCTTCACCCTCGCCAGCCGCCCCACCTTCAGATTTCCCCTCCTCCTCCACATCCCCTCCCCCGCCCTCTGCTCCCGCCTACTCCTCTCCTCGCCCTCCTTTCTCTGTCGCCCCACCCCGCTTCTCTTCTCCTCCGCCCCCCCTAGCTCCTCCTCCCCCTCCTCCTGCTCCAGTACCACAGTCGACTTAGGAGACTGGTCCCTCGCCGGCGGCTAGGAGATCTCTTGGCAACGCCTTTGCCACGAGTCGCCTAGCGAGAGAGGGTCAGCCCTTCTTGCAGCCCCCTCTGCAGATTCAGACATCTTCCCTTGCAGCTATCCCTCGTGGTCTGACGAGCATTGACCTCCGACGCCGCTGGGATTTCTTCGACTATGGGTTCACTCGCTTCCTCGGCGATTCCGCAGCAGACCACGAGGCAGCCTGCTTCAGGGTCCACGCTTTGTTCCTCGCCGCTAGGGGAACAGAGGCCTTGGACTCAGCAGTTGGTTTCTCCTTCCCCCTCTGTGGGAGGACCGAGACAGAGTGGTCCCTAGACTCAGTGGTGGGATGGTTGCATACATAGGTTCTCGAGTTCTCTCACCACATGGGAGAACTTGGTGTTACAGATTTGCTGCAGACTTTGTGGCCTCTGGCCAAGTTTGCGGTGACACCCCCAGACTCAACAGGATGTAGGCACATTGTGGTGTACTTTTTTGCTGATACGCAGTGTTTGCCTTGCTATGTATACATTCATGAGGACTTCTGGACAGAGGAGGTTGCTTTACGCACAGCTCGCTCTGCTTGGGCTTGGGCGAGGCACTCACTGCAGTCTCGCCTATCTAGAGGACGCTCGGATGCGGATTACTCCCCATCCAAGCCAGCCTCGAAGATAGCTCGTCTTGCTGCTGCGGCAGCATCTGTTCTCTATCGCTCCCCATGAGGATCGTCTCGTGGAACGTGCAGGGACTAGGTGGGCCCCAGTTTCAGCGACAACGGGGCCGATTGCGTCAGGAGCTTCAGCGTTGCCTTGTGGGAGGAGAGATTGATCTCCTTATGCTTCAGGAGCACCATTTGTTTGAGAGCCGCATTCGGCAATGTGGTCAGATTTTGCGTGGATGGTATGATACCTTTTGGTCAGCTGCTTTTGGACCTGGAGGCATCCAGGGTGGGGTATGTATGACTATTGCGGACTCACTGCAGCAGGCCATTGTGGGTAGAGGGATTATTGTGCCAGGCAGGGCTTCGTGGATTACTATGCAGCTTCAGGGTGGCCTTGTGGGCTTCCTGAACATCTATGCGCCCAATGTGGCGTGTGCTCGTGCAGAGTTTTGGTCACAGATTGTCGAGTCTTTGCCACAGGTTGACCATTGGTGTGTAGGAGGGGACTTCAACATGTTGGAGGACCCTTCTGACAGGATCGGAGGCAGCCATGCTACTGTGCATGGAGTCGAGTTAGCAGCTTGGGAGAGGTTGTGTATGACTTTGAGGGTCTCGGATACATGGCAGCATTCTGGCTTTGTGAGGCCTCCAGAGAGTCTTGCCTTCTCTAGATCGGACCGCAGAGTGGGAGGAGTGAATCTATCGCGGATAGATCTCTTCTACACTAGTGACCACTTCAGTGACTTGGGGGGCTCAGTGGGCATCCTGGCAGGGACATCCTTCTCGGACCATGCACCAGTGTTCCTCACAGTGGCAGACAGGCAGAGGAGTGGGAGCACGATGCTTCGCATCCCAGAGCGGGTCTTGTTGGACTCAGCACTCAGAGAGAGGGTAGAGGCTCTCTGGACAGAGGGCATGGACAGCCAGGCTCTACCTGCAGACAGAGTGGCCTTAGGGCCTAGCTCAGCTTAGCCACTTTTTTCTACAGGAGTCTCTGGCTCGACGGGCTGCAGCGAGAGAGGAGGAGCAGCGTCTCAGACGAGGCATTGCTTCACTACAGAGGATGCAGGAGCAGCATCCAGACAGTCCATGGTTGGAGGAGCAGTTACAGCAGGCTCGACAGGAGCTTGCTTGCACAGAGGAGAGGCGCCATGAGTTTGCCTTTCACCGACAGGCATCTCAGTGGACTCAGGTGGGTGACAGAGTGACAAGTGCTCTTTTTGAGACAGTGGGACCTCGGCACTCGCATGCCAAGGTCAATCAGTTGAGGAGACTTGATGGGTCAGTTGTTTGTGAGCCCGAGGATATGCGTGCAGTTGCTACTGACTTTTACCGTGAGTTACTGTTGGCTGAGCCCCAGTCAGGGAGACAGGATGCATGCAGGGAGCAGGTTTGGGCACAGATGCCTTGTCTTGTGATTGAGGAGATGCGCCAGAGGCTAGAGATACCTCTTCAGCTTGAGGAGCTGCACACGGCTCTTAGGGCCCTCCCTCGTGGTAGCTGTCCAGGTGAGGATGGGCTGACTCCCAGTTTCTTCTTGGAGTACTGGGACCTGCTTGGCCCAGATCTGTGTAGTGCCTTTCAGTACATTCTGCTCACAGGAGTGATGCCGGATGGCATGAGTGAGGGCCTGATTTACCTCATTCCAAAGGAGGGTGGCTCCTTGGATGAGATTCGACAGTGGCGCCCCATCACCATCCTAAACTCAGCCTACAAAATTCTTGCCAAGGCTTTGAGTTTGAGGATTCAGCCACTTTTGGAGAGCCTTATACATGGGACTCAGACAGGTTTTGTCAAGGAACGCAGTATCCTTGACAACATCTTCACCTTCTGGGAGGCTTCTGCCCTGGCACGATTCCGTGGGGAGGACCTTGTGATTCTTCTTCTCGATTTTGAGAAGGCATACGATAGAGTTGACTTGGACTTTCTAGAGGGCACGCTTCGCAGGATGGGCTTCTCAGATGCTTGGATCAGAGGGGTGTCAGCTTTGTACAGACAGGCTCACAATTAGGTGATTTTGGCAGGCGGTAGAGGTGAGCGCTTCATGCTCACACGATCGGTCAGACAGGGTTGTCCTCTTGCCCCCTTTCTCTTTCTGTTTTATGCGGAGGCGATGAGCAGATTTTTGGTGTCACAGCAGGTTGGTATGAGGGGCTTAGCACTCCCCATACGGGGAGATGAGCTTCTGGACGCTGAGTTTGCCGACGACTCGGCCTTGTACTTAGAGGGCCAGGAGGCCAATTTACACAGATGTGAGCAGGCTTTGGAGACCTTTTGCTGTGCATTGGGCGCACTGATCAACTGGAGAAAGACAGTGGCTTTATCGGTTGGCAGTGCTCCTGTGCCAGATTGGATGCCAGGGGAGGGTTTCAGGTGGATTCCTCAAGGGACTGCAGTTCGGTGCTTGGGTTGTCAGGTTGGTTTGGACTTGTCCCCCGAGCAGCAGATTGCTCCTCTTCTCCTGTCCATCAGGAGAAAGCTGTTACATTGGAGCTCAGCACGACTTTTGCTGGCTGGTAGAGTAGTAGTTGCCAACTAGGTGTTGTTGGCGACTATGTGGTACATCACTTCTTGCTGGATCTTCTCGAGTTCTTGTATCAGCCAGGTAGAGAGGCTGATCAGGAACTTCCTTTGGTCAGGTCGCGACACTCAGATTGCCCGAGCCAAGATGGCTTGGTCGGTCATCACACTTCCTTGTTCTCAGGGAGGGCTTGGGATCATTGATCCAGCACAGCAGAGCAGAGCCCTTCTTGGGAAGTTCGTCGTCAGAGGACTTCTTCCAGGCGAGGAGCCCTGGAAGGAGTTCTTGCTGCAGAGGCTTCGTGCCAGGGTGCCTCAGTCAGGAGGCCCTTGGCAACCTTCGACTAGATCGATCTTTACAGAGCTGCGCAGAGTTGGTTTGAGCAGGAGACTGGAGGACCGATTTGCTGTGAGTTTCCTTCGATCTTGGGAGCTCTTACGGCGTGGCCTAGAGCAGAGACCGCCGACGTGCACGGAGGAGCGCCTACGGCAGCCCCTCGTCTGGAACCCCATGGTTAGCACTCAGAGAGGCCACTTGGTTGGGAGTCGGCCTCATGTTTCTTGGGGTCCCATGGCAGCTGGTCCAGCACGCTCTCTAGGTGACTGGCTAGAGTTCATAGGTTTGTCGGAGGAGGTGCAGACTATCCAGCTACAGGGCATGAGAGGGGTGCAGAGCATGTGTCAGGACATCTCGGAGTCAGTTCCAGCTGAGTGGCTCACGCCTCTCGAGCCAGTAGCACCCTGGTGGATGGGAGCCTTCACACGACTGGAGGTTCTCATTTCAGTCAGGGCTTGCTCAGAGACTGTCCCAGCCTTGTTCTTCGAGCTTCAGGGTGGGGGACGCTTACAGCGAGTTGCAGTAGAGGCCCCGCAGGTAGCAGAGTGCTGTTTCCAGAGGATCCGAGTTGTGGGCATCTGTGGGAGGACTTGCGTCTTAGACCCTGACCCAGCAGCTCTTGAGACAGGACACTGGAGGCTATGGGCTTGGGAGTGCTGTCCACTGGCACGAGTACAGTGGGATCCTGGTGAGTGGCTATGGAGGGACCCCTTCTCTTCTGCAGACCGCCCAGGAGTCCCCTTCTTTCAGTACACTGTTCGGCTTGGACGTCATATACTTGCAGCACAGAGAGAGGCGCGCCCCGCTGCAGCACGTCATTGGCAGGAGGAGGGCCTCACAGTCGAGTTCTTGGCAGCTTTTTGGCAGAGGCTGTGGGACTCCAGACAGCCGAGGCGAGTCACCTTGTTTCAGTGGCTGGTCGCACATAGAGCCACAGCAGTAGGGAGCTGGCTTGTGCATAGTGGTCTCTCGGCCACATGTGCAGCTTGTGACCATTTGGTGGAGAGTCAGCGTCACTGTCTTTGGGACTGTCCCTCGGCCCAGCAGGTGTGGCTACGAGTTCTTCGGCTGATGCCTGCTCTCTCCACGGCTCGACAGTACACTTGGGGGGCAGCGGCTTGGTCCACCCTCACGGGCCCGGCACTTCAGTTTGAGCTATCTTCCACCAGTAGGATGATAGTGATACAGGGGGGGCGACCTACACTTCAGCCTACTACAGAGCTTACTCCACTGGAGTGGTGCAGTGAGAGAGAGGAGTGTTGGGAGCTCATCAGTGGCCTGACACTTTGGTTCATTTGGCGGGCCCGTTGTTTCCGCTTCTTTGAGGGTCGCCCTGTGCCACCAGCAGAGACTGTTCGTGACTTTTGGCTAGAGCTGATCCATACTCTCAGAGGATAGCTTGAGGGACTACAGGGCAGCCCCGACCGCATGCGGGAGCGCCGCGAGGCTTTCCTTCGACTCTGGCACCGTGGGCCTTTCTACACCATAGTCCAGGGGGTGCTCAGATGGCACTACTGTCCACCTGTGTGGCTTTTCCCTCCTCCCATCTCTTGATTTAGCCCCATTGTATATATGCTGTTTTTTCATTGGGAGAGTCTCCCCATCATGCTTGTTGTAGCCCTCTCTTGCAGAGGTGGTTGTAGCCCTATGGGCAGTTTTCATTAACTAATAGAAGGATCTTTTTCTCGAAAAATAAAATAAAATGAGGTTAGGGCTCATTCTCTGGCATGCTTCCTGGCGAAGGTGCAGAGTCTCGAGTATCGGCTTGTACTGTGTTGATGCAATATAAAGAAATACCGAAAGGGGCGCCAAGGTTTGGGGCCAATACTCTCTGGTGTGGAATTCCGCCACTCCGTGTCGCGTGTCGTCTCTCTCTCTCTCTCTCTCTCTCTCTTAGTTCAGTTGTTATTGAAGTGCTAAAAGTCTGTTCAGTCTGTTCTTTTCTATCGGCACGTGGTGCCCGTCTTATGACAGTGGTATCAGAGCATCAGGCGTGTGCTTTTCTGAAAGCATATCGGTCCTACAAAAGAGGAGATAGAGCTATTGGAATTTTTATTATCTTCGCCCTCCAACCCGGACCCTTACTTCATCGCGCATCGGGCGCGCTCCCGTCTTCACCGCTCATGTCTTACAGGGCATAAGCCATTAAGATCACTTGCAAGAGAAGGATCCAAGATTTGTTTCGAGCTGCTGTTTTTCTCAGAGACAGTACCATGCAGATGTCTATAGCTACCAAGCCGCACACTTCAAGGACTTGGCAAACTTTTAAGAAAAACAAATTTGCCCGAAGTTATATGGTTTCTGACATCTTTCTTCGTAGTGCAACTTCTGGCAGAGTGGGGTATCATGAAATGCTTGCCATGGAAACCCTAGCAGATTATATTTTGAAGTTTCTCGACATCTCCCAGTAGATGTCTCTTCACGAGCGGATGACCTTGGAGGTCCGGTGCGATTGCTATCTTGGGACTACCATCGCCGCCAAAGAAACACTGTTTGTCCAAGAGCTGATGGACCATGCTGTGCTCGGCTACGACCTCATGGAAGGAACCTAACCCTAATTTTTGGTGCAGGTTTCTGGATGGAAAGCCGGTTGAATTCTCGAGCTCGGCTAATGTCGAGATTGCTTTTTAAGTTTGAAATCTGTTTGAGGCTTGTTTGGTGATCTTGTTTGAAATGGATGGTATTTGTTTTGAACCTGTTTTGGTGCCGATTTGAAATGTTTGACTCTAGTTTTAATACTGGTTTCATTGATTGGTTATTTTACTCGAGGGTGGAGAAGTGAGAATTACTGTTTTGGTTTTGTTTGAACTTTGAACCTCGGAACGACGCAAGCCGATGCCTAGGGGGCGTTCCGTTGTATGTTTGAAAACCTCGGAATGACGCAGGCCGATGCTTGGGGAGCGTTCCGTTGTATGCTAGAAAACCTCCGAACGACGTAGGCCGATTCCTGGGGAGCGTTTGGTTGTATGCTTGAACCTCCGAGTGACGCAGACTGCGGTCTGGGGAGCATTTGGTTGTATAGTCTTCTCAGCTCATGGCCCGGACTTTTTTAGGTTATTTGCGGGGAGAGTGACGAGGTAGTCGTTGAGTAGCTTCATACCGCAGACCGTTTGTCTCGAGGGAGTGCTCAACGGCGCTGTTTGTTGTGTCTTGTAACATACATATGTGAGCATTTGTGTTGCATTGTGATGTGCCAACCACTGAATATTCCTAATTGGATGAGATTGCTTGGGTATGTAATTGTAGTGCATCAAGACACCCGTGGCAGATCAATACGGTCTGGGTGTGATGGCTAAGTTTACTACGTTGGAATATCAAGAGTTCCGATCTGGACGAAAGGAGAAGCTAACTCCTTGATCAAAAGAGCTGAAAGGAGAAGCTAACTCCTTGATCAAAAGAGCCGAAAGGAGAAGCTAACTCCTTGATCAAAAGAGTCGAAAGAAGAAGCTAACTCCTAAACAAAAAGAGCAAACTGATTGTCCCTTGGAATGACCCTCGGAATTTCTTTTTTTAGCTAACTTGAGTTGTTTTGTAGATATGCTATAATCGTGGACGATTACTCTCTTTCAAGAATGGGAGATGTAACAAACTGCTAACGTGTCAAAGCCCTAAAGAATGGAGCCAACTTGCAGATGCTGGCCGAGGGGCCTAAACCCTAAGAAGAACAAGTAACAGAAGAAGAAGTCCTACCAACTTATGGGGACCCTGTCCGATGGGGCCCCAAGCGACATAGCAGGACCCACATACACACAGGAAAAGACGGCGGAGCAATTGATGACATGACAGATTTTCAAAAATTGCGCTGGTTGATGACGTGGCAAGCTGTACGGATATTCGTGATTTACGCTGGCAGCTTTTGGCATTGCTTTTGGACCAGATGCTTTTGAGTTTGAAGGCTTTTCACTGTAATTGCTTTTTAGGCCAAGGGCCTTTAAATATGAGGTTAGGGCTCATTCTCTGGCATGCTTCCTAGCGCAGGTGCAGAGTCTCGAGTACTGGCTTGTACTGTGCTGATGCAATATAAAGAAATACTGAAAGGGGCGCCAAGGTTTGGGGCCAATACTCTTTGGGGTGGAATTCCGCCACTCCGTGTCGCGTGTCGTCTCTCTCTCTCTCAGTTCAGTTGTTATTGAAGTGCTAAAAGTTTGTTCAGTCTGTTCTTTTCTATTCGCACATGGTGCCCATCTTGTGACATTATATATGTAAGTGCACAATGTATTGCGAGATACGGGGTCGATTCAACTGTCTATTCAGAGAAGGGTTCAGACCCTTCTCCAGAGTCATGAGCTATTAGGACCAGAGATGTCTAGGATTGTATCTACTTGAGTTACATAGACACAGAGATAGTTTACTGAGGAGATCTGGAGAGAGACAATTCTAGAGACAGATTACTGATTTCTTCACACCAGACACTGGACGGATAGAGGAGCAACCACCATTGCAAAGCTCAGCTCATACTCAAAAATCGCAGTACTCTCATTGACTGAGCATTTGAGCTAGAGATTGAGACGCCCAATGATTGAGGAGAGGAGCTTCACAACATCGACGAAGACTACAACAAAGGATTCGAGCCATACTATCTCGACATCTAGAGCACAAATGAGGATGGATTCATCTCCCATTGTATCTCTCTTTTGTTTGGGCACCAATTGTATCGGTGATCACACATACCCCACATAGTTCTAGCTAGTGACACTTCTAGATTCAATTTAGTATCTCTTTTTTTGTACCCAGACATGGTTTTAGATTCACCAGTATGTAACATATTGGTCTCATAGGTCATTTTGGCCTTTTGAGGACGTGAATATATCATTTCATTTCATTTCTCTCTCTCGTTTGTAAATGCGCGGCTTCCCCCCCCAACCCCGGGCTTTTTATGCAGGTTACATTACAGGTGGTGTTGCCATTGCTTGTACAGTGGGAAGTACACTAGGAGGATGTGTTCGAGGAGATTTGCTGCAATATATCTGAGATCTATTGGCTGCCTGGTCTCGAGAGGATGTGTTTTACGATTGTCTGCTGACTAGATCATCACCTGATTCACCCTTCGATGCATCTTTGACATGGTATCAGAGCCAAGGTCTGCTCTCAAATCGGATTGGTGATGTATTTGAGGATTTGGTGCTGATTTTTCGCCACGAAAAGAGACGGCTTTCTGTTTTTGTGTTGTTTTTCATCCTCTTGGGGCTGATTTTAGCTATAGCAAGCTGATTCGAAGGTTTCTCTTATCCAACTTGTCCTAGCTTCGTCACATGCCCAAGTTTGTATCGACAATGTCAAGAGCTTAGGGATGATGATTTGGATTTCAACCCAATCCATGATGAAGAAGTACGACAAGATGAAGTTCATAATGGGGCACAAGTCAATGAGGAGGCGGGAGATTGGTCCTAGTTCTACTTCGACATAGGTGACAATCAAGATACCCACCCTTCCTACCTTTTCCATGGATCGGATTGGAAAAGCGACCATGAAGGCAGTCTTCAACTCTTACGAGCTTGGAGGCTTTATCAATAGCAACTTTCTGAAGCCAAGAGATCCAATGGGAGCAAAGCTATGTGAGCGTGTCAATGCTTGGATTCGATCATTTATCATCCTTAACACTACACCATCGGTCATCAATAACATCCGACTGATGAAGGACGTGGAGCAAACTTAGGATCGGCTTTCTTCTTTACATGATTGAGTTAGAGTTGCACACAAGAGACAAGAGACAAGCACTTGAGTTTTAAGTAACCTTTGAGTTGCTTTTTGAAAAAGCAAGTTGCAATCTGAAAAAGTAGATGTTTTCCCGTAGAGGAGTCTATGTCAGCATTGGATTTGTGCATGAGTTTGCATTTAGGGACGCCTGGGTTGTGTTTGTGTAAGCATAATTTTCAGCTTATAAGTTTTTATTGAGTTTTAAGCAAGTTCAGACCATTTTTAAAAGTGTTTGAGTGGGCAGCCTCTGATAAAAACAGCCCAGGGCGCCCCTACTTTCTCTTGCTTTTCAGCATTAGAAAAGCTTTCGATCTTTCCTCCCCTCCCCCCTTCCCAAGGCGTCCCCTCTTTGCCCTATTTTCATACCTATTGCAGGACATCCAAGGTACATTAAGACTTACACAACTGTAAGAAAGAGTTTCATTTGGACATGATTAAAGCGTGATGTGTTTATTTATGTACGAAATGTTTACCATGTCAATGTACTAAAGCTGAACGAGTTCAATATCCTGGTAAGTTTCAACCTATTGATGCAACACAAATGAAATGGGAATGCGTATCCATGGATTTCATTGTAGGACTTCCTACATCTTTAGGATATGACTCTATTTTTGTGGTGGTTAATACGCTTACAAAAATGATCCATTTGTTTCCAGTCAAGACAACATTTACGATTAAGGATATAGCTCAAGTCTTCATGAAAGGTGTCTTCATGTATCATGGTTTACCTCATTGTATATTTTTGATCGTGATGCAAAGTTCATCTCAAATTTTTAGAAAGCCTTATTCTCAGCTATAGGAACCCAGTTGGCTTTTAGTACTGCTTATCACCCTCAAACTGATGGGATGACAGAAAGAACCAATCAAATCATTGAGGACATGCTAAGAGCTTATTGTATGCATGAGTAGGGTAAATGGATCAGATATTTGAATTTGATTGAATTTGCGTATAATTCCTCATTTTAACGCTCAATTGGGATGTCTCTTTTCTCGCGTTGTATGGACAAGAGTGTCTTACTCCAATAAAATGGACATACCCTCTCATAGGAGTTCAAGCATCCAAAGAAATGTTGGATGAAATGCAATTGCAAAGAGACCTTATATGACAAGATATTAAGACTGTTCAAGATAGACATAAAAGTTACGCTGATCCTAAAAGATCTACTTGACTCTTTTAGGAAAGAGATATGGTATTTTTAAGAGTGAAACCAAAACGTAGCTCTTTATCAATGGGTAAATGTAAGGAACTTTGTGCTAGATATTGTGGACCTTTTGTAATCATAGAGAGGATCAATGATCAAGTTTACAGACTCTTGTTACCACCAGACATAAAGGTACATGATGTTTTTCACCTCAGCTTGCTCAAGCGGTATGTATATGATCTAAATCACATTCTTGATGATTCCCTATTATGTACCTCTTCCGATGGAACTTTTGGGACATCTCGAATTTTTCAAGTATGGGGGATGTAAGATCCCCAAATTATGGGTCTCTTTTAAAAATTAAGAAAATTAGATTTTAATATCCGTTTAGAATATTAAAATCCGTTTTGCCAGATTTTGGTTTAGAATGCTTGTTTGGCAGTGTTGTAATGTTCAAAGTGAAAAGCAAGGTCGTTTCTATATTTCAGTAGGTCACATGGACGTTTGATTCCGTTTCGGAAAGATCCGCTATTTTTAGTCTTTTCATGTTTTTCGGTGCTTTTTTGCAAAAAGCCGGAAGGATCATTAATCTACGAGTCTCGAGAAAGTTATAGTTTTATTTTGTAAAAGTTTGCTCTTCGGACGCTTTTCACGCTATTTTTAGCTTTTCATGATTTTTAGTGTTTTTTAGTGAAAAGCGAGTTTGCTTTCTTATTACAGTGAACGAGGAAGCCCGTGGTTTAATTTTAGAAAATTTTGTTTTTTTTTTTTTTTTGGCTTTTTACGCTATTTATAGTTTTTCGTGCTTTTTGGCGTTTTTGAAAAGCAACGTGCTTTTGAAGATAACTTGAACATAAAAATATTATTTTTAGTTTGTCGGATTTAAAAATTACTACTCGGAAAAAAAAACGGGACTAAACGACATTTTTACAAGAATTATTTTTTTAAAAGCGATACCGTAAATACGCAAGGACAATATGAGAAAGTCATAAATATGTCGGACATCACGGTGCGGCATAGTCTAGTCACAGTTTCATTAGTTGCCTGGATATTGTCCAATTAGTCAGTTTTACTATAAAAATTGAAGGGAAATTGGGAGAGTTGACTGTTAAAAGCTAAGCCATGTTTTTAGCAAAGTGCCCAAAAGCTTGCAGCTAATCAAGGCTGAAGTGCTTAATGCCAAGTTTGCAATGCCGTGAGTTGCGTTTACTACTCCAAGGTGATACGTACCTATTATACGCAGTGGTGCAAGGTCTTCATCACCATCTCCATAAGCTCTTCTCGTTCGTGGGAGGAAGAAGAAGAAGAATAGTCTCTCTCTATTTGCTTACTATCTTCTCTCTCTTTTCACGGTGTACGTGCTCTTCGATGGTTCGACCTATCGAGTGCGTATAAAGTTACTCTATCCTTATTTCATCATGTTAACACGCTCATTTATGCACACAAAGTGTTTATGGTCACGTATGTACATAAAAAGCGCTTTTCGTTTCATGTCACGTGGACGATAGGAACATTGTTTTGGTCATAACTCACAAACCGTTATGAATCAACCTGAACCCTTTAAACCAAAGATAAACCACATCATTTATAATATTTTCTCTCTTGGGTGTCATGTGAAAATCACGCACGAGCTAAGAGTTATGGTCAAAAAACAGCTTGCTGCCCATTGCACTCGGTCAAATTTTTGGACCCAGGCTCTTTGGAGAACCATTATATAGATTCATCGGAAGAGCAAACCCACTTAGCCAACTAAAAAGCTTGATCAAACTTGATGATAAATGTATTTAGGTCTCCAATATCACTTCGTGAATGTGAGTTATTAACTATTCCATAACTGAGTTTACCAAAGCGCGCAGGGATGCTACCAAGGGGGAGTATCTTATGACGTCGTGAGTTGATCGAGCTGTTTATATATGATTTATGGTTTATTTTGGTGAATTGATTTCAAGTGTTAGATGTCCATAAACTTATACAAGGATATATGGTTAGTCAACCCAAAAAGTACGGATAGATATAAATAAAGTGGCTTTCTTTTTGTGTTACCGTTTGTTGCACGAGTATCATAAGGGCAAAGTGATGAGATAAGGTGTTAGTCTATATCATGGAGCTGAGCTTGATGCATTGATTTTAGGTCAAACACTTTCATTTGTGTATTAGCCATGCATTCAAAAAAGACAAAGTATTTTTTCTCATATATATAAAGTTGTCTTCCAGAGCTCGGGTTCATGGAGGGAGGCGAAGCGGCCTCAACCTATGTCTGGATCAGATAGGTTGGAGGTGTTCTGGATTGCTTCCGGCGAAGTGAAATTCTCTCAGTCTGTAGTAGAGCGAAAATGGATGGGTGGACCGGTCGATCCCTACACCGGGTCCGGTGCTCTGCTAGTCATTTTGTTATATTTTTGATGTTACGATATACCCATATTTTGTTATTGCATTAATACATGGTTGCCTGCTTCATTTAGATGGGGCGTTTAAAGATTCTCTTGTGTCATTCTCCTGTGTACTCTATTTCACCCTCCACTATTCTCTCTCTCTTTCTCTATACCCGCAATGAGGTATGCACATATACTTATCCTCTACAATGTTATTTTTCTTGAGTACGCTTTCATTCGTATCACCCATTCAGAGGTAGCACTAGTCGCTAGGTGCCTCTGGATGCAATCAGCTTATAGCCCAAACTCCATAGTGTATATTGAAAATTGTATATGGAAAATTGTATAAAAGTGTAAATTGTGTAGTTGTGCATAGACTCCTTGGGAGGGGGTATCTCTCATTGTTACATCTCTTTTATGTGTGTATTGTTTGAGTACACTTGGAAAAGATGAAATGACTTCAACATTTTATCTATTCCACCTGATAGGTGATGTGAATGTGAGAGTAACAAGATTTAGTCGATGAAGACATTCTTATCTAAGATTCCCATGGGGATATTGATGTGAATGTTCAATGATTGTCATCTTTGTGCAAGTATTGGTTGTGTGCAGTCTAGTTTTTGTCCTTTGCCTATTTTGTACTCAAAATCGAGGGCGGTTACTCTTCTTTTGAGAGAGGAGAATGTCACAAATTAGTGACGTGGCATGGAAAGGTTTTTTTGGAGGGTGCAAAAAGACGGGCCTTGGGGGGCTCACTGTGCATTCCAGTTGTGGAAGCATAGTGCAAGTCCTCTCTTTTTGTTGTACCTTTGTGAAGCAATCAAGAAAGAAGTACCGGAAGGGGCGCTAGACTTTAGGGCCAGTGTATTTGGAAGCAGAGTTCCGCCACTTCGTGTCGACTCTCCCTTCTCTCTCTCTCTCTCTCTCTCTCTCTATTTCAAGTTCTGTTGTTTGAGTTTTCTCATGTGTTGCTATTGATTTCTCGCTTGGACTGTCCAAGCGTGCTACATGCTCTTTAGAAGCCACAATTTTACTTGTGACTTCATATCCACGGTTGCTTAGATGGCAAGATATGGTTAATATAGACAATGCCTACAGACTTTGAATGTGCCAGACAAATGCAGCATGTGGGCATTCTTAGATGAGATGTCCCATGTCTGTGTCCTGAATGCTTCTGCTTGAGGGATTGACAAAGGGAAGAAAGTCCATGGCAAGATTATGAGGTGTCGGCTATTAAAGCATCTTACCGTACTTGGTGTTGCTTTTGTGAATATCTGTGTGAAATGTGGTGCTTGTTGCGAAGTAGAAAGTTTCCAAAATAAGCTCCCATCCTGTGATTTTGCCATGTGGGGTGTGCTTATTAGAGGATAGATATGCTCAAAACGGGCGAGGTCACATTCAAGATATGTGTTTCTTTTTTTTTTCGCCAAGAAAAAACCTTGTAAGAAAATAAACATCTCAAGGGCACAGCCTCACGATAAATTGTACAAAAGTCGATCACAAAGGTGTTAGCTCCAGAAAAGGCCCATAAATATGCAATGAATGACCAAGACTATTTTGTGGTTTTCAAGAAAATTCTCTCAGACCTTCAAACATATACATTCTTTAGTGATTCAAGGTGGGGAAAATTCTCCTTATATTATGTCATGCACACAATAAAAGGAACTTTAGCAAGACTATTTGTGGTTTTCAAGAAAATTCTCTCCTATCCTTAACATATACATTCTTTAGTGATCCAAGAGGGGGTAAATCCTCCTCATACCATGTCATACTCAGCAAGAGGAACCGTATCACTGTCAAAAGTACATGAAGGTACAGTAGAATCCCCTGGAATCCTATTGGGTTCTGGAGATAGAGGTGGTATCTCCCAAAGAGGATGGCGCCATGGAATCCACAAGAACCCTGGTGGGTTCTCGAGATGCATGTGGTAACTTTTCCAAAGAAGATGAAGCCTGTAGAGATGGATCTCTACGTCTGTAAACCTATATGTCTAGAGGCACCTTTGTCTGATTTTGTTGCCTTCTTTGTAAGTCACAAATCAGCCCTAAAAGTGTGGCGCCCTTTTTTTTAAAGCCAAGGGATTGGATAATTTAAAATCCAAAGGTTGGACAATTGAAAAGCGAAAGGTTGGATAAATGAGAAGCCAAAGGTCGGACAATCGAAAAGCCAAGGGTCAGGGCACCCAAAAGGCTAGGCTAGTATCTACATAAAGACCTCTTGGGGGCATTTGTAATCATCATTAGTTTTTGGGCGATCTCTCTCTATGAGCATTTATGAAGGTGACCAAGGTTTGAGCACTTGTGACAACAACTTGTATTGGCCATCTTTTGCAACATAAAAGAAATACCCTTTGGGGGGGCTCGTCTTGAGGGCCCAATGCTTCTAGGGAAGAAACTCTGTCTTCCTATGTCTCGTGTTTGGTTTCTCTCTCTCTCTCTCCCCCCCCCCCCAAAGTCAAAGTGTTTGCTATTGTCATTCACCATCTGTTCTTAATGTACGGCACGGTTTCATTGGCACACAGGTTTAACAGAGCAATATGCAAAGGCTTTCATTAGAGCAAGAGCACTGAAATTATTATGAAAATATTGAAGGCAGGGGATCCTTTGATCCCTAGTAACTATCGTACTATGATGATAGGCCACACATTGGCAAAGCTTTACGCTTCTGTAATTGAGCATGAGCAGAGTAGTTGGGTAGAAAGAGAGGGTGTCATAGCATGGGGATAGGGTAGATTCAAGAGAGGCTTCTTTGCCCTTGATCATACTTTTCCACTTATAACCTATCATTGAGGAGTGTCAAGCACATGGACCTCGTATGTATTGCTTCTATGTGAAATTTTGCAAAGCTTTGGATACAATACCTAGAGGAAGATTGATGAGTATATTGTATGATTCAGGGTTTCTGAGTGAGGCATGGGTTATCTTGGTAGTTTATGAGACGGGTAATAGGTAGAGTGCGTGCACTAGAGGGGCTATCAAATATAGTTCACTCCACGGTTTCAGTCTAGAGGGGATGTCCGCTTTCTCCTGCACTTTTGGGTATGTATATTGATGAGGTATGAGACGATATTGATTGAGTGGGTGTCAGAGGTGCGCAATTATCAGGCACTTGGAACCGTGTTGCTTTATGTGGATGATATTGTTCGCATTGCTGACTTGGTAGAGGCTAATTGCCACATCCAGGCCTTTATTGAGATATAAAGCAGATCCTACGAGATTCTTTTTAGTGGAGGAGATTGATGCCATGATGCAACAGGCATAAGAGAGTTTATGTGATGGTACTTACACTGGTAGCCCATTGAGGAGACCAGGCTTTGGAAGATATGCTATTCGCTGGCTCTATTGGTTCACTTATATGTTTGTATTTTATCATTTTTTACGCTATTCTTTTGGTTTTTCTATATTGGACATTTGGATCATATAGTGATGATGTAGTTTTCTGGGTCTTTTGGTCATTTCGCAGTATAGTTATGGAAAAACGGGGAAATGAGGGAACAAGAACGGAAATTGGAACAGGGAAACGAGAAAAAAATTGTGTTTTGAGGAGTTTCGGGTAATTGTATTTGCAGACCTAAATAAACATTTTATTTCATTTGTTTTTTTTTAATATTGGGAAAAGCATCTTGAATCAAATAAACATCTCGAGGGTACATACCTCAAGATTAAAATATATAATGCTGCTGACTAAAACAGGGGGGTAATCCTAAATCTATCCAAATACACCAAATCAAAATCTTGGTTTTCGACCTCTTAGGTATCCTAACATATACAAGACTATCGGATACAGAGGTGGAAGATTCTCCTCATATTGTGTAATCAATGCTGCAAGAGGACTCTAATCTCTAGTAGTAGAATCAACAAAGGCCACACCATTAGGCTCTGTAGGGGATAAAGGTGTTACTAGTGCTGAAGAAGTGGGAACATATGAAGAAAGATGGATTTCGAGCTATGGTATCAGAACTCTTAGTAATGCGAGGCACCCTTGCCTTAGTCTTCGGTTCTGATGATTCTCTTGTTTATTCTGAGGACCTTCCAACTGTCTTTGATCCTCAGGCACAGAACAAGGAGTGCAACCAACCACTGGATGTGATGCTCTATCACGAACAAACCAGTCTCTTGGAAGCTCGATGAAAGACACCTTCTGCCGAGTTTCTTCACCATGTATAGTTGAGAGAAAGATGAACCCAGGAGATCCACTCTTGAGAGTGGGTGTATTGTCACCATCAGAGGGTGCCTTACCCTCACCCAAAAGAATGAAAGCACGAAGCAGAAGGTACCGGTAGGTGCACGTCGCGATGTAGTGCAGGATTGGGGTAAGAAGCAAGAGGCGGAGTGCAGCAGAGAGGAAGCGCCAGGGATCGAAGCAGGGAGAGAGAGAGAGCTCACGTTTTTGGGGAAAACTCAATAAGTGAGTTTTGGGTTTTCCCACTCTTATTATAAGCGACTTCAAAAAAATGTGTCCAAGTTCAATATGAACCTGAACAAAGTATAAAAATGTACAAAAAGGGGGTTATTTAGGCCTTTAACCTAACAACCTCCCACTTAAAGGCATAAATGACGCCTTTAAGTTAACCAACTCCCACCAGCTTTATGCAATGCTCATGTTGAGCCTTAGCAAAACGCTTGGTGAGAACTTCTGCAGGGTTATCCTGTGTATGGATCTTAGTCCAGGTGACTAGACCATCTTCCAATACCTGTCGTATGAAGTGGTACCGCACATCTATGTGTTTGGTACGCGCATGAAACATGGAATTTTTGGCTAAATAGACAGCACTCTGGCTATCACAACCCAACACGGGTGTATGAGCAGGCATGCCAAGTTCTTTTGCAAGTCTGCCCAACCAAATGGCCTCTTTTGAAGCCTCTGTGGCTGAAATATATTCAGCCTCAGTAGTACTTAATGCCACAATTTTCTGTAACCTAGAACACAAAGAGACTGCACCACCAGCAATGGCAAATACATATCCACTAGCAATGGCAAATACATATCCACTGGTAGATTTCCTGGTATCCATGTCACCTGCCATGTCTGCATCACAATATCCTTGCAACTTTAAGTCACTTTTGCCATAACAAATACACTTTGATTGTGTATCTTTCAAATATCTCAGAATGCATTTGACAACCGCTTTGCCAGGATTTGACATATATTGACTAACAACTCCCATTGCATAAGCAATGTCGGGACGAGTAGCAACCATAGCATACATAAGAGAACCACAAGCTGATGCATAAGGGATTCCCTTCATTGCTTTCAATGCCACCTCATCCTTTGGGCAATCTGCTTTGCTAAGCTTAGTGTATGGTGGTTAAGGTACCCCAAGAGACTTAGCATCAACCATATTAAATCTGTCAAGTACTTTTGCAATGTACCTTTCTTGAGATAAAAACAACGATTTCAGCTTTCTATTTCTTTTAATACGCATGCCCAAAATATGCTTTGCATCACCCAAATCCTTCATAGCAAATGCTAAATTTAGCTTACGTTTCAGAGCATCAAGACTAGTCTTATGTTTCCCGGCAAGCGGCATGTCATCAACATAGAGAACAAGTATAATGGGCCTACCATCTTCATCCCTTTTCGTACACAAACAATGATCTGCATGGTTGCGTTAAAAGCCTTGAGACAGCATAAAAGTGTCAAACTTCTTATACCATTATCGTGATGATTGTCTCAAACCATACAGAGCACTTTTCAATTTGCATACAAGTTCCTCGCGTGTAGGAACTACAAAACCTTCAGGCTGTTACATGTATATGTCCTCTTCAATGTCACCATGCAAAAACGCTGTCTTTACATCCATTTGATTCAATTCCAAATCAAGCACCGCAACGAGAGCAAAAAAGACACGTAAAGTTGTAAGCTTTACAACAGGAGAAAAGATTTCTTAAAAATCAATTCTTTCTTTCAGTGCATATCCTTTTGCAACCAATCTTGCCTTGTACTTGGGTTTTTCATCCACTATCTTAATCTTGTATACCCATTTTTTGGGAAGAGCCTTTCTCCCTTTAGGCAATGGCACAAGATCCCAAGTATCATTTGCATACAAGGATTTCATTTCCTCTTGCATCGCAAGCTCCCACTCACTGCTTGACTCACATGATTTGGCCTCTTTATATGTAAGAGGTTCACCCTCATCTGTCAACATTAAATGATCCAAAGAGGGGTTAAATCTTTGCAATTGCCTTCTAAACGAGTTGACCTGCGTACCCAATGATCTACATTCTCAGGCAACGGTTCTACATCGTAAGGCAACTCATTTTCAGCTCTATCATGTTGCTGAAAATCATTTTCAGCCAATTCAGGTGGCTATCCATTCTCATTAGGAGCATCAAAATCATGTCCTACCTCTTCTGGCTCAAGGTTAACCGGCTGATTATCAATTTCAACTTGCGGTAATGCATCATGAGGCTTTTTTTTCAACATCAATGGGTGGCACGGAAGACTGAAATTTGATTGTTTTCTTGTCAGCATCAGATTTTGTAGCATTCTTAAGCAATTTTGCCTCATTGAACACTACATCTCGGCTGCATATTACCTTTCTAAACTGTGGTAACCACACGCTATAGCCCATTTCACCTTCTTCCCCATAACCTAGGAAGCCTCCTTTAATGGACTTCATATCAAGCTTTGTTCTCAAGTCATTGCGTACATCAACAAAAGCTTCGTAGCCAAATACTCTCAAATGATCATAAGAGGCAGGTTTGCCAGACCAAACCTCCTCTGGAATGTCATTTTGTAGCGCACTATTAGGAGAGCGATTACAAATATGAACTGCAGTTTTCAATGCCTCCCCCCAAAACTCTTGGGAAAGATTAGCGGTGGACAACATGCAACGCACTCTCTCGTATAAAGTACGATTATACCTCTCAGCCACACCATTAGAAGACGGATTATAAGGGGCTGTCAACTCCCTTTTAATCCCATCTTCATCACAAAAACGCTGAAATTCAGCAGATACATACTCTCCTCCATTATCAGATCTGAGACATTTTAGCTTAGTACTCTTTTGCGTAGTGACAAAAGCATGAAACTTGTTAAAAGCATTAAAAGTCTCACTCTTACTTTTCAACAAATGCACCCATCCTTTCCTAGTACAGTCATCAATGAATGTAACAAAATACAATGCACCACCAAAAGACTTAACAGGCATAGTGCATACATCGGAGTGAATAAGATCAAGAGGATTAGCTTTGTGAGAGACACCAGAGTAATAAGAAGATTTCTTTTGTTTTCCATAAAGACAATCGTTACAAAAATCCAAGTTTTTGCCTTTTACATTAACCCTCTTCAAAGAGGAAAGCACATCAATACCCTGTTGGCTCATATGGCCAAGTCTCTTATGCCACAATTCCGTGTGAAGCAACTTCAGCAACAGCAAGAAACTTGCCAGGTAAAGCTTTGCATCGAAGATAGTACAAAGTACGTCTTTTAGACCCTTTTGCAACAAGCATAGAGCCCTTAAGCAACTTCCATGAACCCCCAACAAAGATGGTAGTATAACCATGTGCATATATAACTGGCCAACAGATAGCAAACTTTTCTTAATGCCTGGTACAAACTTGACATCATTAAACACAAGCTCTTGACCATTGTTAAGAGCCAAACGCATAGTATCCATTCCCTCAATATTACAAGCAAAATTATCACCAAGGTACACCTTGCCATAATTGCCTGTAGCATATGTAGCAAAACACTCCAAAGATGGAGTCACATGGAATGAAGCACGAGAATCCACTATCCATGACTGGGATAGGCCATCATTAGCACCGAGCAATGCATCAATGACACCTTTCTTCGTGATAGGCATGTCTTTTGCATTAGCTATCACCAAATCTGAGGGGCATGAAGCCGCAACCAAGATTTTCTCAACATCTGACAACTCCTCAATGACCACACTAGAGGATACATTTGCATTCTCAGCATCCCTGGAGGAATCATCTGCTGATTTTTCTTCTTTCTTCTCATCTTTCTTCTTCTTATCTTGCGTTTCCTTCTTCCTTTCCTGCTCTTTCTTGAAATACCTGCAATCGGGTTTCTTGTGACCTTTTCTGCCACATTGATAACAAGTGACATCCTTATCCTTTGTCTTGCTCTTACTTCTATTTTGAGTCCTGTTGCCCGCATCACGCTTTTGATTTCTACCTCTTGCATTGTAGGCAGAAATGCCACCTTCCCCACTAGACTTGCGTTTAATCTCTTCGTTGAGAGTAGACCCTCTCACACTGTTATACGTGAGGGTGGGATTGTTGCTCAAAGAGATAACCAAGGTTTCCCAAGTATCTGGCAATGTCATAAGCAAGAAAATAGCTTTCAGCTTATCATCGAATTGCTGAAGCCCACTGTCCTGCAACTGACTTAACACACCTGTAAAAGCACTCAAATGCTCAGAAGCTGACTTCGAGTCATCAAGCTGCATATTCACCAACTTTCGCATCAAATGCACCTGTTCACAGGCGTGGTGTTTTCATAATTGGACTTTAGCTTTTGCCATATTGCATAAATAGAGTCCAAACGCTTGATGTCCGTCAAAATGTCATCATTGATAGCCATTTTGATGTAGGCCATAGCCTTCTTATTTAACCTGGCTCACTCTTCGTCAGAAAAACCTGGCGGCTTATTCTCTTCCAATGCATCTTCACAATCCTTTAAGAAAAGGATACCTTGCATGCGTTCTTGCCAGAGGTCGAAGCCTTGACCATTGAACCGTTTGATTTTCATCAAACTTTTAGTGTCAGATGCGGAAGAGGAAGAAGCCATTTTAATTCAACCACAAGTGTGTATACAAGAGAGATGCAATAGGCTGAAAATTTCAGCAAATAGGAGCAACCCCAAGACTTTGCATACGATAGACCACAATTTCTTTACGTGAAACTGTCCAAATCTAAAATTTCAGGTGAAAATTGCAATTTCAAGAACTTGTACTCGGCTTTTCACTCAATTTGTCGCGACAACCATCAATGCATGTGATCCCACAACTTTGATATAGCTGCGTATTGCTGTTTTGACCTGTTATAATCTGTAAATCACCTGTTTTGACCTAAAAACAGCCTGTTTTGGCAGTTTTGGTGACCTTTTCGACTCCGGAAGCAAGGGGCTTCGCGATGGAAGCGAAATTGATCGCGGGAGAGCAATTTTAACTCGCTGTCCAACAGACTACGCAAGGCTTTTGAAACCCTAGGGCTCTGATACCAATTGAAAGCGCGAACTAGAAGGAACCGGTAGGTGCGCGTCGCGATGTAGTGCAAGATTGGGGCAAGAAGCAGGAGGCGGAGTGTAGTAGAGAGGAAGCGCTAGGGATCTAAGCAGGGAGGGAGAGAGAGAGAGAGAGAGAGAGAGAGAGAGAGAGAGAGAGAGAGAGAGAGCTCACTTTTTTGGGGAAAACTCAATAAGTGAGTTTTGGGTTTTCCCACTTTTATTATAAGTGACTTTAAAAAAATGTGTTCAGGTTCATATTGAACCTGGACAAAGTATAAAAATATACAAAAAGGGGTTATTTAGGCCTTTAACCTAACAAAGAACTCCAAGGCTCTTCATAATCTGACCTAGACTCTCGGAGAAAGTTGGGTATTCTCATTGTAACTACTAGATCCTCGCCCAGGCTAGAGACATTCATGCTTTGCTTCACTTGTAAAGGTAGCAAAAAGCTATGCTTCAATCTATAAGGATTTGTGCTAGGGCCTCAATTGTCTAGTCTGGTGTCGCAATTTTGATGGACGGCATGTTAACAAAGGATGCCTGCAGGTGGTCTTTATGCTGCCTTCTAGGTAGTCCAGAAAACCAGCAAGACTTGTAAGGAAGCCATTCAATCACGGATCATATGAAGGAGTCTCTGTAGAGATCTACATAGAACACTGGTTGCTACTGTCCCGCCCCCAACTGCGCGTTGCCCCCCCCCCCCCCCCCCCCCCCCCCTCTTCTTTCCTCACGTTGCCCCTCTCGCTCGCCTGCCATTGCCCCCCCCCTTCCTTGCGCTGCCCCTCCCGCTCGCTCGCCATCCCCCCCCCCCCCCCCCCCCCCCCCCCCCCCTTGGTTTCGTTCAATGCCACCTGGCCTTGAAGGCGTCTTTCGACCCGCTCCGATGGTTTTGGATTACTGACATTGCTTGTCGGGGCTTTTTCAGAGGGACGTCTCCTTTCGCTTCTCATTCCTCCATAGCAATAGACACAGATGGAGGCTCATGCTCCACCCCAAAGGGACTCTCAAGAAGCCCCCTCGCCCGACCCTGCAGAGCCCACCATAAAACTTGCTCTTTTGCCGATAGAGCAAGCGAGCCTTGCAACAGAGGTGGAGCGCCTCCAGGTGACCTCCGTCATCTGCAAGATGATCGGCACCCGACCTAGCAGAGGAGAGGTGCGTGATCTCCTCCAGGCCCGCCTTTTAGCTGAGGTGGATAAGATGCTCGACGTTCAGCTTCTTGACGTGGCTACTACCAGATAGAGTTTGAGACCCCTCGAGATGGTGCCCAAGGTCATTGCGATGAGCCCCCTGGCCATTCGAGCAGTTCGAGCTCATTTTAGACAGTGGCGCCATGGTTTCGACCCAGCTACTGATGTTCTTGTGGAGGAGGCAGACCTTCCCATCTCAGTCTGCTTCCCCGGCTTGAGGAGAGCGTACCTTCCGCTCCTGTCCAAGATTGGCTCAAAGATTGGGACCGTGTCTTGAGACACCCCGCACGATAGCCTCTGTAGCTGCCAAGGCAGCTGGCATACCCACAGTACGTGTTCTGGTCCGGGACACCCACATCCTCCCGAAGGTCATTCTACTACCTTGGGGGTGAGTGGTGGTTGGCTCCGCCGGAGCGTGGAGTATTCGGGCCTCCCGAATCAGTGCTTCATTTGTCAACAGATGGGCCATCTTGCGAAGGCCTGTCCACGGAGGAGGCCCCGACCTTCACCTCAGACTCAGTCCTAGCCTCCTAAGGCTGGCCAGCATCATCAGACAGAGTCACAGGGTACTTAGGAAGATTCACCCTCCGAGCCTGGGGCCCAAGCAGAGGAGGGCTGGTAGTAGGTCCGCGGTCGGTGTCGACAGGGGCTACCACGTCAGCTTGGCCCTGCGGGTGGTCGCTAGGATCCAGGCCAGCAGGAGTGGGTTTCCACAGGGAACCGTTTCGACCCTCTTCAACAGGACGAGGCCCCAGCTCCACCCTCTACCTCAGCCTCACCATCGACAGCCCCTCCTCTGCCCCTCCTCCCCCGCCTCCATCCTCTTCCCCACCTTCCCCTTTCACCTCTGCCGCTCCTCACCTCCCCCCTCCTCTATCCCCTCCCACTAGCCCCCCTGCTTCCACATCTCCTCTCGCTCCTACCCCACAGCCGGCCCATGGGGCAGGACCTTCCTCGGCTGCTAGGAGATCTCTTGGCAGCGCATTTTTCACGAGTCGCTTGGCGAGAGAGGGACAAGCTTTCTTGCGAACACCCCTTCTGGTGCAGAGTTCTCCCTTTGCAACAATTCCTCGTGGACTGACGAGCTTCGATATCTGTCGTAGGTGGGACTTCTTTGCCTATGACTTCACACGGTTTCTCAGCGACTCTTCACCAGACTTTGAGGCGGCTTGTTTCAGAGTTCACGTACAGTGCCTTGCAGCTAGAGGGATAGAGGCCCTAGAAACAACGATTGGCTTCTATTTTCTCTTATATGGCAGGGACTAGTCTGAGTGGACTCTGGACTTAGTGATGGATTGGTTGCAGGCACAAGCTCTCTTATCCTCTCACCACATGGGAGACCTGGGGGTTACAGATCTGGTACAAACTTTGTAGCCGTTGGCCAAGTTCTCAGTGACACCTCACCAGACACGGCAGGATGTAGACACATTGTGGTACACTTCTTTACTGACACGCAGAGCCTACCATGCTATATATACATACATGAGGACTCTTGGATAGAGGTTGTTGCCCTGCGTATGGCACGCTCTTCTTGGGCCTGGGCTAGAGAGTCTTTGCAGTCACGCCTATCTTGGGGACACTCAGATGCGGATTATTCCCCATCCAAGCCAGCCTCGAAGATAGCACGGTTAGCTGCTGTTGCAGCATCAGTTCTTTCTTCTACTCCATGAGGATTATCTCATAGAACGTGTAGGGATTAGGTGGGCCCCAATTTTAGCGCCAGTGGGGTCGATTTCGTCAGGAGCTTCAACGATGCCTTGTGGGCGGAGAGATTGATCTTCTTATGCTGCATGAGCATTATCTTTGTGAGAACCGCATTAGACGATGTGGTCAGCTTTTGCATAGTCGATATGAGACATTTTGGTCAGCTGCATTTGGACATTGTGGTATCTAGGGAGTGGTATTATGACTATTGCGGACTCTTGGCAGCAGGCCATTGTGGGCAGAGGTATTATTGTGCCTGGCTGGGCTCAGTGGATTACTATGTAGGTTTAGGGTTGCCTCTTGGGCATCGTGAACATCTATGCACCCACTGTGGCAAGTGCACGTGGAGAGTTTTTGTCTCACATTGTAGAGTCTCTGCCGTATGCAGAGCAATGGTGCATTGGGGGTGACTTCAACATGCTGGAGGACCCCTTTGACAGGATTGGAGGTAGCCATGCTACTGTGCACTGGGCTGAGTTGGCAGCTTGGGAGAGGCTATGTATGACCTTGAGGGTTTCAGATGTTTGGAAGCACTCTGGCTTTGTGAGGCCCCCAGACAGCTTGGCCTTCTCTCGCTCGATGCTACGCATCCCTGAGAGGATCTTGTTGCACCCAGAGCTCAGAGAGCGAGTGGTGGCTCTTTGGATAGAGGGCTTGGACACGCAGGACTCCCTTGCTGACAGAGTAGCCTTTGGACTTGCTCAGCTTACTCGCTTCTTCCTCTAGGAGTCTACGGCTCGCCTGGCTGTAGCGAGGGAGGAGGAGAAGCGTCTCCGACGGGGCGTTGCTTCCTTGTATAGGATGCAGGAGCAGCACCAAGACAGTCCTTGGTTGGAGGAGCAGTTGCAGCAGGCTCGTTAGGAGCTAGCCAGCATAGAGGAGAGGCGCCATGAGTTTGCTTTCCATCGATAGGCGTCTCAGTGGACCCAGGTGGGTGACAGAGTGACTGGCGCGCTCTTTGAGACAATTGGGACCCGTCATGCGCAGACTACAGTCAACCAGTTCAGGCGACCCGATGGGTCAGTTTTTTTAGAGCCAGCGGATGCGTGCAATTGCTATTGACTTTTACAGTGACCTGCTGCTAGCAGAGCCTTAGTCAGAGCGTCAGGATGCATGTAGAGAGTAGGTTTGGGCACATATGCCTTGTCTTGTGACTGAGGAGATGCGCCAGAGGCTTGAGCTGCCTCTTCAGCTAGAGGAGCTCCATGAGGCCCTCAGAGCACTTCCCCGAGGTAGTTGTTCTGGTGAGGATGGTTTGACTCCCGTTTTTTCTTGGAGTACTGGGACTTGCTTGGCTAATTCCTTTGCAGCGCTTTTCAGTACATCTTGCACACAGGAGAGATGCCTGACAACATGAGTGAGGGCTTGATCTACCTCATTCCCAAGGAGGGTGGCTCCTTGGATGAGATTCGGCAGTGGCGGCCCATCACCATCCTCAACTCAGCCTACAAAATTCTAGCCAAGGCAAGTTTGAGGATTCAGCCACTGCTAGAGAGCATTATACTCGAGACCCAGACCGGTTTTGTCAAGGAGCGCAGTACCCTTAACATCTTCACTTTTAGGGAGGCGTCTGCCCTGCCCTCGCGCGCCTCCGAGGTGAGGATCTGGTGATACTTCTTCTCGATTTTGAGAAGGCCTACGACAAAGTTGATTGGGACTTCTTGGAGGGCACTCTATGCAGGATGGGTTTCTCAGACGCTTGGATCGGAGCTGTGTAAGCTCTCGACAGACGTGCACACAGTCAGGTGCTTTTGGCAGGAGGTAGAGGGGACCGGTTCATGCTCACACGCTCGGTCAGATAGGGCTACCCTCTAGCCCCCTTCCTCTTTTTGTTCTATGCTTAGGTGATGAGCAGATTCTTGGTTTCACAGTAGGTTGGTCTGCGTGGCTTAGCGCTCCCTATTTGAGGCGATAAGCTACTGGATGCTGAGTTTGTCGACGGCTCAGCTTTGAACTTGGAGGGCAAGGAGGCCCAACCTGCACAGGTGTGAGCAGGCTCTAGAGGCGTTTTGCTGTGCATCAGGCGCCCTGATCAACTGGAGGAAGACAGTGGCTTTCTGGGTTGGCAATGCTCCTACGCCTTAATGGTTGCCAAGTGAGGGTTTTAGATGGATTTTCCCAGGGCCTGCAGTTCGCTACTTGGGCTGTCAGGTTGGCCTGGACTTGTCTCCTCAACATCAGATTACTCCCCTCCTCCTGTCCATTAGGAGGAAGTTGCTACATTGGAGTTCGACAGGACTCTCTTTGGCAGGTAGAGTTGTAGTGGCCAACTAGGCGTTGTTGGCTACTATGTGGTACATTACATCTTGTTGGATCTTTTCGAGCTCCTGTATCAGCCAGTTAGAGAGGCTGATCAGGAACTTTCTTTGGTCAGGGCGCGACACCCAGCTAGCCCGGGCCAAAGTAGCCTGGCAGGTCATCACTCTACCATGCTCTTTGGGGGGGTTGTGGATCATAGACCCAACACAGCAGAGCAGGGCCCTTGTTGGGAAGTTTGTTGTTAGAGGACTGCTTCCAGGGGAGGAGCCCTGGAAGGAGGTTTTGCCTCAGCGGCTTAGAGCTAGAGTGCCTCATGCAGGAGGCCCTTGGAGACCTTCCATCAGATGGATCATTACAGAGATGCGCAGAGTTGGTATGAGCAGGAGACTAGAGGATCATTTTGCTGCGAGCCTACTTTGCTCTTGGGAGCAGTTCCGGAGTGGCTTGGAGCAGCACTAGCCCACCTGCACGGAGGAACACTTGAGACAGCCCCTTGTTTGGAACCCCATGGTCAGCACTCAGAGAGGCCACTGGTTGGTAGTAGGCCTCATGTTTCTTGGGGTCCCATGGCAGAGGGTCCAACACGCACTCTAGGCGATTGGCTTTAGTTTTTAGGTTTGCCAGAGGAGTTAGAGAGCACCCAGCTACAGGGCATGAGAGGGGTGCAAAGCATGTGTCAGGACATCACAAAGGCTTTACCAGCCGAGTGGCTCACTCCTCTAGAGACAGTAGCCTTCACGCGACTGGAGGTCCTCATTGCAGTTCGAGTTTGCTCAGAGATTGTACCCTCCATGTTCTTCGAGATCCAAGGTGAGGGTCGACTATACAGAGTCTCAGTAGAGGCTCCACAGGTTGCAGAGTGCTGTTTTCAGAGGATACGAGTAGTGGGCATCTGTGGGAGGACTTTTGTCATAGATCTTGACCCAGCAACTCTTGAGACAAGCCATTGGAGGCTTTGGGCTTGGGAGAGCTGCCCTCTGGCACGAGTGTAGTGGGATCCTCGAGAGTGGTTTTGGAGGGACCCTTTCTCTTCAGCTGACCACCCAAGGGTCCCTTTCTTTCAGTACACTGCTTGACTAGGGCGTCACATACTGGCAGCACGGAGAGAGGCTCCTCCTGCTGCAGCACTTCATTGGCAGGAGGAGGGTCTCACAGCTGAGTTCTTGTCAGCCTTTTGGGTGAGGTTGTGGGACTCCAGACAGCCGCGGCAAGTCCCTTTGTTCCAGTGGCTAATTGCACACAGAGCTACAGCAGTGGGGAGCTGGCTAGTACAAAGTGGCCTTTCGGCAGCATGTGCAGTATGTGACCATCCTTTTAAGAGTCATCGTCACTGTCTGTGGGACTGCCCCATGGCACAGCAGGTTTGGCTTCGGGTTCTTTGGCTGACGCTAGCTCTTTCCATGGCACGACAGTACACTTGGGGGGCTGTTGCTTGGTCCACCCTCACAGGCCCTACACTACAATTTGAGCTATCAGGATGATAGTGATACAGGGAGGTCGACCTACACTCCAGCCTGCTACAGAGCTTACCCAATAGGAGTGGTGCAGTGAGATTTGTGTGTTGAGGGCTCGTCTGTTGCTTGACACTGTGGTTCATTTGGCGAGCCAGTTGCTTCCGCATCTTCGAGGCTCGCCTTGTCCCACTAGCGGAGATTGTTCGAGACTTTTGGCTGGAGTTGATCCATACTCTCAAGGGACAGTTTGAGAGACTTCAAGGCAGCTCCGACCGCATGCGGGAGCGTAGAGAGGCGTTCTTACAACTCTGGTGCCCTAGGCCTTTCTTCACCATGGTCCGGGGTGAGCCCAGATGGCACTACTGTCCATCTGTGTGGCTTTTCCCTCCTCCCATCTCTTGATTTCGCCCTCATTGTACATATGCTGTTTTCATTGGGAGAGTCTCCCCTTCTGGTTGATGCAGCCCTCTCTAGTAGAGGTGGTTGTAGCCCTATGGGCAGGTTTATTAACTAATGGAAGGATCTTTTTCTCGGAAAAAAAAGGAGTCTCAGTAGAATATCTGATGCTGATGTCTGGTACCGCTGGAACGGATCACAAGGCCCTCATATGCTCTTGAAAGACCAATGACCTCCTCAACAGCATTCTCTTTGAGCAAAAAAGACACTCACCCTAGTAGATACCTTCGGAATCTGAAAAGAGTGACCCTCAAACCCTGCCGAAGAAAGCAAGCGATGGAGCAATAGGAAAGGTATCAAAAGGATGCTAGTGGAGGCACTACCTGATGCCACATTGCATAACAGCTTTCAGCAACAGTGGGTGTGTGAAGCTGACCAACTGGCAGAAAGCTGCACGAAGGGCAGGGTGTTTCATGATGGGATTGTTGGAACCCTTCGAAGGTGATCTTGGAGCTAGTGGGTGCGCTGCTCTGCTAGCATGATCTCTCCCAGGTATGGAAACCCGCTGTGGGGAGGCGGATAGCATAGTGACAGAAAATGATTGACACTGCAATATTATGTACCATTGTGTGCATAATTCCTTTACAGTGATCAGGGAAAAGTAAACCAAGCTTTGTTAGGCTTAAATTATTTTCTAAGACTATATTATTCTATTCCATTTTCTGAATCGTTTAAGTTTTCTCAAGCAGCTAATTTTTGTACAGAATTTCTTATGGCCTCTGTCCGTTTTCTATCTTTTTGACAGAAAATGATTGACACTGCAATATTATGTACCATTGTGTGCATAATTCCTCTACAGTGATCAGGGAAAAGTAAACCAAGCTTTGTTAGGCGTAAATTATTTTCTAAGACTATATTATTCTATTCCATTTTCTGAATCGTTTAGTTTTCTCAAGCAGCTAATTTTTGTACAGAATGTTTTATGGCCTCTGTCCGTTTTCTATCTTTTTTGCAGCCATTTTGGGGATTGTGGGGTGAGCAGCTGAAAGAAATTGAAGGGAATTTTGGATCAGCAGTGATGATCACATTTGCTTTTCTTCGTTGGGTGTTTCTTTTGAATTTTTGCTTATCGATTCTTTGGGTCGGTGCCATCGTCGTGCCTTTTTTTCTGCATCCTCCCAGCTCATATCAATGGAAAGGCATTAAACAGTACTTTAAGGTTAGTTTCTGTTTACATGTGTTATGTGTTTATTTTTCTCTGATGTTTTATGGTCTGATGTAGTGATCAAGTGCAGCTGCTGTCGTTATTTTCTTCTGTGAAATTCATTTATGGAGGGGATGGATAGCTGATAATGCACTGAGTGCGAAACTGAAATTTTTTATCAAGAGATATATGTTTGAAGTGAGAGGGACTGTTTTATGACAGGCGAATGGACTGGAGAAGACATGGATTCTCCTGGGGGGCTACTTCTACAAATCAGAGCAGACGGGTTGGTATAGAGTGGATTACATGTACCCGTGTGCAATTGCAACGATGTATCTCATCAGCCTAGTGGCCATCCTTGCAACGTAAGTGAGATTTTCCTCTTGAAGATTGAGTATAACAATTCATCTTTCTTATGTTTAGTATGGCAAGAAAACTATAATGAAGTGTTTGTTCTTCAAATAAAAAACTATATTTGTTGCTATTTGAATGTAGTAGTTTAGTAATCTCTTCGTTCCAAAGAGAGGATATAGCATGCTGCTAGAAGAGCCAAGAGAATCCATGGGTACGCATTGATAGTATGGACAAGACCTTGCTTTATCTCTCACAGTACATTTGGGATGTTTCTTATCTTGAAGATTTTTTTCAAACTCTTTGCATGGCATGCAATTCAAGATGGCCCTCACCAAAGTCATTCTTTGGCCCAAAGCACTGACTCACAGATGGGGCATTCCTTTTAGCGAGTAAACTGTATTTTTTCCCTCAAATTCTTTACTGGCAAGAGATAAAGAAAACAATCAGTTCATCTGAAAATGATCAGTTGCCACGCTTATTGATCTGTGCAACAGATTTAAATGCTTACTGTGCTCAACTTACCGCTTATTCCTCAAGGAAAACCTTCTATTAGCTGCACAAAAGGCTGCAAGGTTATCCATGAAGTAGGGACAGTAATGCATAAAAGAAATGATGCAGCTACCATTTTGTACTGCTTTTGCTTGAAGGCCAGGCTGTGGGAGATTTCAAGGAAGGCCCATTTGCTTATGCATTGGGCAAGACTTTGTCAGCCTGTCTTGGTGATTCCCAGGAAAACTAGGGTCCCCAGATTAAAAATAGGTACAATCATGGACATGCTCCGAGTATCAGGCAAACCCTCACACATAGCTCTTTTAAAAATCAATGCAAGAAGAGCACCAAAAGATCCTTCACATGTGATGCTCAGCTACCGAGCCATCATGACCAAATGCAGTCAAATTTTTCTCAGCGCATGCTCAATGATGGATGCATATAATATGGATACTGTTTGTCCAATCATGATAGTGCAGTCCTCATCCTATCAATAGCCTTCTTTACCATTTCCGTAGTTGAGAAAACGCAAGTGCTCGGGCATACCCCTGGTGGATCTGGCAGTGACTGCTAGTCTGGGGCCATGTAGAGAGAAGTAGCATACTCACCCCATATGTCTGTAGATGTAATAGCTGGTGCTGGTGAGCGCTCATGAAACAATCTCCAAGCCTCACCTGAGTCCTGGCTGAAGAATAACTGATATAAATCTCTCTCCAGCTGAGCTAGGTAAGCTCTCTTCTTTTGTTGCAAGGCACCGAAAGGTTATCCGTGACTGTCTGTGAGTGATGACGCCCATGAGCACCTCCCTCTAACTCTCGTGCCCCATATATCCTCATCCAAAATATTAAATGGTGATTTCCCACTGGATGCCACATAAGCTGACATACTATGTGCAAAATAGCATATAGCAATATAAAGGTATCTGCCAGGCTTTGGCCCCTGTCTCACCCACATATACCTTCCATGATCATCTCTGTGTGAGCATCCAAGTGATGTTGCATCCCCTCTGGAGAGTCGGAGATCAACACAATATCATCAGCATAGAGCAATAGTGGAATCCATGTCCCTGCCAGCTGTGCACCTCTATCACCATCTTTCTCAATGTAGTCAGCAACCTCATCTGCATACATACCAAATAGAGTAGGAGAGAGCGGGCAGCCTTGCTTCACACCAATAGTGGAGTTAACCGGTGCGGACAAGCCCTCTGGGGTGCGTACATGCCCCACTGCTGACTTGTACAATGCCATGATCCCCCGAATGAGCTCTGTGGGTACTCCCATCTCCTGTAATCTGCGCATCACTCTAGCTCTGGGTACTGTGTCAAATGCTTTGCGGAAGTCCACATAGCTACAATAGATCCGTCTCCCATGTGATCTGCCCTCCTCAATGATGGCTCTGAGTGTCAAGATATGGTCAAGAGTAGAAAAGCCTCTCCTGAAACCCGCCTGCTCAGCTGTACGTATCCCTTCCCTCTCTGCCCATCTACTCAGCTGCTGCTCAAGAATGGATGCGTACAATCGTGCCAATGTGTGTCCAATCATGATAGTGCGATAATTCCCAGGCTCCATAGGGTCTCCTGACTTGAAGATGGGTACAATCGTAGAAAGGCTCCAAGTATCAGGTAAGCCCTCACACAAGGCACGATTAAACATAACTGCTAGAAGCTCTGCTAGTAGATCTCTGGCATGTATGAAATGCTCAGCCACTAAGCCATCATGATCATATGCTCTCCCAGTCCTCATCCTATCAATGGCCTTCCTCACCATCTCAGTGGTGAAAAAAGCACATGTGGCGCAGACATTGACAATGCTCTTCAGCGATTAAGGCGGCAAGGGAGACGGGGAAGGTGGCTTTCTACAAAGACAATCGGGTTATGGTTATGGAGAGGTGTGCCACATGACCGTGTGAAGCCTATGGGACCAAGTTCAACATTGTTGCTTCGAACTGTAATGGGTCTTTCAGAATGAATGTAGGAGCCTTTGAGGACGGTTTCATCGAGAGGGACATCGTATTTTACTCAGAGACGCATCAGGCACCTGGACAGAGTTAATCACATGTTAGTAGATGGGAGGCAGCCAATAGATAGGAGACGAGATCAAAGCTCAGGGGACAAGGGTCCGGCGGAGTGGCTCTACTTTACACGAAGGAGTAACAACCGATGATACACATTGCCCATGTCCTCCTGGTCTCTAGCTGGATCAAATCTTGTGTGATGAGGTGGGTAATCTCGGTCCATGTGAGGGACAAGGAGGGTGTATCCAACGAGTATTGGAAAGGGGGTAGTCTGTCCATACTAAATTGAAACCATGATGTCATCTGTGCATACCCACAAGATGTGTCTCTTTGTGAGGAAAGCTGTCGAGCAGATTCCAAAGCTAGGCGAGCATATCTATCTTTGGGGAGATCCCAGATACTATGTATAAAAGAGACGGATCTAGTAAGTGCCTCTATGACCAACAAGGAATCAACAAGCTCTGCACAAATAATCTTGTGCGGTATAGAGGCCTTGGCCCTAATCATCCAAGAAATCATAGAGACGAGAGGCCTCTACATACATCTCCATCCATGAATACTGCGAGCTCGGCTATGATGGTCTACTAATGGTCCCCATATCTGCACCCCAAAAAGCATAGCTAAAATATCCAATTTGTCAAATAGCGAGAGCTTTGTTCAAGGTTTCTACTGAATTTGTGAACACATCCTCTCCATGTTCTCTAAAGCTTCATGTGCTCTCGTCAATTTGGTCTCTGTTTCTCTCCTCAAGGAGAACTTTGGACCATTGAAGACTACTCCCAGGTAAGTGTATGCGATTGTATGCTCAACCGTTTGTTGAATATATGTGAAGATCGGTGTAGATCGCTTGACCCACTGTGTTGTGGTGTTGAACACCATAATTTTGTTCTTGCCAAGGTTCACCAACAAGCCGCGATCACTAGCAAAAGTGTGCAATGCATCCAAGTGTTGCTGCATCCCCTCTGGCGAGTCTGAGATGAACAAAGTATCATTCACATACAGTAGTAAAGAGATCCAGGTCCCTGCTAGCTGTGCTGCTCTGTCACCTCCCCTCTCAATGTAATCTGAAACCTCACCTACATACAAACAACAATGTAGGGGAGAGTGGGCATCAGTGGAGTGAATATGCTCAGATAACCTCCCGGGAGTACGAACTTGCCCCACGACTGTCCTGTATAAAGTCATGACTCCCCAAATCAGCTCTGTGGGTACTCCCTTCTCGTGTAGTCTTTGCATCAGTGGAGCTTTGGAAACCGTATCAAATGCCTTGCGAAAATCCACAAAGGTACACTGAATCCTCCTACCATGTGATCTACATTCAATATATGATCAAGAGTAGAAAAACCACCCCTAAAGCTTGCCTGGCTTGATGCCCCCGAATGCTTGCTCTCCCTGCCCATCTATTCAGTTGCTGCTCAAGAATGGATGCATACAACCTAGCTAGCGTGTGTCCAATCATGATAGTATGGTAATTCCCCTGTATCATGGGGTCTCCTGCTTGAAGATATTAGACATGCTCAAAGTATCCGGAAAACCCTCACACATGGCTCAATTGAACATTACTACAAGAAGCTGTGCAAGCTTATCTCTAGCATGTGTAAAGTGCTCCGCCATCAATCCATCATGATCATATGCTGGATCTAATCCAATGATCATATGCTCTTGTAGTCTTCAACTTGTCAATGGCTTTCTTTACCATCTCGGCGGTAAAGAAAGCACATTTGTGTGGGCATGGCTCTGGCGGATCTGGAAGAGGTGGCTGCCTCGAGACTGTGTAGAGAGATGATGTATATTGACCCCATACCTCCGTAGAAGTGAGGACCGGTGGGGGGGAGTGCTCATGGAAGAGCCACCATGCCTCGCTTGAATCCTAGCTCAAAAACAATTGATATAAATCCTGCTCTAGCCGAGCTAGAAACGCCCTCTTCTTTCGTCGTACCAAACGCCGAGAAGCAATCCGTGACTGTCTGTGAGTAATGACTCCTAGAAGTACCTCCCTCGGAAGTCGGGCTCTGGTCTCTGTGCACTCCTCATCATACCAGCTATTTTGGGGTGTGCTCCCAGAATGTCGTCGTTGCCCAGGCTTAGTGTGGGGGTATGCCTCTGCTATTGCATCCTGTAGTGTCTTTGTCAATATATAAGTGAGCTCCCCTAAAGGTCTCCCCAGATGCTATGTGCATAAGCGCCTGTAGATACCATCTATGTAGACAGAATCAGTCTCTGAAGTAAAAGTGTATAGGGTATGTGTAGGTGTCCGTGCAAGTCGAGTTGTGCTAAACTGGAATGAGATGGTAAACGTGAGAACAGCATGATCTACTGCTACCCCAATAGGCCTAGGCGCGACTGTAAAGTCCTGAATAGAGGGTATGAAACTGGGCTGAGCCAAAACATAATCCACTGTGCTGGCCCCATGTCTATGAGGAAAGCAAGTGAATCCACTCGACGCTGGAAATCTGTGGAGGCCATTCAAGATGTCAGATATCCCCCATATCCAGTGTGCTCTTCATCCTGCGAACACCTGGCCAATCCCATATCACTGACATCCAATTCTCTCAGAAATGTTATATTAACGTCTTCAAAAGGCCATAGTGACCTATGAGACCAGCAAGTTACAAGGTGGTGGATCTGATACAAAGTCAGAGTAACGAAAATAACCTAATAGCAGTACAAAACAAAGATATATACTATGGGATCCTAGGTTGGTCGATGTGAGCTAAGCAGAAGACTAAGCAAAAAAGGGGCGGTTTATCACAAAAAATCTAGCATCGGTCGTTGGCGAATCTCATCAATTTCCTCCATGGTTAGTAATCTAACCGGGCGTCGTGCATGGCTGGCCAGCGTGCTCCGAATCTTTTGACGTAGCCTCCGTCGGTGCTGTGTAGTCCTTCGCAGTCGTGGGCGCCTGGATCTCCCCAATTCAATCGCTCGGTCGATCAATGTGCTGCTGGTGTGAGACGAGGGGGAGCTCTGCTATGGGAGTGGCTCTTGCGATTGTCCCGTGTCTGCTCTGAAGAAGTCTGTGATCCGTCTTTGAGACTAGCTAGCCCTGCCATTCATCAGGCTCTCTCTGTGTCTGCGCAGCTCAAGCAAGAACAAACCTAGGCATCTCTGGTCTTCGTATCCCATTACTCTTGCGAGTGGTCCAAAACCCTCTCTGAACAAGCAATGGAAGCGGCCTCGTATCTCGTAGTAGACAGGGCAGCAGCATGTATAATGCAGCTCTGTCTCCGGTTCCATGTCACACAAGGGGCATGTCCTGGCCTCTGCTGGTACTCCGCTGTATCTCCCAGTTTCAATCCGCAGCTGGTGAGACGATGTGCGTAGTTGGCCAATAGCACATTGTATCCCATGAGACAAGTGGGTATCCATGTATCTTGGTCTCGTCACAAAACCATCTTCCGTAAGTTGGAGAAGGTGGTCTTTGTAGAAAGCCATCTTCGTGCCCAATTCTTGTGCTGGTTGTATCCATGTCCTCCTGGTGTCTAGCTGGGTCAGGTCTTGGCGGATGAGCTTGGTGATCTCCGACCGTGTAAGAATGAGAGATGGTGCATCCAGTGAGTACTGGAATGGTGGCAGCCTGTCTATGCTGAACCCATGCGCCTGAAACCATGATGTCATCTCCCCATACCAGCATGTTGTATCTCCTTGTATGGCTAATTGTCGAGAGGACTCAAGTGCTATGCGAGCATATCTGTCTCTGGGAAGTTTCCATGTGCGGTTTATGAAGGAGACTGATCTGGTGAGCGCCTCCACCACAAGTGGGGGGGCCGCTAGCTCTGCGCGGATAATGGCCCGTGGTACTGATGCCTTGGCTCTAATGAGCCGCGAGATCATAGAGACGAGAGGTTTCTCCATGTTCCCCATCTGTCTGTGCGACCCTACCTCCCGTGGTGATCTAAAGAGGGCCCCCATATCTCGGCCCCATAGAGCAATGCTGAAGCCACCAAGGTGTCAAAGAGCCAGAGCTTCGTCCAGGGATCCTGAAACTGAACCTGCGAACACATCCTCTCCAATCTACCCAGTGCTGCATGGGCTCTAGTCAGTCTGGTCTCTGCTGCTCTTCTGAGTGAGAATGTGGGTCCGCTGAAAACCACTCCAAGGTAAGTGTAAGCGTCTGTGTACTCCACAGTCTCCTGGCCGTATGTGAATGTAGGTGCTGACCTCCTGAATGTAGGTCAAAAGTCTCAGAGAGAGAGAGAGAGACTTTTGACACATCAGCGAGGCAGCATCCTCCATGTGGCAATGTCACATTAGCAGGCCAGTGGCAGTAAGGTGCTGCCACATCAGCAAATCTAAAGAGAAACTTATGGATTGGTCTGTTTCAACTGTCTCCTACTATCGACTGTTATGCTGAACGCATAGTTTGAGTGCATTTAGACTTCTGCACACAATCGAAACATCTTTTTGCTGTTTTTGGATAATCTTTTTTTTTCTCCTTCTTTAGGTTGAGCTGTGCTACTGGGGAAGAAACCTAATCAAGTTTAGATCTCAAAATTTGAATTTTCCAACACCTACCAGATTTAACACACTGCATTCTTCCAATGAAAATAATTTTTAGCATACTGTGTTACTGGGGATGATACCTAATCAAGTAAAGCTCTCAAAATTTGAATTTTCTGACACCCGCCAGATTTAACGGAGTGCATTCTTCCAATGAAACTAATTTTTACCATACAGTTTCTTTTTCAAATCAAGAACATTATTATGGAGAGGTTTAAGAACACTCATTAGCAGCTTATCAGAATTAATTTCCAGGATTGCACGGAGAATTATGGGAAGCGGTGATGCAGCTTTAGTATATACGAATGATACATTTCCTTATGCAGCAGTTGTCTTTACTGCTTGGGACTTTCGTATTACCTCTCCTGAAGTATGTAAAGGGGAGTTTAAACATTGTCTAAATTTGTATGTAAGTTTTGAGCCAAAAGAAAAAGATCACGCCAAAAACAGAGTGCTTGCTCCAGCTTTTCAAACCAGTTTCCAGAATGATGATGTGTGCAGGCAGCAACCAAGCTGCGCAAAGGCATCAGGATGCAGTTGAGAGAAATGCTGGCAGATTCCATGCTAATGGATCAAAAACTGGAAGAAGAAGACATTCTTAAATACTACAAGGTTAACTTTTATTTGTGGCTGTTGACAGTATTACTTATCCTATTAACCTCTTTAGTATATCTTCTCTGAGATTAGAGAGAATAAACGTCCCGTCTATGGTATTCTACAGTAGGATTGAAAGCGGAGCAACAGCTTCTATTCTGATTTTCTTTTTGTTTAGTACAGTAAATTATGGGTGCATTTGTCAAGACTGCCACACTAAATAAAGAGAGAAATTATTATTTAGTCTATCTGAATGACCATTTTGATAATCTGCATGTAACAGAGATATGTGGTACTCGGATTATTCTGGCCAATGGTTATGGCTGGTACTATTGCGGGAGTGTATTTTCTTGTTTCAAAGTCTGAAGTGATAAATACAAAATTAAGTATGCTCTTCTATCTCTATCAGGTGCTTTTTCTGGAAATGTTTTCTTTTGAGGTTTTAGACATACTGAAACTCTACTGGGCTATATGGGGAATGAGCCTGTAGTTTTTAGTTAGTTGTCTTTCGATCAAAAGATTTGATTTTTGAGTTTTCAGGTGAAAAACCAAAGTAAACTTTCATTTTGTGCTTCTTGTGTTTTTGTAGAGACAGGTTATGCCCAACCAGCATTGATGACCATCCTCGTGAGTTTTGTTGGGCCTTTTTTAGTCCGAACGCTTGTTAAACTTGAAGATTGGAAACCTGCCATTTCTGAGAGAGTGGTCATTGTAAAACTTTTTTTCCTGCGAGCATTAAACCTTTCCACATTTTTATATCGGTAATGCTGTTTGACTCAAAGCTTCGGTCCCCTGTACTTTCTCGATTGCAATTCCAATCTTTTCAGAAGTTTTTGTAATAAAAAGATTATATTTCCTCCATCTAGCCAAATACACAAAAAAGAGGTGGAACCCTGAGAAGGGTGGAAATCTAGGTGAAATCCTAGTCTTTTCTATGAGAAACTGCTCTTCAAGCCTCACTTTAGAGACCGCACAGATTTCAGTCTAGCTTTGTGTAGGGTTTTAGAGGGCTCGCTTTTAAAAGTTTTCTTTATCTTTTTGTTTTTCTTTTCATTTCGTCAATTTGGAGGCATTCCGAAGAGTTGACACAACAAACAATGATATCGGCGAGCTGAAGCTGTTGAGGACAAAATTTGAACTAAAATAATCAAAAAGCCTAGAAGGTAGTTGTGAGGACAAGGGTCTTGGGCAAGTGGCTATAAGCCCATATGGCAGGGTCGGCCACATGTCTGGTATGCACTGCTTGGAGGTCACTTATACAAGCTATATAAGTGGATGGTTGGGTAGTGAATAGCATGCCATTTCCCTTGGACTCACCGGCATCGTGGAGAATCTTTCCTCAAAGAGGGAAAAAGAAGCATGCACACCTTTTTTGCAGGGAAAAGGTGTGGTCGAGGAGAGAAGTTGGCAAAGAAATGAAGACGACATATGGGAAGCAAGGCTTACACACAAAGAGTGTGGAGGTCGGACCGGCAAGAAACGATGCGCTCTTGAGCTTGAAAGGGGCGCCTAGACATCGCCATGAAGACTCGTCACTGCCATGAAGTTGTATAAGCTCCTCCCTGAAGCTCCTCCCCGGCCGCTATGAGCACTTCACCCTCTCGCGTTCTCTCTCTGCGCTGCCACCGTCTCCAAGCTCCATGCTTTCACATGTTTTTTGAGCTTGGGCGCCCAAGTGTGTCCTAGGGGCTTCTCCCTGGCTGAGTGGTTAAGGCAACAGACTTGAAATCTGCTTGATAGCTTTTACGTTGGCTGCGGGGTTCGAATCAGGGCTAGCACGGCTCAAGTAACATGGCATGGCTCAAAAAAATTCTAAACGTTTCGAAGGGATTCCAAGGCTACGAGTTGTCTCTTTCTAAGCAAGCGAGGAGATTCTCGAACCGGGCCAAAAGGGCTCCAAGTTTGAGAAGACAAGCAACAACAAGGATTCGGGAATTCAATAAGTTGTTATTTTGAAAAATCGGGCTACAAGCAAAATTTAGGAAATTGAAGAGAAGGGCAAGAATGACAAGGAGCACAAGAAGAGGGAAAGAAGGGAGACAGAGAGAAATTAAAGGGCATTAAAATGCCTTGTTTGGTGATCACGACCAGGTGTAAGTTTTTACCACACTCCCTTTTAAGGGTAAACTCCCACGAGGGTCAAAGGGGATGGGAAATTTACGAGAGGCAGCCAGCCAGGTACAAGGTCCCAAGCTAGAGAAAAGTATACTAGCCAACCTGGGGGGAGGGGGGGTTTGTTGGGGGTGTGGTGGTGTTTAACCCTTTAAGATTCTTTCTTTTTGAAGTGGTCAGGGGGGTAGGGAATATTTTATATTATTGATAATCTACTCAAGGTACTATGTACCAAGTGTGTATGGTTCAAATTAAATCTGTTGAGTGTGTGAGTGGGTAAGTACTAGAAGCTATAGTATGACCTTGGTACAAGGGAACCACAAGCTTATCAGAGATATTTTTTTTGGGGGGGAGAGAGACAGTGTGAGGGCATGGGTTTAACTAATCATAGTCGATAGCAATAGCTGTGTGTGTGTGTGTGTGTGTGAGAGAGAGAGAGACTATTGGAAACTGTCCACTTGGCCGTTACATATTCGGCTCTATACCGTCCTGAGCATAATGATGGCATATGTTTAGTTCTATTTGCCGTTGTTACATTGGCCTCCTCTTCGCCTTGCATCGCTTATGTCTGATATCGTGTCTCATTTGTGGCGCATTGATTCCGGAAAGAAAGGCCTCCGTTTGTTATCTATGGAGAAACTCTTCACTCCGAAGCATTTTGGGGGGCTTAATATTTTGGATTTTTGCCGCCATGCTCTAGCGAGAAAGGCCATGTTGTTACCTACTCTTGCTCAACAGTCTCAGCCATGGACAATCATGATTATCTCACTGTGTCAGTATGTTATCACATCCACCTTCGGTCACTGGCAGACCTTCCTTTGGGGGATTGTATTTGGCAAGTCATATTCCTGGTTGCTCGGTTACTTCTGCTTTACTCATTGCTTTGAAAGCGGTGACAGCTCATCTCTCACGGCATGGCAGACAACAACGAGATGGAAATTCTATACGCTTGGAAAGCATTCACTGGAATCAGGCATTCTCATTTTCTCTTGTTGACCGTTTGTCCACGTCAAGCATACTTCCTCTCTTGTCGAGGAATATGTATGGTGGATGATGTGGTTGACACGTGTGGGAATATGCTTCCTTTCTCTCGAGCGGCTGAACGCTGTGGCTTGGGTGTGCATTATCGCCAAATTTGGAAAGAACTTCAGCAAATGCTGGCTGCTTTCTTGCCTGTTCCGCCAATGGCCATGGAAGCCGTATGACGGATTGGACTTTATGGGAAACTTCTTTTGATGCCATTTTTGCCAGCAACATTTATGCCTCTCTTCCGCGTGATTCTTGGCTGGCTGATCATTGTAATGAGCTATGGTCGTTGCATAAATGTGATCAATGGTGGAGAAAGGCTCCTACAGCGATTTGGAAGAGCCGTTTGCCTCTGAAGGAACGTCTGTTTCTTCGGCGCTGCTTGTTGGGAGTTCTCCTTGTTGGAACTTTCCTTGCTGCGCTTCACATCAGCTCTTCTTGTTGTGTCAGATGTTCAGCTTGTGAAGAGACTGTTAGGCACTTGCTTTGGGATTGTCACTTCACGATGGTCTTCCTTGCCCACATATCATCATGTATGCGCCTTCGATTTCCCTCAGTGACTTTCCACAAATGGTTTTGGGCTTTTGGCGTCCTCTCGACTTCCCTTTAACGATTTGTGGCCTTCTTCACTTGGGTCAGATTCTAGTCATGGTCTTTGTGGCGCCAACGCAATCTTCGCATGTTCCATCAGCAAGAGGCGGATCTCTTTCCTTTTTCAAGATCACTTAGGCAATCCTTACATTTTTCCCTTGATGTTGGGGACATATCCCCCGATATCCTACAGCTATCCTACGTTTGCTTCTAGCCGCCTTTACATTTCGGAACACTTCTGTGTTCTTTCCTTTTGTATCTATCTTTCTGATGGGTTTTCCTCACTTTGAGGTTTCCCATTTGTAAATAAATCAAACCAGATTTACAAAAAAGAAGTGTGTGTGTGTGTGTGTGTGTGTGCACTCATCAGCAAAGGCGATGATGGACCTGGTGGTTATAGTTGCGTCTAAGAACCATCAGTCTATGACTTGCGATTTCCTGAATAGGTGAATCTAGGCTAATCTAGGTATACATAGTATCATTTCTCATCAGAAAGAAATAGGAATGGCTAGAATATAGTATTTGTGATCATCAAGGTGAATTCTTCATGAGATTGCCTTAAGGTGTTGATGACGAAGGCTTTACTTGTTTTCTCTGCCAGGCTCTATGTGATACTTCAAAGTGGATATTTGTCAGCACAGGGTTTGTTTATTGATGCTTGTACAGAAAATTCTAAATGTCCACGTGATGGATTCTTATGCTGTAATAGTCCAAGTGATGGTGAATGGAGTACCTGTCTGACGCAACCGGTAACAAGAAAATTATTTTTTGTGATATATCTTTCCAGTTAGTTTGCATTACGGATGTATGTCAATTTAAAATTTGCTGACACCTGAAATAGTCACATTGCTTTTAAGATTGGATACTGTGCTTCCAAGTGCATGGAAAATGAAGTTGGCGAGCAGATTCTGAAGCTAATTATCACATCCACGGTGATCAACAGTACCCTTGATATTGGCGTGGGTGCGATCTTTGCCTTTTTGTTGAATGTAAGCGACCTCCTGGTTTTTTCATTACTTATGCGTAGTGTAGGACGGCCCCAGCATATGTATGTTTGGGATCTGATGTTTCATCTGACTTGGTTGAACAGAAGCAGCAGGAACTTTCCATTCCTGATTTTGCAATTGACATAGTTTATTTGCAAGTCCTTGTGTGGACTGGGTCCCATTTCAGCCCTCTGGCCTCGACCATCGGAGTTCTGTGTTATCTACTTACCTTCTACTCTAAGAAGGTGAGTTAAAGGCAGTCTTTCTGTATGCCTAACGATTGTTTTGATGCTCCGTTGTCTCATTGCTTGAGAGTAAAGCAAGCTTAATAGAGTGCTTAATCAAGAAGAATGGTATTTTGAATGTCTTTATTATGTAAGAAATATGATCAAATTTCCACATCCAAAGGACATTTCAAGGGGTGAATAGAAATTAAACAGTGTTTCTCTGTGGATGTAAACCTGATTTGTTGAATCTCTCTTGTTGCTTTAAATAACGAACCAATTTTCCACATCCACAGGACATTTCGAGGGGTATCTAGAAATTGAAGAGATTTGCTACCATATAGGTGCACTAGACAGAGGAAGACAGAAGCTCATCGAATTACACCAGTGCATAAGCTTAGAGTTGTACCTGCTTCAAATATACCCTCTACTTTAGCGAGGCCACCTCATTGTTCCTACTGTGGTTCCCATTTTTGAGGCTTTGAACAAGGTTCTTTCTAGGAGTTTGGTTGGGTGCAAGAAAGAACTAATAAATCTGCCTAGCAGGCTACTTTAACCCCTACTCTGAGGGAAACCGTACAAAGAAGGGGGACTCGCTCAAAAAGATTGAAACAAAATGTACACTGGCTACATCACAGAATGGGAGGTGGAAAGAGCGAAATAGGTGGCCGCCATAAACTGTTGTCAATGCCTCTCAACCCTATCTGATTTGCCATGGATGCTGTCATACCACCCCCAGAGTGTGTGGCTCAACTCTAGCCAAAAAGCCAGGACAGTTACTTTTGTGGCTTGGGTCGTCTCTTGGACCAACGAGCCTTGCATAAAATCTAGGGCAAAGACTACTGATCAGCTCCCAAGAAAGAGACCAAGACTGTTGTGATCTGGTTGACTGCCAATAAAAATCTCTCTCCGGAGTCCTTGTCGTTGTCGAGAAATTAGGCATAGGATAAAGCTGAGGCCGCCCTGCTTGAAGCCTTATAGCCTAGCTGCTCAGCTCTGTCTCATAGTCAAGTGCTGTTTTAGTGATGGCTGACCATGCCTTTGTCCCCCAAGTGAAGGTCGTGGCTAGGAGGATGGAGGCCATCATGGGAAGAGTCTTGAGCCAGATGTGGTGTGCCCGGCTCATCTGTATGTGGACATCCCTCGATTTGTCTGGAGTGTATGAATCTAGTGGAGGCCTAGCAACACTTTTTATGGGACTGCGCATAGGCACAGGTCTAGCGTGATTGTCAAGTCGTGCAATGTACTGGAAGAAAGGTAGCTCAAAATGGTCAGGGGAGATCTCTCCACAACCATGCTCCAAGGTCCCACTTGATATGTGCCAGTAGGCTCCTCTGATAGCCTCCTCGAAGCTGGGACGATAATCCTTTGGAGCAGTGGTGCCTCCAGAAGAACCCTGATCCTTTGGAAAGTTCACTTTGAGATCAAGGAAGGTCGTACCAAACGTGAGAGGCGTCCCTGCTCCTACATCTCAAAGAAGAAGCACTTTGATTGCAATTAACACCTCTAGGTGTGTACACGAACACTCATCCACAACAAGGCATAAAGTTCAAAGAGAATATGCCAATTTACTGGGATCATCACCCATATGTCATGTCGCATAGTCATTCTCCTCTCTTAAGGCTGAATCTGTCCAAATGAATATCTTCTGGCAAGCTACAAAATTAAATCCAATCCTAAAAACTCTGAGCGGGCTCTGCAGCCATGGGGTCCCAAGAGACATACAATGAGTTGCCTAGCATATATCCATGCTTCGTGCATAGCAAGGGACCCCACATCAATGGCCACGGAAGTCTCCCCTCCATACAAAAGGTTTTCTATTTTTAGGCAGCTTTCAGGCCTCCAGAATGCTCAAAGAAAACCCGTCATCCTCTTCTCAACCCCTTTCTGCACGTAGTCAATTCTCCTCCCATAAAGCTCCATCTGTCCAAATGTATATCCTCTGGCAAGCTACAAAACTGAATCCAATCCCCAAAAAGTTTGAGTGAGTTCTGCAGCCATGGGATCCCAAGCTACGTGTAGTGGATTGCCTAGTATATATCCATGATCTGTGTATAGCAAGGGATTCTATATCAATGGTCACCGAAGTCTCTCCTCTTTTCTTTCTTGTTAGGCTAGGATGAAGCATCTCCTAGGCCCTAGAATGCTCAAAGAAAATCTGTCCTCCCATCCTCTGCTCAACCCATCTCTTCACAACCCCGAGAATCATTGAGTCTCTAGCTGTAGGGTCCACCTACTAGGAGAACTCTAAGCTATATCCTAGCTAGAAGAAGTTTCTTTTGGGGCTCACCGCCCAGGAGGAGATTACGGATAATGAGCTTCCCTAGCAGTGATTGACCCACATCCTTTCTGAAAGGTAGATTTAATAAGCTCACGTTCACTCTGAGGGGTGGGCAAAGTAACGACCAACCATGCGGCTGTGGCGCGTGCAGGCTTCCCATCAGGACTACAACAAAGGAAATTCCCAATAAGCTATGGATCTGACCTATATAGGAGCTTGAGAAAGGCAAGTAAGAGGTAATGTACCACATCGTGTCCAAAAGCACTCGGTTGGCCACCCCTATCCTTCGTGCCAAGAAAGGATGCGCGGAGTTTTAGTTTCTTTCATATTCTCAGGAGGCACAATTTGTTGCTCAAGTCTCAAGTTGAGTCGTAGCAGCCCAAATCTTACACGTGTATACTAGGAGGAATCCAAAAAGCAATTTTCTTGGACTAGTTAATCGGTACCCCCAAAGCCACACAAATTGTCTCAAGAGCTCATTGTTCCCTTAGTTAATCGGCCTTGTGGCCTGCAAGTATAATCGAGTGTTATTTGCCAATTCAACATTCAACAACCTCATCATGAATAGGCATTTTTATCCCTCTCAGCCCAATCTCATGAGCCATGAGGTAGATACTCAAAACCTTTACACAAAGATTAAGAATAGAAAGGGCGCAAGTCTACTAGTAGCCTTGTCCATAGATCTGGTCAATGCAAATCTTGGCCCCTGCTCTCCTGTGGCCGACACTTATGAGTATGAGAACGATGTACAGCACCAAAACACTGCTGATCCAAAGCCTCCAAAAAGCCCATCCCAAGCATACTTCCCTTAAGAAAGCTCCAGTTTACCTGATTGTAAGCCTTTTCGAAGTCCAAAAGCAATGCTACCAAATCCTCATCACACATATGAGCCAAAGCCATGGCCTCTTAAAAAAAGAGAGATTGTGGAGGATACTGCGCTCCTTGACAAAAACCATTCAATGTGGCATGAATCAAAAGCCCAAGGAGTGGTTCTACACTCAAACTCAGAGCCTTCTTAAAGATTTTGTAGGCTGAGGTAAGGATCGTTTGTGCCTGTTGTCATCCAATGCCCCACCCTCCATGGGAACGAGGCAAATGAGCCCATCCATCAAGCTTTTAGCCATCACACCTGAATCCATCACATGCTGAAAACCCCTTTACAAGCCAAGACCAATCAGCTTCACTAATGCATAAAGAAGGCTGGATTGAGGCTATCGTCTCTGGAGTATCTATGCCACAAGAGGGCTTGAAAAGCATCAACAACTCGGTCTCTGGTAAGGAATTTCCAAACGAGCCCGCATGCTATTGTGAGACTCATCCTTACATGAGCCCATACCTCATATCTTCAAGCCTCATTGCTTTCGGAGGTCTCTAATTTTTTTTGTCTAATCTCCAAAGGCTCCAATCAAGTCCCTAACGAGAATGACGGGGTCCAATAATATAAAAAAGACCCGGAGTTGCCCAAATTCTAACGTGAGTCCATTGTGAGGCCTGTCTATTCAAAATATAATCTTGGCATCGCTCCTCATTGCTCCTCAAGCTTAGTGTTCTCCTGCCTGTCCTAGCTAATTTCAGACTCAATCCGAGAGCGATTGGGCTGCGTTTTGTGCATCTTTCGAAGTAAGGCAAGGTCACACTGTGGGCGCGGCTTGCGCTCCTGGAGTCTAGGAGCCAATAATGTGTAGTCCCATGTAAGAATTCACTCAAATCTATGATCCCACTAGCTGCCAACTGCTTCTTGCGTCACCCTCAGCAATCATCCCAGCCTGCCAAAGCTCCTCCACATCCCTGTCAGACTTTCATCAAGAAGCGCACACTTAGGAATACGAAGCATGTGCGCCCCCTCCCCCTCCCCCCCCCCCCCCCCCCCCCCCTTTTATCCCTCCTCAATAACTTGAACAATCAGTACATGATATGAGAATGAAGAGCCTATCATAATGGTTCTGGAGCCCCCTTACTTATCTCCAAGGTCACCCACCATTAATGCAGAAAACTTGTGTACCTTCCAGATGGCACGGAGCACCGGTTATCAAGACTCCCATGCAAATGTACAGAAGCCTCATAATGCTAAACATCCATCACAGTTGCAAAGACATGCACTGTTGGATAAGCCCTCAGCCATATCTCATGTGTATACCCCCCTAGTCCAAGAAAAATCCTCAAGTACGCTCACATATGCTGTTTCCAAAATCTACACGCTGGAAGGGTGTCACAAGTCTGTGGCAACTTTACGTGTTGATTTCTTTTTGGAGGAATTTTATTTGACTTGTTTTAAAGCACCCCTCTAGAAATGCCAATGCCCGAGCATGGTGTGAAGCAGACAGTGAGACTCTAGGCCGGACGGCTAGTGAGCACTGAAGTTGGGCAAATGGACTAAGGTTAGCCACGGTGGGGCTATGAGTGTAAATCACCTGATAGCTGGCCGACATTGCATTTTTTGATGTGGTTCCAGTGGTGATTGATGGTCAGATGACCCGTGTGAGTGCCATGGAAGCATCTCCAAAAATTAAGGGAACTTCTATTTTTGGACCAGAAAAAGCGTTCGCGTCATTAGCTCTGGAATGTCAAGGGGAACATTTTATTACTCTGCCGCGAAGTCAACTGCCGCGAAATCAACTAGGCAACCGGTCGGGGAATTTGTAGGCGGCAACCCCGAAACGAGAAAATGCGTGTATTTGTGCCAAGTGGCACATTTTTGTGCACTTTCCTCATGCAAGAGAAGGTAGCGCTGATTTTATAGCTGCGAGACTCATTTAGGAAGAGTCTGTCCACAGGTTAAGAGCTATGGAGTGCTTCCTTTCCCTCTTATGTACAATGTGGTTCCAGGAGTGATGCCCATTGTCCCCTACTTTATTTGGTATGTATATAGATGAGGTATCAGATTACATTGATAGAGAGGGTGACAAAGGTGCTCAACTTGCAGGGTCATGGATCCCTTTGTTGTTATATGCAGATGATATTGTATTTACTATTGATAGCAGAATCACCAGGTGGAATGTAGAGGCAGTTAGATGCATTACATAAATTCGCGGAGGACAGCGGACTGTCGGTAAATTTGGGTAAAACTAAAGTTATGGTGTTTAACACCACACCGCAGTGGGTTAGGAGATCGGCACCTACATTTGCATATGGCCAGGATACAGTAGAGTACACAGATGCATACACATACCTTGGTGTGGTATTTACAGGACCGAAGTTTACTCTTAAGAAAGCAGCGGATGCTAGATTGTCCAGAGCCTCTGCGGCCTTGGGAGGGTTGGACAGGATGTGTTCACAAGTGCAGTTTCAAGAACCACGAACAAAACTCTGGCTCTTTGATACTATGGTGGCTTCGGCTATGCTTTATGGGGTCCAGATTTGGGGACCATCTGTGGATCAGGATAATTGGAAGTCAATGGAGAGACCTTTGGTATCTATGATTTCCCGAATGATTAGAGCCAAGGCCTCCGTACCACACGTGATTACCCGAGCGGAACTAGCTGCCCCTCCGATAGAGATTGAAGCTCTTACCAGATCAGTGTCCTTTATACATGGTTTATGGGATACAAATAATTGCCGATATACTAGATTGGCTCTCGAATCCTCTCGACAATTAGCAATGAAAGGAGATACATCATGCTGGTATGCGCAACTGTCCTCGTGGTTTCAGAGACACGGGTTCAGTATGGAAAGATTACCCCCCTTCCAATACTCTCTTGAGGCTCCATCACTAGCAATCACACGAACGGAGATTAATAAAATCATCTGCCAGGATCTTATACAGTTAGACACTAAGAGTACATGGGTAGACCCTACACAAGAATTGGGCACGAAGATGGCCGACTACAAAGAAAACTTCCTACAGCTATCTGAAGATGGTTTTGTGATTCGCCCGAGCTACATGGATACCCACCTGTCTCATGGTTTGAAATGTGCTATTGGTCAGATTTGTACATCCTCACACCAGCTAGAAATTGAATTTGGCAGATTTAGAGGAATCCCACCTGAGAGCAGAATTTGCAAGTTAGGCAGAATGGAGCCGGAGACAGAATTACACTACATATGCCATTGCACCGTATACTATGAGATACGTGGGCGTTTCCATTGCCTATTCAAAGAAGGCTTTGGACCTCTAGATAGAGTCATGCAATACCAAGATCAAAGGTGCTTAGGCCTGTACCTACTGGAACTGCATCGGCACGGGGATAATCTAATGAGAAGACAAAGAGCACTACAGCCTCAGAGGCAGATCACAGATTTCTTCGGATCGAGAGAAGCAGGAATGGAAGGAGAAGCAAGAGGCCAGCAGCGAGCACAAAGGAGTACCCACATTCATACCAAAGGCACCCTCATTGATAGGGCGATTGAGCTTAGGAAATCGAGACGACCACGACCGAGATGCAGAAGCACACTTCACCGGAGGAGACTACAACAAAGGATTAGAAGCATTCTAGCCAGACACCCAGAATGCTCCTAAGAAGTCTATCTAATACTTTGTATTTAGTTTTTTGCATTTATTTTCACACTTTCACACTTTTCAGACATTGTAACAGATTCACCACTTTTGTATCAGTTTGGTCTCATAGGTCACTCTAGCCTTTTTGAAGACGTTAATATAACATTTCATTTCATTTCATTTCTCCCCTACCGGCAGTTATGTTATGCCCCTCAAGTGGGCTTCTCATTTGACCAATGTACAGTTGTGTGGGTTCATGCGCGTTAGCCGAGGCAAGAGCCTCTTGCACAGGTACTGGATTAGCTAGTGGCTAATCCCCCGCAGGTACAGGTGAATTCGGAGAGGTTTCACATGAGAAATCTCGTCCGATTCAAAGGGCACGTAGCCCTACAGGTGCGGGAGTTCGAGGACTTGCTACGGATGCAACTGGCATGCCGAACGGAGCCCGAAACAGGGAATTACAGCCTGCTGTGTATTTTTGCAGGTTTAGGGTTTCGGCCCTAAACGGTCCCCAATACCCCCAGGAGGTTTGGGGACGCGAGGGGACTGCTGTAGAGGTGATCTGGCGCATTTTCGGGGCAGAAAACAGAGAATTCAGCGTGCTGCAGATTCTCGCCAGGTTTTGCAAAATGTCCGTATGCGTCGGGAAAGTCATCTATTGCGTGGGGATACTGACTGTGAAGCGTCCTAGTACAGTTATGCTGCCGAAATCGGCCAGAACAGATGGAATTCAGCCCGGATTATGCGGGACAGCTTGTAGGAAATCACAGGTTTTATTCCCTTTGTTAAAGAATAAAGAAATACCGAAAGGGGCACCAACCTTTGGGGCCTACAAGTGTCACTGTCTGCTTGGGAGCATTCTAGCTTCCTGGCTGTGCTTTTGTTTTGAAGTGTAATCCCATTCCCAGTTACCGGTTCCTTTTAAGTCATTGCTTTGTGTTGTATAGTCAAGTGTTAAAGAATCGGGTGAAAGCTAATGTCTACCGCCCTACGGGCCCGTTTCAGGGTTCCGTCGCCGGGACAAGATCACTTTTTCCTCAAGAAGTGAGCCTTGGTTGGACACAAAGCACAGGAACTTGGAATTACACTATGGCTGATAGGATAGACGATGCTAGAGAAGAGGCTTCCTCTTCCCAGGATAGACAGACTATTCCTTTACACCATGAAGTTGGCGAGAGTTCACGACCGCCACTGTCTACACCTTTTGTTCGTGTTAATGCACAGCGAGAACAAGTTCAAGGGTTCATGACTGGGCACTTTGAAAAGGATGCGTTCAGGACACAGTAGGTTCCTGCTGTAAATGTCTTCACTCAATTGGTGCAGAATTCCAGGTTTATGGATTATCTGCAAGCACCATTAAAGTCACAGTAGGCAAGGGAATGCCCTCAGCGTACAGAGCCCGTTGAGGCTCAAGCCCAAGTCCCCCATGCGACTCAGCAGGATAGGGAGCATTCACATGTTGCGGAGTCACATCAGGCTCCTAGGTCCCTCCTGTCCATGAATAGGTGGCGAGGATCCCTACTCCACAGGTTTTGCCAGTTCAGCCCGCCACCTTTCAGGGTCAAAATGTTGCATTGAATGGACAGGAACCGGTCTCTAGGCAATGCATCAAGTTTTTCCACCACCCACGTACATCCTGGGTATTTCGGAGGTGGATCCGTGTTCCAAAGTATTGTTGGTTATGCGTCTGGAAACGAGCAGTACATGCCTGGAACAGTGTTTGGGGGTATGCATGGCATGACGCCAAACCCCATGTATGGTAACATTGGCATGCAGCAAGGCTTCCAAAGCAATCAGGGTCAGTTTGGGGTGCCACAGGTCAATTTTGGTATGGCTAATTTTTCTAGACAGTAGCCAGATATGGCACCTTTTGATGCAGAATCTCAATGACCAAGGGGCACAGATGGTCACTACTACAGTGCCCATGCTGCAGATGCTTCCCTATGACAATTTGGGGCCAATAGAAAAGCCAAAACCATACAAAGAAGGTGGTGCAGCTGTGAAGTTTAGCACCTTTAGTGGCTTCGAGGACAAAGCAAAGGCTCTCACTTTCCTCCAACAATTTGATACAACTTATGCAAGAGGGAATTTTACGGAGGCCTCTAAAGTAAGGAAAGCTGCCACTTTCTTAAAGGACAATGCGCTCACATGGTGGACGACATTGTTAATGCAAGGACAGGCACCCGCCACTTGGGTTTACTTCAATCAAATGTTTGCATCTTCTTGGTTGTCAAATGAATTTGAAGCCAACGTCATGACAGATTGGCACCAGCTTGCTTCGGCTACATGCAAGAGCTTGTTGGAGTACAATAGGAGGTTTTGTAAAGCGTTACTCTCAGTGACCTCCTACAGATTTGTGCCAGTAGATAGAGAAGTACTGTTGTGAGCTGCCTAAAGGGCTTCGCGATTACTGTACCAAGAACAGGGTGGCTACCCTCACTCAGCTTATGGAAGTTGCTAACACTGGTCTTGCCTTGTTGAAAGGAGAGGACAGTGGGTTTCTGAGCAACGTTAAAGGAGGGCAGCAAAAGAAAAATTCAGCAAAGCAGCCGCTTTACAAAAGCGGCTCCTGAAGCGTCCCAGGGGCCAGCGAGGTTCAATAAAGGCAAAGGTTCGGCCGAGACTCTAGAGCACAGGCAAAGAAGCAGAAAAGGAAGCCTTTTATGCATACGACGCCTGAGGAAAAGAAGGTCTTGATGGCTGAAAACAAGTGCTTTATATGTGAGCAGACTGGTCATTTTGCAACCAACTGTCCACAAAAGAAAAGGCCAGCTGACTCAGATGACAAAGAGGACAGGAAAGGAAAGAAGCCTATGCCCTCGGCAGGTTTAGTGCCAGACATGTTGGCGAGAGGCCTAGTACAGATGCCAGTGAGTTATGCAGAGTGTGCATATGGCACTCATCTTTTTTGATCCAGGTGCCAAAGCGAACTTTATCACACCAGAATTAGCTATGAAGCTGGGCATCAGAGCTGAAGAGATGGGGTATACTGCAGAGGCAGGATTGGCATGGCCTGGCCACTCAGAGTGCATTACTCCCATCATTGGAAAGCTGCGTCTGCATATTCAGTCGTATGTGGACATAGAAGAGTTCTACATCATGCCGCTGGAAGGATGTGATGTCTTGTTGGGAATCCCGTGGATGTTCCGAGTGCGTGGAGTGTTGGATGCCTACAGCAAAAAGACCACTATACAGCATAGGGACAAAACTCACATCTTGGATGTAAAGTGAAAAGGAGAGTCGGTCCCTATTGTATCAGCTTCTGCTATCACTTCTGTAATAAAGAATCATCTTTCTGCGCACTTGATTTTTGCACGTGATGTTTCAGATAGTTGTCAGTCAAATTTATCTGTGCTAGATAAAGGCAGGTTAGCATTTTTGCAAAAGTTCAATGGCTGCTTTTCTGATTCATTACCGTCTCAACTACCGCGGGAGGGGCCCGAGGATAATGCGATTGATTTGGTGCCAGGTTGTAGCCCACCAAATAGGCCACCGTATAGGGTTAGTGAGGCGCAACGGAAAGAGATTATGAGCCAAGTGGAGGAGCTCTCAGAGAAAGGGCTGATTCAGCCTAGCTCATCACCCTATTGCTCTCCAGTGCTCTTAGTACATAAAAGGATGGCTCGTGGCGCATATGTATTGACTACCGTGCGTAGAATAAGAATACCATTAAGAATAGGTTTCCTATTCCAAGGATTGATGATATTCTTGACCGCCTAGAGGGTGTAGCGATTTTCAGCAGGATCGACCTTAAAAGTGGGTACCATCAGATTCGAATTAGGCCTGAGGATGTGCACAAGACTGCATTTAGAACGACATTTGGTCTCTATGAGTTCTTAGTGATGCCATTTAGTCTTACGAATGCTCCTGCTATGTTCAATAGGATGATGGATAGGATCTTCCGTCCATATCAGAACTTTGTTGGCACATTCTTTGATGACATGATAGTCTACTCGAAGAATGAAGAGGAGCATAGGCATCACTTGACCATTGTGTTTGAAGAGTTGCGCAGGAACAGATTGCTTATCAATGGCCAGAAAAGCGAGTTCTTCTTGGAAGAGATCCACTTTCTCGGACACATTGTGTCAAAGGATGGTGTCCGAATGGATCGTGCGAAGGTAGAAGCAATCAAGACATGGCCAGCTTTAAGGACTGTGCACGATGTCCGTAGCTTTTTAGAGTTGTGTTCTTACTACAGAAGATTCATTCGCAACTTTGCAGAGATTGCTTCACCTTTACATGCTTTGCAAAAGAAAGAGGTCACTTTTAGATGGACCCAGAAAGAGATTTCAGCTTTTAATCTCTTAAAGGAAAAGATGACTTCAGATCCAGTCATTGTTTTGCCAGATCTCAGGAAGTCATTTGTGGTCCAAAGTGATGCTTATGGTAGTAGCATTGGTGCAGTGCTAATGCAAGATGGTAGGGTAGTAGCCTATGAGAGCAGAATCTTGCAAGGGCCAGAGATGACCATGCAGGTCTATGAAAAAGAGTTACTGGCTGTGATTCATGCGCTCTTAAGTTGGAAACACTATCTGCTAGGTGCTGATTTTGTTGTCCAAACAGATCATCAGACCTTGCGAGACTTTCTGACACAGTTAAAGCTATCGGAAAAGCATATGCGATGGGCAAACATTCTCTCCATGTTTCACTTCCAGATTGTGCATGTGGAAGGCAAGAAGAATGTTGTGGCTGATGCGTTATCAAGAAAGCCACTAATTTCGGCTGTGTCAATTCCTTATCATCATGAGCTTGATGACATGAAGGAACAATATGCGAGTGATGAAGATTTTGCAAGGATCTTCGAACAGTTGTAGGAAGGACAACGTCATGAGCACTATCTCCTCAGAGATGGTTTTATGATGATGCATGGGAGACTCTGTGTCATTAGGCCATTGCGACATAAGGTCATGGTAGAGAGTCATGTCCCACCGTATGCAGGGCATCGTGGAATAGATGCTACAATGAAAGTGGTTGAGACATTCTTTTATTGGCCTACCTTGAGAGATGTGGATGTCTTTGTGCGAGCATGTGTGATTTGCCAAAAGGTCAAGTTTGACAGGCAAAAGGCACCAGGGCTGTTACAGCCGTTGCCGATTCCAGATAAACCATGGGAAAGCATAGCTATGGATTTTATCTTTGATCTTCCCAGAACACAGACTGGAAATGATGGAACGTGGACCATTACTTGCAGATTCAGCAAGCAAGCTCATTTCATTCCTATGAGGAAGAAGATAAAACCAGATCAGATGGCACGTCTCTTTATGTGCAGTATCTTTAAGTACCATGGTATGCCACAGTCGATTGTCAGTGACCGTGATCCATGGATGACAAGTCTATTCTGGAGAGGCATATTTGAGAATATGGGCACTACGCTTAAGTTCTCATCGTCGTTTCATCCACAGACAGATGGGCAGTCAGAAGAGGCAAATTCTACTGTCTTGGATCTGCTTAAGTGCTATGTGTCAGAGCACAAGGCGAAATGGGAGCAGTATTTGCCGTTGGTTGAGTATGCGTACAATAATACAGTGCATTCTTCAACAGGCAAAGCACCTTTTGAAATTGTCGGAGGTCATGTGAAAGTTCCTCCCATTTTGCATACCAAGGAAAAGATCTTTCAAGCAGATCGATATGTACAGAATATGGATGAAATGTACCAGAAGATAAAGCATGCCCTTGAAAGGACACAGGCAAAGCAAGAGAAAGCTGCGGATCTCCACCGTCGTGAATTGCTGTTTTTGATTGGGTACTGTTGCAGTTTGAAAAGGCACGCTTAAAGAAGCGAAAAGGTAAAGAAAGTCTCTTTACAAAGCTTAGTATGTGTTGTTATGGGCCTTTTCAAGTAACAGAGAAGATCAGTGATGTCAGTTATAGGCTGAAATTGCCTGAGAACTGGAAGATTCACAATGCTTTTCACGTGAGTCTTCTCAGACCATTTATCGGTGATGTGCCAGAGGATATGCCAGTTGAAGAGCAGCCAGAAGTTGAAGAGCTTGATGAAATTTGGGTCCCAGAACAAATCACGGCACACAAGGAAAGAAAAGTCAAAGGCAAGGTTACAAGGCGATATTTGGGGAAGTTCAAGAACTATCCACCTATGGATACAAAGTGGTTGGAAGAGAGTGAACTGGTAGAATCACCAAATGTTTGCAGCTCTACCTTGAAGCCTTTGGTTTACCACCTACGTATTCTCCAACTCAAGAAGAGCAAAGGTCAAAAGGAAAGAGGCCTGCGCTAGAGGGGGTGATCCAGGAGCTAGCACTTCTCATGTATCTATTGATTTAGTCCAATAGAAGTGTACCCTGCATGGCAATTTCCCTTGGGGAATAAAAGCTTTGTCCAACAGCCTGTTCAATGCTATAGAAGTAAGTATGTCTTGTCAGTTGTTAAGAGTACAGTAATTGCTTCTAATGAGTACATGTTGACGCATTTTTAAATTGTTGGTTTATTATGCTTGAAAGAATTCGAAGTGTACTAAAAGTTATGGACTCTATTAAAGCCAGTGGCACAGTGTGAAAGCTATCCACTATGTCAATGGAACAGTCTCACATGTAGACCATACATGAGTTAACAAGTGTTGAATACACAAGTGTTAACTATGAGCATGTATGTCTCGTACCATGTTAACCAGGTGTGTACACACGAAAAGGTTGACAGCCGTGCTATGGTGTCCACGAAGTGTTGTACACACTAATGGATTGATATTCATGCAAACGAGGACGTTTGCGATTTCAAGAGGGAGGTATGTCGCGAGTCTGTGGCAACTTTACTTGTTGATTTCTTTTTGGTGGAATTTTATTTGACTTGTTTTAAAGCACCCCTCTGGAAATGCAAATGCCCGAGTTGCATGGTGTGAGGCGGACAATGAGAGTCTAGGCCGGACGGCTACTGAGCACTGAAGCTGGGCAAATGGACTAAGGTTAGCCACGGTGGGGCTACGAGTGTAAATCACCTGATAGCTGGCCGACACTGCATTTTTCGATGTGGTTCCAATGGTGATTGATGGTCAGACGACCCGTGTGAGTGCCATGCAAGTATCTCCTAAAATTTAGGGAACTGCTATTTTTGGACCAAAAAAAGTGTTCGCGTCATTAGCTTTGGAATGTCAAGGGGAACATTTTATTACTCTGCCGCGAAGTCAACTGGGCAACCAGTCGGGAGATTTTTAGGCAGCAACCCCGAAACGGGAAAATGCATTTGTGCCAAGTGGCACATTTCTGTGCACTTTCCTCATGCAAGAGAAGGTAGCGCTGATTTTATAGCTGGGAGGCTCATTTTTGAAGAGTCTGCCACAGGTTAAGAGCTATGGAGTGTTTCGTTTCCCTCTTATGTACAGTGCGGTGCCAGGAGTGATGCCCTGCATGCTACGCACTGCTCTCTCTCTCTCTCCCCCCTACGAGCAGTTATGTTATGCCCCTAAGTGGGCTTCTCATTTGACCAATGTACAGTTGTGTGGGTTCATGCGCATTTGCCGAGGCAAGAGCCTCTTGCACAGGTACTGGATTAGCTAGTGGCTAATCCCCCGCAGGTACAGGTGAATTCAGAGAGGTTTCACGTGAGAAATCTCGTCCGATTCAAAGGGCAAGTAGCCCCACAGGTGCGGGAGTTCGAGGACTTGCTATGGATGCGATCGGCACGCGAAACGGAGCCCGAAACACGGAATTACAGCCTGCTGTGTATTTTTGCAGGTTTAGGGTTTCGGCCCTAAACGGTCCCTATACCCCCAAGCGGTTCGGGGACGCGAGGGGACCGTTGTAGAGGTGATCTGGCGCATTTTCGGGGCAGAAAACAGAGAATTCAGCTTGCTGCAGATTCTCGCCAGATTTTGCAAAATGTCCGTATGTGTCGTGAAAGTCATCTATTGCGTGTGGATACTGACTATGAAGCGTGCTAGTACAGTTATGCTGCCTAAATCGGGCCAGAACAGATGGAATTCAGCCCGGATTATGCAGGACAGCTTGTAGGAATTCACCGGTTTTATTCCCTCTGTTAAAGAATAAAGAAATACCGAAAGGGGCGCCAACCTTTGGGGCCTACAGGTGTCACTGTCTGCTTGGGAGCATTCTAGCTTCCTTGGCGTGCTTTTGTTTTGAAGTGTAATCCCATCCCAGTTACAGGTTCCTGTTAAGTCATTGCTTTGTGTTGTATAGTCAAGTGTTAAAGAATCGGGTGAAAGCTAACGTCTACCGCCCTACGGGCTGGTTTCAAAGGGCCTCAATCATCTCCCAAATGTAAGGGCAATCACCTCTTCACTAGCAAGGTTAAGCCGATAACGATGTACTCATTACAATTTCTTATAGAAGTTACTTTACCCATTTTATTGAGTCGTGCAAGCTCTCTCTCTCTCTCTCTCTCTCTCTCTCTCTCTCTCTACCCACTCTAGGTACCCTCAGTTTATTTTATTATTATTTTTACCTTTATGTTCCCATGACAGTGTACTAGAGTCACACATGGATGTAACCTTTTGGTTTCATATGTCATTTTGGCCTTTTGAAGATGTTAATATAAGATTTTATCTCATTTCAACTCTCTCTCTCTCTCTCTCAGGAGCCTCGGACGGAGCTCTGGCATTTTGACACTTTGGTGGCTTCCGCATTGCTCTATGGAGTTCAGATATGGAGGCCCTCTTTGGACCATCATGGGAGGTTAGGTCACACTGATGGATGGCGAGGCATGGAGAAGCTTCTGGTCTCTATAATCTCACGGCTTACTAGAGCCAAGGCTTTAGTACTACATGACATTATTCGAGCAAAGCTAGCTGCCCCCCCCCCACTAGTGGTTGAGGCACTCACCAGATCAGTCTCCTTTATACACTGCTTATGGGACCTCCTCAAAGATAGATATGCCCGTCTAGCACTTGAGTCCTCTCCAGAGTTAACTATGCAGGGAGATACAATATGTTGGTATGGGGAGATGACATCATGGTTTCAAGGACATGGGTTCAGCATGGACAGATTGCCCCCTTCCAATACTCATTTGATTCACCCTCTCTGACTCTTACACAGTCCGAGATCACGAGGCTCATTCACCAGGACCTGACTCAGGTTGACACCAAGAGGACTTGGATACAGCCGCCGGCACAGGATCTGGGCACAAAGATGGCTTTCTATAGAGAGCCTAATTGAGGATGGTTTTGTGACGAGATCCATATACATGGACACCCACTTATCTCATGAGATATGATGTGCTATTGGCCATATATGCACATTTTCACAACAGCTTCGTGTCGAGACAAGTAGATACATCAAAGAACCAGCAGAGGCTAGGACATCTCCCCTATGTCACATGGAGCCTGAGATAGAGTTGTACTGCACATGCCACTGCCCAGTTTACTATGAGATACAAGGCCATTTTCATTGCGTGTTCAAAGAGGGCTTTGGACCACTCTCTAGAGTCATGGCGTATGAGAACCAGAGATGTTTGGAACTGTTTTGCTCGAGCTGCGCAGCCACAGAGAGAGCCTGATGAGAGGAGAGGCTAGCGAGTCTCAGTTCTTTAGAGCGGGCACTTGGCAGACGAAGGAGCGGCTACCGCAACAGAGCTCACATTCTCCTCATACCAAAGGCACGCTGATCTATCCAGCGACCGACCTAGGGAGATCTAGACGCCCACGACTACAGAGGACTACACAGCATCGCCGAAGGGTGCATCAGAGGGTTCGGGTCACTTTGGCCCGACATGCAAGCTGCCCGGTCAGACTACTGACCATGGAGGAGATTGATAAGATCCGCTAGCGACTGATGATGGATTTCTCTTGATTTAGCTCTTTTAAGGGTTGTACAACCTGCTCATCTTGTACCGCACACATACATACACTGTGTTATATTAGCTCTCATCCACTATATCTTCTATCCTACACAGTTCTATTTGAGTACCTTGTCTTTTTATTTTCGATACTCAGACATTGTATCAGATTCATTGCGTTGTAACTTTTTGGTCTCATAGGTCATTTTGGCCTTTTAAGGACGTTAACATAACATTTCATTTTATCTCTCTCTCTCTCTCTCTCTCTCTCTCTCTCTCTCTCTCTCTCTCTCTCTCTCTCTCTCTCTCTCTCTCTCTCTTGTTAGTTTCCTATGATGTTAAAATTTTCTTCTTCTAACAGCTCGAGAAAAGGGAAAAGTGGCCTTCTACAAGGGTGGACGAGTGGTTATTTTGGAGAAGCACCCCGCATGACAACGCGAGACTTGTGGGACCACACTGAGAGTGGCTACATGGAATTGTAATGGATCTTTGCGCCTTGATGTAGGGGCCTTTGAGGATAGTTTCATAGGGAGGGACATCATTTTCTACGCTAAGACGCATCAGGCCTCGGGGTAGTCCAAGCCACATGTAAGCGGATACAGATGGGAGACAGCTTGCAGACAGGAAACTCGATCAAAGCATAGAGGACGAGGTTCAGGAGGAGTGGCAGTCTTATTGAGAGAGGAGTTACAACCTTTGATACATATAGCTCGGAGGGATGAGCATGCTAGGTATATGTGGGTGAGGCTGAAGTCAGAGACAGGCAAACACCTCTACATCGCTATTTGCTATTTCCCTCCTAGTACGTCAATATATGCATCACCTAGAGGACAGTCCCTCATCTCTATTTTGGATGATGATATATGGGAGTTTTCCAGGGATGGTGACATTATTATCTTGGGGGATTTCAATGCTAGGGCTGTCCATCACCAGGCAATATTCTATGATACCTTAGAGGAGTTGATGCAGAAGCTTGATATTACAGAAATGGGCCTTTCTAGATTATCACAGGATGAGGAGCACACTGAGTATGGCAAATACTTGATTGATATGGGAACTGCACATGGATTGGCCATTTTGAATGGCCTACAAAGATTCCCTGTAGTAGCAGGTGCTAGTATGTTACGGCTCTGCTAGGACTCATTCCTTCCTTTCAAGATTTCATGGTGGGAACTAGGCCGGTTGAGGTAGGGGTCGATCATGCTATCTTGTCTTTCACTCTATCATTCCAGTTTAGCACAGCTCCATTGGGAGAGGTCTCCACACATACTCATTATATCTTCACGAGGGAGACGGATCTAGTGTACATTGATGGGATATACAGGCAGCTATGCACTCAGCAGCCATGACGGCCACTAGAAAAAATCACCGAGATTCTGACAGAGATGTTCCATGATGCAGCATCAGAGGCAAATCCCCACGGCCAGCCTACACGCAAACGATCTGGGAGCATGCCTTAGAACAATTGGTATGATGAGGAGTGTAGAGAGAGGAGGATCAGATTACAGAGAGAGGTGCTCATGAGTACTACTACACAGAGACAGTCACGGATTATCTTTCGCCGCCTAGTGCGACGAAAGAAGAGGGCTTACCTATCTCAGTTAGAGCGTGATTTGTATCAGCTGTTTATGAGTCAGGACTCTAGTGAGGCATGGAGGATATTTCATGAGCACTCTCCACGGCCAATCATCATTTCCACAAAGACATGGGGGGAATATTCTACATCTCTCTATATAGCATCGGGGCAGCCACCTTTGCCTGACCCTCCAGAGGCATGCCTAGAGACATGTACTTTCTGATGAAGACAGGAAGAGCACAAGATCATGATGGTCTGGTAGCAGAGCACTTCATTCATGCCAGAGATATGCTTGCAGAGCCTCTCACTATGATGTTTAATAGAGCCATGTATGAGGGTTTTCTTGAAACGTGGAGTATTTCCACGATTGTGCCTATCTTCAAGTCGGGAGATCCTATGCTTCCTGGGAATTACCGCACCATCATGGTTGGTCACACTCTGGCTAGGCTATATGCATCCATTCTTGAGCATGAGTTGAGTAGTTGGGCAAAGAGAGAGGGCATACGGGCAACAGGACATGCAGGGTTCAGGAAAGGTTTCTCCACTCTTGAGCAGATTTTGATGCTCAGAGCCATTATTGAGGAGGGTAGACACCATGGCAAGAGGATTTATTGTAGCTTAGTGGATTTCCGCAAAGCCTTTGATACAATGCCACGAGCTACAATGCCACGAGCCAGACTCATACGCAGATTGCAAGACATAGGGGGATTTTAGCTTTGTACGGGACAGTGGTAGGTCAGATACGCACTACTCAAAGCATGTCGGACGTGGTTCACTCTACCATTGGGGTGAAGCAGGGCTGTCCCCTATCTCCGACTCTCTTTGGGATATATGTAGATGAGTTTTCAGATTACGTACAGATAGAGGGTGATAGAGGTGCTTAGCTGGTAGGGAATCCCGTTGCTATTATATGCTGATGATATTGTGGTGATCTCAGATTCTCCAGAGGGGATGCAACCTCATTTGGATGCATTGTGTGTATTTGCACAGGACAGTGGATTGTGTGTGAACCTTGGTAAGACCAAGGTAATGGTGTTTTAACACTATGGTGCAGTGGGTAAGGAGGTCCGCCCGCACCTTTACATATGGTCGAGAGACTGTGGAGTATATACTTATCTTGGGGCGGTTTTTAGTCCCAATATTTTCCTCGAGGCGTGCAACCGATACGAGATTGACCATAGCCTATGCAACATTGGGGAGACTTGAGAGGAGGTCCAGTTCCAGGAACCTCGGACAAAGCTTTGGCTCTTTGACACCTGGTCACATCGGCCATGGTGTACGGAGTGGAGATATGGGGCCCCTCAGTTGATCATCATAGCAGAGCTAGAAATACTGATGGATGGAGATGTATGGACAGGCCCTTGGTGTGATTTCTCTGATGATTAGGACCAAGGCCTCAATACCACATGACATTGTTAGGGCAGAGCTCGCTGCTCCCCCATTGATAGTGGAGGCACTCACTCGATCAAATTCATTTATGCATAGCACCTGGGCTCTCCCTAGAGACAGATATGCTCGATTAGCACTAGAGTCCTCGCATTACAGGGAGATAGATCATGTTGGTATGCAGAGATGGCAGTTACATGGCTTTAGTATGGATCGGCTACCCCCATTTCAGTACTCTCTGGATGCACCCTCCATCTCCCTCACTAGGGCAGAGATTACCAGGCTCATCAGACAGGACTTGATTCAACTGGATACGAAGAGGACATGGATGCAGCCTGCACATGAGTTGGGCACGAAGATGGCTTTCTATATGGTTTTGTGATCAGACCAGGATACATGGATACTCATCTATCCCACGGGATACGATGTGCTATTGGTCAGATACGCACATCCTCACATCCACTAGAGATCAAGAGAGGTAGATTTAGAGGAGTATTCGTTGAGTCCAGGATATGTTTGGTGTGCCAGATAGAGCCCGAGACAGACCTACATTACATATGTCACTGCCCAGTATACTATGAGATACGAGGCCGCTTTCATTGTCTATTCAGAGAGGGTTTTGGACCACTTTCTAGAGTCATGAGATACGAGGATCAAAAATGCCTCGGATTATACTTACTGGAGATTCGCAGACACAGAGAGGACCTCTTGAAGAGGGGCACAATGACAGAGAACCAGCGACAGCGGAAGATTACAGATTTCTTTCAGTCACAAACAGAGGAGTTCGAGCAGCCCCCACAACATAGCAGCACTAGAGGCATACTGCTTGATCGGGCGATAGAGTTGGGGCGGTCCCGTTGCCCACGGATGACGGGGCCCTCTCGACATCGATGCAGATTGCGATAGAGGATCCATACCATACTGGCGTGCATAGGAGCCGTCATGACAGAGTGCTTACCTTGGAGGACATTGAACCTCTACAGCCTTCTGGATACTGATGTCTCTACTGTCAGAGAGCTCCATTGTATCAGCCCACCCCCACCCCCACCCCCACCCCCCCCCTGCTTTGTATCCCCCTTTGTATCAGCTTTCACCCCACCCCTACCCACTATTTTCTTTTCAGTTCTTTGTACTATTTGCACCCAGACCTGGTATTAGATTCATCACATCTAACCTTTTGGTCTCGTAGGTCATTTTGGCCTTTTGAAGACATTAATATTACATTTCATTTCATCATCTCTCTCTCTCTCTCTCTCTCTCTCTCTCTCTCTCTCTCTCTCTCTCTCTCTCTCTCTCTCTCTCTCTCTCTCTCTCTCTCTCTCTCGCGTAGTAGTTGTATTTTTGTTTCAGTTCTTTTTGATTCCGGACATGGTATCAGATTCACTATGTTGTAATAGCTTGATCTCATAGGTCATTTTTGCCTTTTGAAGACGTTAATATATCATTTCATTTCATCTCTCTCTCTCTCTCTCTCTCTCTCTCTCTCTCTCTCTCTCTCTCTCTCTCTCTCTCTCTCTCTCTCTCTCCCCCCCCCCGCTGCTGCCCCCTGCGCTCGCTGCTTCTCTCGCCCCCCCGCTCTGCCCCCTGTGCTCCCGCCTCCATTCCCCCCGTTCGTTGCTGCCCCTACGCTCCCGCTTCCACTCACCCCGCACCCGCACCCCCTTCCCTTGCGCTCCCCCGCTCCCCTCTCTCTCTCTCTCTCTCTCTCTCTCTCTCTCTCTCTCTCTCTCTCTCTCTCTCTCTCTCTCTCTCCCCTACCCCGCGCGCTGCCCCCCCCCGCTCCCTCTCTCTATCATCACTGCCTCTCTCTATCGCTATCGCTCCTTTTAATTTTTTAACCTACTAACTTGTTAACTCTATAATTTTTTTAACTCTTATCGTTTTTAACTTTTAACTTTTAACTCTATCGTGCTTCTCTCTCTCTCTCTCTCTCTCTACCCCCCCCCCCCCCCCCCCCCCCCCTCCCCCTCTCTCTCGCCCGTACTCTATTGCATTTTTTCTTTTTTCTTTCATTATACATTGTACACCACATGCATCACCCTACCACACCCTTTTGCATAGTATAGGCTCATTTCAGTTTGTACCTTTTTTTATTTCCGATGCCTAGAGCATCAACACATGTATATGATAATGTCTCATAGGTCGAGTTCGGCCTTTCGAAGACATTAATAAAGCTCTCTCTCTCTCTCTCTCTCTCTCTCTCTCTCTCTCTCTCTCTCTCTCTCTCTCTCTCTCTCTCTCTCTCTCGTCCGTACTCTATCGCTGCCCCTCCCTTGCCATACCTCTCGCGTTCCCCCACTCGCCCAGCTACCACGCCCGTTGCTAATGTGGATGCACACGTGCGCTTAGTGGCTTAGTGGCTCTTTTTCGGACGGCGATCAAGCATGAGGAAGCTGAACGATAAAGCCGACCCCCTAGAGGATGCCATTCAAAAGTGCAAAGAGGAAATGATGGAGACCATTACCAAGATGAACCGCAATCTCTTGGGCACAATAAACATGCTCGAAGGACGCGTGCTGATCCAAGAGAGCAAGATAAATACGCTGGAAGACCGAGTGACGACTCAGGATGAAGAGATTGCGTCACTCAAGGAAGATCTCGCCGAAGCACGATCAAGAAACACACTAGAAGAGGGCGAACTGCAACCCTCAGTAATCGAAGAAATCAACACGATCAAGGAGCAAGTACGGGCCATCAAAGAGGGAGAAGAGCAACACAAAGAAATGACGACTTCTTGGGTGGATGTTCTTACCAAAACTCAACAGAAGGCGGATGAAGCCGAGAAATGGATCAAGGTGGCCAAGAAAGGAAAAGGCAAGGAGATAACGCCCAGGTCCACACCCACTATCATTAATCAGACACTAGAGGAGGAGCAAAGAAGACGGGTGCGCGCTTTATATGTGAGAATTTGCGGTCTTAAAGACAAAGGCAATGTGGACGAAGAGGTAAAAGAACTCATAGCCTTGATGGGGGTTCATGAGCCGATGCACACAAGAGCATGGAGAGTGGGCAACATAAAGAAAAATGGAAGCAATGGGGAAACCTCCAAAGAAAGAGCGCTCATCCTCCGTTTTCCCTCCATGGAAGCGAATAAGTCCTTCTTGAAGAAAAGACCAACTCTTAAAGAGACCGGCATCTTTCTCGGGGATGATCTCACCCTCTCGCAGATCGCTCATATGCAGGAAGTAATGCCGGAGATTAGAGCGGCAAGGGGAAAAGGCAAGATTGCCTTTTACCGAGATGAAAGAGCGGTAATACTAGAGCGACGCTCCACATGATGGTGCGAGACTTATGGGACCACACTCAAAGTGGCTGCGTGGAACTGTAATGGATCTATGCCTCTTGATGTGGGTGATTTTGAGGATAGCTTTATTGGAAGACACATCATCTTTTACTCTGAAACACACCAAGCCCTTGGGCAATCCATGCCTCACATCAATGGATACAGGTGGGAGACAACTTACAGACAGGAGACACGCTCAGAGCACAGAGGACGGGGCTCGGGGGAGTGGCATTGTTATTTAGAGAGGATCTACAGCCATTGATACATATAGCCCGCAGGGATGAGCAGGCTAGGTACATGTGGGTGAGATTGAAAGCAGAGACAGGCAGATATCTCTACCTTGCTATTTGCTACTTTCCCCCGAGTACATCAGTTTATGCATCACCCAGAGGGCAGTCTCCTTTCTCTATTTTGGATGATGAGATATGGGAGTTTTCTAGAGATGGTGACATTATCATTCTAGGGGACTTCAATGCTAGGACTGCCCATCACCAGACAGTGTTTTATGATACTTCAGAGGAGATGCTAAGAGAGCTAGATGTTGTAGAGACGGGCCTGTCCAGACTATCACACGATGTGGAATATACTGAGTACGGGCGACACCTGATAGACATGGGCACCGCACATGGATTGGCCATCTTGAATGGCCTACAGAGATTTCCTCCTGCGGGAGGTTTCACATGCTTCCCACACAGACATGGAGCCAGCATAGTGGACTATGTCATGGCACAGCCGAATCTCATCTCTAGTATCCAGGATCTCACAGTTGGGCCCAGACCGGTCGGGGTGGCAGTGGATCATGCTCTGGTGTCGATGACCATCTCCTTCTAGTTCAGTGTAGCACACAGGCCACGGGTAGCAGCCCCTACTCGCTACACCTTCACATGGGAGACGGATTCTGTATACATAGACGGGATCTACAGACGCCTATGCACTGAGGACCCGGGGCGACCTCTGGAGGAGCTAACTACTATAGTGACACAGACATTACATGATGCAGCAGCAGAGGCATACCCACACACCCAGCCTGAGCAGAGACGCCGATCAGGGAGCATGCCTCAGAACAACTGGTACGATGAGGAGTGCCGCCAAACTAGAGCCAGACTTCAGAGGGAGGTGCTTTTGGGGGACGTCACTCACAGAGAGTCACAGATCGACTTCCGACGCCTGGTGCGGCGGAAGAAGAGGGCTTTTTTGGCCCGACTCGAGCAGGATCTATACCAGCTATTCTTGAGTCAGGACTCGCGTGAGGCGTGGCGGCTCTTTCATGAGCAGTCCCCCCCCCTGCTATTTCCTCCACAGAGACCTGGGGTCAGTACGCATCATCTTTGTACACAGTACCTGGACAGCCGCCCCTTCCCAACCCCCCCGATCCATGCCTACACACATGTGCTTTTTTCACCGCCGCTGAGATGGTGAAGAAAGCTATTGATAGGATGAGGACTGGGAGAGCATATGATCATGATGGCTTAGTCGCTGAGCATTTCATGCATGCCAAAGACCTACTAGCATGAAATGTTAGTAGGGTTATTGACAGGATGAGGACTGGGAGAGCATATGATCATGATGGCTTAGTCGCTGAGCATTTCATGCATGCCAAAGACCTACTAGCATGAAACCTGATTTCTACTACTCTACTAGCTGTACATCTATTTTATTCATTTCTTGAGGAGATTCCTCTCAAGATTCCTTACGTCAAGGGTTTTGATCTCAGTTGTTTTCTCTAAAACGGGAATGTCAGAATCGAACTTGCACAGGTGGAGATAGTCACGCATGGTATCGACTTCTGTAACCAACCCACCACTAAGGTGATGGTGCCCGAAGGCTAACCCCAACATTGAAAAAAAAGTTGCCTCCTGCATGTCCCCCCGCTTCAGCTCAGCAAGCACATGAAGCACTTCTCTCTCTCTCTCTCTCTCTCTCTCTCTCTCTCTCTCTCTCTCTCTCTCTCTCTGCGCGTTGCAACTGGCGGCGTCCTTAGCACTTCTCTCTCTCTCTCTCTCTCTCTCTCTCTCTCTCTCTCTCTCTCTCTCTCTCTCTCTCTCTCTCTCTCTCTCTCTCTTTTCGCGCGTTCCAACTGGCGACGTCCTCAGAATTCGCATGAAAAGAATCCGTGTAGATTCTTCTCTTCTTTTCATTTACAAAAATCGTAGCACCTACTAGCAGAGCTTCTAGCAGTTTTGTTTAACCGTGCCATGTGTGAGGGCCTACCGGACACTTGGAGCCTATCTACGATTGTACCTATCTTCAAGTCAGGAGACCCCATGGAGCCTGGGAATTATCACACTATCATGATTGGACACATACTGGCACGGTTGTATGCATCCATTCTTGAGCAACAGCTGAGTACATGGGCAGAGAGGGAAGGAATGCGTGCAGCTGGGTAGGCAGGGTTCAGGAGAGGCTTCTCTACTCTTGACCATATCTTGACACTCAGGGCCATCATCGAGGAGGGCAGATCTCATGGGAGATGGATCTATTGTAGCTTTGTGGACTTCCGCAAAGCTTTTGACACAGTACCCAGAGCTAGATTGATGCGTAGATTACAGGAAATGGGAGTACCCACAGAGCTCATTTGGGGGATCATGGCATTGTACAGATCAGTAGTAGGGCATGTACGCACCCCCGATGGACTTTCTACACCGGTTCACTCCACTATTGGGGTGAAGCAGGGCTGCCCGCTCTCTCCTACTCTTTTCAGTATGTATGTGGATGAGGTTTCTGACTACATTGAGAGCGATGGTGATAGAGGTGCACAGTTGGCAGGGACATGGATTCCACTTTTGTTATATGCTAATGATATAGTGTTGATCTCCGAATCTCCAGAGGGAATGCAACGTCAATTGGATGCTTTGCATAGGTTTGCCCACGAAAGTGGTTTGTCTGTCAACCTTGGTAAAACCAAGGTTATGGTGTTTAATACCACCCCACCGTGGATCAAGAGGTCAGCACCTACATTCACATACGGCCAGGAGATTGTGGAGTACACATATGCTTACACTTACCTTGGATGGTTTTTAGCGGACGTGCATTCTCACTCAGAAGAGCAGCAGAGACCAGACTAACTAGAGCCCACGCAGCATTGGGTAGATTGGAGAAGATGTGTTCGCAGGTTCAGTTTCAGGAGCCCCGGACGAAGCTCTGGCTCTTTGACACTTTGGTGGCTTCAGCATTGCTCTATGGAGCTGAGATATGGGGGCCTTCATTGGATCACCACGGGAGGCCGGGTCGCACAGATGGATGGGGGAACATGGAGAAACCTCTCGTCTCTATGATCTCGCGGCTCATTAGAGCCAAGGCATCAGTACCACGGGCCATTATCCGAGTAGAGCTAGCGGCCCCCCCACTAGTGGTGGAGACGCTCACCAGATCAGTCTCCTTCATAAACCGCACATGGGAACTTCCTAGAGACAGATATGCTCGCATTGCACTTGAGTCCTCTCGACAGTTAGCCATGCAAGGAGATACAACATGCTGGTATGGGGAGATCGCATCATGGTTTCAGGCGCATAGGGTCAGCATAGACAGGCTCCCACCATTCAAGTACTCATTGGATGCACCATCTCTCACTCTTACACAGTCAGAGATCACCAAGCTCATCCGCCAAGACGTGACCTAGCTAGACACCAGGAGGACATGGATACAGCCAACACAGGAATTGGGCACAAAGATGACTTTCTACAGAGACCACCTTCTCCAGCTTACGGAGGATGGTTTTGTGACGAGACCCAGATACATGGACACCCACTTGTCTCATGGGATACGATGTGCTATTGGCCAGTTACGCACATCTTCTCACCAGCTGCGGATTGAGATTAGGAGATACAGCGGAATACCAGCAGAGGCCAGGACATGCCCCTTGTGTGACATGGAGCGTGAGACAGAGTTGCATTATACAAGCCGCTGCCCCGCCTACTACGAGATACGAGGCCGCTTCCATTGCTTGTTCAGAGAGGGTTTTGGACCACTCTCAAGAGTCATGGGATACGAGGATCAGAGATGCCTGGGTTTGTTCTTGCTCGAGCTGCGCACACACAGAGATAGCCTGATGAGTGGCGAGGCTAGTCAGTCTCAAAGACAGATTACAGACTTCTTCAGAGCAGACACGGGACAGCCGCAAGAGCCACTCCCACAACAGAGCTCCCCCTCGTCTCACACCAGAGGCACACTGATCGACTGAGCGACTGAACTGGGGAAATCCAGGCGCCCACGACTGTGGAGGACTACACAGCATCGACGGAGGCTACGTCAGAAGATTCGGAGCACTCTGGCCAGGCATACACGACGCCCGGTCAGACTACTAACCATGGAGGAGATTGATGAGATCCGCCAACGACCGATGCTAGATCTCCTGTGATTCAGCTATCCCAGCAAGCCGCCCATTTTTGCTTTTTTGCTTAGTTCACATCGACCAGTCTAGGATCCCAAAGTATATATCTTTGTTTTGTACTGTTGTTATTTTGTTTCTCTGACTTTGTATCAGATCCACCACCTTGTAACTTTCTAGTCTCATAGGTCACTATGGCCTTTTGAAGATGTTAATATAACATTTCATTTCATTCATTTCATCTCTCTCTCTCTCTGTGTGCCATGAAGTCTTTCTACGTATGCATGACACCTAGCTCTTTCTCATAAGCTATCTGCCTCCTTTAGAACAAGGGGTAAACTCTCTCTCTCTCTCTCTCTCTCTCTCTCTCTCTCTCTCTCTCTCTCTCTCTCTCTCTCTCTAGTATCCAGAACCTCACAGTTAGACCCATACCTGTTGGTGTGGCAATAGATCATCCCTTTGTGTCAATGACCATCTCTTTCCAGTTTAGTGTAGCACAGAGGCCACGGGTAGCAGCCCCTACTCGCTACACCTGCAGACGGGAGACAGACTGCGTCTACATAGATGGGATCTACAGACGTTTATGCACAGAGGAGCCAGGGTGACCTCTGCAGGAGCTTACTACTATACTGACACAGACATTGCATGATACAATAGTAGAGGCATACCCACACACCCATCTTGAGCAGAGACGACGTTTTGGGAGCATGCCCCAAAACAGCTGGTATGATGAGGAGTTCCGCGAGACGAGAACCAGACCTTAGAGGGAGGTGCTTTTGGGGGACACCACTCACAGACAGTTACGGATTGCCTTCTGACGCCTAGTACGGTGGAAGAAGAGGGTATTTTTGGTTTGACTAGAGCAAGATCTATATCAGCTATTCTTGAGCCAGGACTCAAGTGAGGCATGATGACTCTTTCATGAGCATTACCCCCTCCTACCATTACTTCTACAGAGGCTTGGAGCCAGTATGCATCATCTTTGTACACACTTCCTGGACAGCTGCCTCTTCCCGACCCGCCCAAGCCATGCCCACACACATGTTCTTTTTTTACGGCTGAGATGGTGAAGGCGGCCATTGATAGGATGAGGACTGGGAGAGCATATGATCATGATGGCTTAGTGGCGGAGCATTTTATACATGCAAGGGATCTGCTCGCAGAGCTTCTAGCAGTTATGTTCAACCGTGCCATGTGTGAAGGCTTGGAGCTTATCTACTATTGTACCTATATCTTCAAGTCAGGAGACCCTATGGAGATTGGGAATTGTCGTATTATCATGATTGGACACACATTGGCATGGTTGTACGTATCCATTCTTGAGCAGTAGCTGAGTAGATAGGCAGAGCGAGGGTATACGCGTTGCTGGGCAGATAGGTTTAAGGAGAGTTTTTTTTACTCTTGACCACATCCCGACACTCAGGGCCATTATTGAGGAGGGAAGATCACATGGGAGATGGATCTATTGTAGCTTTGTGGACTTCCACAAAGCATTTGACACAATGCCCAAAGCTAGATTGATGCGTAGACTACAAGAGATGGGAGTACCCACAGAGTTGATTTGGGTGATCATGGCATTATACAAATCAGTATTGGGGCATGTACGCACTCCAGAGGGGCTATCTACATTAGTTCACTGCACTATTGGGGTGAAGTAGGGCTGCCCGCTCTCTCCTACTCTATTTGGTATGTATGTGGATGAGGTTTTTGACTATATTGAGAGAGATGGTGATAGAGGTGCAACGTCACTTGGATGCTTTGCATAGGTTTGCCCACGACAGTGGTTTGTCCATCAACCTTGGTAAAACCAAGGTTATGGTGTTTAACACCACCCCACAGTGGATCAGGAGATCAGTACCCACATTCACATACAGCCATGAGATTGTGGAGTATACAGATGCTTACACCTACCTTGGGGTGGTCTTTAGCGGACCAGCATTTTCATTGAGGAGAGCAGCAAAGACTAGATTGACCGAAGCCTGACCTAAGCCTACGCAACATTGGGTGGATTGGAGAGGATGTGTTCACAGATTCAGTTTCAAGAGCCTCGGACGAAGCTATGGCTTTTTGACACTTTGGTGGCTTCCGCATTGCTCTATGGAGTTCAGGTGTGGGGGCCTTCATTGGATCACCATGGGAGGTCAGGTCGCACTAATGGATAGGGAAGAGAAGCCTCTGGTCTCTATGATCGTACAGCTTATTAGAGCCAAGGCTTCAGTACCACACGACATTATTCCAGCAGAGTTAGCTGCCCCCCCCGCTAGTGGTTGAGGCGCTCAACCAGATCAGTCTCCTTTATACACCGCTTATGAAATCTCCCCAGAGATAGATATGCCCACCTAGCACTCGGGTCCTCTTGACAATTAGCTATGCAGGGTGATAGAGCATGTTGGTATGGGGAGATGACATTATGGTTTCAGGTACATGGGTTCAACATGGACAGATTGCCCCCTTCCAATACTCATTGGATGCACCCTCTCTGACTCTTACACAGTCCGAGATCACCAGGCTCATTCGCCAAGACCTGACTCAGCTGACTCAGCTGGACACCATGAGGACTTGGATACAATCGACACAGGATCTGGGCACGAAGATGGCTTTCTATAAGAGCATCTTCTCTAGCTTACTTAGGATGGTTTTGTGACGAGACCCAAATACATGGACACCCACTTATCTCATGGGATATGATGTGCTATTGTCCAGATACGACATCTTCACACCAGGTTCGGGTTGAGACAAGTAGATACAACGGTGTACCAGCAGAGGCCAGGACATGTCCCCTATGTCACATGGAGCGTGAGACAAAGTTGCACAACACATGCCATTGCCCATTTTACTATGAGATACGAGGCTGCTTTCATTGCTTGTTCAGAGAGGGGTTTTGGACCACTCTCTAGAGTCATGGGGTATGAGGACCAGAGATGCCTGGGACTGTTTTGCTTGAGCTGCGTTGACACAGAAGAAGAAGAAGAAGAAGAAGAAGAAGAAGAGAATTTTAATGTCGTAGGAAACTATCCCAAGAGACCTTAAAGATCTATTCGACGAGGAGAGTTGAACTCAAGACCTGTTATTCAAGAGGGAAATGGCATAACCAATCTACCACACTTGGGTGATAGAAAGGTTATACCATTTTCCTCTTTTTATTAGCACACACACACACCCGAGAAGAAGACAATTTTAACGTCGTAGGAAACTATCCCAAGAGACCTTAAAGATCTATCCGACGAGGAGAGTTGAACTCAATACCTGTTATTCAAGTGGGAAATGGCATAACCAATCTACCACAGAGAGAGCCTGATGCAAGGAGAGGCTATCCAGTCCTAGAGACAGATCACAAACTTCTTTAGAGAAGACAGTAGGCAGCCGGAGGAGCGGCTACCACAGCAGAGCTCACATTCTCGTCACACCAGAGACACGCTGATCGATGGAGCAATCGAGCTAGGGAGATCTAGACGCCCTCGAGTGCGGAGGATGAAACCGGCCCATGGGGCGGTAGGCTTTGGCTATCACCCGAAATTCTTTACTTTACTTTAGACACACAGAGAGAGAGAGAGAGAGAGAGAGAGAGAGAGAGAGAGAGAGAGAGAGAGAGAGAGAGAGAGAGTACTTCGCAAAGGGAACCTGCGACGGGAAGTAACACTTAAGCACACACACAACTCGGAAGCTAGAATGCTCCGAGCAGACGCCGACAACCTGTAGGCCCCAAAATTGACGCCCCTTACTGTATTTGTTAATTCTTTAAGAGGGTAGTTTACAAAGTAGAGTCCTGGGAATTCTTTACCTGTATCTAGCTAGATACTTTTGGCAAAATTTCGGCAGCATAACAGCCCCAAAACTTGCCCGAAACCAATTCCCCTGTTGGAACTCACTGCCACTGCCATAAACCCTCTGATTCCTGCCCAAAAACAGTAAATTCAGCACGCTGTATTTACTGGTTTTTGCCCTGGCAATCAAAATACAGTGCATAATCAGCGTTGAAATCGCACCTGTACGGTGAGGTTATCACCCTCACCGGTGCCTTTCTTTTGGAGTAGCAGTTAGCTACTCCTGTTCTTGCTCAAAGAGGCTCTTGCCTCGGCACAAAAGCATGAAACCACACAGCTGTACATTAGTCAAATGAAGAGCACTGTTGTGGGGCATCGCATAACTGCACGTAGGGGGGAGAGAGAGAGAGCAGTGTGTAGTGTGCAGGTCATCACTCCTAGCACCACACTGTACATAGAGTGGAAAGCATGCACTCCATAGCTCTTAACCTGTGGACAAGAGGTTGCAAAATGAGCCTCCCAACTATAAATTCAGCGCCACTTCTTCTTGCATGAGGAAAGTGCATCAAAATGCCCACTTGGCACGTTTACAGACCATTTTCCGTTTCGGGATTGCCGCTTAAAAATCTCCCGACTGGTTGCTGAGTTGACTTTGCGGCAGAGTTCTTAAATGTTCCCCTTGTCATTCGAAGGTAATGACGCGAACATATTTCATGGCCCAAAATAGCAGTTCCCTAATTTTTAGGAGATAACAGCAATTCACGACGTTGACAATCAGTAGCCTTTTTCTGCTTTGCCCGAGTCTTCTCCAAGGCAACTTTAATTTTATTGTCATTTCATCTATGTTCTCAACATATCGATTTGCCTCAAAGATCTTCTCCTTCGTATGCAAAATGAGAAGAACTTTTTTGCCGCCTTCAACAATCTGAAAAGGTGCCTTGCCAGTCAACGAATGCACCGTATTATTGTACGCATACTCAAGCATAGGCAAATATGGCTCACACTTTCCCTTATTATCTGACACATAGCATTTCAACATATCTAAGATAGTAGAATTAGCCTCTTCTGACTGTCCATCAGTTTGTGCATGAAACAAAGACGAGAACTTGAGCGTAGTGCCCATGTTCTCAAACAATTCTCTCCAGAACAAAATAGTCATGCAAGGATCACGATCACTGACAATCAATTGTGCCATACCATGGTACTTAAACACATTGTACATGAACAAGCGTGCCATCTGATCAGGCTTTATCTTCTTCCTGATAGGGATAAAATGGGCTTGCTTGTTGAACCTGCAGATAATGGTCCATATACCATCATTCCCTGTTGGTGTTCTTGGAAGATCAAAGATAAAGTCCATAGCAATGCTTTCCCATGGCTTATCCGGAATGGGCAGTGGTTGTAACAGCCCTGGTACCTTTTGCCTGTCAAACTTGACCTTTTGGCAAATCACGCATGCTCGCACAAAGGCATCCACATCTCTCCTCAAGGTAGGCCAATAGAAGAACGTCTCTACCGCTTAAACTGTCACATCAATACCACCCTGCCCTGCATACGGTGGGACATGACTCTCTTCCATGACCTTATGTAGCAATGGCCTATTGACACAAACTCTGCCATGCATCATCATAAAACCATCTTTAAGGAGGTAGTGCTCATGATGTTGCCCCTCTTGCAACAGTTCAAAGATCCTTGCAAAATCTTCATCAGTAGCATATTGTTCCTTCATGTCATCCAACTCATGATGATAAGGAATTGACACAGCTGAAATTTTTGGATTCCTTGATAACGCATCAGCCACAACATTCTTCTTGACTTCCACATGCATAATCTGGAGGTGGAAAATAGAAAGAATGTTTGTGCATCACATATGATTTTCGGATAACTTTGACTGTGTCAAGAAGTATCACAAGGTCTGATGGTCTATTTGGACAACAAAATCATTTCTATCTAATATCTGTTCTGGTACGAGTATCTCCTCGCTCCGCTGTATTTTTAGTCTGTGAGTCATCCTTATTCTTGTGCCTTTTTGGGGCACCGTGGAGAGATAGGTCCTTGTTCTCCACATTCAAAACACTTTCTTGCTTTGAAATATTCGTCTCTCAGTTGAGATGATGTCTCTCTCTATCGTCTGCTTTTGTTATGACTTGTTGAAGGTTCATCTTACATCGAACTTTGGCACAAGGCATTCACCCAATGCATTATGGATTCATAAGAGATGAAATATTTGCATTATATTCTTAACGTTCGCAAAGGCCTCGTTTCAATTGTTAAACATTCTTGCAGAGAAGTCCCCACTTGGCACATTTTTCTTTTAAGTACTTGTAGTAGGGAGCGGAACACAAGGTGGAGGTATTTGCGGATCTTCATTAGGGTTTTTGAGTACTGACGTACTTTCTCCTCCAAATTATAGTTGCCTTTGCGCCTGTTATTTAAATTAAGTAAGCACTGAGATGACTTACCACCACAGAATTATTTTCAACGTTTCTCCTCATGTAATTTTGTCAGGCATTGGCAGTGCCATTGTTACATCATTACACCCTCTGAGGATTGAGATTGGATGCCGCGAGGGGGGCTAGGAGAGATGTTTGTTTATCGTAGCTTTGGTGTGTACAGGGCAATACATTTGTTGGTTCACTGTTTACATAAGATTCATGGGCAGTAGCTTGAAAGTTCTCATATGGCATAGGCAATGCCATTGTTCAAATCTGCACATCATTACTCCCTCTTAGAGCTGAGATTGGACGCAGTGAGGGGATAGGAGAGATGATTGAATTTCGTAGCTTTTGTGAGCACAGGGCAGTACATTTGTTGGTGCACTGTTTACCATAAGATTTGTTGGCAGTGTCTTGAAAGTTTCTTGAATCTTCAGAATGGAGCATCAATCCTTCTAAACTATATGCGTGGATCAGCATTTTCCAATTTATGCTTGGATGTATTCTAGGCTCAATGACACCTATATTCTGTCTTTTGTTTTGTTTTCCTCACATCATGGGGAATTGTAATGATATCAAAGTTTACATGTAGTTCTTGATACAATTTCACTTGTTACATTCTGTTGAAGGAAAAAATTATATTGCTCGCTATAAATGCAAAGTAAGAAGTAATTGAGTTGCGATTTCTATTGAAATATGAGGAAGGCACCTAGGAAGGTTTTTTGGCCTTATTTACACTGTTTTATTACAGATCACATTGAAATCATGCACATCAACCCAGAAGTTATATAGTGCTTCACGCACATCAGTTTTGACTTACGGAGTGCTGCTTGTTGCCTTGGTGTTATGTGTTGTCCCGGAAGCTGTTTTTGTCACAACTCCAAGTAGTGGCGTTTGTGGACCGATCAAGGTTAACCAGTCCATGTATAATGTTGTGGCGCTCTACATTGGAGTAAGCTCATGCTAGTAAATCTGAAACTTTTGGTTTTACATGTGAGTTTAATTCATCAGGTCATTTATGTTCTAATTAACACACTTTGTTTGTAAGTCTTTGGGATTAATATACAAGTGGGAAACCTCAAGGCGAGGAAAACCCACAGAAAAGATCAGATACAATAGCACGAACACGAAAGTGTTCATCATAGAAAAAGGACGAAAAGCATTCATAGGAAAGCTGATACTTGTCTGAAGTGATATCACCAACCTCCCAGGCAAAGCGCAAAGATTGCCCAAGGGAAAGCCTGAAAAAATGAAAGGGATCTGCATCAGCATGAGAGAACATGCAGCTGTTCCGCTGATGGCACAGAGTCCAAAAAAGCCCAAAATCTGACCCATATCAGCAAAGTCGCAAATCGTTGTAAGGAAGGCGGGAAAATGCCAAAAGCCCAAAACTGTTTGTGGAAAACCACATCGGGGAATCGGAGTCGCATACCAGCTGCTATACGGCGAAGAAACCCTCGAGAAATGCAACAATCCCAAAGGAGGCGACTGACAGTGTCTTCTGCAGCCGAGCAACGAACACAACGAGAGAAGCTGATGCAACGTGCACTGAGCAAGGAGTCCACTGGGAGCACGCCAAGCAAGCATCGCCAAGAAACAATCGCTCCTTCAAAGGCAAGTTGCTCTTTCAAAGGGCAGAAAGTGCTTTTGTCCACCAGGTAGCAGGCTTATGCATTGACCATAAGGCATTACAATGATCAGCAATCCATGGCTGGGGTAGAAGAAGACCATAACCTTGCTAGCAGACATGACCTGAAAGGCCATATCCCGGAGACACCAATCAGCCATGCGATCCCCAACAAGCAAAGGGGGAACAGATAAAAACGCTAGCATGTGCTGAATGTCTCTCCAAAACTGACGGTAATGCATACCCAATCCAAAATGACGAGCGGCAAGAGGAAATTGGAGTGTACTGAAGCAGTGGACATTAGGTCTGCACAAAAGAGCATTGGCTTCTACGTTTTTTTCCTGCCAGAAGTATGTAAATCTGGAAGTTGAAATGTAAATAAGACTTTTTCCATCAGCTCAAACACATCCGCTTCTTAGATAACATCCGTTGTAACAGAAGTTATCTTAGACTTTGATGGGCAGTTTTGAAAAGCATGTCTACTATGAGCAGATAGTGTTTCCAAAGAGAGAGCGTGTGTAAGAACCATAAGTTCTTTTTATGGATAGAGGCATGCAATTCTTCATCCTTTAGTTATCTACTTTCAAAAGCTGCTTGTCCTTGGCTGAATTGCATAAGCTATGATTTGTGGTTTCGTTATCCATAACTGTCTTGACCTTGGTAGTAGGCTTGTCTTCGTGTAACGGAAGGGCACCACGTGCCAACTGGAAAGCACAAACTGGAACAGACTTTTAGCAATTAAAAGACAACTGAATGTCAGCAAGCTGTCTGCGTTTGAGGATGTACAACTGCCCCGCCAACAGGAGTTCCATGATAGGCGCTGCTATCAGTCCTACTTATCCACATCAACATGTCTTCAGGGTTTTCCTCACTCAGCCGGTTGTCTTCAGCTAGGATCAGTATCCTTAACCCCCCCCCTAAGGGTGGGTTCCTAAGTCACCACCGAGTGACAGCTTATCTGTACCCCCTCTTGAAAGAAGGGTAATGGTCCGCGATTCGACGTGCAAAACTCAATCCAATTCTTTAGCAGACAATGCCTTTATGTATATATGCCAATGTCCATCATTACCAAACAGCACATCTCTAGCATGCATTACAGCATACAGTTCCATAATGAGATTTTCATCCAGTCATCTTATCCGCATCGGTGGAGCTCTTGAGTTCCCCAGATCGAAGTCTGTGTTGTCAAAGGCCATATACAACCAAATGCTCCCCAGACCGCGGCATGCGTGGCTTGGAGGTTTCCAGTGACATCTAAACGCTCCCCAAACTTTAGCATGCGCTATCCAGACCACAACGTGCATTGTCCAAAGGTTCTCAAACAATATTGAAACCAGCATTAAAACTAGAATCAAACAAGTCAATCAGCATCGAGACAAGTTTAAAATAGATAAATTCTTTTTTAAACCATTCTCAAACAGTATTCTCAAACAATGTTAAAAAAAATATATCTAAATACAAAGCAAAACCAAAATCATTTAAGGTTGGTTTCGATAAATCGAACTCGAAGGATGACGGGCTTTCTATCCCGCATCAAAGTGAAGTTCGGTTCTGGATCTGGATGGTAGCAATGTTCTTGTCGTGCCAGGCATGCTTAAAAGAGTTTCACAATGTCCTAACTGCATGATGTGGAAGTCTGCCTTGCTGTGGTACCCTTGAATGGTGACTAGAAGGGCACCAATAAGTGGTACAACTTTCGCAATGTCCTAGCTTCATGATGTGCAAGTCTGCGTTGTTATGGTACTCTTGAATGGTGACTGGAAGGGCACCAATGAGTGGTACAACTTTAGTGGTATCTTGTGTAGCTAGCTGGACCCTTGTGGCTCCTGCAAACTGATCGTATTGGACATAGGGTTGCAAGGAAACACACACAACTTGGAGAAGATGAAGAAGCGCAAGGCACACAACAGAGAGTATATTGCTTAGTGCACAAATGAAAGATAAGTTAGCCCTAGAATGATGGGTGTATATACAATGCACGAGGGATCAAACCTCCTAGTGAGGGAAAAATGCCCCGGCGGTCCTAAGTGTGTTCACACACATCACTACCATATATGTATGGTAACAAATCCCCCCTAGGAGTGATGCGGTAAACGAGTGTTGGCACATAGTATATAGGGAAGTGCTATATCCTAAGGACATGATCAATTCACAAAGAGGAATAAGCCAAAACTTTGCGGAAAGCTTCGGACTTCTCATGAGGCAATGCCTTTGTGAAAAGATCTGCAAGGTTGTCTTGTGTTGGCACATAAGCCAAGGTGATCTCTCCTGTTGAGAGTTTCTCTTTCTCCCCTGACATAGTGATATCTCAATGTTCTTTGTGTGAGCATGAAAAACTGGGTTCCTTGCAACTGCCAATGCGCTCTCATTGTCAGTGTAGATGATGTTGGCAGTGCCCTGTCCAACACCCAAATTAGCCATGAGGCGTCTAAGCCATACACACTCAACTGTAGCTATGAAGATTGCCTTGTGCTCAGCCTCACAACTGGAAGTGGCCACAATAGGGTTCTTTTTGCTTGACCATGATATGATGAACTAGCGAGCATGAAACAAAAACCACTTGTGGACACTCGTGCCAAAACAACCAACCCAATCCGAGTCCGAAAAAGCATGTAAATCTGGCAGCAATGATCCCCCCTTGGTATAACCAAGCCAAGATGTGAAGTGCCACTCAAGTAGCAAAAAATCCTCTTGACAGCCTGCCAATGCTTAGACCCTGGGCTATGCATAAATTTGCTAACATGTGAGACTGCAAACTAAATATTTGGCCTCGTATTGCATTCATAAATAAGGCAGCCAACATCAGTTTGATAAAGAGTGACATTGGTAAGATCATCAGCATCATGAAGACTCGATTTCAAACGTGTTTCCATGGGAGTAGCAATAGGTTTGCAACTCTCAAGTCCAAACTTACATAGTAATGTTTCTATTTAGCGTGTTTGACACAAAGGCAATACCACCATCACATTGCTTAAGCTATATGCCGAATTAATGATGCAATAGCCCCAGATCTTTCATCTTGAAAGTAGCATTCAAATCAATCTTAAATTAGCCTTAAATTCACTAATATGTGTCTCATTCAATCCAATGATCAGCAAATCATCAACATAAAGAACGACGATGCGAAATACATCACCCTCACGTTTTACATACAAAGTGCTTTGTATTGGACTGTTACGAAAGCCTCGTTTAACCAAATGAGTGTCAGCTTTCTCATACCAAGCACGAGGAGACTGCTTCAACCCATACAAAGCTTTTTAACATTTGCACACTTTATCTGCCTGTCCTTTCTTGACAAAACCACGAGGCTGCGTTACATAAACATCCTCAAATATATCACCATTCAAGAAAGCAGTAACAATGTCTGATTGATGTACATCCCGTCCAAAATGAGCTGCCAATGCAAGAGTAGTCATACGACAAGTGGGAGCAAAAGTCTCTTCATAATCTATGCCTTTCTGTTGTGCATAACCTGTTGCAACAAGTCGAGCCTGCAATACCTGTGGTAACTTGAATTGCTATATGTGTGGTAAGTATGGACACTTTGAAGCTCACTGTTAGTAGATTGACCGAACGGACGCCCACTTGGCGGGACACCACATTTGAACTCTGGTATTTTTCCAAGCTAGTGTAGCGATACTCTGTGTAAATCCTAATTCCAGAGTAGCAAGTTGATTCCCTAAGTTGTAATTTTGTCATGAAATTTGTAAAGGCCCATGTGAGCCGGCCACTGGCCATGTAGAAAGCCCTAGGTAATGTGAAAGGAGGCTTATCTTTGGAGAAGAAGAAGCTCTGCAAAACATACGCTCAAGCTACTAAGCTGCTCCAACTTGTAATCAGTTCTTTTAGAAGGAGGGAACTTTATTGTTTTTCAAATGTGGAAAAGGGATAGAAAGGGAACTTTTCAAGTTGTAGGCAAGGATATTATTTGAAAAGCATGGAGAATCTAGTTGTATCTACCTAAATGCATGCGTGTCTCAAGGCTTAGCATGGGGTCCTCATTTTTCAAAATGCCATTAAGAGTACTGATGATGATGTGACCTCTGCCTATCGCCTCCGCCATCTCCCTTCTCACAAAAGCCCTCCCAGCTTTCTTTCTCTCCACTCTTGTCACAAAAACTACCCTGCTTTCCTGTTCTCCACCCTTCTCATAGAAGTCACCCTGCTTTTCATCGCTCGACACTTTCAACTTATAAACCCACTTCGTACCAATGGCCTTTTTGCTAGGGGGCAAATCACATGAAGTCCATGTGTCATTTTCTTTAAGTGCATCATATTCTGATTGCATGGCAGTCATCCAATTTTCAAAATTTTGTGCTTCATCAAAAGACACATTGTGGTGCATTTGTTTGCTGACACTCAGAGCCCTCCTTGTTATGTATTTGTACATGAGGATTCTTGGACAGAGGATGTAGCCCTTCAGGCTGCACGCTCGGCTTGGGCCTGGGCAGGACAGTCACTCCTTTCGCGCTTGTCTAGAGGTCATTCGGATGCGGATTACTCCCCATCCAAACGGGCCTCAAAGATAGTGAGGTTGGCTGCTGTGGCAGCATCTGTTTTCTCTCATTGACTCCATGAGAATCATCTCATGGAATGTGCAGAGATTAGGAGGGCCCCAGTTTCAATGTCAGAGGGGTCGGCTGCGTCAGGAGCTTCAGAGATGCCTTGTGGGTGGTGAGATTGACATTCTTATGCTACAACAGCATCATCTTTGTGAGAGCCGCATTAAACGGTGTGGTCAGATTTTGCGTGGTCGTATGAGACGTTTTGGTCAACTGTCTTTGGACCTGGAGGCATCCAGGGAGGGTTATGTATGACTATTGCGGATTCTTTGCAGCAAGCCATTGTGGGAAGAGGGATTATTATGCCAAGCAAGGCTCAGTGGATTACTATGCAGGTTCAAGGTTGCCTCATGGGCTTCCTAAACATCTATGCGCCCAATGTGGCGAGTGCACGTGCAGAGTTTTGGTCTCATATTGTTGAGTCTCTGCCGCAGGCAAAGCAATGGTGCATTGGGGGTGACTTCAACATGTTGGAGGACCCCCCTCACAGGATTGGAGGTAGCCATACTACTGTTCATGGAGTTGAGCTAGCAGCTTGGGAGAGGTTATGTATGACTTTGCGGGTTTCAGATGTGTGGCAGAACTTTAGCTTTGTTAGGCTTGGGTGGGACAGTTTGCATTCTGGCTGCACCAGTGATCCTCACAGTGACAGATAGACAGAGGAGGGGGAGCACGATGCTACGTATCCCTGAGAGGGTTTTGCTGGACTGTGCTCTCAGAGAGCGAGTGGTGGCTATTTGGACAGAGGGCTTAGACATGCAGGACTCTCCTGCTCACAGAGTAGCCTCTGGACTTGCTTAGCTTAGTCGGATTTTTCTTTAGGAGTCCATGGCCCGCCTGGCTGCAGCGAGAGAGGAGGAACAACATCTCCGACGGGGCGTTGCTTCCTTGCAGAGGATGAAGGAGCAGTATCCAGACAGTCCTTGGCAGTTGCAGCAGGCTCGCCAGGAGCTTGCCAGCACAGAGGAGAGGCGCCATGAGTTTGCTTTCCATCGACAAGCATCTCAGTGGACCCAGGTGGGTGACAGAGTGACAGGGGCTTTCTTTGAGACAATGGGACCCCGACATACGCAAGTAGGGTCAGCCAGTTGCTTAGAGCCAGAGGACATGCGAGCAGTTGCTACTGACTTTTACCGTGACCTCCTGTCAGCAAAGCCTCCGTCAGAGCGTCAGGATGTATGCAGAGAGCAGGTTTGGACACAGATTCCTTGTCTTGTGACTGAGGAGATGCGCTAGAGGCTTGAGTTGCCTCTTCAGCTAGAGGAGCTTCACGTGGTCCTCAGAGCACTTCCCCATGGTAGCTGTCCAAGTGAGGATGGTTTGACTTTCAGCTTTTTCTTAGAGTATTGGGACTTGCTTGGCTCAGATCTCTGCAACGCTTTTTAGTACATCCTGCACACAGGAGAGATGCCTGACAGCATAAGTGAGGGTCTTATGTACGTTATTCCCAAGGAGGGTGGCTCCTTGGATGAGACTCGACAATGGTAGCCCATCACCATCCTCAACTCAGCCTACAAAATTCTTGCCAAGGCTCTGAGTTTGAGGATTCAGCCACTTCTAGAGAGCATTATACATGGGACACAGATAGGTTTTGTCAAGGAGCGTAGTATCCTTGACAACATCTTTACGTTTTGGGAGGCATCTACCCTCGCTCGCCTCCGCGGTGAGGATCTGGTGATACTTCTTCTCGATTTTGAGAAGGCCTACGATAGAGTTGACTAGGAATTTTGGGAGGGCACTCTATGCAGGATGGGCTTCTCAGATGCCTGGATTAGAGGTGTGTCAACTCTATATAGACGGGCACACAGTCAGGTACTCTTGGCAGGTGGTAGAGGTGATCGCTTCATGCTCACACGTTCGGTCAGACAGGGATGCCCTCTTGCCCCCTTCCTCTTTCTATTCTATGCTGAGGCGATGAGCAGATTTTTGGCTTCTCAGCAGGTTGGTCTACGTGGCTTAGCGCTCCCTATTCGGGGCGACGAGCTACTGGATGCTGAGTTTGCACACTGTTCAGAGCTTTGTACTTGGAGGGCCAGGAGGCCAACCTTCACAGGTGTGAGCAGGCACTTGAGACCTTTTGTTGTGCATCAGGTGCACGGATCAACTGGAGAAAGACTGTGGCTTTCTCGGTCGGTAGTGCTCCTACGCCTGATTGGCTGCCAGGTGAGGATTTCATATGGATTCCCCCAGGGAGTGTAGTTCGGTACTTGGGTTGTCAAGTTGGTTTGGACTTGTCTCTTGAGCAGCAGATTGCTCCCCTTCTTTTGTCCATCAGGAGGCAGCTATTACATGTGGAGCTCCGCACAACTTTCTCTGCCAGGCAGAGTTGTAGTGACCAACCAGGTGTTATTGGCTACTATGCGGTACATCACATCTTGTTGGATCTTTTTGAGTTCCTGCATCAGCCAGGTAGAGAGGCTGATCAGGAATTTTCTTTGGTCAGGGCGCGACACTCAAATAGCTCGGGCCAAAGTGGCCTGGCAGGTCATCACTCTTCCTTGTTCTCCGGGGGGGTTGGGGATCATAGACCCAGCACAGCAGAGCAGATCCAGGGGAAGAGCCTTGGAAGGAGTTTTTGCTTCAGCGGCTTAGTGCTAGAGTGTTTCGGGCTAGAGGTCCTTGGAGACCTTCGACCAGATGGATTTTCACAGAGATTTCCAGAGTTGGCCTGAGCAGGAGACTGGAGAACTGTTTTGTTGTGAGTCGGCTCCGCTCCTGGGAGTATTTGAGGAGAGGCCTGGAGCAGCACCAGCCTACTTGCACGGAGGAGCGTTTGCGACAACCCCTTGTTTGGAACCCCATGGTTAGAACTCAGAGAGGCCACTTGGTTGGTAGTAGGCCTCATGTTTCTTGGGGTCCCATGGCTGATGGTCCAACACGCATCTTAGGTGACTGGTTACAATTCTCAGGCTTGTCAAAGGAGCTCTAGAGCATCCAGATACAGGGCATGAGAGAGGTGCAGAGCATGTGTCAGGACATCACAGAGGTAGTACTAAGTGGCTCACACCTCTCGAGTCAGCAGCGCCCAGATGGATGGGGGCCTTCATGTGATTGGAGGTCCTCATTGCAGTTCGGGCTTGTTCAGAGACTGTACCTTCCTTGTTTTTCGAGCTACAGGGTGAGAGTCGTTTACACCGAGTTTCAACTGAGGCCCCACAAGTTGCAAAGTGCTATTTTCAGAGGATCCGAGTTGTGGGCATTTGTGGGAGGACTTGTATCATAGATCCTGACCCAGCAGCTTTGAGACTGGCCACAGGAGGTTGTGGGCTTGGGAGAGTTGTCCACTGGCACGAGTGCAGTGGGATCATGGAGAGTGGTTTTGGCGGGACCCTTTCGCCTTAGCCGACCATCCAGGTGTCCCTTTCTTTCAGTACACTGTTCGACTGGGACGTCACATACTGGCAGCACGGAGAGAGGCTCGTCTTGCTGCATCACCTCATTGGCAGGAGAACGGTCTCGTAGCTGAGTTCTTGTCAGCTTTTTGGGCAAGGTTGTGGGACGCCAGACAGCCACGGCGAGTCACTTTGTTCCAGTGGCTGGTTGCACTTAGAGCTACAGCAGTGGGAGCTGGTTTGTACATAGTGGTCTCTTGACAACATACGCAGCTTGTGGCCATCCTATGGAGAGTCAGTGTCATTGTCTTTGGGACTGTCCTATGGCACAGCAGGTTTGGCTTCGTGTCCTTTGACTGATGCCAGCTTTTTCCACAGCACGACAGTAGACTTGGGGGGGCAGCTGCTTGGTCCACTCTCACGGGCCCGACACTACAGTTTGAGCTATCCTTCACCAGCAGGATCCAGGGGGGCCGACCTACACTCCAGCCTGCTACAGAGCTGACTCCACAGGAGTGGTGGAGTGAGAGAGAGGAGTGTTGGGAGCTCATCTGCGGCTTGACACTCTGGTTCATCTGGCAGGCCCGTTGCTTCCGCATCTTCGAGACTCGCCTTGTACCACCAGCAAAGACAGTTCGAGATCTTTGGCTATAGCTGATCTCTACTCTCAGGGGATAGTTTGAGAGACTCCAGGGTAGCTCCGACCGCATGCGGGAGCGTAAAGGCTTTCCTTCGACTCCTCCCTGGGCCTGGTTGTAGCCCTATTGGCAGTTTCATTAACTAATATGAGCATCTTTTTCTCGGGGGGGAAAAAAAGTGATCATTAGCTTTGTAATAATGGCAATCTCTTTGCCCTGTTCACCAGAATTCCCAGTCGAGGTGCTGCCAACAAAAGCATTTTGGAACAAATGATTTGTCACTCGCTGAAGAACAATGAGAAGTGGCTACATTGCTGCTACCACCTTTTTTTTTAGCAGCAGTAAAAGCGTGTTCAACTGCACGTTGTTTAGCCCTGTTGTTTCTTGAAAATGACTCTTGCAACAGCAATGTGCATAATGCATCAAATTTAACAGCATTAGGACTTCCTTCGGTCATAAGTCTCCAAGTACTGGCAAAAAAATCTGGTAAAGAATCTAGAAAAGCATCAAGAACAGTCTGCACAAGGGAACTGTCAAAAATGACTTTTCGTGCAGAAATGAGTTACTCATGAATATCCTTGATACCAGCAAGTGTCCATGTCATCTTCCTCATGCATAATCTTCGACTTTAGCTCTTTACGTAGCAATGCAATCTTAGCCTCATCGCGACTTGCATAAAGACCATCCAGAATATCCCAGGCCTATTTTGTTGATTTGACCGAGCGAATGTCAGGAGTAATAGGGCGCTTTACAAATAATGCAATGAATGCATGCGCCTGCACATCTCTAACATCGCAACATGACTGCTAAGCCGTAGGCAAAATAGCTCTAGCAGTAGCAATCCTGCCACCAAAACCTGCAACATTCTCAACAGCGCCTGTATCCACAGAATCTGGGCGTACATCAATGCCGTGCACAACATTCCAAACACCCTTTGACACAAGAACATGTTGCATCATGTATGCCCACATTGGGTAATTGTCCCCATCCAATTTATCCTCAACAACAAACATCTTGAACACATTTGTGTTGTTGTCAGCCATGGCGAGTGCTTGCACCTGATGTGAAAACTGCCCGAAAAGAGGAGAAACAAAGCGGGACTAACATGTGCTATATATAGCACAACCCAAAGAAGACTGTAAGGGACCTGTTCGACAGGAAATTGCACTAACAGAAATTCTGCACAAAAGGACGAAATTGTTTGCGCAATACAGTGGAAACGGAGACCGAAATGAGTCAAAATGGAAATTCTGAGTAGACCGAGCTCTACGAGATATTCCAAAGTATTTGTTGACCTAATGACGCTCACCAAAGCTCACCCAAATCTGAGAAAGTGAGCAAGCGGAAACTAGCGTCGCTGACAACTATGCGTGGGAGGATGCAACCTGCTATGATACCAATTGCTGAAAATAGGGTTGCAGGGAAAGACACACAGCTTGGAGAAGATGAAAGCTCAAGGCACACAACAGAGAGTATATTGCTTAGTGCACAAATGAAAGATAAGTTAGCCCTAGAATGATTGGTGTATATACAATGCACGGGGGGAAAACCTCCTAGTGAGGGAAAAAATGCCCCGGCGGTCCTAAGTGTGTTCACACACATCACTACCACATATGTATGGTAACAGATCGTACTCAGAGTCCATCTGCTTGAGGAACCCTTGGTGGTTGAAATTCTCGGTGGCGCCTGGACCAAAGAAGATAAGGGCTTTGAAGGCACGAATCTTTCCATAGGCTCTGCATAATTCCTTGGAAACATCAGGTACAAAGATGCCATAATATTTGGAACAAGTCCTATTGAAGTTGTGGCTTTCTTGGCAGGAGGTTGCTCCAGATTTTTATCACCTTTGTTGAGGCAGACATAGGAGGTGTGTCCCATCTGGAAACATTTGAAGCATAAGCCTTCTTGCTGTAGAGTTTCTCATTGACGGATGGTCAAACGAGGTCATGCAGGTTGAGTCTAGGTGCTGCAAGAATCCGGAGAATTTGTGTTGTTGTCGTCGAGGATTCTTGGTGTTTGTTGGTTGATCATCAGTGGTAAAATCCAAAGATCCCTTCATAAGTTTGTAGTGGGCTGTAGCATGATCCATAAGCTCCAGGATTGTCAAGATTTTCTTGGACAAACACTATGTGATGGAAATCCTATAGTAAAGCGCTCACTAGTCCTCCAAGGTTGTTAGCTTGAAGAAAGATACCAAAAGGTAGATATTTAGAAATGGGCGAAAATGATGCCCCATTTTTCCAGAAGATGCACTTCAAATAAGGATGTCATATTACTCCGGGCAATAATATTCTTGAAATCTTGCCAAGTCCTTGGAGCATGAGGCTTGGTACCTATAGAACTCCACCATTGTATCACATTTGTCTTTGAGATAAGCGGCAACAGTCAACTCGAGAAATTTTTAATTCTTTGGTGTAGTTCTCGTAGACATATTGTCAAACTAATGCAAGAAATGTAAAGCTACTTCCGATCATTACTTCCGAAAAGGTAAAAAATTTTATTGTGGATCCACCATCTTTAAAGTCCTTGGCTGATGCGGTGCAAGTCCCAGAGGTCGATAATAGGGATAAGCATACGGCTCCAACCATTATACCCAAGTGGTGGTGGGGGAGTGGTGGCAAAGGAGGCTGCACCATATTTTGAAAACTCCCCTAATCGGAATAGAAGTTTGTGTAGGTTGTGGAGAGGAATCTCTTGTACTTTTTGGTGTCGGAGGAGGAAAGCTTGAGGCAATAGAGGTGGCAAAATCGGAAATTGTTGAAAGCACTGCAAAAATCGGAAGGTTCTACTGAGGGTGCTTTGAGAGAATGTCGCGGAGTCCATTGAGGAGGAACTGGAGGTACACTATAGAATCAAGAAGCTCCATCTTGACCTGTCTGTTCTGGATGGGATCGGGGTGCTCTCGGACAAGGTGGTTCCAAACGTACTTAACGTGGTGGATCTATACGTACTGTACGTTGTTCCGTACAAAAATTATTTTTGTGTACGTAAAAATACGTACTCTTGTGATAAAACCTCAATTTACCAAACGTTCTAGGACATTTCCAATTAAAAACATGATTACACGCATTAGCTTTTAGAGACATTTGAAGATATCTCTGTTTATGTGCCCAAAAGTGTACGGAATGGCTCGGAAACCCTCACGAAATCACTCGACGGCCTTATCTACCCCCCCCCCCCCCCCCCCTTAAAAATTTATTAAAAAAAAAACTATATATGGATCGTACAGTACAGCCGTACGGTACAAAACGGATCCATACGTACGTTTTAAAACAACCTTGCTCTTGGAAGAGCAGACACTTGAAGCTCGGATACCATTGTAACGGAAGGACACCACGTGCCAATTGAAAAGAACATACTGGACAAAACTTTTAACACTTTAAACACAACTGAACATAGAGAGAGAGAGAGAGAGAGAGAGAGAGAGAGAGAGAGAGAGAGAGAGAGAGAGAATCCACATGAGAGACACGGAGTGGAAGAGTTTCACTCCCAAAAAGCACTATCTCAAAACCCTCACGCCCCTTTCGGTGTTTCTTTTTAATTGCGTCAACAAGATACACGATCGAGGCTCTACTCTACTTCCCTATCCAGAATGCCAGAGTGAGCCCCATTGGCCTCAAAAACCATTCACATGAAATTTCCCCAAAAGCACTAAAGCCAAAAACTGGCGCCAAAATCTACTCCCAAAACTTGCAGAAATCCGTACAGGCGCCATGTCAGCAAGTTATCTGCGTTTTCAGGGTGTGTCCGTACAACTGCCACGTCAGCAGGGCTTCTGTAATTCACGCTGTTGTCCGTATTATTTATCCACGTTAGAATTTTTTTAGGGTTTTCTCCCCACTCGGCGGGTTGTTTTGAGTTAGTTTTAGTAGCCCTAAACCCCCTAGGGGTCCCCACGTCACCAACTTGTGATCGTAAGTTGTAATGTGAAACATTTTATGTCAACATGGGTCGTCAAGCCATAGTGGATCCACAACTTGAATGGAGCTTGCTGGGACAAAGACTCTTTCAGCTTGTCTTGTCTTTTGAGATTGAAAGGAAGGATATTAGGGTTGAAGGATCTACTCATGAGTCATGACATTGCGATTGGCTTTTGGGTCTAGAGTGTGGTTGTGGTTTGGAGGGATTATCTGGCATGCATAGAGCTCCCATAGAGTCTAGCTTTGTTTCTGCGGGATGCATGACCTTTTTGATCTTGTATTGCTCCAAATGCATGCCTCCAATGTGTCACCCTAATACTTCAAAAGATCTACAAGGATCAGTAACAATTAAAATGGTCTTTACTCATAAGGTTCTTGAGCTTTCCAGACCTTTCGAAGTCCCCCAAGAAAAGATTTCTTCTTAGTAAGGGAAAAATAATGTACAAACCTCACTATACTTTTGGCATAAACCCAAGAATCTGCAAACATTATGAAGTATTTTGTAGGGAAATGGCTCTTGAATCAATTAGCATTGTCTGGTTCCACTCTCATTTGGTTGAATTAATTAGCCTTGTCTGGTTCCACTCTCATTTGGTTGAATTAATTAGCCTTGTCTGGTTCCACTCTCATTTGGTTGTGAGAGACTCTAGTAGCCTAGGTATTGAATTTTATTGACAAATACTGGAGGTATGCCAATGTTAAATGCAACAATCGTTGATTTGGTAACAAATGTGGCAAATATATGGCATCTCCTTTTGTTGGACTTTCCAGTGTTCTCTTTCTGATTTGACTTTTCAGCTTGTGCTAATAATCTGTGCGTGCATTCTAGAACTCTGGCAGTGCCTTCGTCCTCTGGATGCCTTGTTGAGAAAGGATTAATTAAATTTTTGCGGCACTCATGGGGAGCTTGTGCTTGCAAAGCTCCTAGAAAACTATCATGAGATGCTTTTGGTTTTGTACTGTCTGCAAATAAAGTTTGCCTTCGGAAAGGCTGCTTGTGCTGCTGATGATTGCAGGTAGAATGCGATGTGAGTCAGCAGTACTGCATGAGATTTGATAGGGTCGATATGGGGGGCTGGTCCATTGGTCACTGAGGCACTGTTACAAGCAGTGGCTTTCTCCACAGCATATGTAAGTGATCACCAAGATCCCAGTACGCTGAGAGAGGGGAAAAGTTGTGGCTGCCGTTGTGTGTATCATCTCTGTCAATATCTGGGTGAGCTCTGGCAAGGGTCTATGGGGGTTCTCCCCTGCTAGAAGACAATACAACTCTACCACACACACTCCATCGGTCTCTGTGCAAAAGTGGTATCTCGGATGGTGATGTGTTGCATGATGAAAGCCACCAGTAGTGTAAGTAAATTCTACTACAAAAGATATATGAGCATGATTTGCAACCACTTCAATAGGCCTGGGCGAGATTGATAAGTCCTGAATGCATGGTATAAGTGATGTGGGAGCCAAAACATAATCCACAGTGCTAGCGCTATGTCTATGAGGGAAGCAAGTGAAGTTTCTTGAAGAGGAGTATCTATCAAGGCCATTCAAAATGGGCAATCCATGGGTTGTGCCCATCTCAATCAGGTATCTCCTATAATCCTCAGCATCTTTTGAGGTCCTAAAGAGCCCCATCTCTCTAGAGTCTAGCTCTCTCAACATCTCCTCAGGATTGTCAAAGAAGGATGCTTGATGACATGTTGTCATAGCATTGAAATCCTCAAGTAGGATGACATCTCCATCCCTCAGAGAGCTCCCAAATATCCTCATCTAGTATCATGTATGGTGATTTCCTCTTAGGCCTTCGCATAATGAGACGTGGGAAGTAACATATGGCAATGTAGAGAGCTCTACCCTCCTCTGCCTTAACTCTAAACCACATATAGCGGGCCCTAAATGTCACGTGACACATCCCAACCCTATGTGTCCGTGGACAAGCTACACCATAACAGGGTTTCCGTCAAGTCCAGTCAAGTTAGATTAGAAGTGATCTGACACTTTTGTGAGTCTATTCGTAGACCGTGCATGCCCAGTCACCCTCTGGTTGCACACTTCATAAGCATAAGCATTTCCATCAGATTCCATCAGAGTCAGTTTGGGGATTTTTCAAGTGACTTAATCCCATTTTTCCCTATTTTTAACATTTTTCACTTATTTATTAAGTGACTTTTGTTGGGTACTCAGTATGGCAAATTGGGTAAGTTAGTATATAAGCAAACCCAAGTTAGCACAAATTGACAGATGAGCCAAGGAGCACAGCAGGCTACCAAGCATCAAGTGTTCCCTCCCTCTCTCAGCAAGACCCTCTCCAAGCCAACTTGGTGAGGCCCCTTCACCCGCAGCCATCAGCATTTTGGGATTGCCCCCTCTTCTAGCAGATCTTGGCGTTTCCATCCCCAGCAGACATCGCCAGCAAGTATCTAAGCCTAGCGTTTTCTCATGATCACAATCAGCGTTTTCAGCTTTACTAACGCTAGCTTCATCAGGCAGAGCAGCGTTTGTCTTTAGCAAATTCAGCCGAGTCACCACCGCTTGATAAGGAATTACTAACGCTAAAGGTGCTGCCATTTTCAGCAGGAAAAACACATGCTGTCCCAGCGTTTTTCAGCATACAGCAGTGACCTTAAAACGCAGCCTGAAGAGCAGATACATCAGCGTTTTTCATCATCACCTCAGCCCCCGACAAGAGCAGTCTTTTTCAGCCACAAATCAGCAGTAAAAACCAGTCAGTCAGCCCCCAAAAGTGGCACAGATTCTCAGCCCTTGCCCCTTGTGGATAGCAAATAAAGAAGCATCGAATTCAGCCCTAAAGTCTTCATTGTCTTCATCGACATAGTCCCTGTTTGCATCAGTCCATTGCATACGCATTGTACACCTTTTGCAATCAAAGTAGACCACTCTCGCCGACGAGAGTGGGGCCTTCGGAGGAGGGTTTTACAACCTCTCGGGTGTCGTATCTCTTTTTCTCTCCTTCTCTCAGTCTCATTCACTTGCACGCACAATATCCACTCACTTTGTTCATGATCATAGCACTCTCCACGAAAGGCTCTCTCCTTCCCTAAGAACTAAAAGGAACCTTGAGCAATAAAGATCACTAATCTTGAGAAAATACAACATTCAATCCGTTGCACCTTACACTAAATAACACTACTACTCCTAATCCTCTGTTATTGTGCTCATTACTAGCCACTTGTCTACATGTGCTCTCCCATCTGTATCCAGTCACCCTCGGGAGTATGCTCTCTAGGCTTTGATGTCTCTGGAGAGGGGAATGAAATGAAATGAAATGTTATATTAACGTCTTCAAAAGGCCATAATGACCTATGAGACCCGAAAGTTACAAAGTGGTGGATCTGATACAAAGTCAAAGTAACAAAATAGCCTAACAACAGTACAAAAACAAAGATATATACTATGGGGTCCTAAGTTGGTTGATGTGAGCCAAGCAACAAACTAAGCAAAAAATGGGCGGCTTGTTGGGATAGCTGAATCACAAGAGATCTATCATCGGTCGTTGGCGAATCTCATCAATTTCCTCCATGGTTAGTAGTCTGACCGGGCGTCGTGCATGCATGGCCAGCGTGCTCCGAATTTTCTGTCGCAGCCTCCGTTGATGCTGTGTAGTTCTTCGCAGTCGCGGGCGCCTGGATTTTCCCAATTCAATCGCTCGGTCAATCAGTGTGCCTCTGGTGTGAGACGAGGGGGAGCTTTGCTGTGGGAGTGGCTGTTGCGGCTGTCCCGTGTCTACTCTGAAAAAGTCTGTGATCCGTCTTTGAGACTGGCTAGCCTCTCCATTCATCCGGCTATCTCTGTGTCTGTGCAGCTCGAGCAAGAACAAACCCAGACATCTCTGATCTTCGTATCCCATGACTCTTGAGAGTGGTCCAAAACCCTCTCTGAACAAGTAGTGGAATCGGCCTCGTATCTCGTAGTAGACGCGGCAATGGCATGTATAGTGTAGCTCGGTCTCAGGTTCCATGTTACACAAGGGGCAAGTCCTGTCTTCTGTTGGTACTCCGCTGTATCTCCCAGTTTCAATCCGCAACTGGTGAGAGGATGTGCGTAACTGGCCAATAGCACATCGTATCCCATGAGACAAGTGGGTATCCATGTATTTGGGTCTCGTCACAAAACCATCTTCCGTACGCTGGAGAAGGTGGTCTCTGTAGAAAGCCATCTTCGTGCCCAATTCGTGTGCTGGTTGTATCCATGTCCTCCTGGTGTCTAGTTGGGTCAAGTCTTGGCGGATGAGCTTGGTGATCTCTGACTGTGTAAGAGTGAGAGATGGTGCATCCAATGAGTAATGGAATGGTGGCAGCCTGTCGATGCTGAACCCATGTGCCTGAAACCATGATATCATCTCCCCATACCAGCATGTTGTATCTCCTTGTATGGCTAACTGTCGAGAGAGAGAGAGAGAGAGAGAGAGAGAGAGAGAGAGAGAGAGAGAGAGAGATTTGCTGGTGTGGGTGTGTGGCTGCCTTGCAGAAAGCTGGAAATCCGATGGGGGTTGTCTTGGAATGGCTAGGAAGCCCTGTCATTTTGTGTGGCGTGATCATTTTGCTGGTGTTTGTGGTGGTGCTTCTCAAGGCGAAACTGGTGCAGTCGTACCAATATCTGGAAATGCGTACTAAAGAGCAGACTCTCGACTCTGTGGGTGCCACTTTCTAACCAACTTCTTCACGCTCAAAAGGAAGACGACGAAGGAAAAGCAGCCAGAGCAAGGTTCCCAAGTCTGTTGTGCTATATACTAAAATTCCATGCCTTCACTCCATGGCTGAGGGGAATAAGAGGAGGTATAGTAGACCATCCTTTGGCTAAAGGTCTTTGAATGTAAGAGTTTGGTTCTACCCTTTCTTGCTTTTCTTTTTATTATGATTTGTGTTCACACAATCTCTCTCTCTCTCTCTCTCTCTCTCTCTCTCTCTCTCTCTCACACACACACACACACATAGATATGATCTGTGTTGTATGTTTGCTTGTGTGTGTGTGTGTGTGTGTGTGTGTGTGTGTGTGTGAGAGAGAGAGAGAGAGAGAGAGGGAGCAAAACACAAATACCAAGTATTTTGAACTTTATGACGATGCAACATTTGTAGGGTAATCAAGCATGGCTTGAACGGGTTTAAAGCTTCTCTTCTCTCATAGGCTTGGTGAAAGCATTTTCAACATGTTATGTTCATCACAAAGATGACAACAATGTCATCAAACATAGTCTTCTCTAAAATCATGTGATAAGGATGTCCTAAGTGTTGTATTGTTGACTATTTTATATATATTAGTCACTTACATCAAAAGAAATTTTGTAATACCCACATGTTCAAGTTTTCAAACATCTACAGTTGCACGGCCTCTCATTTTGCTACCATGGCACATCTGTATTATTCTTTCATCTTTGAAAGGAAGCTATGGAGTTGTGTTAATAGTAATCATTGTGCATTTTGCCCTAAGATTGGCGATTCAGAATATGGAAGTTTTCTTATGTCGTACAAATGCCCATGTTGTACAATCCTACTGTATGCATTCATATGGTTGTACTTATACAAATACAGTCCAGCCTTTCTTTTTTGCAGTCGATTCCCTAGGTCATTTTTCATAAGTTTGTTAGGCCCTTTACCTTTGACATAATATATATATATATATATATGTAGGTATAGTCCCAATTCATGAGGTAATTTGCATGTTTTTTATGGTTGAAAAGATTTTTTTAAGAAAACGCACTATATTTATCCCAATTGTATGATATAATTTAAAAGAAATCGTATTTTCTCTTACAAAATCGTACGGTTCTATCGAATAGTGACAATCGTGATTTCTTGAGGATATGGTAGCACTCTTGGAAGGAGACATAAATACAATGGTGGCAGTTTGGAAGAGTATGGGTTGAGCCTAAATTTGTCCAGCCACACACGACTCTAGTTGCCTCATTGAAGCTTCTATTGACCAATTGTTCCCAATAACTTCATTGGTATGTAGTGTAGGGTTTAGGAAAAGCGGTTGCTGAAAGCATGTTCAATCAAACAACTTCTTTGTTCTTTCTAAGGGGAAATTTCTTTTATGGTTCAATTCTTATTGTACCTTTTGTGCCATGTCCCTATTAGTTATCGTGACAATGGAAAAGGAGAGCAAGCCAACGTTAGCCAACAAAGATAATAGTGCAAGGACCAAACCACGGGTGATGAGTAGTCGTGATCCACCTTCCTTTCATTTCCGTTTCAACTTGGATTACTTTAGGAGATGACTATTCCATAGTCCACTTCCGTGCTAGCATTTAACACAATCAAGAAGCCCATCAAGTTCTCTTCACTCTATTTATGAATAGTTTTGACGTGTAGTATATTAACGAAGAATGTTTTCATACAAATGATAAGGTTTGTGCACATTTTCAATGGGCCCATGACAGCTCTCTCTATATACATTTCCTTGGATAAAGCCTCGATAGATCTTCCACACACTTTTGAACATGTGATACAATACTTGCTTATAGTGGAACACATATAGAGAAATTGCATCAAATCAGTCGCAACACATTATAGGAAGTTGCAACAACAAAGATAATTCATAAATTCAACAAGCCATGTGGAAATTAATATATATATTCAACTACAAACGGCTTATTACAAATCTTCGTAGTGACAATTGTCTTGATAGATGTGCCCTTCAAATTCCCATGCAAATGGTAATCATCTATGTTGTCGGCCCTCACTCCCATGTCTAGTAGAATAAAATATAGCAAGTGTAGTAGAAAGCCATTTTCAGAAGCCTAAAGAGTCTACTATATGAAAATTGGAATGGCACTAGTTAAGTTCAAGTGATAAAGATGGATGGAGTGATGATGTGGAAACTATAAAATTGTATGTAAAAAAATCCAAATGTTGTTTTTAAGACCTTTCTTGGCTTTTTTTAATGTATTAGTTCCTCCTAATAGGAGTTCTTACAAGTGTTCATTTTGCCTCATCTTGAGATACTCTGTGTGTGTGTGTGTGTGTGTGGGGCAACACCCTAGGGCATAGAGACATGTTTGAGGATGAACTTTGTCATGGCAAGCTATGATTAAGGCGTTCCACACCACATATCACCCTAAAGGAAGGATTGGGGAGAATATTCTTCTATAGATTGAAATATGTAAAGATAAGTGATGCACATTCTTCTTGGAAGGGATGATGGCTCGTATTTCTTTCTTCTAGTCTCACATATATCAAACCTCTCTCTCTCTCTCTCTCTCTCTCTCTCTCTCTCTTAAATTGTGCTTAAACTTTGTCCCACTGTTTTACACACACACACACACACACAGGGAGGGAGAGAGGAAGGGTATCATTTGTCTAGCACTCAAAGAGTTGCAATGATATGTTTCATGCTTTGAAGACCTACCTTGTGGATTGGTTTCACTATGTGTTGTTAAGTGCATGTTGCTCAAACTCTACTTGTGTGTCTGAACTCTTACAATCCTTACATGTTCCTTTGATTGGCCACAAACACTTTGTCGAGTTTTCTTTAAGGTGTTATAAAAGCCCTTTAGGAAGCTAGTTCTACCATTCTAATCTCTCAATATAGCTTGGTATTTGGATACTTTTTTTTTTGTCTTGATAGACTTCTATATCCTCATAAGTGAGCAAGTTCCTAGAATTATCACAAGAAATTCTAAATGAACTATAAGCCATTTGGGGATGTGTATGCTTAAAGTTTTGGCTAATTTATTATGAGAACCTACTAATGTTGATTTATTAACAAATTTATGCTCTTCTAAATGTTTAACACATCGAATACCATGTAGATGCAAGTTTCCTTGTTCATATGGATTTCATATTATACGATCATTTTTTCTTGAGTTTTACAACACGTAATATTGCATATACCTAACAATACGCTATTGAATTATTTTTCATTTGTATCAAAATCACATTCATTTTTTGAGATACACCTTTAATCTCTTTACTATTGATGATTTGATTGAAAAAGTTGTATCAAATTTTCATGATACACTTTCAATCTCTTTACTAGTGATGATTTGATTGAAAACGTTGTATTTTAGGATACCTTTACAATTTTGGCTGATATATTTGTAGTTTTGGAAGGGTTTAGAGGCTACATTGTGGAAACTAGTTTTCTCATGCATGTAGTTTTAGTGCTTCATGATTTTGTTTAAAATTATTGTAGTGTGATTCTTTTTTATGCTTTTGACACTTTTTATGGTGGCTTATGACTATAGTGAAGTAGTTTGTATTAACAAATTTATCTTTAGTGAAAATCATGAGCATAGCTTCATGAGAAAAACGTGATGTTCTTGTACCTATTTCTATTTTCAGGATGTTGGAGGTTTAGAAAACTTTTAATGTCTCGAGTATAATTGGCTCCACCTAGAGAACTTATTGTTTTTGGTAAAATATAAGTTTCCCAATTACCAAAAGTGAGGATTTTTATATTTTTCTATTTTCCTCATGAGGAGTTATCTTTCAACTTCAAGCTCAAGTAAGGATTTGAAAATTTGACAAGCAAACTAGGAGTATTGAGTTTTTCTCCAAGACCCAAAAAGACACTTTTATGTCTTGTTAGATTACCAACCTAGTTTTAAAAATATCAAACCTTTGGATCTCATATAAAACATGTGTAGTACTTGTTTTTTTTAATTTGCCTCCATGTTTCCACATATGTGGAGCTTGCAAAACGCTTGTGTTCTTCTATGTCACTTTATTTATAGTCTAAGGAGTCAATTTTTTTGTATTAAGAATGTAATCAAAGCATAGCTTTTAAATTTGAATAGGTAAAAACGATCAATTAACTTGAATTCAAACTTGTTCTCTAAAACAAAATTTAAATCTAGAGAAAAATACTAGATGATATAACATATTACTAAAAATAGTTCAAGGTAAAAACTTTGGTTGAATGTTGGTGCAAATCAAATTTCATATGTAGACGTTTTGGACGGCCAAAACGTTTTGGAGGGCAAAAATCACAAAAAATGGCCATTATTTTTTTAGCGAGAATGCGATTTTTTATCTGTCTTAAACATTTATATTCTTGTACACATGGCATACACCTATTTTTCAAGATTTTAATCATTTTCATAATCTCATGTCAATTATGTCATGTTCCAAGATTGCAACTTGCTTTTGATGACTTTGGTAGAAGTAGTATATATTGTATGCTCTCTAAAGATTTGGAATTTTGAATTCTTTGTCTTACCTATTGCGATGCTTTTCTATAGAGATATCATATGTTGTTATGTTCATATTTCCCATGCACTTCCACAGTCTTATTGGAGAAAGTCATGTTAGTTTTTCATGCATATTTTGTTATTGCCATTCTCACATGTTTTATAATCAATAATGTGTTTCTTCCTCTTTCAAGTTTTTGTGTTGCTTTGTGGTCTTTGATATGACAATTGAATGCCCATTTTCTTTGAACAATTTTACAATGGCTTCCATAGGTCAAGTCTCATTGTAAGCGCCTTAGTTGATAGTTAAAAACATCCAATTGAGACTAACACAATGCCTTGTAAATTGACAATGTGTCTTAAGAGTTTTGAAAACAATTTATGATCAAAGCTTTTGAATGTTGGATTTAGCCTTCCACTTCTCAAATAGGATAACAACATTTTGAATGTTAGATTTAGCCTTCCACTTCTTAGATAGGATAACAGCATTTTGAGTTGCTCTGTTTTGATTCACTAAAGCTAATTTGAATCTTGAGTAGCAGTACACATTAGTGAATTAGGTTTCCTTTCTTGCTACTTTGACAATCGTGGAACACAGTCTTCTTCCAAGTTAGGCACGATTGCATGTTGGCACCATACATTTCTTCTTCTAAATGGATTTTATTTAGCCCACTTATTTTATAGTTTTCATCTACTTGTTCTTTTGGCACAATCTTGTGAATTTGTCATCCTTGGTAAATTCTCATTTTTGTGCAATTAATGGTTGGTTACTAGTTTCTTTACATTATTCATCCAAAAAATTCTTGAAAAACTCGTAGATGCTTCAAACATGTTGCCAATTTCTTCGACTTCCAAAAAAAGAAGATTAGCATATGTCTTTTCTTTCTTCTATAATTTTTTGGAGTTTCAATCTAGCCTTGAATGTTTGAAATACGGTTTATTTTTTATTTTATTCAATCGATTAATTCTTAAGACTTGTGGATTTTAAATTGCGTTTTTTGACTTGAAAAATTTAAAATATTTTTATTATTGTGAATTTATCTTCTTATTTTAGTATCACTTATTTTACCTAATTTATTTACCCTTGGATCTTTGAAAAATTTGCACTCATTTCCCATTAACATAGTTAGAAGATCTTCCTTGGATTTGCTTTATGCCATGTTATAACTTTATTAGCGGGTGCTCCCTGTAGCTCTGTAAAAGACTAGGTGAAGGTTGTAACTACATTTCTGTCGTGATGTGTGTGAACACATTTAGGACCCCGAAGCATGTTTTACCCTCACTACAAGGGATTTTTCTCTAGCTTGTATCTATGTCCATCATTTTAGGGCAAGCATTATCTTTACATTAATTTGCTCTACTTCCCTTTGAAATCAACATTCTTCTTCTTAAAATCCTCCTCAAAGTGTCACTGCTATGAACTTGTTTTACCTTGAGAGACTTCTCCTCCATCTTATTAATCTTCCAGTGCAATTTACATTACATCTCATCACAATTTTTTCACTTCTCTTGAGACTATCCCTAGCGGGATTACCATCACATGTGCCAACAATGTATTTTTATCCAATTAAGGGAGTTGGAAAGATTGTACCTACTACTGCACGTGAGAGTTCTTTCACACTTGTAGCTATTGTGTATGTACTTCGAGTAAAAAAAAATCTTTTTCCTGTATCTTTACCTGAAAAACTTTCCTTGTAGTCAATTAAGGGAGTTGGGAATATTGTACTTACTACTGCATGTGAGAGTTCTCACACTTGCAACTACTTTATATGTACTTGGAGTCAAAAAAATAAAAAAAAATCCTATATCTTCACTTACAAAACTTGACTTTGTAGTCAAGTTTGTGGATGACATGTAGTATTCATAATCTTAGTTTTGTGATACAATTGTGGCATTTGGCACTCTTTTTATGGGTTGTGAGGTTGTAGTATGGGCAAAAAGTAGCATTCTAATATTTGTAAGGATGGTTGTATGCATGCTACTTCCAAATTGCAACTTTTCCATATTGTTTTTTGTGGTTGAAAGCATACTCTATCTTTTGGGAACCATTATGAATGCATTACAAGGCAAGAATTTTAGTATGTAGTCTCACAAGTGAGAAAATGTATGCATAGCCTAAGCATTAGAAGATAGTTAAGCGGGTCTTTCTTTGCTTAATTGACACTATATGTCCTGGGTTATTTTATTCCAAGGGGGATCATTGCTGCCAAATACATGATTTTGTGGGCTTGGACTGGGCTGGTTGCTAAAATGGAATTGTTGTCTTGTAGTTTATATGAATAAGTTGATTTAGATGTGCTTTTGGTCTTCTATAATACCAAAATGTAGCACGGGTCTTCACTAGTATTGTTTATTTCATGTTTGGCATCTCATATATATCTTGGTTGAGCAACAAGCAGCCTACAGTGAAAACTTACAGTATGAAGCTAAGTACAAGGAAGCTTTCACAACTATGATTGAGTGCGTTGGGGTCATATACCATAGATTGACTTGAGTGTTTCCAATATCCCTATCTTCTCTAAGAGTGTATTTGGACTTGTGAGGAAACCGAGGTTTCATGCTTGCACAAAAGAAAATTGAGGTGCATTTTTGTTATGTCAGGGGGTGATACACTGCAAGAAAGGTGATCCTAGCTTGTGTGCCTATGGAAGAAAACCGTATGGATCTTTCACATAGGCTTTGAAGAAGTTCAAAGCTTTTTGTAAATATTTCGGCTTAATACACCTTGCCGACTAATCAAATAGGGTCTAAAACTTACCTATATAGGAGTTCCAACGCATGTTCACTATATCTCTCTTGAGGGATTCTCTACCTTTATTGTATAGTGATGTGTCTGAACCATCAGTGTACTTTTTTCTCGCACATAGGTGGCTTCCTTCCTCTGGCTTGTATACACGCCCAGCATGATAGGGTAAGGCTTATCTTCATATTGTCACTTGGTAGTATTGCTTCCTGTGTTGTGTGCTCTTGAGCTTCTCCTTCATCTTCTCCATCCTTGCCTTAATTCCTGCGATTGTATTTCCAACCAAAGTACATCTTTCAATCTTCATAGAAAGAGAATAAGTTTCATATCATAGATTTATGATTAATGAGTGGTTTGTAACAAAATGCTCCTATCCATGGGAACAGTGAGGTTATTGAGGAAATGGAGGTTTCCACTTAGTGTTATTGGCATTAGCTCCCTCATTCCCATGTTCAAACTACTCAAGTAAAAAAACATACATAGGGAAACCATAAGGATTTCAATGTGTAGCAAGTAACAAGATGAACAATTTCAAGAATTACCATTTCATAAACCTAATAGGTCAAGCATGCATTCAAGAACATCAAGGTTAGAGATAGACAAGGAGAGAAGACAATGTAAGGTTCTTTTAGCAACAACATTTCTCACACATAGAAAGCTTGGAGGAGATTACAAAACCCAGGGAGATCACTCGAGAGGACTATTAATAGGCTAAAATGTATACATTAGAGTAGAGTGTGGGTTTTTTAACTAGGCCCATAGTGTAATATAAAATTTATATTGGGATGCTATCAATAATCCTTTGAACCCATGTGATATAGAGAGATTTTGATGAGTGACCACCCCAGGTTACAAAATTACCTTGGGAGTATGTGTTGAGGTGATGGACTCTTTCACCTCAAGATCTTTTCTTCTCCTCAAATTATGCACTTCAAAGTGACCCGAAAGCCAAGTAATTTTTTTGAGATTTTCACATATAAGGTGCATAAAATCCTCTTTAGGATTCACAATATGAGAGGAAAAGTTACAATGTACTGGCCCACTATCTCAAGCTCACTTAGTTTCTTAGTGTCACAAAGTAGAGCCTCAAGTTAATCAAGCCATTGCTCCATAAAATTTTGGGTTTTATCCAAAAGTAATGCCATAAGAGAGACCAAAAATAATTGTCAAAGCTTGTGACCACACAATTCCCCCTTTCTAAGCTAGTACCACGTCCTTGGGTATCATTTGTAAGCCCAGGCATATTGACATGATGATCTCCTCCCATCCACGTCCCTTAAGTAAATCTCTTTGGCTCAACTATCGAGTCCCCTTCCCATGTATGTCGAACATGTGGCTCCTAGCTACTAGCTCCTAGCCAGCCTTGCCCTTACAAGGACCTTTGTCTTGACATTACTTCCCCCTTGTAGAACATATTTTTTCCTCGACAGCAAGAGCAAGAAATCTCTTCTTAAGAACACTAATGTTGTCCCAAGTGGCACCTTGTACAAGTCCATGTTTCCCCTTTACTAGCACTTGAGGGTAGAAATAAAGTTGTGTCAGTAACTCATGAAAATCCATGAATCTTTTAGGTTCATGCATTAGGCTCAAAGTTCAATGAATTCAACTAAGATACCTTGGTCAACAATATTGTCATCCTGTTGTAAGCATTGTCGTAAATGACTTGCGTGAAATACTAGATGAACGTGATCATGAGTTAAAAGTTATAATTTGTAGACCATTTGTCCTACTCGCTTCAGTATCTTGAATAGTTGAATGAAGTCGACTAAGATACCTTAGTCAAAACTATTATCACCCTTTTATAAGCATTGTCGTAAACAACTTACATGAAATACTAGATGAACATGATTGTGAGATAGAAGTTCTAATTTGCAAGCCATTCGTCCTACTTGCTTGAGTATCTTGTGTGGAGATAACTTAGCAGTGGTGCCAAATTTTGGATTTTCTAAGTGTTTCGGAGCTCGCAAAAATACCTCATCACCTTCCTCGAAAGTGACATGACGATCCTTTTCTATAGCATGTTTTTGATAGGTATCTTGTATATAACTAAAACATAACTAAAACATAGGTATAAAGTTTAAATAGCTACCGAAAAGAAATACTAAGCACAAATCACCCAAAGACATCCTCAATAATCCATGATGTACTTGTCTAAGATTAATACTTGATAATTGCCCCTTAAATTGGCCAAAATACCTTGTCCTATGAAATGGTGAAACGCTTCTTTCACAATAAATAGCCCTTGCTATGTATATTAGATAGAATCATAAATAGGTACATATGTCTCTAAAATTGAGATGCTTCCAACCCAAATGTTAATATAGTTGTTGGCCTTTTGAAACTTGGTTTCATAAGCAGACATACTGATAACTTGTTACATCAACAAGATTTTCTTAATATGTGACAATTTTGGCCACTTAAATTGTTCAAAACAACTTATGAAATGGTCCTGTGAAATCAAAAGTGACCATCACCATGGGGACTTATCACAAAACATTATAAAATATGGGCACTAGTGTTAGTCCATGAGACATGCATGTGGAATATATCTCATATATTTATTTCAAGAACTTAGACACCGATACACAAACATGTTCACATGTCTTGGGTGAGACTCATAAACTAGAGAAATTTGCATTACAAAAAATAAGTTGCACATCCTTTGGATGTAATCAGCAGCAACTCGTGTGTTGGAATAAGGGTTGTAGGAAAACAAACACAGCTTGGACAAGACAAAGAAAGCTCAAGACACACAATAGAGAGTGTATTACTTCGCGTGCAATGGAAAGATCGATAGCCATAGAGTGATGGGCATATATACAATGCACCGGGGGGGAACCTCCTAGTGAGGGAAAAAATGCCCCGACGGTCCTAAGTGTGTTCAGGCATAGCACTACCACATGTATATGGTAACAAATCTCCCCTGGGAGTGATGCGGTGAACGAGAGCTGGTACATAGAGTATAGGGAAGTGTCATGCCCTGAGGACATGATCAACTCACAAAGGGAGTAAGCCCAAAGCTTTGCGGAAAGCTTTGAGCTTCTCATGAGACAATGCCTTTGTGAAAAGATCTACAAGGTTGTCTTGTGTTGGCACATAAGCTAAGCTGATCTCTCCTGCTGAGATCCTCTCCCTAACATAGTGGTAATGGCCCTCAATGTGCTTTGTGCGATCATGAAAAATTGGGTACCTTGCAACTACCAATGCACTCTGATTGTCAGTGTAGATAGTGTTGGCACTGTCCTGGCCAACACCCAAATCAGCCATAAGGCGTCTGAGCCATACACACTCAACTGTAGATGTCAAGACTGCTCTGTACTTAGTCTCACAACTAGAAGTCGCCACAATAGGTTTCTTCTTGCTCAACCATGATATGCATGAGCTACCAAGCATGAAACAAAAACCACTTATGGACACTCGTGTGTCAAAACAACCAACCCAATCTAAATCCAAAAAAGCATGTAAATATGGTGGCAATGATCCCCCCTTAGGATAAAACAAGCCAAGATGTAAAGTGCCACCACTCAAGTAGCAAAAAATCCTCTTGACGGCCTGCCAATGCTTAGACCCTGGGCTATGCATGAATCTACTGACCTGTGAGACTGCAAGTTGAATATATGGCCTTCTGTTGCATACATAAATAAGGCAGCCAACACAATAGTGTGACATCGACAGGATCACCAGCATCATGAAGACTCAATTTCAAACTTGTTTCCATGGGAGTGTCAATAGGTTTGTAATCCTCAAGTCCAAACTTACACAGCAATGTCTCTATGTAACTTGTTTGACACAAGGCAGTACCACCATCACAATGCTTAAACTATAAGCCCAAGTAACAATGTAGTAGCCTCAAATCTTTCATCTTGAAAGTAGCATTTAAATCAGCCTTAAATTCAAAAATGTGTTTCTCATTTGGTCCAATGATCACCAAATCATCCACTTAGAGAACGACAATGAGAAGTACATCACCCTCACGCTTTACATACAATGTGCTTTTTGTTGGATTGTTTACGAAAGCCTCGTTTGACCAAATGAGTGTCATCCTTCTCATACCAAGCAGGATGAGATTGCTTCAACCCTTACAAAGCTTTCTTACATTTGCACATTTTATCCTCTGTCCTTTCTTGACAAAACCATGAGGTTGCATTACATAAACCTCCTCAAATATGTCACCATTCAAGAAAGCAGATGTTTGACTGATGTACATCCCAATCAAAATGAGCTGCCAATGCACATAGAAAATGCACAATAGTCATACGAAAAGTGGGAGCAAAAGTCTCAAGTTTGTAATCTATTCCTTTTTGTTGTGTATAACCCTTTGCAACAAGTCGAGTCTTATAGCGATCAAACTCGCCATCTGGCTTGCGTTTCAACTTGTAAACCCACTTCGTACCAATGGCCTTTTTGCCAGGAGGAAAATCACATAAAGTCCATGTGTCATTTTCTATAAGTGCATCATATTCGGATTGCATGGTAGCCATCCAGTTTTTTGAATTTTGTGCTTCAGCAAAAGATAGAGCTTCCTTATTATCACATAAGTTAGACACAGCCAAAGCATAACAATCTAATGCATAAGATGCATGGAGAGAACCTGAACGAGTACGACTAGACAAAGGTGCATCCAATTCATTGTCATGCAAAGTACATACCAGCCATTTTGGCATACATCTAGCCTGCTCATTCTCATCCCTTTCCTCACACCATTTACATCATGTACATATGCATTAGTAATAAGCTGATCTGTAACATTTTCAGAAACCCCCATAGGCTATACATTTGCCTCAAGGAGTTTAATTCGAACTTCCACCACTAAAAAGAGGCAACAAAGTGTCATAAATGTCCTGTGAGCTTACATCATTGTCTCTAGCATGACAACAAGGGCTGAACAGAATCTGCCACAGACACAACATCCTGTGAAACCAAGATACACTTTGTTTGCGAATGATACAACTTGTAATTTTCTTTTAGTACTATAACCAACAAAAATACTTTTGACAACCTTATTATCCAATTTTTTGTGATGCATTTGTGGCACAAAAGCATATGTTAGTTCTTGCATGTATCTCTGTAGCTAGTCACTCACAAGTTTGAGGGCATAATCTTTTGGGAAGCCATGATTTTCAAACACAAAAACTTCCTCTCATGTTTCCCTTTTCTCACTTCTCTTACCCCCCCCCCCCCCCCCCCCCCTAAATATGATACCCCCTCCCTTATTTTTAAGCTTGGGAGATAAATTTCTGGGGACCTACCCCTAACTTATACGCTTATGTAACTTGTAAAAAAAAAACCCTCCCTTGCACTTACGTGGTGCGATAAGTTTTCCATGGTGAATCCTCCGGGGTTCTGATTGAGGGGGGGGAGTATATGTCTCATGAATTTAATGCATTTCTGGCTAGTTGTGGGATAAAACACCAATGTACAGTGCCTTATACGCCTCAACAAAATGGTGTTGTTGAGAGGAAAATAGATCACTTTTGGAAATGGCACGATGTATGATCAAGAGTCAAGCTTTGCCACATGACGAATGGTATGATAGAAAGTCTTCTATTGAGCACATGCATGTTTTTGGTTGTTTGCCATATGCTTTGGTGCCACAAACACAACGCAAGAAATTGGATGATAAGGCTATCAAATGTATTTTTGTTGATTTTAGTGCTGAAAGCAAAGGTCACAATTTGTATCATCCGCAAACAAAGCGTATCTTGGTCTCATGGGATGTTGTGTTTGTGGAAGATTCTGTTCAACCCTTGCTGTGCTAGAGACAGTAATGTCAACTCACATGACATTTATGACACTTTGTTGCCTCTTTTTAGTGGTGGAAGTTCAATTGTAAATTCCAATGAGGAAAATGTACAGCCTATGGGGGTTTCTGACAATGTTACAGATCAGCCTATTAACTGTGCAGATGTACATGATGTACTTGATGAGGAAAGGGCTGAGAATGAGCAGGCTAGAGGTATGGCTAAATGGATGGTGCATACTTTGCATGATAGTAAATTGGATGCACCTTTGTCTAATTGTACTCGTTCAGGTTCTTGCCATGCATCTTATGCATCAGATTGTTATGCTTTGGATGTGTCTAGCTTACATGATGTTGAGGAACCTCTGTCTTTTGATGAAGCACAAATTTCAAAAAATTCAATCGCTACTATGCAATTAGAATATGATGCACTCATAGAAAATGACACATGGACTTTATGTGATTTGTCTCCTAGCAAAAAGGCCATTCGTACAAAGTGGATTTACAAGTTGAAACGCAACGCGGATGATGAGGCTCGACTTGTTGCAAAAGGTTATGCACAACATAAAGGCCTAGATTATGAAGAGACTTTTTCTCCCACTTGTCGTATGACTACTGTGTGTTTTCTATGTGCATTGGCAACTCATTTTGGTTGGGATGTACATCAGTCAGACATTGTTACTGCTTTCTTGAATGGTGACATATTTGAGGAAGTTTATTAAACGCAGCCTCACGATTTTGTCAAGAAAGGACAAGAGGACAAAGTGTGCAAATGTTAGAAAGCTTTCTATGGGTTGAAGCAATCTCCTCATGCTTGGTATGAGAAGGCTGACACTCAATTGGTCAATCGAGGCTTTTGTAACAGTCCAAAGAAAGAATATTGTATGTAAGGCGTGAGGGTGATGTACTTCTCATTGTGGTTCTTTATGTGGATGATTTATTGATCACTGGACCAAATGAGAGACATATTTCTAAATTTAAGGCTGATTTATATGCTACTTTTATGATGAAAGATTTGGGGATGTTGCATCATTACTTGGGTATTTAGTTTAAGTAGTGTGATGGTGGTATTGCCTTGCGTCAGAAAAGTTACATAGAGACATTTGCTATGTAAGTTTGGACTTGGGGATTGCGAACCTATTGCCACTCCCATGCAAATAGGTTTGAAATTGAGTCTTCACAATGATGGTGATCCTGTAAATTTCACTCTTTACCAAACTGCTTCATTTAGGTGTGCAACAAAAGGCTGGATATTCAGTTTGCAGTCTCATAGGTCAGCAAATTTATGCATAGCCCAGGGTCTAAGCATTGGCAGGTTGTCAAGAGAATTTTTTGCTACTTGAGTGGCACTTTACATCTTGGCTTGTTTTATCCCAAGGGGGGATCATTGCCGCCAGACTTACATGCTTTTTTGAACTTAGATTGGGCTGGTTTTTTTGACACGCGAGTGCAACAAGTGGTTTTTTTTCATGATGGCAGTTCATGTATATCATGGTTGAGAAAGAAGCAACCTACTGTGGCCACTTCTAGTTGTGAGGCTGAGTACAGGTGAGTCTTCACAGCTACGGTTGAGTGTGTATGGCTCAGATGCCTTATGGCTGATTTGGGTGTTGGACAGGACACTGCCAACACTATCTACATTGACAGCCTGAGCGCATTGGTAGTTTAGAGGAACCTAGTTTTTCATGCTCGCACAAATCACATTGAGGTGCATTACCACTATATCAGGGAGGGAGAGGCTCTTAGCAGGAGAGATCAACTTGTCTTATGTGCTAACACATGACAACCTTGCAGATCTTTTCCAAAAGGCATTGTATCGTGAGAAGTTTGAAGCTTTCCGCAAAGCTTTGGGCTTACTCCCCTTTGTGGATTGATCATGTCCTCAAGGCATGGCACTTCCCTTTACTCTATGTGCCAGCTCATTCACTGCATCACTCCCAGGGGTATTTGTTACCATATGCATGTGGTAGTGATGTGTGTGAACACATCACTTAGGACCGCCGAGGCATTTTTTCCCTCACTAGGAGGTTTTTTCCCCCGTGCATTGTATATACACCCATCATTTTAGGGATATCCATCTTTCCATTGCACACTAAGTAATACACTCTCTATTGTGTGCCTTGAGCTTCCTTCATCTTCTCCAAGTTGTGTGAGTTTTCTTGTAACCCTAATTCCAACATAGAAGCATCACAAAAACACATAAAAGACTTGAAAGACATGTGCATGCTTCTCTTTAGAAGATATTTACTTGTAGATTCTCATGAACATTTCATGCATGAAAAATCTCCACCATCTCTCCAAAACTAGTGAGCAAAGATGCTGCTACAAAACTAGTAAAGATGATTAAAGCATGAAAGTGATACCATAGAAGGATCAAAGAGAGCCATAGTATATCATAGTAGCCATGGATATCTTTGTGGGAGGGAGAGATGAGTGAGCCTTTTGAGAGTAAGAAGCCTTGCTCTACGAGCTATGATTAGCATCCTATGCAGCAATAATTCTTGTTTTTCACCCTCTTTCGTTCTTCTATTCCAAAAGTATTCAATACAAAATTTGTAGATCTCACCATTTCTAATCCAAATTTGAGGCCATTTTTAAATATTAGCTCTTTATTATGAAATATATAAAAATAGTATCATTAGGTTTCCTTTTAACAATCAGGCTAGTTCTGGGGCTTCCCTTCAGATGTTTATACACTATACTTTTGAAGAGTATCCACCACTCCTACTTAAGAGGCGTGTGTGCATGGATAATAACGGGCCTTCAAGCTCTATTCAAGCTAACCCACATCTCCCTTTTAGCTATAGCATTCCCACACACTTTTGGAGCATTCATGACTCACTTTTTCATTTAGCCTAGTCTTGTAAAAGCACATTTGATTCAATAAAGAATTCAATAAAGAATTCCGTTATCACTTCTAAAGGTTGTATCATTATTTTGGCATCCTAAGGTCTTGATATTTACCTTAAACTAATTGCATTGGCACCTTTGAAGTTTGCTTCACCTTTTTGGCACCTTAAGGCTTGAGACACACATTACAACCGCCTTTGTAATATTGGTTCTTTTTATTTTCTCTCTTTGGAATGGTCAATTCTAGAGAGATAAATCATTTAAGTAGGCCAAAATTAAATTTGGTGATAGGTAACTAAGGTTTTACCACTATTAAGCTATTACCCTATTTTGATTAATCATTAGAGTTTGAACCACGAGTGTGTGAAATCCATAAGAGCTTCTCCTTGATTCTCAAGGAGAAAATAGATGGAAATTTTACACTGAGTAACATTGTTTACAAACAAATTATTGATTCGCAAAACACCATCACCATGGCTAAAATTCTACATGTAGAGGAGAGAGAATTTGATTTTACTAGTCTTGACTTGATTATGACAATTCTAAATCTAATGGAGTATGGATGATCGAGTATTTTATGTGTAGCTGAAAACTATGTCTACTCTTAATTTGCAAAGGTGCAAATGCAGCTTCAAATGTATAATGTGATTGCCCTTGCTCCCAAAGAGAATTCTCTTGCAAAGCCTCGTAAGAGACTTCCAAAAGGAAATTCTACTCAGAAAAAGAAACATTCAACTGAAAGAAGAGGGAGAAGCCCTCAAAGCAATGCAAAGGGAAGTAAGAAGACCAAGTTTACATGAGAGAAATCTCATGCAAACAATATAGGTAGCCACGTATTATCTGAAGAAGATGTTTACCCAAGGGGACGTCCTCCTAGAAGATCACCTTCTCCTTCCCCTTCTAACTGGAGATCTTCAAGCTCCAACTCCTCGCTTTGTTCAAAGGAGAGTGAAAAGAAACTTGAGAAATAAATGGGGAAAGAAAAAAGCATCAACCTCTCCTTCATCACCATCAAGCTCATTGAATTAAAAATTTGTTCCAATTCAGATAATAGCTACTCCAATAAGTCAAAGTGAAGATGTCGTCGATATTCTCATGCAACCTGGAAGAGAGCTAGTTGCTTGCAAGAGTTCAAGGAAGGAGGAAAAAGTGTTAGCTTCCTTTTTTTAATGGAATTTTTAATCAAAGAATTGAGCTTCATCCAACAATTCGATATGACTTTGGAGACGCGAATTTCTTGGACTCTTTCAAAGTTCAACATGTTGCTATGCACTTTTAGTAATTAGTTTGCAAATGGTGGGCAAGTATATGCTCCAAAGGAGAGGCTCCAAAAATTTGAAAGGCATGCCAAGTTGCTATCATGAAGCAATTTCTATCAAGTGAGCTCTCTCTAGATCAAGTCCTGACATCGTGGAGAACTCTAAAACTAGAGGATGGAGAGAACATGCAAAAATACATCAAGAAATTATGGGATCTCTATCTCAAAGCAATTGTGTATAAGCACATTAATTTCTTTGAGCACTCAAAGACCTTGCACTATATCGGAGGTTATGCATCATTTAATGATAGCCTCCAACCCTAAATTTCGCAATTTGGACAAGGAATCCAAGCCAAAGAATGGAGGAATCAAAATACATTTGCCAAAGGTGGTAAGCCCAAAGACAAATCTGGTTATCAAGGTAAAAATGATTATCTCTTGAAGATATAGAGCGTTATCATAAAGATAACCGATGCTTTAAATTTGGTCAACAAGACCACGCTTACCATGCATGCCATCAAAAACATGGAAGGAAGGAAACCCCTACACCTGTTGCAATGTCAACTTCTCAAGAAGAGGGAGGCTTACCACTTGGAAGTCCTCTATGCTATGCATGGATAAAAGTGCATGAGCGTGACACACTAATCCTATTTGATTCTCACCACACACAACTATAGATCTATGGGATTAGAATCAAAATTGGGGATACATGCTCATGAGATGAGACAATCCTATCTAGCAGAAGGACCCTTTGAAGGACCACAGACTCCAATCACTCCAGTGATTGGAAACTTGAGGCTACATGTGCAAGGTTATGTAGATAAGGATCATTTCCTAGTATTTCTATCAAAGAGCAAAGATTTACTTCTTGGAACACCATGGTTCGATCGTAAGGCGGCTGCCTCCATCAAATTTCTTGAAAGGTTTGTTAAGTTTCAACATAAGGGTAGAGATATGACTTTTCAAGTCAATGCAAAAGGGTGTACTATCCCCATTGTATCTCATGAATCCTTTGACAAATCAATATAAAATTTCATTCTTACTTACATGATATTTGTCAAAGATGCTCCAATGAATAATTATGCAGAAAGTGATCTTAACTCATTTCTAAATGAACATGATGAATTGTTCGTAGATGACATCCCAAGAGAGTTTCCTCCTAAAAGGGGAGATGATAATCACATGAGTGATCTAATTCTAAGGAGCTCGCCTCTTAATAGGCCTCATTATTGAGTTTCGCCAGCTCAACAAGAGGAAATTATGGTGCAAGTTCGTGAGCTTGTACAAAAGGAATGGTAAGACCTAGCTCTCCACCATTTTGTTCTCCTGTTTTAGTAGTGCACAAAAAGGATGGTACATACAGGATGTGTGTGGACTATCATGCATTAAATAGGTTAACGATAAAGAATACATTTTCCATTCTAAGGATTGAGGTTTTGTTTGATAAGCTAAATAGAATAGACCTCAAAAGGGGCTATCATCAAATACAAGTCGTATCGGAAGATATTCACAAGACAACATTCAAGACAACTTTTGGGCTATCTAAATATCTTGTCATGCCTTTTGGATTGAAAAATGCTCTAGACACATTCAATTGAATGATGGAACATATCTTTTGTGTACATAGGGCTTATTCTGGAGTATTCTTTGATGATAACATAGTCTACTCTAAATCCTTGGAAGAACACAAAGAGCATCTCAAGAAGCCCTATGTACACAAAAAAGCATCTTATGTGTACATAGGGCTTATTCTAGAGTATTGATTGATGATAACATAGCCTAATCTAAATCCTTGGAAGAACATAAAGAGCATCTCAATGCAGTGTTTCAAGCATTGCAAGATAATAAGTTATACATTAATCGCAAAGAGAGTGAATTCTTCTTACAAGACATTCATTATCTAGGTCATATTATGTCATAAAAACTAATATTTAATACTCCCAAATGATTTTCTCATGTTAAACTGATCATTTAATATGGGGAAGTACCAGGAGAGTAAAAGCTAGAATATTGGTAAGGCTGCTGACCGGTCTCTGTCAAGGATCTAAAGGAGGGAAAATAGGGATCCAAAGGGGGATAGCCTACAAAATGAGCTTTTAGTAGCCCAATGGGTTGCCTGATTCCTATTGGCCAGAAGACTAAGAGGTCCAATGAGAGTTTGATTGAATTATTTAAATACCTAAAACTCTCACTAAAGGGGAAAGAGGGACACTTGTCACAAGGCTCTCCATTTGACCTCTAATTTTGTATCTTGGCATGAGCCAATGAGGGGGCAAGGAGGAGTAAATAGCAAGAGGGGTCGACCAAGAGTGAGAGGGGGCTGATTTTGCAAGGCATTATGCCGCACACACACTCACACACAAACTTATGTGTGAAGTAAAGAAGACTATCTCCTTCTCAAAATTTAATGAAAAGCTCATCATCTACTCCAAGCTTGTGAGAAGGGAGGCCAACAACTCTTGGCTTTGTGATGCAAATCCAACCAAGATCCAAGCTCCAATGCATGCTCATCTCCTCTACCATGCTAATTACTAAGCTATGCTAAGCTATTAAGAGTGATTATGTGAGGAGAAATACTTCTTTCTCGTAAGATACCTCTTCTTCCTCTCAATCTACCCTCATTCCCTGCTAGCTCTCACCATTTTTGAAGGTGTGTGAGGTCTTGGGACTGAGGCTTGGGACACTAGGTGTGATTTTCAAGCATAATTTGGTGCATGAAGCTTCCATCTTCATTGCACCAATGAGTTCTGGCAAGGAACACAAGAAGTGTATTGTACAAAAGTATCCTTTGAAGGGAGAAGCTATAATACAAAGTGTTTATGGAGGGGGGACCGGCTCCGATCTGAGCTACATTGCCCATTATTGACTGAGGATTACTAGAGGATGAAACAACATTCTCCTACTCATATGACTCCATGATCCTTGATGAGTAAGGATCACATGCATGATGGGGTTTGTAGCTTTCCTCCTCGTAATACATATGTATTAGCACTAGAGCGTTCTCTTCCTGGTATTGATTTGGATACACATATCTCACTGCTACCTAATCTTTGCCTGGCAGTGGCAGTTGATGGTGCAACATTGCTCTCCACCTCTGTATTGCTAGCTATGGGTTTACTGGCCCTGATGCATACCTTGGCGGTGGTGGTGCTAGCCTGTTTTGTTCATACTGAGGGTTTACTCGCACGTTTGGCCAGTATTGAGGGTTAGACTGATAAGGCCTTTCCCTAACTTGTCCTCTATTATAGTAACATTCATCAGTGGCATGGTTTGTCCAATTTTTCTCAATGGCACACAAATTTTGCTTAGGATATGGTTGTGGCAACATGGAGCATTGTTGCATTGGATGATCTCCTCCACATGTCAAGCAATGACTCAATGGTGGTACTCTCTGGTTATGGATCCCTAAATTCTATCCCATTCTTCTCACAAGCTCGTCTGAAAGCTCTTCTTCATTAGAGATTGCTGTAGTGGTGTCATCTTTGTTGTATTTGGTCCACTAGCTGTTGAACGAGAATTTGTTGGTGGGATTTTAGGTTTCTTTGAGGTACCAACCCCATGCACCATAGGAAGACCTCAGTGCAAGGATCACATCCATAAAGTCAAATTTTGATTTAAGTTTTCGTGCATAAGACTAGACCCAATTTCTAGTCGGGAAGTGGACAAAAAGTGGGTTAAATGACCACTTGAGACACTCAAGAAAGCCTAAACATTGGGATTGGTGCATAATTGAATTCTTGGGAGTGTGTGGTATATACGCCTATGAAAGAGATAGAGTGAAAATTCGCTCATAAGTTAGTAGGCAGGAAAAAACACGTTTTTTTCGTCTGGAGATCATAGAGCACAATTTTTTGACAAATTTTGGTTTTTGGTTCTAGACTCTGAAGTAAGTCTTGTATAGAAAAAGTAGGTCCTTGGATCAACAAAATTGTGCACAAAGTGTTGTTGTCTGCTAAAGTTGTGTACACACCATTTGCTAGCCTGACATAACTCCATCGGTGCTTTAGTTTGTGTTGAGTCTTGTATAGGCAAGGAGATTGGTGTACCACAGGAGTTGGAGTAGAGGGTAGAAGTTCCAAAGGATCCAAAGAATCCCAGGTAACAGGTCAAGATTCAAACTCCCATTTTGTTCATGTTCATGAGATCAAGAGCTTGGTACAGGTCAGGCGTCAGACTACTAAGAGACCAAGTGAGTCGTGGGTAAGGTTAACTTAGAACACCTATCAATTTTTTAGGAAGAGGTAGTCTCTAACACTTTCTCAGATGCAAGTTAAGCTAGATAGGTGTGCTTCTTACCTCAATGTAGACTTCAAGTACAAAGCTTGGTAAAAAATTCCCCTTCTAGCGGAAATTCAAGAAAAAATCGCAACTTTTTTCTTCACTGTTGCTTCCGGCCACTTTTTGAAAATGTGGTCCACTTCTAAGTATTCTATCCTCCTGCAAAAGTACACTTACCAATTTTCACCCTATTTGGACAACTGATTTGACCTCAATCTCAATTTTAGTAATTTCTCAAGTCTGAAAGACAACTATTGACTTTACACTTATTCTCCATGCACAAACTCACTTTTCACTTGATGGGTGGCTTTCTTAGACTAAGGTGAATGCATGACCCAAATCTTGAAAACTTCTGAGCTTAAAATCTAAAAAAGGCAAGAAAATCACGATTTTTTCCAAGAATCACCCAAAAATGCTCTTTTTTTTTCCTTTTTCCAGATTTATGGCTTTTATACCACTTTTTTAATCACAAAAACTAGCATGTAGCTTATTTTAGCCTTGCAGGTTGGAGTCAGTAAATGATTAGCCCTTTTGACACCAAGTCGGCTAGCCCTTTCTCACCCTCTTTAAATCAACTTGCAACTAATTTTCATACATGTGCTTAGCCAAACAAGTCAAAAACACATGTCAAATCACAGATGCAAAATTGTCTCCAGTCCAGATCTGCTGGAAAAAATCATGTTCTTCTACAGAGATAGATGACCAATTTTTTGTAAAATTTGATTGTGGTTGTGCTCTCACACACTCTAGTACATGCAATCCATCACTTAAGTCACAAATTTGCAAAGATGCACTATTTTCCTTAAACTTTCACCACTTTAGAATCTAGACACAATTAAGGTCTTTTCAATAACATGTAGATCCAAAATGATGGGAGTACTTGTCAGAACTTGTCTACTTACTCTACTCCTACGACAAAAGAAACCAACTTAAAAACAAGCTTAAAGTTCTCTAGCAACAACTCCCTACATGAACTCTATTTTTTTTTGGTTTTCTTGCATTTTTAAGCTTAGTGCAAGTTTAATAATTCTAATAGCTAGCAAAATTTTGCACCAAGCCTCCTACATATTCACAATATTCTACTCTATCTCCTTATCACTTCTTGGCAAGAATCTCACCTCGTGAATACACCAAGATCAAGGATACCTCGATCTCCACTCTTATTCTATCTTAGCCAACTAGCTACTCTATCTTGGGCAACTCTATTGAGTTTATATGTGTCCACACTAGTCTAGGTACTCATTCCCGGGCAATGGTGCCAATGTCTTGTGACCAAACAGTCAATGCATATCACATCTCGAAAAGAGACGGAACCAAGATGAAATGTCAATCCTAGGAAGCAAGTGACTCAACTAGTAGGGCTTGAAGGCATGCCAAGAGGGTGTCAATATATTTCCTGAACATAGTACAGTCCACTTTGACGGTCAATATGCATTTTATCTACAGGAAACATAGGTTCTTCCCTCTAATCCATTCACACATCCACATGCAAATCCACATGCGAATCAACTCCAACCGACTCAAAACTTAATAGGCAGCATCCTTACATTATCAAGAATATTTCTAGGTTATCAAACTTACAATCTAAGCACATGAAAAAAAATGCAATTTTTTTTAGTAGTCTAATTGTAGGTCACCAAATCAAGTATTAGACATGCCTACTAGGCTCTCCTAAGTGTTGGGAACCTTGTATAATCAATGGGATCTCAATACAACACTTGGGTGGTGAGATATGTCTCCTAGAAGGTTGCAAAAGTCGATGCTTGGATGTCACAAAGCACTTGCAATGTAGATACCCACATGTAGAGCTTGATGAGACTAACATAGTGGTGCCCTCAAAATTCCGATGTGACAACAGTGTAGTGTAGTGCAAAGAGATAAACTCATAGTATAGAGGTAGAAGCACACGACATACAAAAGAAGACCTTATCTACTCATCTCATTTATAATGATGATAGTTCTTCAAAAATTTACAAAGTTGCCTTTTTATACCCTGGCTTCGGGTTTCATGTACAAAGGCTGAATTTGTTTTAATAATAGCAAGAATTACAACTCAGGCTTATACCCTTGACTTCTTCAAAATTAGAGGATGATTATGGAGTAAGGGTTTTGGGCAAAAATATTACAACCTTTTCCAATTACCAAGATAGCAATTCTCCTTGCCATCTTCTTTACATGGTTGGTCTTCATAATGTTGGAATCTTCCAACAGCTGAATTGCCAAAAACTAGGTCAAGAAAGAGCATAAGAAAATATTCTAGTAGCTAATGCACCCAGCAAACATTCTCCAAGTTACAAAATCCAAATGGTGAATTGAGCCTCATTTATAATGTTTGTAACACATTGATATAACTCAAGGTATCCCACCCAACAAGCGAGCATTTTTTCAAGAGAACCTCTTTGATGACGATCTTGAATAATATTGATAGCACAATATCAAAGGATCAATCTAGAGTAAGTTAGTTCCTTGGGTGCTCATTGAAGGAATATAGTAGCAATAAGTTCTTGGCTGGATATGAAAGATGAAGATGAAATGATGCCATTGAGTGCTTGCCAGAGACAACTGCCTCAATGGAGCATCATCACAAGTGTAGCTAGAGATTGTGTTTATGTCTTTTGGACATCAACGATGAGCATTTCACCTGACAAAAAGGACATATGTACCCACATTCTTGTTTTGAAACATTTATTAAAGAGACTTTTTTAAAATGATTTCATCATTTAAAAATACTACACACTTTCTCATTTACCTTTACAAGCTTACCTGAAAATAGCTTTTTTCCTACGCAAAAACTCCCAATCCAATGTGGTGACAAGGGCAATCCTTTTTGTACCACCAAACCATGATTTCAACCCTTCAACTTCTCTTAAAAATATCCACCATAGGAGCTTGCATGTTATGCAAGAGGTGCTTTGGTTTTCACAACATATCACTTCCTCGCAATCCTCAAGTGCTTTTTGTCCATAAATGGGGTAGATTACTTCCACTTGGAGACACACTCAGCCCTTAGGCAATCCCCAAATTCCCACATCTTCTCATGAATTATTTATATCACTTGTGTGCATGCCACCTCTCACCTTCATGAAAAAACCCTCTTGATGGCCACTCCTCTTTCTCCACCCTAGAGAAAAGCTCCCTCAAATTGCTATAGTTATCAAAATAACTTGTGGCTACTAGGAATTCCTTGGCACATGAACTCTCTCACCAAAATGGACAATCATCACTAGGTGGAAAAACTCTTCAAAGAGACTCCTAGTCGCAACAATGCAACAAGATCCCAACAACATTTTCAAAGGTGGCTACTCTAGCTTTCCTTTGAGTGTTCTAGTAATAACTTCAAGTATGCCTCATTGCATAATGCTCTACATTGTGAGTACTACCTAAGAACTATTAATAACATTGTTCTATTAAGAAATCAAGAACATGTTGTCAATGGGCCTTTGGGTATGCCAATTTTCCCCAAGCTTATTTTATTGGTTAATAAAGTTTAGGAGAATTCAATCGAGATTTGTACCATAGTGTGGGTTTGAGTTCTCTTAACAGTTCCCTTCCAATATTTAAACCTCTTAATCCATGCAAAGTCCTAGGAAATTGGCTTGTTGGAGAATTGGATCATACGTGGTGTCCCTAGGTGCTAGTAGAGATTGATCTTCAGAGACTTCTGTATGAAACGTTGTCTAGTGAGAAAGAAGATGGTATTGTCTTTCTGAAATGATTTGTCTACCAATATCTCCCAAATGCATGCTCTCATTATGATATCCAGATTTCTTACAAGATCATAGATTTCTAGGCTTTGCATCCTTGTGGTAGACAATCTTCCATAGAAGAAGATAAAGTAACTATATAGGAAAAAATTCCTTACTAGACCCCCCTTTGAAACCCAAGGTAGTGAATGCTCTGATTCCATAAAATGTCCAAGAAGCTTGGGAGGGGGGGGGACATAGCATTTGTACTAATAGAAGGTAAACAAAATTTCCACGAAGAGGGAATATCTATACCTTTACTAATACACTCTGAGCAAGTCCTAAAGGATATCTCTTCAACATATATCATGGACCAGGCATCTAAGTTGATCAATCTATTGATCAAAATGTTCAAAGCGAGGATAAAAATTACCGTCGAAGAGGCTAAACGTAAAGTCCCCCTTCTTTCTTAATAAGAATGCCTCTTTAAAGGGTTTTTCAATGAGTATCATGAAGCATTTTTTATTGTTGATATTATAGAATTAAGACATTTTTGGAATCTTAAATAGAGCTTTAGTAGGAGTAGAAACTTTAAGATCATGAATTAGACTCACCTAGACCTTGTAGCACCTCTGTAAACCTTTCAAAATATTTCCTAAAGCTTAAATTACATAAATGCATTTGAGTGTTTAATCCAGGAAGGAAAGATGTCACATGGGCAACATGTGGACTTCACATGGGAATGTGTTGCATTTTTGCACTTGGCAATGTAGATCTAAGCATGCCATGTAGCTGTTGGGTGTCTATAGGTTGTAGACAAGCATAGCAATAAAGAGGTTCCCTAGGAAGTTGGGATGCCTGGTTGTTTTAGGAACCTATAAATAGTACTCTCTCTCTCTCTCTCTCTCTCTCTCTCTCTCTCTCTCTCTCTCTCTCTCTCTCTCACACACACACACACACACACACACACACACACATCTAAATAGTACTCTCTCTCTCTCTCTCTCTCTCTCTCTCTCTCTCTCTCTCTCTCTCTCTCTCTCTCTCTCTCTCTCTCTCTCTCTCTCTCTCTCTCTCTCTCTCTCTCACACACACACACACACACACACACACACACACACACACATCTGTCCATTACTAATAACTACTGCTTACAATACTAAAGTTTCTTATTTAAAATGGAACTTACACATAAAAATATCCCACATTAAAGGTATGAAAGACCTCTCTTCAATTTCAGGTCACTAATTGCTGGTAATGAGGCTGTTAGTTGCAAACATACCCCCCGGCCCAATTTTTTCCCCCACTCAAAAATATGCACAATGTTGGAACTAATGGGTGAGTACTTTATAAATACACTACGCGCTTGATTTCTTGGTTACATGTACTAATACCTCTTTAAAACTCTATCTCCTATGGGGACAAACACTATAGCCCTAGTTAAAAAATGGTTGGGAGTCTTTTTTACCTTGACCTTAATAGGTACATGGATTTTAATGAATTCACTCCCCCCAATTCCATGGTAATTTTTCTCTTGAAATCTACCCCTTAACCTATACTCTCTTCCCTCCCCTTTACTCTTGTACCTTGGCGGTCTACAAAATGCATGCATCGGGCATTTCTCTCTGAGGTATCACATTGCTTAGTATTCTCTACACTTGTATTATTTACCCCTATCACCTGCTCTGCATAGATGGTTGTCTTGAGCCCTGATCGATTGTGGAGGCTCAACTTGAGGGATTCTCTCCTCTTAGAATTGATGGTGCTACCTCCCTCAACCACTATAAATAGAGGTGAGGGATGCTCTTCCCCTCACTTAGCCTTAACATATATGTTGGTGTTTTGGAAAGGGAGTTGAGTGTGGGTGAGTGCTTGCTGTTGCGCTGTGATCTAAATCTTGATTTCCTATTAAAACAAAATGCTATGGAGTTGGTTGATCAAAACCCTCCTCCACAAGTTGGTGCCGCACATACTCTGAAAGCAAAACAATAGTGTTTCTATTTTTCTAAACATATTGCATTTTTTGTAGAAAAAATATTAAAATGTTGGTGCTAATTCTGTCGTCTGGTGTATTTAAATTTTTTTAAAGCATTGTGGGTGATCTGTCGATCGCAATTGTATCAAAGTTTTAAGATTGTGGGGATCGATTGAGCTAATGTGGCTCCCTTCCCTTGATTTGGTTGTAAGTTGGTGGCGTTTTTGGTGAAGTTTGATCTATGATTTTCCGATTTTGTTCAAAAAATTTCCGAATTGGGCAATCGGCTTTGACAGTACTGGCCGACATAAATGATTTACATTATTGATATTTGGTTGATCACCTAGTTGTTGGGCATTCACAAGACACAATTTTTAAATAATACACACCATTGTAATATTTATGTCTTGCTCCTGACCTATATGTTAAAAGTTACTCATCGTGTTGATCATTTAGCTTAAATAAGGTTGTGCTACCACTTCTATTCACACAAAAAAGACTTGGTTTCCTTGCGCTTGCAAGTATGGTACTTACAATAAAAACCCTAGAGCACTTAATTACCTTGCTTATAGTTCATGCATTGTTCATATACAGGTGCCTACCTGACTACACCTGGTAAATATCATACTAAGGAAAAATTACTGCTAACTTATACCACAGTTTGTCTACCTACCCAAGTGAGTTCTTGGACTAGTACTACTTTAAGTAGTTCTTTCTGCATCGTAAGATTCTTTGTTTTAATTAAATCTCAATAAAAGCAAAGCGTTGCAAGGATACATGTATAGATGTATAATTTCTAGAAACACTTTTATAAGATATGCAAGAGAAAATTGAACAGGTGAATGAAGTACAATTGCACACACTAAGATAGATAGGATCCATGTGATGCCTCCTTCACCTCCTTACATGCCATTCCAACATAGGAGATCGCCGCAAATAAGGGGTGGGCCTTGGATGGCACATCAATGGCCACCTTAATCACCAAAGTCCAAGACAAGGAAAATCCCAAGAAGTGCTCACGTGTGAATGATGTCAGGAAAAAAGTCCTATAAGGGCAAGGCAAAATAGGAGCCAATGGCTGGGAGCCACATGTATGGCATGCATGGCAAGGGGTCCCAATAGTTGATCCAAAGAGCTCTAGTTAAGGGATTTGGATGGTAGGAAAGCAACATGTCAATATCCCTAGTCTTACATTGGTATCAGAGGTCATGAAGAGGAGGAAGGAGAAGGTCTCTCTCTTTACTTTGTGGATCCTCTCAAGAGGGGAGAGCATGTCATTTTTCATTTTAGGTTACCTAAAATAAAAACTAGGAAATGAATTTTACCAACCTATCCACTAGTCTACTGGAATCATTCCGGTCTCCAACTTGTTTTTATGTTCCACACGATTTTTATTTATGTTGCACCGCCTAAGAGGTGGTACAAAAAATTAATTTTGGCTTTCCAAAGCTTCAAGGTCCCAAAAGCATGGCGCTTCCACTTCATCATCCTCTTCATAAAGCAAGGAAAGAGGTATCACTATAATCCCCTTTATCCCTCATCACACTATACTATAATCATGCAACAATATTGTGACTCCAAGTTTAGAAGAGTTATTGAAGCTTTTGCACTTTCATGCAAGGGTATAGTATGTGTTGTCTAGAGTCCAATCATGAATCCACATATGATTGGGTAATCATCTAGTGTTATGCTTTACCTCACAATGATTTTGAGTTTTACAGGAGTTGTACATTTAAATTATGGTGTGTGTGTTTTATTTTGTAAATTTTATGAATCCCTCTATGAGCTTTGGATAATTTGTGTTTATTTCACATTTCTTAGCATATTTTCTACTTTGTGTTGAGTGCTAACAACTATTGAAAATATTGGCTATGCATCTAATTGCTTAGAAACATGACATGTATGATGATGTAGCAAATTTCAAAGCATAAAAGAGGGTGCACGATGCTACCATATACATGTGGTAGTGATGTGTGTGAACACACTTAAGACCATCGGGACATTTTTTTCCCACACTAAGAGGTTTTTTCCCCCGTGCATTGTATATACGCCCATCACTCTAGGGCTATCAATCTTTTCATTGCACACTAAGTAATACACTCTCTATTGTGTGCCTTGAGATTACTTTGCCTTCTCCAAGATGTCTGTGTTTTCCTGCAACCCTAATTCCAACAATTAGTATCAAAGCAGGTTGCATCCTCTCGGGCTTAGTCGCCAGTAGCTCCAGCACACGCTTGCTCACTTTCTCCGATTTTGTGAGCTTTGGTGAGCGTTATCAAGTTGACAAATATTTTGGGAACGATCGTAGAGACTATTCTGTTCAGATTTCTTATTTGGGCTCATTTCAACCTCTGTTTCCACTACAAGCAGTACTTCATGGACTATTTAGTCATTTTATGCACAATTTTTGTTAGTGCCATTTTTTGCATAACAGGTCCCATACAATCTACTATAGTTTGTGCTATATAGAACGTGTTGTTCCCACTCCGTTTCTCCTCTTTTTGAGAAGTTTTCACATCAGGTGCAGAATTTTCCATGACTGATAACAACACAGATGTCTTCAAGATGTTTGTTGTTGAGGATAGATTGGATGGGGACAATTACCCTATGTGGGCTTATAAAATGCAACATGTCCTTGTGTCAAAGGGTGTTTTGAATATTGTGCAAGGCATTGATGTACTTCCTGGTTCTGAGGATGTAGGCGATATTGAGGATATTGCAGGTTTTGGTGGCATGATTGCTGCTACCAAAGCTATTTTGCCTACGGCTGAGCAAGCACAGGCTCATGCACTGATTGCATTTTTTGTGAAGCGCACTATTACTCCTCACATTCGTTCAACGAAATCTGCAAAACAGGATATTCTGGCGTCTCTATGCAAGTCGCAATGAGGCAAAAATTGCATTGCCGTGTAAAGATCTGGAGTCACAGATTATGCATGAGGAAGATGATATGGACACTTTCCTTGGTGGTGTCAAGGATATCAATGAGCAACTTATTGCTGCAGGCAAAGTCATTTTTGATAGTTTGCTTGTGCAGATTGTTCTTGATGCTTTGCCAGATTCTTACGAGACTTTTGTTAGTACTTGGAGACTTATGAGCCAAGGAAATCCAAAAGTTAATTTTGATGCATTATGCACGTTGCTGTTCCAGGAGTCACTTTCAACAAAAATAAGGAACTAGACAGCGTGCAGTTGAACATGCCTTTATTGCTGCTCAAAGAAAAGGTGGTAACAACAATGTAGCCACTTCTCATGGTTCTTCTACGAGTGGTAAATTACATGTTCCTAATGCTTTTACTGGCATCAATTCGTCTGGTAATTCTGGTGAAAAGGGCAAAAAGGAGATGTGTCGCCATTATTGTAAAGCTAATGATCACTTGATCAAGCAATGTCCTAAGTTGAAGGCCAAAGAGGCTAAGAAGAAAGAGGCTGGTTCCACTACAAATGCAACTATTCTTAAGTTTTTTATGAAAGGATACATTGATGTTGATGTTGATGCAGAATGGGCTTTTAGTATAGAGTGCACTTATGATCCTTCGATCCATGATGCATGCATGTTAGTTGCTACAGATTCACGTGTGTGGTATTTTGACATTGGTGCTACAAAGCTCATTCCTTCACATTGTGATTTGTTTACCTGTCTCGAGTTTGTCCCTCATGGGAATTCAGTCACTTATGCCAACAATGCCTCTTATCATGTTCAGGGAGTTGGAAATTGCTGAAAATGACAGTTCTTTCACACTTGTTGATGCATTGTATGTACCTGGGATCAAGAAGAATATTTTTCCTGTATCTGCATTTGCTAGACTTAGACTTGTAGTCAAATTTGTAGATGACAAATGTATACATGATCTCAGTTTTGGTGATGAAATTGTTGCATTTGGCATTTTATGTCGTGGGTTGTATAAGCTCACTTTGTATGACAAGTGTGTGCACAATTTTGCAAATGCAGTTGTGGATTCGAAGGCTATTTCAGATGCAAAACTTTAGCATGCATGTTTTGATCATCTGAATTCTGTCGGTTTGCTGTGTCAGCAAACAATCTGATATGGTTGCTTCTTTGCCGCCTCTTGAAGCACTTGTCAAACATGTTTGTGAAGGATTTATTTTGGGTAAGATGCAGCGTTCAAAGTTTCCAAAGGATGGTTCAGTTAGGGCCACATGCAAGTTACAACTTGTGCATAGTGATGTTTGTGGGCCCATGCAAACTCCGACCTTCGGCAATTACCTTTACTTCATGACTTTCATCAATGGTTACTCTAGGCATGCATGGGTGTATCCACTTAAAGCAAAGTTCGAAGTGTTTATCTGCTTCAAACAATTTTTGGCTAGGCTGAAAATGTCTCAAAATGTACTATGGGCACCCTCCGTTCAGATTAGGGGGGGGGTATATATCTCATGAATTTAATGCATTTTTGGGCTAGTCGTGGGATAAAACACCAATGTACAATTCTGTATACACCTCAGCAAAATGGTGTTGATGAGAGAAAAAATAGGTCTCTTACAAAAATGGCAAGATATATGGTCATAAGTCAAGCTTTTCCACGTTCATTTTCGCTTGAGGCTATTATGTGTGCCACTTTTGTGCTTAACAAGTGTCCTATGAAAGCTTTGCAGTCTATGACTCCTTATGAAGCATGGCATGATAGAAAGCCTTCTATTGAGCACATGCTTGGTTTTGGCTGTTTTGTTGAGGGATGAAAGCTATAAAGAGTCTGTATAGATGTAAATTTACATGAAGAACCTAACAAAACTTTATAACCATGTTTTTTGAGTAATTTAGAGGGTCAAACTAAGACACATTGAGGCTGCATCTAGTTATCAATAGAAGTGGTTCCTTAGTACGTTGTCAGTCACTTTGCTACACGCTCTTTGACTAGTTGTACTCAGTTAGATCATGTAGGACTTAAATTTTATATGTAAGATTGGGTATGATAGTTTTCTACATGGATTATTGTATAAGCATAGAAAGGGGGGTCATATTCCCTAATATGAGTCGTATGGATTATTGTATAAGCATAGAAAGGGGGGTCATATTCCCTAATATGAGTCGTATCAAAGTTGTTCACTTGCAGGTGACATCCCGTTTTGTATATAGAGTGAATCCCCCAAGATCGGATTGGAGGGTGCCCATAGTACATTTCGAGAAATTTTCAGTCTTAGCCAAAAATTGCTTGAAGCACAAAAACACTTCGGGCTTAGCTTTAAGTGGATATACCCATGCATGCCTGGAGTAATCATCAATGAAAGTCACAAAGTATAGGTAATTGCCCAAGGAAAGAGTTTGCATGGGCCCACAAACATCACCATGCACAAGCTACAACTTGCATGTGACCTTAACTGAACCATCCTTTGGAAACTTAGAATGCTTCATCTTACCCAAAATAGAGCCTTCACAAACATGTTTCATAGGTGCTTCAAGAGGCTGCAAAGAAGCAACCATATCAGATTTCTGCAAATGCAGCTAACTAGAAAAATTCAAATGCCCAAAACATGCATGCCAAAGTTTTGCATCTGAAACAGCCTTCGAATCCACAATTTCATTTGCAAAATTCTATCCACACTTGCCATACAAAGTGAGCTTATACAGCCCACGACATAAAATGCTAGATATAACACTTTCATCACCAAAACTAAGATCATGTGTTGTACATCTGTCATCCACAATTTTTACTACAAGATCAAGTCTAACAAGTGCAGATATAGACAATAGATTCTTCTTGATCACAGGTACATACAATGCATCAGCAAGTGTGAAAGAACTGCCATTTTCAATAGTAAGCATAATCTTTCCAACTCCCTAAACTCGATAAGAGGCATTTTTGGCACAAGTAACTGAATTCCCATGAGGGAGAGACTGAAGAGAGGTTAACAAATCACGATGTGAGGTAATGTACCACTATCAAAATAGCACACATGTGAATCTGCAGGGACTGACATGCATGCATCATGGACAACATGATTATCGGTACAATCTACACTAAAAGCCCATTTTGAATCAACATCAGCATCACAGTCTCCTTTCACAGATTACTCAACAATAGCTACATTTGTAGTGGAACCAACATTTGCAATGGAACAACCCTCTTTCTTCTTAGCCTCTTTGGCCTTCAACTTAGGACACTACTTGATCAAGTGATCATTAGCTTTACAATAATGGCAATACATCTTATGTTTAGCCTTATCACCAAAATTCCAAGATGAATTGATGCCAGCAAAAGCATTAGGAATAGGTGATTTACCACTCCCAGAAGAACCGTGAGAAGTGGCTACATTGCTGTTACCACCTTTTCTTTGAGCAGCAATAAAGGCATGTTCAACTGCACATTGTCTAGTCTTGTTTTTTCTAGAAAGTGACTCTTGCAATAGCAATGTGCACAATGCATCAAACTTGACAACTTCAGGATTTCCTTGGGTCATAAGTCTCCAAGTACTAGCAAAAGTCTCATAAGAATCTGGCAAGGCATCAACAACAGTCTGCACAAGGGAACTGTCTGAAATGATTTCGCATGTAGAAATAAGTTGCTCATTGATATCCTTGACACCAGCAAGAAAAGTTTCCATATCATCTTCCTCATGCATAATCTTTGACTCCGGCTCTTTACGCATCAATGCAATTTTAGCCTCATGGCGACTTGCATAAAGACCAGCTAGAAAATCCCAAGCATGTTTTGCAAATTTTGATGAGCCAATGTGGGGAGTAATAGTGTGCTTCATAGACAACGCAATAAATGCATGAGCGTGTGTATCTTTTACATCCCAACGAGCTTTCTCAATCGTAGGCAAAACAGCTCTAATTGTAGCAATCCTTGCAGCAAGACCTGCAACATCCTCAACATCGCCTGTATCCTCAGAACCAGGACGTACATCAATGTCGTGCACAATGTTCCAAACACCCTTCGACACAAGAACGTGCTGCATCATATAAGCCCACATAGGATAATTGTCCCCATCCAATCTGTTTTTTAGCAGAGCAAACATGTTGAATACATCTATGGTGTTATCAGCCATGGTAAATGTTGCACCTGCTGTGAAAACTCCCAAAAAGAGGACAAAGAAAGCAGGAACAACACGTGCTATATAGCACAAACCGTAGAAGACTATCAGGGACCTATTATGCAAAAAACGGCACCGCCAAAAATTTTGCACAAAATGACAAAATAGTCTGCACAGTACTGTCTGTAGTGGAAATGGAGGCCGAAATGAGCCTGACTCAAAAATTTGAGCAGACTGAGCTCTTGAGCATGCCCAAAATAATTTTTGACCTGTGAACACTCCCCAAAGCTCACAAAAATTGGAGAAAGTAAGCAGGCGTGTGCTGGAGCTGCTGCCAACTAAGCAAGGACTATAAGGGTGAGAAATACATTCATCACCAACATCATGCAAAGTTACTCAAATGGTCAAAGAAACACATTTTCATTTTATTAAAAAGGTAAATGAATGCCTTATAGGCTCAAGTTTCCACCTACTTGGTTAAAAGTTATGCCTCTTAAGTAAGCATGGCTTCCTCTTATGGCGACACTTATTACTCATAGCATGAGTTTGGTTAGCTTGGAGAAATTTCCAACTATCAAGGCTCCTTAATTATGTGGATAATCTACCACCCAAAGGTAAGGAACTATGTATGTATATACATCAATTTAAATTTCTCTTTTGATGACTTTTACTAAAGTAATGAATGCAGCAAGATGATCCAATGGCCAAGATAAATGAATTGACATATTTGTATGACTCAGACACCAAGCAAGTATGTGGATATAAAAATGGTTTTAATGAAGCAATTTTTTTCCTTTAATTTTATTATGTTTTCATTAAAGTTCTAAATTATTTAAGATTTTCATGCAAGAAGACACGCTTGCACCAGAATATGTCCCTCAAGCCCCATGTAAACTAGGCATCTACTATGGAAAGGCGTGTAAGCTAAAAGTATGGAAACACACTTGTGATAGAATCTATCTCTCAAGCACCGAGTAGAATAGCTACACACTATGAAATGGTGTTGTTGCTCAAATGAGGATCCACAAGCATCAATCCCTGTTTTCCTTGAAATGACTTACAATCGAGGACAAATATGATGTAAGGGTAGGGTAAAGTCACCAAAATTGTATTTTGGTAAGAGCACCATCAATTTTTCATTTTTGGAATTCAATTTCTAACTTTCTGCATGTTTTAAGAAAATGAAAATAAAGTTTGATGCTTGAAACATTATGTATTTGATTTTTTATGTTGCTTACATTTGCGCGCACACACACACACACACACACACACACAGAAGGAGACAAAAATTTACTATTCCTCATCTCTTAATGTCCTTCTCATGGAATATTCCATGGTTTTTCAAAGTTTTACCTTTTTCTAAAATTGGGGGAACCTACTAGCATGATAGATGGAAATGCTCCTACTATAGTTGACACACAAGTTTTTGTGTGGCATCAATGATGAGAGAAAATATTGTGCTTAAACCCAAAGGGGCATTGTTATATTTAAAGCTATATTTAATGTGATGATGGCAATGTCTTAACTTGCAATATTTGAGAAGAAGACATAGTCTCGAATATGTTTCTTCGTATTTGAAGTGTCACAAAGTATACAAACTATGATACAAAAGAGTATGTGTACGATCTTCTAAACATTATTCTAAAAATAGAAGCACACCATATTACATAATATCAAGGATAAAATCTTTCGGCTAGTGCATCAAAAGTTATTTTAGGATGCTTTTGTTGTGCCATTTCTAGTAAGGCTTGTAAATTAGTAAAGACGAGCAAGGACTATAAGGATGAGAAATACATCCATCTCCAACGTCATGCCAAGTTACTCAAATGGTCACAAAAACACATTTTACATTTCACAAAAATATAAATGATTGGCTTATAGGCTCAAGTTGCCACCTATTTGGCTGAAAGTTATGCCTCTCAAAAGTGAGTCTATGGCTTCCTCTTATGGCAACACGTGTTACTCATAGCATGAGTCTGATTAGCTTGAGGACACTTCCAACTATAAAGGCTCCTTAAGTATGTGGATAAGCTACTAGCCAAAGATAAGCTACTAGCCAAAGATAAGGAACTATGTATGTATATACACCTATTCAAATTTCTCTTTTGATGACTTTTATTAAGTAATGAATTGCAACAAGATGATCCCCAATGACCAAGGTAAATGAATTGAAATGCTTATATGCATTGGACACCAAACAAAATATCGATGTAAAAGTGGTTTTAATGAAGCAACTTTTTTCGATTAATTTTGTGGTTTCTTCATTTAATTCTAAATTGTTTAAGATTTTCATGCAAGGAGATGACTTTGTCCCTTAAACACCACGTAAACTAGCCATCTACTATGGGAAGGTGTGTAAGCCAAAAGTATTGAAACACACTTGAGACTCTGACTCTCAAGCACCGAGTAGAGTAGCCACATACTACGAATTGGTGTTACCGTTTAAATGAGGATCCACAAGCACCACATCCCTATTTTCCTTATAATGACTTATAGTTGAGGACAAACATGATGTAAAGGTAAGGTAATGTCACCAAAATAGTAGTTTGGTAAAAACTCTATAAAATTTTCATTATTGGAATACAATTTCTAGCATCCTATAATGTTTTAAGAAAATTAAAATAAAGTTTGACGTTTAAAACATGATCTTCTCTTTCTAGGCTAGAGGGAGAAATGCTCCATAATGCTTAAATCACAAGGACAAATGTAATGGAAATGGTTATGTCAGAATCTAAATGAGCTATATATTTTTGGAACATTCAAAAGGCATTAAGAATGTATATCTATGTGATTGAAAGCTAATATTAGTTGAATGATTAATTGTATTTGATTTAAAGCTAAATTAAGTTGAATGATTAGTTGTATTTAATTTATGCTTACAATGAAATGCACAAAAAGTAATCATCAATGTAAATGTTGCAAAAAGAAATGAAGAAAAAGGTTTTTTTTTGTTTAAATTGTTCGCTTGAATGCTCTGCATTTATGTTTCAAATGTATATGCATACAAAAGGACACACACTTGTGGCAGCTACCTTCCAAGTACAGAGGAGACTTGGTACCTACTATAGAACGTTGTGCTACCTACAATAACTAGACATTCTTGTGATAGCCTTGCCTTCCAAGCATCAATTAGACTTATTATCTACTATAGAATAGTGTCAATATGCTAAGACAAATGCCAACAAACCTAGTTCACCTTCCCTTGTATATGTGTGTAGTCGAGGACGACTATGATTGCAAGGGAGAGGTAATGTCACCAAATTTAATTTTGGTCTAATTAAATGATTTATCTCTCTAGACTAGACCATTTCAAAGAGAGAAAATAAAAAGACTGAAAGGACCAAGATTACGAAGGTGGATATAAGGTGCATATTAGGCCTCAGGGTGCCAAAAGGGCGAAGAAACCTTTAAAGTTGCCAATGCAATTAGATTAAGGTGCATCTCAAAACCTTAGGGTGCTAGAAGGAGGATGCAACCTTTAAAACTACTAATGGAATCAAATATTCTTTTATGGGACTAAAATTAGGCCTTGAATGCTCTAAAAGTGTGCAGGAATGCAATAGCTAAAAGGGAGATGTGGGTTAGCTTGAATAAATCTTGAGGACCCCTTATTATCCATGCACACACACATCTTAAGGAGGAGTTGTGGGTCCTCAAAAGGAAAGTAGTGCTTAAAGAACTAAAGGAAAGGTCCATAACTAGTTAAATTGCCAGAAGGAGACCTAGTGAGACTATTTTATTATTATCTCACAATAGAGAACCAATCTTTAAAGACAACCTATCCATTGGATGAGAGACGGAGAGATATACAACTTTAATGTTGAACACTTTTTGAATAGAAGATCGAAAGAGGGAGAAAAATGCAAATTACTACTGCAGAGGAGGCTCATCATAGCTTGCAGAGCAAGGTTTTTTCCTCTCAAAAGGCTCATTCTCCTTTCTCTCCCACAAAGATCTCCATATCTACTATGCTTTGCTATGGATCTCTTTGACCTCTTCGCCTCTATGGTATCACTTTCATGCTTTAATCATGTTTACTAGTTTTTGTAGTAGCATCTTTGCTCACCCTCTTTGAAGAAGAGGATGAAGATTTGTCATGCATGAAACTCTATAAGTAAAGGTCTTCTAAAGAGAAGCATGCACATGTATTTGAAGTCTTTTGTGTGTTTTTGTGATGCTTCTATGGGAGGAAGAATATGGAAGAAGATTACGCTTAGTAAAAGAGCTAATAATGTAAAATGGGTAGTAAAAGGTATTCTAGGTCTTGAGAGTTCCAGAAGTTGAATGCATTTTATAGAAGTGTCAATGGAATTTGATAAGGATTCAATCAAGATTTCACAAGACAAAAACAAGATATTCACGAGTCTAGAAGAGTTCGAAACGCATCCCAAACCCTCTCAAAGTGGATCGGATGGCTAACCAAAAGGTGGGAATGGGAACCAAAGTGTTATAATACACACATGCAAACCTAAAGTTATGTGGAGATAAGGGATATGGTCTGCAAGCCTCCCATGCAAGAGAGAAGTTAAAAGGAGTCTTTCTAAAAATAGAAAACTATTTCTAAAGGACCTAGTATGAGTATTTTTCAAATAACTCCAAAAATAATTCATTTCTGGAAAAATGGACAAGTAGTCTTCTTGGAAATGGCAAGATGAACAACTTTTAAGTTCAGAGTTTTTCGATTTGAGGATTGCAAAATGGAGATTCTTTTGTTTTTCTACAGAGATGACACTTGAGAGCAGAGGGGTCCTTTCTGTCTTCCTAGCTCTTGAAGCTCTAGGCAATCTTCAATATAATGAAAATTTTCCATGCTCTTCTCAAGGCTCATCTCTTCTCTCCCTCTTTTGCACAAGTCTCCATGGCTAAGTATACTACTTATGCTGAGATTAACAATGAAACAAGTTATTACTTCTTAATGCTTATGTATTCCTCTTTTCCAACCTGAGTTCTTACTTAATCTCCGTAGATATTATCATTCGTGAGGTTTTTAAGGCTTTGAGATTGAGTCCTACAAGTCAATTGCAGATCAAGTCTATTCACAAGATGTTATCAAATTCTAGAGTCTCCATCTCTCTAATTTAATTAACGAGAAGTGTGTTTAGTATTGCAAGTAATCAAATGCTCTTTGACTGAAGAGAATAGTTAATACAAAGTCCTTTTGGAAGGGGTTCAGCTCCAAAAAGTCCAACCATCAACTAGTATCAAATTCTCTCTCTCTCTCTCTCTCTCTCTCCCGCATGCGGCACGTGCACACACACACACACATGGTGTTTCAATTCATGTGTGAATGATTGATTGAATCTTGATGAAATTATGCATGTTTTTGCAAGTATTATGCCACATCATGCTTAGTTATACACAAAAGTATTCATCTACAAATTAATCTCCAATGTTTTTGCTCTTATATTGCCAATACTCTGACATTGGTACCAAAGAAATTCCAAGTTATTCTTTCTTTTTGAAGAAATAATAATTCTTGGATTGAGCATGAAAGGTTGAGCCTGTTAAGTAGCCATAATAAGGGAGTTCAAGGATCTGAAGGGAAGCAAAAGAGTGGAGTCTGATACACGAGAGAGAGAGAGAGAGAGAGAGAGAGAGAGAGAGCACATGACACACATATATGGTGAGGGAGAGCTAGCCCTTTTCTTCATAGTAGCACACAATAGCACATCAGTTTGTGTGTGCCTCATAAATTGCATATATATACGATTAAAGATTACCGGATATAAGTTAGTGATGGGCGACGTGCGCCCAACCTACATGGTCAGCAACCCAACATTCTCCAACTTGATGGCCAATGTGGGAGGGCACAAGTCTATACAATTAGTGCATCTTCACTAGACGCCCATCGATTGAAAATAGTGTTAAAACTGATTGTTGGGGAGATTCTTAGTGAGTGCATCCATTGCGTTCTGTGATTTATGTATCTTCACCAAGTCAAGCTTCTTATTTGCCAAAAAATCGCGACTAAAGTGATAACACACATCAATGGATTTTGTCCTTGCATGAAACGCCAAATCCTTAGCAAAGGCAATAGCACTTTGTTTGTCATAGTGAAGAGCTAGTATCTTGTATTCTAGTCCAAGATCTCTCGACGAGTAAGCCATACAACTTCTTTGCAGGCTTCACTCAAAAGCGATAAACTCTATATTTGTTGTAAGAACCTGAATTAAACACATGCTCATCACCATCCAACCATACTATATATAGACCCTTGGCCGCCCTAACTGTATATAGACCTCGTATTGCATGTGTGTCTTGACCTTACCCTTGGCCTGGCATTACTCCCCCTTGGACAAGCGTTTTTGTCCTCGACAAAAAAAGAGGTAATATCTTCTTAAGAACACTAATGTTTTTCACAGTGGCACATCTCACGGGTCCAACTGTGCATTTGATTGATACACAGTCTAGTAGGAGGTTCAATGAAACCAAGAAGAACATCTGATTGCCTACATTGTTGTCCCTTTGCAAATGTTTGTGTAAACAACTTATATCCAAAATACTGCGTAGACTTGATCGTCATAACTCACTTGAGTATTTTAAATGAGTTACCACAAATAAGAGGTGACTAAATGAATTATCAGTTTTCAAATTTATTGAAGTTGCTGGAACATGTAAGAATACCTTTTCTCAGTTTTCTATGAAAGTGACTTGCCAACATATTTCATCAGTAAGTCCTTGACTTGTTTTCATTCCTCATCATTACTACACAACCCAACCATTACTACACAACCCAACCATAACTGGTAATTGAGGTTGAAAACCTAATATAAACATGAAGGGACTAAACCTAGCCATAACATGCTTTGCATCATGATAAGCAAACTCCAAATTAGAGAGGTAATCTTTCCAATTGGATTTCTTCTCGCTAATGTACGCTCTTAGCATATTCTATACCACTAGATTAACAATTGCAAGCTGCCATCCGTCTATAGATGATGATTGGCAGTATTGAGTTTTGTTTCCCAACTGTTTACAGAGACGCTTCAAGAAATGATTGGTAAACATGGGTTCACTATTACTCACAAAATTGCGGTGTACTCTACACAATGGTGAAAAAACAACTTAGTTAAAAATTGGACTTGACTTGAATAATATTACAAAATTTAGGCAATCTATCTACAAACACCCATACTAAGCCATGACCTTGTATGGTGTACCCACAATAAATCTCATACAAATAATGCACTTGTGGTGCAAAATGCTTCATAAGCTATCAATTCATAAATTTGCATGTTGCTCCAAATATGCATTTGCTAAACACTAGGGTCCATAACACCATGTGTGCATGCATTTAGCAAAAACTTCTTCAAACCTATTATTTCATGACTATAGTTGCCAATGCTTATGGAAGATGTTATGCTCATAGCACACATGGAAGAGCACGGAATAAAATGTGTAAATAGCTCTACAAAAGGAAACAAAGTACTTCTCACTGCAATTACTTGAAAGCCTTGCTAAAAAAATTTGGACCATAGTAGAATGTGAAAATGAATCACATATGGGTACAAACAAATGAAACATTTTCATTATCAGAACATAGTATGTCTATTTGCATAAACGACCATCCATTAATGTTGTTCAATAGTACTTGTAACCTTAACAAGTCTTACTTGGTATCCAACAATTTTTGGCCACTGGAATTGTTCCTGATACTATGTGCTCAAACGATCTAATAAATGGATTTGACTAGCACCTAGGGACTCTGCTATGGCACATAATTACAAAAATGACACCAATGTTAGTCCCAAGGACTCATATTCTCCACATGTGGAATATGTCTTGTATAATGATGTCAAGAAACATGACATTCATGAAGTACGAGATGTAATTGTGTGTGGAGTTAACTGGAAACACTCAGCGACATGAGTGATAGGAACCCTCATAACTCTTTCTCCACACCAACTAAACCAAAATCCATGAGTTCCTAGACCATGGTGCACACCTTATGACTAACAACATGTGCCAAACAAAACCCTACCATGTAGGCCTACAACCGTTCCAATAAGGAGCAAACCCTTGATTGTATCTGAATAAACAATTAAGAGAGAAAGTAATAGGTTGTAGAAATGGTACCTAATACACTACTTTCCCAAAATCCTTTACTCCTGCATGACCTTGTCATGTGTTTGAAGAGTTAAGTGAATGAAAGCATTGCATCATATCCATCCTACTTGTTGAGCTCAACCAAAGCATACTTAGAAAAGGAATAAAACCAAAGTGTATGCTTACTATGAGGTGAAAATTACAATATACTTACCTGGAGTTCAAGCGTAATTTTCAAACCTCGAAGGTACATTACCCAAATTCCAGCCTCAAAAGGCCCAGTATTCCTTTGACCTGCTAAACACTAAAAGTAGAGATTACTGGATAACCTTGGGTGGTGCCTTGGCAATCAAAACCCCTTGGTTAGATTCTGCAAAGAAACTTCTTAAACTATCAGTTAACTAAGACCAACATAGGCTACCGTGCTACCAATAGTGCTTGTAAGAAACTTGGTAAAGCAAACTTAGCTACTACCCCTTTGTAGTTGAGAGATTCTTTCCATGAAAGTAGAAGTGTGGAGAGGATAATCAACGAACAGTAACACTTATGGAGTAATTTGTCATTAGTTGGGTCATATCCCTAAAAATATCACTCCTATAGACACACTTAGTGCTACAAACTAAGCAAGAGATCCTCTGAAGTTGGAATCTTATTCACAACTAGATCTTTGAAACCATTATATTTTCCCATTGAAAGAAGAGAAAAGTTTCCTAAACCAAAAAGATGGTAGTTATACTAGATATTCTTTGGTTTTTAAAACAAGAGATTACTTGCATTAAGGCTCAGTAGATTCGTGATACCCCATGAATTAGTTTCTTGATAGCGAGGCCATGCCTACCTGCTATAGATGAAAATCATCATCTATGGTACATGCACTAACCAATGATATAGAGTGCCCACCACTGTAGTCATATGTAATGAGCACAAGAAAATATACTAGCCTTGATTGTTATTAAGTAGAAGGCTATAGCTATGGGTAACCCTTACAACAACATCAACAAAAGAAACATCAATAAAAGTCATTGGATACCTTGTCTTAAAAAAGTGAGCAAATTTAGTGCTTGTGGAGACCACGTCGAGTTGAATGCACCATGATGAGTAAGCGGATAATGATGTCCTTGATAGAGTAGCTAGTGTTACAGTGGAAGCATAAAAAATGGTTGAGTGGACTTAATTCCACCTTGTTGGTATGCTATACATGCAAGTGCGAGAAATACATTGATAAGCCCCTAGCTACCATGGAGGACTCAATAGTTTGAACCGATACTATAAGTGCCTTGCACAATCTATACTGACATGGATACATCACAATTCGATGTTGCCATATGTAGAATGTGAGCTTATATCCTTAAATTTCCAATGCCTCAAACCTGTATGGCATTGCCCTTGATTTTAAGTCAATGAGCAGTTCTTCGGCAAGGGATAGAAGCCTTACTTCTTGTGATGGCCTTCAAAGCAATCTTCTTTGAAAAGTTGAAGATCTTTTCCAATTTAAATGCCAACCTGGTCAAGAAAACTTGAAATTTGCCAACCTGGTCATCCGTCCTGTGCAAGATGTCTAAAAATCAAGCAAGCATGTGTTCACTTGAGAATAGTTTTCGGATGAATTCGACAATCCTTGTAATATATTAGTAAATATAACTCAAATTTGATAAGATTTGGATTTTGCTCATAGCCGTAGTTTTGGAAGTATCTATGGTTGAATCTGACTCACAGTCATGGATTTTGATATACAAACTCAACCAAGATACTGTGTGATCCCTTGGCCTGAGACACAATAGCATGGATTGGATAACCGATCCGATACCCTTGCAAATCCCCCCAAGTCTATATGCTAATAATACATCTCAAACATTGGAAAGTAATATGCTATGGTCTGAAAATATGCTATGGTCTGAAAATAGGAAGCCTTGCTTTAGATAGTGACATCACAAGAAGAAGACTATATACTCTAAATAACAACATTGAGCCTTCCTTAGTGAGCAAAATATCACCTTGGTGTTTAATTGAGATTGACAGCTGCATAATTTGATAAAATAAATACTAAAACAAAAAAGTTGTGCATATCGATTTGGTGACACCTTGTGGATATCATCTCGTAGACATCATCACATAGATTGACCAGTTGATATTAGAGCCGTGATAAGAATCTTTGGCCAAAGTTTGTTAAAAACCTTGGCATGGCCCAACCTTGCTTGGCTGGTACGCCCTTGACAAGCCATACTAATATCAGAATTTGATAGCAATATTTCTGCCACAAGCCTTGCTTAATTGACTCAAGAAATTGTTCTTTTTTTTAATGATTCGTCTAAAATTTGTTGCTTATGGTAGTTTTCACAAGCATTGCTTGTGCCTTGATGGCTTGAATAGCACAAACATGGAAAAACTTCCATGGCATTGGGCATGTCCATTGCATGTCATAGCCACTCAGCATGTTCTTGAAGAATTTCTCAAAAAAATCAAGATCTATTGTGTACCTCATTAATTGCTCATGTTGACTTGCCTTGCCAACTGCATTGTCTCTCAACTTGCCTTACTAGTTGCATGGCCTATGTGTTCAAGCTTCTATGGCCATAATCTACCTCTACAACTTGAGCTGTGATCCACTGTTATTATGCCTTTGCATGATACAACTTAGAATAAGCTCCATTTTCAAGATTAGGTTTTGGCTTGCTTCAATGGGACAAGATGTTGCTTAGGTGCCTAGCTTTGTCGTGTGAATGTCAAACTTTGAAAGCCTATGCAATGCATAAGCTTTTACACGAATTTTGTCTTGCTCGACATGATGTTGCTCTTTGGAAAGGGGATGGCCCCCTTGAAACCGTTATGTACTTCTTGTTATGAATGGTGGGAAATCAAGGTACTTGACACCCATTGCCATTTCCTGCCCCTTGACCTTGTCCTCGGTCCTCCCAGACTTTGGATTTCCTTTGTGCAGCTGCGTAATGTGATTGGCCCCTTGGGTTGCCCCTTGGGCAACCTTAGGCACCCAAATAATTCAAATACTGAAATAATGGCAATCTAGGCAATGGGAGACAATGAACAAAGAAGAGATATCTACTCGTAGTGCACCTTGTAGGTCTGTGTTAATGATGGCCATGAAATGAAAATCTCCCAGTAGCCCCACGCGCACGCTACAATCCCAACCTCGTTCGATTTTGTGCAGATTGACTCATTGATGCCTATGTGTAGAGAATTCTCATATGACTTCTCAACTATAAGGAAGTCAGCCATAGCTACAGGTTGAGAGAGAGAGAGAGAGAGAGAGAGAGAGGCACATGAAAATCTCATGCATGCAAAGCCATGACCTCCCATCCTTCCCTAAGCTCCAATACCACTGTAAGTACCTAGGGATAACCTCTCATCACTACCTAACCATACTATATATAGGCCCTTGGCCCTAGCTATATATAGATCCCCGTACTACATGTGTGCCCTGACCCTACCCTTGGACTAACATCTGTAGTGGAAATTGATGTAGAGTCTTGAAGAACGGATCTCCAAGAAATAGTAGAACTAGTAAAAGTGTAGATCCAACCATTTGTTGATTAATCACTATCAACATATCCCTTGATGGATAACTCTCCGTGACCATGTCATAGCTATCTATCTGTTGTGCCACTCAAGTATCTAAGGATCGCTTTGACAACGTCCCAATGCTTCTTTCTAGGATTGGAGATATACCTGCTAACAACTTGCACTGCATACACAATGTCAGGTTTTGTAGTAGCCACCATGGCATACATGAGGCTACCACAAACTGAAGCATAACGAACCTTAGCCATTGTGGATTATTCCTCAATAGATTTAGAATGATCGTTTTTTATGTGGAACGTGACAAACATTGTGAATGAAAAATGTGATGCCATTCAACAAGACCATAGTAATGTCACCAATGCCAACTATGTCACAAGCATAACTGTCACCCAATGTGATGGAGCCAACATTGTGTTCATAATGAGTAAGCCACTCCTTGTGTGGGGTCACATGAAGAGATGCACCTGAATATAGGATCCACATATATGACACTTCACCATTGACTAATTATTCGACTAGCAATGAACTATGTAAACATATTGTCACTTGTGTATCATAGAACACATCCGTAGACTATGTCAACACATTAATGTCCTACACATCATCACAATCAGTGACCAGATTGATCTTTTGGATATTCACTATGATTTTACTATTTTCCTCTTTCACCTCATTGTCACTACTTTTGCTTTTGCCTTTCTCACATTTTTGTGCATGACAATCTTTCTTTGTATGACCATACTTCTCACAAAAATGACATTGAATGTCCTTTTTATTAGCAAGACTTCGATCTATCACGAGATGTATCTCTCTTGCCATCATTGCCAAATTCATGTTGCCAAGAACGACCTTTCCTTTTTTTGCTTTCTTTTTGCACATAGTGAGCTTTGCCATGATACGAGCTACCCATAGTCTTACAATGCACTTCTCCTGAAAGAAGAGAACAAGTGATATCATTGTACACTTGCGTATCATTTGGTGCAAAATTACTAACAAAAGTACAAAATGTATCCCACGATGGTGGCAATGAGCAAAGCAAGTGAATATCTCATCATCTATCTTCATCTGTTGAGCACAAATCGGGGCAAACAATGAGTCAAACTCATTGATATGGCTAGCAACACTAGCTGACTCTTTCATACAAAGATTATACAGCTTTCACACCAAGAACACCTTGTTTCTATAACACTCCTATAGCATAGCTTTTCTCATATGTGTTGCATAACGTCACCATACTTGATGCGTCATAGCACATGTTGCATAACTTCAACTGTTTTGATGCACCATAGCACATGTTGCATAATTTCAAAAATGCTTGATTCCCATTGAAACCGAGTCATGTTTATCTCCTTAGTCCTCATAGCATATGAATTAAAAAAATTTGCTTCTTTTGTACTAAGACATCCTGAATCTGCACTTTCCACAATGCAAAGTTTGTCCCATCAAACTTCTTAATGTTATAAACATCCATATCCTTAGAATTCGGCATAAGAGCAAGATTTCTAACACAAAATTTTGACTTTTTTTGACAGAGTCCTGTTTGAATTTGGGAGAAAATCTCAACCAAAATGAAGGTCAAAGTGCAATACACATGGACCAAAAATGCATAGAAATTCTCTTTAAGCAATAGGTATAAACTGGAGAATAACAAATTTTCAATGCCCACTATTAGATTGACAAATGACTGCCAACACGGCATCAGAGCACTTAGTCCTCTCTATACATGGCCTGTGGTAAGGATACGATATGAGGATCTCCAAGAACTTAATCCACCTTGCATTGGGTAACCGGCACCCAGTGTTCTGCTTCAAGAAACCTCATGCACAACCTTCATAAAAGACTAAGCAATGACACGACTATATTCAAGCCTTAGAAATTACTATTTTTTGAGACCGAGTCTTAGAAATGGTTGGGACTGCCATACTAGCCAAGATGGCCCCACAATGCGTACAAAGGTAGTATTAGCAACATACATATGATAATCTTTGCAATAAGCATGATATGTTCTCAAATAAGCGCCAGTCACAGTGCAACCAATAACTGTAACTCTCACCAAAAATGCAATCCAAGAGTGGATCATAAGCTGGTCAACACCTCCTACCTTCCCTCAATGATAGAGCTAACCAAAGTGTCAAACACCGATGGCATATCACTGATAGTTGTCAAGGAAAATGCTCTCCAACAATTGTACCTGTATCCAACTACCTGCAAGTGGGCAAGTAGCACCTGTACCTGTAACATGTTGGGTCATAGACATCAACCACACTACACTCACATAGAGCACATATAACCCACATAAGGATACATTGAGCCAATGCTCAAAACACCTGTGTTGTGTCTCAATCTGTGTTCACAAAACCTAGGTTTAGTGTGTGGGAATATTGATGCCATGCACATTGTTGCAATAAATGTGATCAAAATTAGGTCAAATGGACATTACCGTTGCATCTCAACCGTGCCAAAATCCCTGAAATGGCTCATGGGTTGCATAGATCTAAGTCCTAATGAGGAAATTATGGCCCAAAATGCATTTTTTAGGCCGAAAAATGCACCTACAAAAACTTTTTTTTGCTAATTTGCCACACTGTGGATTGAATAATCATAGCAAAATGGCCCCAAATCTCAGCAAAATCATCTCCCAAATGCGCTAAAAATGCATTTTTCAGGCCAAAAAGTGCACCTGCAAAAACTTGTTTGCCACACTGTGGGTTGAATAATCATAGCAAAATGGCCCCAAACTCAACAAAATCATCTCTCAAATGCGCTAAACACAAGTTGAAGACCTCAGCTCCACAATCCCATACATGGCTGCATTTTTTTTGCTCTAAATCTTATTGTAAGCATAGGCCAATGCACTCCAAATCCTATTGTAAGCATACACCAATTCAAAAAACATCGCTTTGGCTAAATACTCTCCTCCGTAAACACTCAAGAACGGCTGCAAAACAACTCCAAGTAGTGCACGCATCACTCACGACGAGGAAACTCTCTCGTTCAGTAACCAATTGCTCTGATATACTAGAATGAAGGGAAGCGAAAGGGTGGAGTCAGATACGTGAGAGAGAGAGAGAGAGAGAGAGAGAGAGAGAGAGAGAGAATTCTGTGTGTGGCTCATACATTGTATATCTATACAATTAAAGGTTAACGATCATAAGTTAGTGATGGGCGGCAAGTGCGCGACCTACATGGTCAACAAGCCAATAAGATCTAGTAACCCGTACATTGTAGACGCTTAAACATCCCCATAGCTATAGTCTTAATTGTGGACCCTATAGGGGAATAAAATTAGGAGAAATAGCCTACCACCATAGCTTGAACATAATCAAAATAAGAGATTCATAACATAAATCACATAATCTTAATTAGAAACTTAGAAGGGAGAGAATAAGAGAGACGACATAGTATTGAGGGTCAAAATGATAGACACCCCCCTACCTCCAATAGGGATTTTTGTATTATGAAAGCTTACAACAAAGATAAATACAATCATGACACATTATCATACCAGTAAGGTGGCCTTTTCCTCTTGTAAACATCATGGTCTTCTTTGATAAAGCCAATAATTAGGGCCGATACTTATAATAATAAAGAATCCACACTTACCTCCTCTACCTTGGACCAATGATCCTTTCTGAATTTTCCAGATCAATTGCAAAAGCATATGTGAAAGCCATATTCATCTCAATAGCCAATGGAAATCAACTCTTGGTGAGATTAGGCACGTCTCATTGTACTAAGAATGAATGAAGAATCATTGGCAAGCCTTAAATTTGACTAGCCCACACTAATTGTGCCACAGGAAAGTCATCACCTAAGTGTATGCATCCATGTCTACTACCATCATAAGTAGAGAAGCACTCTCAATGAGGCATAGAAAGAATGCACATGAGTCCACCTTCTAATCTTGGGTAAATGAGCAATATTTGCTCATGAAGAAGCATGCAGACCGTAATGAGGAGGCAACTAAGACATCCCATCATCATCAATGACTGCATAAATTTCCCGCTTTACCCTTATCCTCATCCTTGCTTCTTCTTGTATTCTTTCCACTTAATTTTTTTCATTATATGCCCTTTCTCCAATAATAGCACTCCTGCTCTCTCTTGTTGCTAGACTTATTACTCGTCATTTGGATCAAAATGGACTTTTAGTCTTTTAGGCGACAAAGCAGACAGACTCGTCCGTTCGAGCGCAGAGAGAGAGAGAGAGAGAGAGAGAGAGAGAGACGCACACACAAACACACACACGCGGCAGCGTCAGCTCGTCCGGACGCCAGATGCTTTTGGTACCTGCAGGTAAGCGATCTCTCCTTCGCTTTGCCATTTCATGATCTGGGAGATCTGCTCCTTGCTTGCGTGCGTGCTCGCTCTTGAATTGGACTTAGTCCTTGCTGTCTCCAACGTCATCTATTGAGCTGATTGCCAGGTTTTGCATCGTCTTCGTGTGATCAACAGCCATGCGAAGTGGTTTTTTGAATGCCTCTCCTCCATCTGAGGCGTCGATTCCCAGCTCCTCTGTTGTGTCGGAGAAAGGCATCCGTAACAAGCGGAAGTTACGAACAGATAACATTCATGCAACTGCACCACAAACACTCGATTGTGGAATTGAGGATGGTAATGGTGAATGCTGCAGCAGCTGGACAACCAGTTCATCTTGCTCGCTAAACTTGTCAGAAGCTAGCCCTTGTATACCAGATGGGGCATCTTGCTGCAGTATTGGTGGCTACAACACACCTCAGTCTTACGTGAGACCTCGTCTTGATGTTGTCAACATGCCATCTCCTTCTGCCACACCTGGTGTTATGGCCTCATGCTTTTACCATGGATGCTGCAACGAGCATGCTGAGCTTGCTGACTTGCAAGAGCCTGATTGGGATGGAAATTCTGAGGCGAAGCTAGAGAATATCCTAATTAACATGCTTGATGCACTTTATAAAGATGCAGTTGCAAAGATTGTGTTTTTAGGCCACAGTGAAAAGGATGCCTTGAATGCAGTGCTGAAGAATGGCAGATGGAATGGAAAAGATGCTCTTACCAGTGTTGTTGATAGCTCAGTGGCCTGGCTGCAAAGTGGAGAAGCCAGACAAGGGATACTGGATTTTACAAATCTGAAAGACATGGAGAGGCATGTGCTGGCAGAGATGATTTGCTTGCTTAGAAAGGTCCGTCCCTTTCTAAGTAAGGGCGAGGCCATGTGGTGCTTGCTTGTTTGTGACATGAACTTACTCCTTGCCTGTGCTATGGAGGATGATGTAGTGTCACATCCCATATCTTTGACCTCGAAAATATCCTCCTTGCAAAATGTTGGTAACAGTGCTGTTCCTCTACCACAACAGACTCCCCATCTTTCCCCGGCTGTTGTGCAGCTCACAATTGGGGGAGCATGCAAACAACCTCCAAGTGGCTTAGACAATCTCTCCAGTGATACTAAGTCAGCCTTCTCAACTCCAAATTTCTCTTCCTCACCAGTTGGGAAAGTTGCAGTCGCAAACCGACAAACAAACATTGCCACATCTTCAAAGAATGTGCATCCACCTCCTGTTAGACCTTGCAGTAGTCCAGCTCAGGAGTTGAAAGCTGAGGCTTTAAATACTTTGAACTCGCATAAAGTGGTAGCAGCCGAGGTGGAAGTACAAGAGCAGCCAAGACGGGTATCAGATACCTGTAAATGTGCAAGTGGTGATGACACTTGTACTGATTGTCCTTGTTCGTCTACAGGTAGTCTTAATGCAAATATGAATCTGGCAGACATGTGTGCAGTTCTCACGAGGGAGAAACATGTGTTGAAGATATTGAGGAACCACTGCCTCGCTCAGACTTTCCAAGCTGCATTTGAAACTGCTCCACTGAAGCAAGAAGCACAACATTGCCCTGATTCTAGTCCTATCAAGCTTAAATGCAAGGATAGTTGTGCTTCTGATATGGAAGGCAAGAAGGCAGACCATCAGGCATGCCTGGCAAAAACTGGGCTGCCTGGATTCTCGAATGATACCAGGCCAGGTGCTGTTGGAGATAACATGAATAGGTCCTCAGTGCTTGAGAGAGAGCTGTGCTTGGCTACAAACCTTCCTACTTCCTCTGAAATTTCAAGTAGCTTGCAAGGTGTGAGTTGTAAGGTATCTACAAGTAGTACTTCATGCCATGCATGCTTATGTGATCAGACATTAGGGCGCAATGCGGCAGATGGGGAGCATAGGAAAACAGAAATGCTGTTGCACTTAATTGATCGCATAAAATGCCTCGAGTCTCAGTTGCAAGAATGGTCTGACTGGGCTCAGCAAAAGGTTATGCAAGCTGCTCAAAGGTTAAGGAAAGATAGTTCAGAGCTAAAAGCTTTAAGGTTAGAGAGAGATGAATATGCTCGTCTTAAAAAAGAAAAGCAAACCTTAGAAGAGAGCACTATGAAAAAATTGTCAGAGATGGAAAATGCTTTACGCAAAGCCCTAAATCAAGTGGATAGAGCGAATACAGCAGCACGCAGGTTGAAAGTTGAGAATGCAGAGGTCCGAGCAGAGATGGAAGCTGCCAAATTGACAGCTGCCGAGTACGTCTCTACTTGTCAAGAGGTTGCAAAGAAAGAGATAAAATCTGTAAAGAAAGCCCAGGTTTGGGAGAAGCAGAAGTCGAAACTTCAAGATGAGCTGATTGAGGAGAAACGGCAGCTCACAGCTGTTCATCAACGGTTATCCCAGGCCAAAGAGCAGCACCAACAAGCAGAGGTAAGTTTCTTTGTCTGTTGTAGCTATCAGGAGCCCAAAAGCATTGTCAAGTGCAAAAGTTCCAGATTTTTGTTGACAGGAGGGGGAATGGAGGGTTATTTTGCAGGTCATCATGTGTCTTTTTGACTGCTCTTTTGTTGGTTTTGTCTACAGGTCAGGTGTAGACAAGAGAAGAAAGCTAAGGAGGAAGCATTAGCTCTTGTAGAATTTGAAAAAAGAGCCAAAGAGCAAGCAGAGGTAGCTTTTAAGAGGCAAGAAGAGTCCCTGCAGAGGAAAGCTGAGGCTGAATCTCAATGTCATCGTGAGGAAGTCCGAAGGCTTCAATCTGAAATTTCTCACTTGAAGACATCCCTGGGATTGCAACCAGCGTTGACTTGGTCACATTCACGACCAGACATTTCACATAACTGCAGCGCTGAAAGCTACAAACAGATTAATGCACGATTGTTGGCAGAGATAGTCAGCCTTCAGAACTCGCAAAGGGAAATTCCACGTGACCGTGAATGTGTAATGTGTATGAACGAGGAGAGGTCCATTGTGTTTCTTCCTTGTGCGCACCAGGTTATATGCATTGAATGCAATCAACTCCATGTGAAACATGGACGTAAAGATTGCCCATCTTGTAGAACCCCCATTCAGCAACGAATTCGAGTTTACGGTGTAAATTCGACTTAAAGAGACTTGTTGTGTGTAAATAACCTCCGCCTAAGGATGAGGCGGCCGGATCTGATCTTCCATAGAAGATACAGTGTTGACTTTTCAATGGGTCATTTTTGCTGTAGTTGTTTAATGGTCTGGTTTGCAATGATCTCTTTGTGATCGGTGAAAAATCCTGTGTGTTTGGGTGTTTTTAGTTTATTTTATGTAAAGTGAAACGCTACCACTTTATGAAAATTTTAGTGGAAAGGTAGCATCAACACTCCTTTGTGTCGAACTTTTTGTCAATTAGGCAGTGTTTTAATTGCAGGCCATGAGCCCTCTTGTTTTCAGTGCAGGCCTTTATATATTTTCTTGAACAGTAAGGCCCCATGAATCGTAATACCTCTCCCCCTTTTTTATTGCCTTTTGATTTATGAAAGATACAGAGGCCGAGCTTCTTTTGTAAATGAATCGTTGTTTCCTGTAACTACAGGAGCAGCAAATCTTGTTACATTGGTTGTGATGAAGTCCTGAGTGCATAAAAAGCTCTAGAGGTGCCTTTGTGATAAATAGAATGGTATTGCATTGCATCATGTCTTCGAAGGATCTGCAATTGTAGCTGCTAGCTTGTCTTTGATGGATGAGGGTTCTGAGAAAAACTTGTCCAACCTATGCATGCATCAAAAAATGGCTAGCTGGCTAATGAAGAGGTTCTTTCACGGATGTTTTTGTAAGTACACAATTTTCTTCTCTAAAGTGGTTCACTTGCCTTCATGAGTAGAAGTAATTTGCTGTCAATGGTGAAGGTATGGCTGAAGTTCCTTAACTTCAAATTAAAAGCCTCATTGAATGCTACTTTCTAGGGTGTGATGGCCACAAAGCATGTCTTAATTTTGGGCCATGTTCTTTTTACATACCTATGCCAGCCAGATTTTGTAGTCGTTGACAATTGGTATAACGAAAAGAAGGTCTTAGTTGTGTGACCAGTGTATGTTGTGACTATTGAAACCTTTTAGCCCTTTTGGAAAGGGCCCTAATTCTACTATTCGCCTATCATGCCAAGTGATTCTAGTAGTAGTGAGTAGCATTTCGTTTTGAGTCTTGCTTGTGCTGGGCTCTTTCTCACCTGATTCCCAGCTTCAACATTTAGACTAATGACCTCTTCTGCGACTTTTTCTTAGCTATCCCTATCGCAAAGCTTGTAGGTTTCACATTGGTTTCATGATCATTGTTTAGCATTGTTATCACAACCCTGGTTAAGCATTTTCAAACTTCACTTATTGAGCTAGTCCTACCTGTGGTGATTTTGGATGCACACAATATAAGGCTTTTTGAGGCTGAGTGAGTATGTATGTATCCATGGAACTGCAGCAACAACTTAAAAGTCTCTCGCGCTTAGAATCCCCCAAGTCCCAAGTTAAGCATCTCTAAGCCAATTTTAAAGCTTGCCATTTATATTTACATTTTAGGAGAGTGTTCACGCTTGAGCTAGACCCTTTAATCATCATGTCTTGGAAATCTCAAGCTCAAACGTTTAAAAGCAAAATGGTCAAAGTATTGCTTGAAGGACGAAGTTGTGGATAAAAAACAATGAAGCGTGAAGTATCTCTGCATTACCATGGCACCTTAATCCTTGATATTGTGAATCTGCTATTGCTACAAAACTAGTCTTGCTTGGTTGGTGATGCTGTTTACTATCGATGTGTTACCAACTCTTGTGAGTCAAAAACAATATGTTTGCATGTATTGGAATGTAATGTAGAGAGATAGGCATTGACAAGCCATACAATAACTCAAATACAATTTAAGAGAGCAAGTTGTTAGAATTTTAATGACAAAGGAACAACTTAAGGGACATACAATTTAATGAGGATGTCCTCTCAATGCAGAAGATCACAACAACAACCGCAAGCAGAAGTGCATTTATACATAGATCATTTACTTCAAACCACAACCTAGGGTATGGGTGATGAGCTAGTTTCAATTTGGTTGCAACTCCGTCCCTAGTTTTATAACACTTGAATTGTAGCCTTACATGACTTGAGATCGTCATCTTGAGACTTGGCACAAGACATACTAGTGGCAACAAATGTATATATGGCAACGAAAATATGTATACATATGTATCTATCAAATGCATATGAAGGTTGGCATCAAGCATCTAGTATTCGGAAAAAAAAATGGTTAAAGCACTTTACAGCAATCGAGAGCGAAATGTAAAAAATTGAAGTGGACTACTAACCTGGTAATTGAGTAGGGGTCTTGTCCGAGTGTGCGAGATAGAGGTTATTGTTTTGTCAAGCTACAAGAAAATGATGCAACTATTTTAACTTTTCATCATGCAATGAGGAAATGATATAAAATACAAACCATATAGTGCATGTCATACAAAAGTGTGATACATAACTATGGGGGGCAATCAACACTATGTCTCCCAAGACATTATAATGAAAGGAAGCCATGCCTACCCCGTAGTTTAGTTGTGGGCTCCAAGAAAACACATATACATGGATATTTGCATGCAGTTGACGAACTAGAGTCTATTGACATATAGTTTTGTCCTTCCTTTTGTAGATGCTCTCCCGTCGTTGAGTTGCAAAGCTTGTAGTGAAGGTAGATAAAGTTTGTTGTGGCAGAAAGGTCAAGAGGTCAAGGTTAGTAATGGTCATTCCACAAAGAAGATAAAGTTGAAATGTATATTCTGTTAAAGCAATGTATACAAGTGTAAGACTCTACTTTTCTCCTTGCACACATTAGCTGGTTAAAAATTCACTTGTGAAATCTAACGTGACTAATAACACCTCAAGTTTACATAGTGGGGTTTCTTTTTCAACAGCAAAGTCAATGCTATTTCATAAGATTACCCCTCATCAAATCATTCCCTATAGGGATTTTTGTTTTGAGTATCATCTAAAAAAGAAACCTAGGTTTAATATACAAAGTTTGAAATTTGCTTCTAAATCTTCAAGTTGAAGTTGAGAAAACCTACATAATTTAGCAGCGAGCAACCATGTTGAGAGGCCTTATCGTTTGAAAAAGGCCGTAGGGCAACCAAGTAAATATGCTTCATGAAGTAAAGCAGAATCAACACATAAGGGTCCATAGGAAGCTCAAGCATGGAACATAAAAGCTCCGACCATTAGGTGCACCATCTTCATCATCTCATTGGTTCTTGATCTATCTCTTAAAGGAAGAAGAGGAGAATCAACACCCATAGGAAGCTCAAGGGTGCGATAGAAGAGCTACGACCATGAGATGCACCATCTTCATAATCTCATTGATTTGTGGTATGTCTCTTGCAGCTTATCATGTTGAATAGTGATCTCATGCTTAGCCTTGTAATGTGAGAATATCCCATAGAGCGAGATCAAGCCCATGATCTACAATCATGAAGTGCAAACTAAGGCTCCATGACATACATTGCAACTTGGCTTTGCCAATAGTAAGCCTTAAGGTTTAGGCTTTGCATCTCATAAGGGTTAATCTTGGTCTTTGCTTCAAAACATGGCCATACCTACAAAGTTGTTTTGATGCCTTCTTTTTGGACAGTCACGTTCAATGTGGTCTTGACTATGCTACCATATACATGTGGTAGTGATGTGTGTGAACACACTTAGGACCGCCAGGGCATTTTCCCCCTCACTAGGAGGTTTTTTCCCCGTGCATTGTATATACGTCCATCACTCTAGGGCTATCTTATCTTTTTGGCATGCGTTTCCACTACAGGCAGTGTTGCGCATGCAATTTTGTCATTTTGTGCATAATTTTCATCAGAGCCATTTTTTGCATAACAGGTCCCTTACAATCTTCTACAACTTTTGCTATATAGCACGTGTTGTTCTCGCTTCGTTTCTCCTCTTTTCAGACAATTTTCACATCAGGTACAACATTTGCCATGGCTGACAACAACACAGATGTGTTCAAGATGTTTGCTGCTGAGGATAGATTGGATGGGGACAATTACCCTATGTGGTCTTATATGATGCAGCATGTCCTTGTGTCAAAGGGTGTCTAGAATATTGTGCAGGGCATTGATGTACGTCTTGGTTCTGAGGATGTAGGTGATGTTGAGGATGTTGTAGGTTTTGGTGGCAGGGTTTCTCCTGCTAGAGCCGTTTTGCCTACGGTTGAGCAAGCTTGTTGGGATGTAAAAGATGCACAAGCTCATGCATTGATTGCATTGTCTATGGCGCGCACTATTACTCCTCACATTTGTTCGTAGTCTTTCATTTCTAAGCAGATGAAGTTTACCAATGGTGTGATCCTCTTTGGGTCTCGAGTTTTATGAGACTTTCTGCAAGTCGCAATGAGGCAAAAACTGCATTGCTGCGTAAAGAGCTAGAGTCAAAGATTAGGCATGAGGAAGATGATATGGACACTTTCCTTACTGGTGTCAAGGATATCAATGAGCAACTTATTTTTTGTAGGGGAAGTCATTTCTGATAGTTCACTTGTGCAGATTGTGGTTGATGCTTTGTCAGATTCTTACCAGATTTTTGCTAGTACTTGGAGACTTATGAACCAAGGAAATCCAAAAGTTGCCGAGTTTGATGTATTATGCACATTGTTGTTGCCAGAGTCGCTTTCCAAAAAAATAGGACTAGACAGCGTGCAGTTGAACAAGCCTTTATTGCTGCTCAAAGAAAAGGTGGTAACAGCAATGTAGCCACTTTCTCATGGTTCTTCTATGAGTGGTAAATCACCTATTCCTAATGCTTCTGCTGGCAGCAATTTGTCTAGAAATTATGGTGAAAAGGGCAAAAAGAAGATGCGTTGCCATTATTGTAAAGCTAATGATCACATGATCAAACAGTGTCTTAAGCTGAAGGCAAAAAGGAGCTAAGAAGAAAGAGGCTGGTCCCACTACAAATGTTGGTTCCACTACAAATGCAGTTATTGTTGAATGTTTTGTGAAAGGAGATTATGGTGCTGATGTTGATGCAGAATGGGATTTTAGTGCAAAGTGCACTCATGATCCTTCTATCCATGATGCATGCATGTCAGGTATTGCAGATTCACATGTGTCATATTTTGACAGTGGTGCTACAAAGCAATCTCTTATCCGGTTCAAGGAGTTGGAAAGATTGTGCTAACTGATGCAATGGCAGTTATTTCACGCTTGTTGATGCACTTTATGTATTTGGGATTGAGAAGAATCTTTTGTCTATATTTGCACTTGCTAGACTTGGTCTTGTAGTCAAATTTGTGGATGACAGATGTACAGTACATGATCTCAGCTTTGGTGAAATTGTTTCATCTGGCATTTTATGCGATGGGCTGTATAAGCTCAATTTGTAAAACAAGTGTGGATAGAATTATACAAATGATGTTGTGGATTCAAAGGTTGTTAAAGATGCAAATTTTTGGCATTCACATTTTCGACATTTGAACTTTACCAGTTTGTCGTGTTTGCATAAATCTAATATGGTTGCTTCTTTGTCCCTGTCAAACATGTTTGTGAAGGCTGTATTTTGGGTAAGATGTAGCATTCAAAGTTTCCAAAGGATGGTTCAGTTAGGGCCACATGCACGTTACACCTTGTGCATAGTGATGTTTGTGGGCCCATGCAAACTCCGTCCTTGGGAAATTACCTTTTCTTTGTGACTTTCATTGATGATTACTCTAGGCATGCATGGGTGTATCTGCTTAAAGAAAAGTCCGAAGTGTTTATGTGCTTCATCTTTGGCTATGGGTGAAAATGTCTCAAAATGTACTATGGGCACCCTCCGTTCCGATTAAGGGGGGGAGTATATGTCTTATGAATTTAATGCATTTCTGGCTTGTCGTGGGATAAAACACCAATGTACAGTTTTGTATACACCTCAACAAAATGGTGTTGCTGAGAGGAAAAACAGGTCACTTATGGAAATGGGACGATGTATGGTGAGAAGTAAAGCTTTGCCGCATTCGTTTTGGCTTGAGGCCATCATGTGTGCCACTTATGTAATTAACAGGTTTCCTACAAAAACTTTGCAGATTAAGACTCCATATGAAGCATGGCATGATAGAAAGCCTTCTATTGAACACATGCATGTTTTTGGCGTATGCTTTGGTGCCACAAATGCAGCACAGAAAATTGGATGATAAGGCTGTTAAATGTATTTTTGTTGGTTATAGTGTTGAAAGTAAAGGTTGTAGGTTGTATCATCCACAAACAAAGTGTATCTTGGTTTCACAGGATGTTGTGTTTGTGGAAGATGTTGTTCATCCCTTGCTGTCATGTACTAGAGACACTCATGTAAGCTCACATGACATTTATGACACTTTGTTGCCTCTTTTCAGTGGTGGAAATTTGAATGTAAATTCCAATGAGGCAAATGTGCAGCCTATGGGGGTTTATGAAAATGTTACAGATCAACCTATTTACTGATGTAGATGTACATGATGTACTTGATGAGGAAAGGGCTGAGAATGAGTAGGCTAGAGGTATGCCAAAATGACAGGTGCATACTTTGCGTGACAATAAATTGGATGCACACCTTTGTCTAGTCATACTCGTTCATGTTCTCGCCATGCATCTTCTGAATCAAATTGTTATGCTTTGGCTATGTCTAGCTTATGTGATGGTGAGGAACCTCTATCTTTTGATGAAGCACAAAATTCAAAAAATTGGATGGTTGCCATGCAATCAAAATATGATGCACTTATAGACAATGGCACCTAGACTTGATGTGATTTGCCTCTTGGCAAAAATGTCATTGGTACAAAGTGGGTTTACAAGTTGAAATGCAAGCCGAATGGTGAGATTGATCACTATAAGGCTCGACTTGTTGCAAAGGGTTATGCACAACAAAAAGGCATAGATTATGAAGATACTTTTGCTCTCACTTGTTGTATGACTACTATGCATTTTCTATCTGCATTGGCAGCTCATTTTGGTTGGGATGTACATCAATCAAACATTGTTACTGCTTTCTTGAATGGTGACATATTTGAGGAACTTTATGTAACAGTAGGGCTAATATAAAAGAATAAAGCTAGTCCTCTTTCAAAGATTTATAGGCAATTGAAAGGTAGAATTAAATACATTATCTCCTTTTCTCTACAAATGATGAGTGCTCTTATTGATGGTGGTATATATGAGTGTTCTAATGCATTTTACAGGTGTCATAGATCTTGTCCATGTGTCATAGATGTCCACCATATAGGAGGTCAACCCATGACATAGTGTAAGCATGGGTAAGAAGTTTAAGAAAAACAACTACATTTATTCAAACTAACCTTTATTAGAAGTATTGGAAAGTTTTTAAACGTTATTTCATTCTATTTCATTTTTATAATTATCCTTTTCAAATTACTAATAATGCCTCGCGGTTTTGTCAAGAAAGAACAAGAGGATAAAGTGTGCAAATATAAAATATCTTTGTATAGGTTGAAGCAATCTCCTCGTGCTTGGGTTGACACTCATTTGGTACGAGGCTTTTGGAACAATCCAATAGAAAGAACTTTGTATGTAAAACGTGAGGGTGATGTATTTCTCATCATCGTTCCTTATGTGGATGACTTGGACTGAATGAGAGACATATTGAATGCTACTTTCAGATGCAATATTTGGGACTTTTGCATCATTACTTGGGCATACAGTTTAAGCAGTGTGATGGTGGTATTGCCTTGTGTTAGACAAGTTACATAGAGACATTGCTATGCAAGTTTGGACTTGAGGATTGCAAACCTATTGCCACTCCCATGGAAACATGTTTGAAATTGAGTCTTCATGATGTTGGTGATCCTGCCAATGTCACTCTTTACCAAACTGTTGTTGGTTGCCTTGTTTATGTATGCAACACGAGGATGGATATTTAGTTTGTAGTCTCACAGGTCAATAGATTCATGCATAGCCCAAGGTCTAAGCATTGATAGGCTGTCAAGAGGATTTTTTGCTCCCAAGGGGGGATCATTTCTGCCAAATTTACATGCCTTTTCAAAATCAGACTGGTCTGGTTGTTTTGACACGGAGTGTCCACGAGTGGTTTTGATTTCATGCTCAACAGCTCACGCATATCATGGTTGAGCAAGAAGAAACCTATTGTGGCCACTTCCATTTGTGAGGCTGAGTACATGCAATCTTCACAACTACGATTGAGTGTGTATGGCTTAGACACCTTATGGTTGATTGGGTGTTGCCAACACTATCTACACTGATAGTCAGAGTACATTGACAGTTGCGAGGAACCCAGTTTTTCATGCTTGCACAAAGCACATTGAGGTGCATTACCACTATGTCATGGAGAGGCTCTCAGTAGGAGAGATCAGCGTGGCTTACATGCCAACACAGGACAACTGTGTATATCTTTTCACAAAGGCATTGGCTTGTGAGAAGTTCAAAGATTTACGCAAAGCTTTGAGCTTACTCTCCTTTGTGGACTGATCATGTCCTCAAGGCATGGAACTTCCCTATATGTGCCAGCTCTCATTTACTGCATCACTCCTAGGGGGGACTTGTGATGTGTGTGAACACACTTAGGATCGCCGAGGCATTTTTTCCCTCACTAGGAGGTTTTTCCTCCCGTGCACTGTATATACGCCCATCACTCTAGAGCTATCTTATCTTTCCATTTCACACTAAGTAATACGCTCTCTAGTGTGTGGATTGAGCTTCCTTCATCTTCTCCAAGCTGTGTGTGCTTTCCTGCAACCCTAATTCCAACAGACTACTACCACATGTCCAACATCCCCTGCCATTATTATGCTTGTATTCTTCCTTTGATTGTCAACCATCGTCACCTCCTTGACCTGCACCACATCCTCTACTTCTTTCTTTGATGTAGAAGACCTATTCACAATTACCTGCATTTTGTGAAGATGAATCTTCCCTAATGTTTTTCTCTTCCACACTTACCAATGACACAAGATCCGTAAAACTTGGAATGTTTTTTTGAATGTATGAATAGAGGTTAAGATTGAACTGCTTGTATGTGCTTCTACCTTGTCATCATGATCAATCGTAACACCAATCAGTGTGCAAGGGATTCACCTATGTCCTTCATCTTCAATATAATCATTCACCTATGTCCTTCATCTTCTATACATAATCATTCACTCATTGGGTCATCTTCTTCCTAGTTTTGATCTTTGTCTTCAGCCACACCTTTTATTATTGGTCACATCTAGTGAGACCAAATTGTTCCACACCTCCTTAGGAGAAATGGCATTTGGTATATGCCCAATCATGGTATTCAACACATTGATAGACAACTAATACATAACCTTACATGCTCCCTGCAATCCTTGAACGCCTTCACTTCTTGAGGAGTAGGGTTATCCTCAATCAACTTTGGTGTGTCTTCATGTTCACTCTCAATGTACTCCCAATAACCTTTACCCATTAGAAAATTGGTCATTCAAAACTTCCAAGCACGTAATTTGTTCTTGTTTAGCTTCTCATTGACAATACCGTTGGTTCCATCATTATTAGACATTGTAAGAAAATCAAAATACTACACAAAAGTTTACAGTGAACCAAAAATAGCACGTACTTGTTACAAATTGTGACCACCATACACCCAATACAATGCTTCACACTACTTTGCAATAGCAGTGAAACCTGTAGCACCAACCAAGCTTCGTGCTTCTCCAAGTTGGGAGATTTGCAAAAACACAAACCTTTATGTTCCTCCATGCAAACACACTCTAACTCTAGCATGTCCTAATTCTTATTATGTTGTACATAAACAAATCAAAGACTGAGTCGTTTTTGTACAAATCTTTGTCCAGTTATCTAAAGGGAGTTTCCTTCTGATCGTTATATTCTTTTGTGTATATGTATCTAGTTTAATTCATCAACACGCATGGCCTAAACACAAGGCCCTCCTAGACAACTGGGTGGACCGGGACATTGGCTTTAGATTATTCTTTGTCTATAGTCTTTGATTGACCCAATGTCTATAATTCCTTGTTAGGTTGACATGTGTTAGGTGGTCTTCCTGGACTACAGGCTGGGTTCTTGCTCACGGCAATTGTAGTCTTTTGGATCAATTTGTTTTAGGTTGAAGGTTTATCCAATTTTACTCACCCATGCTTAATTAGCTTAATTCTTGTGTTTTTGAGAACATGCTATTATTAAATGGATCCACTAAAGACTATGAATGACATCCACACTTATTTTTGTTGGCTAACAAAGCCTTTAAACTCCTACTGGAGTACAATCTTCTTGAAGACATTATCAGATATTGTATTGATAAGATCGGCTTTACTTTCTTTAGGGGCACTATGATGTGGTACATCTTCTCTAAACTTCAAACGTAATTGTTTATCTCATCAACTTGATGAGGTAGTAGGCCCATACTCAATGGGCATGCTGTCTTAACATTGAGTATGGTGCTTGGGTAAGGGTGGGCACACGCGCGCACACACACACACACTTGGTCACTTCATCTGACTATAATTGCTACATCTAGTTACACACACTTATACTTGAACTATTGATGTAGCTGATAGCTGTATTATCTGGTGGGCGATTACCTTGGATAGTTACTTTACACTTCCTTAATAGGTGATTCTGGCTCATGATATGCATAAGGGTATGATGAATATGATGTTTTGGGAGATCACCATGATTCTTTACCTTGTAATCTCATCTATGGATGTAATGGTCGGTGACTACCATAAGTCTTTACCTTGCACTTTCCACCTTTGGTTGGAGTGGCCTTGTGATGCTTTGATCATAAATGGACCGGTGGTCTCCTTGATTTTAAATAGGATTCTTGACCTCTTAATTGGGTCGTCTTGCTTCATACCTTAACCCCTAAGGGTTGCATGCCCAATGGAATTAACCCCTTAATAAATGGACCGGTGGTCTCCTTGATTTTAAATAGGATTCTTGACCTCTTAATTGGGTCGTCTTGCTTCATACCTTAACCCCTAAGGATTGCATGCCCAATGGAATTAACCCCTTAATAAAAACCCTCAATAAAATTAATGAGGCCTCCATTTTGCTTCATTCCTAGCATGAATTGAGCGTCCATTCTAGCCCTGATCCCGCCCTCGTCGTGATGCTCTGCAACCTATTTGTCTCCCTTGATTCTTCTACACATCCCTGTGCTTCCCCCATCTGCCAGGTGTACAATGCTATGCATTTTTCCTTGTCGGGTACATGGCTTCAATGCCCCTTCAATTACATGTGGCTTCAATACCCCTTCAATAAGTCCCCCCTCTGCATCAAGCCCCATGCTTTAAATTTCAATACCAGGCTACATCTCTGCATATCTTCCTTCAATCTTTACATATGCAAGTGAGGGATCTGTGTTCCCTCACTTAGACTTGGATTTGTTTATTTGTGTGTGTGTGTGTGTGTGTGTGTGTGTGTGTGTGTGTGTGTGTGTGTGTGTGTGTGTGTGTGTGTGTGAGTGAGAGAGAGAGAGAGAGAGAGAGAGAGAGAGAGAGAGAGAGAGAGAGAGAGAGAGAGAGAGAGAGAGAGAGAGAGAGAGAGAGAGAGAGAGGGAGAGGAAAGGTGCTTGGCTATGCTTCTGCTTCACAAGTTGTATATTTTGTTCAAGTCTCCTTTAAGAAAATTCTAGTGTTTTGATATACTGGTTGTGAATATATTTCTTGGAAATTGCTCTAGCTATCTGAGTGTTATCTAACTTAATCACCCTATTTAGATGGTAGAAATGTTGGTCACTGGTTTATATTCTTTTGGAGAGTTACATGATGGTGATTTAATGGTTGTTGATTTATATTCTTCTAGAAAGTTGCATAGTGATTTATTGTTGCTGATATGATTTTAGACTTGAGCTTACATACTCTGGTTTTACAAGTTCATTATAATTGAAAAATAGGGAAAATGATTACTCTGGGCATATTTTTAACTCGCCTTTTATTTTACCCATGTGGGCATATGGTTTGCCCATTTGACTACTACTAATGGCTTTATTTTTTTTTGGCCATTGTCCCTTGCCCGGGTCCTTGCATGCTCTGCTTGAAGTCCGGTGGGAAAACTTGTTTACCTCTGTTGATGCAAGGTTACCTTGCTTCCTCATAGCTACTTTAATCTTTTGCTCTTGCTTTAACTAAACCTTGAAATTGAGAAATTATTATGGCTCACTTATTATGAGGAGACTTGGATTATGCTAGTGCTTGGATCTTGCCTTAGAACACAGATATTAAACTAACTTTTTTATGACCATTTTGGGTGCTAAACTGTAGGCTAAATGGTGTTTTGTTCTACCAACATTGTACAAAGTTGTACAAAGGTCTCACCCTTTGGTAGAAGCTAATTCTATTGTTTCTATTACTTCTTTAGGACATGGGATGCATCTGTATTGGAATCAAGTGGATAATGGCATTGGCTCTTTAGTTGCTTGCATAGATTTCTTGGATAATTGACTTTCACCTAATATGGCTAGCTCATTTGATGAGCAAAAAAATAATATGAGGGAAATTTCTTATGACAGGTTTGATGGTTCTTTTACTTGGTGTTCATTAGGTTACTTAGTTTTCTCAAATTATGTTGTCTCATGTTGGATAACCGTGGAATTTTCTCACGACTGGCTTCTTTTTGTACTCTTAGATCCCACTATGGCTATCTTTACTTTGGATGTTCATGGCTTAGTGTTTGACATTGGAGATAGCTGACTTTCTTGTATTAATTACTTTTATCTTCACTTACCCCCAATCTTCATTTTGTTTCTGGTAGAAGCTAATTTTGTTATGACATGGGTTGCAGCTAGTGGATATTGGATGTATTACTTCTAAAACTTATGGTTTTGTGATCATGGCTAACTATTTCCCCACTTTGATGATATATTGCTTGACACTGGCTTGAAGTATACATTAGGTCGACTATGCTACTGCTCTGGTTTGGGCTTGGTTTTGATATGATTAGGTGGTTACTGGTTTATATTGAATCTAGTAGTAGTCTCGACTGGATATTTTGTCTCCAAGGTATAACTCTGGCTATTGTTGATCTTCTAAGTGATAAGGAATACTTGCCTAGCTTTAACTGATGCCTAGCTCTATTTTTGTACTTGTTGTACTTTAAGTAGTGCCTTGCTCTCTATTTCTAGTGTTTTACACTTACCTGGGTGCTTTATCTAGACCTCACCAATTGGGTTTTGAATCTGAATATGGATTGCTAATAATGGGATCCTATTGCATCCACCTTTTAAATCACTCTCTGCTCCTGGATTTTTATGGATGTAAATGCATTTGTGTCTGCAAGCATTAATGTGTGAACAATTGGCTAATTGGTAACATGTTGCTATCAGCAGCCAAGCTACTGGTTGTTGTACAGAGTCTTTTCAGAAACTACTTCGCTCTAAAGAAACTTTTTTGATATTGTTGTGATACCATTTAGTTTCTAAAACTACTTAGCTTTAAAGAAACTTTTTTGATATTGTTTTGTTACCATTTAGTTTCTGATTTACTTTTGATAAAGTTATCATGAAGTTAGGTTTTGATTTGATGGATTGACACTATCTTTTCTTTAACTAACCAAAACACGAGATAGTTGGGTTATGGTTAAAATATCTGGCGCTCTGATTTAAGATTTGGCTGCCACCTGTGGTCTACTGGCTCGATTGTGGTTCTATGACTCGGATATGATCTACCTAAGTTTTAGCTCATCAGTTTACAATACTATGCTTTGGATTTCCTTAGTTATTGTTGTTAGACATAGTCTCTCTATTAGCTTCCCTAAGTTGACTTTAGGAATACTCTCTTCTCTCCATTTGAGCAGTTTTTGTCCCTCTATTTGAAGGGCTCGTCTTTGGTCCATACATTATGGTTCTAGTTTCAAAACAAAGCTTCTCAAATCACTCTGAAGTTTTGCATACAAGTTTGGTTAACTTATGGATGGTTTGACATTTTTTACAATAAAAGGTTACTATAAAAAGTAGTTTTTAAGATCATATGGTGCAATTTTGGCAAGATTATTTTTAAAAAATGTGTGGCAAATACTTGAGATTTTTAATATTTAGGACAGAACACCATATTAGAGAATTTGAGACTTTAGAAAATTTGGGAATCACCTATGTCTTGAAGATTTGGCCATATGGACAAATCTCAAACTATTTTTTAAGGCCAAAGCCTTCCTCAAGGTAGTACTTGAAAATCTCTTCCGAGCCATGCTTTCAAAACTTTGGCTAAGATTTGGCCATGTGGGCAAATCTTAAGCTTGTTCTGAAAGTGGGAATTGGGAAATAATATGGTGTTACAATAGCTAGTCTAATAATTTTTAAGTTTGACATGGATAACAACTGAAAGGTTCTTCAAAGCTTGACATATGCAACCAAGTCTAAAAAATTTGTTGTCTTGACTATATGGATGCAGGTGAGAATTCTATTTTGACTTAAAAAGGTTTAGCATGCTGCGGTCTGACTATGAAGATCCTTGATGATTCATTCGGGATGACTTCAACATCTCTACTACTTTTGTATAGAATCATTAGAATGATGACTCATTCTTATTATGGTTTACATAAATGAATAAAAGACCGAGTCATTTATGTACAAAACTTTATCCAGTTATCTAAAGCCATTTGTATTTTGAACGATATGTTCTTTTGTGTATATGTATCTAATTTATTGCAACAATACAAACACATGCAGGTGTGCACACACACATGCGCACGTGCGCACACACACATTAAAGTCACCAAGTAGGCTAGGTATGGTGGTTCAACAGACGGTAGACCTGGAATTTTTGGCATGGTAAGAAAGGGTTTATTTGCTTACCATACATGTAAATAAACATACCCATACAATATCTATATATAGATCCACTAGAACAATAAAACCATCAAAATATGTTAACCATTACCAAAAATGCTAAAGAAGGAAGGGGTTTGCAGGCGGTGATTAGTCCGCTTACCCACACAATACACAAACTCCTACACATGATTCTAAGCCACATACAACATACGCATACACATGTGCATAACTAACAAGTTGTATGACAAATTGCAAACAATGGCATCTCTTGGAGTAGACTAAAATGAATGGCAACAACATTATTAATATGGTTGACAGTGGCATCTCTTCAGCTCTGGTGCTTGGAATGAAAGCCACTAATTTCGACCTAGGATACCCTTTTTCCCCCCCTTGGATTTGGAATATTTTTTTTAAACTTCCATCAAATAAAACTCTCATCTGAAGGTTTGAACAAAACCTTATGTATCATGTGTAATGTATGGAATCTTATGGTGAATGAATGCAAAGACAAGGTTCATTACATATAGGTTTTTGCTAAAGATTGTTTTACTTTGGAGCAAAAGTCAAAGCCTTCTCACAATATGCAATGTATCCACCAGTGTAGAGCATCATATGGGCACCGTTAAATAGAAAATTGCTCCATAATTGGTATGCAATCAATCACTATGGCTATATATAGAAAATTGGTACAGCTAACAAACCACCGAATGCTTTTAAAGCACCACATATGACCTAAGTCTCACAAAGGTAGCTTGGGCTTTAAATATACCAGAAGTGCTCAACACAAACGCAAGCTAGAGCAAACAAGAGAAATTTAGATTTTGTAAACGTTGCAACGCTCACTATCTTGCACAAGCCTAGGAACAAACAAGCTCTCTCTCTCTCTCTCTCTCTCTCTCTCTCTCTCTCTCTCTCTCTCTCTCTCTCTCTCTCTCTCTCTCTCTCTCTCTCTCACACACACACACACACACACACACACACACACACACAAACACACGGGCGTACCTTGTAGTTATTTGTAGTTGGATTATCAAAGGTGTGACTCTTAGAAGCCTATGCAGCTGATGGAGAACCAAAAACAGTGGTATAGGTAATGGTTTTCTAAAACTCTCTTGCTCTGTATTGCAATCACACATGGTTTTAAGTAACTTGTGAATACGTTTTCCAAGTATGCATGCACATACATACGCCATAGTATATTGTGGTTGTGGTTGTATGTGGAAACTTCTTGTTAAACAAATCGCATACAATACACAGAGCTATGCATAGAAATTATGAATATAAGAATTTGTATACATACATATGCATACATAACTTACACACACATATGGTGGTATGCATGTATAACCAATCACGCACATCATAATGCACTATACACACACACAACACGAGGCATAATGAAGATCTGGATGCATGGACCACTCTGGATAAACACACAATATAAATTATTGACCACAATACACGTTGATCTTCATAAGTATGCTTGCAAATACATACATGTTCCTTTTGGCATAAAAAGACTAATATCAACAAATTGTGGAGATCTTGGAGAATTTAACAACCAAGACAATGACGACGCCAACACTACGAATTAGGTAAAATGTACAAATCAAGCTCGCTTGTTTCATGACATAATCATTTTGTAAGAACATTGTGGAACTTAGGACATGGAAAAGTAACTTGAAAACAATAGATTTTTGTAAAAAAGAAGTGTTTCTTTTATTATTAAGCACCAAGTAGTGCCCATTCATTGACAAAATGCTCCCGTGAGGTATTTTGGAAAAATTATATTGGTATTTTTTGAAAATTTAGCCAAAAATTCAAAGGAAATAGTGCAAAAAAAATTCAAGATAGGTACTAATATAAACCGATGCCATGCTTCATATGGAGTCATAGATGCAAAGCTTTTGTAGGACACCATTTAAGTACATAAGTGGCGCACGTAATGGCCTCAAGCCAAAACGTATGCGGAAAAGCCTGACTTTTGACCATACATCTTGCCATTTTCGTAAGTGACCTGTTTTTCTTCTCAGCAACACCATTTTGTTGAGGCATATAAGGCACTGTACATTGGTGTTTAATCCCACGACTAGCCAGAAATGCATTAAATTCATGAGACATACACTCCCCCTGGATCCCAACGGAGGGTGCCCATAATATATTTCGAGACATTTTCAGCCATACCCAGAAATTGTTTGAAGCACATAAATACTTTGGACTTTGATTTAAGCGGACCTACCCATGCATGCCTGGAGTAATCATCAATGAACGTCACAAAGTAAATTTAATTGCCCAAGGATGGAATTTGCATGGGCCCACAAACATCACTATGCACGAGCTGCAACCAGCATGTGGCCCTAACTGAACCATCCTTTGGAAACTTCAAACGCTGCATCTTACCCAAAATACAGCCTTCACAAACATGTTTGACAGGTGCTTCAAGAGGTGGAAAAGAAGCAACCATATTATATTTTTGCAAATGCACCAAACAGGCAAAATTCACATGCCCAAAACGTGCATGCCAAAGTTTTGCCCTGAAATAGCCTTAGAATCCACAACAACATTTGCAAAATTTTGCCAACACTTGTCATACAAAGTGAGCTTATACAGTCCACGACGTAAAATGCCAGATGCAACAATTTCATCATCAAAATTGAGATCATGTATTGTGCATCTGTCATCCACAAATTTGACTACAAGACCAAATCTAGCAAGTGCAGATATAGAAAAAAAAATCTTCTTGATTCCTGGTACATACAATGCATCAACAAGTGTGAAAGAACTTGCAGTAGTAAGCACAATCTTTCCAACTCCCTAAACTGGATGAGAGGCATTGTTGGCACGAGTAATTGAATTCCCATGAGGGACATCCTCGAGAGAGGTAAACAAGTCACGATGAGAGGTAATGTGCTTTGTAGCACCACTATCAAAGTACCGCACTTGACCATCTGCAACAACTCACAAACATGCATCATGGACAGAAGGATCATAAGTGCACTCCGCACTAAAAGACCATTCTGCATCAACATCAGCATCACAGTCTCCTTTTATAGCATTAGTAGTGGAACTAGCCTCTTTCTTCTTAGCCTCTTTGGCCTTCAACTTAGGACACTGCTTGATCAAGTGATCATTAGCTTTATAATAATGGCAATGCATCTTATTTTTTCCCTTATCACCAAAAAATTCCCAGAAGAATTGTTGTCAGCGGAAGCATTAGGAACAGGCAATTTACCACTCGCAGAAGAACCATGAGAAGTCGCTACATTGTTGTTACCACCTTTTCTTTGAGCAGCAATAAAGGCATGTTCAACTGCACACTGTCTAGTCCTGGTTTTTTTGGAAAGTGACTCTTGCAACATCAATGTGCATCAAACTTGACAACTTCTATATTTCCTTGGGTCATAAGTCTCCAAGTACTAGCAAAAGTCTGGTAACAATCTGGCAAGGCATCAAGAACAATCTGCACAAGGGAACTGTCTGAAATGACTTCACTTACAAAATAAATTTGCTCATTGATGGGCAATTTTCTTTTTTCTCATTGATATCCCTGACACCACACATAGGTTAATTGTTCCCATCCAATATGTCCTCATCAGCAAACATTTTGAACACATCTATGTTATTGTCAATCATGGTAAATGTTGCACTTGATGTGAAAAATGTCCGAAAAGAGGAGAAATGAAGTGAGAACAACACATGCTATATAGCACAAACCGTAGAATATTGTAAGGGACCTACTATGCAAAAAACAGCACTGACAAATTTTTTGCACAAAATGACAAAATAGCATGTGCAGTACTGCTCTGCAGTGGAAACAAAGGCCGAAATGAGCCCAAATCCAAAATCTGAGCAGATCAACCTCTACAAGCTTTCCTAGAATATTTTTTGACCTAAAAATGCTTGCCAAAGCTCACAAAAATCGGAGAAAGTGAGCAGGCATGTGTTGGACCTCCTGGTGACTAAGCCGAGAGGACGCAACCTACTCTGATACCAATTGTTGTAATTAGGGTTGCAAGAAAACACACACAACTTGGAGAAGACAAAAGAAGATCAAGGCACGCAACAGAGAGTGTATTACTTAGTGTGCAATGGAAAGATAAGTTAACCCTAGAGTGATGGGCGTATATACAATGCACGGGAGAAAAAAACTCTCTAGTGAGGGGAAAAATGTTCGGGCGGTCCTAAGTGTGTTCATACATATCACTACCAGATGTATATGGTCAGAGAAATCCCGATTATGTAGTATAAAATTCACCCTAAATCACATGATTGGATGCTAAGGGAGTCAAGAATTGAGTTGTGGAAAAAAGATGCTCAAGGGAAACCAAAACTGCCAGCTGGCTGTCCATATGTGTTGCCTATAACAGACTATGTGAGGGATAGTCCGCAAGGGATTAACACATATCTTGACTTTTGGAAAAGATATTCTGTATTAAAGGGAAAGGACCATGATTCTATAAAATACATGGAGCCAGTTATCTTTATTGGAAAAACATATTAGTGAGCTCGAACAACCAGCCCAATAAACACACTGGTGAATATACATCTTTTTGGTCAAAGACTACAGGGAGTCATCGAATGCAACAGATAGAGGAAGATAGAGATGAGTTTCAAGGATATGAAGAATTGAATGATCACTATGTTGGTCCTCAAATTGCAAGGCTGCGAAAATCTTTTAATCCTCAAATTGATGTAAGGAAAGGGGATTTTGTTCTTGTGAGTCCCGCAGATGTGGACCAACAACCTCCTTTACCTCAAGAGAATTGAGCAATTGTCAAATACATGTAGCCTATGAAAACATTGCCACCGACTTTGTATTATGAAGAACCAGTTGAGGCTTACGAGAGAGATCTTGAGGGTGTTGAATATACCAACAAAGGTTATCCTTCTTGGGTAAGTTCAGTTGAAGCTATAGAGCCATCATACATAGCACAAATGACAAAGAATCATTATACAATGGACAAAAATACACTCATGTTCATAGCAAACCAGAACTACAAACCTAGAGGATATCCTCCTTGGACAGGATAGCCAATGGGGGCACAACAAGCCACTCAATAGGAAGGTCTTGCTGTGGATGTGGAGATAATCATTGGGCAAGAGTTTGTTCGCACAAGGGTGAGCGTATAAAGATTTGTGAGTTTTGTGATGGTTGTGGGATAGATCATTTACTTCCAAACTGCCTCAAAATCCTTGAAAATAAGGAGAAAGTGACGATGAATGTTATTGGGGCTTTTCCATGGTTGATTGGGTTGGAAACCGTGGGTTGGAAACCGATCCAACAATTCCAATTAATGTGGTGATGAGAACACTAGCTCAAGAAGCTCCCAAAAACACGTCGGTCAAGGACAAGCAAAAACTGCCAATTTAAACAGAATTGAAGAGTTTGACGGTAAGGACTCAGAGAAAATCATCGAAAGCAAAAAGAGACAAAATGAAAGTAAAAAGGCTAAAAGAAAATATTGCCTTGGAGACAGAGCTGCAACAGACAAAGGAGCAGCTTAAACATGAATAAGAAAACAAAGAACGAGTGGAAGGAGTGGTGTCTTCCAAAATATCATCGGGTGGTTCTGTCTTAGTGGACAAAGTGCTAGAACCTTCAGAGGCTCTATTACAGGCCTACACGGCTAGAGTGAAGACCAACCAAACGTTGGAACAAAAATGGTTGACATATCTACATCTAAAGATTGAAAAATAGAGATTAGAAATATGCAAATGGCTCATAGAGATTTCTCAAGCTCTAATGGAGCCAGAAAAACTAAGAATTCCCAAACAAAAGTGTTAATCCACCAAAGAGATAGAGAAATTGAAACACCATTGGATACAAGGGTAGTGGTGAATACCATGGATGGTGCCGAGTCACAAGTGATGATGCATATTCAAGAAGTGGAAGATCCATGGCCACAAGCCTTATGGGAGACGATAAGGAACCGCAAAGATAGTAGTGCAACTTTTAAGTCTGCACCTATCACAGAGATCAATATGGATCATGAGTTCTACCTTGGAGATATACAATCTCTATACGATGATGCAAGAACGGAAGTATTTGCAGAGAGAAAACCCAAAACATTGAAGACTTTTTGTCTTTCAAGTAGTGTCTTTTCAATGGAAACTAGTTCCAAAGATGATGGACAAAAAAAGGCCTTGTGAAACAATGTCAACTCCTATACAGTGTACAATAACTCTCTCAAAGCTTTTACAAATCTATGGGTTGAAGTGGAAAAAAATTGCAGAAGATGGGGCACTGAAAATTCCTCATCAAGACATCCCCTTAGATGAACATATAGGTAAAACAACTCCAAAGAATCCAAAGGCTAAACCAGTTCCGAGAATCAAGGTGGGAGATTACTACGAAGGGAAAGAGTTCCGAAACACCACCTTGCCTCTAGAGCACAAAGGGATCAAAATCACCGCTATACTTGATAGCAAGGATGGAGTGGCCATTTCTACAATAGTATCTTTTTGCTAATTTAGCATAGTACTTTTGGTTTCCTTTAGGATTTTTGCCCGACGTTGCCTTAATCGAGCCTTGGGAAACTTGAGTAAGATTCAATCATTTTCTTTGAATGTTAAGGCCCTTTTGTGCTTGCCTTTGTTGAGAGATGGATATAGCCTCCTTAATCTTTTGGAAAGATTCTTGTAGGTCACGGCTATACTCATCAACACAATGAAGATCTTCCCATGTACTTTAAGTAGCAAGGGACTTTTAGGTCTTCCATCTATGATCTCAGAAGGTGTCTTTCCCGTAGTAGTAGTATGGACAATATCATTGTACGCATACTCTACAAGGGGTAAGTACTTTTCTCATTGTGAGTGTTGATCTACTTCTGTAACATAAGTCTTTAGTAGATCGAGAATTGTAAGATTGGCTATCTCACTTTGGCCATTCGTTTGTGGGTGATAGACCGCCGAAGAGAAATTCAATCTTGTACCTAGATTTTCAAAGAGACCTTTCCAAAAATTATTGGTCATTCTAGGATCTCTATATGACACGATGGATGTTGGCAATGCATGGTGTTTGAAAATATGAGTTATGAAGAGAGTTGCCATTTGGTGTGCCTTAATAGTCTTTTTGACAAGAATAAAGTGTGCTTGCTTGCTAAACCACTTTGTACTATGGGTTTCCCCCATGAAGGGAGACATTTTACAATACAATACTTTGTGTTCCTTCAATAAATTGCTGGTGCAATGAAGATGGAAGCTTCAAGCACCAAGCTTACACTTGAAAACACAACATCAATTCCCTCATGGTCTTAGACCCAAGACCTCACACCTTTGAAGATGGTGAGAGCTCGCGGGGTATGAGAGTAGATCGAGAGGAAGAAGAAATATTCTTACAAGAAAGAAGTATTTCTCCTCACAGTCACTGTTAATAGCTTAGCATAGCTAAGTAATTAGCATGGTAGAGGAGATGAGCATGCATTAGAGCTTGGCTCTTGGTTGGATTTGCATCACAAAGACAAGAGTTGTTGGTGTAGGCCTCCGTTCTCACAAGATTGGAGCAGATGATGAGCTTTCCATTAAAGTTTGAGAAGGTGATAGTCTTCTTTACTTCACACATGAGCTTGTGTGAGTGTGTGTGTGATAATTCCTTGCAAAGATCAACCCCCTCTCTCTCTTGGTCGACCCCTCTTGCTATTTCCTCTTGCTAGCCCCTCATTGGCTCATGCCAAGCTTAGCCAATAGGAAATTAGAAGCATAAATTGCTACCCTTGTGACATGTTTCCCCCTTTCCCCTTTTGTGAGAGCTTTAGGTATTTAAATAATTCAATTAAACTCTCATTGGACCTCTTAGTCTTCTGACCAATAGGAATCAGGCAAGCCATTGGCTGCTGAATGCTCATTGGATCCCTTGGTAGACTGTCTAATAGTCCTCTAGAGAGCTTAATTTCTAGTAGTTCTTTTATCAAGCGTTTTTAAATGAATTAAACTAAATGTACTCTAGCCTAGTTCTCATTGGTCCACCTCTATGGCCATCCAATAGGATTTGAATTGGGGGCAACTGGGCTAGGAACCTAACATGTGCCCACTATGCCCTTTGTGTAACGCGGATAGCATCCAAATTTCCCTAAGGCTTGACCATTGGGAATTTCATTTAATTTTGGAACCTAAGCTTTTTGGAAGTCTTAATGGGCTAAACCCTAAGTTCCTTGAAGCACCATTCATGCACATTTCTCTTTTGCAGATGGTCCCTCTTTGGATCCCTATTTTCCCTCCTTTGGATCCCTACTGAGACCGGTCTGCCACCCTTAATAATATTCTAGCTTTTTCTCCCGTGGTACTTTCCATTATTAAATAATCAATTTAACATGAGAAAATCATTTAGGAGAATTAGATATTAGTTATTATGACACATACCAATGAAGCTTCTTCGCTCATGTAGATTCCTTGGATTAGGCCATGCTTTTATTACCTCTAACTTAGATGGATCCATACAGATACCATCCTGAGAGATAATATGACCTAAGTCTTGATACTCTTGAAGGAAAAAATTTCTCTTCTTTTGATTGATAAAAAGCTTGTTCTCCCTTAAAGCTTGAAAAATTACCTGGAGATGTTGCTTGTGTTCCTCCAAGGATTTGGAGTAGATGATGATATCATCCAAGAACACTTCAGTGAACTTGTGTGGTAGGGTCTAAATATTTTCTCTATCAAACAAGTGAATGTGGCTGGAGCATTTGTCAAGCCAAAAGACATGACAAGATATTCATAAAGACCAAACGTTGTACAAAACGCGGTCTTAGATATCTTCATTCACTATCCTTATTTGATGATAGCTACTTTCAAGGTCAATCCTATTGAAGTAGGTTGAACCTTGTAGCTTATCAAACTGATCTTCTACACATGGTACAAGAAAAGAAATTTGATAGTGATATGGTTTAGCACTCGATAGTCCACACACATGCGATATGTACCATCTTTCTTTTGCACTAAAAGGATTGGAGAACAAAAGGGAGAGGGGCTAGGCCTCACCATCCCTTGGTGTATCAATTCTTGTACTTTCCTCATGATCTCCTCTCGTTAAGCTTGGGAAACTCAATAAGGAGGCTTGTTAGGCGGTGAGCTTCTTGGTAGGAGCTCAATTTGATGGTCATCATCCTCTTGTTTTGGAGGTAAGTCCATAGGGATATCATCAATAAACACATTTTGGAATCTATTTAGAAAATTAGACAAGTCTAATTCTTCTTGATTCCTAACACTTTTCTTTGTTAAAACATTAGCATCAGTTAAAGACTCTTTGACAAAAATCATGTACGCAAAAACTGAGCTTTTCATTGACTTATCAAAAGCAAGCATAAGATGTCTCTATCCCACTAACATCATTAATGTTGTTCTCTACTCGAGTACCCCTTATTTCTCCAAAAAATGGTTTAAGTTGAAAACCATTCATTGGCTTGGCAATTACCTGTCCTGACTCATCAACCAAAATAAAAGTATTAGACCCCATAGACCTAACTATCTGAAATGGTCCTACATACCTCAGTTTCATTTTTCTAGGTCTTGGTCCTAGTTTACTGTTGTAAACCATCACCCAATCTCCTGCATTAAAAATCTTGAACTTTATATTCTTATTGATCCAAGATTTCCTTCTTTGTTGGATAACCTCTGCAATATACAAGGTTTGAATTCTATCTTCTTCCAATTTCAGTCATGCTTCCTAGCCAACCTCCCTAAAAGGTGGGGTTTATTCACCAAGTAGATCAATGCCTGGTGATCCACAAGATAAATTACCCTATTTTCCAAGAGGTAATGTATGAAATTCTATAGTGCATAAATCATTCCCAAACACTCCCTCTCAGTAATTGTGTAGTTCTTCTCTGCGGATGTCAATACCCTGCTTTCATAATAAATAGGTCTGAACCAACCTATGCTTCTTTCTTGCATTAATGTTGCACCCACTGATACATGGGATGCATCCACAAAGATGTGAAATGGCTACTTCCAATCAGAAACAATAAAATTGGTGCTACAATCAGCATCTTCTTCTCAAATTTCTGAATGCCTTGCTCTACTCTTCTCTCCATTCAAATATAACATCCTTCTTTGTAAGCTTTGTTAATGGTGTGCATACATAAGCCAAACACCTCAAGAATCTGTTATGCCACTTCACTTGGCCCAGAAATCTACCTAACTGTTTAATTGTTCTTGGTTTTGGTGTCTTACTAATAGCCTCCACCTTTCTAGGATCAATAGACACCCCTTCTTCAGAAATCACATGCCCTAAAAGAACTCCTCTTTAAACAAAAAATGCACATTCGGTTGGGTTTAATGACAATCTGAATTCCCTGCATTTCTGAAAACACAACCTAAAGTGTTCAAGAGGCTCATGCTTCTTTCCAAAAACACTAAAATCATCCAAGAAAACCCTCACAAATGTTGTAATAAATCAGCAAACACACGTTGTACTCCTTTCTAAAATGTTGGTGGAGCATTTTTCAAGCCAAATGTCATCACATTGCTAGCATAAACTCCCCATTCAGTCACAAAAGCTATTTTTTCCATGTCTCTTCAAGTGCCATTGAAATTTGGTTGTAACCACTAAAACCATCCAAAAAACTATAATCTCATGTCGAGCTATTGCATCCAGTAGTGTATCACAAAAAGGTAAAGGAAATGGATCAGTTACTGTAGCAGAATTCAGTTTCCTATAGTCCACACACACCTGATCTTTCCATTCTTCTTTGGCACTACAACAATTGGTGACAACCAAGTAACTTCATCCAAAGGATAAATGAAACCTACAGCCAACAATTTTTCAATCTCTTATTTAACCCGTTTGGCATAATCAAGATTCATCCTATACATTTGTTGTACAACTGGAATTGCATCTGCTTTCAAATAAATTTTGTGTTGACAAAAGCTAGCATCTACTCCTTTCATATTTGTGTATTTCCATGCAAAAACATATGTGAATTCTAACAACAATTCCTTCAGTTTCAGTTTAAATTCCTCATCCATAGCTGCTGATACCTTCACTATCTATGGTTCCTCTTAAATGTTCAGGTTCAATTCCTGTAGTTCATCCTGAGTCACCCTAGCAGTTCTTTCCATCTGATGTTCAAAGGTGCTCTCTACTTGCTTCACCTCAATGGCTTCCACCTCTTCTTTATTTTCAATCTGTAAATTCTTCAGCAACTCATTACCCATCTTGTTAGTTGATTGCTTGCTCTCCTGAGCAATCATGGTTTCTGAGTTATTGAATGTATCCCATTATCTTCTGGATGTAACACATACTTGGTTGCTATCTTTTGCACATCAAGTTTAAAGATAGGTACAACTGATGAATTGGTTCTAAGAAATTCTTCCTCTACATCCTCTCCAATTTCTTCTACCATATTCAATCCTTCTACATGCAGTGCCCTGAAACCAGGTGGTATTACCTTTTTTGCATCCATTTGCATTCTAATTTTCTTCTTTCCTCTGTTGATCGCTATAGAGTCTGCTCCGCATAGTGCTTTACTCTTGTTGCTCTTAACCAAGGCCTTCCCAACATCATTGACTCCTCCAACCTGAGAACTACAAAGTTAGCTACAAACTGCAGTCCCCCAACTGAGATCTACAAATTTCTCAAAATCCCCAAAGGCTGAACACGCCTTTGGTCTGCCATCTTCATTTGAAAAGGTGTTGGATCCCATTTCAAGAGATTCAGACGTTTGCAAGCTTACTCCAAGAGAATATTAACTCTTGATCTGCCATCCAAGAATACTCCTGAAACAAACACCTTTCTAGTAGATACCCTCACTATTGGTACCTTGTAATCAACATCCATTTGTAAGACTTCACATGTTTCTCCACAAACATTTTCTACAGTTTCCCTACCTATTGCCTGATTTGCTCCTTCCACTTCATTAGTCAATCTTTTCAATAATTGCTGTGAAAATGCAGGTACCAACCTCAACATTTGCTTTACAATAATTGCTATTGGAGCTAACAACAAAGCTTCAATAGCATAAAATTCATCACCACTATCGTGCTCTTTTAGTACAGTCTTGCTTTTCTCTGGTGCTCTTTTCCCTTGGGCAGCCAAGGATCCTGCAGCAAACTTCCATTCTTTAGGTGGTATATTCCCTCCTTGGGACTCTCGCACTTCCTTCAGTGCTTCTATTCTAACTTCTTTTTGCTCCTTCCAATTCAAAGTACCATGATCTTCTTTTTCTTTCACAATTTCCTTTCCTAGCTTTGATTTTGACCTTGTTACAACCATGACTTCAGTGCATCCACTACTCCCAGGAATATCCTCAATTTGGATACATGTTGCACAGTCACAGTTGTAATGCTTACCCATTCTCTAAGTAGTATGACACTCATGTACTTTTTGGTCAGGTTTATGTTCCTCCTGATGAAACTTACTCTCTCTTGAATCCATTCCTCTTCATTCCATTCTTCTTCAATCTATCCCTCCAACATCACTAAATTAGCATGACCTGGAGGTCTTTGTTGCTGCTGGGGTGGAGGTTGTTGATTCTATTCTTGAGGCCTATTATTATTGTTGTACCTGATGATAGGGATGTCTCTATCATTTTTGTGTCTACACCACATTTCACAATCAGGCCATTGTCTATGTCCCACTACTCCACAGTAATTTGTTGAAGATGATGAAACAGGAAACAGAAGGAAGACAGCAACTCAGAGTAGGAAGAAGATGGAGAAGGAGAAGACACAGAGCTTGTGTACGAGATCTCTATAGTCTATCTCTCTGTATTGGAATAATAATGTATTCAAACTCAGAGCTACAAAGCTTATATGAAACCCTAAGAGATAAGGTGTCCTTTCACACCAGATGTCCAGGGGGAAAAACCCAGTGGGAGAAAAGTGCCCCTGGTGAAGCGCGTATACACACTAACACTACTACATGTCTACAAATCCCCCCTGTAGTGATAGTGTGAATCCGTACAAGGTAGCAGATCATCATGTGTATGAGAGTAAGCCCAAAGCTTTTCGGAAAGCTTCAAACTTTTCTCGTGATAACGCATTCGTAAATAGATCTGCAATGTTATCCTGTGTAGGACAGTAAGTTAGTGTGATCTCCCCTGCATGTAGCCTTTCCCTGACATAGTGGTAGTGAACCTCTATGTGCTTTGTTCTTGCATGAAATACTGGATTCCTTGCAACTGCCATAGCACTCTGACTGTCAGTGAAAATGGTAGTGGGTGCCTGTTGACACTCACAAAGATCTGCCAATAACCTGCGTATCCATACACAATCAACTGCTGCCGTGAAAGCTGCCCTGTACTCAGCTTCACAAGTTGATGTAGCCACTGTGGATTGCTTCTTGCTTAGCCAAGATATACATGCATTTCCCAAGAAAAAACAATTGCCACTTGTGGAATGTCGTGTGTCAAAATCACCAGCCCAATCTGAATCGTTGTAACCAAGAAGCTGCATAGAACTGTGCTTTCCATACATATCCCCCCTTGGAAAGAACATGGCAAGATTAGGGGTACCTGAAAGGTAACGAAGTATGCGCTTCACAGCCTGCCAATGATGCATACCTGGGCTGTGCATAAATCTGCTTGCTTGTGAAACCCCAAATTGAATGTCTGGACGAGTGTTGCCCGCCAAATATATCAAGCAACCAACCGCTGCTGCATAAGTATGTACATCAAAAGTTTCTCCAGCATCATGCATGCTCAACTTTGATCCAGTTTCTACGGGTGTAGAGATTGGCTTACAATTTTGCATACCAAACTTGTCCAAAATTTTATGCAAATATTTTGCCTGCAACATGTATATGCCATCTTCTGATTGCACAAACTGAATACCCAAGTAATAATGTAGCAAACCAAGATCAGACATCTCAAAGGTTTTTCTCAAAGCATCTTTAAACGCTTCAATTTCATCTGCAGTATTGCCTGTAAGAAGCATATCATCCACATAAAGTGTTAGCATAATGAGAACTCCATCTCTCTTTTTGACATACAAAGTACTTTCTGTTGGACTATTCTGAAATCCCTGGCCAATCAAATAAGTATGTATTTTCTCATACCATGCTTTTGGAGCCTGTTTGAGACCATACAAAGCTTTACGCAATCTACATACCTTTTGCTCTTGACCTTTTACAACAAAACCACTTGGTTGACTTCCATAAACCTTTCTCCGTAGATTGAGCCATACTGTAGATGCACACAAGAGAGCAAAAGAACCTCCAAGAGATTCACAAATCTCCTCTCCAATCCAAGCAAAAATCTACACAAAATCTCAGCACAAAGCTAAGACAAGCTGCTTCCCAAAAGAACTGTTTACCTGAAGAAAATCTGTCAAAAAGCACACCCTCTTGATCTAAACGCCTCCGAAAAGTAACTTCTGCTACGCTGCTCAGAACAAAATTTTGAGGGCTCGAACGGCTTCGAAAGGGGGGTAAACCCCCAAGTCACTTGCTCAGAATACTCCCGGAACGTCGAGGATGCTCCCACGAACAAATTTTCCGAAAACTGCCTGAAAACTGCGATTGCGCGCGCGGACGCGAAAACGCAAGTAGAGGCTCTAGAAATCACCTCGCTCTGATACCAATTGTTGAAGATGATGAAACAGGAAACAGAAGGAAGATAGCAACTCAGAGTAGGAAGAAGATGGAGAAGGAGAAGACACAGAGCTTGTGTACGAGATCTCTGTAGTCTATCTCTTTGTATTGGAATAATAATGTATTCAAACTCAGAGCTACAAAGCTTATATGAAACCCTAAGAGATAAGGTGTCCTTTCACACCAGATGTGCAGGGGGAAAAACCCAGTGGGAGAAAAGTGCCCCTGGTGAAGCGCGTATACACACTAACACTACTACATGTCTACATAATTGCATTGCAACTGCTGCATATTATTCTGACCTTTATTTTGGTATCCCCAATTATTTGGATTCTAGAACCTTCTTTGAGGTGTAGGTCCCTGATATCTCCTGTTAACACCTTGAGGAGCTACCACATTTGCACCTGCCTCCCTCACTTTTTGAGTAATATACTTAGGTTTTCTTCCCATGAAATCTGGATTATAATAACAATTTTCATGCTCATGACCAAATCTTTGACAAACCTGACAATATGGTTTTCTTGACATTCCAAACTGGCTCAATTCCAATTGTATGGAGTTTATCTTGAATAACTTTTTTGATTGCATCTGCAGTTACTACTTTCTTTCCCTGCTTCTTTTCCTTCTTTTGCTTCTTCTTTTCTAACCACTCTTCATCATCAGTATCAGTTTCCTCTTCAGTATCTTGATCTAAATCTTCATCTTCTCATTCTGAATCATCTGATTTTGAGTATGAATGCTCATTCTGCTTTTGCTTCTTTTCCTTTACTGGTGCCTTACCTTTATAACTTCTTTAGCTCTTTGCAGGTGCTTCAACCAAATCAATAAAATTCTGTGCATTTTCTAATGGGGGACTCCCTGCTACTACTGCACTTCTGAATTCCTTTTTGAGTCCCTTACAAAAGTAGTCTCATAATTGCTCCATAGGAGGTTGTTGTGCTGCCTCCAATCTATTGTTCAAATTTCTAAATTTTTGTGCATAATATTCAACCAACAAGACTTTCTTCTTCAATTTCTTCAAAGTGTCTTCAGGTATTCTATCCTCCTTGAACCTTAATAAAAGTCTATGCTTCAAATCTTATACTCAACAAAGGTTGCCATGCCATACTGCAAGAACCAATCCATGGCTTTACCCTACAGTGTTGCTACAAAATGCTCCTTCTTCACTACATCCGGATGTAATGCCTCATATCCACTTGCAGACCACCTTATTTGAAATTGACCAATGTGGTTGTCAGCATCTTGGGAACTTTTCTTGCTGAACTTTGTTGCACCCACTTTGGGGTTTGGTGTAGCCATTGCAAGTATCAGAAGTGCTCTGAGTGCTCTTACTGGGAGTGGATTGAAAGGTAAGATAGGTGTCCCTGATGATACAAATTGCAAATGTCTTCTTGCCCTGAAGATGGTCTGAGCTAGCAATATATTAACCAACTTTCCCAACAGTGGGTCTGATGTGGGAGGAGTTGTTTGTTGGACTCCTTGGTTTGCACGTGGGGTCTTCTACAGCCTGTGTTTAGGTTCTTGTAGTTCAGTCTTGACTCCCCACCCCAACAATTTCTACTCCTATAGTAACCCCCCTTATAAATTATTCTTGTTCATCACTACCATACCTCTTCTTCTTGTCTTCCCCTTACAGAAAATTCTCTCCTTAATCTAAACCTTGTGCCATATGAGTGTTGTGGTACATTGAGCCCTTGCTCTGACTCACTCATGCACTGCTTCTTCTCTGCTGTCTTTACTATACCAACACGTTCCTTTCATACACGTTGTAGCATGAAGGCAAATTGTAGGCACCAAAAGGTAAAAATGACGTAACTACCTTGTCAACAATTGCAATTTTAATTTCTCCTGGAAGCTTTGGGAATAACTCCTCCAAGAACTTTGCTGCATATTCGTCAGACTCTTTCTGTGGGGTTACCCAAATTTGAGAACTTGCTCAGGTGGTCTATGTCAACCAACATGTCAATACCCTGTTGTCTTCTTGAATGCCATATGGTTCATGTTGAACTTGAAACAATTGCTGCATATTCATCAGACTCTTTCTGCAGGGTTACTCAAATTTGAGAATTTGCTTAGGTGGTCTATGCCAACCAACATGTCAATACCTTGTTGTCTTCTTGAATGCCATATGGTTCATGTTGAACTTGAAACAATTGCTGCATATTCGTCAGACTCTTTCTGCGGGGTTACTCAAATTTGAGAATTTGCTTAGGTGGTCTATGCCAGCCAACATGTCAATACCTTGTTGTCTTCTTGAATGCCATATGGTTCATGTTGAATTTGAAACAATTGTTGGAGGGGCTCACAGCCCTAACAGAGATTCAGTAAGAGACATACAGTAGTGCAGGGGAAAGAGATGATAGTAGACTGCACATTAAGTCATAGAACTGCAAAGCATATGAACAATAGACACCATGATTGAGACAAAGAAGGTACTACTTTATTGTGTATTCATCATCATCATCAGATTACAAACCCAAAAGTAGTAGTACTACTGCAAGAAGCCCAACTGCAAACTACCTGTTGGTTACACAAAAAGATGTTGCATGCCATGAGATAACTCGGGTATTTAAAACTACCTAGGCATTAGGCACTTGTGTAAACATGCCCCTAAGGCTTAAAACTAAGGCCTTAGTTACAATAAAAAAGGTAAGTACCTTGACACAACATGCACTAACAATAGCCGTGAAGAGTGGAAGGCCGCTCTCAAAACTCCAAAGATACCACACAACATGATCAACTCATACCCCATTCCCACTACTCGACACCGAATCCATCCTCATAATACCAGCATGCAAGGACCATGCAATTTTGGGTACCCAAAACCTAGCTCACCAACAATTCTAAGCAAATTTGGGTGCCTAAATAGCTATTAAACACTAAGAAGAAGTCACCACTTACACCTCCCTATCAACCGCAACAACGGACACCAAAGTCACATCTAGATCAATGGATGTGGAGGCCCAAGCAGTAGCGTGAATCCAAGCCCAAACCACGGATGGTGTACAAATGTCAAACCAAGGCAAAACCAAGCGAAGTGTGGGTACCAAAGCTTCAACCATTACCAACAAAACCACCAACTATAGTACCACATGATCCAGAACCATTGATGCAATTTGTACACACGTCACTATCAAGAAACGAGCGAAAATACTTCAGATCTACTCTTTAAGAGAGTCAACCAACAGGATGCTTCATCATCAACAACCCTTGAGCTCACTGCTCAAGACTTACCTCTTGCACAATATAGTGTTTCAAATTTCATTGACCTCAATAGCATGGTAAAGCCAACATTAGCTATGCATAGACACGATTGCAGTATCCATTCATTTCATAGTGTTTCAAATTGCATTGACCTCAGTAACATGGTAGAGCCAACCTCGGCTATGCATCGGCACGATTGCACTACCCATTCACTGCACAAATTGATATTATGTTGTATCGGAGGACTTAGGCAAGGAGGGGGGAGACATTCCCAATGCAAATATGGATATCTGAAACAGATTAGAAAAAGGGCAGTGTTTTGAAGTGCTTATATATCAATGTGTGGGTTTTTGTAACTCAAAAGTGAAATGCCCTTGTAACTAAAGAGAATGGGGAATATGTAATATGATAAGCCCTAGGCGTGTGTGTGTGTGTGTGTGTGTGTGTGTGTGTGTGTGTGTGTGTGTGTGTGTGTGTAAATAGTGTAAATATCATCAAAAAGGTCAAAAACATTGCATTTTTACTCTTTTTGCGTGTTTTTTGGCCAAAAAAGTGATCAAAATGGAAAAATCCACAAAAATATGGTCAAGTCTATTGTTTACGTGTGTTTAGGTAATTTTTGAATTGGTTTTATATTTTTTGGGTCACTCTAGTTTTTAAAAAAAACAAAAACAAAAAAAGGGTTCAAAAATAGAAAATAAATAGTAAACAAACTCAAATGGAAAAATAAAAGATACCCTGATGATCAAGAAGAGAAGATGGATGAGCATGTCAAAGTCTTGTTCGATTTCAACATTGATGACAAAAAGCCTAAATTGGGCCGACAATGCCTAATTTGGTGAATTTCTCGAAGAAGGCACACTCGGAATCCAAATGACAAATTTTTTGAAAGGAAAGTGTACTACGGACTAATTGGGGAGTTTGAGAGAAAATGAGTTAGGAAGCCCAGTTATGCATTGCCCAAGTAGGCCAAAACTAGTCTTATTTCTACTTTGACCTTCCTAGAGAGAGCTCTCAAAGCTAGTTGTCTGCGTGCTTTCGCACATTCCTACCGACTCTATGCTACACAAGCTCTCATGAGACATGAGGGGTACATTTCTAACTTACTAATGAGTCTGTTTGTGTATGCTTTCGGGTTGGGGTAGCTCAGAAAAACCCTAGGTTAGCAGAACCCTCCTGAGAAAGATTGAAGGATAAACTAACCATAATTTCTAGATCTATGGACCAAAATCATACCAAACCTGAAGGGGGGCATAGTGACCACTGATAGGACGTTCCCAATGGGTCATATGACCATTTGACTTAGGGCAAGGGGGGTCTATAAATAATAAGCTAAAATTTATCCCGGAGTCGAAACTGCATTCTGACTTCACAGAAAGATTCCCCATGGGTATTATAACCAATGTACCTAAGTGGAATGGAAAGGAAAGCTCAATTCATGCCCTAGATATAAGAAATTGGCTCGGATTGCCACAAAGTGTCATTTTTAGCTAAGGCCTCAAAACAGCTCCAAACCGGACCAAACTTGACAAGGCCACTTCTCAAGCCACCAAAGTCAGAGGACCAAGGATTGAAAAGACTCCAAGATACCAAAATCAATCCCAATTAGGGCTAAAAGTTACACATTAGACTTATAGGACAAGTGAATGACACTGCAAGAGGGAAAAACTAAAAATTTGCAATCCTAGATAATGAGCGTGCTTATTATCTCTTGATCCTAAATTGACCCATTGTCACTTTTTCTCATGATGCCTGGACCCCCTTACAAGCCAAAAACCACTCATCACTTGTTCACAACACCAAAAAATGCACTAAGGCTTCCAAATCCCAAGAATTGGCCTAAGGAACCACTTTCAAGTCCAAAATATGCAAAATCACATTCAGAGCTTGGGAACACCTCCTATTACTTGCCCAAGCCCAAAAAGTGAAAAAGAGTTAAAAACTGGCACTATAGATAATAAGCACGCTTAATATCTCCTATGACTAAGTGACCCCAAAATGAAAAACTTTTGTTACAATCAGTTATATCATGTTGTTACAAGCCTACACACCAAATTTGGTTCAATTTGGACACCAAAAAGGTTTTGCACCATGACTTAGTCATTTTTAGATCAAGCCGAAAAGTGATCCCAACTTGGCATTCATGCATCCAAAGTGATCAAGCCAAAAAGTGATGCCAACTTGGCATTCATGCATCCAAATCCGTCCAACCTTCAAATCCTATCTATTTTTATTGCCTATAACCCATGTGCACTACCAAAAGCATTTATGATGCCAAAATGCAACCATAGATAATAAGCGCACTTAGTATCTTGGATGTAATTTTTTTCCAAAACCACTTTCTGATGTTCATACTTTATTTTTATGGGTCAGTGTAGTAATTATTTAGATTTGGTTTGAAAAGTCTCAATTACAACTTAAAAGACAGTTTTCCACTCTGAAATGTACCTAATGCCTATATATGGTGTGATTGCCCCAGAACCAATGCAGTACCAACCCTCCACCCCAAAGAAGAAAGATCTTTCAGAGTTTCAGCTGGGGAATTGTTAGAAAAGAATCATGTTGCAATTTTCAAAGGAAGATTCCGGACTACAGACAACCAAGCAGTGGAGCTCCAAATGCTCCCTAGAGAAATCCAAAATGTGGCTCAAGCACAAGAGCTACAGGCAGCACATAGAAAGCTTGGACTCTAGGAATTTTACCAGATGTAGTGGTGTGGAGTTGATTTACAAAGAGCATATGAGTTACTCAACTCGATCAAGGAGGATGGAACATCCCAAATTTTAGATGTAGTTGGACAACCCACCGAGGTGAATATCTCTAAGAAGATAGTAGCAGAAGCACTAAAGCTACCCACGGAAGGCAAGCCGATGAGTTCGAAGGAGAAGAAGAGGACGGGCGTATTCACAAGGAATATTGTTGTTGCCATATTTCCAAGACATGATCCACAACCGACGGAGGAGCCTACCAGGCTATTTCACCAACACTTCCACTTCTCCACGAAGAGGTCACCCCGCTATACATGCCCGAATCATGTCGTGGCATCCACCCTTACAACCGCATTGAAGATCAGGCTGCCAATGCCCATCCACCACACATCCTATGTGGTAAATGCACTCAAAGGCACAAAGAAGACCAAAGGGATTAAATATATTGGAGCTCCAGAAGTCCTCACCGTAATTGCTTATCATGCGGTGAGGATGGCGGACAATTTGCCATCAGCTCCATAACATAATTTATGGCTAGCAGCAGGCTTGAAAAATGAAGAGCAAGAGGAGGAGGAAGAAGATTAAGAAGAGCCACCTCCACTACTTTGAGAGTAAAAAAGAAAACAACCACAAACCCATCCATTAGACAGCGAGGAAAAGAGTGATGAAGGGCCTATGGAGGACCCAACAGATAAATAGTCTAAATAAAGCGAAGCCAATCCAGAGTTGGAGGAAGAACAAAGAAAAAGGAAAAAAGGCAAAGAGAAAGTGGAAGAAAGACCCTTAAAGAGAGCTTGCCAGCTGACACCACTCAATATTGAAGTACATCACAGAGAGCAACCAAGCTAGAGAGCAAAAAAGAAGCGTTTGAGAGGGAACGAGGTCAACAAGGGGATTTTGGGGAATTATGTCAGCCTAACCCTCGTACTAAGATTCGAACCAAGAACGCACTTTACGGCAAAGATCCCCTTGTAGAGCTCAAGAAGATTTATCAAGAAGAAGAGATGGCTACAGCTCAAGCGGAAGTCAAAACCTCTGACTTGCTTACAACACAACGAAAGGATGTACTACCATCACCAGTCCACTGTTCCCAAGACTATTCCACCTCTCATGGAAGAGGTTCAAGCTGAAGAGGCTATCCAAGTGGAAGCCACCGAGTTAAAAGAAGAGCAAGTGCCATCAATCGTAAGCACCAATGCACCAAAAGTTGATGAGGATGCCCACATGGATGAGCTGAAGGAGCAGAAGAAGGATCGGGCCCTACATCTCAAGAGGGCACTTAGACAGATGAGAGAAAAGCACCTATGGAAGACACATCTGCTATTGAAGAGCAAGGAGAGCCGAAAAGTGAGAAGACGCAACAAAGTACACTAGAGAAATAGCAACCAAAAGCAGTAGATATCTCACAACCGCCTACATCTCACTCGCTCACCCTACAAGACATCAAAGAATAAGCTCAATTTGCTCATCATATTTTTGAAAAAATGAAGGTTGTAGTGTATGCCAAGGAAGATAAAGTAAGGCAGATTGAAACAGCCAATAGACACCTCACTGCATGTTGGAATTAGGGTTGCAGGAAAACACACACAGCTTGAAGAAGATGAAGGAAGCTCAAGGCACACAACAGAGAGTGTATTACTTAGTGTGCAATGGAAAGATGGATATCCCTAGAATGATGGGTGTATATACAATGCACGGGGGGAAAAACCTCCTAGTGAGGGAAAAAATGCCCCGATGGTCCTAAGTGTGTTCACACACATCAGTACCACATGTATATGGTAACAAATCCCCCCTGGAGTGATACGGTGAATGAGAGCTTGCACATGAGTAAAGGGAAGTGCCATGCCATCCTCCATGATTCACATTGAATAAAGGACCACCATGTGTGCGGCCTTGAGGACACCATTGAATAAATCAAGAAAGACAGACGTATGTGGATGGGTAGACACTGACCACCCTGATTACTCTTCAACGGCTCTAGACAAATAAGGACCGGTGGGTGGGAGGCAACAACGGACTACTGCATGGCCTTGTGAACAAATGAATTCAAATGGACATAAGCGTTCAAGTAGACATGGACCACTCTGAGTAGTCCTCAATGGATAGCAAAGCCCTTGCCAAGGATGCTGCCTTGGTAGCCACAAACCACTTTGCATACTCCAAGACAAGGACAAAGAACATTGGGCTAGAAATAGACACAAACCACTTACCTAGAAGTGAGTACGAAGCCCTAAGCAGATACAAGCCATCTCACCTACTGCCCAATAGGCTAGAATAAACAAGGCAACTCTAGAGCAAACATGGCCTCACATGGCACACTTTTCATACTCAAGACATTAATTGGGTTCTAGCTACCCATGACAACTCCAAGTAGACAAACAAAACCACATGCAAGCAAAGAATCAAAGAAGCAAGCAAAGCAAACCTAGTATAGAAAACAGGTATGACAACGCATAGTCCACAACAACTATGAGCAAATAAACACACCACATCCAAACACATAATACTGTATGTCCCTTATACGACTAGAAATCTAGGATATGTTGGAGTTCACCTTTAAAGGGAAGTGTAAGGTGTGGATCCATGGTAGTCATCCACAAGTCAATAATATAACCATTAGGTGTATTGTGTGTAGTATTGACTAAAATACCATGACATCCCCACTAATGTAGCCTTGGCCAAATAGTGGGTGCAGAAGTAGGTACTAATATACATTACAACATACATCGATGCATGGTAGTATCCACAAGTCAATATAACCATCAGGTCCATTGTGCGTAGTATTGACTAAAATAACATGACATCCCCACTAATGTAGTCTTGACCAAATAGTGGGTGTAGAAGGTAGGTACTAATATACATGCCAACATACATCAATGCAAAGCTCTGCATACTAAGTTATTTTCATGGCTATATAGATGAAAGGTAGACTCAGCCACAATGAGGGTGATTGCTAAAAGAGGCATCAAGTAGGGAAGTTAGCAGAAAAAATAAGGTAGTTGATGGGGCATGCGCACCATGGAAAGTAGAAAGAATTAACACAATATCAACTAATTGTAACTCGAGCAAAAACCTCACAATATGAAGTATCCATGTCCAATTTAGGGTCTAGGAAATAAACGTAGGTGAATCTAACATGTGCCTAGTCTCATAAAAAATCATTCCCTTGACCATGTATTTTAAGGAAATACTAGGTAGACAACTAGGATTTGTGTCAAAATCTAGCATCTTTGTTGGAAATAACCTTGAAAATCAAGCTCTAATGGAATTGCAATCGGGGGATTTTTATTTTTAATCAGAAAAAATTGCTTTCAAACGAGGATAGGTGAGTACTAAATAGGTCTATGTATTGAGTTTTCATCATAGCTCTAGAGATGCTAGGAAAACTCGGCCATAATGTAGCCTAGTTGATAAGGCTTGCACACCATGGAAGGTAGAAATAATTAACACAATATCGAATCGAACCCAAAACTTCACAATGTGAAGCCTAGATGAATCTAGGATATGCCTAGATTCATCTTAAAAGGGAAGTACACGGTATAGGCTCATGGTTGTCATCCACAAGTCAATATAACCATCAACTCCCACTAATGTTGCCTTGTGCCCAATAGAGGGTGTATAGCTAGGCTCCAATATTCTAACACACCCACAACACACACATGCAAGCATACATAAATACAAAAATATGTATACTAACTTTTTGTCATAGTTCTAGAGATGGAAGTCAAACTCAACCACAACGAAGCCTAGCACTAAAAGAAGCACTGAATAGGAAATGTTGGCACAAAAATAGGGTAGTTGGTAGGGCATGCTCACCATGGGAGGTCGAATGAATTAACATAAATCAGATGGTTGTAACTCGAGCAAAAACTTCACAATGCCTAGAAACTTCACCAAGAAATATACTTAGATATGCCTAGATTCACCTTTAAAGGTAAGTGCAAGGTATAGAGTCATGGTAGTCATCTGCATGTCAATATAGCCATCATTTAATTTACTAAATGCATCATGCATAGTATTTACTAAATACTACATCCCCACTAACTAGGGTTGCAGGAAAACACACACATCTTGGAGAAGATGAAGGAAGCTCAAGGCGTGTCAGAGAGTATATTACTTAGTGTGCAATGGAAAGATAGATAGCCCTATAATGATGGGCGTATATACAATGCATGGGGGAAAAAACCTCCTAGTGAGGGGAAAAATGCACCGGTGGTCCTAATCGTGTTCACACACATCACTGCAACACATGTATATGGTAACAAATCCCCCCTAGAGTGATGCGGTGAACGAGAGCCGGCACATAGAGTAAAGGGAATTTCCATGCCCTATGGACGATCAGTCCACAAAGGGGAGTAAGCCCAAAGCTTTGCTAAAAGCTTTGAACTTCTCACGAGACAAAGCCTTTGTGAAAAGATCGACAGGTTGTCCTGAGTTGGCACATAAGCCAAGAATTAGGGTGCAGAAAAACACACACAGCTTGAAGAAGATGAAGGAAGCTCAAGGCACACAACAGAGAGTATATTACTCAGTGTGCAATGGAAAGATAGATAGCCCTAGAATGATGGGCATATATACAATGCACATGGGAAAAACTTCCTAGTGAGGGAAAAAATGCCCCGACGATCCTAAGTGTGTTCACACACATCACTACCTCATGTATATGGTAACAAATCCCCCCTAGAGTGATGCGATGAACGAGAGCCGGGACGTAGAGTAAAGGGAAGTGCCATGCCTTGAGGACATGATCAGTCCACAAAGGGGAGTAAGCCAAAGCTTTGCGGAAAGCTTCGAACTTCTCACAAGACAATGCCTTTGTGAAAAGATCTGCAAGGTTGTCCTGTGTTGGCACATAAGCCAACCTGATCTCTCCTGCTGAGAGTCTCTCCCTGACATAGTGGTAATGCACCTCAGTGTGCTTTGTGTAAGCATGAAAAATTGGGTTCCTCGCAACTGTCAGTGTAGATAGTGTTGGCAGTGTCTTGTCCAACACCCAAATCATCCATAAGGCATCTGAGCCATACACACTCAATTGTAGCTGTGAAGACTGCTATGTACTCAGCCTCACAACTAGAAAGTGGACACAATAGGTTGCTTCTTGCTTAACCATGATATACATGAACTGCCAAGCATGAAACAAAAACCACTTGTGGACACTCGCGTGTCAAAACAACCATCCCAATTTGAGTCCAAAAAATCATGTAAGTCTGGTGGCAATGATCCCCCCTTGGGATAAAACAAGCAAAGATGTAAAGTGCCACTCAAGTAGTGAAAAATCCTCTTGAGAGCCTGCCAATGCTTAGAACCTGGGCTATGCATAAATCTGTTGACCTGTGAGACTGCAAATTGAATATCCGGCCTCGTGTTGTATGTTTCCATGGGAGTGGCAATAGTTTGCAATCCTCAATTCCAAACTTACATAGCAATGTCTCTATGTAACATTTCTGACACAAGGCAATACCACCATCACATTGCTTAAACTGTATACCCAAATAATGATGCAACAGCCCCAAATCTTTCATCTTGAAAGTAGCATTCAATTAGCCTTAAATTCAGCAATATGTCTCTCATTTGGTCCACTGATCATCAAATCGTCCACATAAAGAACCACAATGAGAAGTATATCACCCTTATGCTTTACATACAATGTGCTTTCTGTTGGACTATTACAAAAGCCTCGTTTGACCAAATGAGTGTCAGCCTTCTCATACCAAGCACGAGGAGATTGCTTCAACCCATACAAAGCTTTCTTACATTTGCACACTTTATCCTCTTGTCCTTTCTTGACAAAACCGCGAGGTTGCGTTACATAAACTTCCTCAAATATGTCACCATTCAAGAAAGCAATAACAATGTCGGATTGATGTACATCCCAACCAAAATGAGCTGCCAATGCACATAGAAAACACACAGTATTCATATGACAAGTGGGAGAAAAGTCTCTTCATAATCTATGCTTGTGCATAACCTTTTGCAACAAGTGGAGCCTTATGGCGATCAATCTCACCATCCGGCTTGCGTTTCAACTTGTAAACCCGCTTTGTATACCAATGGCCTTTTTGCCAGGAGGCAAATCACATAAAGTCCATGTGTCATTTTCTATAAGTGTTCATATTCTGATTGCATGGCAGCCATCCAATTTTTTGAATTCGGTGCTTCATCAAAAGACAAAGGTTCCTCAACATCATGTAAGCTAGACACAGCCAAATCATAACAATCTGATGCATGATGAGAACCTGAACGAGTACGACTAGACAAAGGTGCATCCAATTTACTGTCACGCAAAGTATGCACCAGCCATTTAGGCATACCTCTAGCCTGCTAATTCTCAGCCCTTTCCTCATCAAGTACATCATGTACATCTGCATCAGTAATAGGCTGATCTGTAACATTTTCAGAAACCCCCAATAGGTAGCACATTTGCCCCATTGGAATTTACATTTGAACTTCCACCAGCGAAAAGAGGCAACAAAGTGTCATAAATGTTGTGTGAGCTTACATTACTGTCTCTAGTACATGACAGCAAGGGCTAAACAGAATCTTCCACAAACACAACATCCCGTGAGACCAAGATACGCTTTGTCTACGGATGATACGACTTGTAACCTTTGCTTTCAGCACTATAACCAACAAAAATACATTTGACAGCCTTATCATCCAATTTTCTGTGTTGTATTTGTGGCACCAAAGCATATGCCAAACAACCAAAAACACGCATATGCTCAATAGAAGGCTTTCTATCATGCCATGCTTCTATATGGAGTAATAGACTGCAAAGCTTTTGTAGGACACAAGACACCTGTTTAGTACATAAGTGGCACACATGATGGCCTCAAGCCAAAACAAATGTGGCATAGCTTGATTTTTGACCATATATCGTGCCATTTTCGTAAGTGACATGTTTTCCTCTCAGCCACACCATATTGTTGAGGCATATAAGCCACTGTATATTGGTGTTTTATCCCACAACTAGCCAGAAATGCATTAAATTTATGAGACATATACTCCCCCCTCGATCAGAACGGAGGGTGCCCATAGTACATTTAGAGACATTTTCAGCCATAGCCAAAAATTGTTTGAAGCACATAAATACTTCGGACTTTGCTTTAAGTGGAAATACCCATGCATGCATGGAGTAATCATCAATGAAAGTCATGAAGTAAAGGTAATTGCCCAAGGACAGAGTTTGCATGGGCCCACAAACATCACTATGCACAAGCTGCAACCTGCAGGTGGCCCTAATTGAACCATCCTTTGGAAACTTCGAACGCTGCATCGTACCCAAAATACAGCCTTCATAGACATGTTTGACAGGTCCTTCAAGAGGCGACAAAGAAGCAACCATATAAGATATTTGCAAACGCAACAAACTGGCAAAGTTCAGATGTCCAAAACGTGCATGCCAAAGTTTCACATCTAAAATAGCCTTAGAATCCACAACTGCATTTGCAAAATTGTGCCCACACTTGTCATACAAAGTGAGCTTATACACCCACGACATACAATGCCGGATGCAACAATTTCATCACCAAAACTAAGATCATGTACTGTACATATGTCATCCACAAATTTAACTACAAGACCAAGTCTAGCAAGTGTAGATACAGACAAAAGATTCTTCTTGATCCCAGGTACATAAAGTGCATCAACAAGTGTGAAAGAACTACCATTTGCAGCAGTAAGCACAATCTTTTCAACTACCTGAACTGGATGAGAGGCATTGTTGGCACGAGTAACTGAATTCCCATGAGGGACAGACTCAAGAGAGGTGAACAAATCACAATGTGAGGTAATGTGCTTTGTAGCACCACTGTCAAAATACCACACACATGAATCTGCAGCAATTGACATGCATGCATCATGGACAACAGGGTTATAAGTGCACTCTGCACTAAAAGCCCATTTTGCATCAACATCAACATCACAGTCTCCTTTCACATAAGACTCAACAATAGCTGTATTTATAGTGGAACCGGCATTAGTAGTGGAACCAACCTCTTTCTTCTTAGCCTCTTTGCCTCCTTCAACTTAGGACACTGCTTGATCAAGTGCACATTAGCTTTACAATAATAGCAATGCATCTTCTTTTTTCCTTTATCACCAAAATTTCCAGATGAATTGCTACCAGCAGAAGCATTAGGAACATGTGATTTTCCACTTGCAGAAAAACCATAAGAAGTGGTTGCAATGTTGTTACCACCTTTTCTTTGAGCAGCAATAAAAGCCTCTTCAACTGCACGCGTGTCTAGTCCTGTTTTTTTTGGAAAGTGAATCTTGCAACATCAATGTGCACAATGCATCAAACTTGACAACTTCAGGATTTCCTTGGGTCATAAGTCTCCAAGTACTAGCAAAAGACTGGTAAGAATCTGGCAAGGCATCAAGAACATTCTGCACAAGGGAACTGTTTGAAATGACTTCACTTGCAGAAATAAGTTGCTCATTGATATCCTTGACACCAGCAAGGAAAGTGTCCATATCATCTTCCTCATGCATAATCTTCGACTCTAGCTCTTTACGCATCAATGCAATTTTTGCCTCATTGCGACTTGCATAAAGACCAGCCGCAATATCCCAAGCCTGTTTTGCAGATTTCGCGGAACGAAAGTGAGGAGTAATAGTGTGCTTCATAGACAATGCAATCAATGCATGAGTCTACATATCTTTTACATCCCAACGAGCTTGTTCAACTGTAGGCAAAACAACTCTAACAGCAACAATCCTTGCAACAAGACCTGCAATATCCTCAACATCCTCTGTATCCTCAGAACCAGGATGTACATCAATGCCTTGCACAATGTTCCAAACGCCCTTTGACACAAGAACATGTTGCATCATATAGGCCCACACAGGGTAATTGTCCCCATCCAATATGTCCTCAACAACAAACATCTTGAACACATCTGTGTTGTTGTCAGCCATGGTATATGTTGCACCTAATATGGAAACTGCCCGAAAAGAGGAGAAGGAAATCCGAAACAACACGTGCTATATAGCACAAACCGTAGAAGACCGTAAGGGACCTGTTATGCAGAAAACGACACTGACAAAAAATTTGCACAAAATGAAAAAATAGCATGCGCGCAATATTGCATTTGTAGTGTAGACGGAGGCCGAAATGAGCCCGAATCAGAAATCTGAGAAGACTTTTCTCTCTGAGCTTTCCCAGATTATTTGTCGACCTACGAACGCTCACCAAAGCTCACAAAAGTCATAGAAAGTGAGCAGGTGTGTGATGGAGCTGCTGCGACTAGGCCCAAGAGGACGCAACGTGCTTTGATACCAATTGTTGGAATTAGGGTTGCAGGAAAACACACACAACTTGGAGAAGATGAAGGAAGCTCGAGGCACACAATAGAGAGTATATTACTTAGTGTGCAATGGAAAGATAAATAGCCCTAGAACGATGGGCGTATATACAATGCACGGGGGAAAAACGTCCAAGTGAGGGAAAAAATGCCCCGACGGTCCTAAGTGTGTTCACACACATCCCTACCACATGTATATGGTAACACTGACATCACCAATTTTCCTAATAAGGGTCCTAGAACTAGGTTTCAATATATGCTCTCACACACCCACACCACACAAATGCGCGTGCGTGCATGCACTCACACACTCACACACACGCACACACACACACACACACACACACAAGCGTACATTAATACAAAGGTCTGTATACTAAGTTTCTGTGATAGCTAGAGAGATGCAAGGCATACTCAACCACAATGAAGCCTACCATTAAACAAGCACTGACTATAGAAAATTAGCACAAACTTAAGGTAGTTGACGGGCATGTGCACAATGCAGTGCTATGCCCACAAAAGGAAGTAGAGATAGGCAAACAAAAACAAGAATATAAGGAGCAAAACAACAAAATAGGAGAAAGAGTTCTAGAGCACTATACATGCTTCTTACAAACTTTGTCGATTCGCTTTTGGATGTGGGCAAGGCGTTGCTTGGCGATGGAATGATTGACTTTCATGTGCTCCTTCACAATCTTGTTGAGGAATTCATCCCCATGCATTGTTCTAAAGTTGGGATCCAACTTATCCCATTTCTCCTCCACTCATCGACGATTGAGGTTCTCATCCTTGCTCACAGTCAATGACCATTTTCTTTCTTTGTTCGCAAAGCATGTTTCTGTGTCCTTTTGCCATTGATGCTCTTCCTGCCATGTTTCAGGTGCTTTGCATCTAGAGCCGTTGACGCATTCAATGGACGGCCTGCTTTGCATAACGGGATATCCATATCCAAGCCATGCTCTCTTTTGAGGTGCCTCTCCATCCGCCACCTAACAAGCTCAAAATGGAATTGATTTGGGCACTCCTTACTGGCTTAGCATTTTTGTGCAAGCTTTCCATCCGGCAAAAAAACCTCCACTTACGGCAATGGCTAAACATTTGCATGGGTAGGCTGAAACCCCTTCCCACTACAGTTTTGATCCACAATCGAATGCATCTTGATGGCTGGCCCCTACACCATAACTCTCATCGAGAGCTCTCTCTTCCTCTTTGGAAAAGGAGCTGTTGGCAAGTTTTCAAGAATCCGTCTCCTCCCCATCATGCATCATGCTCTCCTTGAGAAGGCCCTCGATCTTTTCGTGAGGTTTTCCATGCAATCGTGGGTTGCTTTGCGTGGCCGGTGGAGAGGACATGCCGTGTGAGTGTAGCCTAAGGCTACTTCGAGTTGCTTGTGGAGACATTGGGGAGTTTTTCCACTTCCACCTCACTTCTTCACTCCCCCCACATGCCTACAAGGTGCCATCTGCAATAGTTGTTTGTAGAACTTGAGGTGCATACCCTCCCTCCACTTGCCCACCACCTACTTGGCCTCATCCCACACATCTTGGTCCTCCTTGATGGCCTTAGGCTCTCAAGACGAAACCCCGTGTGTCTCTTGCAACCCTTGTATGACTCCCGCTGCTTGTAGAACCTGAGGCCCACCCTCCCGAGGCTCCCAAGCTTGCCCACCACCCCTTTCCGACCCTGCGTAGAGGTTGCGCAACAATGCAAATAGATATCCACCCTCTCCCTCCTCTCCTCCCACAAACTCCCACCCCCCTCTGCATGCAACCCACTCTTTGCAATCCTCATGCAACGCACAACATTTTGCTAGCATGGAGATGCTATCCACGTAAGCGTTTCGTTTGCTAATGTGCCCGTCCAACAGCTCCGTGTAAACGCCCGGTCCATGTTTACCTTTAAAGTCTTGTTTACTGCTTTAGGCTTACACGGTGGAGATTGCCCCGAAATCCACTCCCGACCTCCCCTCCCTTGATCCCACGGCATGGGCTTCTTTTAATACCCAAGTACGGCCAACTACCTTTTGCGTCCTCCCCTCTCTTTCTCTCTCCCTCTTTATCGCGTACAGAGGGGTTTCTCTCAATTTTGAAGTTTAGCCTTCATGTCGCAAATTTTGACACGTGTAAAAGACTATCCCTTTCGCCATATTATGTTAGTTTATAGTTTACTAGTACAACAGCGCTGCCTTCGGCGGCGGCACCACCTCTGGCGGTGCTGTGGATGAGGAAATACACACTTGCATGCGCCTGTATGGAGATTTAATAGCACCACGGTAGACTCAACCAATGCCGCCAAACTCCATGCCATTAACTTCACCTTGTGTGCCTAAGGCAACAATATTGTAGGGCATAGTAGCTATGTGCTCTAGCTTCCCAACCTAAACTTAATTGGCTCTCCCAACCTGAACTTGGTTTGCCATCATACGCCGACTTGTAGCCACCCTGCCTTGCTAGAGAGAGAGAGAGAGAGAGAGAGAGAGAGAGAGAGAGAGAGAGAGAGAGAGAGAGAGAGAGAGAGAGAGAGAGAGAGATGGGACTGGGGGGTGGGAGAGGGCTTTGAAAGCTCTCGGCCATTGCAGATGGAGAGGTGAACAGAAGTGGGCCTTTTCTTGAACAGCAAGGCCTAAGAGGTTTTGAGAGGTAATTGAGAGCAATGCAGGGTGTACAATACACATACCCGCTGGAATTTTTTTTTAAAAATAATGAACGTTGAAAAAACAGTGGAGGTCACATTTGTTGACACGTGGTCGACCCTTCACTCGTTTTGCGGTAGCCGCACCTACCTCCCTCTCTCTCCTCTCTCTCTCTCTCTCTCGTACTTGCTGTCTCGTCAAGCGAACAAAGGTCAGAGGTTGGGTATTCTTTCCTTATCCTTGTCTGCGTCGAGTGTGACTCAACCCTTATTTTGAGGTTTGGGACTCATAGTAGTGCACTCTCTCTTTCTCTCCCCTTCTATCCTCTGCACTCCTACACTCAAATCCTTCCTCTACATGGACACAAAGCCAATGATTTGGCGCTCACAACAGTGCTCTCTCTCTCTCTCTCTCTCTCTCTCTCTCTCTCTCTCTCTCTCTCTCTCTCTCTCTCCATCGCAAAACTCTCACGACTATTCTAGCACAACATGGGAGACGTCAAGTATGACTTTTTACAGATGCGAACATTGACGATGCTCTTCAACGACCGATGCAAGACTTTCCTTATCCTTGCCTGCATCGGGTGTGACTCAACCCTTATGATTTGGGGCTCACATCAATGCTCTCTCTCTCTCTCTCTCTCTCTCTCTCTCTCTCTCTCTCTCTCTCTCTCTCTCTCTCTCTTTGTTGCGGAGCACTCACGACTATTCTAGCACGACATGGGAGGCATCCACTATGACTATTTACAGAGGCGAACATTGACAATGCTCTTTAGCAACCAATGCAATACTTTCTTGGACAATGCACAATGGGGGGCATCCTTAGACATTGATGTTGACGATGACAATAATTTTAGTTTTTCACTTTACATCATTTGTGTTTTGTACCATACATTGTATTAGATCCACCAAGACTGTATCAATTTGGTCTCATAAGCCATTTTAGCCGTTTGAAGACGTAACATTTCATTTCATATCATACACATGAGGTCTCTATGTGTGTGTGTGTGTGTGTGTGTGTGTTGGGGTGGAACCGTGGAATTTCTCCTTTTCCCCTTGCCCTCAATCGGCATTGGAAATTGAAAACGGCACGATATTAAGCTGAGACAGCTAGCACCTTTCTCTCTCTCTCTCATGTTTTGCACTTGTGTCAGCTTACACAACCCTCACCTAACACAATGATGCATGTGTCACCTTGTGCAATGCTTTGGTCCAAAATCTGCATGAAACTCATGCCGCCTCTCTTTCTCTCTCTCTTTGGGTAGGCCTTTTCTTTCTCTTGTTGAGCGCACTGGCTTCAGAGCACACAGACCGGATCAAGCTGTTGTTGCCACGTATCACCGGGGGCTCGCTTGCTCCTATCAAGGGTAACAACGGTCCGATAGAGCTTATACATACCAACACTATCAACATAAGCCCTACATTAGAGAGAGAGAGAGAGAGAGAGAGAGAGAGAGAGAGAGAGAGAGAGAGAGAGAGAGAGAGAGAGAGAGAGAGAGAGAGAGAGAGAGAGAGAGAGAGAGAGAGAGAGAGAGAGAGAGAGAGAGAGACTTGATCCCTCTCTCTTTCTGTTGATGATGGTGTCTCCTCCATGTCGACCTAGTTGATTTGTAACCGGGTCCATAGCCGGCTGAACTCATGAGTTGATGCAATAGTTGTGAGGCGAGTGAGGAATACAAACCTCAATCCATTGAGCCACCGCGGGGCTTGATAACATGAAAACAATATGTACGCGAGAGCTCTATAGCTCTATTAATGCATCCCACAACTATCCTACATCGAGGGATCCACATCCCACCTCAAAGAAATGTGATGTTTGCCTAAGCCTTTCAAAACACAATAGCTAGCACTGGCTCAATTGAGTCCAAGTGGCTCACAAAGCAACCCACTATGGGCACCCCAAAACATCCCATCGAGGGAGATATCTGTTCAAAATAGGATCCGATACATACTGCTCAAAAATCCTTTTTGCATATGACAGCTTGCTATTCTGCGAAAGGGGTCGTACAATACACAACCCCTTGCAAGTATTTGTTGTATGTGATTCTCTTTCTCTCTCTCTCTCTCTCTCTCTCCAGTGTCAATCACGCGAAACCATGGGAGCCTCTGTACTCTACATGGCCAGGAGTTACACAATCTCTCTCTCTCTCTCTCTCTCTCTCTCTCTCTCTCTCTCTCTCTCTCTCACACACACACACACACACACACACACACACACACACACACACACACACACACACATTCATACGTGCTCTTTCTCTGTTTCGAAAACAATGCCATGTGTCTCAATGCTAAAAACATGTTATAGTTGGAAAGGTCGAAACGGCACTCATCCCCTACACGTCCTGCATGTATGCTAACCTCACACCATTCCAGCTCCTGACAGCTTTGATTCAGGAGCCTTGGCCACAGCTAATGAGGTCGCTAATTTGGCTAATCTATGCAACTCCCACAAAGAGCTCAAGTCTGAAATCTCCCTCGAATCTCAACCCATGAAGGCTAAGTTCCTCCGGCAGTTCAGAGTGTTCGAAGCCTTTCAAACTCTAAATCTTCATGTAGTCAGTAACTCCAGCCACACGAAGGCTGGGAAGGGCCCAAGCCCATTTACTTCCACCAACTTTTCACAGGCGTGCAGCTTCAACGTTCTGAGGCTTCATAATCAAAGCCCTTTTGCCATGCCCGACAATTAGTGAAGAGACCCACTCTGTACATCCAAACAAAAAGCAAAGTGATGAGTGAGAGAGATAGAGAGATACAACGCCATCCATGGAGTCTCGCATCCCACATATAGCTAGTATAGATATGGCCATCTCCGCTTGACTTCACCCATAACCTGGCACAAACACACATCTCTCTCTCTCTCTCTCATGCCTATCTCCAATTGACTTCACTCATGATCTTCGCCATCACATCACATCCATCTCTCTCTCTCTCTCTCTCTCTCTCTCTCTCGCACACACACACACACACACACACACACACACACACACACACACACACACACACACATACAGAGCAGCAGCGCACATTGACACACACATCCATGAGAGAGAGAGAGAGAGAGAGAGAGAGAGAGAGAGAGAGAGAGAGAGAGAGAGAGAGAGAGAGAGAATTGAATTTTCCCGAACACTCCACACACACATCCATGAGCTGGAGAGAGAAGAGAGTTCAATGGAGAGCTCATTATCACTGCCACCATTGAAAGCGATGCAAAGATCTGTTGCTTATGCAAGATGGGGAGGTTGATGATCACCTCTCACTATTTGCTGACACTCCTCATCCACAAATACTCCAGCCATGCTTGCCCCTTGATCGCAAATGGCTCTACCCAACACCATTAGCGGACAGGTCGTGTCAGAGAGAGAGAGAGAGAGAGAGAGAGAGAGAGAGAGAGAGAGAGAGAGAGAGAGAGAGGTAGAAACGTTGGGAGGTTGGGATGGAGCTGGACACGACAGTGATACAAATTAATTGGGAGTGTGAGCTAGGCACGACATTGTGCAATCTGCAGGACTTGGGAGTGGCCATTTTCTCAAACAGGAAGCAACCGACACCTGCTGGCCCCTAAGGAACTGCGTCCATTTGCGGATATGCTCCAGCCTGAAGCTAGGAAATAGAGACATGTACATGGTAGCGAAGGCGCTTGATAGACAGATAGCCACTGGTAGCAGGTGCTTCTTATTGGGCTCTCAGCTCTCTGCCAGATGTATCTTCTTGATCAGTTGATTTCCGTTGTACTCTTCTTCCACTGTTCTACCTGCAAAATCTTCTTTGCCAGTCTTCGAATGGACACTGTCCATCTCCATTGTTGCCTCCATGTCAACAAATACACACGTCAAGCACAATCCACCTCTCTCTCTCTCTCTCTCTCTCACACACACACACACACACACACACACACACACAGAGTCATGAACGACCACACAGTACCTTGTCTTCGTGTATATTGTACAATGGTCGTAATACTTTTAAGACTATTGCTTTTATGGTTGCACCTGCAAATTGCGAGGAGTTTACCCACGGGAAGCTGTGCGTCGAGACCCATGGTCTACCCTCCGGACACACACTCATCGTTGCATGCATGCGGTGCCAAGCCCACTGCGCATAAGCAGCATCTCTACTCCTCTTGTTGAGAGTTGCTGCTTCCCCCCCCCCCCCCCCCCCCCCTCTCTCTCTCTCTTTTCCCATCCACATGCTTGAGAATTCAATCCTCAATGGCTTTGACGTACGTGCTACACCTGAGACCTCTCTCTCTCTCTCTCTCTCTCTCTCTCTCTCTCCCCATCAATCCACATGCTTACGATTCAATGGCTTCGTACCTGCCACCCCCCCCCCCCCCTCTCTCTCTCTCTCTCTCTCTCTCTCTCCTCGGGCATTCAAATTTCATCAGCTTCGTATCTGTGGTGAGAAGAAATGGGAGAGGGATTCAGGGTGAAGCTACCGGATGAAGGATTTGCTGCCACGTGTCACCTGAATCTCTCCTCCTTTTATAATATAATAATATAATATATAAGTTTTATAGATACTATAGATTTAGCCTTCGTGTCGCAGATTTTGACACTTGTAAAAGACTACCCCTTCCCAGTGTGAGGATTTGAAGGGCAACCTATTCTTTCAAAAGATGGGTTGTAGAAAAATGCACCCTTCCCTATAGAAGGGTCTATTTTTAGTTTGCCCTTCCAATGAGAAAATTTTGCATAATTTACAAGGCAAGATACTATATTCTGTCAAAATGAGTATAACCAATATACATATAGATATTGTAAATGAGCATTAATATATATAGAATGTTTTTTAATTAGCCCTTCCATTGACATGTATTCTATTTTTTCACCCTTCTCTATAGAAGGATAATTTTTGAACAATTCCTTCCAATGACAGACTCAAAAAAACTTTGGCCTTCATACGACCGGCAAAATGCCTTAAGAAGGGCAGATGGGCGTCAAATCCCCTTCCGTTAGTTGAGACACGAGGCCCGTCTACCATTGATCCCGTTTGAAGCTGTGCTGGATCGACTAGCCATTATGGAGCAGACGGCCAGTGTCTGGTGTAGAGGGGGTGTGCGGTTGGAGCTTGCTGCTGCAGGAGCACCATTGCCATTACCTTGGAGGCGTGCTGGGAAGTCGCGTGCTCAAGTGGTGGCAGGCATTCATATCGATCGCCGTAGATATTTTGAGCGTGTGCTCAAGAGACAGCTGGTTACGATCCCCCCCCCCCCCCCCGCGCGGCTGAGTGCGCCACACACACACAGACACACACAAAAAAGATTCTTCTGAGGATTTGCTGGCACTGCAGGAATTGGAGGCTCGAGAAGCGGAGGCGCTTCGATCGTGCCCGCTAGAGTGCATTAGGGAAGTTTTCACCCTGAGTCAGTTTGAGAACGTCCTGTACGATGCTGAACAGACCAACAAACTGGTGATTATTGCTTTTGAAAATGCGTTGAATCAATCTGACAAGTACTGACCATACAGCTGAAGCCTGAAGGCAAGAGCATTTCTTGATCTTGAGCAGGCCTGCGGATTCATTTTTGATAGGCTAAGGGACAAATTTCAGGATTTTCATTTGTGATGCCTTTCTCAGGTGATGATTGATTTTTATAGCTCCTCATGTGGTGCATGCAAATACCTGTTGCCACAAGTAATCAACCTGTGCAAAAAGGTATGATTGGCAAAGTGCAAGTTAAAATATGGATGGAATTCACAGATGTCTTGACTTCTTACTTGCTGTTCAAGACAGGGTTGTGAGGATTCCTGTCCTGTAGATGATTCATGGGGAATAATTTTTTTGAAGCACAATGTACGAGATGACTATGATGAGCTTACGGTCAGTGAACTTATTGTTTTTCTTTTTTTTTTGGTTGATTGTTTGGGGCCAATTTTGGAAACTGTGGAGTGTGCTGTCTTAGCCTATGACATGGAGCATTTGAAATCTCAGGGCAGAAGGTTTTAGTCAGTCACTTTCTTGTAACGTGTGTGACTTCAAGAGGCTGTGTCAGGTCAAGAGCAAGCTTAGATATGAGTATGATTGATCCTTAGTCCCTTCTCTTGTCTTGTTAAGAGATAAGGCTCACACGACGAGAAGGCTTCCTCAAGGCTTTCCTCCCTCAAGTCTTCGTCAAGGCGATTTTCTGTAAGTTTGGGCACTTCCATAGACAATGCCACACACTTATTTGAAAAGAGGAAACCCTAGTTGGAACCCTAACATACTTGAATACAAGGTAGAAGCAAGGTGGGACTGCTCTAGTGCACCATGGAAGAACCTAGTTTCTTCCAAGTAAGATGCCGCCCTTCGTACCTTGGAGTGTTCCGTGAACCGACCTTCAGAGAAGGCGACGTCAAACTGCTATTTAAAGTCAAGGGGTCGATGTGTGTCTTGGTAGCCTGAAAGCGTCTCAAACCTGACGGCTTGACCCAGCTCCTTGTCTTCTTGCTCATCTGTTCACTGTCAGAAGAGGACGAGCCTTCTATACTTTTTTAGAAATCTGTTTTTCTTGCATTTTCTCGGCTTCTTGAGCCTTTTCTCTTCTTCTTCTTCTTCATCCTCACTGGAACTAGAAGGCGACGAACTGTCGGAACTCACTGAAGGCGAAGAAAAATTTGGGTCATCCGTGAAACGAGTGCGCTTCTTGGATCTGCTTGCCACCTCGAGAGTCGACTTCCGGCCCAAATAACAGGGGAAATCCACCGATTTCCTCCTCTTCTGAGATTGCTTCAAGCCTTTCATTATCCGGTTCATCTTCTTGTCAAGAGCTTTGTCTAGCTCTTTCTGCGAGTACAATTTTGTCTTTTTTGTACTCGTTTGTCATTTCAGCTTTCGTCCCAATCTGAGAGGAGAATCAATGGCCTCATGTCATCTCGAGTTAATCTCATCAATCGGGTAATTCTTCAGGTGTTTTGCAAATTTCGGGTCTTTGGAGTATTTGATCAATCTTTTCACACACGTGTCAACATGCTGTTGACGTTTGTACTCCGCTCTGGCAAACTTCCCCGCCAAGAATTTGCCCAATTCTTCATTCTTTTCTTCAGTTCCCGCGCCAGATTTCAAGTTTTCTTCGCCTCCCCACTAAGAGGTGCTATCTCTATCAGATTCTTCGCGAGAACCCATGTGTACTCTTGGGTTCTTTATGGCATATGGCGCTTAAGACAGAGCGATGAAGACGGGAAGGGCCCGATGCACGATGGACTAAGGGTGGGAGTGACTAATACATCCTGGGCAGGGACACGAAGATTCCTCGACAAACAAATCTTGACTGCTCTGTCAGGTTCTCCTCAAGAACTTGTGTGGTGCAGAAGAGATTGGATCCTTCATAGAAGAATCTTTCTAAGCTTTGATACCATTGTTACATGCTTGGACAGTGGGCACTCCAAGCGAGGAATCAATAGCAACACACGAGTAGAAACTACAAAATCGTTGAACTTTGAGAGAGAGAGAGAGAGAGAGAGAGAGAGAGAGAGAGAGAGAGAGAGAGAGAGACACACACGGCACGGCACGGCACGACACGATTTCTGCGCCCAAATGCACTGGCCCCAAAGATTGGCGCCCCTTATGGTATTTCTTTATTATTACAAGTCGCAAAGTACAACGCTTGAGGGTCCTTTGCTCTCAGACTCTGGGTCCAGATGCTATGCAGAGTGAGAGGCCTAAGGGCTCTATTAAACTTACATGGGATGCCTAAAAGCAGAGCCTCAAAAGCACTGATCCCCAAAAGCATCTGCTCCCAAGAGCTAGCACCCAAAAACTACTCAACCGCCAGCGCACTTTGCACAAATCCATACAGCCCGCCACGTCAACAATCCGTATAGTATGCCACGTTAGCATTAAGTGCGTTTTACGGGATTCCTCCTCAGCATTCAAGCTTTGGGATTTTTAGGGTTAGGCCCCTCGGGCGGTGCTCAGAAGTTAGGTTCATTACTTTAGTTTCTCTTGTCCATTCGACCATTTCTCTTCCAGTTGGGTATGCCACATCATCACTTTGTGACAGAGGAGAATGTGGGCACTTGAGAGTAGATAGAAGGAGCCAGCGGCTTGGAGAATCGACAATCGACATTCACTTGTTTGCAATGTTGAATGTTTCACTTGCATCGATATGGAAATTTGGCATCGTATTGCCCATGATAGTGTGTACAATTCTCTCATAAATAAAGAGAAGTTTTGAGTGAGGGGCTGGTTGTTCTGGCTCATTGTGTGCCTTGTTTTATTTCATCACCTTTTGGCCGCTTAAATGGTAATTGTGGACCAAATGTTATGCTGCATTGAGGAAAATAAATGATATTACCTCATGGATTGACACCTCTTTCTAGGTGTTCTTAGATCTTATGTTTCGTTGGGTCTTGAACTTTGAGTTCATGCGTGGAATGGTGGACTTGGCTTTCCGTTGGGACTTGTGTTCACATGTCCATGCACGGAAATGCCTCTTGCACGAACTTTCCACAGGGTTTGATACCATCACGAACTTGCGCGGGAATGTCCTCTAGTCATAGGCTCATGAGCGGGGACCACCCATAACGAAGCTGCATTGCATAGCATATTTATGTGCTTGCGTGCTTAATTTTTGCATGCTACCTTCTTGCATGAGTGTCGTTAATAGTTTCGGGAAATGGGGATGCCTGCCCAAAATTGTGTGTATGTTGTTTGGTGACACATTTTGTGGCTTGTGAACATGTGGTAAGTACAACTCTCCTTTCGAGATGAGAAATCCAAGGATTAGAGCCTTGGGAAACCTAAAAGTCACTTAGAATATTAATAAATGTGTGTCCACACATTTATAATTTTTAAGTGGATTAAAGGACTTAAACTTACTTATAAGAGAATTTACGAGTTTGAGCTTCTAGGGAATTATTGGGGCATGAAAACTCTGTTTTTGTAGTAGTTTTTAGCACTTTGAAGCTTTCCATAGCCATATCTACCTTGGTACGCCACTTATCTACATATACGGAGCTGTTTTTCATCAAAACAGTCCATTGTATCGCTGAAATTTCTATTTTTTTCAGCACGTTTCTTGCAATATCAGCCATCTCCTTCGATGGAGATCATATGGAAGCACTTTCCTCAACCTATGTCGACATTGGAAAAGTTTCATCGCAAAGGATTGCATCGGAATCGAAGATTTCAGCCATTAAACGACTTCCGTGGCAAAGGCTTTGTTCAGTCTACTCTAACCATAGTCACAAGGGACGCATGCTGGGACGGGGGACGGGGCTCAAATGGATTTTTAGTGTAAAAAAGAGGGCGGGACGGCAAGTGGGGACGGGAAGCCCAAAAAAGGGCGTCCCCTGTTACTATGACTCTAACAAATCCATGGAGCCCAAAGACTTCAAGGCCGGGAGTAAATCTGTGAAGTTTGATGTATTCTATGGTGAATATGATGCAAGCGAAGTGTTGGCATTTGTTGCTCAGTTTGATATGGCTTTTGGTGATGAAGTCTTCACCGAAACATCTATGTCTTGTCAAGTAAGTATGTTTTTGAAAGGGTATTGTCACAAACTGGTGACGTGTCAAGCCACTAAAGAACGGAGCCAACCTACAGATCCCGGCCGGGGGGCCTAAACCCTAAGAAGAAGCAACTGAAGAAGAAGAAGTCCTACCAACTTATGGGACTCCGTCCGATGGGGCCCAAGTGACATAAAGACATTAAAATAAAGGAAGCCCACACATACACACGCACGGAGAAGATGACGTGGCAATTGTATGGATTCCCGAAATTCGCACCAACAACCTGTACGGATTTTCGGATTTTACGTTGACATGCTGACGTGCCAATTGTACGGAATTCAGCGTTTTACGTTGATTGCTGATGTGGCAGGGCTGTACGGAATTTTGCTTTTGCATGGCAGCTTTTGGGCATCTGCTTTCCGGCCAATTGCTTTTAAGTTTGAAGGCTTTTTATGTAAACTGCTTTTCATAGGCCAAGGGCCTTTAAATATGTGTGGAGGACTCATTCTCTGGTACTCTTCTGGGTGAAGGTGCACAATGCGAGTACCGGCATTTACCATTGTTGAACAAATGTTCCAAAATAATGTCTTACAACATTGACACAGACATAACGAAAATTTGGAAAAAAAAAAGTTGCAAACTTTGTCTTAAAGTTGAAAACTACGATTATGTTCGTCTGAGATGGTAAGAAAGCAGTTCAATTCTTGATTGTATGTGTTGACCATGCTAAGAACAAAGACAGTTTATGTGGTCATCCATTGCCAAAGATACGCAAGGAGTTTAAAGAAGACAGATTTGCATAGGATTTTTTGGGAGTGCCACTATAAAGCGAGACTATGGTGGTACAAGTGAGGAGAGATTCTCGCAAAGAGAAACTTTCTCTTCATGATTTTTGGGGTTGACATATGAGTGTTCAGTATCTTACATAAAATTTAATGATTTAGCTAAGTGGGAGAAACAATATGTTTCAAGTATTCAAGGTGGCACTCCGTGTCGCGTGTGCTCTCTCTCTCCCAATTCAGTTGTTATTGAAGTGCTATTAGTCTGTTCAGTCTGTTCTTTTCTATTGGCACGTGGTGCCTGTCTTGTGACAGTGGTATCAGAGTATCAGGCGTGTGCTTTTCTGAAATCATATCGGTCCTACAAAAGAGTAGACAGAGCAAATCGGCGCTTCCAAAGTCTATTGGAGTCTTATTTGAAGTATCTTTGGGCCCTGGCCGCGGCCCCGGACTTACTAGGTACTCCCACACTTACTTCATCGCGCATCGGGCGCGCTCCCGTCCTCACCGCTCTGTCTTATAGGGCATAAGCCATAAGAATCCAAGACATGGTGTTCATGGATTAACAGAATATTTGTAGTTTCTTCTGAACGAGCTTCATGACATTCTTTCACGACATCCTTAGGTCCTCTTCTGGCACCAGAAAGTACGAGAGCTTCCAACCGGCAACCTTCTCAGCCGTCTATTCCGATCGGGGGAGTCTTCAGGAATATGGTGCAACCATTTGACCCTGATCCAGTGCAACCGCCATTGCCCCCACCTCCCCATCACCACCGCCACCAGGCCACAATGGTTGGAGCCCATATGGATACCCTTATTATCTATACCTAGGATACGCGCCTAACCAACCCAAAGATTTCAAGGATGGCTGCACAACAATCAAATTTTTCACTTTTTCCGGGGTGAAAGATCGAAAAAAGCACTACAGTTTCTACAACAATTCGACAACATCTATGCTTTTGGGGAACTATACAGAAGAATCCAAGATTTCTCGAGTAGCGGGATTTCTTAAAGATAATGCTATGCAATGGTGGAGGTCAATCGCGACACCATCGCATGCTCCAAGGACCTGGCAAGCTTTCAAGACAACTTTTGCACGTAGTAACATGACTTCTATGTTTGAAGTCCGGATTTTGGCAAACTGGGGCAACTTGAAAATGCTTGCCATTGAAACCATGGACGACTATAACCAAAGGTTTCTCGACGTGTATCTTCCGGTGTCCTTCTTTAATTCATTTCCTTGGAGGCCCACTGCGAGCGATACACCATTGGACTCCCATCACCATTGCAAGAATATTGTCTCTCCAAGCAAGTCTCTACCATGCATGAGCTTATGGACCATGCCGTGGTCGGCTACAAACTGATGAAGGGAAAGCTAGAGTTTACCACAAAAGAACCTCCGGCCACTAAGCACAACTCTCACCAACAAAGAACAAATTCTCGAGTCTCTCGTGAAAGTCATCCGCAAAGGCCTCCGTTTCCTTGGAGGCCCACTGTGAGCGATACACCATTGGACTCCCATCACCATTGCAAGAATATTCTCTCCAAGCAAGTCTCTACCATGCATGAGCTTATGGACCATGCCGTGGTCGGCTACAAACTGATGAAGGGAAAGCTAGAGTTTACCATAAAAGAACCTCCGGCCACTAAGCACAACTCTCACCAACAAAGAACAAATTCTCGAGTCTCTCGTGAAAGTCAACTGCAAAGGCCTCGTTTGACGCCTCAACAACGAGACACTTACTACAGAAGGCCGATGTTTTGGATGCTTTCAAATATGACATAACTATTTTGGTTGTGCCCAACTCATTGACAGACCAGCGGAGTCGACGCCCGCGTCGATCGTTGACAGAAACCCAGGACCATCTCGAGCCAAACGAGCTAAACCGGCCATTGGATTAGTACCTGACATCTATGGCATACGCCTTGAAAGTTGAAAGTACAAATGAATTGTGTCGAGCATATGGCAAAGTCAACCGTTTGAGTTGCGCGTTGCTGCTGTCGCGCCGACCCTCTCGCCATCGCCTCTCCCCCCCCCCCCCCCGCGCCATCGCTGCTCCCTGCCCTCGTTGCCCGCACCTGTTGCGCGCTTCCTCCAACGCGCTGCCCAGCCTGCCCGCAGCCCACCAACCCGCCCGCTGCCCCCTGCCCGCTTGCCACCCCGCCTGCTGCCCTTTGCCCGCCCGCTGCCCTGCCTGCCCTTCGCCGCTATCCTACTCGCCTGCCGCCCCGCTTTATACCTCAGCCCCCTAGCCCCGCCTCCCAATCCAGCAAAATGACGGCCATCTTGCTTGTCGGACCTCGCCAGTACCAGTGACGGGTTCGGTCCAGCAAAAGCTTCTCTTTTCGACGATGCTTCTCCGTCCTTTCCTCACAACAGCAGACACATATGGAGGCTCCAGCTCCGCCACAGTGGGACTCTGATGAAGTCCCCTCGCCCGACCCCGCTGAGCCCACCATTCGACTTGCTCTTACTCCGACAGAGCAAGCGAGCCTAGCCGCAGAGGTGGATCGTCTGCAGGCGACCTCAGTCATCTGCAAGATTCTCGGCACCAGACCCAACAGAGGAGAGTTGCGTGACCTTCCCTAGGCCCGCCTTCTTGCAGAGGTGGGCAAGATCTTGGACGTTCGGATCATCGGACGAGGCTACCACCAGATTGAGTTCGAGATCCCCGAGATGGCGTCCAAGATCATTGCCATGAGTCCATTGACCATCTGAGTAGCTCGAGCCCACTTTCAACAGTGGAGACATGGTTTTGACCCTGCTTCAGATGTTCTGGTAGATGAGGCAGACATCCCCATCTCCGTTTGCTTTCCAGGTTTGCGGAGGGACACTTACCACTTTTGTCCAAGATAGGCTTAGTGGTTGGGACTGTCCTGGAGACACCTCGCACGGCAGCCTCAGTAGCTGCCAAGGCGGCCGGCATTCCCTCAGTTCGCGTTCTGGTTAGGGACACTCACACTCTCCGAAGGTCATTCTTCTGCCTCGGGTGAGTGGGGGTTGTTTTAGACAGAGCGTGGAGTATTCGGGCCTCCCGAACCATTGCTTCATTTGTCGACAGATGGGCAATCTTGTGAAGGCCTGTCCATGGAGGAGGCCTCGACCTACACCACAGACTCAGCCCCAGCCTGCAAGGGCTGGCCAGCAGCCACGGGCAGAGACACAGCGCACACATGCAAAGCCACCCTCCGAGCTTGGGTTCCAGCGGAGGAGGGATGGCAGCAGGTCCGTGGTCGACGACGGCAGGGGCCACAACGATAGCCTGGCACTCAAAGTGGTCCTCAGGCGCCTGCCTAGCAGTAGTGGGTTCCCACGGGGAACCGTTTTGGTCCTCTTGAGCAGGATGAGGTCCCTGCTCCAGTCCCCACCTCAGCTTCACCCTCGACAGTCCCTCCCCCCCCAGAGTTCCCCCCCTTCTCATCATCCTCCCCCCCGCCTCCTGCTCTCGCCGCCTCTTCCCCCTGCCCCTCTACCTCTACTGCTCTCCCCTGCCCTTCTTCTCCACCTCTTCCCCCTGCTCCTACATTCCCCCCCCCCTTCCCGCTCCGGTTCCACAGTCGACCCAGGGGGCAGGGCCATCTTCGGCTGCTAGGAAATCTCTTGGCAGCGCCTTTGCCACGAGTCGCTTGGCGAGAGAGGTACAACCTTTCTTGTGACCCCCTCTACAGGTACAGACGTCTCTCTTTGCAGCAGTCCCTCGTGGTCTGACGAGCTTCGACATTCGGCGCCGATGGGACTTCTTCGACTACGACTTTACACGTTTTCTCGGCGACCCCTCAGCAGACCATGAGGCAGCCTGCTTCAGGGTCCATGTTCTGTTTTTTTGCAGCTAGGTGGATAGAGGCCTTGGACTCGGCGGTTGGCTTCTCTTTTCCCCTTTGCGGGAGGGACCAGACTGAGTGGACTCTCGACTCAGTGTTGGAGTGGTTGCATACACAGGTCCTAGAGTTCTCTCATCACATGGGAGAACTAGGAGTTCAGACTTTGTGGCCATTGGCCAAGTTTGCGGTGAACCCTCCAGATACAGCAGGATGTAGACAGATTGTGGGTTTATTTCTTTGCCGATATGCAGTGCTTGCCATGCTATGTACACATTCATGAGGACTCCTGGACAGAGGAGGTTGCTTTACGTACGGGTCGCTCTACTTGGGGTTGGGCTAGGGACTCATTGCAGTCACGCCTGTCTAGAGGACGCTCGGATGCGGATTACTCCCCATCCAAGCCAGCCTCGAAGATAGCACGTTTAGCGGCTACGGCAGCATCTGTTCTCTCTCGCTCCCCATGAGGATCGTCTCATGGAATGTGCAGGGACTTGGTGGGCCCCAGTTTCAGCGTCAGCGGGGCCGACTCCGTCAGGAGCTTCAGCGCTGCCCTGTGGGAGGAGTGATTGATCTCCTTATGCTACAGGAGCACCATCTGTGTGAGAGCCGCATTAGACGTTGTGGTCAGCTCTTTGCGTGGACGATATGATACTTTTTGGTCAGCTGCTTTTGGACCTGGAGACATCCAAGGTGGGGTATGTATGACTATTACGAACTCCTTGCAACAGGCCATTGTGGGCAAAGGGATTATTGTGCCAGGCATGGCTCGGTGGATCACTATGCAGATTCAGGGTTGCCTTGTGGGCTTCCTGAACATCTATGCGCCTAATGTGGCGAGTGCACGAGCAGAGTTTGGTCATAGATGGTTGAGTCTCTGCCGCAGGCAGAACACTGGTGCATGGGGGAGACTTCAACATGTTGAAGGACCCTTCTTAGAATTGGTGGTAGCCATGCTACTGTGCATGGAGTTGAGCTGCCAGCTTGGGAGAGGTTCTGTATGACTCCGAGGGTCTCGGATGTGTGGCAGCACTCTAGTTTTGTGAGGTCCCCAGACAGCCTGGCCTTCTCTCGTTCGGACCGCAGAGTGGGAGGAGTGAATCTATCGCAGATAGATCGCTTCTACACTAGTGACCATTTCAGTGACTTGGGTGGGACAGTTGGCATTCTGGCAGGGACTTCCTTCTTGGACCATGCAGCAATGATCCTCACAGTGGCAAACAAGAAGAGGAGGGGGAGCACGATGCTTCGCATCCCAGAGAGGGTCTTGCTGGACTCTGCACTCAGAGAGAGAGTAAGGCTCTCTGGACAGAGAGCTTGGACATGCAGGATTCTCCTGTTGATAGAGTGGTCTCAGGACTAGCTCAGATTAGTCGTTTCTTTCTCCAGGAGTCTTTGGCTCGCCTGGCTGCAGCGAGAGAGGAGCAACAGCGTCTCAGACGGGGCGTTGCTTCGTTGCAGGAGCAACATCCAGATAGTCCTTGACTGGAGGAGCAACTACAGCAGGCTCGCCAGGAGCTTGTTAGCACAGAGGAGCGGCGCCATGAGTTTGCTTTCCATCGACAGGCATCTCAGTGGACACAGGTGGGTGACAGAGTGACTGGTGCTTTCTTCGAGGCAGTGGGACCTCGGCATACGCATGCCAAGGTCAGTAAGTTGAGGAGGCCCGACGGGTCAGTTGCTTCTGTGCCAGAGGACATGCGTGCAGTTGCTACTGACTTTTATCGTGAGTTATTGTCTGCAGAGCCTCAGTCAGAGCGTCAGGAGGCATGCAGGGAGCAGGTGTGGGCACAAATGGCTTGCCTTGTGACTGAGGAGATGCGTCAGAGGCTTGAGCTGCCACTTCAGCTTGAGGAGTTGCACACGGCTCTTAGTGCACTCCCCCGTGGTAGCTATCCAGGTGAGGATGGATTGACTCCCAGTTTTTTCTTGGAGTACTGGGACTTGCTTGGCCCAGATCTCTGTAGTGCTTTTTAGTACATCTTGCACACAGGAGTGATGCCTGACAACATGAGTGAGGGTCTGATCTACCTCATTCTCAAGGAGGGTAGCTCCTTGATGAGATACGACAATGGCGCCCCATCATCATCCTCAAATCAGCCTACAAAATTCTTGTTAAGGCTCCAAGTTTGAGAATCCAGCCACTTCTAGAGAGCCTTATACATTGGACTCTGACAGATTTTGTCAAGGAGCGCAGTATCCTTGACAACATCTTTACTTTTTGGGAGGCTTCTGCCCTAGCGCGGCTCCGTGGTGAGGATCTGGTGATTCTTCTTCTCGATTTTGAGAAGGCATACAACAGAGTTGACTGGGACTTTCTAGAGGGCACTCTACACAGGATGGGCTTCTCAGATTCTTGGATCAGAGGGGTGTCAGCTTTGTACAGACAGACACACAGTCAGGTACTTTTGTCAGTAGGTAGAGGTGATTGTTTCATGCTCACACGTTTGGTCAGACAGGGCTGTCCTCTTGCCCCCTTCCTCTTTCTGTTCTATGCTGAGGTGATGAGCAGGTTTTTGGTGTCGCAACAGGTTGGTCTACGGGGCTTAGCACTCCCTATTCGGGGAGATGAGCTACTGGATGCTGAGTTTGCTGACAACTCAGCATTGTACTTGGATGGCCAGGAGGCCAACCTCCATAGGTGTGAGCAGGCTCTTGAGACCTTCTGTTGTGCATCTGGCGCACTGATCAACTGGAGAAAGACAATGGCTTTCTTAGTTGGTAGTGCTCCTGTGCCCGATTGGACGCCAGGTGAGGGTTTCAGGTGGATTCCCCTAGGGACGGCAGTTCGGTACTTGGGCTGTCAGGTTGGTTTGGACTTGTCTCCCGAGCAGCAGATTGCTCCCCTCCTACTGTCCATCAGGAGGAAGTTATTACATTGGAGCTTTCTTTGGCTGGCAGAGTTGTAGTGGCCAACCAGGTGCTGTTGGCTACTATGTGGTACATCACTTCTTGCTGGATCTTCTTGAGTTCTTGTATCAGCCAGGTAGAGCGGCTGATCAAGAATTTCCTTTGGTCAGGGCGAGACACTCTGACTGCCCGAGCCAAAGTGGCTTGGCAGCTCATCATTCTTCCTTGTTCACAGGGAGGGCTTGGGATCATTGACCCAGCACAGCAGAGCAGAGCCCTTCGTGGGAAGTTCATCATCCGAGGTCTTCCAGGTGAGGAGCCCTGGAAGGAGTCCTTGTTATAGCGGCTTCGGGCTAGGGTGCCTCAAGCAAGAGGCCCCTGGCAGCCTTCGACTAGATGGATCTTCAAAGTTCACAGAGATGCGTATAGTTGGTTTGAGTAGGAGACTAGAGGATCGCTTTGCTGTGGGGTTGCTTCGATCTTGGGAGCACTTGCGGCGAGGCTTGGAGCAGTGCCAGCCTACTTGCTCGGAGAAGCGCCTGCGACAGCCACTTGTTTGGAACCCCATGGTTAGCACTCAGAGAGGGCACTTGGTTGGTAGTCGGCCTCATGTTTCTTGGGGTTCCATGGCAGCGGGTCCAGCACGCTCTTTAGGTGACTGGTCACAGTTTTCAGGCTTGTCAGAGGAGCTATAGGGCTTTCAGCTGTGCAGGGCATGAGAGGGGTGCAGAGCATGTGTCAGGACATCTCAGAGGCAGTACCAGCTAAGTGGCTCACGCCTCTCGAGTCAGCAGGGCCCAGATGGATGGGAGCCTTCACGCGACTAGAGCTTCTCATCTCTGTTCAGGCTTTCTCAGAGACTGTTCCCTCCCCGTTTTTCGAGCTACAGGGTGAGGGACGCTTACAACGAGTTGCAGTAGAGGCCTCGCAAGTGGCAGAGTGCTGTTTTCAGAGGATCCGAGTGGTGGGCATCTTTGGGAGTACTTGTGTCATCGATCTTGACCCAGCAGCTCTTGAGACTGGACATTGGAGGCTGTGGGCCTGGTAGTGTTGTCCACTGACACGAGTACAGTGGGACCTTGGAGAGTGGCTCTGGAGGGACCCTTTCTCTTTTGCAGACCATCCAGGTGTCCCTTTCTTTCACTACACTGTTTGACTGGGACGTCACATACTGGCAGCACAGAGAGAGGCTTGCCCCGCTGCAACACCTCATTGGCAGTCTCACAGCTGAGTTCTTGGCAGCTTTTTGGGAGAGGTTGTGGGACTCCAGACAGCCGAGGCGAGTCACTTTGTTTCAGTGGTGGCTGGTCGCACACAGAGCTATAGCAGTTGGGAGTTGGCTGGTGCATAGTGGTCTCTCGGCTGCATGTGCAGCTTGTGGCCACCTTGTGGAGAGTCAGCGTCATTGTCTTTGGGACTGTCCTTTGGCACAGTAGGTGTGGCTTCGTGTTTTTCGGCTGATGCCTGCTCTTTCCACGGCTCGGCAGTACACTTGGGGGGCAGTGGCTTGGTCCACTCTCACGGGCCCGGCACTTCAATTTGAGCTATCTTCCACCAACAGGATGGTAGTTATGCAGGGGGGGCGACCTACACTCCAGCCTGCCACAGAGCTTACTCTAGAGGAGTGGTGCAGTGAGGGAGAGGAGTGCTGGGAGCTCATCAGTGGCCTGACACTTTGGTTCATCTGGCGGGCCCGCTGTTTCCGCATCTTTGAGGCTCGCCTTGTACCATCAGCAGAGACTGTTCGTGATCTTTGGCTAGAGCTGATCCACACTCTCAGAGGACAGCTCGAGAGACTCTAGGGCAGCTCCGACCGCATGCGGGAGCGTAGAGAGGCCTTCCTTCGACTCTGACGTCCTGGACCTTTTTTCACCATGGTCCAGGGTGTACCTAGATGGCACTACCGTCCACCTGTGTGGCTTTTTCCTCCTCCCATTTCTTGATTTAGCCTCATTGTACATATGCTGTTTTTTCATTGGGAGAGTCTCCCCTTCATGGTTGTTGTAGCCCTCTCTTGAAGAGGTGGTTGTAGCCCTGTGGGCAGTTTCATTAACTAATAGAAGGATCTTTTTCTCGGAAAAAAAAGTCAACGGTTTGAAAGCCCTAATTTTCTTTGACCTAGGAGCTACAGAGAACTTCATCCATCTAGAATTCTTGAAGCAGATGCACTTTGATTATGATGCAGAGGGTGGAGAAAGTGAAGCTGGGCTAGCCACATGGCAAACTCAGAAAGTGGTACCGCTCATTGGTTCTCTTCCAAGATTATCATGGAAAAGCGGATTTCCGCATTATGAAGTTGGGCAATTGCGACGTTCTCTTGGGCATGCCTTGGCATGATAAGAATGATGCGACTCTCCAAGTTCGGAACCGAATCATCACCGTGATGCAGAAGGGCAAGCCAATTGTCCTCAAAGTTTGGTTGTCCAAACAAAACCCTGAATGACCTCAAGCTAGTTGCTTTATAGTTAGATACTTTTGAACTTTGTTTGAGAAAGTATTGTTTGAAAATTTGTTTGAAATGGATGGTATCTGTTTTAAACCTGTCTTGGTGCCAATTTGAATTATTTGGCTCTACTTTTAATACTAGTTTCAATGATTGGTGATTTTTACTCCCGGTTGGAGTAGTGTGAGAAATGATATTTGAGAATGCTTGTTCATACTCATGGCCCGAACCCTTATGGTTATTTGCGGGGGGGGGTGGGAGTATTGAATGATTGAAAAGTGTTGTTTTTACTCATGGCCCGGACGTGGATGGTTATTTACGAGGGCAGTATTAAGAGGTCTGAGCAGTCGTTACTCTCAGCACCTCCAAACGACACAGGCTGCGGTCTGGGGGGTGTTTGGTTGTAAAAGGCCTCTATATCTCATGGCCCGGACCTTTTTAGGTTATTTGCGGGAGGAGTGATGAGGGAGTCGTTGAACAGCTCATGGCCCAGACCTAGATGGTTATTTGCGGGGGGGGGGGGGTGTTCACATTTGTGTTGCATTGTGATGTGCCAACCACTCAATATTCCTAATTGGATGAGATTGCCTGGGTATGTAATTTTAGTGCATCAAGACACCCGAGGAAGATCAATGCGGTCTGTGTGTGATGGCTAATTTTCCTACGCCAGAATATCAAGAGTTCTCATCTGGATGAAAGGAGAAGCAAATTCCTTAACAAAAGAGCCGATAGGAGAAGCCAACTCCTTAACAAAAAAAGATCAAGTTGATTGTCCCTCAGAACTTTTTTTGAGCTAACTTGAGTTGTTTTATAGATATGCTGTAATCGTGGATGATTACTTTCTTTCAAGAAGGGGGGATGCCACAAATTGTTGACGTGTCAAGCCATTGAAGAACGGGGCCAACCTGCAGATCCCGGCCGAGGGGCCTAAACCCTAAGAAGAAGCAGCTGAAGAAGAAGTCCTACCAACTTATGGGACTCCGTCCGATGGGGCCAAAGTGACATAAAGACATTAAAATAAAGGAAGCCCACACACGCACATACGTACGAAGAAGATGACGTAGCAGTTGTACGGATTCTTGGAATTCGCGCCGACAGCTTGTACGGATCTCTGGATTTTACGTTGACATGTTGACGTGGCACAATTGTGCGGATTTTCGCGTTTTACGTTGACGGTTGACGTGGGAGAGCTGTATGGAATTTTGCTTTTGCGTTGATAACTTTTGGGCATCTGCTTTTGGGCCAATTTGAAGGCTTTTCATGTAGACTGCTTTTCATAGACCAAGGGCCTTTAAATATGTGAAGAGGGCTCATTCTTTGGCACTCTTCTCGGTGAAGGTGCAGAGCCCGAGTACCGGCATTGTACCGAGTCCAGGTCATATAAAGAAATACCGAAAGGGGCGCTAAGGTCTTGGGCCAATACTCTCTGGGGTGGTGGAATTTCGCCACTCCGTGTCGCGTGTGCTCTCCCTCTCTCAGCTCAGTTGTTATTGAAGTGCTAAAAGTCTGTTCAGTCTGTTCTTTTCTATTGGCACGTGGTGCCCGTCTTGTGACAAGTATAGCTGCATATTGGTGGATATCCATAAAGCTATCACCTCAACCAATCAAGACTGGGAAAGTCTTTAAAGAACACTTCTTTTGTAATGTGCAGCAGAAGTGAATGATGGTGTAAGCTCAGGATGAGTAATCAGTGAGTGCTCAAGGTTCCTTTTACTTAGAGGAAGGGAGAGCCTTCCTTAGAGAGAGAGAGAGAGAGAGAGAGAGAGAGAGAGAGAGAGAGAGAGAGAGCAATGAACAAAACAAGAGAGAGTGGATACTGTGAGAAAATAGTGTTGAGAGTGCTAGAGAAAGAGAAGAGACGACACTAGATGGGGTCCCAAACCCCCCTCCAAGGGCCCTTCTCTCTATTGCTAGAGTGGTATTTGCTTTAGATTGCATAAAGTATGGTACAATGGTTCTAGATGCTGTGGTTTTGACGACGACGATGTCGAGGCTAAGGGCTGAATCTGCTGAAAACTGGAAACGCTAGGGATGTTGTTGGGATCAGGATCATGTGGCGAAGCTAATGGGCTGAACTGTCGTTGTCACTGACGATGTTAGCTGAAAACTCAAAAACGCTGCTGATCCGAGGGCTGAAAGCTGAAAACGCTGTCCTTGTCGTGATGGGAAGATCAACCGCGACTAGGGAAACACTGTCCTGCAAGGGTTCTGCGGCGGTAACCCGTGCTAAGCAAAAACGCTGCTGGCTGAAAATTGCTGAAGCCAAAAATGCTGGCCTTGCTGAGAAAAACACCAGAGGGTCTGGGTACTGCAGGCATTGCTTGGCTATTGTGGTCCTGTGTCTTCTCTGGGTCTTCTGCCTTCTCCAAGCGCCCCATGGGCTTCATATATAGGTGCAAAGTAAGAGGTGGTTCATCTGCTGTTTGGAACTGGGTTCCTATGCGGTGAAAAGGCTCATGCTGGGTATTGGGTACTGATGCTAATGATAACGGGTTGTGCAATCAGAGGGTATGCAGCTATTCTAAGTGCCTGGACATGCACGTCCTGCATATAGGATCACAAAGCTGGCAGAGCACTTCCTAGGCTACTTAAACCCTAGAAGTACGTACAACTTGTCCACATGCACATAGGGTTAGATGTGCATTTGACATCTTTGCTCAATTCCTCACTACAAACCATCATTCAAAGATGGGACAAAACTAGGCAATCAGAGGGTGAGAGGATCTTCAATATGTGGAAAAGTTTTGGGAAGCTTTGCTACAAAAGCCTCTTTGTTTTTGGCTATCACTGAAGCGAGTAGAAGAGAGAGTTAGTTGGAGGCTAAGGGCTTACTTCTTGCATAACAAAAGGGCACAGAGTTGTATCCTAAGGATTTTTACCTTAGCTTGTTGCTTTGGCTCTTGCCACAGAGGCATTGGAATCCAAATTTTTGCAATTTGGTATGACAAAGAGAGGCTTGGTCATAACCTGCAAAATTTTGGACAGTCATCTAAAAGAGAGCAAATCTCCACCAAATCAAGCCCGAAAGTTGAGAAGAAGCCTTTCAAGAAGCGTCCATTCAAACCCCCAATGTATGGGCTTACTTTGGAGCAGAAAAATGAGTATATGCGCGAAGGCAAGTGCTTTACTTGTGGAAGCAAAGAGCATATGACCAAAGATTGTCCCAAAAAGAAGGAGAATGATGAGAATAAGAATGCAAAGCCTAGAGTGCATATGATACCAGATGTACAAGGGGATGCACTGCATGAAGACAAAGCAAGAGTTGTATGCTAAGCTTTCCCAAGCTTAAGGATCAACCCCGCTCTCTTTATGTTTGATGATTGTGCAACTGAAAATTGTATAACTACACAAATGGCAGATGCTTTGGGTATTGATGTAACATACGTGGGTCCTCAAATTGAAGCTGGATCATCTTTTGTTGGAAAAGAGGCGCAAGCTACACCGATCCTTGAAAAGCTCCACATACATATTCAAGGCTACTTGGATCATGAAAACTTTCTTGTTGCTCCTTTTAGTGGTTGTGATGTATTGCTTGGTAAACCGTGGTAAACCGTGGCACACACACATCGATCCTCAAAAAGCTTACAAAACCAATAGGATCTTTTTTATGTACAAAGGTCGTGAACATGTAATAGATGCTTTGGGAAGAGGGTGACACGATACGTCTTGTATCTCATGTACAAGTCAAAAAGTTAATTTAAAAAGAGTGTGTTTGCTTATTTGATTTTTGCAAAAGAGCATGAGGATGAATGTATTGCACAAGAAGACACTCTTAGTGAAGAAAGGCTGAAATTTTTACATGCATATGAGGATTGTTTTGTCCATGAATTGCCAAATGAGCTACCAACGGCACATCGAGAAGATATCATATTGATCTTATGCTAGGAAGCTCACCTCCTAATAAACCAGCCTATTGTGTGAGTGCTTCACAAAGAGAGAAGAAAGGTAGAATTATCACCAATGTGCATTGATTAAGAGAGTGCAATAACTTTCCATCATGTGAGAATTGTGAGACATATAAGAGGGTGCCCCACTAGCATCAGTCCACCCGGACTTGAGCTTTTGTGGAGTGGGTGTTGTAATCACCACGAGTGGTTTGAGAGAGAGAGAGAGAGAGAGAGAGAGAGAGAGAGAGAGAGAGAGAGAGATGAAATGAAATGAAATGTTATAATAATGTCTTCTAAAGGTCATATTGACCTATGAGACCAGAGAGTTACATCATGGTGAATCTGATGCAAGGTCTGGATAGAGAGAGAGAGAGAGAGAGAGAGAGAGAGAGAGAGAGAGAGAGAGAGAGAGAGAGAGAGAGAGAGATGTGATGAAATGTTATATTAAATAATTAATGTCTTCTAAGGGTCATATTGACCTATGAGACCAGAGAGTTACATCATGGTGAATCTGATGCAAGGTCTGGATAAAAAGAAAGAAAGAAACTAACTAAACAGAAACACTAGAGCTGTAAAAGGTGGGTATCAAGAGCTTGAGAGGTACATATACAAAAAGTGGTGTGCATCTCAGAAAAGAGATACAAAATGGTGGATATGTGTATCAGAATCGGGAGATGGCTTGCATTGGTTGCTACATGATCGTGTTGATGTCCTCCATGGTGAGAGTCTGCACAGGGCGTATCCCGTTTCTCGCCCTGATCCTCTGCTGCAACCTCCTCTTTTGGACTAGGATTGAGAGGGACGAAGACTTTATAGTTGTGGTGGTTTTTTGATGGTGCATTTCTAAAGTTGGAAAAGCATTAGGAAGAGTGGCCGGTTATAGGATGATAGGCTTGCTGTTTTGGCAACAACTTACTCATGTTTTTGACAATGCGGCATGTGCTTCTATGTCACATGGGTTTTTCAAAGCTTATGAGAATCAAGTATTATTTGGAGTTCTTCTTTGAGAGAGAGAGAGAGAGAGAGAGAGAGAGAGAGAGAGAGAGGTGTCTACCTATGTGCAGGATCTTGCAAGGTTTTATGCTATTCGTGTAGTGCCTTCATTCACATTTTTCCAGGTAGAATAATCGTAGTGTTTTTGTGCATTAAGTTTCGGCAGTTCTTCACATGACTGAATTTGTTTTCCTCCCTTGCAGAATGGATCTCCAATCAAGCATCTGTTAACTCGTGATAAGCAGCGCTTGCAAGAAGCTGTGTGCCATGTGCGTGAATGGCTTTTGGAACGGTCGTAAGGATGATTTTGGCTAATGTAGATATCAGGTTGATTTGAAGAGTTTAAGATTCTTTTGCATCATTAGCTTGGAGTCTGTATGCTACAGCAGTCAAGGACATGCTTGCTATAGTAGATATGGTTTTTGCAGGACTAGAATGATCTTGCTGTCTCCGTCAGCTTCACAGTAGTAGCAGCAGTATCACAGTAGATGATAGGTACTGCCTTGGCTTTCACATTGCAAAGTAGGAATGCCATAATGCATTTGGAACTCTACTCATCAATTTGACAGTGCATTTGTAACTCTTGTCATTTGTAACACTTACTAAACTAGTGTAAGCCAAAAAGGCTGAGCAGACAAAAATCGTGGTAGGTGTGGCAAACGGTCTGATAAAGAGATTTCTTGGAAAGATTCCATTGTTAGCTTAACTTTTAAGTATAAATTTGTGGGTTGGCATTAAGAATTTGGAAACGCTAAGGTCGTGATGAACCCTCATGCTCTGCGTTCCATCTTCACCTCTGTTCGGCTTGTACAGGCAAGAGTGCTTCCGATAGTCGTATAGCAGGGGACGAGAGATGGCGGATCGTGCTAGGGATGCTAGGCATGGCAGCATGATCGGCGTGGAGGGGCGGACCTGCGCTGCAAAAGAGTGGGGGACCTCCCTGGGGAGCGGACCCTGGCCACTCTTTGCCTCCCCCCAAGGTCGGCATCGCCACTCAACTTATTTTTCTACTCGGGGGTCTGGCGGTGACCCCTCCCTCTCTCGGGGGATATCCTGCACACCCTACCTGGCATGTTCTTTTTTCGGCCTTGGCTCGTGGACAAGGAGCCCCTTGGTGGCAGCGTGAGGTTTCTTGGTGGCGCCCCCAAGTCTTGGTTGGTCTTATGGTTCTGGTCTTCGACTGCTCTCCGCTTCTAGTCTGGCCGGATTTCTTGGTTGTAGGTGGCTCCTGGGCGTCTGATCAGCCTGGGGTAGTGCTTCATTCACTGGTGTTGTTCGTTCTTCATGGTGCAGGTCTTCCGAGACTCTTGTTTTGGTTCTGGTTGGTTTGTGTTCATGGTGACTCATTTGGGGCATGAGGTTTGCCAGTGACAGTGGTATCCTCTTGGTGGCACGCTAAGTGGTTGTTGGTGGTGATGGGGACGTTGGATCCCGCCCTCATTGTGGTAGTAAGTTTGTTTTTTCCCATCTGAAAGGGTGGCCCCCTGTTTAGCCAATGTAATGCTATGTAGTTTGGAGGTGCATCCATGGGGGGCTTCCCATGGGAGTGGAGGTCTTGTGCTTGTTTGTGGTAGTTTCATGGTGTGACTCCAGTAGCTCTGTTCTGTCTCAGTGTCTGGATGGGTTGGATGATATGGATGCTGCTATGTAATTCTTTTTTATTCCATTGCTCGGCTTGAGCATGGATTTGATCTAAGTCTTTATGGTTTTTAATTTATTCCTACTTGAGTGAATTTTGCAAAAAAAGAAAAGTTGTGGGTTGGCATTGATACATGCGTTGCACACTAAAAGCCCCCCCGCCCCCCCCGGGCCACATGCAAGGCGTGTCTTGCGTAATGCTGCCTTCACTCTTCTAGGATGGGTTAGAGACGAAGGACCAAGAGGAAGAGCTATTGGGCTTGCGTAGCTACGTGAGAGAGTGAGCCGGTTCTCCTTCTCTCTCTCGATCTCAATCGGCCCCAGATGCCACGCAGTGAGCCAGCTCTCTCTCTCTCTCTCTCTCTCTCTCTCTCTCTCTCTCTCTCTCTCTCTGTCTCTTATTGTCTACCGACGTCACCCTTCTTCGCCTGCTCTTTGTGTGCCTGACTCGCGCTTTACATTTGACAGGCAAAAAATCTCCCGTGTCATGCGTTTCACTCAATACGTCTGCTGCTGCAGAACCATGAGGTCTCATGCCGTGTGCAACTAGTAGTCACAATCTCCTCCCTTTGCTACCTGTCATAACGCAGCATGAATCGATGTAGAGGTCCTCATACTGCAGACAAAAAGAGGGGAGAGAGATACAGAGATCTTCGTCCATGAATCCACCTTGCCCTGCCTCCAGCAACATGAAACGAGGCACAGCTCCTCGGTCTGCAGACAAAAAGAGGAGAGAGACATACAGACATCTTCATCCGTCTGCCGGTCTGTGCGCTCACTCCTCGCCTTGTCCAGCTTCGCTGTGCCACCAATCCGGCCTCAACCTCAAGGGGGACACCTATGCTCGACCTCTGCCATGCAGTGTCTCTGCTCGGCCCATGACACAGACAATGTACTCGTAGAGGTTCTTGGTAGCGCAAAAAGAAAAAAATTTATGTCCGGGTCTCTCTCTACCATTCCCTTTTGCTCACTTTTCCAAGAACTATCTCAACGGGATTCTCCCTAAATGGCCCCAAAAACTATTAGTCACATACTAGTATTTGAGCCACACATTGTCGTGGCCAAAGAAACATGGCCTCTATTCTCATGCGGCTATCTTCTTGTCTACGCGGAACACTAACAATGCTCTCTTCATTCATATATAGTCTGTTGAATTTCTTGAAGTGATGCTTGACATAACCTCTCGACAGTTTCTAGCAAACATGAGTATATGTAAAATGCTACAAATCATTCTTTGATACCAAGCTCGGGAGCTTTTCATAGATGTTATTTTTTGTGAGTTGCTAGCCCTTGTTTGACAAACGTAGGAGTTACCTACTTCTGTTGAGAGAGAGAGAGAGAGAGAGAGAGAGAGAGAGAGAGAGAGTCTCCTTTTTTTTTGGGGAGTGTTTGGAATAGTTCAACTGCTCTAGCCAAAGAGTGTAAGGGCATTTCAATGAAAGGGAAGTCACTTTTGTGACTTTTACCCTTCCGGCTCTGAAGGACTTTTGGGAGGTCGGTCCATGAAATAACATAACCAAGTCTATTTCCCTCAAAATCTCTCCCCTATTGGATAAAGCCATCACCCGCATTAGCACGGTTTTATCAAAGGCAATTGTATCTATGACAACATCCTAGCTGATGGTGGGTACCAAGCAAGTATGCATTCTTATCCAACTTGACACAAATAAAGCTTATGATAGGATAACATGGTTTTTTCACTGAAGATGTCATGGAGTCAATCTGATTCGGTCCACGGATGGTCCGGACCCTAGGGGAGGACAGCCACTCATAACTCCTGTTCAACAATAGAATTGTGGGCTCATTCAAAGTCAAAAGATCTATTAAGCGGAAATGTCCTCTTGACCAACTACTTTTTGCCGTTATTCTTACCCCCTGGTGACTTTGCTCAAAGCTAGTGTTGCGAGAGGAGAGATCGAAGGTTTGAAATTACCCATCCACGACCAACTTTTGGCTAAGCTCTTTGTAGACAACTCCCTTGTTTTTTGAAGGCTTGCCCTCGCATTATTAGGAAAGTGCTAGAGGTTGTCCAAACCTTTGCCATCTCCTCGGGTTCAAAGTGCACTATTGAGAAATCTCAAATGATATACCTCTCTAAAGGCGACTCGTTTGACTCGTCTCTTTGGACTAGGGAGATTGTTTCAAAAGGAAAGATCTTTAGGCATCTGGGAGCCCTATTGAGGATAGAAGTTACGCCCAAGCAAAGATTCCAATGGGTCTTGGACAAGGTTCGGCTTAGAATGAAAAGGTGGAAATTTACACTGCTACCCTTTCCCAGTCGGGTTAAAGTGATCAACTCTTTGATGATCCCTTACATTGAGTTCAATAGCCTGCTCCTTAAGATTGCCAAATGAAAGTGGAAAGAGTTCTTGAAATCGGTAAAAAGGATTTTATGGAAAAACAACACTAAAGATTGAGCCCCATGACAATGGGCGAACTGGGAGGTGGTAGCTAGGCTGGTGGAGTATGGTGGTATTGTGATACTCAACCCCATTATCCATGTTGAAGCTCAATGTGCAAAATTCATGGTTTTACTTGCAAGGCAAGACCAAGCATTGGCGATGATGGTAACAAAAATGATGGCAAAATCAAGGTTGGTCTCTCAAGAGGCGAGTGGAGAGGGACTAAGGCCCATGATAAACTTCTTGCCCCTCAGTGGTCCACCCTAAAACTTGGGGGAATAACATGCGATCTAATTTGCACGTGCGGTAGAGTGGAAGATACAATGGAGTGGGGGGAGGTTATGAGGTATTTCCACAACTCCATAACATGTTGGTCCCCATGGATTACCAAAGCTAGCAACATTAGTATGAGCCCCTTTTGGAGGGAAGTAGACAGAAAAGTGAACAACAAAGGGAACAAAGGGGTCAAATGACTGGCTCACCTTTGGGATTATGACAGCATGAGTTGGAAGGATGCTGGCGTGTTGTCCCTCAATTCCACGTCAATGGCACTAAGAGGTTTATGGTTAGCAGAGTTATGGAAAGCCGGGACAACACTGTGATGCCCATATCTGAATCCAACCTCCAATGGAAAGCCTGGCGGTGGCCTAAGAGCAACCATTTCCATAAACCACACACCAAGGTCATCTATCAAGCTCTAATGTTCAAAGCTGATTGGTTCATCCCCCTTAACAAGCAATGGGTAGTACAGTGGCTGGAGGATAAGTGGTTTGTGGTGGCAAAAAACATATGGTATCCTCAATGGCCAGTGACAATGAAGATGCCAGTGATAATGAAGATATTTCTGTGGAAAGTATAGTGGAGGAGGACCCTTCCAACAGGCACCAAAGTTGTTATTCGAGGCATTGGATCTCATCGATTTTTGGGGTGCAAAATGGCTAGTGATGATCCTCCCCATCTGTTTAAGGAGTGCCTACCCCAAAATTCAAGGCCTCACAGGCAAGCTGTGTAAATGGGTTCAAAGGACTTAGAAAATCTATTTTTCTAAGAACGATTTGATTATAGGTGGAAAGGGGATGAAAAGCCAAGCCTTACTAATTTGTTCTTAGGCTATTAGGTTCTATTACTTCCAACGCGTATGGAAAGCAATAAATCGTCGGATCTTTGAAAATGAAACCTCATCAACTAACTTTAAGGAGATCATTCAAGAAAGGAGGGAGATAGTTATGGCCATTCAGAAAAGCCATATTTTGGACGAGTGGGGTCAAGCACTAGTAGCTCTCAGGTCCTAATTTTGTAAGTTTTGTTGTGCTCACCTAGCTATTGATAGCTGGTTCAATGTATCACATTTTCCCTCAAGGCTCGGCTCAAGCTTGAGATCTCACTGCCTTGTACATTTATTGATTGAATATATATACACTCACTTATGTGAGCTTGGCCAAAAAAAGAAGAAGATTGTGGGGAAGGATTATTCCTCATCTAGAAGCATGTCGATCAGTGTATCCCTTGGCACATCTGTGATTGTTAATTGAGAGGAGGGAATTAGAGACCACAATCTAGACAAAGTGCTTGAGGATATTGGCCATTCTGTGGCTGAACAACTGTCAAAACATAGTAGTCATGAAGGGCCCTCGGATGGAGTCATCTCGGTCGAGGGATCCCTTATGTTGGAGAGCACACTTGGCACTGACCTACAAGTCCCTCGGCTTGACCTCCTAAGCCATCTTGTGGAGGTTGTTGGGGCGTCCACCCATACAATTTTTCTCTTGAAAACAAAAAAAGGTGACTGATTCATGGTCTTTTTTTGCGGGCCTATATGGGCACTATCATCCTTGTGTGAGGGGGCCAATGGTGTTGGGAGCCTTATGGGCCTGGGTTGGCAGTATTATGTATTTTGGTTGTAGTTAGAGCATGGTTCATGTTTCTGGGTTTGGGGGGATCCTTGTATAAGCCCCCAAGATGATAGTATGGTTTGGTTGTGTCCAATATGTCTGTTGTAAGGTACTTGATGTATCCGTGGCTCGAGTCAAACACGGTTTTCCATCTATGTTTTTGGTTTTCTAATATATATATATATATATATATATATATATATATATATATATATATATATATATATATATATATATATACACCCACACAATAAGGGTTTTGCTAAATAAATGAATATAAAGAATGACAGTTTTGAATGAAATTGATAAGAAAAGATAGCTCAAATCAAGCTCTTGCAATTCCCAATGCCATCCAAATCATAATTCCGATATATTTTGGGTAATATTTTTCATTTAATTTTGAGGTGGCCTTGTTTTGGACCGCGGTCCATTATTGGCCCCTTTACCCTAATCAAGCTAATAATGTTGGCCTTCTCATGGGTAATCGATTGTCAACATCAGTATCTTAAAAAAAGAGATACATAACATAATCACATAACAATAAGTATAAACTTTTTTTTTAAATTTATAGGAGAGCTGACAATGGTATTCCTAATGGCTTCAACAAAATTAAAAGGCCAAAAACTCCAAGATTCCAAAAAAAATAAAAAAAACCTATGGAAAGAATTATGATTCATATTACAAGATGCTAAGCTAAAGACTGGGGGGTATGGATGAAAAGAATGATGTTTATAGGTTCATCTAGTCCAACAACTGGAGTTCAATCGCTTTACAAAAAAGGTCGGTCTTGATAGCCATGTCGTGTTGCATTGCTACCTACACCGACATCAATAACCCATGCTACCCATGGGAAGAGCTTTGATGCTTGGATTGCCTTGAATGAGGAAATGTGCCTCGAATGCTGTCTCTAGCATGAGTTTGGTCTTGCATTATGTTCTCCCTTGTCTTGCATATGTGAGACTTGAATCTGCCTCCTAGCATTTTTGAGATAGCACGCCATTGACCCCACACTTTGTCAAGCTTTTGAAGCTCCTCACGCATACCAAAGCACTCCCTTTCAAGGTCACTAACCCGCAACTTCATGTGGTCCGTGTAAACTTTCAATGCATGATTGTCCCGGACAACATTTGCCGCAACATCTCTCTCGCTCTCACTCTCTCCCCATCCCGTTCTCCAAGAAGGAGGTGCTAATAAGACTCCCCCATTTGTCTATGCTCTTGATTTGGTGCCTTCCCCTCTCCTACTTTTGTGCTACTATGTGTGTGTGTGTGTGTGTGTGTGTGTGCATGTTTCATGGTGAAAATTTGAGGACAATTGGTGCTCCTCTAAATGATCCGTCATCCTCCATAGCTTGCTGCGGCTCTAGGGAAGGCTCCATTAACAGAAGGGATCCCTTTGGCAGCGTCCCATCTTGGAATTTGTTGCGCTTGCACTCCAACGCAACCTTTGCCCAAGCTCCCAAGATATACCCTTGTTTTAGCGTACTCTCAGTCTCTCACAAAAACACACTATAGACATCCTTGCGTGTAAATATAGCGGCTCATTTTTGGGCTCTTTCTATTGGACACGGCTTGTTTTGGGGCTGAAAAATCCGAGCTATCTCTTCTCATCCTCCAGCTAGAATGCTGCGGCGTACATCTCCCAAGCCTCCTCACGCAAGCCAGTCTACCAGAGAGTATCTGCTGGCGATTATTTTCAAGTTTCCTCATTGGCCATCCATTCACATTCCAAATTCTTCACGATAAAACCCTTGAATTTTCATCTAAAATCATCCTTCACTTACCCATTTGAGATGTTTCAAAATAATTTTTATTTTTCTTAGATTGGGAGGCCCTACTGGTGAGTAGATATAATATAAAAATCATAACAAATACAAGCCAAGCTCGGACCAAACCATGACATCATGATGACACCAAAAATCCATACGACAAGATCCACGGCTAATAGGGGAGCCACCCCAAGACAACCAGCAAATCAGACTGGATGAAACATGGGAACCATCAGACTCGGCAAACATGGGAGCCACTCAGCAAAATGAAGTCACATACTAGTAGCAGCCGCATAAGGAAGGAGCATGCAAGCCCCATCACCTCGCAATTGAGAAAACAAACCAAAGGCCCAGATCATAGGCTTTTATGGGGGACCTAGCACCAGCAACAATTCCTTGAGGAACACCATCACCTATGAGATGATTCGCTGCCACCATGGAGAAGCGACTACCATCCATCTGCCGAATGCTAAAGCGCCACACGAACAACAAATCATATAAAGGAAACGGCCACCAAAGACCTCGTGGGAATGAGGAGGGAGGGAAACCATAAGTAGAACCTCAAAGAGATAGAAAAAAAAGATGAAACAATATTAAGCGTCGAAATGAACAACCGTCCACATAAAGCTTTTTGTATTATAGAAGCTTACAATTAAGGTACATATAATATTGATACATCAACTTGCCCATAAGGTGGCCTTTTTTCATGTGTCAATACTATGGCCTTCTTTGATCAAGCCAACCAACTTCTTCAGCCTTCTCTAATTAGAAACATATACTCATAGAGTCCTCTCTTTGAAGAAGCGTTATCTTCTTCCTCCTTCAGCATCTCTTCCTCATCTTGTGAAAGAAGCACAAAAACATCCCAGTCTCATAGAAACATGTGCATGCTTCTCTTTGGAAAAGTTATACTTAAGGAATTCCTTGCCGGGCTCATGCATGACATTTAACTTCTCCATCTTCTCCGGAACTAGCGAGCAAAGATGCTACTGTAAAAACTAGTACACACTATTAAAACATGAAAGTGATACCACATATGTGTAGAGCACAAAGAGAGCCATAGAAAAGCATAGTAGCTATGGAGTTCTTTGTCGGGGATTGGGGGGGGGGGGGGGGGGGGGGGGGGGGGAGGGGGAGAGAGTGAGTGACAAGAGTAAGGTTTTTAAGAGGGAGAAATCTTGCTCCGTAAGTTATGATTAGATTGTTGTGTGGAGTAGTAATTTGAATTCAAGTTTCACCCTCTTTCGCTCCTATAATCAAAATGTCTTCAACACAAAAATTGTAGATCTTGCCATTTCTAGTCTAGGACATGGGCCATTGTTAGAGATCGACTCTCTATTGTGAGATATTTTATAAATAGTGTCAGTAGGTTCCAGATGACCCACTTTTGCACCACTTCTTTAGTTCTTTACCCACTACTTTCCTGTTGAGGAGTATCCACTACTCATCCTTCAGAGGTGTGTGTTCAAGCTAGCCCACATCTCGCTTTTAGCTAGCATTCTAGCACACTTTTAAAGACATTCAAAAACTATTTTTGGTTCATTTTAGTCCCATAGAAATACATTTGATTTTGGAAAGAATTTCATTGGCACTTCTAAAAGTTGCATGATCCTTTTGGCAACCTATTAAGGTTCTAAGATGTATCGTCTACTAATTGAATTGTCTCTTTTGCACCTTAAGGTCCTTAGGTGCACTTTATAACCATCTTAGTAACCTTGGTACTTTCACTCTTTTTATTTTCTCTCTTTAAAATGAGAAACTCTAAAGGGAGAAATTGTTGAAGTAGAACAAAATAAAATTTGGTGACAACGCCATGCAAGGAAGGATGTGGCACCGCCATAGCCAAGGAGTAGAGGGAGATTTCTCTTTGGCTCTGTCTCCCTTGTGCTGCTTATGCGTGTGTATTGAACTAGACTATATATCCAACTTAATGGAATCACCAGTTCAAGTGTGTGATTAATAGATTTCCACGTGGCACAACCTGTATGACTTGCTCCATTTAAAATCCTAAAACCTACTTGAACTTCACAAGAGTATCTTTCTTTTGAGCACACTTTGAAAGTGTCACAACTCCTTTCTTCAAAACCCAATCAGGTTGTTGTCAAAAACCCAACTTGGAAAACACATCAGGCACTTGAATTTCATTGATCATGGTCCCTCGTTGTGCTCCATGATGCCTCACAATGAATGCACTAAATTTTCCAAGAACGTAGCAAAATAAAATTTTCATTATTTCAATCACAATTTTCATCTCCCAATGACAAATCATACAGCACCTCTTATCGCTCATAACAAAGGCTATCAGCCAATACCTTAGCAACTTAAAATTGACTACCTAGGCATGTATTTCAAACCCGGTCTTGAAACTATAGATGTAGCCCTTAGAAAACTTCGAATGCTTCTACTTTCCCCGTCCGGACTCCAATCAATGAATGATAAATACGATCTTGAAGGCCACATTGAACACTACATAATCAACCCATAAACCCACACTTTGAATACATTCAAGAATCCTCGCTCACTGGCATCATTGGTATCCGTTTCAAGTATCCTAACTCACTAGCATAAAAAAAACACTTTGTTGTCCCAAACTCAAAATTTGGCCTACATACTTGTCTACTCTTGCCTGCGTTTGTGCCCCATTACTGTAAAAATGATATAGACACTTTAAAGAAACATAAATTGATTCCCTCTTCCCTTTTTCCCATCATGGAAATAGAGAAACTTAACAACAATTAAAAGACTACATTTTAATGTCTAATAAACACTTGAGATTAACACATGATTATTATGAGTAATTTGTAACCAACTTTTTTGAGAGATTGATACTCTCTTGTAGCCTCAATGCAATAGTCAAGTTAGCTATGTCCCATGGATTGTCAATCTATGTGTGTGGTACTTCTACACATGATGTAGCATGGCTAGAGAGTCCCAAACACACAAAAAGGATGTCATAGCAGTTTTCTGTGTCTTGTTTGCTTTGGTATGTGGAGATGTTGGGAGATTATCTATAGGGGAAGCCCCTTTTCTTTAATGACCTCGTCCTTGAATGTGAAGTTTTGACCTCTCACTTTTGGAAAATCTCTTTATTTATGATTGGCTATGTTTGGCCCACCAAAGTGTATGTACCCTTAGCGATGCTAAAAGCTGCCATGTTAAGTTTACTCTTTTGTAATCTTTACCTTCAGTGATTCTTCATGTTTAGTAGTATTTATTGGCATGCCATCAATTTGAATGGTAGACATCAACTCATTGGCTTTGAAATAGATGGTGTCCCATGGTCGTAGTGTGTGATATCTCTCTTTTATTGTACCCTGTTGGAATGTTCATAATATGGGATTATAACTATATCATCTAGAGCTACTAAGAAAATATTGTGGCTCTCTTAGTTCTTCCCACTTTTTCCATGGATTTTTTGATAGAGAAAATTATTGGGACTATTTGTATCTTCTCTTCCATTAGGAACTCCATAGTCTTCCACTATACTTATGGAGATTTAATTTCACTGACATTGCCAAAGACATCTTCATTGTTGGCCTCACATCTTTGGCTTTTGGCACTTTTTGCATCATCAGCTGTTGAAAGGGGGTGTAAGAGTATACACTTACTCTACTGAGTCATTGACTTAGGGGATGCTTGTATGGCTAGTATATCTCTCTGCCTCTAGCAACCTATTGCATGTGTGTCAAGATTACATTTGGTTTGGTTTGGTTTTCAAACTGCTAGTTTGGCTTGGTTTTCAAAATTTTTGGTCACCTAGTTTCTTTTTTCTAGCCAAATTCACAATGTGTGTGTGATTTGTATTAAACATCAAGAAATTTACAGAGTAGTCTCAAGATCCTATCGAGCCTTGAGGAGATGCTTGGTACAACTAGAAGCAATACAGTCATTACCTATGCTACTTTACTTGCAGGAGGTGGTGACAGGGAGACAAGCGTGTGTCCACTCATCAAAATTCTTTCTTTTTCCCTTGGTAAATATCAAATCCATACTTTTGCTCATAACCTCCTTGAAGCAAGCCATTTAGGTATCATTGTCGAATATCCAACAATTTTCGGCCTTCCACACGTGCTTGAAAAAGAAAAATCTGACAGTGAAAGTACAATAAAGTAGTGCCTTTATTCTTATCACTTTTCCTTCTAAGAACATATCGTCCACTTTTTTTGGTCATCTACTTTTGTCCACAACTACTCACTACGCCCTTTTTATTTATTAGGAGTCCTTTCTTTTAGGGTTTTTGGGTTTTTGTGGAGCTTTCTTAGTACTCTACTAGTTCATTCAGTGATGTTGTATCTACTTTGCATGCCCTACTTAGGGTTTGGGGTCATTGATGCTTACAAAGGCCTTATCAATCCCCTCTCCACAATTTTGGTATTTGTTCTCTCTCTCTCTCTCTCTCTCTCTCTCCCCCTCTTTTTCTTTTTAGATCAAGTGTAATATTTACATTATCTCAAAAGTATGTTACAAAGCGGACATGATGACCTTAATTTAGAAGTTTTGATCTATATTGGTTATGTTCTTCTTCTTTGATTTTTTGTGTGAGCTGCTAGCCCTTGTTTGACAAACTTAGGAGTTATCTACTTATGTTAGGGTAGAGAGAGAGAGAGAGAGAGAGAGAGAGAGAGAGAGAGAGAGAGAGAGAGAGAGAGAGAGAGAGAGAGAGAGAGAGAGAGAGAGAGAGAGAGAGAGAGAGAGAGAGAGAGAGAGAGAGAGAACTTTTTTTGGGGAGTGTATAGAATAGTTCAACTACTCTAGCCAAAGAGTGTAAGGGCGTTTCAACAAAAGAGAAGTCACTTTTGTGACTTTTACCCTTCCGCCTACTGAGTGCTTCTTGGTTGATTTTCTACCACTTCACCCATTCAGAGGTTTTGGTCTATCTTGGTTATGTTTTGGTCGCCTACCTATAGAAAGAAGGATGAAGGCTAGCAACTTGTCGTTAATATCTTGCAAAAATGGTTCAAGTCCCATGCTAGGGCAGTTGGATGTTTGAAAGAGGTCCTGCTTGATAACCCCAAGCCCCCCTTTCTATACGACAATCTTTACAACATGTTGGGGGATACAGACTATAGGAACTTTATGAGAACAAGGCTAGCCAATTCCCAAGCTGTTGTTGGGAATGCGCCAAGGGAGGAGGACCAAAGAAAAGAAAACACAGAGGAGGAATTCCTTGGAGGCGGAGGATTTGGTACCCCTCTCCTAATAATGGAAGATCGCACTATTCAGTCATGGAACATGAATGAATAGTGGAACATGAAGGGTCTAAAAACCCAAAAGAAGAGTGCCCTCTTCTGGGAGGAAGCTAGAAAGGGGAAGGAAATTAATTAACGGGCCATTCAAGAGCATCACATGGATGTCATAGCAAGAGAAAACAAGCATTGGGATAGAATCTTGCATTTTAGTGATGAGAGGGAGTTGATCGCTTTAGTGGTATCCTCTCAATTGTGGATAGGGATCTCGAGCCTATGGTGGTGTTTAACCACCCCTTTGGAGAGCCATTGGGATAAGAATCTCAATGGATTTAGTGGAATCCTCTCAATTGTGGACGGGGATCTCAAGCCTAAGGTGGTGTATAACCACCCTCTGGGAGAGCCATTGGGATAAAAATATCCTAGGCAAGTCAACCAATCACTATAGTTAATGTATATGCCCCGTGCAATGCTAAGGAAAGAGCCAAATTATGTATGCATCTTAGAGACACTTGCATTGAAGGAGATTGGCTATTGGTAGGAGATTTCAATATGATGGAAAAGAGTAAGGGCAGAACAGGCTTCTCAAATTTGCTTTCAGGGTCAGAAAAAGCTAAATGGCTTAGTCTATGCGAGAAATGGGCTCTAAAGAACTTGTGGGAGGTCAGTCCATGGAATAGCATGCTGGGATTCACTTACATTAGCTTGTAGCATCCCCGCATGGCAGTTAGACTAGATAGATGCTATTGTTCGTAGCAAGTTGATTGCATTCCATCTCTTCTCAAAGTGAAGGTTGTGACATTGCAAAGCCTATCAGATCACCAACCTTTATTTGTAAATCTTTAAAAAGTCAGAGAAGAGGGGCAATCCTCAAAGGTTCCAAGAAGTTGCTTGTTACGGGAGAGCACCTCTTCAAGGACTCGCATTTCCATAACCTATCAAAACATGCTATGCGTAATCTTAATAGATATGTAGATATGTCAAACCCTCTAGAGCATGGGATAATTTCTTCAAGAGTATTCAAGGAGTTAAAACTTCGGGCCCTAGATGAAAAAGGCATGTGAGGAGAGTATAAAGTAGATTGAAGTTGAGATAGCTAAGAGAAAAGGGGAAGGGGTGGCCTCCAAAGTCAAGCATAAGAGGTGGCTTGATGGAAGAGCCAACCTTGCTGAGCTTAATCTTGAGAAGGTGAGGAAAGCCACATTGTTATCCAGAGAAACCTTCCTTCAACAGTGAACACTAGGCCTCCAATCAAGCGCATTTCTTCAGGGCCTTGAAAGTAAAAAAGACTCGAGGCCTTGTTCAGTCACTCACGAATGCTGACGGTGGAATACTAGAGGACCAAGTTGAAATGGCTAAGCTAATGCTAGACCATCTTAGTCAGATTACAGGGAAACCTGACTCTCAGGAGGTGGAAGAAGCTAGAGCAATGTTGCTCGTGAGTGTCAAAAAGACGATATCCCAATTGAAAGCCATCCTTCTTGAGAGAAAATTTACCAAGGATGAATTCTCCCTTGCATTACAAGCTCTAGGCAAAGAAAAGTCTCTCGGATGGGATGGCATTAGGAAATATTTGAACTCTCAAATAGGCCCTATAAGGAGTCTGACTCTACCTCTCTCTACCAAATTGGGTGTGTAGATAAATTTTTGCAAACAAACTCCAAACTTGGCAAAGATTTGACAGTTAGAATCTACTCTTCAAGCTCTATCTACCGAAATATAGCACACCATGAGATTCCTCATATTTTGAAAGATTCTATTTTTTTCCTCTTGTGATGTGACAACTCTGTTTAGAATCTAAAGAATCAAACTCTTGTGATGTGACAACTCTGTTTAGAATCTAAGAATCAAAATAGAATCTTTCAAAATATGAGGAATATCATGGCGTGCTATATATCAGTAGAAAGAGCTTGAAGAGGAGATTCTAACTACCAAACCTTTGCCAAGTTTAGAGTTGATTTGCAAGAATTTTATTGCACACCTGTTTTGGGCAAGAGAGAGGAAGTCAACATCCTTATAAGGCACTTTTGTGAGTCCAAATCTCTCCTAACGTATGACTACTAAGTTCTTCAAGGAGTTCTGGGATGATTTCAAGGCCTCGATCATGCATATGGCTAACCAGGAATGGCTCTAGCATTAAGCAAGGGCTCATCCAACATATCCACAAGCAAGTCTGTTGCCCTCAATTGAAACACATGTGGCCCATATCTATCATATCTGTGGCATACAATATCATGGCCAAGTCTATTGCCCTCAGAATCTCTTCCCTATTGAATAAAGACATCACCCCACATCAACACGATTTTATCAAAGGTAGGTCTATCTATGACAAAATCTTGGCAGCAATGGTGGGTATCGAGTATGCTTCCTCCACCAAGCAAAAGTGCATTCTTATCCAACTTGACCTAGATAAAGCTTATGATAGGATCTCGGGGGGTGCACCTTTAAGAAACTACTTATATAACGTGCGTTCGAAGGATATTAAAAAAACCCCTTTTACTTACATGCTTAAGGTAATAAAATGACCCCTATTTCTTCAAAAACTTACGGGTTTTTCTCAAAAATCAATTACAAAACCCCTTCTATTATTATAATCCTGTTAAAAATTTAAAATTTTGGCAATTAAGAAACCCATTCATTTGAACTCATGTGGTAACCTACATGTTTCAGAGGTGAACCCCCCGAGAATAGGATAACATGGTCCTTCATTGAAGATGTCATGGAGTCAATTGGCTTTGATCCACTAATGAGCCAACTGGTCCGGACCATGGGGGAGGACAGCCACTCAAAAATCCTATTTGAGAATAGAATTGTGGGCTCATTCAAAGTCAAGTGATTTATCAAGCAGGGATGTCCTCTTGCCCCACTACTTCTTGCCATTAGTTCTCACCCTCTAGTGACTCTGCTCAAATCTAGTGTTGCAAGAGGAGATATCAAATGTTTGAAATTACCCTGTCACAACCAACTTGTGGCTAAGCTCTTCGCAGACAATTCCGTCCTTTTTATGAAGGCCTATCCTTGGGTGGTTAGAAAGTACTGGAGATTGAAAACTTTGCTATCTCCTCAAGGTCAAAGTGCAATATTGAGAAATCTTGAATGATATCCCTCTCTGAAAGCAAGTCGTTTGATCCAAGTTATGCACAAGCAAAGATTCTAGTGGATCTTGGAGAAGATTAGGCCTAGAATTGTTAGTATACCTGCAATGCCCACCTCTTGGTTTGCCCACCATAATTTATGTTGATTCTAGTGCTATACAGAGGTAGTTTCCACCATCTATCAAGATCTTATTAGTGACACATGCTTTGACTCATCAGAGGGATTACTTGCTTTGTTTGAATTTTATAGTGTAGATGTATCATCAAAGTTTGAGATACTTCTTATTCTAGAACAGGCTAATCATTTTGAAAAGTGGTTTTTCTCACACATGTTTTAGCTACATAGGATGACCACATTTATTGTTTGGGACAAAGATTCCCAATTGATCAGTTTGTTGTGGCAAGCATCATGTGAGAATGTAGGCACTATGCTCAAATTCTCATCTTGGTCTCCTGCACAGATGATGTGAAATAAGAGATAACCAACTCAATGGTTTTGGACTTACTAGTGTTATATCTTTGAGCATGTCTTAGCGAGAATGGTATTTTCCATTGGTGAAGTTTTCTCACATTGTTCACACCTTGACAAGGAAGGCAACATTTGAGATTGTTGAGGATTGTCCCCACTGAGCATCACAATCCTCCTTTTGCTAGGCATAGAGACATAGAGATGACACTTAAGGGTGTTGAGAGATACTTCAATTTGCCACAACTCATTTGGATAAGCTGCTTGTGCTCTCGCGGGGTGCACCATTGAGAACCCCCCATATAACATGTGTTTGGAGGGTATTTAAAAAGCCCCTTTTTTAACATATCTAAATGAATAAATGACCCCTTATTTTAAGAAAATTTTTCAAAATGGAATATTAAAACCCCTTTTGTTGATGTTTCTCTGTTAATTTACCTAGATTTTTTGCATTAAAAAACCCCTCTTGTTGAACGCACACGGTACATTAACATGATTACATAGGGTACCCCCCAAGCTTGTCCTTGAGCTTTGATACCCACTCTTTGTACCCATTGGCTAAGCTAATGCCCTAGTATAGATGCATATAACTTGGCCAACCATGATGGCGTGATTCTCTTGTGATAGTTTCTAGGTAGCATAAGATCTCATATCTTTGGTATGATCACAATATCATTAGTGCTTCAGCTCTCAAGAAAGTTTTTAATCATGATTCAAACCAAAAGGCTCCCACTACCTTAGGCCACATGGGCCTACTATACTAGACACATAAAGGGCCTATTATGAGCTGTACTGGCATCCTAAGATAGACGATAGCAGAGGACATTGTAGGGTAACACCATCTCCCTAGTGAGGAGCTAGAGCTTAGGGTGGTCACTACAATCAAAAACTACCTATCACATGTGTTCAACAACAGTAGGGATTATTTTACTATATATTTTCTCACATTTTCACATACAAAAGAGTGTTGGAAAAATGGTTTTGAAAAAAATTACAGATTGAATAGGAAAAGGGTCCCTTTTATTGGTGAAAATTTCATAGAGGTTTAATAACAATTCTTGAAAGCACATGATACATATGTATTACATATAGTGACCCCCCAAGAGCTAGAGGCACCCATATGGAGGCTACATGACACATCGAGGGGTTTATTAACTTTTCCAAAAAGCGCATGATATATAGGTATTACATATAGTGACCCCCCCAAGAGCTAGAGGCACCCATATGGAGGCTACATGACACATTAAGGCCTGTATGCACATACAAGGGCTCTTCTTGAGACCCACATGTAGGATGAGAATGCAAGTTTCAATTTGATTCTATGGAGAGAATATATTGTATGTATGTATGTGTATATAAGTATACCATTATATCATGAAAGTTGTAACTTGTGGTAGTAGCAAGACTCCTCTATATCTTATAAGCACTAACCAGCCACCAATTGATGGTGACATCCCATATCAAGATCATGCCACATGGTATTAAGTCATGGTCTGTAACTATAGAAGTGTACAATGTTCTCATATATGTTTGTTTGATTACCTTTTTGTTAACTCATGCACATACTGAGCCTCCCTGACAACGACGATAGTGAACCTCTACAACCTTGAAAGCCTCTACAACCTACTAGGGTCCTACATGTCCACCACATACTTGACAGGGCCCTTCGCTAAGCATAGGGACTACAACCTTGAAACCCTCTACAGCCTGCTAGGGTCCTACATGTCCACCACATACTTGATAGGGCCCTTCGCTAAGCATAGGGACTATTCTATACCTGTATCTGATCCTATGGCATCATGTGCAACATCATTGCAGATGGGTATATTGTGTTGATAAGTGGTGGGTGGATCTTTTGTTAGTGCATTTGATGGCTCTATATACCTCAACTCCACGTACTTTGCATTGATGCACCAATGAATTGTTTGAATTGTTTATAACAGGTTAAGGCGTTGGGTCAACTTGAGCTGCAGGAGTCAAAGATTGACTTGCTCTAATCTATCCTCGGGGGGTTCACCTTTTAGACATGTAGGTTACCACGTGAGTTCAAATGAATGGGTTTTTAATGGCCAAAATTTTAAAAATTTAACATGATTATATTGAGAGAAGGGGTTTTTTAATTGATTTTTGAGAAAAACCAATACGTTTTTGAAGAAATAGGGGTCATTTTATTATCTTAAGCATGTAAATAAAAGGGGGTCTTTTAATACCATTTGAACACACGTTATATGAGTAGTTTCTTAAAGGTGCACCCCCTGAGAATCTATCGTCTTGCAATGCAAAGATTAGCTAGAGATTGATAAAAGTATGTGACTGCCCAACTAGAACACTGAGAGTATGGAGTGAGAGAAGAGTGCTACAAGAGATGTTTGAGCTTCTATCATGACACCGACAGACAATCCACGTTTAGTACTTACTGCATGATAGATATATATATATATATATATATATATATATATATATATATATATATATATATATATATATATATATATATATATATATATATAGAGAGAGAGAGAGAGAGAGAGAGAGAGAGAGAGAGAGATGATTGAGACAAAGAGAGGGATAGAGAGAGAGATAATTGAGATAGAGAGAGAGAAGCATAGGGGGAGATAAAGATGAAACTTGGGAATATAATATAACTTGCTTGGACACCTAAGCAAGAATCTTCACAACACACAAACAAAAATTGGAACAAAAAAGATGGTGGCACAATGCAATTAGCCCAAAATATATACATATATATAATAAAAAATTAGCCAATGTAGCTAAATGGGATTATATTGGAGAGTCATTGTGTACAAAAATGCAAAGTCGTAGCTTATTGGATTGGTTAGTAGTTTGAATGCACTTGTCACCAATGATGACCACCTGCTACCCTAGAATGAGGCTTGGAAATAAGAGAAAAATGCATGAATATGCTTATTAATTAACCATAGAGGGCACCACATGCAAACTAAAAGAACAAAACTAGAAAAGACTCACTTCACCATGTGCAACTCAGGCTAGCAACTGCGATACAAAAAAAAAAATCGTTTTATGGAAAATTGTCCTTACAATTCAGGCTGGCTAACCATACATCCACACATGACTTTATGGACATCAAACACATGGAATCAACTCAAAAAAACAAACCATAAAACATATATGAATCTCACATCAAACCCACGACTCTATATGGTACCCCTCCTCGGTAGCATCCCTTCATGTATAGGTAATTCCGTAACAAAAGAAATTCATAATTCAAACCCAAGAAATGATAACGGTGATCTAAAAACATTTATCAATATGTTTAGTCAAAGTCTTAACTTGGTTAAGTGGGTTTCTTTGTCCAATGAATACATACAATGGTGCTTGTGGTCTAAAATTTTGACTAGGTGGAGTGGATAGCAAGCTGTAAATTGACCATAACTTTTTATCCAAGCGAAATTTTCAGATGACCTTTAAAAGAGAAAACCATGTAAATGATGTGATTAATCTTTGATTTAAAGGGTTTGGATTGATTCATAATAGTTTAAGAGATATGCTCAAAATAGTATCATTATCACCTACATGACGTGAAAGCAAAACAAGCTTTTTATGTTCCTACGTGATTACAAAAAAAAACATGAATCAACATTGTACGATTTTGGCAAGCCTATATATGACTATGTATATGGAAAAGCATCAACTGTAAGCATAGTTTCACCTACACGAACGGAAATGAACGTAGAAAGAGAAAGAGATGATGGATATGGTGTTTAGAGCTTTTCACCATGATCAAAGAGTGATGACCGGTGGTTGAAAGGATTTTTGAGTTACAACAAGAGAGCAATGATGAGAGCTACATAGAGGATTTCACCATGACGTTGATATAGAGCGCGTACACTGTGAAAAGAAAAGAGAGTATAGCAAGAGAGTAGAGAGAGATGGTTCTTCTTCTTCTTATTCCCACAAACGAGATAGAGATTTTTATGGAGATGGTGATGGAAAGGTTGCACCACTTCATATAATACAAACATTGACTTTTACTGAAACAAAAATAGATCTTGCTTTTGGGAAAAAACTCCAATGTCTTCTACAAACAAGGATTTTACTTTTATAAGTCAGCTTTGCCACACCCTTCAATTGAGTTGCACTAATTGGTTTCGTAAAAGAGTACCTAGGTAGCTAATGAGATCATGAGTGGGTTGCATTGTGATGCCTTGGCATGATCATGAGACTTACCGTACCACCCTGACGTATTTATAATGTGGCGTTTTTGTAAAAATAATCCTCTTGAAAATTCTGTTTAATCCCATTTCTCCATTGTATGTCCGTTTTTCACCCATACGACGACCAAAATTAATACTTTTGGGTTTAAACGGTTTGAAAAAGTAAATTTCTTTTCAAAAACGCTTGAAGCACAAAAAGCTAAAAATAGCATGAAAAGCAAAAAAAAGCAACATTTTCTAAAATTGAACCATGGCTTTCCCTAGTTTACTTGAATTAGAAAACGGGACCACTTTTCACCAAAAATCAACGAAAAGTATAAAAAGCAAATTTTTACAAAATTAAACCTCAGCTTCTTTGGACCTTATATATTAAAAATCCGGCCCTGCTTTTCATAAAAAAGCACAAAAAGCAAGAAAAGAAATTTCAAAACTGAATGAAGTATTCTTCTGACCTACCAAAACATGAAACCGACTTTGCTTTCCACTTCGAAACCTTCAAACATTGCAAAGCAAACATTCATAAATTAAAGTAATGTAAACTGAAAATCTATTTTTCTTATTTTTAAAAGAGACCCAAAAATTGGGGATCTTGCAATCATAGATTGAGACCAGATTTGTGCCACAACTGGACCTACTCACAAGAAACCTAGTGATCTTTTCAAAATTGCATTTGTACATCATTTGAGGATTCTACAAGCTAAAATAGAATTTGCACAAGAAGTGTAATTATTTTGTTAATTTGGAAATTTGGGACTAGCAAAGCGGTTGTAACCTCATAGCCATCAAGTGATTGTTGTGCAAATTGCAAGGGCTAGAGCATTGCAATTTGAGGTGATTTTGATATGAAGAATCTAGAGCTACCAAAGAGGTAACAGGTCAGGGTTTTGTAAGAGGAAGTAATCCTTGATGTATTTGAGATTTGGAAGATTTTATCCAATTAGAAATCCTACTGTAGGAGATCAAATTCGGAATATTTTCACTGACGAGAGTGTAAATCAGAGATGTTGCCTCCCTTAAAGAACATTGTTAAGGAAAGTGTGTCCTGACAACTCGTCAGAAAGAGCTTACACCATCATGGCTGATGGGATCAACCAAGTAAGTTTTAGGAAATAACCGTTGACTGAGGGGCAAGGCCATCCCAACAAGCATTAGGCATAAAAATTTTGCACTTAAATTTCAATTGAAAATGAGAAAAATTCAAAATCTATAAGGATGATATGGATCAATACTACATAAAATTGGAAACCAGGCCAAGGGAGTTTAAGAACCTTGTGGTTGAATATAACTTCTCATCAAAATGAGGTTTTGTATAGACTTAAAGGTTTATGTATAGAAAAACACTTATTATAACAAGAACTCGAGACATTATGCATGTGGGTTGTACAAGTATGATAATGGTGAGCATATGCTCTACTATAGGTGTGATGAACCCTACATAAGAGAGTTGTTGAATCATAAGAAATATGCTTTTACATACATTGAAGGGAGAGACATCCATGTAGTCATGATGGGATAGATATGGACGTATATATTTGCCAGTATATAGAAAAGAGCTTGAGAGATGTTTTTTGGCGGATACAACAAACAAGTGCCCTCCTAGTCAAATCAATCCACCAAACCCTATTTTGTAACACATGTAATCTTTTTCCTCAAAGAGCTGATGTAAAGGAGCACCTATTGTAATATTAAAAGGCCAGATTGTATCCCTTTTTCATTATCAAAACCCTTAGTGTGAAAGAGATTAGGATCATTATCTTGAGAAGTTTTGAAATAGTCGACAGCGTGTTGTTCTAGCCTACACTTTGTAATCAATCTTTCTCACAATCTAGTGATCAGAATTCAATTGTGACAATTGCATTGTGTTTCTATCTCTTTCTCTTCAATCTAAGTGTAATCATTTTCAGTTTTGATGTGGTTTGCGACTACTTGTTTGTGAGATAAATCTACATTTTTTAGTACAAAAATGGTTATTTTTTTGATGTTTCAACACTAGGAGAGTGTTTCTGTTGCAGTTGTTTGCACATTTTTTGTGGTGGATTGGATTTTAATACCTCATCAGATGGTCACCAAACTTCATAGAATCATGTCTTTAAGCCTTGTGATACCTCTCCCAAAGTTTCATTGCATTCCAAGTTTGTTTGGATGCCAAAATGGTGTGATGACCTAGAGCGATGGAGTAGGACACCAACAGATTGTCAGATTAGAGAGTGATAGATTTGCTATTGTGGATGCCACTGTAGATACTTAGGTTCAATTCTAGAGGTTGACACCCTTGTAGAGTCTCTGTGCCCCATGCGAGTCACTTCCCTGCGTATTGACATTATGTTAGTGCCAAACAGCTATGCTGAAGACGTCCGATCACGGCGAACCGCTAGCATTGGCACCATTGCTAGGGAATGATCCTTAGGTGGTGAGTGACCTAGTTGAACCAAAACTCTTCTTTTTCTATAGATCTTGATACCATTTTTGTTTACACCTTAGCAGTGGAGAAGCTAGGCGTGGGTTTAGTGCTTAGTGGAGTCTAGGGTCAAGGGACTATCTAGATCTACTCTTGTCAAGCAAAGAGGGTATGTGAGTGAGATACGAAAAATCATTTCATTCTTTTATTTTCTCAATGCTTGGAAAGGACTGTTACACGATCCATACCATTTTCAATTTGCATTGTCTTGTTTGTTTTGTTCATAGTAACACTTCAAGTTCATAGGAGTAGGTTAAGTAGCAATCCAAAACCATGTTTGGGCAAAGTTGACCATAACTCTGAAATAATAAAAATTTGATGGTCAAAGCATTAAAGTTGATCAAAACTCAAAAATTTGGTGTCAAAAGTGATAAACAAGCCCTTAGGATACAATTTGAGAAGTTTCACTTAAATTGGCTAGAGAACATGGATCACGATTCATGTTCCCCAGAGTCAAAATGGCAAAAAACTAGAACCATCAGATAAAGATTGACTTCATACACTAGAAACCAAAGTTTGGGTAAGACTTGGCATCAAAAACATCTCCAAAATCAAGGAATAGGGCAAAAATGTTGGAGTGCATCAAACGCGGAAGCGCACACACACACATGAAGCACACGAGCAAGAGAGAGAGAGAGAGAGAGAGAGAGAGAGAGAGAGAGAGAGAGAGAGAGAGAGAGAGAGAGAGAGAGAGAATATGACACCGCGGTCTCAAACCAAACAACCTTGGTAATTGAAGAAAAAGCACACATTTACAATGGGGGCTGGGTACACTTATATAGTGCATTCACCAAGTTGCCCTACCCAGAGTTTGACAAATAAGTAAAAATAAATACCTAAAAGACAAAATAAAACTGGGATCATATTGGGCAGTTCGATTGAGATGCCTAAACTTTAACACCCTCTCTGCAGCTCATAGTGGACATGAATGGTGAGACCAAGTTGATGAAGAAGCTAGCATGGACACCCCAACAGCTGTTGCAGGCCTGCAAGATACACCTCGATTTGCTAAGATCAACATGTCCCCCAAGAATACTGCCATCATGAGCACCTTTAACCTTTTAGAAAGTTCAACTGTAGGCTACACTACTACGTACAACAATCCCCATTCGTGAACTATGAACACATGACGTCCAAAAAACCTCCAAGATAATGAACTGTGAAACACATTTCGTTCAAAATCTGCCAACACAATGAATTGGCTAGCTCATCCATAGTGTTTTAGACACGTTCATTTCGTTCCTTACTAGATGCATGTGCATTGAACTCGAACTCATGGGTCCAAACACCAAGACCTTGAACTCTAACACATAGGTCCAAATCTGCTATACGGAGCACCTTGTGCCCCTCTCTGCCACTCACAAGCCTCTCTCTAGCTGAAGCTAGTGGCGACAACGACCATATGACTAGAAAGGTGGAACATTTTCCAGCGTGGTCACGGCCACACCAACGGAAGCTATTGCATCCTTCCCTTTGTCATCATCACTGCTTTCCTCCTGTTGCTTGCCCTTGCCCTTGTTGTTTGGAGAGGCTTTGTCCTTGCTCGGGGATTTGCAATCCCGGGCCACATGACCGCGCTTCCCACAATTGTAACAACGGACCTTGGTCTTCTTTCTAGAATCCAAAGTAGCAAGTGCTTCACCACCTGTATCAAAAATCTGAAATTTTCCTTGAGATGCCAACACGGCTTCCTCCTCGATGAGAAATGAGCAGAGATCATCAAATTCCAGCTTTTCCTTGGTGATTTGGAGCCGTATTGTCCTAGACACCATCTCATAATCCTCAGGCAATTTTGTGAGAACCAAAGCAGCTAACTAAGTACTCGTCAGGACACTTTTCATTGCTGATAGTTGATCATGTATAACCTTCACCTTCATGAGAAATGATTGCATGGAACTCCCGGGGGTAAACTTGAGGGCAAATAACTGTCCAAGAAGGGTGACTGCTCGCATTGTGGAATCACAATCAAACATTCCGACGAGCTTGAACCACATATCATTGGCAGTTCTAAAAGTCTGAATAGTTGGAGAATTTCCTTCGTGAGAGATTTCGCAATAGTCGACATCGCCTTTGTGTTGTTAGCATCCCAATCGACACACGATTTGTCATGCTCCTCGTCTTGAAGGCGGGTGTGCGTCTTCTTAGGATCCCTCGTAGGGCGTGTCTCCGAGCTATCGACGATGTCCCATAAACCCTTTTGAGTAAAACCAGAGCCGCATAATCAAGTTCCAATGGGCGTATTTATCACCATGTAATTTTTCAGCGGCAATCTTGCAAGGGGGTCCATGGCGGTGTGGCGAGGTGCTCGCCTAATTGCACTCCGATGGGCTGTATTCTCCGAGTCAAGTTGCCGAACAAAATTCTCGAATCTCCTTTCCGCAAAGATCAGCCAAGCCACACTCCAAAGTCAAGGCATGAAGCTATCTCCTGGTCTCCAACCACACGATCACAATGATCGCGTTCCGCCGTTCACAAGTCTCGCAAGTCACCCAAAAATTTGCGCTCTCGGTCCCCAATCCGCACGACAAGCCGTCATGTATCATGCTTTGCAACAAAAATCCACCTTGTGGCACCCTCTCTGAATCACAAGGGGTGCTCTATCGAGGGAAGGGGCCAAGCCGCGTGGGAAGAGGCCCTAGCAATTTTAAAAAAACTTTGAGTATTAAAAAAAAAACGTGCTGGCGTTTCTGCTTCTGGCCGTTACGGAAGATGAGTTGCAAGAGGATAGGGGGGGAGGGCGCTTGTCGCCCATCGTGAAGAGGGGGAAGCCCTTAAGGGCGCTGTGATGGCCGAAGCACACACAAGCCACCAGAGAGGGGCCCGGTAGACGACGAGAGAGGGGGGGAGAGGCGGACTGACTAAGGCCGACGGGCTGTTGGCTGTGGACGACAAAGAGGGGAGGCGCTTGGCAGATGGTGACTACACAGGGGCGCTGTGTCAAAAACGAGAGAGGAGGGGTGCCATCAGTCCATAGGGGGCAAAACGCATGCCTGTGTGAAACACTGAGTTTTTTTTCTTTGCTTGAAAACGCCGATCACACACCTTCTCCAAGCTGCCTCGCCAATCAAGTGCTCGGGATCACCATCGACTCTGATACCATGTTGGAGTGCATCAAACGCGAAAGCGCACACACACATACAAAGTACACAAGCAAGTGGGAGAGAGAATGACACCACGATCTCGAACCAAACAATCTTAGCAATCGAAGAAAAAGCACACATTTACAATGGGGGCTGGGTGCACTTATATAGTGCATTCACCAAGTTGCCCTACCCAGAGTTTGACAAATAAGTAAACATAAATACCTAAAAGCCAAAATAAAACTCGGATCACATTGGGTAGCTCACTTGAGATGCCTAAACTTTAACAAAAACTCGCAAAAACTAGGTAAACTGAGAAAAATATGAAGTTTTTCAACTTTTGCTGATCCAAAACCAAAAAGGATTGGGAATTGGTGTCTACAGGGTATAGAGAATCCGCTGACCAAATTTCATGCTAAAATGTTGTCAATTATGGATCGCGATCCATGTCCCTCTTTGACCAATTGAGGTGAGATTTAACAAGTAGATTCTAGCTATAAGGTGGAACAACTTTGCTAAAAGATTCCATAGCAAAAGAATGACAAAAGTTTACCAAATCACCAAAATACAGCGTGATAGTCAAAAACCACAAAGCAGACAGAAAAGTTGGCTTTTGGGTGACAAGGTTTAGGGGAAGAGCCTCTAGACACTTCAAGTAAATAGTAGGTCCAAAAAAGTGAGTTTAGACCTGTTGGTGTTAAAGGCGCTGTGCCTTTGCCCAAGCCAAACATCCAGTGTCCTGCCGTCCACTGGCATCTTTACTCTTGTGTATATACAAAGAATAAGGGATAGTTCATTCCTAGAGTCTTGCTCCACCCACACACCATCTCTCTCTTCTCCTTCTTCCCTCCTCCGTATGCACAAATTCCGCACTATTGCACTCTTCAACTGGTATCAGAGCTTCGATTTCTCGGCAGGTGTAGTGCTACCAAGAAGTGAGCTTTTGGCTATGGCGAGCTCGCTTTCTTTGGGAGCTTGAGTTTGTTGAGAAACCTCTAGATCTAAGCTCATGGATGCTTGAGGGATATTCCCAAACTTGACAGGAGAGTTTATTGCAAGTGTGTGTGCTTTTTTGCAGCCACATTTGTTGGAAGAATGCAGATTTCATTTTTGCAAGTCAGTTTACAGACTCCAAAATAGTGTTTTTTGCATAACTTTTGCATACGAAATGCAATTTATGCAAGGTCAGGGTGTAACCTGGGGTTTTTGCATGCTCCAAATGCAATGGTAATGTTGGTTTGGTCTAATTTTGACTTTTGAAATCTTTGCAACAGCAGCCCACATTTTTGCATAGCAGAAGTTTTTGGTGTGTATATGTTTACGTATACACAAACATACACTTGTAGATTGATATGGAGACCATGTACACATATTGTGGTTATTTAGAGTGCGTCTAGAGATGATTTTCTACATCCAAAGAGCTCATATTGGTCTTGGTTATTCTCTCGTTCTTCAACATTTATGACATGCTCTCAGTGAACAGAGTGTGGGTTGAAAATTTCAGCAAATGTATGTGCATAAGTTAAGAGCATTTGATGGATGTATGTACTCTTCTGAACTCTCAGGATGATTTGAGAGAAGATTCATCATAGGTTACGCGTATTTGCTCGTACAATTGAGCCAATTTTGAAGAGAGTGATATACACAAGGTTTTGTGCAGATTTGGTATGTATGACATATGCAGATACAGTTTGAGCTAGTCACAGCTCACAGGTGGCAGATTCACAGGTTTACAGGTACTTTGGACAGGTCCAATTGTTCATAGAGCTGCTCCTTCAGGAGTGAGCTTGTTTGTCAGGGTTTTGACAGTTGATGTATACCTGATTGTGGATCTGTTTATTGAGACACTGAGTGTCAGTTCACATGCGTTTTTGGTGAGATTTTTGAGATTTTGCTCAAAATTTAAGGGAAACTCTGTCGAATTTTTCCCACATTCTTGCCATGCTTTGTGCATATCTGCAGCTTACTTTTTGATGGTTTAGTGGTTGAGTGTGACTCCCACTTTGATAGTGATCGAGTGTTTACTCTCACTTTGATAGGTTTTGTCAGTCTATACCCACTCTTGGAGGAGTGAGTTGCATATGCTCGTGTGGCTAGATAGATAGTCACAGACTTTACACGTTTTTTGTAGATCTTTGCAAGCACTTTCTTTGGGATGCATTTTGAGGGTGTTTGCTCACTACTTGTGTATATGGTTATGAGCTTTACGCTCGATTGAGCTATTTGTCCCAGATATGGCTCACTTGGTTTAGTGATGTTGTTTATGCTTGCAGATTGTGGATCTTTGTAGAGCTGTTTTACGCATATGTGAGCATCAATTTTGATGCAAGTGATCATGGTTTTCATGATTGTGTAGTGATCGAGTATTCTCCCACTTTGTTGCCATTTTGGCATGGTTTATGGTTGAGATTGTGCTTGAGTTTTTGCTCAGTTTACAAGGGAGACTCTGCCAATTTTCTCCTAGGTATTCTCACCATAGTTCGGTTTCTTGGCATTCATATAGCAAAAATGTGTAATAGTTCAGAGTCTACAGTGATGATATGGTGGTCTCGTAGTTGTTGATACATTTGATGTTGGCATTGTGGTCATAGAGGGCACATTAGGCGCCACTATTTCAGACGTATGAGGTAGCAGCAGAGATATATGCAAGATGCAGATGAGGTTTTGACACATGCTAAAGAGTTGGCTTATTATGCCAGCGATGGAACTGTAACATTTCCCTTTAGCATTCCTCCTCCTTACATGTCTTCGAGAGGTGACACCCCTTCTCATTGGTTAGTAGATAAGGATGCATTTTTCCACATCACACCACATTGTGAGTGGTTTAGCAGTTTCTCTAGTGGGAGCTTTGGTTGTGTGCAGTTGGCCGATGGTTCGGCGTTTGACATTGTAGGGTGAAAGCATGTATAGGTGGCCTGGAAAGTAATGTCAAGGACATTGCTTTTTTGCGCTTAAAAGTGGATGTTTTAAAAGTGCTTCAAATCTCAAAAAGAATATCACTCTCCTAAGGTACGTCAATTAAGTCTCCTAACATACCACAATTAATGAGACTAAATGTAATTTACTGCTGAACGCTGGGTTATTGTCCGCCGCTTCTTTCCCGCTTCAACCTGTCTGAGCTTTCTTTGTCTCTGAGATCTCTCTTGGAGCTCTATCTAGCTCCTCTCTGTCTCTCTCTCACAGAGCTCTTGCTGAGCTTTCTGTATCGCTCAGCCCCCCCCCTCTCTCTCTTTCTCTCTCTAAGCATGGCTCCTCTTGTGTCTGAGCTCGCGCTCATCTCTCTCTCTCTCTTAGCACTCTTTCTCTCTCTCTCACGAACTCTATCTCTATAGGTTCCTCTTCTACTTGATGATTCTTGAGGTATGTAAACACTTATTATGCTTTGTTAGTATCTTGCTAATTAGTGCAAGAAGTGCCATGTATTAATTAAAAGTATAGCGTGTAGTTATGATTTGTATTGTATTTCTTGTAGAGCAATCCTTTGAAAGTACTGCAACAATGGAGCACAGTGAAGAACTGTCTATCAGCTCATCGTCATTGAGTAGAGAAGCTCAACTTCAGCGCAGAAAATTAATGAGGGAATATTGGGCTGCTCAGAAACGAAAGCAACTGTTAGCGGGTACGCCGCGACGGACGATGGAGCACAGCGAGAACACAGACCAACAAACTGTCAATCCGAGGACGTAGCTGACCCCCGACTAGGGCATGGAGGCAATCTCTGGGTTGTCAACCCTGAGCTAAACACGAACAACACTCTACAATCACTAATCCTACCACAACACTACCATAAAGCAAAGAAACAGACAACGCATCCTACGAAACACTACAAGCTCGAAACAGTCTCAAATCATATCGGAATGACTCGAAATCGGAGGGTAAGACTCACAAGGACATATCCTATGTGGCCAAACACCTAAACCCTGAAAACCATAACTGTAAGACCTCTAATCGCTGTCGCGATAGACTCAAAACAGCAATTTCCAAAGTGTCCAAAACTGATCTACAAAGACATCAACACGAAGAGCTTCTCGCCCTGATTCTAACGACTACTCGATCATTCAGAACGGATGTCGTTTGAGGTACTTATGACCAAATATAGCTCGTAGCAGGCGGGCTCACGATGTGGTCCTCGGCTTGCATTGCTTGCATCGACGCAGAGACCTCCTTGATGCTAACACGCTCCTTCTCTCATATCTGCAATGTGATTAGTGTGTGCGATGGTGTGTGTGCGTGAAGCTCACTACTGTGTGCTGCAGAACCCACGACTGTATATTATTTGAGATAACGTAATGTGTCTTACAAAGCCTTAGGTTTTAGCTTATATACCAAGCCTTCAAACCTAATGTCCGGCCAAATGACCTGAATTGTCCCTAGGCTTCTACAGAGCTTAATTACAAGAAATTGAGTTGGCTTTACTCATTATACAGGCATCTGCGGCCAAAATACAAGTGACGATATAAAATATGAGGTTCCCGTAAACATTACAAAAGTGGCCGTAATGGCTCAAAATAATAATAACGGGATATTCGATGACGTCCATGAACTCGTATCTTCATGTTGCAGCATCCATCTTCATCTTCATTACTTCATCACCATCTTCATGTGGAATCTTTACAGAATCTTTGAGGAATCTTTATGGAAACGTTGTTGAAAGGGTGTCCTTTCAACACTCTCCCCCTCCAAATTCTTGTCATCCCCGACAAGACCCTATGTCTTTGCTGGCCTTGATGAGTTCTTGATGTCTTGGTGTTGGTTGAAGTTGTTGTGGCAGCCGCTACTGTAGTTGGTCACTTTGCGTGATGTTAAAGCTGCCTTGAAGTTATACCTGTAGTGTAATTGAAGCCTGGAACTCTCCCCCTCCGATTGGTTGTTGTATCTTGAATTGCATGAGGTTGTATCGACTTGTTGGTGCAGCAGGTCGTTGTCATTGTAGCTCTAGTATTTGCTTTTCCTATGGTTGTTATCTCGCAGTTGTACCTGTAAGTTGACTTGAAGCTTTGTCAAGCTGTTTTCTTGCCTCTCCCTTTTGACTTGTCAGTAGATTTGCAATTAGTAGTGTGGGGATATCGTGGTTCTTCTTGTTTTTGTTGTTATAAAAAATAAAAGAGTAAAAGTAAAATGTAGCGTATGTACAAAATGAAGGTCTTGAATACCTGGATAAGACTAAAGGGAAAAACCCAGTGGGAAAAATTGTCTTTAGTCATAATTAAATGCGAGGCTATATATACTTAGGTTCTGATGTTATAGAGTTATGCTGAGTTAAAGTACATATGGCCATATGGCTACTAGTATGGACTTGATATACATGGATAAGTGTTAGTAGCTTGAAGTCAAAGTCGTTGCTGTTGAGCAAAGGCTTATAAAACCCGTTTCCACTTGGTCATCGTCATTTGTTTGTGTAAGTGCATGGGTGGAATAAAAAAGAGTGCCTAATGCATATGTCCAATGATGGGACATCTATATGCTTGCACAGAGTTATGCATGTTAAACAAGATGCGGTGCGAGAGAAGAGTATTGATGGGTTCTTCATGGAGTTATTGTAGCGAGTAAAACATATAGCATGAGTGCTTCAAAAGCTTTCACTACTCACAAGAAGGGTTTTTGCTGTCGAGGTTTCTCCACTCTTCCTCACTGTGTCAAGTGCGTGAGTGTTTTTTTTTTTTTTGGACTACTCCACCTTCTCCACCTTATATATTATATGGACTTTGACTCTTATGCTCACCTCTTCCAGCATGAGCGACATGAATTTATGTATGCTCAACTCTCCAGCTTGAGCTTATACCTATTAGCTAGACTCATAGACCACAGAAAAATATTAACTTGAAGCTTGGGTCTGACACTTCGCTCATTTAGTGGCTCAGCTGCCCGACTCTAGACTCTTATGCCATGTAAGTTTAATAGCGACTTGGACTTACCTGATCGCGGCCTGAAATCCAATTCCATATGCTTTTGATGTTTAGGCCTTTCTTGTTAATTTCTGTTTGAGATGCCATGTTGTCCAATACATTGGCATATATCTGCTCTTCATTCCTTGGTAGCAAATTGTGGTTGCTTGATGAGACAGGTATTGATGTTGAAGCAATGGTTGATGAAGTCTTCTTCTTCCAGATAGTGTTCTTCAAAACTGTGACCTCCGTATTTACCGTTGCTTTCTTTTTGTTGTTAAGAGGCTGTAAAGGAGTTGTGTATCTTTCTTGTTGTTGAGCCTCAATCACGGATTTTGGAACCCACATTGTTCTTGGGCCTGGTGTGATGTCCTTTGCCACTTGCCTTGTTTCTTGTTTGACTTGATGGTACCTTTTCTTTGATTTCCAAATATGGCTGTTACTTTTGTAAAAGCCTTGCTCTTGTAGTAATTGACGAGGTATGCATCTACAGGTTGTAGTACTCTTGGGTGTAGCGGGTGGCTGCTCTTCATTTCTTGATGTTTCTTGCTTTTCCTTGGTGATTCCTTGATAAGCTACTACCTTAGGTAACCAGATTTGAAAGTTACCCTCATAGAATCCTTGTGCTTCGAGTAACTCGACTGGAATGAATCTTTGGACTTGCTTGGAGGTGATCTTCACTTGACTTTGTTGGGTAGTCTGGTAGAATTCTAATTTCATTACCCAGACTTGTCGTATGGTTTGTCCAGTGGAAGACCTTCTCTTTTGCTTTTTGTACCTGTCCTTTCTCTTGGTCGAGTTATGTGATTGACGTTGACGGCTTTGTTGATTCTTGACTGAGTGGTTGTCATGGGATGGATATCGCCAGGCTGTTATCTTGGGCTTGTTGACCCAAACATCTGAATTTCCTTTCTTGTAGCCTTGTGCAATAGTTGACGCGCTTGATGTGATCCATCCTGTTACCTTTGCTTGTTGAGGTTGTTCATGTGATTGTATCCAAATTGGATCATTAACTTTAATATGTGCCTTGGATACTAGCACTTGGTTGACCTGTTTTGACTTCCTTTGGAGACTTTCGGGCGATGGAAACTTCGGTTGATAGACTTTTTGCTTGGGTTTCCATTGTTTTGTTGATGGTTTGGCTTTTGATGTAGAGGCTTTGTCTTGCACTTGCATTGGCTGGGCTAGAGACTGTGGACTTACTTTAGCTTTGCCTTTTTCAATAGCCAAGAATCTTTGAACTGTTGTAGGCTTGACCTCTGTTGCCACTTGATAGCTTGTCGTGATGACCATTGTTGAAGATTCAGGCTCGTTTTCAAAGACTTGTGCCCATGGCTTGGACAAAATCAAGTGTGTTCCCATTTGTTGAGAATCTACCACCAAGAATTTTTCTTTGACATTCTGCGAATGTAGTTGGAGAGTAGCTTTTGCAATCCCCATACTTATAACATCTACTTTAGGTGAGAGATTTACCTTTATCTGAATATCATAAAGCTTTGGCTTACCTAGAAGTAACCACATGCCATATGACATGACATTAGTCGTGGAATTTGTACCAATTTCTGCCATAAAATTCATCTTGACCCCATCTTGTGCACTTAGCAAAAAGTTGATCTTCTTTGGTACTAGATTGCCTGTGTTCTCTTGAGTGACTTGAGCAATCTTTGGCCTGGACTCCTTGTTGTCTTCTTCTTCATTGTTCACACTTCTGAGTTCATCTGTGTGTTCTAGCTCCTGCTTGACCACCATTTCCTCTGATATGTCTTTTGGAGAGACAAAATCAACATTTGGTTCTTGTAGAGTCATAGACTCTTCTTCCTCGACTTCAGCTCTTGAAATGTCACCAATAGTGTCTGAACTTCCTGTCATTTGCTGCACCTCTTCTTTGATTGATTCCAAGTCTTCATATTGCTCGTTTGTAGGCGCTGGACCTGAAGCATCTTCTTTGGATCTTAGCCCTTCTTCCTTCAACTTTGCTTCGTTGACTTGCGGCTCCTCCTTTGTACTATGCATTCGAGTTGGACAGTTTGTAATCAAGTGTGTTATCGCACATTGATCGCAAAGAGCACCTATTTCTATATGACCAGTATTTGGGCTAGGTATCTGGTTTTGTGTTAACCCCATAGCTGATAACCCTGTTTCGAACTCATACTCAGATTCGTCATCTGTCTCACCCATAACCCTTAGCATGTAGTAGGGGACTATGTCATACCCATTCTCATCGCAAAATTTTGTTGGTGTGGTCTCATTAACACAGACATCCAAAGTAGCCAATATCTGAGTCCACTCTAGAGGTTCTAACGCTTCTTCCGGAAAAGGTTCTCTTATGTAATCATCATCTTCTAAGACCCTCTCTAAGGAATTCTCATTTCTCCCAAAGTCACTACACTCCGATGCTCCGCACATCCAGATTTCTTTCTTTTTGCCCCATCCATGGATGGACTGTTGATCCACTTTGTGTTGCAGAATCAAAATCTTCCATGGGCGTTCTAGTTACATCTTGGTAACTATGATTTCTCATACTTACACGTGTTGTGGTTTCAGCATGTCTTAAGTATAGATAATCATAACCCCAATCTTGTACCATCTTGAGTTGTCTCATGAATGGTCTTCCAAGGATGATTTCATAGTTATTTTTCTTGCCAAAGTCAACTATGGCAAAAGTATGTGCATACTCTATACCACAAGAAGACACCACTATCGCTTCTAGCAATCCCATGGGTCTTTCCACATGCCCATCTGCTAACTTTAATTTTATTCTGGTTGTTCTAAAGGCGGGCCTACCCCATTTCTCCCATATTTGTTTTGTTGCTATGGCAATTCCTGCTCCACTGTCAAGTATAGCTTTCGTTTCAATCCCATTGTATTCGACAGGTAAAGTGGCATTACCATCTTCTCCTTCACAGTACTCTCCTACTTTTTTCAGAGGTACCGGTCTTACATTTGATTTAGGCTTCTCGATCTCATCTAGCTCTTTTTCCAGGAACCTTAACGGGCTTTTGATCCCAATTTTTTCCAAGCATTTTGCTATATCCGTCCACATACTTGGCCTGATTTTCAAAAGTTCTGCCAATGTAATTGTGCACTTCACTGGCGTTGATAGCAAGTCAGTCAAAATTTTTGTGTCCAATTCTTTTGTCCCCCCTAGCCTCTGTGATGGAACTCTCACAATCTCAGACTTTGCCTCAAAATCTCCCATGTACTGTGGCAAAGTTCTTAACGATGCAGGTCTACTTTCTTCGGAGGCTATCGATCCTACGTCACCATGATATGACCTCGCATCAACACTCATTTGTGGTCTATCTAATGTGATTTCAGGAAATGGTGCTGGTCTAGCATCCTCTTCTCTTTTTTGGGCATCTTGGACAGCCTTCCATAACTCCTCTGGCCACTGCTCCTCAACTATAGGAACATAGGGTGGGAAATCCCTCATTGATTCATCCGTTGTATTTTGGACTACCCTCGAGTCTTGCGACCTTGGCAGTGGTTCTTCCCTATGATCCACCTCTTCTCTAGGCAATTCGTCTACTTTAATGCTCTCATCTTTGTGCACTGGGGTGACTATCCTATCCTTCACTTCTCGTGGAGGTGGTTCTAGCAATGCTTGAGCAGTTTTAATAAGTTGCTGACACATTTCTAGCCTTTTCTTCTCTAGTTTAGGATAAGGATAAGTCATCCATCTTTGTTCTAAGGTCTATCTATTTGCCAATCTAGCCTCATAAGCCAGTAAAATCGCGTCTAAAGGCTCATTCACTTTGTCCACTAGGACAGATCCTCCTGAACTAGCACTCTTGGGTGCTTCAGCTGGTTTAAGGGTTTCAACTTCCCTTTGCTGTGTCTGTTGCTCTTGAGTTGTTTCCAACTCAGCTGTCACAGCCTTTTCTTCTCCTTTCTCCCTTTCTAGTCACTCTTTCATTCTAGTCCTTCTTGCTTGTCTAGAGTTTCTACGGCTTTTGGAACTCTTACTAGTCTCTCCATCTGTAGGCTTCTGCTCTTGCACTTTTGCTTGTGCGCTTGTGACAACATTTACTGGAGAAACTTGCTTACTTTCATCTTCTTGTTGTTTAAGCACCTGTTCTTTTGCAATTGTTTCTTGCTCTGTTGTTGTTGTCGTCTCTCCTTTTGTTGCGGCTCGTTCTTTCTCTGATTTTCTAGTGGAAGGAAAGGTAACCTGTGGTTGCATTTTACCTTTTTTTCTTGGATTCTTAGGACAATCTAAAAGCATACGTGTGATTGCACACTCATTACAATATACATTTATCATGATATCATGGTGTGGACAATCCTTAATAAGGTGATCACTACTACCACATCTGTCACATGGACGTATTGGTTGTTGTGGCAATACTTGATATTGACCTTGAAGTGGCCTCTCATCTACCACATTTCTTTCTATTTGAAGCTCATGACTCACATATGCATTTCTAGCAGCTATGGGTCTTTCAATTAAGAACACTTGTTCCGCTACAGGATGATATCTAGGCTGTTGAGACATAACATGCTCAAACCCTGGTGGAGTCTTAGGTCTATAGTCAGGACAATATTGCGTCAGATGGTCCCCTCCACATGTCATGCACCTTCGTTGTTTAGGAACTGTATAGGCTGCTACTCTCTCAGAGTTGTTGATGCATTGCATCACATTCTCTATGATTTGCTCCTCAACATTTACTTGGTTTTTTCCTAGATTCCCTCTTTGATCCTCAAGATCAGCGGTTTTCTTTTTCTCAGTCGCATCATTCATCTTCTTATGACCATCGTCATAGAATTTGCAATTGTCAATTAGGTCAACTGCCGCTTTGGTCACCTCTTCCAAGTTTTGGTATCTTTTCATGTATAGGTCCTTTTGGAGATTCTCATTCCTAAGCCCTCTGATGAAGCATAGGATCTGACGTTCTGGCGTGGGTAACTCTTGGGTAGGACATCTAGCAACATATTGCTTGAAACGCAGTATTGCATGTCGCAATGTTTCTGTTTCGCCTTGTTTAAATTCCTGAATCTTAGGAAGGGTGTTATGTTTTATGCCCCTCTTGGTGAATTCTTGAACAAATCCATCCAACATTTTCTCAATGGTTGTGAACTCTCTCCGGTTCAGTAGTTCAAACCATGCTTGTGCATTGTCCTCCAATGTAAGTCCAAAACCCTCATACTGCGTGTGGAAGTCTTCTACTCGTTCTGCTCGTAGGACTTGCTTGAAAGCCGAGACATGGGCGTATGGGTCTCCTATGCCATTGTACTTTCTATTTACCCATTTTCTTAGCTGAGATGGTCTTATACTTTGGGGTGCAAAGTATAGAACCATACTCCTCTCTGGTATCGTTTCATCTCTCGTTATCGCTCTAGGGGGAAATCCAGGTGGTGGTCCCCTCTTTGGAATTCTCTTAGAGGTTCCTGTGTTTGGTTGATGTATCTGAGGTCCTTCATTGACCAAATATCCCCTCATCTCTAATTTGGTTCGCGGATTTGTGCTTTCTACAGCTCTATATTCTCGTCCATACTTGTCAACAAATAAAGATGTCCATTGTCGGTCGACCTCGTATGTATAGACATATAAGAGCTTGTACTCTGTCAGCTCATCTGGGTAGGGCTCTAAGCAACTGTAAAGGTTGAATTGATTTCCATTAATATACCTATATAGTCCTTCACTTTCATGGTTATACGTCCAAACTCTCTCCACAAGGTTGGTCTTTATGTACTGTAGGTTTGGAAGATCTATTCTGGGCGGGTGCTCATCCATCCCTGCAATCCATGTGCTTGTATAAGCCGAGTCTGAGTCTGATGTAGACATGACTTCTAGGCTTAACAGATCTAGCTTGCTTTCGAAATACCTCTCTCAGTGTGTTCAAGTGTTTTGGTCAGGGAAAATCCAAAACTATGTCCAAAACTGTGAGCGTTTTCTCACAATTCTCTCAAATTGTCGGTTTTAGACACCCCTGACTTCCGGATGCATTTTGAGGCCTTAAACAGCGTTTTTTTCAAAACTATATAATAAAATAAGCCAAGCGTGCGAAACTTTCTAAGAAAATAGAGCGGAAAAATTAGGGAAGAGGGATAAATGTACAACTTGACTGAAGAGATTGCATTCGACATGGCCAACGCGTTTCGACCATTACTGGTCTCATCAGGGTAAAAAATACAATCTCTTACTGGGTTTATATAGGAAAGGGGGATGGGGGGGTTGGCTTTGGAGTTAAACATGGGTAGGTAGAGCACGGATAAATGTGTAAGGAATTTAGTTATTGAGGGTTGATTTCAAGAAACTGATATGATGGGTTTCTCAAATTCATAAATTGAAAGTGGAAGTTTGTAGTTTTCAGGGTAAAGATAGTGACTACTACAAACTTTCAAGAGTGAGGTACCATAAATTGAAAGTGAAAGTGAAAGTTTGTAGTTTTTCAAGGTCAAGAGGGTGAGTGCTACCAAAAAAAATTTATTGCAAAGGGAGGCTCTTTCAAAAATTGAAGGAAGAATTTTGGCTTCAAATAATGGGGCCATTGTAGGGGGAAGAAATCTAGGTCCATAGGTTAATGACTTAATAAAACCAAAGTTTAACAAGATTGAAATTATGGGGGTTGGGGTGCTTGGAAACTATGCTTATAAAAAATCTAGGCATGATTTGGATCTCAGAGGCTCAGTGTAATTGGAAGGGGGTTATATGAAGGGTTGTTTTGGATTGATCTGCGTGTTAAAGGTTTGATGATGAAAATTATGGGGGTTGGGGTGCTGGAGAACTATGCTATAAAAAATTCTAGGCATGATTTGGACCTCAGAGGCTCAGTGTAATTGGAAGGAGGTTATATCAAGGGTTGTTTTGGATTGATCTGCGTGATAAAGGTTTGATGATGATAATTAATTGCAATAGGAAGTTTAAAAATTAAGGATAGAAAATCCAACAGTAATGGGATCGTAAATATGTGGAATCTTGCAAAAGATGTTGACTTTGGGATGGTTTCCATGTTACTAAATTGGCTCAGGTATGGCATGCCCTCATGTGAGAGAGAGAGAGAGAGAGAGAGACATTCAAATCATCACCAAGTTTTGCAAGGTTCTGAAGGAGCTCCGGGTATCTCGATCTTGACTTTGGTTATATGGAGGAAAATAAAGGGTTAAGTGAATGATGTAGAGCCAGATCTCAATGCATTGGGTTGAGTAGCTTTGCGACATGAGCAAGGGAAAAGGTTGGGTTTTGAGACGAGGTTCAACAAGAGGAATAGGTTCTACAACAATGTTGCAAAGGCAATTAGACGGAGTTCATTAATTTCTGATATGGGATAGGTTGGGGGTTTGGAAAAGAATCTTGAAAATAGATTGTGGCAACTAGGTTTTATGAATAGTATCAAACCTAGTGTTGGCAAAAGGTAGTTGAAGAAGACTAAGTATGGGCCATCGACAAGATTTGGGCTACACATCATTACTCAAGCATTGAAGGAGACAAGTGATAGCTTAATAAGAGAGGAGAGGAGTGTGGTCTCACGGTTTAGCAACAACAGATGCATTGGGCTAGCAACAAGATTTGGGCTACACATCATTACTCAAGCATTGAAGGAGACACGTGATAACTTAAAAAGAGAGGAGGGGCAGCAACAGATGCATGTGGTTGCTTCTGCAATCTTAGAGCTCTTCATAGTGCATTTAACCTTGGGACCAAACTGGCGCTAGGGTTGGGGTGTTGTACCTCATTGCAAAAAATCTTAAACAAGAACACATCCTGTGCGCATGCGAGGGGTGCCAAAGTAAGGGCATAGAGATGACTAATCCTGATGCTTCAGCGGTTCAAGCCATTTCTTAGGGAAACAAGAGCGATTGTAGTGGGTTGGGTTATGCGCCATGCAAATTTTATTTAGAAAAGGTGAAGGTCATGTAGCCGTGTAGCCATGCCTCGTGTTCAAGCCATTTATGATGGGAAACCCTGGAGATGATAGAGAGTGGGGCTATGTACCATGTAAATGTTCTTTATAAACAAAGACAAAGGTGAAAGCCACCATGCCTTATGTTTACCCAAGAGTTCGACATGTTCAATTGACTTTTTAATTTGATAGGTGATCTAAGAATTAGGCAATGGAGCATGGGTGGTTGTAGAACCAAAGTAGTAGTGTCAAGGCTATGACAAAAACATTAGTGGCAATGGTTGCAAAACTGTCAGCCAAGTTAATTGAATGGGGCAATGAAAATTGGCACCAAAGGACTATGTATAGGGGCAAAGGCATGGCTGTGTGGAGAAGCCAAGGTATACTGATGAAGTCTTCACAACATTTATTTTTAAAATAACGGGCACTTACAAGGAGTGTTTTCCAGCGAAGTTGGGTGCGACAACTAGTAGAGAGAAGATAGAGTTGTCGGCACTGACATAAGGAAGGTTATTATATAGACATAACATGCTCAAACCTTGGTGGAGTCTCAGGTCTATAGTCAGGACAATGTTGCGTCGGATGGTCCCCTCCACATTTCATGCACCTTCGTTGCTTAGGAACTGTATAGGCTGGTACTCTGTCAGAGTGGTTGATGCATTGCATCACATTCTCTATGATTTGCTCCTCAACATTTACTTGGTTTTTTCCTAGATTCCCTCTTTGATCCTCAAGATCAGCGGTTTTCTTTTTCTCAGTCCCATCATTCATCTTCTTATGACCATCGTCATAGAATTCGCAATTGTCAACTAGGTCAACTGCCGCTTTGGTCACCTTTTGTATGTTTTGGTATCTTTTCATGTATAGGTCCTTTTGGAGATTCTCATTCCTAAGCCCTTTGATGAAGCATAGGATCTGACATTCTGGCGTGGGTAACTCTTGGGTAGGACATCTAGCAACATATTGCTTGAAACGCAGTATTGCATGTCGCAATGTTTCTGTTTCGCCTTGTTTAAATTCCTGAATCTTAGGAAGGGTGTTATGTTTTATGCCCCTCTTGGTGAATTCTTGAACAAATTCATCCAACATTTTCTCAATGGTTGTGAACTCTCTCCGGTTCAGTAGTTCAAACCATGCTTGTGCATTGTCCTCCAATGTAAGTCCAAAACCCTCATACTGCGTGTGGAAGTCTTCTACTCGTTCTGCTCGTAGGACTTGCTTGAAAGCCGAGACATGGGCGTATGGGTCTCCTATGCCATTGTACTTTCTATTTACCCATTTTCTTAGCTGAGATGGTCTTATACTTTGGGGTGCAAAGTATAGAACCATACTCCTCTCTGGTATCGTTTCATCTCTCGTTATCGCTCTAGGGGGAAATCCAGGTGGTGGTCCCCTCTTTGGAATTCTCTTAGAGGTTCCTGTGTTTGGTGGATGTATCTGAGGTCCTTCATTGACCAAATATCCACTGATCTCTCATTTTGTTCGCGGATTTGTGCTTTCTATAGCTCTATATTCTCGTCCATACTTATCAACAAATAAAGATGTCCATTGTCGGTCGACCTCGTATGTATAGACATATAAGAGCTTGTACTCTGTCAGCTCATCTGGGTAGGGCTCTAAGCAACTGTAAAGGTTGAATTGATTTCCATTAATATACCTATATAGTCCTTCACTTTCATGGTTATACGTCCAAACTCTCTCCACAAGATTGGTCTTTATGTACTGTAGGTTTGGAAGATCTATTCTGGGCGGGTGCTCATCTGTCCCTGCAATCCATGTGCTTGTATAAGCTGAGTCCGAGTCTGATGTAGACATGACTTCTAGGCTTAACAGATCTAGCTTGCTTTCGAAATACCTCTCTCAGTGTGTTCAAGTGTTTTGGTCAGGGAAAATCCAAAACTATGTCCAAAACTGTGAGCGTTTTCTCACAATTCTCTCAAATTGTCGGTTTTAGACACCCCTGACTTCCGGATGCATTTTGAGGCCTTAAACAGCGTTTTTTTCAAAACTATATAATAAAATAAGCCAAGCGTGCGAAACTTTCTAAGAAAATAGAGCGGAAAAATTAGGGAAGAGGGATAAATGTACAACTTGACTGAAGAGATTGCATTCGACATGGCCAACGCGTTTCGACCATTACTGGTCTCATCAGGGTAAAAAATACAATCTCTTACTGGGTTTATATAGGAAAGGGGGATGGGGGGGTTGGCTTTGGAGTTAAACATGGGTAGGTAGAGCACGGATAAATGTGTAAGGAATTTAGTTATTGAGGGTTGATTTCAAGAAACTGATATGATGGGTTTCTCAAATTCATAAATTGAAAGTGGAAGTTTGTAGTTTTCAGGGTAAAGATAGTGACTACTACAAACTTTCAAGAGTGAGGTACCATAAATTGAAAGTGAAAGTGAAAGTTTGTAGTTTTTCAAGGTCAAGAGGGTGAGTGCTACCAAAAAAAATTTATTGCAAAGGGAGGCTCTTTCAAAAATTGAAGGAAGAATTTTGGCTTCAAATAATGGGGCCATTGTAGGGGGAAGAAATCTAGGTCCATAGGTTAATGACTTAATAAAACCAAAGTTTAACAAGATTGAAATTATGGGGGTTGGGGTGCTTGGAAACTATGCTTATAAAAAATCTAGGCATGATTTGGATCTCAGAGGCTCAGTGTAATTGGAAGGGGGTTATATGAAGGGTTGTTTTGGATTGATCTGCGTGTTAAAGGTTTGATGATGAAAATTATGGGGGTTGGGGTGCTGGAGAACTATGCTATAAAAAATTCTAGGCATGATTTGGACCTCAGAGGCTCAGTGTAATTGGAAGGAGGTTATATCAAGGGTTGTTTTGGATTGATCTGCGTGATAAAGGTTTGATGATGATAATTAATTGCAATAGGAAGTTTAAAAATTAAGGATAGAAAATCCAACAGTAATGGGATCGTAAATATGTGGAATCTTGCAAAAGATGTTGACTTTGGGATGGTTTCCATGTTACTAAATTGGCTCAGGTATGGCATGCCCTCATGTGAGAGAGAGAGAGAGAGAGAGAGAGAGAGAGAGAGCGAGAGAGAGAGAGAGAGAGAGAGACATTCAAATCATCACCAAGTTTTGCAAGGTTCTGAAGGAGCTCCGGGTATCTCGATCTTGACTTTGGTTATATGGAGGAAAATAAAGGGTTAAGTGAATGATGTAGAGCCAGATCTCAATGCATTGGGTTGAGTAGCTTTGCGACATGAGCAAGGGAAAAGGTTGGGTTTTGAGATGAGGTTCAACAAGAGGAGTAGGTTCTACAACAATGTTGCAAAGGCAATTAGACGGAGTTCATTAATTTCTGATATGGGATAGGTTGGGGGTTTGGAAAAGAATCTTGAAAATAGATTGTGGCAACTAGGTTTTATGAATAGTATCAAACCTAGTGTTGGCAAAAGGTAGTTGAAGAAGACTAAGTATGGGCCATCGACAAGATTTGGGCTACACATCATTACTCAAGCATTGAAGGAGACAAGTGATAGCTTAATAAGAGAGGAGAGGAGTGTGGTCTCAAGGTTTAGCAACAACAGATGCATTGGGCTAGCAACAAGATTTGGGCTACACATCATTACTCAAGCATTGAAGGAGACACGTGATAACTTAATAAGAGAGGAGGGGCAGCAACAGATGCATGTGGTTGCTTCTGCAATCTTAGAGCTCTTCATAGTGCATTTAACCTTGGGACCAAACTGGCGCTAGGGTTGGGGTGTTGTACCTCATTGCAAAAAATCTTAAACAAGAACACATCCTGTGCGCATGCGAGGGGTGCCAAAGTAAGGGCATAGAGATGACTAATCCTGATGCTTCAGCAGTTCAAGCCATTTCTTAGGGAAACAAGAGCGATTGTAGTGGGTTGGGTTATGCGCCATGCAAATTTTATTTAGAAAAGGTGAAGGTCATGTAGCCGTGTAGCCATGCCTCGTGTTCAAGCCATTAATGATGGGAAACCCGAGAGATGATAGAGAGTGGGGTTATGTACCATGTAAATGTTCTTTATAAACAAAGACAAAGGTGAAAGCCACCATGCCTTATGTTTACCCAAGAGTTCGACATGTTCAATTGAGTTTTTAATTTGATAGGTGATCTAAGAATGAGGCAATGGAGCATGGGTGGGTGTAGAACCAAAGTAGTAGTGTCAAGGCTATGACAAAAACATTAGTGGCAATAGTTGCAAAACTGTCAGCCAAGATAATGGAATGGGGCAAAGAAAATTGGCACCAAAGGACTATGTATAGGGGCAAAGGCATGGCTGTGTGGAGAAGCCAAGGTATACTGATGAAGTCTTCACAACATTTATTATTAAAATAACGGGCACTTACAAAGAGTGTTTTCCAGCGAAGTTGGGTGCGACAACTAGTAGAGAGAAGATAGAGTTGTCGGCACTGACATAAGGAAGGTTATTATATAGACATAACATGCTCAAACCCTGGTGGAGTCTCAGGTCTATAGTCAGGACAATGTTGCGTCAGATGGTCCCCTCCATATTTCATGCACCTTCGTTGTTTAGGAACTGTATAGGCTGGTACTCTGTTAGAGTGGTTGATGCATTGCATCACATTCTCTATGATTTGCTCCTCAACATTTACTTGGTTTTTTCCTAGATTCCCTCTTTGATCCTCAAGATCAGCGGTTTTCTTTTTCTCAGTCGCATCATTCATCTTCTTATGACCATCGTCATAGAATTCGCAATTGTCAACTAGGTCAACTGCCGCTTTGGTCACCTTTTGTATGTTTTGGTATCTTTTCATGTATAGGTCCTTTTGGAGACTAACCAAGTATGCTAAAATGACATTGTTTTCAAATTTTCTCTCCACAGATGTGTTCCCTACCCTCTGTAGATCATGTATACCAAGTTTCATAAGGTTTGGAAATTTGGTTAAGTCCCTTTACCCAATTTGTCTCTGAAGTCTGACTCAAAACACCAGACTTTAGGTTTAGTGGTCAAGCAGGTGTCCAAGTACACTCAATTTTTGGGAGCAGCCTTATATTGATGTGTTTTACTTGTGGTATGAGGGGTTTTGCCTGATTGTGAGTCTATCTCCAATTGACTAGTCTATCGCGATAGACTAGGCAGAGAGCCACTGGAAAGTATTTTTTTCTCTGTTTTTGGACAGGTTGGTTCCCAATGCCCTTAGAAGCCTGTCGCCAAAGTTTCATTCAATTTGGACTTCTTTTCCTTTGGATTCAAGTATTTCGCACCCTACTTTCTTACACTCGGAAAAAGAAAATTCCCACTTCGATGCACAAGCACTGATGCAAATGCTTTGAAATTTCACATACAAGCTCTAGAGCATATGCAAAACAAGGTCTTGAGGTCAAACTTTTTTTTAAAATTGCAGATTTGGTTTCAGATTTTTGTTTTTGGATTTTTTAGAGGTTTTTTTTTTTTTTTGATTGATTGGACCAAATCTGTGTTTTCCCCCTACCTTAAGGTCTCCAATGCAAAAACAAGCAGTCAAATCGGCTTTCAAACGACCATTTTAGAGCACTTTTACCATAACCAACACAGTTCCGCCTTTTGTGTTTTCAAGCACATTTTCATGTCAAAATTGCTCTAGATCCACATCAGATGTCCTACACTACCTCAAGTCCTACTTTGGATGGTTGAATGGTTGTTTTTGCTTTCTGGCAAGCAAACAGCCTCCGGCTTACCTTTTGCGTTTTTCTTTGCGTTTTTTCTCTTTCAAGTTCTTCACAACCATAAGTCACAACCAAACACACAAACCATAAAACCTAATCTAAACACACAACAAAATAATATAACCATACCTCAACCTCATGGTGGACCACCTCGGCAAGACGTAGGCTCCCTAGCTATCCCTCAGTCAAGAGATCTGTTCTCTGACTTTCCACTAAGAAGGCAAATGGTGACAACGCTCTAGAAAACTCTAGAGAAACGCTATACTATCAAACACGAGTGATGCGGTCTACGCTAGTTTAGGCGCTTCGTCCCCGGCAGCGACGCCAATGTTAGCGGGTACGCCGCGATGGACGATGGAGCACTGTGAGAACACAGACCAACAAACTGTCAATCCGAGGACGTAGCTGACCCGACTAGGGCATGGAGGCAATCTCTGGGTTGTCAACCCTCAGCTAGACACGAACAACACTCTACAGTCACTAATCCTACCACAACACTACCATAAAGCAAAGAAACAGACAACGCATCCTACGAAACACTACAAGCTCGAAACAGTCTCAAATCATATGGGAATGACTCGAAATCGGAGGGTAAGACTCACAAGGACATATCCTATGTTTCCAAACACCTAAACCCTGAAAACCATAACTGTAAGACCTCTAATCGCTGTCGCGATAGACTCAAAACAACAATTTCCAAAGTGTCCGAAACTGATCTACAAAGACATCAACACGAAGAGCTTCTCGGCCTGATTCTAACGACTACTCGATCATTCAGAACGGATGTCGTTTGCGGTACTTATGACCAAATATAGCTCGTAGCAGGCGGGCTCGCAATGTGGTCCTCGGCTTGTATTGCTTGCATCGACGTGGAGAGCTCCTCGATGCTAACATGCTCCTTCTCTCATATCTGCAATGTGATTAGTGTGCGCGACGGTGTGTGTACGTGAAGCTCACTACTGTATATTATTTGAGATAACGTAATGTGTCTTACAAAGCCTTAGGTTTTAGCTTATATACCAAGCCTTCAAACCTAATGTCCGGCCAAATGACCTGAATTGTCCCTAGGCTTCTACAGAGCTTAATTACAAGAAACTGAGTTGGATTTACTCATTATACAAGCATCTGCGGCCAAAATACAAGTGCCGATATAAAATATGAGGTTCCCGTAAACATTACAAAAGTGGCCGTAATGGCTCAAAATAATAATAACGGGATATTCGATGACGTCCATGAACTCGCATCTTCATGTTGCAGCATCCATCTTCATCTTCATTACTTCATCACCATCTTCATGTGGAATCTTTACAGAATCTTTGAGGAATCTTTAATGGAATCTTTATGGAAACGTTGTTGAAAGGGTGTCCTTTCAATAGCAACGTAAGGCAACGGTCAACTTTGTGACGGATAGCAATACAGGGGAGATGGATGAAAGAAAGAAACGAAGGATATGTCAATCTATGGTACAACACTTTGATACATTAACCGTGAGAATGGATGCAAGGGGTAGGAAGGAAATCTTTGATGAACTTCTTCAACATCCTTGCTTCCTTACTATGCATAGTAAATCCAAAGAGTTGGAAGCAATTATGCTGAGAAACATCCGCAACACTTTGAATCGTGTGAAGGTCCCAAGATCTTCAGACGAGTTTTTTGTGAAGAAATCAGCAATGATGATGTTGGTGAATGGTGGAAGCAAGGAGCAAAACACTGACATGAGCATACCGCAAGCTGCCAAGCTTATGGGGATCCACAAAAGAAACTTATATTCAGCCAAACATCACTTAATAGTGTCAAGTGAATCCGATGGTTCGTTCCCTGCATCTGCGTGTCATAGAGATGATGCACGGAGAACTCACATCACTCAAACTGTTAAAGACATAATCTTTCAATTTTGGACGGATGAGACGAGGGTGTCCCCCAACAAGAAAGAGGTTTGCAGTAAACAGACTAGCTAGATGTTCATATGTAAAGCATCCAATCCACCTTCTTGAGGAGCCTCATGTAATTGATATATATTTTTAAGCACTTTTTATTGGTGCTACAACTCATATTCCTGCTACAACATTATGTTTCTATACCACTTTTTATTGGTGCTACAACTCATTACTGCCACAACATTATGTTTCTATACTTCTTTTTATTAGTGCTACAGCTTGTTTTGGTGTTTTGCACCACTTTCTAGTGGTGCTGCAACATTAAAAAGTGGTGAAACATTACTATATTGGTCTCTAATTGTATCTGAACCACTTCTAAAATTTGATCAATAGTTCTACATGTTTTTGAAGCACTTTTACTTGTGTTTCCACACCACTTTTTAGTGTCTTTGAACCAGTTTTTAATGTTTTGCAGCAGGTTTTAATGTTTAAGAAACAGTTTTTACTAGAAATGCACCAACACTTCACCGTAAACCCTACAAAGTGGTGTTCACCCACTAAAAAGTCTTGTTTACCCAATGCTAAAAGATGTGTTTTACAAACTCGTAGGGGTTTTACAGGTGCAAACAGTTTTGGTTGTGCAGCTCACTTTTTCCAAGTGATGTAGCAGCTTTTAGTCATGGTGCAGCAGTTATAGTAGTGCCATAGACTTTTTACTGCTGCTGCACGAATGGTGCCCACCACCTTATGATGGTAACCAAAACCATATTAGTGGAGTTTGAACACATTTTGTTAGTAAACACTTACAAGTGTTGTCACACCACAATGAAGCGGTGGACACAACACTTACACGTATAAAAACCACTTTCACATGGTGTCTGACCGCATTCAAGTGGTGAGAAGCCACTTTCATGTGCTAAGTCACTACGTCAGTCCATCACTCCATGCAAGTGGTGAGGCACCACTCCCAAGTGGTGTGACACCACTTTCAAGTAGTAACTAAAACCTTATCACTGCAATCAAGCAGAAAGTTCCCGCTTTCAAGTGGCTAGACACCGCATTCAAGTGACAAGAAAACGCGTTAAAGTGGTGACTGCCCACTTTGAACTAGTTTCTCACCACTCTCAAGTGGTCATCAAGTGGTGAGACACAACTTTCATGTGCAAAGTACTACATTAGTCATCACTCCATGCAAGTGGTGAGACACCACTTTCAAGTGGCAGAACACCGCATTCCAATGACTTGAATCCGTGTTCAAGTGGTGATTGCCCACTTTGAACTAGTTTCTCACCATTCTCAAGTGGTCATCAAGTGGTGAGATACCACTTTCAAGTGATAACTTAAACCTGGTCACTGCAATCAAGTGGCAAGCTCCCGCTTTCAAGTGGCCAGACACCGCATTCAAGTGACCAGAATCAGCGTTCAAGTGGTGACTGCCCACTTTGAAGTAGTTGCTCACTAATTTCAAGTGGTCATCAAGTGGTGAGACACCACTTTCATGTGCTAAGTCACTACGTCAGTCATCACTCCATGCAAGTGATGAGGCACCACTCCCAAGTGGCAAGACACCACTTTCAAGTGGTATCTAAAACCTTGTCACTGCAATCAAGCGGCAAGTTCCCGCTTTCAAGTGGCCAGAAACCGCATTCAAGTGACCAGAATCCGTGTTCAAGTGGTGACTGCCCACTTTGACGTAGTTGCTCACCACTCTCAAGTGGTCATGAAGCACTTTTCACAAGAGCTCCTCCACTTCCAAGTTGTGTTGGACCACTATCTAGTTCTGATGCTGGTATGTCACCTAGTATTTTGTCCCTCCCAGCTACTTTTTAAGTGCTAGATTTTAATTGGTGACTGGCCACTTTGAACTAGTCGCTCACCACTCTAAAGTGGTCATCAAACACTTTTCACAAGAGCTCCTCCATTTTCAAGTTGTGTTGGACTACTATCTAGTGCTAATGCTGGTCTGTCGCCTAGTATTTTGTCCCTCCCAGCTACTTTTTAAGTGCTAGTTCTGAACTTCCCCAGAACTTTCATGTCCTTACTCACCACTTTTTAATCGTTGCCCACCATATTCAAGCAGTGCACACCATTTTTTATTGGCGGTTCATCACTGTCAAGTGGTTTGAATTCACTTTTAAGTCGTGCCAAACCACTTTTTAGTTACGCTGAATGCGGTTTCTCAGCACTATTAAGTTGTCCTCACACAACCTCTTAATATTCTACCTTTTTGTATGGTTACTAGTTTCTCAGCACTATTAAGTTGTCCTCACACAACCTCTTAATATTCTACCTTTTTGTATGGTTACTAGTTTCTACACTAATTTGTATTTGTGGTGCATTATTTTCACAGGTAAAACAATACGACTGAATGTATCATTACTTAGTGGTGCACACCAGTTTTTGGTGATATAGAATCACTTTTTAATGTTTTGAAACAATTTAACCAGTTTTGAATGCTAAGTTTATTTTAAACATTTGTATACACGTATATTGCAGGTGGAGCTTTATTTCAGATTCAAGACAAAGTAAGCAGATATTCAGATTTCGCAATGTTGCTTCGAGTCTATGAAACCGTTCTTTGTCCGAAAATTGAGGGATCGCTACACCTGCTGTTGTATTGTGCATGTACAAATGATTTTCCTTAAAGAGGTAGTAAATCACATGCGGACTCGAAGTTTTGATCTTCATGGTTCTTGCTGCATGTGCAGCTGCCCTATATGCCTTCATCATGATGAAGTTGTCAACCATGGATGTCTTGCATACAAAAATGCAAGTATGAGTACCACTTCACTGTTGGAGTCTATACTCTGTCCTATACTTGCAGAACATAGTTTCCATAGCTACCAATGCTTAATGGGAACATGCAATGCATGCGGTGTAGGTAATATTCAGATCTGTCCAAGAGAAGAAGTTGAGCAGAGTAAGGAAGTATCTGTGAAGTTTTTTGAAAATATAGTGGGTGCCACTGGATTAAACAATGAAGCTAGAAAGAGCACTGTGAAAGACATTGTCCACAAGAAAATGCTGCCTAGAGAACTTTTGCGAGTGTACCAAGACCACTTGAAGAAGTATGTCACTCACAATTTTATATTTAGGTGGCAAGCACAACAGTTCAAGGACTGCATTTCTTTATTTACAGATGATGTGGTTGTCTCTGTCGTTGACTTTGCAGAGAACTACTCCTTCAAGGAGCAAAATGAGATCCAGCCAATGCATTGGTACACTAAGCAGGTCACTATCTTTGTCCTGATTACTTATTTCCGCATCGCATCAGGTGCAATAAACAAGACCATGCACTTTTTTGTCTCAGATGATAAACAACATGACACCTTATTTGTGCAGCATGCTCAATGGTTGAGAGATCAAGGGCTAAGCTTTAAAAAACATTGGGTTTGGTCAGATGGCGCAGCTTCACAATTTAAAGCAAAGCGACCGTTTTACTTTGTTGCTAGATATTGGAGCCTTACTGGCATGAAATGAATTGGATTTTTTTTTGCTCAGGACATGGAAAGGGGGAACATGATGGGGCTGGGGCTGTCATTAAAAGGGCTCTAACTCATGAGCAATTGAAGCAAAATAGCGTGCGGTTGACTTGTGCAGTTGAAGTTGTCTCTTTTTTGAGAATGCATCTCAGTACTGGAGCAACTACTATGTATGACAAGCAAAAGAGAGAGGTCAGTAGAACTCAATAAAAATTTACCACTTTTTAGTGGTACTAAAGTGGTTTAGCACCACTAAAAAGTGGTTTAGCCCCACTAAAAAGTGGTTAAGAATGCTTCACCACTCCCCCCAAACATCACCATTAAATGGTGTTGCAGTTCCAGAAAAACTGTTGCAATAACATAATAAAAATTTAACCACGTTTTAGGGGTTTAGCACCACTAAAAAGTGGTTCTGAGACATTTAGAAGTGTAGAGACATGTATAGTGCAGAGACAGTAAAGTGCCAGAACTTCTGTATATTACAAAAAGTATATTACAAATTATCCATAAACGTCTACATATCCACCAAGAATGTACAATATATAACGTTTCTGGCACTTCCGGATGTACAATCTCATTCATCTCCATTTATAACAAAGTGCTCAAAGACTAGACTCGAAAGTTCATCTTTGGGATTGCTGATGGGGTTTTCCTTTGTATACTCCAGGGTATTGGGGGCTAGTGCCCATCTACACAGCCATGGCAACTGTGTGCGCGTGAGGTAATCAGGGTCTTGTTCTTCATCAAGAGGATCAAAGGTGGGTGGACATATATAGTTGTCCCAAACATTGCGCAGATTTTTATATCTGGAGTCATCTACCAGCAATGTCCGAGAGGAGTCGTATTCTGGAAACTTGTTCCAAACAAAGGGGCTTGAAAGACACAGGTTCACCTGCAAGGTCTCTTGGAGCTCCAGCAATCTCTTCAAAATACGACCACTTTTCACATTGCCAGTTTGAGAAGAGATCCCTAAAGTAATAAGTCCTATGTTCCCATATGTCTGGCCAACATGTACTGAGGATATGCTCAATGTTAGCAGCAGTACAAGTGCTCCAAATCATTGCATCTGCTATTTGCCTCAAATCCCAAACAAATTGCTCAACATCTCTACGGTAGTAGATCCACAACTTCTCGTCCACTCTTTTTAGTTTAACTCTGTCGGAAGCTGGACGTGGAGGGTGTTTAAGTTGTTCAGTCTTTGGATCACGTTTGGTTACATCTCGTTTCACGAATAGTCCATCGAGATCAAGGATGATGAGCTTTTTGATCTTGCAGAAATTCGAAACAAGATATCCCCATCCAGGGCAGTTTGGCAAAATCTCCTCAATTTCAAGGCAAACTGTTGGTTCCTGGTCTTCCTCTACTTTATCTGGTGTTACATCTGCATCCTGCTTAGCTCCTATGTCTTCAACCTTCTCATCTGGTTCTTGAACATCTCCAATCCAGCTAAGTTCTGCCATAGACAAGTAGCATGCCTTAAAAACCTCAATCAGACTAACATATTAACCTTTTCAAAATACACTTGAAAAGTATACCTTCCAGGCTATTGATTTCCATTTCATTAATTTCCTGAACTTCTATGGCAACAGTCCACTTGGCAGGAGATACTGGAGAGAAAAATAAGCTCTACTTGAAGATGCCCATGATGATGTCAGAAAGAACAATACGAGTACAATAAATAGATAGTCAATGAACAATATGAGTACAATAAATAGACAATCAATGAGCAATAAACAACTAGTGAACGAAAAATAAAGCCGCCGTTTCATTATCATCAAAATGAGGGTACAAAGACAAAATTACAAAGAGGCTACAAAGCACAAAAGGTTAATAGGGGCTACAGAAGTTTCTTGTGGGACTTTGGTTTGGGAGGTTTAAGGTTGGGTGCTTGGAGGTTAGTCTTTTTCTGAGCAGATGAAGGCTCCTTGGATTTTTTACCTCCTGGAGTAGGCTCTGGAGGCTCGGATGCAACCTTAGCTTTTTTCTTTGGTGTGGCGCGCTCTTCAGTGTTGATCCTCTTTTTCCTACGTCCCAAAATCTCCGCACAAACCTGTGAAATAAGAAGTTCTGAGTCCTCATCAGACAAGTTCACTGTTGTATCCTTTTCAATTGGCTTCTCAGATGATTTTTCAGCATCCTCTACATCCTTGTTCATTGCAGGTTCTGGCTTCAGAGGCACCTCGGCTGACTCCTTGGATGCGTCACCTTGAGCTCCCACTACATCTGCTCTTTTTTCAGACCCTTTTTCTGCGTTTTGTTGGTCCAGAGTGTCTTCACCTGCTTGTTTTTGGGATGCATTCTTATCCCCGCACCCACCACACATGCTATCAATATTGGGCTTGCGTGATGACCCAGCTTGGGAGTGTGCTACATAAAAGACAATGTAATAATACTCAATATTAAGTTATGTGAACATTCAAAGAGAAGAATGTTCCACAGAATATTACCAATTCCATCAACAGAAGATCCAAAGATGCCTTCCATTGGATCTTTCTCTGCAATTACATGGAGAAAAGAAACAAAATGGTCAAGAAATGAATCTACAATCAGCTTCATATCATAAGGTATAAAAACATCGATTACCTGTACCAACATGCTCATCCATGTTTGCCTCTCCAAGTGCCAGCAGCTTCGAAGCATCTTTTAAAGGTTCCTCACATCCATGAAATAGACACTGGCCGGCAGACTTACAGGTAGTTACAAAACAAAGTGGGTGATACGGATGTTGACACCGGAGCATGTAGACACCAGTAACAACAGTCTGCATGATAGACATCCCACAAGCAACACAATCACCTAACTGCACACAGCTATTGTACGATCCCAAATGAACAGGCGGCCTGACAGGAAGGATAAGCATTCTTGACTTGAACAAATTAATAATCGTTTCCACAAATCTAAGATGCCCTGTCGCCACTTCTACTTCCCATAACAAAGTGTCATGCTGACCCTGTAAAAAAATAGCACTGCGTACTTTATAAAACAGTATAAGTGTTTGTGCATTACTTTCAAGAGTCTTCATCACTTTATGTGGTACCACTTAAGAGTGTTATATAAACACATTTAAGTGGTCTTTTACCATATAAAATGGTCTCTAACCATTTTTTCCTAATTAGAGTTTAACCACTTTTAAGTAATATCAACTACTACTAGGTGAATCAATCAAGCTTACATACCTGTATAACTGTGCTGCCTCTTCATCTAGGTTATCGAGATTGTGCACTTCAATATCAAGTCCCATGTCTTTGAGAGCCTCCTTTCTGATTTGAATCAAGGTCTCAAGCTTTGCCATTGCTTCCTCGTTTGGTACAAGCCCAGCCTTATGCAACTTGAGTTCCTCCATATCCTTGTTCAGTCTCTCTACGATCTTGGCAGCACCTCGCATCGAACCAACCTGCTCATCTCTCTTTGTCTTTGATTGATCTAAAGCAATTTTTATTGCTTCGAGACATTGCTGCTTCTCTTTTAACTTTTCAGCAGCATTAGCCTTCATGTTAGAAATAGCTGCTACATCAGCCGTTGACGCAGAAAATGTAGTCGAGGAAACATTTGACATTCCAAATGTTCCCATCGAGCGAAAGGCCTGCTTATTTAGAAATTCCTCCTTAGCCTGCCCTGAAAATTAATGTCCACCTAAGTATGTTTGCCAGTCAAAGCATGTGCCAGTACTGTCAGTGTAATTAGGCATATTTTCTGCATTAAATTTCCACTCGCTTCCAAGACATGGACCGTTTGTGGACCTCCATTTCTCCAATTTCCTATTTAAAGTTTTCTGTTGGCGTAACATTTTGATAACACCTTTAGCATACATAGCCCATGCAACTAAACCTTCAGAATCTTCAGCGGCCTTGCACTTCTGCCAAGTAAATCCATGAGCAAAATGCACGCCTACCTCGTTGTTTGGGGGAGCTCCCTGATATACTTTGTGGTATAGCAGGAGACATTCTTCATACATTTCAGGCCTCAGCCCCTTTAAACGCATCTTCTCCTTTTGGTGGCGCTTGTAAATCCATACACTAAGCCACTCCTCATATGAGAAATCATCATCACATAGGAGCTTCGGATCCTGGCCAACCAAGCATAGCCCATATTCGGTATGAAAATCTTCCTTGGTGAAGCAAAATTTTGTTTGAGTGGGTAAAGCCACTCGTGATACTGTCCACCTCCCTGTAAAAACATATAAGAATGCATGTTAGTATGTAATGATCCATAATTAAACTTGTTTTATCAACAATAAGAAGTGGTTGAAATGATTTCTGCACCATTCTCAGTGGTACTGCAAAATTTTTAAGTGGTGGTGTACCACTAAATGGTTCTCAACCACTTAAAACTGGTTAGGTAACACTAAAAAGTCCTGCTACACCACTATTTTCTAGTGATACATCCCCTTTTGGTGTTTCTTCACCACTTTAAAGTGGTGCTCCAACACATAAAAGTGGGCTGAACCACTGTTCAGTTGTGCTACACTGATGTGAATTGTTGTACACAACTTAAAACTGGTGCTACACTCCTAAAAAGTGGTGCTACACCAATAGAATGTGGTATCTCCTTGTAAAGCTTCATCACTTAAAAGCACTTAACCACCACTTTTAGCAAAGATGCAGAATTAAGGATTATTGCACTTTTGTAAAGCATCACTAAAAAGTGGTTCTACAGCACTGAAAGTGGTTGACCATCACGCACCACCACTTAAATGTGATTTGAACCACAAAAAGTGGTGACCACCACTTTATTGGTGTTTACCACTTTATACCAAATAACGTTCAGGTTAAGAAGCACCACTTTTCAGTGGTCCTACACACTTTTAAGGTACCGAATAACGTTCTAGTTAAGAAGCACCACTATAAACACCAATAAAGTGGTGCTCACCACTTTTTGTGGTTCAAATCACATTTAAGTGGTGTTTATAGTGGTGAAGACCACTATAAAGTGTTTACAACTATAAAGTGGTGCTTCTTAACTAGAATGTTATTCGGTACCTTAAAAGTGTGTAAAACCACTGAAAAGTGGTGCACCATCGTGATGCTTCGCTTAAAAGTGATGCTTCACCACAAAATAGTTAGGGTTTTCCACTGGAAAGTGATGCACCCATTGTATCGCCAGTTTTTACTAGAACCTTACCTCTTTTTAGTGCTGCCCAGCACTTTAAAGTGGTCCAGTATCACTTTTAAGAGATGGTGCACCATATCAGCATAACTATGTAGTGATGCAACCATGGTTTCTGCCCAACTTTAAAGGGTGCTGCAGGTGCACCACTTCAACACAGCCTATCAGTGGTGCTGTACCCATAAAAAGTGGGGTTCACCCACTTGATATTTACTAGTGGTGTGCACACTACTTTTTCCTAATAAAGCAATACTTTAATTGAATCCATGGGGGAAATACCTGCATCTAACCTACTGAACATTTTGCTTCTTAGGTGTACCCTTGGGGGACTCGGAAGTTCTTTTTGTAGCATGCATGTGCAAAAAATTCAGAAATTTTACAAGACATAAAACCAATTTTAGAAATGCATGCATGATGCATCTAACCTGTTTTGATAGGCGACTCCTGCGTAGAGCTCTTTCCCTTCCTAGGTGTACCCTTGTCAGAGTTTAAAGGTCCTTTTGTAGCCTGGTTCTTCATCCTGAAAAAATCACAAATGCCACATAGATACAAGATCAATAGTTAAATGCATTCATTCTTGAACCTGCATGATGCACTCGTATAAGCATGCACACACAGTTGATAAAATCAGCATTCATGCTTCAAGCTGCATGATGCATTCTTATAAAACATTCACAAGGGTGATCAATTAGATGTGCACAATGCATATACATTCCAGAAATAAATTCTAAACTTACACATGCATCATTAATAGTTACAATCCATGATTATCTTGCCACCCAACAGAGGGCAGACCATATCGCCAGGGGTTGAACCTGGGTCCTTACGCACCCACCCATTCACTTTAACCACTAGGCCAAGCCCCCTTTGGTTATCTTGCCACACATTCAGAGACAAGCATACAACGCTTCTACATCTGCATGAAGCATGTTAAAACATGGATCAATGCTACCTAGGAAAACTAGCCACATTCAAATTCAACCAACATTCGAGATAGAATGCTTCAAGATACATGATGACACATACCTGTTGCTGCTGCAGAGGATTTTTACTGAAGTTGATGACCAGTCCAGCAAAAAGTACTCCTCCTGAATTTGCTTGCTGTTGTTGTGATGTTGCTGCTTGTTGCTTTGGCTAGCAGAGAAACGAAAAGGAGGGAGGAAAGAGGAAATCAGAAACCTGAATGGCGCTGGCGAGACAGAGAGAGGGGGGAGGAACGAGCGAGATAGAGTGGGAGGGACGAGACTCGAGAGAATATTTGCATTAAGTGCTTGAACGTACCTTGAGGTGATCATTAATGAGTAAGCGCTTTCACTTAGTACACATCAAATTTTAACCCTTTTTTTCCATAAATTTTGAATTTAATCCCACTGTTTCAAACGCCTAAACCACCCATTTTTTGAACCCCAAAAACCATATACTATATAGTGGCAAAAGCGGTCCACCTATACATGCTTTCACCCTGCAGGTGCAGGGGATGTTCGCTTGTCATTGCCTAGTGGTGTATCATATATGCCACGACATGTGCGCTATGTTCCTCACCTAAGATAGAGTTTGATCTTAGTGAGACAGCTAGCAGATTGTGGGTGTCAGACACTACTTAGAGAGCAATTTTCCTAGATGCATTGCGGTTCATTAATGACTGCCAAGGGATCTCATAGTGGCTCGGTATATCCTATGCATGTATCTAAGGTTAGAGACGGCATAGTCTCTGTTTTGTTGCTAGCATGCGTTGAGCAAGAGACGAGACATGTCTCCTTTGTGAGTGAGCTCCAACATGCTCGCGAGATAGAGCATTTAGCTGTCCAAGACATGCCAGTAGACTCTGTAGAGAGACAAGAGTAGAGCGACAGTGCTCTAGTGAGTCATAGCAGGTGTCATCAGCCTTTGTGCAGGAAGAGCTAGAGTAGATCTGCTTCCTAGAGACACAGACAGAGATGACGGACATGGAGTTCTTTGATATGTTCATGCTAGAGGCTGATGAGTTGATGCCAAGACACATGGTTCCACCTAGGAATGAGAGGGAGGTAGCCATCCCAGTGTCGATGACGACACATCCATACGTGATTGTTAGCGGGTTGCCACGATGGACGTCTGTAGCATAGCTATCTGGCACTAACATAATATGTCAATACTCAAGGAAGTGACTCGGATGGGGCACGGAGACTCTTTGAGGTTGTCAAAACTCAAGAAGTGAACCTAATAAGCAAAGACATCAACTCAACAAGCAAATCACCACTCAATGATCGGAAAATTTGCATATGTCCTTTTTCACCGCTCTAGGGTCATCACGACATTTCGACATCCAAATGAACTCGGAATGCAACGGAACTTTAAGGGAGGCTCTACTAGGCCATAAGGGACAAGTAAACAAAGTCTGAAGGTCATCTGGAAAGGTACCAAAATCACGATCCATCATGAACAAGGTCATAGAAATTGCAATAGGACAGCCCAAACAGGTCAGCCTAATCACCAATGGCTAACCGACCAAAGCAGGTTTGGATTCCAAAAGGTTTTCCAACCAAAATAGTACCATCATTGAACAAAACCCGTAGGTCCTATCAACATGCCTGTTCGACACAACAAGCTACAAACACCTATGGGGTGGCCGACACCCCAAATATCATTGGGTCCCCAAGGCCAACCAACATCAGAGCAATTGTAAAGAAATACTGACCTGCCAATGGAGACCAATCAAACAAGTTATTCAACCAAACAAGCCCAACAATTACAGTGCCTAACCATGCCAACCCCATCTGCCTTAACAATTCCTTGGGTCATGGGTTCTACCATTCTGGAGCGTGCACGTCAACTACAAATCCTGTTGTTTGGATTTTGTAGTCTCCACAGAGCCTTGCTGACAAATGCCACATGACTATCCATTCGATACCCACATCTTGCATAGCATATTGTTACCCCATGCATCTCTTCCTTTATCATTTTAGGGCCATCTTTCACGGCCTTGCATGGACAGAGTGTTTTCAACCTTGCACATTACATGAGTCTTTGTTCGGGGTGACTTAGACTAAGAAGGGGGAGTAATACTAGCTTTACCGCGTTTTCTTGCTTTTTATTAACTTTTTAGCTATTTTTCTAATGAGTTTTTACTTCTCATCATCAGGCATAATACTGAGCCATATTGACAAAATTGTGGAAGAAATGGTGTCCAAGTGAGAGTATGTATATATGAGAGAGCATAATAATTTTGACTAATTTTTAGTCAAATAATAATATTTTTTTGTAATTTCCTTTGATTTTTAGCATAATAAGAGAAAAAATAAATAAGTCGAATCAAGAAAGTCGGAGATGAGTTCTGAAAGCAAATGTTGAATCTACAAAGGAAGACATGCCAAATCTAGAACGGTTTGGCACAAATCAAATTTTGAGCCAACTTATAAGGGAGCAAAATTGCAAATTCAAGACAAATTGACGACCGGAAGTCCAAATGACGAACCGTCTAAACCACAGGTGGTATGCTATGAAAAACAGAAGCAAATAAGGTAAGAACGCACTGGGCACTTCGGGTAGGTGGGACACACATAGTCAAAATGGGCATACAAAGGCTCATTTGCATTCTGCCAATGAGAGAGAGAGCCAGAGAGTCCTAGAGCTGTCAATCGATTTTAGGCTTGCTACGGCCACTATAGCCACTTTCATTGCAGCATATCTTACAAGTATGATTCTTAACTATACCTAAACAAGTGTGTATGGTCATCAATGCACCACAAACACCAAATCAAGAGCACATATCAAAATTAGAATGAGAAATCGCTAGCTGGTCAGGGCACGTTAGGGGTACTTATACTAACCCAAATCAAAATAAGTATCCCTAAAGTGCCCTGACCAGCTAGCGAATATATTTTGCATCAGAGGTCTCCTCTCTCTGTACAAAATAAACCCAAGTACTTACAGTTGAAAAAATGTTGGGAACATGGATCGCGATCCATGTCTCCCCATGCCCAAAAGAAGGGAAAATTCACCTGCCTAGGAGACATGTAGGGTAAACCACCAGACAAGTTTTGCAAAAAATGAACAAGCAAAGACCAAGAAATCAGGGAAAACTAGTCAGCAAATGGATATTTTTACCTAAGCAATGCACAGAAGGTTTGAGCTCAGAAATTTGATGACCAATGGCCTAGGGAACATTGTTAAAGTTTAGGCATCTCAAGTGAACTGCCCAATGTGATCCCATTATTTATTTTGGCTTTAGGTATTTATTTTACTTATTTGTCAAACTCTGGGTAGGGAAATTTGGTAAGGTTGCTATATAAGCATCCCCCAGCCCCCATTGTAGAGGTATCTCATTCATTGCTTAGGTTGATTGGTTTGGAGTATCTCTCTCTCTCTCTCTCTCTCTCTCTCTCTCTCTCTCTCTCTCTCTCTCTCTCTCGTGTATATCTCCCATGCGTGTACGCTTCTACATCGCTGACTTCAACATGGTATTAGAGCTAGGAACTCGTGATTGCGTGGAAGTGGCCGTCATCGTGAAGAAGAGAAAGATCCCGTTTTGAGAAGGTGGCATTTTTCAAAGGCAATGTCAGCCTATGCGTTTTCTTAAACGCTACGACGACAGGTGGGCGTTCTTGCCTGGTGGCCAAGTCATCTGGCAACCTCGGCAAGCGTGATACACTGGCAGCAAGACTTGGCACTCAGGAGGGAAGGTAGCAATGCTTGCATTTTTTCCTTGAAATGGTGACCTTGGGCACTGGTGGCAGATAGTGCATGCCAGGTGAAATTGAACAAAGGAGGATTTGTGCAACAATGTTCTGAAATGCTGTCGCGAGCACTAGTGGGCAGCAGACTCACCGTCAGCTCGAGGCAGTGGCGTTTGACCACAGGCAGCGCTGTTGCCTGAGCGTTCTGTTGCGCTCCTGTGGCGATTGCTAGCCATTTTGGCGATGCTCGCAAGGCAAGTGGTGGTTATCTGCAGCGTTTTTGAAGCCCCGATTGCATCACAATTTGAGATACATTAAATCAAACGCTCATTGGCCAAATTTTTTAAACATTTGAGGTTTATTTCCCCTTGGACAACCTCTCTTGGGTGAAGTTCCCACGTGGCCTCGAAATGGAAATCGGCCTTGAGATTTAATAGCCTAAAAGAGGGGCATTCTTGGAGGCTCCCTTTGAGGGCTTGAGGAATTGCGCAGGAGACCCGTTTGCAGAGGCTTGTAAGCACCTTAATAGTGTTGAAGTGAAAAAATTGTGTCGACAATAGTTCTTTGGAGAGCTTTGAAGTGCCTTGGGGGAAGAGAATTCGGAATGCCAAAACCTACAAGAGTGCTTTGGTGGATGGATTGGGCTTAGTGCGGCTACATTTGGGAGTGCAAAAGGTTTCCTATATCTTGCATCTACAAGATGGCATGTCCCTGCTCAACAACCAACAACTCAAATGATCAATAAAAACCATTGGCTATGGCTATGGATACACAAAGGGAATGAGGGACACATGTCAGCTCCCTAGGCCAGATGCCCACAAGGTGTGCCCAATTTCTATTGGATGACCCTTGAAGTGGACCAATGAGAATTAAGCTAGAGTAAATCTAGTTTAATTAATTTAAAAACATTTAATAAAAGAAACCAATGAGAATTAAGTCTCCTAGAAGACTATTGGGCAGTCTCCCAAGGGGTCCAATGAGCATTCAGGAGCCCCATGGCTTGCCTGATTTTTATTGGCCAGGAGGCAAAGGGGTCCAATGAGAGTTTAGTTTAATTATTTAATTACCTAAAGCTCTCACAAAAGGGGAAAGGGGGACACATGTCAGAAGGCTATCACTTATGCTGCTTAATTGTAATTGGCTTTACTTGGGGAGGGCCAATGAGGCTTCAGCAAGAGAAATTAGCAAGAGGACTCGCCCAAGAGAGAGAGGGGGTTGATTTTTGCAAGGCATTATCACACACACACACACTCACACAAGCTCATGTGTGAAGAAAGAGAAGACTATCTCTTCCCAAGCTTTAATGGAGAACTCATCACCTACTCCAAGCTTGTGAGATAGAAGCCTACATCAACACTCTCTTGGCATGTGGATGCAAATCCAACCAAGAGCCAAGCTTCAATGCATGCTCATCTCCTCTACCAAGCTAATTACTAAGCTAAGCTATGCTACATATGAGTGATTATGTGAGGAGATGTACATCTTTCTCGTAAGATACTCCTTCTTCCTCTCAATCTACTTTCATACCCTGCTAGCTCTCACCATCTTCGAAGGTGTGTGAGGTCTTGGGTCTGAGAACGGGGATAATTCAAGTTGTGTTTGTTAAGTGTTTTGCTTAGTGCATGAAGTTTCCATCTTCATTGCACTAGCTAGTCTTGAAGGAACACAAAGAATTGTATTGTACAATGTCTCTCTTGATGGGAGAAACCATAGTACAAAGCCTTTTGGAGGGGGGACCGGCTCCATGAAAATCCGGTCCTCAACTGTTGTCAATAGCTTAATTTCTCTCTCTTTTGAAGGTATTGTCGATGCTATCTAACTAGGTGTTATGCTTTTTGTTGCTCTCTCCACCCAAGCACTCTTGTAATTCTCATTAGGAATCTATTCTAATGAAATGCTCACTATGTTCATGCTAATTTCCGCTACACATAAGTTATTAGGCCATTAAATGTTACATTGGTATCAGAGCTCAAGGTTTCTCTTTTCTTGCTCAAGAAGGGAGGTCCTCAAGCTAGCTACAAATGGTTGGTATTATTAATTGCCTGTGAGTAAGTAGAATAGGGATTTTTCAGCCTTGCAGTGCGCCTGCCTTCGTGCAGTTAACGGGGCATCACCGTCGAGAGCTATGGTCTTAAGAGTGGAGTCCTACGGGGCTTGTCTACGGCTTAACCACTATTGAGCTATTAGAAGCTTGACAGAAGCCGATGCTGTTTTGGTGTCGAAAGACCCTCTCTTCTATTCCTTGCAATTAATGGTATTCAAACCGCGGGTACAGTAGCTTGAGTGCTTTTTCTAAAGGGGTAAAGAGGAGTAGCAACTAGGGCTTGAAGTGCCAAAGTACACCTAAAAAGTTTACACCTAAAAGTTGTTAGAATGGCTGACAATAGTAAAGAGAGTGAAATTAATGTTGATAACTTTGATTTTGCTCATGAGCAAGGTACTAATGATGCTTCAATGCTTGTTAACTATCTTGTTTCTAGGCTTCAACAAGCCATGGGCAATCCATCTCTCCAAAGTGAAGTGCAACGGCAGCTCCGTGCTCACGGGATTCTCCAAGCTCATCACCATGACGAGAGAACACCTAGCAATCCTCCTTGTGAGACTACCAAAAGAGGTCTCTCTCCGATTCGGGAAGAAGAAGAGAATCCATATGAAGGGCTCAAGAATTTACTTCTTGATGATGCATCTCCTTCCCAAAGGAGAACTCAAGAGCCTCCACTGAAGGAACGAGAAAGAAGCGAGTCTCCCGCCACCTCGGCGGAGATGGCTCCACGAAGACGGCGGGCTAAACGCTCTCCATCACCACCAAAGCGGAGAGACCATCACACTCTTCTCCACGCCATAATTCAAAGAGGGATGATAAAAAGCAAGAGAAGAAAAAGGTGAGAAAGAGGACACCCTGTTCTCTATCTTCTTCATCCTCTTCCTCTTATGAAAGCTATGGTGAAGACGACAAAGATCAAGACAAGAAAAAGGTGAGAAAGAGGTCACCCTCTTCTCCACCTTCTTCAAATTCTTCGCCTTCTGAAGAAAGTGATGGTGCAACCTTTGAACCATCAAAAAGAAGAGGCCATAGGAAATCCTATGCCGCATGGAAGAGGTCGTCCAAGTTGAAGAAATTCAAAGAGGGAGGGAAGAGCATCTCTTTCCTTACCTATGATGGTACCTTTGGTGCTACGGACAAAGTCTTGGCCTTTATCCAACAATTCGGTGCGGCGTTTGGAGATGAGGGCTTCACGGAGTCCTCTAAGCTACGCCATGTAGCTATGCACTTTCAAAAGTCCGCCAGACAATGGTGGTCTAGCCTACGAGCCAACGGTGAAGCTCCACGAACATGGAAAGCTTTAAGAGCTTCCATTATGAAGCAGTTTTTGGCCACCGATGCCAAAGACAAAGTACTCACCGAATGGCGAAGCTTAAAGCTCTCTCCCAATGAATCTATCCACAAATATGTAGACAAGTTTTGGGACCTACAACTCAAAGCCACTGTCTTCAAAAAGTTGGATTTTGGAGAGAAAAAGCAACAATTTTGTGCGGGCTTAACCGAAGAAATGGTGGAGTATGTCAACTCCCAAAGACCACGTACCATATCGGCAGTAATACACCACACTATGGTCGCCTCTCGAATCAATTTCCAAACGGGGGCAAAAAGAAATAATAAGCCCCCGGAAAACAAGGGTTCCAATGAGCCTAAGGGGAAGGACAATGTCCAAAAGTCTCCTAAGGGCAACTCCAACAAAGCTAAAGAGAATGGAGTTTACAAAGGTAAGAATAAACTCTCTCCTGAAGAGCTTGAGCGTTATCGTAAGGATAACCGGTGTTTCAAGTGCGGCGAACAAGGGCATGCGTACCGCGCTTGTCCCCAAAAGAACAACCGCCAAGATCCTCCTAGATCTTCCTTGGTTGAAATCCAAGAGGAGGAGACTCACCAAACTCACCACAAAGGATCTCCTCTATGCCATGCTTGGGGAAAGGTAAGAGAACATGATGCTTTTATTCTCTTTGACCTTGGTTCTACTCACAATTTTATATCTATAGAGTTGGCCACCAAGCTAGGAATACAATCCTACAAGATGGGAGATGTCCTACCCGCAGACAGTGCCTTCAAGGGGCAAGAAGCTTCAGTCACTCCCTTAATCGGGAAATTGAGGCTTCATGTCCAAGGCTATGTGGACAAAGAGGACTTCTTTATCTCTCCTCTCAAGCATGAGGATGTAATCCTAGGGGCACCATGGTTTGACCGCCTGGCTGCCGATGTTAAATTTCCTGAAAGGAGAATCTCCTTTAAGTTCAGGGAAAAACTTACATGTATATAGATGCTAAGGAAATGGGTAACACCATCCCCATTGTACATACACCAGCTTTCAACAAGTCAATAAAGAGCTCTATTTCCATGTACATGATTTTTGTTAAAGACTCTCAAAATGAACCTAATGCTTTAGCAAAAGAAAATAAAAGCAACCAAAAGGAATTAGAGTTATCCAATTTTCTCAAGGGGTTTCAAGATGTTTTTATTGACGACATCCCTTGTGAGCTACCTCCTAAACGAGGTAATGATGACCATGCAATTGAACTTCTTCCAGGAAGTTCACCGCCTAATAAACCTCCTTATAGAGTTTCTCAAGCTCAACAAGAGGAGATTATGCGGCAAGTGCATGAGTTAGTTGAGAAGGGTATGGTTAGGCCAAGCTCATCTCCATTTTGCTCACCTGTGCTATTAGTGCAAAAGAAAGACGGCACATATCGTATGTGTGTCGACTATAGAGCACTAAATAGGATCACTATCAAGAATAGGTTTCCCGTTCCACGGGTAGAAGACCTATTTGATAAGCTACAAGGATCGACCTACTTCAGTAGGGTTGACCTAAAAAGTGGCTATCATCAAATAAGGATAGTTGATCAAGACATTGTAAAGACCGCATTTCGTACTACATTTGGTCTTTACGAATACATTGTCATGCCTTTTGGCTTGACCAATGCACCAGCCACATTCAACCGCTTGATGGAGAAGCTGTTCAGGCCTCATCGAACCTTCACTGGAGTGTTCTTTGATGATATTATCATCTACTCTAATTCATTGGAGGAACACAAGCAACACCTCCAGGTAATATTTCAAGTTTTAAGAGAGAATAAACTTTATGTTAATCGAAATAAAAGTGAATTTTTCTTGCAAGAGATTCAATATTTAGGTCACATTATCTCTCAAGATGGCATCCAAATGGATCCATCCAAGTTAGAGGTAATAAAAGGATGGCGTAAACCAAGGAATCTTCATGAACTAAGAAGCTTCATAGGTATGTGTGCATACTATAGACGCTTCATAGAAAAGTTCTCACAAATTGCGGGACCATTACATGACCTAACAAAGAAAAGCGTTAGGTATACATGGTCTGCTAAGGAGAAGAATGCTTTCGAAAAGCTTATCTCTCAACCTGTTCTTACACTACCGGATCTCTCAAAACCATTTGAGGTCCAATGCGATGCTTGTGGTGATTGCCTTGGAGCTGTTTTGCTCCAAGAAGGGCACGCCATAGGCTATGAGAGTCGAAGGCTCGACCCTGTTGAGCAAGCTCTAGGCATATACGAAAAGGAACTCCTTGCAGTTCTACATGCCTTAGACTCATGGAAGCACTATTTATTGGGGACTCCTTTCATTCTGCGAACGGATCACCAAAGTCTTAAGTACTTCATGACGCAGACCAAGCTCTCCGACAAACAAACGAGGTGGGCAAATTTCCTTTCGCAATTTCATTTTCATATTGCTCACATTGCTGGCAAGCATAATCAAGTAGCTGATGCACTCTCAAGACGGCCGAGAGTGAATGCGGTTTCCATAGCAACTCACAATGATCTATCTTCAATGATAGTTGAGTATGCTATTGATCCCGATTTTAGAGATGTGATTTCAGCCCTTGCATTAGGGAAGAAAGAAGAACCATTTACTTTACAAGATGGTTATCTTCTCTATGGTAATAGACTATGCGTTACTAACTCACTACGTGAGAAAGTAATGTATGAATCTCATGCTCCACCTTATGCGGGGCATAGAGGGATTCAGTCTACCTTAAAGGGAATTGAAACATATTTCTATTGGCCTACCATGAAAGTGAACATACAAGAGTATGTTTCCAAATGTGTGGTATGACAAAAGACAAAATTTGATAGAGGGAAGCAACTTGGATTGCTTCAACCCTTGCAAATTCTCCTAAATGATTTTCTCATATTAAACTGATCATTTAATGTGGGGAAGGCCAGGGGAGAAAAAGCTAGAATATTGGTTAACCTAGCAGACCGGCCACAGTAGGGATCCAAAGGGGGGGACCATCTGCAAAAGAGCCATGTGCAACAATGGGCTAAAAAGACCCTAAGGTTCAGCCCATTAAGACTTCCAAAATGCTAAGGTTCCAAAATTCAAAGGTTGTGTCCAAAGGTCAACCCTAGGGAAAAATTGGATGCTTTGTGTGTGCCCTAAAAGTCTTTGCACATCCCTACATGGGAGGGGGCGAGCCCTAAAGGTAGGGGATGAGAGAGAAAGCCACACACACACACAGGCTCCCTTTACACAAAGGGAATGAGGGACACATGTCAGCTCCCTAGGCCAGATGCCCACAAGGTGTGCCCCATTTCTATTGAATGACCCTTGAAGTGGACCAATCAGAATTAAGCTAGAGTAAATCTAGTTTAATTAATTTAAAAACATTTAATTAAAGAAACCAATGAGAATTAAGTCTCCTAGAAGACTATTGGGCAGTCTCCCAAGGGGTCCAATGAGCATTCAGGAGCCCCATGGCTTGCCTGATTCCTATTGGCCAGGAGGCAAAGGGGTCCAATGAGAGTTTAGTTTAATTATTTAATTACCTAAAGCTCTCACAAAAGGGGAAAGGGGGACACATGTCAGAAGGCTATCACTTATGCTGCTTAATTGTAATTGGCTTTACTTGGGGAGGGCCAATGAGGCTTCAGCAAGAGCAATTAGCAAGAGGGCTCGCCCAAGAGAGAGAGGGGGCTGATTTTTGCAAGGCATTATCACACACACACACACTCACACAAGCTCATGTGTGAAGAAAGAGAAGACTATCTCTTCCCAAGCTTTAATGGAGAACTCATCACCTACTCCAAGCTTGTGAGATAGAAGCCTACATCAACACTCTCTTGGCATGTGGATGCAAATCCAACCAAGAGCCAAGCTTCAATGCATGCTCATCTCCTCTACCAAGCTAATTACTAAGCTAAGCTATGCTACAGATGAGTGATTATGTGAGGAGATGTACATCTTTCTCGTAAGATACTCCTTCTTCCTCTCAATCTACTCTCATACCCTGCTAGCTCTCACCATCTTCGAAGGTGTGTGAGGTCTTGGGTTTGAGAACGGGGATAATTCAAGTTGTGTTTGTTAAGTGTTTTGCTTAGTGCATGAAGTTTCCATCTTCATTGCACTAGCTAGTCTTGAAGGAACACAAAGAATTGTATTGTACAATGTCTCTCTTGATGGGAGAAACCATAATACAAAGCCTTTTGGAGGGGGGACCGGCTCCATGAAAGTCCGGTCCTCAAATGTTGTCAATAGCTTAATTTCTCTCTCTTTTGAAGGTATTGTCGATGCTATCTAACTAGGTGTTATGCTTTTTGTTGCTCTCTCCACCCAAGCACTCTTGTAATTCTCATTAGGAATCTATTCTAATGAAATGCCCACTATGTTCATGCTAATTTCCGCTACACATAAGTTATTAGGCCATTAAATGTTACAAGAAGAAACGGGTAGTGACATCAGATACAGAAACCGAGATGGACAACGAAGCATAAAGCCCACCATGGAGCGGACAGGAGATCCCAATCAATCATCGAGTCCCGGCTGGGAAGACATTGCCACGTGGCTTCGGCGCTCTGCCGTCAGATCAGCCTAGAGGTGATCATGGGTTACTCAATGAAGAGGATTTTGAGGATGTAGAAGACGAGCCAGTTGGAGCGCAGGGTGGAGTTGAAGAGCTAGTCGGAGCACATGGTGGCCTTGAAGATGCGCAAGCTCCTCCTCGCAAGCCCTCTCGTAGGAAGAAAAAGTTTTTCAAGGTTCGCCCTCGCAAGGCCCATGTCCTAAATCCTACCATCCCTCAACAACGGGCTCCTGCTGTGAAGCGACGCATTCCAAAGGCGTTGCAAGAGTTTCATCACTATCAAAAAACATTAGAGCTTCTCATCCGCAAGGCACCATTCGCACGTTTGGTGAAAGAGATCATGCAAAGTTATCGAATGGCGTTTCGAGTTCAAGGTATCGTCGTAGAAGCTCTGCAAGAAGCGGCAGAATATCATCTAATTTCTCTTTTTGAAGACACCAACTTGTGTGCTATTCATGCAAAACGGGTGACAATAATGCCCAAGGATTTAGCTCTTGTGCGTCGAATCAGAGGAGAGAGAGATTGAATTTGACTTTTATGCAATTTTGGCAATGTAAAGATATCTTTTTGAAATATAACGAGTCGTGTCTTTTTCAAATATAACGAGTCGTGTACATTTGTGTTTTAAGTGATATAAGTAAAACTAAGTAGAGAGAGAGAGAGAGAGAGAGAGAGAGAGAGAGAGAGAGAGAGAGAGAGAGAGAGAGAGAGAGAGAGAGAAAGAGATGTCGATAGAATAGCTGTCAACCAAGTGTGGTTGATTGAATAACCAAAAAAGCATAATATCATTGTATTCTTATAAACCTAGCCTAAAGAAGGTTTAAAAAAGCTGTCTGGGGGCTTGCCGCAGAGGCGTGCGAGAAGGCAAAAGTAACAGTTACTTTTGCCTTCTCGCGCGCCTCTACGGGCAGGCCCCCAGACAGCTTTTTAAAACTTTATTTAGACTAGGTTTACAAGAATACAATGATATTATGATTTTTTGGTGTTATTTATATGAAAAAAACTCTTTATTTTGGTTCAGAGAATTGCACAATCATATCACAAGAGAGAACCAATCACCTACTGTCTATCGTACCATAAACTCAATATAGAAGATGTAAAGTACCAGTTAAAATCAAGTCCCATTCGAAATTTGAAATAGCAAAGTACAAAGATGTGATATATCTCATTACAAATTTGAAAGAGTTAATTACAAGATTTATGCAGCTATTGAGTGCTTGAGCCATCTAAGATATGGCGAGCAATGTTTTCTCGGCGCTCTTGGGCGCAGGGAAGCTGTTTGTGCAACACATCCCAAGCAATTTGTTCCACATTTCTTAGACCTACAACTTGGCTTAAGGCCACGTTACAAAGCACACGACCACGAATGTGTGTCGCAAATGCAGCACTGGCTAGAGATTTATTTACAAGATATATAACTTGGGAGGCTTCAGATATGGTTGGCAGGCATAGGATGCGGCTCATTGCTTTCATCATTGACACCCAAAATTGACCACAAGGAGTGTAGTCCTTGTGGATTATCGCAAACCCGTCCTGGGGGAGCTTGCCAAGGTAATGCGCAAGAGATGACTGCCATCCAAAAGCTTGGCGCCTACCATCTCCTCCTCGACCTGCATGCTCATCCAGCTCCACAACATTCTACAAAGAAATCAATAGGTAAATAAGATTTCAGAATGCAACAATGAAAATTAACGTAATCACAAAACAAAAATTAATTAATACCTCTTGTTTTTTGTCGTCCTCATCGTTTATGCCTTTGCTGTCAAGAGAAATAGATGAATTGGGAGCCATAGCGACACTCTCAAGTTCATCTATATGAACAGGCATAGGAGTGCGTTGGGCTTCAAGCAATGTGCGTGTAGCTACAAACTCATCCTCCGACACAGATGAGTGCGGTGCATCTGTCACCGCCACCATTGCCAACTCCACTGTATCTACCACACTCTCTCCAAGGGGTAGGAGGCTTCGATCCAGTGGATCAGAAGAGGGGTCAATGGCAGAGGACTCTACAGTGGCACAGAGGATGGACAGACACTCATCCATGCGGATGTCAAAAGTCTTTTCAAGATCATGTAAAAACAAATATTCCTCCCCATTTATGACAATTGGGGAGAGGTGTCAAAAAAAACCTCCGAAGTTAATGTCTCCTCCGGCGCATCTGCAGCGGGCTTAAAGGATGCTTTTGCACCCACATCACCCATGGATTTGGCGGCATCCATGACACCTCTTGGGTAGGTTAGGGCAAGAAGATTGCCCTCTTTGCTTGCATCCCAGGGCGCTGTAATGGGCTCCTTTGTGTCCTTGACGACACCCCCAAGGCGCAAATGAGGCAAACTCACCTCAGATCTTTCAAGCTCCTCCGCAAGAAGAAACACAAAAGTCGCCAAGCGACTTAGAAACTGGGTGCCGACCTTCTTCTTTTTCAAACGTGAATCTTCAATGTACTGACCTGCCTCAACCGCAATTACACAAAATCGCTGAAGCCGCTGGGTGAGGCCGATCGCCTTTGTGTATGTAGCGAAGCAAATCGCATGGAATCCACAATCCCCCTTGTCCGACAATTGGTACAGCATACTTGTCGATGTAGATTTCAAAAAATTCCAAGATAGGCTGAAAAGATTGGCTGTTTAGGTGAATAGTTGCATTCACATCAGGGAATTGGGTGAAGGAATTGTGGAGATCGTCACGATCTTGCCACTCGGTTGTTTGTAAAAACGCTTGGAAGCGTTGTAACACCGTGGCTTCGGGAGGGGTGGAGGAGGATGCCATAATGCTAGCTCCTAAGGTAGGAATGCAAAGAGTGCTAGAGCTCAAATGAGAGTGTGAACAGGCTATGTAGGTGAATTGTGAAAATGGTAGGGTTTAGGAGGCTTTATCCCAAAAAAATAAATAAATAATTTTTTTTAAATAATAAAGTAACACAAATAACAAGAAGTTATAAAAAACTTTCAAATTAAATTACAATCATTTAACTCTAAAAACACATCACTACGACTTTAAGATAATGTGCATTGCCAAAATTTGATACAACCATCTGCTTGAACTTACAATTGTGATATTATAAGAAATTTAAGTACAAAACATAACTACTCTAATGATAAAATCAGATTCTCTTCCGTCATCCACGCCTTTTCAATTTGAATCGTGCTCTCCATGCGGCTACCAATCTAGCAAAAAAAAAAAGAAATAGCATACCCACCTTAGAGCAGGGAATAATCCAAAGAACATAAAGATAACATAATTAAGAGAGAAAAATCATTCACCTTACGTCGTCCGATGCAAAATTTTGTATCTTCTCCATGCTCTAAACCCATTATCACTAAGTGCTCCCACACATTGGCCAATGTCCAATGCTTGTTCACTTGGACGGTCTCAATGGCACCACTCGAAAATTTGATTGCAATATCAAATACCTCAATTGTAGCATCGGTGGATTGCAATGAATCCATTCACCAAACTTGCACATCCATCTTTCATAGAAGTACCACACGTAAAGGGTGGAGCGCACCTTGATGAAACGGATAGCAATGCCGAAATTTCCAACCTGACACCGAAAGCGATCTCCGTTGTGAAGTCCTTCAAGATACCCCCACTTCTCGCCAAGGATGGCTTCTAATGTATCGTAATGTAGATCTTTGCAAACATACATAGTATTTGTATGATGGAAAGGCAAAGATCCGAATATGCTAGCGAAGACATGAGAAGGACAACACCATCCAAGCCCAACGAAACGTGAGGCTTTTCCAAATTTTAATGATGCTCTCACATCAGCTACAATCTTGGCTTTCAAAGACATTACAGTGAATGCATCTGGATTTGGCCACTCCATGCTACGCAAGGTTGTAGCCTCCAAAGGTTGTAGCTCTCCGTAGCCTTCCTCATCTGTAGGTACAATGTACTTGTGGGTGTAGAAGAACACCCTTTGTCGTGCAAGGTTTGATGAAGTTGTGTTGGAGAAGAGCATATCCCCAAGACTTGCATGCATGGCCGTAAATGTGCCTGAAAGGCACGAGAGCGGTTGCTCCTCCATAAGGCTAGAAGGGAAAACATCTACATAGAAACAAAACAGTCCGTGAGATGTAAAAAGTCCAATTTTTTGTTACCACCAAAACCATTGAAGTGCAAGGGACATACAATTACAAGGAAAATCCCTTGGGTTGGTGATCCCTCGTAGACGCATGTGTCCAAACATGAAGACATGTTGAACGATTGCCACTGTACCCTTGTCTCTTACTTGCTTGAAGCCTATTAGTCTTCCCTTCCAATGGAGATCAACGTTTGTTCTTTCACGAACACGATGGGGACCGATTGCGGAAGGTTGCATGTAGACCCATGCACCTTCTTGAAAAACCTGAGGTTCCCATTGTTGCTCCTCATTCTTCGAGTTGTAGAGAACCATACTTTGAATGATGGGTTTGGGGCGTCTATTTTGACCATTGTTTGCCATGGATTCTTAAGTGGGAGCTTGAAATTGCAATGGAGAGCTTGGGCAAGGAGGAGCGAGACAGAGTTTAGAGAGAGAGTGGGAGCTTAAAGTTGCAATGGAGAGCTTGAGGAAGGAGGAGGGAGAAAGAGTTTAGAGAGAGAGTGGGAGCTTAAAGTTGCAATGGAGAGCTTGAGGAAGGAGGAGGGAGACAGAGTTTAGAGAGAGAGTGGGAGCTTAAAGTTGCAATGGAGAGCTTGAAGAAGGAGGAAGGTGTAAGAGTTTAGAGAGGGAGTGAGAGCTTTGTGTTATGGAAAGGGGCTATGGAGGAAGGGAGTCTTGGGAAAAAGGTTCTAGAGTGAGAAAATGACTTTTTGATCATAGGGTAGGTTTGGGGGGAGTTTTGGATGGAATATTTTTAAGTTAATTTTTTTTTGAAAAATTTGAAATTTTAAGGTTTTTGCAAAAACGTATCTGTGGACCCACCACTCCCCCCCCCCCCCCCCCCCCCTTTTTTCCCCCTCCCTCTTTTACCCATCCACCTCCCTCTAGGATACAAAGCAATAAATGAGTGGACAACCCTATTATTCTCTCTACTTTCTTAGGTTCTAAACTTATATACATTGCTCTCTTCCTATTGGTTGGAGCCTAATTAACCTTAATCCTATATGGCCCAAGGAGAGTCCACATATTTCCTAATGAGCACAAACTTGCAGAAAGATAACGGTGTAGGCAAGATGGATAGAGACAACAATGATAACAATTTGACAGAGGAGATCCACATGGCACGTGTGGATCTCTAGCGACCACAATGGCCATGACGCTAGATCGGAGGGCGGTTGCCACAACTAGCTTCAGGTAGAAAGAGTCTTGTGATTGGGAGAGAGGGGCAAAAGGTGATCCGTATAATTGATTTGGACCTATGTGTTAGAGTTCAGTTCTTGGTGTTTGGACCCATGGATCGGAGTTCAATGCACATGCATCTGGCAGGGAACCAATCACACGTATCTAAAACACTATGGATGTGCATGCCAATTCATTGTGTTGGCAGATTATGGACATAATGTGTTTCATAGTCCATTATCTTGGAGAATTTTGGATGTGATGTGTTCACAGTTCTCAAATGGGGATTCTTGGACATGGTGTGGTCTATAGTTTAACTTTTCAGAAGGCAATTGGTGCCCAAGATGGCATTATTCTTGGGTGACATGTTGATACTAGCAAAACCGAGGTGTATCTAGTGGTAGATGTACTGCTGGGGTGTCCATGGTAGCTTCTTCATTGACTTGGTCTCATTATTCATGTCCACTATGAGCTGCAGAGTGGATGTTAAAGTTTAGGCATCTCAAATGAACTGCCCAATGTGATTCCTATTTTTTTTTGGCTTAAGGTATTTATTTTACTTATTTGTCAAACTCTGGGCAGGGAAATCTGGTGAGGTTGCTATATAAGCAACCCCCATCCCCCATTGTAAAGGTATCTCATTCATTGCTAAGGTTAATTGGTTTGGAGTATCTCTCTCTCTCTCTCTCTCTCTCTCTCTCTCTCTCTCTCTCTCTCTCTCTCTCTCTCGTATATCTTTTGCGTGTGTATGCTTCCGCAATGTCAACTTCAACAAACATATCAGAAACTATCCCCACAAGTTTGGTTCAATTTTGCCCCAGAACATGGATCACGATCCATGTCCCCTAGGACAAGTGCAACAAGGAAATTTTACCAAAAGGGCAGAATGCAATCATGTAATCACATAGTGACCCAAATGATTGAAAACCAGAGGGAGAGGGATCCATCATCAAAGTCGGAAACACTTAGGGTGAACTTATGCTATCTAAGGTATCTTCAAACTCAACCAAAAGTTGCTTGGAAAATCCCCAAAACCTCACCCAACTAATTAGGACAATCAGATAAAGTCTGGAAGCTAGGAAAACTGAAGGGGAGTTGGTCAGCAAGATAGTAATCACTTAAGGACCATCAGAACAACCCAGGATACAATAGACTAACTCTAATCACGGCTCAAAGAAGGATCCATAAAATAGATATGGTCAAGTCGAAAAAAACATGGCCAAAAATTGGAAACTGAGGACAAACAAGTCCAAACTTGAAAAGGTTTCACCAGTGTGATAGGCTAGGCTATATGGACGTGTACACGAAGTTCTACCCAAAACTGTGTATGGGGACATGGATCACAATCCATGTCTCCCACTTAGATTTCCAAGCAAAGTGACCAATAGCTTCAAAATGGTGGAACTAGCCTAACCCCAAGGTATCAAACCATTTGGTCCCAAAAACCTCAACCAAAATACAAAAATTCTTTAAGCCTGATAACAATTTCCAATTCTACCATAACTCATTCACCATTGATCCAAATCCAAAGACTCTGGGGCAATAGCATCTCCTTGACATGCTCTACCAGATGGTGTAATCACCTTTTAAAATGATACTCCAACATGGATCGGGTCAAAATTCACCTGTGACCATATACCCTTGTGCCCATAGTTTCCCTAGACACACTGGTGAAATTTGGTCAAATTTGGAGTAATTTTTACAAAGTTATGATCAATTTTCACTTATGGTCAAGTTTGCGTCTTTTTTGAACTTTTCGACGACCATAAATGCTAATTCTGGACACTAAATCTAATGAATTGCCACAGGATGCCCCACAAAAGACAAGAGAAGGTGTGGACAACAACTCTCTATGAAATCACAGACATTTCCTCCAATGAAAAAGCTCATGTGACAAAGGAGAAGCTAGCAAAAGGCTTGCATCCCTCCTTGAATACAATCCTATGCTCTACCCCTCTTGCACCCCGCAAATCCCTATACTCCGTCGCAAATAAAAGAGGGTAAGAAGCACATAATTGCACATAAACCTCTCTTTCCTTATTAGTCAAGTCTTCACTCAACATATCACTTACCTCTTCAACTCCTATGCCATGAACATGAGAGTGCACACTGTCTTCAACGGTATGATAATCTATAGTGACACGAAATAAATCACCATCAATCTTCAAGATGTCGTCATCACTTTCCTCCTCTTCTCTGTTAGTGCATCCTTCAACATAGCTTGTCTCGGTCTCATACTTATCACTAGTGGTTGTATCACTTCTATCACCTGCTATTATAGGGTGGCCACAATTCTCCCTGGTCCTCAAATCAAGCACCACCTGCTTCCCTTTCTCTTTATCCGGCAAAGTAAACACTTTACTCTCCCATTGCTGCTTTTCTCCTATTGCCAAAATCCATGGCCTCCCCAAGATTATAGGATAGGCATTGATGCCTGCTTTGATAACAAAAAATTCAACGAGGCACTCAATTCCTTTACCTTTACATCTTGGGATATGCCCAGACACCTCGCTTTAGCATAGTTGACCATCCTTATGTGCACATTTGATTTGACCACATCTTTAACACCTGCATCCTTCATGGCAGCTTCTGTCATGATGCAAACCTAGGCTTCACCATCTATGTAGGCCTATACCTGCATTTTCTTCTCAATGATCACGTCCACAAGGGGAAGAACATCCATCAAACTCCCTACCCTCAAGGCCATATTCTGCACCACATGCATATCACCTTTGACTTTGGGAAGGCTGGTGCTGATGCTAGTAGACCATTCCCTCCTCAGCTTGGGGTTTAGTGCTAACAGCTACCCAAATGTAATGTTAGCCTTTTGATTCTTAACGTCACCCACCAAGTCGTAGGAAGCTCTATGGCAGGAGGTCAATAAACTTCTTGAGGCCGGTCTTGTCTACCCGATGAAGGAGTCAGAGTGGGTTTCACCTGTTTTTATCAAAACGAAGAAGAATGGGAAATGGAGAGTGTGTGTGGATTACAAACCTCTTAACGCGGCTACACATAGGAATCACTACCCCTTGCCATTCCAAGATGAAATTTTGAACCAGGTGGCAAGCCATGAGAGGTATTTGATTATGGATGGGTTTTTTGGGTACTTCCAAATTGGTATTTCTCTTGAGGGTCAGCTAAAGACTACCTTTATTTCTCCATGGGGATGTTTTGCCTACCGCAGGATGTCGTTTGGAGGCATTTCCCATCTCCCCAGTCTATAACACCATATGATGAACTCCTAATTTGATGTTGCCAAATTTATGAAATAAAATCCAGCTCCAAACATTCAATCATACCTACCTCTTTGTCAGGGTCTTCTGGTAGAACTTTCTTTATGCAGGATGTACTTAACTTGTTGCTTTGCTCTTGATCCATGCTGATACATAGGCCTTTTTCCTTTAAGCCCTTCCCTTTGCTCAATATAGCTTCCTCATTTTGCAAAACCATGTTAAACAATTTCTCTTACTTTTCTCTTGTTGCATCTGTAGACCTTCTATTCCGGCGAGGCTTGACCAAAAATTTACATCTTTTCACCCTTACCGCCTAGCACCGTTGATTGATCGCTTGGGTGCCCGTATTGCCCAAGACTAGAGACTCCCTACCATCTGTATCCAAGTCAGCTTGACATGCCTTTTCCACTAGAGTGGCATCCCCTAGTGCTTGATCTTCTTGCTTTGTTGCCTTAGATTGTTGGACAACTCCCTCCCTTGATCCTTCTTATGTTGACCAAGAAGTGGAGGAAACCTCTACCTGTTTATCGTCTTCCTTCAAGGAATCTCTCCATGTTGCTACTTTCTAGCTACAATGATCCATTACGGGTCCAGTGCTTGATGGCCCTTTCATTTTAAACTTTATCTTCTTAGCTAAGATAGGTAGAGGTTGTGTGTGTGATATGCTAGAGAGCGGCAATTGTAGCCGAAGAGGCTGAGAGTGATGCCTATCATCCTCACCTTGCTGATAGCTCTCATCAATAGAGTTGTACTTAGCATGCATCATGCTACCTTGCCCTTGATTCAGCCCTTCCTCCTCTTCCTTGATGGATTCCTTCACATCCATCTTGCTCCTTCCTTCTAGACTAATGACGCTCACGGCATGAGTGCCGACCCGTGGTAAGGGTAGAATGAGAACACGTGGTGGGGGTGGCTGTGGTTGCACAGGTGGTTGCAAGATTTGAATGGGTGGTGTTGGTTGAGACTTCCTAGGTGATGGTGGTGGTGGTCTCACTCTTGGTGATGAGAGCTGATTTTGCCTCATTCCTCTATTGAAACTCTGTCTCCTGGGTTGTGGATAGTAGTACATACCATGGCCATCTTCCCCACAATCATAATAGTGATACTCTGGGTTTTTTTGCCGTTGCCCTCGTCCTTGCTCTGGATTCCAATTTGGTGCACGCCCTTGCTGCACTAGATGTACTAAGAGATTCTCTAGCTAGCTTGTGATTCGATTTAGTAGGTCGTGCTGATCCTCAACTAGAGACTTGATGTGCTCAGGGCCCCACCAGTTTTCTCCTCACCGGCATCCTTAGCTTGCAGGTGCAGCTTCTTATCTTTGAGGCGGGTTACTTCAACTGCTATCTCATATGTAGCAGGAAACCTTTCCCTCACCTTCTCTGTAAGAATTGGCCATAACCCAGCCACAAACCGATCCTTCTTCAGGAAATCCAGTGCCCCTTCACCCTCTCTCAGCAATGAAACACATTGCCCCCATAAGTCCACAAATTTTGATTTGTACGATGCGTATTCTAGCAGGCTGCCTTGCTTTAGTTCTGTCAGTAGATACCATAATTTCTCTAAGGTCGTTCCCTCTCCAAAGCGCTTGAGGAAGGTGGCCCTTACCAGGTCCCACCTTTCCTTGTTGGTAGCTTGTGTCAGAGCATTATACCATGACCTCGCTTCTACTTTCATCAGAAGCGGGAAGATGCGCAAGTGTGAGGCATTGTCATCTCTTCCAGAGATGACACAGGCAATTTCCAGGTTGTCTAGGAAATCTGTAGTGTGTTCTCCCACCTTACCAGTGAACGTTGGGAATGCTACATTCGCCATTGCACAAAGCTCAAAACAGCTTAAACTTCCTTTTTTTTGTGGAGTTTCCCTCCAAATTACAGGTATTTTACTGATTTATAATGGAATTTACAAGGTTGGGTACAGAAATTGGCTAGAACAGGATAAATATGGAAACATTAAAGGAGTGGTGATAATCCATAATAAGTAAGATAATAGGGTGCGGGGATCTAAGGATTTCTCCAAGCACAGCGGCTTTAAACGGATACACAATCTTTTTTTGATAGAACATTTTTCTATCTACATAGATATTTACATGCATATGTTGCAAGAATTGAAATGGGAAGAACTCAGGTCCATTGTTTATTGTGCACACACACTGGGTATAGTCTACTTACTGCAGTCGTATCATGTCGGCGTTGACAAGGTGGTACATCCACATGAAGTCTTCGCCTTTCATGACCTCGAAGTGCCTATCTCCTCCACACAATTCTCCACACCGGGTTCTAAACAGACAGGGCAAGAAGAATCTACCAAAATTGGCCTCTCATTTTGTATACGTCGACGACGCTTGATTAGAAGATCCTTGCTTGATCCCTCTAGGTCAAGAGAGAGAGTAGGCCCACTTGACTCCACCAGGTGCTTGAAGTTTGGTAGGTCAGTCTTTGGGGCTTTTGTGATTGCTGATCTTCTTTCTCCGTAGGCACTCATTGATTAAATGCCTTGGTTGACGGCAGTGATGATAGCCTGCAGCCCTCCCCTTTGGTGCTCTTAATCTATGATTAGTATGAGCAGTGTGGGATGGGTGCTTTACCTCTTTAATGTTGATGACGATGCACCCCGGAAATAGCACCTCGATGAAAGCCTTCCATGACTCAACGACCTCTTCCTCTTCGGTTTTTCCAGTTGGAAAACTCTTGCAGCCATTTGTCCATGCTTAAGAAAACACATAATCAGTTTGTAAACTGAAGGTCTTGAGTTTGATCCTCCGTGGGGGCACCAAATGAGACGGGGTAAGAGCAGACAAACCCCAATGCCCTCTACACTAGGGCTATGCTCCATGACCTGCTCATGAGGGTACAAAACAAGGGGGAACCACCTAGATTGGGTTGTGGCTAGGAGAAAAAGAAGGTGACAGATTGTGGAAATGATCGTGACAAGCTGGTGAGACGATCAAACTGAAAACATAAAGAGTGCTAGCGAACATGGAGAGAGAGAGAGAGAGAGAGAGAGAGAGAGAGAGAGAGAGAGAGAGAGAGAGAGAGAGAGAGAGAGAGAGAGAGAGAGAGAGAGAGAGAGAGAGAGAGAGAGAGCATCACAGGGCATTTTGTGTTGCTAGCGGCAATGGTGATGGACTAGCCGCATGTGCATGATCATAAGAATGTACGCCTGGTATTCACACGAGGGGGGAGAGTGAGAGAGAGTGTGGCAAAATGCTGGCGGTATATTTAGCATAATAGACAAACAAAGTACAAAATGATGCGATGTACAAACCCAAAACGGGGTGAGTGGGCATGGCAACGCTGAAGCGCCTTTCTTTGGTGGTGGGATGAACTTTAGTCTTTGCCTTTGTGCTTGGGGACGACCAAATGGTTGTTCATGGTGAGGATGCTGACGACGATTGATGCACAATGGTGATCGTGATGGTGATAGTGGTGATAGCATTTCCGGCTATGGTGATGGTGACCATCGTGTAGTAGTGCACACGATTGTGAGAGAATGAGTGGTGTTGGCTGCCCGTTTGATGCGCCGTGACCACCTTGTGTTGTGCACTATGCACCCCCTCTTGTGTTCCTTGCCTGTGATGTGTTCACTTGTCCTCCTCTACCCCCCCTCCTGAGAGTGATGTGCCAGACTCCTTTTATAACTGCAGAGAGGAGGTTTTAGGGTTTCTTTTATTGTTTATTCTTATCTAAACATGTGGAGCCAGGCACATGCACCTAGTGCCCATAGAAGACTCCTGTTTTGGACTAGGTGATGCAGCTAGATGCTCCCTCTAACGCGTGGGTGGCCACCACGATTAGAGAGAGAGAGAGAGAGAGAGAGAGAGAGAGAGAGAGAGAGAGAGAGAGAGAGAGAGAGAGAGAGAGAGAGAGAGAGAGAGAGAGAGAGAGAGAGAGAGAGAGAGAGAGAGAGAGAGAGAGAGAGAGAGAGAGAGAGAGAGAGAGAGAGAGAGAGAGAGAGAGAAAGAGTGTGTGTAAGAGAGAGGGATAGAGTGGGAAATGGGGTTTTCACATTGGCGCGCTAGCTGCAACTAGCTAAAGAGAGAGAGAGAGAGAGAGGAATTTTACAAGGGGGTTTGTCGAAGGTTATCATTGCTGGAGAGGATAAAAATGCCAAGGATGTCGGTAAAGGCCGCTACACTAGCAATGAATTCATTAAGTGGAGTCATTAGCTATGATCTTTTTTATCTATTCTCCCTGGCTTCCCCACGGCATGGACCCCTGTTGACCAAGGGTTGTCAGCTGCTATGCACTCTAATGACCAAACAATCCCTGTACTTGTCGCAAAGAGAGAATAATCACTCCCCAATTTCAAAGCGTGTGCTCCAGATGCAGAGGATGAGGATACAGATGCATCTGTGTCAGATACGCATGGATGATACTACAAGGTGCAATATGGTGGTGAGGTTGACATTGACACTCAGCAAGGCAGGACATTTCGGCACCACCTATAGATTCTTGTATACTCATCGTATAATAATTGTTTCATAAAATTTAAAGACCAGTTGCCCGATCATGCGTGCTACATCGAACAGTCGTTGCATGCTCGGTTTCCAAATGCCCCAGACCATCGCTTCTCAACACATTGGCTTGAGGGGTATATCAAAACCTTTTTGAGAAATAAACGATTAAGTGTACGGTGCGCAGCGGCCAACCAGGTCGTAGATCCAGACAAAAGCTATTGGGGTGGCAATATGGTAGATGCAAACTGGGAGTAGGCAATGCAAGAAAAGATCAACCAAGATAAAACGAGCTCATCCAACAGACAACAACGCGAAGCTCGGGCGAGACAAACTCCCACGCACTATGGTTTAGGTGGCAAAGCTACTTGGAAAGACAAATATGTAAATTTTTTGTTAATTATGTAAGGTTGATTTAAAAAGTATTTTAATTTATTAATCATTTTTCATTATTTTAAACTTAGGAAAATATCACTTTGAGCCGTCCCACTAGAGAGATGGTTAAGTATCAAAAGAGGCACATGGAATTTGATACCTGGCGATGGTTGTTAGAAAACAACCACATCTCTCGTGAGCAATTCAACTCTGCAATTGGATCTTTGCAGGCAATAAAAAAGAGCAAAAAATATTGTGTTTAGTTTTTTTTAATATTTGCTGATTTACTTAACTTTTATGGGGATTTGTGCAAAGTCAGGGTGATAGAGAATATGTGCCTATGGACCATGACACAGAGGAGGAAGATTAAAAAGCCATAAATATTTTTTTTGGGTCTCTATAGATAGAAAGTACGTACATTATGCAATTATGTAATCTTTTTAAATGAATGAGAAATTTGTAATTTTGTACTATTTTAATTTGTAAAGGTGAGGTAGCACTTATAGATGTTGAATTTAATTTTTGTTTTGTGTAGGAAAAAAATAAAGGTGCATAGCGGTAATAGGGGAGGGTATATCTGAGGCAATAAGCGCGGTGATACTCGTGGTAATATTACCACACTTATTGCTGCTAAATCATTGCCACAGTTATTGCTGATTCTATTACCGCTCCCAAATTTTTTCTCTCTCTGTTTTCCTTTGTTAATCCATGACAATATAAGCGGTTTTGGAGTTTTCCTCTTATAGTGTATGGCCATCCCAAGTTGGGATGCTTTGCAGATTTTGGACGGAAAGGGAAAGTGGGGACAGGTGGCTGGAGCTGATGCGAGTGGATAGACACAAAGTGCTCACTTTATGGAACAGGTTGATCATCTTGGATTAATGATCGAAGTCCCAAAGGGCAAGTTATGGGCTTTGGGAGATTTCACGGGGATTAGTTTTGAGCCATTTTGGGTGCATTGGAAAGCATGCCATGTACTAGTTTTTGAAGCTTGCGAGGGTTTACAAAGCTGGTGCATGATGTATAGAGCTTGCCAAAAGTAACGGCTCGTCAATCGAGGGAGCGAGTGTAAAGTAAAAGCAGGTTGAAGTTTGACGACAGTGGCGACCACAGGGAATTTGATGTTTATCTGGATTTTTGGTGTGCATTGTTTGAGGCCTTTTGAATGCCGGTTTGTAGAGCGGATAGCTGGAGTCAAAGCCAAGAATGCAGGTTATCAGTGGGTTTTGATGGCTCAGTCACACCGGGTTTTGTGGAGAGGATGGGGAAGCCCCAAAGGGGTGCAAGAAAACATGGAATTTTTATTGGTGAGTTGAAGAGGTTTTTGGAGATTCAAAGGGTTGGTCACTTGAAGGATGCCATGTGGCAAGCGATATATCCCGTATGCATAAATTGGTGACCCCGTCTCCCAATATATATGTAATAACGAGCACATTCCATTGGTATCACAAGAGGAGGGAGGAGCTCCAAAGCTATGGCTCCCTCCCCTCCTCGCGCGGGCACTGTGTGCAGCGTTTGTGGCTGTGTCGTTTGGCGTCGGTTGTGTAGTGCTGGACGTCGATAGCCATCGCTGGCGGTGTTGGTCATCTGGTTGATTCCCAATTGGGGCTCGTTCACACACGGGGCTTTGGCCCCCCCCATAACCTTTTTGAGGCCAAAGGCACCCCCCGACATAGGGCAGTTTCTCGTGGGAAATGAGAGAGGGAGAAAGAACACGTGGAGCAAGGAAGGGCCACATACCCAAAAGAGCAAAAGGGGATTTAAGAGGAAAAACGTTTTTTGTGAACAAAAAGAGTAATGTTCCTTACAGAGACTGAAATTTGAGTAGGAAAAGACCAGAGGGACCCCTTGTGTAGAGAATCCAAGGCTACAGAGGGCCTTTTTTGTAACCCACAAGTGCTAAGAATTCAAGCAACCATTGCCCATGTCTTGAAGCATGTTCCCCGTCCCACCTTCTCTCGTCTCTAGCTCTTGTGTAGTCCGCGATCGCGCGCACGTGTGTGTATGCCCCGAGACGGCTGTGTGTGATGCTGCAAAGAGGGAGAGAGCAAAGTGCTGTACATGTTGCAGGGTGCGGAATCGAGCGTTGCGGAATGGTAGGCATGATTACGGAACTGTGAAGGGTGTGTGTGGCTAAACCATGTGTGGGCAAGTGTTCGCTGTGTGAATTTTTTGAAGGCGTTCTTGAGAGGATAGGGGTGTTGTGAGTGCCCTGAGCTATAGAGAGGCATTGGCTTGTGTGATAGGCATGTTCCCCATTCCCCCTCTCCAACGTGCAAAGACGAGGAAGTAGGGAGTTTTTGGTGGATACAGCGAATGGGCACCCTCCTAGTCAAATCAATCCACCAAACCCTATTCTGTAACACATGTAATATTTTTCGTCAAAGAGAAGATGTAAAGGAGCACCTATTGTAATATTAAAAAGCCAAATCGTATCCCTTTTCATAAGAGATCCCACAGCCTTGTAAATCGGTCAATGGCCATGTGAAAGAGCCCTAGGTTTCATTATCAAAACCCTTAGTGTGAAAGAGATTAGGATCATTATCTTGAGAAGTTTTAAAGCGATTGATATTGTTGGTACAACGGAAGTGTGTCAACCATAGTAGAGAGCACGTGCATGGATATGTATGCCTATGAGCACAAGCAAGAGTGTTAAAGCAGATGTGAAAGCCCTAGGCAAGCAGGTGGTAGCGGAAATGAATGGTCAATATGGTTTTTTAGGCCAGAGAGGCTCCAATAGGGCCAATTGGGATTCCAGGTCTAGGTGTTCAAGATATGGGATTTATGCTTGGAATGTGGATCTCAAAGTGCTCTAGAAGCTGGTCCAAACGGCTCCGTTTGGGGTGGAAGTTATGGCGATCCCAAGTTGGAATGCTTTGCAAATCCTTGACGGATAGATCGAGTGAGCACATGTGGCTAGAGATGATGTGAGTGGATAGACGCAAAGTGCTTAGTTTATGGAGCATGCCGGTCTTTTTGGATTGGCAATTAAAGTCTTAGAGTGCAAGTTATGGGCTTTTGAAGATTTCACGGGGGCTAGTTGTGACATGTTTTGACTGCCTTGGTAAGCATGCCATATGCTAGTTTTTGAAATTTGCCAGGGTTTTTAGAGGTTCTATGCAATGTATGAAGTTAACCATAAGTGACAAGACATCAATCGAAGCTATGGATGCGGGGTTATGCTCAGTTGAAATCGGTGGATGGCAGTGACTAGGAGATCTGGCAGTTTTTTCAAGTTTTGGAGCGTGTTGTTTGAGGCCGTAACGATGCTGGTATGCGGAGTGGGTAGGTGGAATTGGATCCAAAGTTGCAAGCTTTTGGTAGGATTTGATGGCTTGGCCATTGGCTTCTTGAGCAGGAGATAGGAGCTCCTTGAAACAGGGCAAGAAAAAGGGTTTTTGTGTGTGTGAAAAAGGGATTTTTTTGTGGAGCTTCAAAGGTTGCAGATGATCTGGGAATGCCACGTGGCTAAGGGAAATCCCACATGCACCAAAAAGAGGAGACAAGCACTCTATATATATAAAGTGTGGACTCAGGTATTGTCGTCAAGTTGAAGAGAGAGAGAGCTTCTGGGGAGCCAACTATGGTGTGCCACCTCCCTTGTCGCGGGTGCACGTACGGGCAGCCCTGTGGTGTTGCTCTCGCATTTGTAGGCTGGTCTGTGGAAGTTATGGGAGCTCGGTGGCACTCCTGGTGTCTGTGGACGGTCCTCGCATGGGGTTTTTTCACACATGGGGTCCCCCCCCCCCCCCCCCCCCCCCCCCCCCCCCCCCCCCCCCCCCCCCCCCCCCCCCCCCCCCAAAAAAAAAAAAAAAAAACTTATTTGAGGATAAATTTCGATCAAGGAGTAGGTGGCACTCGAAGGCTATCCAGGTGCATGGGAGAAAGGTATGTTGCTAAAATAGGAAAAGGGGGAACTTAGAAATTTTTTTTTAATGCAGAATAGACGCAAAGTGCTCAATCTATGGAGCATGCCGATCTTTCTGGATTGGCAATTGGAGTCTCAAAGAGCAAGTATGGGCTTTTGAAGATTTTATGGGGGATAGTTCTGACATGTTTTGACCGCCTTGGTAGGCGTGCCATCTGTTGGTTTTTGAAACTTTCCAGGGTTTTCAGAGGTGTTATGCAATGTATGAAGTCAATCAGAAGTGACAACCCATTGATCGAAGCTACGGATGCCGGGTTATGCTCAGTTGAAGTCGGTGGATGGCAGTGACTGCAGGAGATCTTGCATTTTCCCCCAGTTTTGAGCGCGTTGTTTGAGGCTGTAATGATGCCAATCTGCAGAGTGGGTAGGTGAAGTTGGAGCCAAAGTTGCAAGCTTTTGGTAGGACTTGACGGCTTGGTCATTGTCTTCTTGAGCAAGAGATAGGAGCTCCTTGAAACAGGGCAAGAAAAAGGGTTTTTATGTGTGAAAAAAGATTTTTTTATGGAGCTTCAAAGGCTACAAATTATCTGGGAATGGCAATGCTAAGGGAAATCCCACATGCGCCAGATAAGAGAAGATGGGCACTCTATATATATAGATTGTGGACTGAGGTATTGTTGTCAAGTTGAAGAGAGAGCTTGTGGGGAGCCAGCTATCGCGCCCCACCTTCCCTCTCGCGGCTGCACGTACGGTTGGCCCTATGGCGCTGTTGTGGCATCCGTAGGTGAATCTGTGGCGGTCTTATGGAAGTTACGGGTGCTCAATGGCACTCTTGGTGTATGTGGATAGTGCTCGTATGGGGTCGTTTCACACGTCCGTCGCCCCAACCCCCAAAAAAAAAACTTTTTTGAGGATAAATTCCGATCAAGGGGCAGGTAGCACTTGAAGGCTATCGGGGTGTATGGGAAAAAGGGAGTTTGCTAAAATAGAAAAAGTGGGAGCTTGCTGTGAGTGCCATGAGCTATAGGGAGGCTTTTGATTGTGTGCTGGGCATGATCCCCATTCTACCTCTCCAGCGTGTTGTTCAGGCCTACACTTTGTAATCAATCTTTCTCACAATTTGGTAATCAAAATTCAATTGGGACAATTGCATTTTGTTCTCTATCTCTTGCTCTTTAATATAAGTGTAACCATTTTCAACTTTGTTTGTGGTCTACGACTACTTGTTTGTGAGCTAAATCTGCATTTTTGAGTATTTGAATAGTTTTGTTCTAGTTTTCTGCACATTTTTTGTGATGGATCGGGATTTTGATACCTCATTGGATGGTCACCAAACTTCATATGATCATGTCTTTAGGCTTTGTGATACCTCTCCCAAAGCTTCGTCGCATTTCGAGTTTGTTGGATGCCAAAATGGTGTGATGCCCTAGAGGGAGTAGGACACTAGCACTTGAAATTGTCAGATTAGAGAGTGACATATTTGCTATTGTGGATGCCAGTGTAGATACTTAGGTTCACTTCTAGAGGTTGACACCCTCATAGAGTCTCTATGCCCCATCCGAGTCACTTCCCTCTGTATTGACATTATGTTAGTGCCAGATAGCTATGTTGCAAACGTCCGATCGCGGTGACCCGCTAACAAATACACATATTTTGGAGGTCCACTCCATCAATAATATGTCATTTCCAAGCCAAATAGACGTCCAATGTCTTATACCAGACCCGAGACTACAAGAGTGAGTTGTAAAAGAACGTGAATCAGAGACTCAATGAGTTAGCAACAATTTTTGATAGCTAGATGGGGTCCTTGAGTTCCAGGGTTCCAATGACCACACATACGAGAAGCGAAGTTCCTGGTATGATATACACTATGAGAGATCCTTTAACCGAGATGAGATATCGGGAAGTGCATCCTAAAGATAGAGCTACAAAGAGGATTTTGGCTAGAGTACCTAGGGAGAGACCATATGGACCTCTGAGGGTGTAACCATTGCCACCACCGTGAAGGTACCAAATAGGACTGAATGACACAGCACAAGGGGGAGACAAGCCTCAACCAGTGTTGGGCCAACAACCTCCTTTACCTCAAGATAATCAAGCCATAGTTATATACACGCAGCCAATAGAATGACCTATTGAACAAAGAATGCTTCCACCAACTCCATACTCCAAAGAACCAAGCGAGAATTATGAGAGAGAACCGGATAGCACCACATATGCTCATGAAGGTCAATTCTCTTGGATAAGTACAGAGGAGGCTACTGAGGCATTGTATGTGACTCAATCAACCAAAAACCATTATGTGATGGACGAGAACGCACTCATGTTCATAGTAAATCAGAATTATAAACCTAGAGGTTATCCTCCTCCAAGGTCAGGATAGCCAATGGGGGCTCCACAAACATCCCCACCGGTAGGTTAGTGCTATGAATGTGAAGGTGATCATTTGGTAAGAAATTGTCCACACAAGGGTGAGCATAAAAATATTTTTGGATTTTGTGATGGATTTGAAATAGATCATATTCTTCCAAACCATCCCAAAAATCCTGATAACAAGGATGAACCAACAATGAGCATAATTGGGATTATGCCATGCTTGAGTGGATAAGAAACTAAGTCGACAGTTCCAATAAATGCGGTGACTAGAGCCCAAGTGCAGGAAGCTGTAAAAAACACACTCATTGAGGGAAAAAACAAATTACTAGCTCAAACAAAAATTTGAGATTTTATCAGTAACGACCCAAGGAAATCGTGGAAAGCAAAAAGAGAAAAAATGAAAGCAAAAAGGCTAAAAGAGAAAACTACCTTAGAGACCAAGCTACAACAAACCAAAGAGTAGCTAAAACATGAACGAGAAAACAAGATTCACACAGAGGGAGTAGTGTCTTCCAAAACCTCATCGGGAGGTTTAGTCTTAGTAGATAAAACTCTAGAGCCTCTAAATCCTCTATTGTAAGCCTACAAGGCTAAACTGAAAACCAACTAGACACAACAACAGAGATGGTTGATATATCCGCATCCTGAGGTAGAAAAATAGTGGTTAGAAATGTGTAAGAGACTCATAGAAATAGCTCAAGCACTAATGGAACCAAAAAAACCAAACATTCCTAGAATTGAGATATTGATCTATAAAAGAGACAATGGAAATGAGCACATAGCAATGAAAACCATTGATCAATGGGACAAAACCAAAAACACCACTAGATACAAGGGTAGTGGCTAATATTATGTATGATGGGGATTACAAGTGATGATGCCCATTCCAAAAGTAGATGAGCCATGGCCCCAAGGCTTGTGGAAAACTATACAAAATAGAGAGGATGGTAGTGCAACCTTTAAGTTTGCACCAATCACTGAGATCAATATAAACCATTAGTTTTACCTTTGAGATATACAATCTCTGTGTGGTGATGTTGAAACAAAAATATCTCGGGAAAGAAAACTAGAAACACCCACAACAAGGACGATATTCAAGATTCATGAGACGTCATGCCATAGTGGAATTTGGCAAGAGCAACAATTTTGATGCCATTCTGGGTAGACCATTCATGCGTCAAATTAAAATGGTACAAGATTAGGGCTATGACCATATCCACTTAAGGTATAAAGAGGTTACAACAAGAATCACTGTAAAAGACCACAGCTGTAGAGGTGTTAGCCGCACTTCTATAGAAGAGTTTTACTCAACAACGGTCAATTACAAGGAAATACTTGCATGGTTGCAAATCAAAGTGCATCTTTGGATGTGTGAAACTTCTGAGTGCGTTATTAAGAGAAGATTGTATCCTACAAAGATTGGTGGAAGATAAAGAGTATATCCCAGAGCTTTTTCCATAGGAATTTTTTGAGCCTTTTGGGTGGAATCAGTTACTGGAAACTCTAGATGTATGTGTGAATGAAGTACCCCCAAGTAAATTTTGTTATGAAGAGGGCTATGACATAGCACCATTCCAAATGGTGAGTGTGATCTTGAAATCAAGATAAAGGACTAAGAATCTTGATACAAAGGAAATGTTCAAATGCAAATGCATAGTTGATGCCCTGGGGATTCACTCTATATACAAAATGGGATGCCACCTACGAGCGGAACACTTTGATAAAACCCCTATATACGACTCATATTAGGGAATATGACCCCCCTTTCTATGGTTATACGACAATCAATGAAGAAAACTATCATACCCCTATCTTACATATAAATGAAGGAAAATATGACGCCCCTATAAAATTTAGGTCTCTCATTATCTAACATAGTAAAACTAGTCAAAGAGTGTGTAGCATAGTGAATGGCAACATACTAAGGAACCACTCTTCTATTGATAACTAGATGTACCCTCAATGTATCTTCGTTTGACTTTCACTATGTGTTCAATCAGCCTCCACTCTGGCTACTCGTCCAATTTTGACCCATCTAAGTTACTAAAAAAAAAAGGTTATAAAGTTGTGATAAGTTCTCCCTGTAAACTTTCATCTATACAAACTCTTTAAATCTTTCATCCCTCAACAAGTAAACTATAATCACAAAACAAGAAATTGATACAAAGCAATGCTAGTTCTTACATGTATCTTTGTAGCTATTGACTCACAAGTTTGAGGGCAGACTCTTTTCGGAAGCCATAATTTTTAAACATAAAAACTTCCTCTCATTTTTTTCCTTTTCTCACTTCTCTGCCCCCCCCCCCCGGCGCCGCCTTAAATATGATACCCCCCTCCCTTATTTTTAAGCTTGGGAGATAAATTATTGGGGGCTTGCCCCTAGCTTATACACTTATGTAACCTGTAAAAAAAACCCCCTCCTCTGCACTTACTTGGTGCGGTAAGTTTTCCATGGTGAACCCCCCGGGAGTTGATGAAGACTCTATTAGAGATTTGAGTGACAACAGCGAGGATGAATTCCAAGATTCATTAGACAAACCTTTAGAGATTGATGTTGAAGAAAATCTATTGAGTAGCTTGAAGATGAAACAAAACCTCAGAAACAAAGGAATCTTCTATGATTTGCCTAACTAGAAATCCAAAAGATAGGAAAGATATTGAGCCAAATGTGAAAGAAAACAAAAGCAAATCAAAAGAGAACCTATGCCTCTTCTAAAGAAAAAAACATAGTATATAATTCTTGTATGATCCACAAATTGTGTCAAAGCAAATCACAAAAATATTCACAAGGCTTGCTTCAATAAAAATGGAGAAGCCTAAGAAACGAGGCAAAGCCAAAGCCGAAGACACAATTAAAATGGCATCTAGAATGACAAAAACTGATTGCAAATGTAAAATCAAAACTTTCAGCAAAGCTTAAACGAGGTTTAAACTATTGAAATGGAAAGTGAAGAGGAATCAAACATGGACAAATACCCTCTCACTACAAAATGTACACGATACAAGATCGAAATATCATAGTTCAGAAATCGATGCGAGAACTTAAGGATCCAAGAAAATCATATAATGGACCTAAAAATGCCAAGCTCATTGATTTATCTAAACCAAGAGAGGAACCAAAGCTAGAATACATTGACACTAACTTCACAGAGTAGAAAGAGTAGCTATTGATAGCCACACTCAAATAGTATATAGATGTGTTTCCAGGTCATACAAAGACCTTAAGTGGATAGAGCCAAAAATTTGTCAACATATGATAACCCTTAAGAGTGATGCAAAGTCTTGCAGACAACATCCTTACACCTATAATGAAACTTTTTCTAGGAACATCAAATAGGAGATAGATAAGCTTAAAGAAGCAGAGTTAATCTATGAGATTGAATATAGAGATTGGGTTTCACCGATTGTGGTAGTGCCCAAGAAAAATGGGAAATTATGTGTATGTGTGAATCTCAAATAGGTAAGCACATCTATTATTAGGGACAATTATCCCTTACTAATCACAAATCATGTGATCAAGAGAGTTGTAGGAAAGGAAGCTTAAGACTTGATGGATTTTTGAGCTACAATCAACGTTCTATAAATCTGGAGGATCGGCATAAGATAGCCTTTGCTATAGAATGGGACATATTCTCTTATAAAGTGATGCTTGTTGGCATCAAGGGGGTCACTACAATTAAAAAATGCCCATCACGTGGGTTCAAAAGTGGGGATTATTTTATTTTATATTTTCTTACATTTTCACATACAGAAGGGTGTTAAAAAAATAATCTTGATTGTTTTTTAACATATTGAATAGGAAAAGGGTCCCTTTTACTATTGAAAAATTCACAGCTAAGGGGTTTTATAAATAGTTCTTGAACGCACATGATATATAGATTTTACCTGTAGTGACCCCCCAAGATTTTGGCCTAACCAATGCACTACCACATTCTTAAGGCAAATGAGTCATGTATTGAAAAATTATCTAAGACAATTATTAGAGATCTACATGGGCAAATTAAGCATACATTCTCTCCTAAGGGGTCAGTACATTGAACACTTGAAGAAAGTCTTCAAGAAATGCAAGACCTATCCTATCTGCTTAAACCCAAAAAAATGTGTCCTTATAGTAAGACAAGGAAAGATTCTTGGACACATTGTGTTTAATAATGGAATTTTTATAGATCTGGAGAAGATTCAAGTGATTGTTGCTTTACCATGACCTATGAAATCTAAAGAGGTACAAGCCTTTATGGGTCATTGCGAATACTATAAATGTTTCATCTATATGCACGTCATTCTAGCTAAGCTTCTTTACTCTCTTATCGCTAATATTGAGTGGACCAACAAACGCAAAGGAGCATTTCAAAAATTGAAATAAAGATTAATTTTGATTCTATTTTGAAATCTCTTGATTGGGCAAAGATCTTCCGTGTCCACGTTGATACATTAGCATCCATATGCTATAGGATACATCCTAACTCGGCCTGTGGAGAACAACATGGATTTTTCTATATGTTACTCTAGTCGATTGTTGAGTAGTGCCGAATAGAGTTACAAAACCACATATTGAGAAGGATTATGAATGGTTTATGTGGTGAAAAAGTTCAGACACTACCTTGTCACAAACAAGTTTGTCTTCTTTGTGGATCATCAGGCACTATTGTATTTTGTGAACAAACCCTGCAATACAGTACCTATTGTCTGATGGTTTATTACATTGATTGAGTTTGATTTCATAGCAATGGTTAGTAAAGGAGACACATATCAAAGGGATAACAATTAAATGTTGCAATTGACTCATGGCAAAGCACCCATAGGAGAGTACTTGAACCAAGCTCAAACAAAGTGTTCATGACTACATTAGTCTATGCAATATTTATGCAACTCAGGCACCTGTGGAACATGCAACACTATTCAAAATCATGGTAGCACCTAAGTGGAGCTCATACATTGTGGATTACCTGATGACATGGACCTCACCAGAAGGGTTGAGCTAAGCAAGGATAAAATCCATTCAGACAGAAGCAAAAAAGTACGTATTGATTTCCGATTGCCTATACAAGAGAGGAAAAGATAACCAATCACGAATGTGCACCATAGAAAATGAACACATTTTGATTCTTGAGAAACCTCATGTTGGATAGGCGGGCATACATTTTTCTACTAGTAAAACCGCAAAAGCAATTCTTGTTGCTGAAATTTGGTGGCCGACATTGTTTATGAAAGCTGAAGTATATGTGAAAAGGTGTGATGAATGTCAATGTACAAAAGTACCTATGTGGAGAGACGAAATGCCTTTAAGACCTATGATTGGGGCAAGGGATTTTGCCAAATGGAGCATAGACTTTGTTGGGCCCATAGCACCTCCCACATATCATACACATGCTCAGTATATATATAATATAAATAAATAATAAATAAATAAATAAATAAATAAATAAATAAATATATATATAATCAACTGGGTGGAAGAAAAAGATACATAGAAAAATTATGCAAATTTTATAGCACAATTATTTTATGGAAATATCTTTACAAGATATGGGCTACCAATTGAAATAGTTAGCGATAGATAGACACACTTTATCAATGAAGTGATTGAATTCTTACTAGATGAGTTGATGGTAATTCATCTCGCAAATACATACCCTACCACCCTCAAGCTAACGGACAAGCCAAGAGCATGAACAAAATCTTATGCACGGTGCTCACAAATATTGTAAGTGAGTCAAGAACTAATTGGGCCCAAAATCTACATTCCTCTTTATGGGTGTATCGAGTAGGTTACAAAACAGCACAATTGGAACAACACTATTTAACATGGTGTTTGGGCTTAATGCTATACTTCACTACCAAAAAGGTTGGATGTTCTTGAAAAACGCAACAAAACTCACTTACGAGCTATCCCAGCATCTATGCACAAAAACAACGCATGAAAGAGTTTCATGACAGATCATCTAGTGGAGCCATCAAGCTTGCAACATTAGAGGGACAAGATGCCCAATTGGATTATTAGATGCAAGTTGAAGAAATATCATCTACTATTAATCCCAAAAAATGCTGGCAAAGACCCATGCAGTAGCTGAAAGGAAGCAAAAAAACCAAGCTAATCAATCACAAGCTCAAATGGACACTTCACCAAAAGCCAAAAGTCATGGACAATGTTAGATGCCTCTGGCTAGATAGTTTCCTCATATTATCACCAGAGGGAATAGATTTTTAGAGAGCTCACAAATTGCTGAGCACCATCTAATACAATAGAGAATCCACATTAACAGATAAAGATGGAGCAACAGTGAGGGTTAACATTACCAGTGACCTCATCTGCCAAGCTCTCCACGTCCTGGTAGGTAGCCACAACTTGTGCTCAAGAAAAAGGCAATTGACAATGCCAAGGCTTACATCAAGCAGCAAGGACACAAGATGACATATAAAGATTTGATCTACCCAGAGATAGAGTCTCACCTATGCCTTATCTCTCAAAACTGGAAGGTGCAAAAGACACCTCACTACACAAAACCCCTATTGCATATGGCAGTAGTGATAGCCATAGGTTGGCAGAAAGAAGAGTCATCAAGTGCAACCTTGGAACCTTCATATTGAAAAATCTAGTTGAAGCAAACCCAAAGGATAGTGATAAGAAGAAATCCTACATGAATGTCGGCTTGATGCTCACAAAAAATTGCTTATCATGCATTAGGCATGATTGATGGCCTACCGAAAGCAGAATCACAATTGAACCTTCTACATAGGGCCAAGCATGCAATTAGGGTGGTGAGAAGCACTTCCACAACCCCCACCAAGAGAAGAACACAAGGATAGAGCTCCAGCTCTCCCATCACCAATAGTGAGGCTACAGAGTCTGACCCCAAACCACATCGTCAAACCAAAAAGGATACTGACATTTCATCGGAATATCAAATATCAAAAAAATAAGACGAAGAGATAGAAGTCCCTCTCATCCGAAAGCCACGACAATCAACCAAACACATTCCCCTATCTCAAGCAAGGAGGACAATGGAAGAAGCACAATGGATCAGAGAGGAGAAAGAGGCAAAGAAAGCAGTGGAAAAGAGGAAAGTATATGAATCCACCTCTAAATCCGATGACAATGGTCTAGACGTGAGGCTAGAGACGCTCAAGGAGGAGTGAAGAAAGAGAGATCAAGGAGATGTCAAGCTTGCAGAGGCAGCTAGACATAAAAATTTAGAGGCTTTAAAGAGGAAGGCAGAGCAAAGAGTAGACAAAGAGACAAAGGACCACATAGTTAGATTCCCAGCTAGACTCTCCTTGGAGCAACAATCATAGCATGGATATCCTCCTCAAGGCACAACCATAGCTAACCAATTGGAGGAAAACGAGAAAGAGAATGCATCTCCAAAACCATCATCATCATCTTTGGAACAACAATAGAAGAAGGAATCCCATGCCACAAAAAGGGATCAAAACCACTCAAAGGAAGCTCAACAACATTCAGCCAAGCCACACCAATGTCTAGGTGTAGGAGAAACATCACAGAGAGAAAACCAAGTAAGAGGTGAAGTGGAAGCTGCTACACTAAAGATCATGAAAGACTTTGATATCAAAGAACATTTAAAAATGATCAAGATCCAATTCAAATGCTAATAGACAATAACACAACCCAAAACACAGGATGTTGAAGATGCTAGAGCTAACAACCTAAAAGCCAACCAAGACATTGAACTACTCCAAAAACAAGTCCATGGCCTAAAGGAAGAGGAAGAATGGTTATGGAGGGAGCTAAACAAGGAAAGGGAAGATTCTACTAGCATCTATCAGGATTTAGAAAAACAAATAGAAGCTAATTTTGAGATTCAGATTGAGTACCAAGCGTTGGAAGAATCTCAGAAGAGGGAGAAGCACAAATATTCAAAGCTATGTGGCTTGTATTAAGTCATAAAGAACACCCTTTGCACCATATAGGTAACCAAGATGTGTTATCTCCAGTCTCTTCCTCTCAACTTTCAACATCCAACACATAGGAAATCCAAGTTTTAAAGGCAAAGCTGGAGAAGGAAAAGTTGCAGCAATAGCTACTCATTGCCAAAATTCTTGCAATCAACTCGCAAAAGGAACAACAAACCAAATAACTCCATGAAAAATTGGCCAAGGCTCAAGCTTATCTTACAGCTCAATCGAAAGCACTTGCCAAAGAGTTGCATGCCAAGGAGCTTGAGACGGATACCAGAGCTCAAGTCTCCATTCCAGAGCCAATCACCCAAACATAGCGTACTAAATTTGAAGCTTTAGAACCACTACAAATGTCAAGACCACCTAGGACATCATCCATGGCTAGCTCCAAGAGCTCAAAGGATATAAGGAGTCAAAGGATGCCAAAGAGATGAGATTAAGTGAAGGATTGAAGACATTCCCAAAGTCTCTCACAAAGAGTACATGTTGTACGAGCTCAAAGTTTTAGAATCTACAGCTCTCTTAATGATAAGACCAGATGAGCAGGTAAAGAATTTTGGCCACGAAATGCTTGTATTTCCATTTTATGCCAACATTAGAACCCAATTTTGACACTAACTATGAAGGGGTTTTAGTGAGAGTTGAGCAAGTATTTATCATACTATAGAGTCAACCTCTCTAGCAAAAGGGGTGGTCTGACACACGACCATAGGATGAAATCACCTACCAATATTCTCCACAACACATATGGATTGACCCCGCCTATTGTCATATTCCACGAAGGTGATCCTGGGAGACATTCGCTACATGGCAGAGGCCGCATCCATGCTCAACTATCCAGTAGTAGCAGAGCCTGCTCATAATCATCCACCATCCAAGAACTACATGATTTACACTCTCAAAGCTACCATTAAGCTACTCAGGGATATGATAGATTTGACATGTCAAATGACATGTAGAATTGCCAAAATATCCTTTCCTACATTGAAGCCCTTGATCATATATAGAAACCAGATCATCCATGACATGTGTTTCTTGAAGGCACCAAAGACATTATCTCAAATCTAAATACTGAAGCTCCATCAAAGAATGCCCTTATGGGCATGTACGCATGGATTATGTTCTTGCCATCTCATGTCATGTGAGGTCCCCAACCCAACTATTTTAAGTTATTATGGGGTCCTTGATAGGTCTCTAGGCCTAATGAAAAATAGAGTCGCTAAGTACGGAGGATCCAGAGAATAGGTCCTTACCATTGCCAATGGATTTCACATATAGCCCTAGAACATAGCTAAACCTATCTCAAAAGCGAGAACTGGACAAAAATCCTAAAAATCTAAAACTTTTTCAGCCCTAAAGCCTTCGCATATGGCTAAGGAGTCTTCTTCCAACTCTTTTTTCCCTATACGTAAGTGAGATCACAATCGTTGGAGAACTCCTCTTCCAATGGGAGAGCTTACTAAATGTTTACTGTGGCGGGGAATGATAGTTATCATCTAACTGATCAAGTCCACCCGTCCTTGATCAATAACGTTAGTTGATCCCCACTTTCCACCTCGCACTCACACATTACTGACACATTCTTTTAATATTTATAACAATTGGTTCCTTTCTTATTCCCATAACATTGTTCGTTAAAACAGACCCTTAAAATCAGCATTACAAACATCCATTAATAAACATTCATCTTTAAACTACCAAGCACTGTCATATAAACTCTTTGACTAGCACTCAACCTGTCTCAAGATCACCCCTATACATGGGTACCCATACACCCTTTTGTTATTTCAAATCCAAGTTTAGGTGCCCATACACCCTAACCAGTTGCCCATACAACCGGCCAATTCCCCTAGGATAAAAACAATATCCTAACATTTATACAACAATATGCACGGAGTGGAGACTCGTTGTCCATGGAGGCGGACGACTTAACAAAATCCACATAGCTTTCATTGCTCTTCACCCGAGAGAAAATACCAAGGAATTAGAAGTGATCTTGAGACAAGCTGTTTTAAGGATGGTCAATCAGATCATTCCCCATTTCACCCAGTCTAACCAAAACATTTCTTTCCTAATCCTTCTCAAACGAATGCACAATGTTTCTTAAAAGGTTTATACTTCCATTCTTGGCCAATTTCATCAATCCTAATATTCTTAGTTCTAATTTATCGTACGCAATGTTAAATAATTTAATGTTTACACCTTATTAAGAACTTTAAAGAGTTTAAACCCACTTGTGATTGGTCAGGAGTGGAAATCTGTTGCACGTCAGGAACATGAATGGCCTCATCCATGGGGATGCTGCTAGGTCCAGCCTCGTGATTGTGAGTATCCTTTCCCCTTTTGGGTATGGACTCGTCATCGGTGTGATCGTTTGCACATGTTCGTTTAAGAGCCATGCTTCTTACCTTTTTAAAAGGATTCTTAATCATTAGGTACAATATACAAACTAATATTATTACCTTTAAAATTCTCTAGGTGTAAACCTACCTTGGATAATTACTCTCTATTTATCTAAATTGATTAATTTATTTTTTCTGTAAGTTTTGACTAATTTAACCATAGTAATTTCTTCACCTAATATTAGGCTATGAATTAATTATCGTGGAATCTAAGATTGTTTCCTAGGTGTAGTAGTTATTTTATAAATATTTAAGTTATTTTACTAATTTCCCCTTGAATTTATGGCTAAAAAAAGACTATTTCAGTATAATTCATTAGAAAACTAAATTTTTTAATGAGATAATTATATTGGCTTTCAAAGAAGATTTTCTACCTTTGATAATTATCATATAGTCATCTAATTAGTTTACTTAATTTCCCCATTTGATATATAACTAAAAACAAACTAATTTGGCATATTTAATTAGTTAAACTAATTTCTTATTTATGAAATAATTATCTTAAATTCATAACAAGATTTTTCAATTTTAATAATTATCAAATCAATTTTACCAATTTCCCTCTTTGATATATAACTAAAAATAGACTAATTTGGCATATTTGATTAGTTAAACAAATTTAATGTTTATGAGATAATTTTTTTGGCCTCCTAACAATGTTTTCTAGCTTTGATAATTATCATATAACTATCTGATTAATTTTACTAATTTCACCCTTTGATTTATAGCTAAAAATAGAATATTTAGGTATAATTAATTAGTTAAACTAATTTAATATTTATAAGATAATTATCACAGATTTTTAATAATATTTTCTAACTCTCATAATTTTCATTATATTATCTAATCAATTTTACTAATTTCCTCCTTTGATTTATAGCTAAAAATAAACTATTTTGGCATAATAATTAGTTAAACTAATTTTTTCTTTATGAGATAATTATCCCGACTCTCTTACAGATTTTCTAACTGTGATAATTATCATATATGGATTTAATCAATTTCGTTAATTACTCCCTTTTATTTTTAATTAAAAATAAACTAACTTAGAGTTAATAATTAGTAAAAATAATTATCTATCAAAACCCTAATTATCTTGACTTTTCAACACTAATTATTAGCTCTGATACCTATCTTTCTAATTTTTAACTTAGTTTACTAGTTTCCCCCTTTAAGTTTCAGCTAAAAATAGACTTATTTAGAGTTAATATTTACTAAAATTAATTATCTATCAAAACTCTAATCATCTCGACTTTTTTATACTAATTCCTAACCTTGAGAATTATTTTCCTAATTTATAACTTAGTTTATGAATTTCTCCCTTTAGAGTTAATAATTAGTAAAACCCTAATTATGTTAACTTTTAATACTAATTGCTAACTTTGATGATTATCTTGCTAATTTTTAACTTAGTTTACTATTTTTTCTCTTTAATTTTTGAGCTAAAAACAGACTAATTTAGATTTAATAATTAATAAAACTTATTATCTATCAGAATTCTAATTACTCTAAATTTTAACACTAGTTTCTATCTCTGACAATTATCTTGCTATTTATTAATTTATTTCCATAATAATCCCCTTTAACTTTTGGGTTAAAAATAAACTATTGTTTCCTAATTAATAACTAAAAGTAATTAAGAAATTTTGAAATAATTTCCACGGCATTCTAACATTGTGTTGATGCTTTGAAAATTATCTCATAATTATCCAAGATTAACTAGTATTTTTCTCCTTAATTAAGGTCAAAATTAAGCAATTTTAGTCTTAATATAGGTTAATAATTAATTAATTTACTTATCATAATCAAAGATTAATTGTTTATTAGTATAATTACATATAAAAATGTAATTATAAATAGAGAGAGATCTAATCTTTTATAATTAATAAGATACCTGAGAAGAAATTAAATCTAGCTTAATTGCTAATCTCGGGATTAGTCTTAATTACCTGGAGTAGTCCACGTAAGAGTTTTTGCTCTCTTGATGGTCTGTGAAGCTTCTCTCTATGCTAGAGAGTAATTCCCAAGAGTGTATAAATTATGGGAGCTGAAGAGCCTATTTATATCTTTCTGCTGGCCAAATCTAAGTGTGAATGACCTCGAAGGCCCAAAATTAGTCCCCTACTCAAGAGGAGGCGCCCCCTAGCTGCTAAACTCATCCTAGATTAGCTTGGAGAGTCATCTTGGGTTACTTTCCTAGCTTGAAGGCCAATTCTACCATTTTAGGTGTATTTTTTGTTTTTTTGATAAATATCTGGTAATCATTTTTTAACCCATGTGACTAATTATCCTTTAGGCCATGTGCAATAATAGCTTTTAAAGTTTCCTTTTTTTTTTTAAATCAGCTTAAATTGAACGAAAAATATTCCAGAGGCCCTAGCAGTGTCAGTTTCTATCCAAACCGATTTCTGAAAGTTTCTAACTATGGTATTGTCGTGCTTAAAATTTCAAAAATACCAATTTCAATTACTTCAGGATAGTGGTATCTCAATTTCTATATCCAAGAATGGTAATTACAATTCAGACAACATATTTTTGATCTGAGAAAAAGTGGAGAACTTACATTCAGCCCAACTTAAGGATTTGAGATGTTTTCATCTCAACAGAAGTTAGAGTAATCTTTACAAAGGGAGATCTCATCTTCCCAAGTAGCATCTTCGATGGGATAGTCTTTCCACTTGACAAGATGTTCTCAATCACTCTATTTCTAAGGGTTCTTTCTCTGGTTTCTAGTATACAATCTAGTTGAAGATCAAGGATTCCTTGCTTTTGCATTACAATCTACTCATCATCTAGTGCATGCTTGGGATTAGGGATATAGGAATTCAAAATACTGACATGAATCACATCATAAACCTTGATATGCTCAGGTAGTTTCAGCTTGTAGGCATGATCGCTGAGTACCTTGACTATTTCATAAGGGTCACAACATCTAGGGCTAGGCTTTTTGAATTTCCCAAGGGTTAAGTTGCTTTTCTTTGGTCAAACACGTAGGAATACCTTATCCCCTTGCTTGAAGATTTGATTTGACCTCTTTAGATCAGCATAGTATTTTTGACAATCCTTGGCAGCCTGAATATCTTGTCGTATGGCCTTGGTATGTTTTTTCATTTCTTCTAAAATTTTCTTTGTAGCTTCTACCCTTATAGTTGGGTCAGATAAAGGACATATGCATTCGTGTCCATAGAGGGAATTTAAGTTGTCTTTACAAGTATCACATGAGGTGTTTTGTCAAGATTTAGAGAGAGAGAGAGAGAGAGAGAGAGAGAGAGAGAGAGAGAGAGAGAGAGAGAGAGAGAGAGAGAGAGAGAGAGAGAGAGAGAGAGAGAGAGAGAGAGAGAGAGAGAGAGAGAGAGAGAGAGAGAGAGAGAGAGAGAGAGAGAGAGAGAGAGAGAGTATGAGCCTTGCTTTGCTTGGTGCTAAGAAACCCCTGATCGAGACATGCAAAGAACTACCCGCAAAATTTTGGCATGTTTATTCTCTCTTGCAGCGATAAGAGGAAGCATGTCTAATTGATTTCTTACAACCCTCACTGCTTGGTAATTTCTAATGTAGTTTTTTTCCTTGTTTTGCTTGGTTTAGGGATTGCTTGGAAAAACTCGCTCGGGGTTTGGGATTCCTCATCATCAAATTGGCCCCCAAAAATAGCAAAATGCACAAAACTCGATCAACATGGATACAAAATTGCTCAAAGTCAAGCCACAATCATGTGTTCAAAACAGATTGTCAAGATCATGCACTATCAATTTTTTACGGAATTATTTAAAAATAAGTGCAATATTAGCAAAAATTTGTCAAAAAAGGAGATTTTAAAGATTTTTGTCTAGTATGTGCTTGCAAGACAGGACTAGGTCTATTTCTAGGATTATAGGTTCAAAACATTGCAATGGTAAGGACCTATTCTCTGGATCCCCCCTACTTAGCCACTCTGTTTTTCATTAGGCCTAGAGACCTGTCAAAGACCCCATTATAACTTAGAATAGCTGGGTTGGGGACGTCACAAATGCATAGGTCAATTTTGTTGACGCTCCAAAGCCCTATACTTGCATTCCAAAATCAATAAGTGGTTCAGTGACTAGCACAAATCAACATTTCTAGAATGCAATTGAAGCCTCTAATTAAGAAAATATCAAAGCATAAGCACCAAATGTTAGTCCAATTAGTAGAAAATTAGTGCGAGTTAGCAAAAATTAGTGACATTAGAAAAGGATTAGTGAGAAATTAGAGTATGTAGAAATACAATTAGAGAGATATGGTGTCACCACCTTAGGAAAAATTGAACACATTTTCATATGCACACGCATCCAAAATCCACAAAAAAACAACCAACACACATATAACAAATTAATGAGGAAACCTATTCAGTTATGTCAAGATTACACTAGTGTAGGCCATTGGTCCCTGGCAATGGCACCAAAATGTTGGGGGTCCATCATAACATAGCTCCAATGACCATCAAATAATGTCAATACAGAGAGATGAGCTACCTCGCTAGGACATGGAAACACTCACACATGATTAGTGATTAATTAGCCATAATTACTTGAGATCTAACTAATCAAGGAATCAAAGACCATCAATTGAGAGTAAGAGAAGCATATTTAAAGAGAATTAAGAATATTTATTAGAGTTAATCAAATCACATGAGCATGAAGAAGCTCAAGGACTCCATAGCCATACACTACATGCACTCTCATTGGATGTGCTCTCAACAAAATGAGGTTGAGGAGATTAGTGCCATTGACACATTGTCTTATACCTAGGGGTAAAAATGTGCATTGTTTGGGTGTCCAAGGCCTTTAGGGATTGACATTTACTGTATCTACTACCTAGGTACACTAATTGACGTTGTCTTTATAGCTTGGAACTCTTATTGATCCCGTAATACATCATAATTATTACTATGGCTTAAAATAAATTGGGAATTACAATACACAACCATATTGGAAAAATGTGTAACTCCTATCCTTGTTGTTTCTTTGTATCCATCCTTGATGTGTGGCTACTAGTCTTGGGCCTTTAGGAAATCTTGTTAACTCACATCAGCACAGTTAACCAAATGAGAGCATGGCATGAATGGCTCTCTATTGGATTAAGAAAAAGAATCTTGCTACAAAAATGGGGACAAAACACTTGAGCATTTCTTTTGACTTGGACTTGGCTCATTCCTAGTTGATGCTTGCACCTTAGAACGCGTGTAGTTGAGGCCTTTGAAGGGAGAGTACAGTTGAGCCCAATATCATCCCCACATCCATTGTCTTTTGATGCCACACCATGTCCGAGTCAAGTTTGTGTCACATTAGCTTGGACTTGTTTGATTGGCATGCCTCCTTGAATTTTTGCATGTAGTGGGAGGGCAGGAACATGATTCTTGCATACATCCCATAAGTACATTCTTTGCGGAGATTCTGTCTTGAGATTCCAATTGTTTCCTCTTGTGCCTTCTAGGAAGAATTTCCATGGATGACCTGCCTTTTCCACATCATCAAATTCATCAATGCAAGCTAGGATTATTTTGACAATCTTACATGTCATTTGGTAGGTTAAGTTTGGCACATCTCTGAGCAAATTGATGGTGGATTTGAAAGTATATTTCATATAGTGTTATAATGGATGGTGGTTGTGAGTAGAGGCTTGACTAACACTGGGTAGTTTAGCACTGAGAGTCTCCTACTTTTCCATGCAGTGAATGTTTCCTAGGACCACTTTCTTGGTACTGGGCAATATGTTTTCCTCAGATGTTGGGGAGCATTCCAGTAAATGCTTTCATCATATGGTTGTTTAGCAAACCACCTCTTTCTCTAGAGTGGTTGGCTCTCTAGTATCAGAGTTACATGCTCAATAATGACCGACACTCCTTCACATCCACCATGAGCATTTGGTTCTAGTGATGGCAATAGCTTTCTTTTCCATTGGAGGGCTTCTTGCTTCATAAGGGGAACAACAATCATTTCATGGCCAAAGTTCTTAATCTGCTCATCTAGTTTGATCATAAGAAAGGCCGTAGCTTCTAGAATTTTGAGCTCATATTTCATGTATTCCTTGTGTGAGACCATTGGCATGTCTTCAATCCACCTTTTTAGCTTTTTCACGTGCATCTATAAACTCTTGATATTGTTCTACCTCTTGAACACTTGCCGAGGAGGATGTTCTTGGAAAATCTGGCATAACTACATGTTTTGAGGTTTCAAATTGGGTAGGTGGTGGTAGGCTAGCTGGCTTAGGATGGGAAATTGGAGCACTGGTGGGCTTGCTTTAGTACCTTTGCATGTGTCTCCACCTAAGAAGTGAGATCTACTCTTGCCTTTGCCAATTGATCTTGGAGTTCCTTTATCTACTACTCCTTTTGAGAGTTTAAGGAGATCATTCTAGGCATCAATAGCTGTCTCTTTAGCTTCTCCTGTTCTAGCTTAGCCTTCAATGCTTGAATTTACGCTGCATTAGATGTAGGAGGTTGTGTGGAGGAGGATGGATCTTCCACGTCTTGGTTGGCCAAGAGGGTGCTCTTTAAAACATCATATGATCCACTTAACTTAGAATACCTGGCTCGGTCCCTCTCTAGAGCCTCCTCTAATTTCTGGTTTTGTACTTGTATTTCAATGTTGTCTTCAATTGTCCTTTCCAGGTCTTGATAAATTAAGGTAGCATCCTCTTTTTCCTTGACCAGCTCTACCTACAGTTGATTTTTCTCTTCTTGCAAGCCATCAACCATTGTTGAAGCTGTTGAATCTCTTGTGTATCTTTTAGGTTGTCTACCTTTGCATCCTCAACATCTTGCATTCTCAGCTGGGTGATTTCTCTTTGGCACTTGAACTAGAGTTTGAGCATGTCTAAGCATTCCTTGATATTAAATTATACCATGACCTTTAGTGCCTAAGCTTCTATTGCATTTCTTGCAGGAACCTCTCTCCTCTGATAGGTTTCTACTTGATGAATCCTTGGATCTTGTTTCTTTGTGTTGGGGGGATTCTTGTTGCTCAACTTTATCCCCTTGACAAATCTAAACTTCATCTTGTATTGGTGGTTCCAGAGGTGGAGTATGTGGTTTTGAAACTACCGCATCTTAGACTTCTTCTAGTGCCTAATTAGTAGTAACAACAACTTGGCTGGTTGCTTCATGTAGAGAGGGAGGACTTCAAGAGGAGTCTAGTGACGATTCTATTTCTACAATCCATTGTCAACTTGACTCCACCTCAGACCTTTGCTCAGATTTCCGCTTTAGATCTTCATGAATTTGTTGTCTTGTGGCATCTGCCAATTAGATTTTTCTTGAGCCTTCCTTCTTCCCTCCTCTTTTAGCTATTCAAGCCTTGCATCCAAGTCCTCGTTGTTGGAACCAAAGGTGGATGCTTCCATCTTCTTTTGGTCTTTGACTCTCTTGGCTTCCCATTCCTCTCTGATTATTTGGACTCCCTCCCATAGTTCTCCTTGCCTGAGAGAGTGGAATGTTTTCTGTAGATTAGCAAAGCTATCTAATCAGAGGGATTTCAATCTCCTCTTCCACTTTTGTTGTCAGGTACTTTGATGAAATTTCAAACTTCTTAGTTTGTACTTGTGGTTTAGAATCGGATTCTATTGTTTCACTATCAATAATAGGAGCTTTAGAGATGTGACATCGTGCTCTTATCTTAGTGGGTGTTGTTGAGGAGCTTCCCATCGCTTTGACTGAGTGTTTGGCTTTATGTAAGAGGTTAAGTTGGGATTTAGCTTGTGGAAGGTTGTCAATCATCCCAAGGGCCTGATATGCAATGCGTGTAAAGCATTGGTCCAACGTTCATCTATGCCTTGTTCCTCTTGCTTCCCTTCAAGTTGTCTTTGACTAGGTTTTCCAGAATGTTGTTGCCAAGGTTGCACTTGATCACCCTCCTCTTTGATAGTCCTATAGACATCACCACTGCTATGTGTAGTGGGCTCTATGTAACGGGTGGATTTGGCAGCTTCAGATGTTGGGATATGAGTCTTAGCGATAATTATGTCTCTCCATAGATTAAATTCTTGTAGGTCAGCTTGTGCCCTGCTCTTTGATGAAAGCTTTGTCATTATCAATTGCTTTGGCCTTGAGATGCAGTTTGTGGCTGCTTGCTGATAGATGGAGGTTGGCAAATGAATTCATTGGTTATCTTCACTTGAATGGTGGCACCATATTTGTCTGTTAAGGTAGCTTCTTTGTTGTATTGAATAGTGCTCATTAACTCATGATCTCATTGATAGTTTATTCCCTATGGAGGTAGTCGGAAAAAATTGTCTAGCTGAAGGCATTGGGAACCTTCTAGCACCTCTAATTTTTGGTGGAGAGTCCATAATTCCCTTGGAAAGATGGTAGTCTTTACTTTGGTTCCATTGGTGGCTTGGAACTTTTTGATGAAGATATTTACAGGGATTTTCTCTAGCCCTTGCTCTATAATGTGAACCTTCTCATTCAAGAAGATGTCAGTGACCTCGTAAGGCGCTCTCCAATTTTGGCAAGCTGGGTACATGGATCACGATCCATGTTTGACAACATTTTTTAATTTTTTTTGCATATCTGTAATGTAGAGGTTGAGGGGAGTATTTGGGTAAAAGCTTTTTGAATTATGATGCCAGGGAACATGGATCACGATCCATGTTCCTCCACCATTTTAGATGCAGGATATTATGGATTGATTCCCCATATCTTGTGGAGCTCCCTAATGAATTATTTTTTTATTTGGGCGTCTGGTGAACCCTTTGGGAGCCCTGGATAGTTTGCCCCAATCTTGACGCGGATTTGATTGATCTGGTGAATGCGATGTTTTTGTTGTTGTGTGATCATGATATACTTGTTATGGAAGTTCAATGAACATGCATGTCGATTCTGATGTCCTTTGGGTGCTCTGAATGTGCACAGTGGTGTGTAGAAGTCTCTGCTGCTCTAGGTCACAAAAGCTGACTCTCTCTCTCTCTCTCTCTCTCTCTCCTCTCTCTCTCTCTCTCTCTCTCTCTCTCTCTCTCTCCTCTCTCTCTCTCTCTCCTCTCTCTCTCTCTCTCTCTCTCTCTCTCCCTCTCTCTTTCTCTCTAAGGCTGACAAATGCAAATGAGGACATTTTTTCCCTATTTTGCCTGTGTGTGCCCGGCTTGCCCTGAGGTACAAGTGTATACTTAACTTCATTGGTCTCATTTCTTATGGTATTTCATCTATAGCTTAGATGGCTTGACGTTTGGGCTTCTGGTCCTTGGATGCCCTCGATTTGGCAAAATTGGTTAGTCATGAGTTGGCCCAAAATCTGGCTTGTGCCAAACCTTACCAAACTTGACATGCTCAAAGCTCTTGCTTTGTAGATTTAAAATTTGCTTTAAAAACTTGATTTTGGCTTCCGTGTGTTATTTTATTAAGTTTTTATCATTGTTATCTTTAAAATCAAAGGAAATTACTAAAAACTATTATTACTTGGCCAAAAAATAGCCAAAATTATTATGAAAACTTGTATATATGTACTCTTACTCTGGCATCATTATTGCCATGAATTTGTAAATATGGCTCGATAGCATGCCTATTACGAGGTAAAAACTCATACAAAAGAAAATAAAAAGTAAAAAATTTAAGCGAGAAAACACACTTTACATGAAATCCAGTCATCTTGTAGTTTTTAATCTTGTTGTTACTGGATGCTATGCTATTACTGCTACCCCCTTTCCATTATGAGTCATCTCAGATGATGGTTTGTGCAATGTGCATGGGCCATAACAATGTGTATGTGCAAAGTCATGTAATGTGGCCCTATGATGTCAATGGAAGAGGTGCAAGGGGTAACAACATGTTGTGCAAGATGTGGGTACTGAGCAATATGTTCAGTGGTTTTTGCGTCGTGGTTGTCCCTAGATTACCATGTCCAAATAAAAGGATTTGAAGATGATGTGTGCATTCTTTGATAGTTGTGGTTGGTACATGTAGTTTGATTTGTATTTGGGGTGTTTTCTTGGGGAACCATGTTAACGGTATAGCTCAGTTGGGTGGAGATGGTTGAATGAGTTGCGAAGGTGATTGTTTTGGTCTCCATCGCCAATTTTTCCATTCAAGGTGGATAAGGATGGGTCTGGTTGGTTTTGGAACCCAGTGATACCTTATTGGTTTGGCAATAGAAGGTTTGTGTTGTTTGAGCTACCCATGTCAAGTATGTTGATTTGATTGTCGAAGCTTGGTTGCAAGAGAAGGAAGTCTAGTTGCTTGTGGGATTACTTGTGAATGGTTGTCCTTGGGAATCCCAATTTGCTACAATTTTGTAGCCATGATGGACTTTTTAACTCAGACATGTCGAATTGAACGCAAAGGAAAGTGTGGTGTAGAAGGAGTGATTTGTGTTGCGGATTCTTTAGAGTAGGTTGAGCTTCCCATAGATGATCTGTTTGTGCCAATAGAGTGATGAATGAGGTATCATTAAGTTTGAATTGTAAGGTGTCCTCCTGCCAATTTGGAATTTCTTTGTAAGTGCGCACCCATGGCATTCTTAGAATGACTGCTTCATTAAAATCTGTATCTACTGTGACATGGAATTCATGAGGAAAGTTGTGACCATCAATGGTGACTGAAAAATTTGCCTGACCCAAGCTCACCATTTTTCCTTGGTTGGCCACCCTGAGCTCAATCTGCTTTGTCGTTAGAGGTTTTGAAGCCATCTTTAAAAACATAGAATACTTGATGGAATTAGCTCGCGTCCTTGTATCCCACCATTGATGGTTATATTGATGGGTGGATGCATGAATAGGTGGCCCGGTTTTAACCGGTTGAAAGTTTCTTTTGGAGGCTTAAAATTTAGGGGGTATGAAACTGGTGTTATGGGCAAGAATTGTTTGAATTAAATATTCGTGTGGAGGATACAAAATCTTAAAAATCATGTGGAGGATTCAAAAACATGTGTGGAGCCCACGTCAGAACGAATGTTCAGTCGAATGTTTTCATGACTGTGACTTCTCTGTATCTTTGTGCCTTTCTCCTTCTGCGCCTTTCTCAGCTCGCTCTACAGCCCCCTGTGCACGCTGCTTATCCTTCGCTATGGACAGCAACCTAAGAAAGAGCCCAAGGAATGCAGCCCAACAGGTCTCCCCCACAAAGACCCGACATTCTCCCACGAAGGTATGTCACCTCTCTCTGTCTCTCTCTGTGTTGTGTACAACGGACCTGTGTGTAGTAGAGTACTGAGGTGTGGATACATTGAGTAATGAGTATGGATTTATTCCTTTCAGAGACAGAAGTTACAGCCTCCTCCCAAAATCAGCCGCTTTGTTCACCCCAAGGATGTGGAGGTGCCATTAAAGGCATTCTGCACGACAAAGGAGGATTTTCACAAGGAATATGGGTTAAGTCTTGAGGGGAAAGATGTTAGGAAGTTGACAGATGCAGATATGCCCATATCCGACTGGATGAAAGTTTTCACGTGTCTTCCAGTGAAGGAGAAAAAAGTGCTGATAAAAATAGCAAGGCCGGATCACTACAAGGCACTCTACCAGCTCTACAAGCAGGTGTACCAATCCAAACCACCAAACTATCTGCTGGGAGTCAAGTTTGCACGCGGATATGTTTATTTCGTATGCACAGGTCCGGTAAAGTGGGCTGAGTTTGCAGCTGAGGTGGTGAAGAATGTGACCAATGAAGGTCACTTAGATAGGAAAAGAGAACAATGGAAGTTAGAGACTTCCCAAGTATCCACAGGTACCGTAAGTGGTTCTGCCATCTTCTTAGTAAATACCCCATCCGGAAGTACACCAGTCGGAAGTGGACTTTTTGCGACCACTCAGTCCGCCTTTAGTGTTGAAGTATCCACTTCCTTGTAAGAACTTCTTGTTGAGGTTAGAAAATCTCATGACAATGTATCAGTCGATTGTCATAAGGCTAAGGATTCAGTGGTCAAATCTGTTGCTGATGTGCACCGTTGCGAGGGTGCCCTTGACACCATCCGAATGCACTTCCCTAATGATGCCAATGTACCAACAGGCTTGCTTGACAACCTCCAAGAAAAATTTGACCAAGCAAAAGCCACCCTACAGCAGGCACACGTATGCTTTTAACTCCATCTGATTGTAGTATAATACATGCAAAGTACCATACGGTATGATTTTTCATACCGGTAGGATTATATCATATTCTGTAAGGGTAGATGATAATACCGGTAGGATGTTATCATACCCGTAGGATTATACCCTACCGGTATGATTACATCCTACCGGTATGATTATATCCTACCAGTAGGATGTTATCTTACCGGTAGGATTTAGGAGATAATCCTACCAGTATGATAACATCCTACTGGTATGGTTACATCCGACCGGTATGGTTAGATCCAACAGGTTTGATGTTATGCTTCCGGTATACTGTTATCCTACCGGTATGATGTTACCGGATGTTATCCTACCTGTATGATGTTATACTATCCAATATAATAACATTATACCAGTAGGATGTAATCTTACCGGTATGATAACATCATTATACCGATTTTCAAGCATTCACACCGATTTTATACCTGTTTGACATTGTCTAATAACAGAGGTCTCTTGCCTACAGGAAGAATTATCCAAATGCTTGGACCGTGAGGAAACCTTTGGTCCCTATGTCACGTTTGTGACAGGCATGATTAGTCAACCAATGCTACCTGAAACCATAGTCTTGCCTGCACGAGTAACAGCTCCTGGACATAGTGTTGTTCTCATTGATGTGTGCAATGCTTGTGGTGTAAGAATTCATGATCACAATCGCTCAAGCCATGTTGTTCTATTGCCTTGTTCACATGCATACCTTGCATTCTGCTATGCTCACTTGGCTGAGGAAGGAAAGTGCATGCTTAAGGATTGCCTTGGAGTTATTTCTGCAGAAGACTAATCCCTTCTAAAGAAGAAGCCAGTTGAACCATGCCCAAAAACAGGTGAGAAAATTGTTTCAATGGGTAATCAGGTGGTTGATTTTTGTCTTCTCTGATGTTTTTCCAGAGTCAAGCTGCTTCAGAAATACTGCCGGTAAAGACACAGGGAATGATACAGTGACGCCTGCATACAAGACACCTGTGGAGGTATTGCTTGATGAAAATGTCCCTGGTAATGCTGAGAAACCTGTTTCAGAAAAAACAAAAGAAGAACAAAACTTTGAGGTAAAGGAGCAGAGTACGACTGGTGCTGAAGAGAAAACCCAGAATGAGGAAGATGATGTGTTGCTAGACAGCGTGCGGGTGACAAGATCAAAGACCCTGAGAAAACGAGGCCAACGTGGCAAGAGTAAGTTTTTTCATTGATTATGGCTCTAATAAGTGATCTCTTGCTGCACAGCTTTCTAAAGCTGATGGTTGTGTAGATGTCAGGCTGGAGGGAAGTCCTGAGGAGACCCTTGCTCAACATATAAGAAAGGCAAAAAGAAAAAAAATTGAGAAGACTGGAGATGAGAAGCCTGAAATGGAGCAAAAAAGCAAGGAAGAGGAAGAGACCTAGGGGCAGCCAAAAGAGGAGATGGACATAGAAGACACTAAGGAGATGCAGAATACCGGCACAAGTTCTGACCCTAAACCCAGACCCTGCAAAAGATTATAGTTTGCCCCCCCATGTTTCTTTTTATGTAACCACTTCTGAAATTAATATAACTTTCTTTCCCATTCGACATCTCTTTCATCTTGTGCCTAATTTTTGAACATTGTGTGTTTTTATTGTATGATTTCAATCTATAGATATGTCCTAATTGCATATTTAAATTTGAGTCTTGTGTAATTTTGCATCTGCAGATATGTTTTCAGTTGAAGAATGGCGCCTTGCAGATAGGTCAGGGGTTGACAAGCAGAATGGCAGGGCTGACATTCGGCATATGGGAATATGGTGTGTTGTTGTCTACTGCAGTGCTCGTGTTTCCTCTATGGTATAGACTAATTAAAAGAATCCCACTGATATGGCCAAGGCCACCACCTCCGTTGAGCGTCCAGCGTAGGGTTCTCATTTTGGACCTTAATGGATTAGTGCTCAAGAAATTTGATGGAAAATATGGTGAAGAACTGCCCCACTGGCCAGAAATGCGGTATGTTGTTGAAGGGAATACACAGTTTTGGGTAAGGCCCGATGCAGAAGTGTTTCTAAATTTTTGTTTCAGATGATTCGAAGTGTGGATATGGAGCTGCTGCGAGTTTGAGAAGCTCAAACGCACGCTAGCAACAGTGTTCCCTGACCACCACAAAAGATTCAATAGAGTGGTAAGTCAAGCGCAGTGCACAAGGGCCCCTTTTAAATTGGGCGCGACAGATAAACCGGTGTTCCACAAGAATCTCGAAAATTTTCCTGACCTACCACCTGACACACTTATCTTTGATGATTCTAGATATAAGCTAATGTTTAATCCATTGGGGTCATTTCTTGTTTTTCCCAAGCTAGAAAAGTAGTCTAAAGAAGTGCGCGCCTGTTTTCTGTCAACCACTGTCATAAACTAGCTGGCACACTGGTTGTACTCGAAGAACAGAATTGAGTATACAAAGAGGATTGTAATTTGTGCAGACGGACAACTTGACGACACCTATGTGCGTCGTTTTTATTGGAAATGGCGGATTGACTTTTTCAAGAAGAAAAAAAAAGATTTCTTATATAAAAATAAAGCTTCATAAAGTTTGTGAAGTGGGCGACTTTTGTCGATTTTTTTTTTTGTCGATGGATGTAAATGGAGAATTACTTAGCCAAAAGGCTCAATCAATGTAACAGAATTCATGTATAATACATTTACAAGCAAGTTGCACGGAAATACGTTGTATTCTATATTTGGAGTATATTGCAAATAAAAGGAGAGAATGAGAGAGAGTGTCTGATAACGGTATTATATTGGGCATGACTGGTATGATACTGAGAAGTGAGTGAGAGAGAGAGAGAGAGAGAGAGAGAGAGAGAGAGAGAGAGAGAGAGAGAGAGAGAGAGAGGATGAAAGGTGAGAGGAGAGAGGAGAGAGAGAGGAGAGAGTGTGGATACAAAGAAGTGACATGTATGATACGGTATGATATCTTTCAAGTGACTGGTATGATAATATAGGATGATATGAGAAGTGACCGGTATGATATTGAGAAGTGACAGAGAGAGAGAGAGAGAGAGAGAGAGAGAGAGACGAGAGAGAGAGAGAGATGATGAGAGAGAGAGAGAGAGAGAGAGAGAGAGGGAACTTGTATAATACCGGTATCATACCAGTCACTCCTCAGTATCATACCGGTATGATACTGAGAAATGACTGGTATGATGTTTAGAAATGAATGAGAGAGAGAGAGAGAGAGAGAGAGAGAGAGAGAGAGAGAGAGAGAGAGAGAGAGAGAGAGAGAGAGAGAGAGAGAGAGAGAGGAATGTATGATATGGGTATGATACTGGGAAATGACTGGTATGATACTGGGAATTGACTCGTATGATATCGGTATGATACTGAGAAATGACTGGTATGATACTGAGGAGAGAGAGAGAGAGAGAGAGAGAGAGAGAGAGAGAGAGAGAGAGAGAGAGAGAGAGGGAGAGAGAGGGAGAGGGAGACAGTTTAGTTTACAGTAATAGGCAGATATACAGAAAATTATGCATTATGCATTTCTTAAGATGGTTACAGCTCAAAAGGCATACTATTGTAGATAGACTCACTGACATCAAGTGATATTGTATATAGTTTTGAGTTGCTGGGATGAGGTATCATGGGGATTTTGATTGCCCGAACAAGATGTGAATATATGAACAACTCTGACTTTTTGTCCAAAAGCTCGTAGGTCTGCTCATTTAAAATACGATAGTAAAACCCTTTGATAGCATAGGATCCTCGCCCAATGATATTGCCCCAGTCATCTTCAACGTCTGAATGAAACTCTTGAATAGCTGCATGCATTTCACCAAATATAGAAATCCACTTTGGTGCGGGAACAACAAAATTATCACCAACAATAAGAGCTTGAATGAGGGTGTCATAGTGTCCTTCATATGCTGCATCCTCATTTATTTCGTTGTCATCGTCTTCCCCTTCTTCTGTAGGCTCCAAAATAAGGTATGTCCAGAAAGGAACGTGTGACTTGCTCACACATCTCCTCCACTTTTCCTGTTTACATGCACTACAGAAACAAGACAGTGAACGTGTTCTCAAAGCAGTGATATCATGCTCTGAATATGCAAAAACAGAGTGCATTGAGCGGGTATTTTTTACAGCCTTCACATCGCAATTTTTTCCCCTTTCGACATCTCCCAATTCAATCACCCAAAAAATCCTGCTTACATAATAGGCCTGGGATGCATAGGTGGCTGTAGCACCATCTGACAAGGTCCATCTCAATAATGCCACAACATCTGTAGCACAATCTATCTTTGGGTAGTTTGGTTGGCTGCAATTGGTATTGAATTAAAGACCTTTTTATCACTGCTCCCGCACCGTCGTGTTCTCCCTTACCATGTCCGGATCCAAAAAAGTTCCAAGACATTTTCCATCCCGTAAAAACACTGTATCTGCAATTTATTCAATGGATAGAAGAAGATTAATATACTCTTGGCACGATAAAATTACCAAAAAAAACACGTATTATAATATTACTGATGTTAGACAAGCATTTTATTACAACTTTAATGCCACTATGATAGGTCTCTATATTAAAACCACCTTCGGATAATGTTTGTTAGAACATGGTATACCTGGCAAGGAAATAGAATGGTCTTCTTGCTTTGAATTGTGAAGATGCTCCATCAGACCATACCCAATGACGTTTTATATTTAGACCAAATTGCTTTAGCCATTCCGCATGTTTCAGAAAACAGTGTTGAACAAAATGTGTGTCATGTTTCTTGCATCTGAAATGAAGAAGTGAATTGTCTTGTGGATGTCACTTGCATAATATAAAAATCAAAAATTATTGAAGGCTTAATACAAAAGAAATAATACTGATCTAGGGTGATGTCGTTACCTGCAATTCGGAAATATGTTATGTGCACAAAAATAGCTACTTGATTTGAATACTAGTGCATGGACTGAATCTCATTTTGTTCTTTGAAACTATAGTTTTCATCAAAGTCAACAACTGACACAACAACATCTTCTGGAAAGCTTTTTATACATTCCTTATATTGTTCTGCTTGCCATCTATACACAAAATTATGCATTATGTATTTCTTAAGATGGTCTTTGAACATGACTGAGAGATCCTGGCATGATATTTCCTTATGCGACAAGACTTTCCTTTTCTTCTTCAGACCGTCATGCGCAGTTTCTACTTCTAGGTCCTCAAAAATCTTCACCACAATCTTTTTAGCAATAAATGCAGCCTCTGCAGCACAAAAGTCTAACTTATCCGGGCCACACCTTTTACATTGACCACTCAAGCAGGCAAGGGCATGGAAGGTGGACGTATCTGATTCAGGACACAATATAGAGTCCAATAAGGCTGTTACACTCTTGATAGGGTTTTTTGGTGCCTTGCATCCACCATTGTCTTTGCATATGTTGCATTGACAATGGCAAGATTTTCCATGCAGACCGAATACAGAACTTCGCATGTGATTTATGGCATCCTTTAGGAAGGAAATTTGAACATGTGAAATGCAGCAGCAAGTATATCAGTCTCTCAATTTCTGCACAAAATATGGCTTCATGTACTCAAATGCCCACTGCCTTATTACAATTACACAATATAGAGTCCAATAAGGCTGTTACACTCTTGATAGGGTTTTTTGGTGCCTTGCATCCACCATTGTCTTTGCATAGTTGCATTGACAATGGCAAGATTTCCATGCAGACCGAATACAGAACTTCGCATGTGATTTATGGCATCCTTTAGAAGAAATTTGAACATGTGAAATGCAGCAGCAAGTATATCAGTCTCTCAATTTCTGCACAAAATATGGCTTCATGTACTCAAATGCCCACTGCCTTATTACAATTTCAGGGTATTGTTCTTTGAAGTTAGAAAGAGCTCCACCTACAATAAAGACATATATGGTTAAAGAACATTGAAAAACGCAGTTTTGAGAAAACTGTACATTACTATAAACCAATATTTTATTTCAAACCACTATGTTTTTTCACTTAATTGGTTAGGTAAACCAGTATATATGAACACATGTCCTTGGTACGTACCAGTGGTATATAAGTGTCAACCAGTGCAAATGTTCTTACTGCTGATGTAAACCAGTCTTTTCATTTATAACCGGTATGTTATTTACCTAACTAGTACATGTGAGCACTTAACCACGATGTATACTAGTGAGAAATAAGTGTTAAAGAAAATGAACACATGTCATTGGTACATACCAGTGGTATATAAGTGTCAACCAGTGCAAATATTCTTACTACTGATGTAACCCAGTCTTTTCATTTAAAACCGGTATGTTATTTACCTAACCAGTACATGTGAGCACTTACCCATGATGTGTACCAGTGAAAAATAAGGGTTAAAAAAATGAACACATGTCCTTCGTAAGTTCCAGTGGTATATAAGTGTCAACCAGTGCAAATGTTCTTACTGCTGATGTAAACCAGTCTTTTCATTTAAAACCGGTATGTTATTTACCTAACCAGTACAAGTGAGCACTTAACCACGATGTATACCAGTGAGAAATTAGTGTTAAAAGAAATTAACACATGTCCTTGGTTCATACCAGTGATATATAAGTGTCGACTTGTTCAAATATTCTTACTGCTGATGTAAACCAGTTTTTTCATTTAAAACTGCTATGTTATTTACTAACCAGTACATGTAAGCACTTAACCACGATGTATACCAGTGAGAAAAATGTGTTTAAAAAATGAACACATGTCCTTGGTACGTTCCAGTGGTATATAAGTGTCAACCATTGCAAATGTTCTTACTGCTGATGTAAACCAGTCTTTTCATTTAAAACCGGTATGTTATTTACCTAACCAGTACAAGTGAGCACTTAACCACGATGTATACCAGTGAGAAATTAGTGTTAAAAGAAATTAACACATATCCTTGGTTCATACCAGTGGTATGTAAGTGTCAACTTGTTCAAATATTCTTACTGTTGATGTAAACCAATCTTTTCATTTAAAACCTCTATGTTATTTACTAACCAGTACATGTAAGCACTTAACCACGATGTATACCATGAGAAAAAATGTTTTAAAAAAATGAACACATGTCCTTGTACGTTCCAGTGGTATATAAGTGTCAACCAGTGCAAATGTTCTTACTGCTGATGTAAACCAGTCTTTTCATTTAAAACCGGTATGTTATTTACCTAACCAGTACAAGTGAGCACTTAACCACATGTATACCAGTGAGAAATTAGTGTTAAAAAAAATTAACACATGTCCTTGGTTCATATACAGTGTATATAAGTGTCAACTTGTTCAAATATTCTTATCTGCTGATGTAAACCAGTCTTTTCATTTAAAACTGCCATGTTATTTACTAACCAGTTACATGTAAGCACTTAACCACGGTATACCAGTGAGAAAAAATGTGTTAAAAAAATGAACACATGTCCGTGTAGGTTCCAGTGGTATATAAGTGTCAACCAGTTCAAATTTTTCTGACTGCTAATGTAAACCAATCTTTTCATTTAAAAACCGGTATGTTATTTACCTAACCATTACATGTGAGGACTTAATCACGATGTATACCAGTGAGAAAAAGTGTACAAAAAAAATTACTGGATATGTAAACCACTATTTTCCTTTCAAATAGATATGTTTTTTACCTATCTGACATGACAAACAGTACATGTGAACACTTGACGAGTACATGTGAACACTTAACCACTATGTATACCAGTGAGAAATAGGTGCTAAAAGATTTTTACTGGTTATGTAAACCACTTTTTTACCTAACCAGTTTATACATATCATACGCGTGTGAAAGTATGCGTCTGCAAACGTATGTTTCAACAAACATACGCGTATGATAAAAACTATGTTTCCATTTATATTCTCCTTCGGTACGTACCAGTGGTATATAAGTGTCAACCAGTTCAAATGTTCTTATTGCTGATGTAAACCAATTTTTTCATTTAAAACCGGTATGTTATTTACCTAACCAGTACATGTGAGCACTTAACATGATGTGTATCAGTGAAAAATAAGGGTTAAAAAAATGAACACATGTCCTTGGTACGTACCAGTGGTATATAAGTGTCAACCAATTCAAATGTTCTGACTGCTGATGTAAACCAGTCTTTTCATTTAAAACCGGTATGTTATTTATCTAACCAGTACAAGTGATCACTTAACCACGATGTATACCAGTGAGAAATAAGTGTTAAAGAAAATGAACACATGTCATTGGTACGTACCAGTGGTATATAAGTGTCAACCAGTGCAAATGTTCTTACTGCTGATGTAACCCAGTCTCTTTCATTAAAACCGGTATGTTATTTACCTAACCAGTACATGTGAGCACTTACCCATGATGTGTACCAGTGAAAAATAAGGGTTAAAAAATGAACACATGTCCTTGGTACGTTCCAGTGGTATAAGTGTCAACCAGTGCAAATGTTCTTACTGCTGATGTAAACCAGTCTTTTCATTTAAAACCGGTATGTTATTTACCTAACCAGTACAAGTGAGCACTTAACCACGATGTATACCAATGAGAAATTAGTGTTAAAAGAAATTAACACATGTCCTTGGTACATACCAGTGGTATTTAAGTGTCAACTTGTTCAAATATTCTTATTGCTGATGTAAACCAGTCTTTTCATTTAAAACCGCTATGTTATTTACTAACCAGTACATGTAAGCACTTAACCACGATGTATACCAGTGAGAAAAATGTGTTAAAAGAAATGAACACGTGTCCTTGGTACGTACCAGTGGTATATAAGTGTCCACCAGTTCAAATGTTCTGACTGCTAATGTAAACCAGTCTTTTCATTTAAAACTGGTATGTTATTTACCTAACCACTACATGTGAGGACTTAATCACGATGTATACGAGTGAGAAATAAGTGTACAAAAAAATTTACTGGATATGTAAACCAGTATTTTCCTTTCAAACAGATATGTTTTTTACCTATCTGACATGACAAACAGTACATGTAAACACTTGACGAGTCCTTATTTCCATTTATTACTTCCTTTCATATGCCGATTTCATAGTATTCTCTTTATCATCCCATTTATAGTGAATATAGTTCATGGATGCAAATATTAGAAAACAAAAATGGATATAGTGAAGCAAGTTATTACCTGAGATTGTTCAAGAAGATGCACAGGATGTTTGACATATGAATTTCTTCCAATACGCTTTCTGCACACATCCTTCTTATTGGGTGAAACACGAGTGTTAGACATCCAAAAAGAGAAGATCAACTCTTTCTCATAAGGTGTTATGAAGCCACGATCCATGGACTGTTGATCACACAAAGAGATTGGCAAATTGCCATCACCTGCTGCCCTCAACCGATTCTTTGCAGCTATGAAGTTCCTCTTGTGCAAATTTAGCAACTTAGATGCAGCTGAAACATTCACTTTTGAGGTACATGTACACTCAACATTCATAAGCATTGTGGTGATGAACCTTTTAAGAAAGAGCTCCTGTCCGCTCTTGGGTAATTTGATTGCATCTATTGTGTTGCGTATGGCTTCAACGAAGGTTGTTTGTGCCCTGGGCATCAAGGTCTCCAAAAGAAGGATGATTGACAAACTTTCACAAAATATCTGAGCGTGATGCAACATCGAGGGCCTTTGTACGCCGATTGAAGAGCATAACAAGGTCATTACAAAGTCTTTGACGCTTTGCATCATCAACGCCATTTTGATCATTATCTTCCTCACGTGCTACATGCTCAAGCTTGTTCTTAGCACGCTGCTCCCTCTTTCTCCTAGCATGATATTCCTTGACTGCATCAATAGCATACCTAGCACACAGTTCACAGTGAGGCTGAGAGCAGTCACATACAGTGTGAGATTCTTGCTCCATGCTAGAGAGGGAGAGATTGAGCGAGGTGATAGGCCTACAGAGAGCAAGAGCAGTATATGACAGCAATAGATGTGTGATAGGCCTACAAAGTAAAACAACAATCTTTGCTCCTACACAGAGAGTTAGAGAGAGACAGGAAAATGAGAGAGCGGGAAGACAAAGAGCTGGCTGACGTGCATAGTTAAGAGCTACAGAGCCGTCTCCTATATTTGAAAAAGAGATAGTAATGGTGTAAAGAGCTGGCTGACGTGCATAGTTAAGAGGTACAGAGCCGTCTTCTATATTTAACAAAAAGCTGTTGAAATTCTATATTTAATTAGAAATCTGTTCAAAAGAATATATCGAATTGAACTAATAGAGATGTTTTTATGTACCGGTTATAAAACCTCTGTCCGGGACAAGGTTTTTGGTCCACCTATTCATGCATCCACCCTGATCCATTGGGAAGCTGTAGAGTGATGCGTTGTCGTGCTATGGCACGTACACAATGTGAAATGAAAACATTCACCTCACTTTTGATACTTCTCTATGCATGGGAATAAAATCAATAATGTACATATTGTCATATATGCTAAATCGACTACTACGGTTGCTGCCATGTACATACCTATTTGGGAAGTCGTAGCCCTGGATATGGAATTGTTACGTGTTTTTCCACTTGGTAATATGCTTAATTTGGATTGAGAATATACATATTCCGTGTGTTTTATAGCGGCACACTCATATCGCCTACAAAGATTGATGCAGGCAAAAATTGCCAAAAATAGCAGCTCACGGACGTCATCGTAAATTTGCATGGAAAGTGGACCAAAATGGAAAAGTGATGAAAAATGATGCATATCTATGCTTTTTATGCCTATGTGAGTGATCCCATAAATTTAGGGATTTTTCTGACTCAGTTTGGGATTTTTCACATTAAAAATGGCCTTTTTTGGGTCAAAAATGGGCAAAAACTGACCTAGTTTTGGTCAAAATTGGTAAAAATGCCAAAAATTTGACACATCAGCTGAAAGTTCCGTGGGGAAGAGAGAGAGGGCTGTTTCTTAAGTGAAAAAACCTGCAATTTTTCCCTCATGTGTAAATTGCTTCATGGTTGCTCTGTGTAGTGCAGTCCCGCCTCTTCACTATCTTGTTTCTGAGCTTGTGAGACAGTGAATTAGGGTTTCCCTTCATCAAAATGGTGTGTGGAATTCATTATGGAAGCTCTTAAATCTCTGCAAAATCAGAAAATGGTCTTCGTGAAGGTGGAAGCTCGTGATTTCCTTTCAACTGTTTGAAGTTACGATTATGTAATTGGGGGCGAGGCTACATGATTCCATCAAAGAGGTTTGGGTTTTGAATGGGATTTGTGCTTGTATGAGAGTTGAGGTCTCATGGCTGAAACTTAAATGTTTTTCATTTCTCTTTTTAAGTAAAATTGGTCGTGATTTTATAATCCTTTCATCGCGAACTCGCCTATGAAAACAAGCAATTTCCAAGCATAATAGGAAAGGGGGTTTGTGACGTTTCTGTCACGAACGCTCGTAGTCTTTGATCCATCTTTAGGAAGAGGGTTGGTGACTTCCATAAATGCTTTTTCATAAAGTGTTTGTGACTCTCATCACAAACTCTCACAGCTAGAGGTTTTTACACCTTCCCAGCTAAACCGCACACTTTTCGACACGCTTTTTGGTCAACCCGACGTGAAGCAGCTGGGGTGAGGGTTCATAAAAATTGTCTTTAAAGGTTTCAATACAAATACCGAAAGCTATGGATCATCAAGAGCAACAAGGCGGCATGATTTTTGATCAAGGTACATGTCATAATAATCAATATCTAATTCTCCTAAATGATTTTCTCATGTTAAACTGATCATTTAATATGGGGAAGTGCCAGGGGAGAAAAAGCTAGAATATTGGCTAAGCTAGCAGACCGGCCACAATAGGGATCCAAAGGAGGGAAAATAGGGATCCAAAGGGGGGGCCATCTGCGAAAGATCCATGTGCAACCATGGGCTAAAAAGACCCTAAGGTTCAGCCCATTAAGACTTCCAAAATGCTAAGGTTCCAAAATTCAAAGGTTGTGTCCAAAGGTCAACCTTAAGGGAATTGCATGCTTTGTGTGTGTACAAAAAAGTCTTTGCAATCCCTACTTGGGAGGGGGCGAGCCTTGCATGTAGGGGATGAGAGAGAAAGCCACACACACACACACACACACACACACACACAAGCTCCCTTTACACAAAGGGAATAAGGGACACATGTCAGCTCCCTAGGCTAGACGCCCACAAGGTGTACCCAATTCCTATTGGATGGCCTTTGAGGTGGACCAATGAGAATTAGGCTAGAGTAAATCTAGTTTAATTAATTTAAAAACACTTAATAAAAGAACCAATGAGAATTAAGTCCTCTAGAAGACTATTAGACAGTCTCCCAAGGGGTCCAATGAGCATTCAACAGCCCAATGGCTTGCCTGATTCCTATTGGCCAGGAGGCAAAGGGGTCCAATCAGAGTTTAGTTGAATTATTAAATTACCTAAAGCTCTCACAAAAGGGGAAAGGGGGACACATGTCAGAAGGCTATCACTTATGCTGCTTAATAGTCATTGGCTTGACCTGGGGAGGTCCAATGAGGGTAGAGGAAGAGCAAATAGCAAGAGGGATCGCCCAAGAGAGAGAGAGGGGGCTGATTTTTGCAAGGCATTATCACACACACACTCACACAATCTCATGTGTGAAGTAAAGAAGACTATCTCTTCCCAAGCTTTAATGGAGAGCTCATCACCTACTCCAAGTTTGTGAGATAGAAGCCTACATCGACACACTCTTGGCATGTGGATGCAAATCCAACCAAGAGCCAAGCTTCAATGCATGCTCATCACCTCTACCAAGCTAATTACTAATCTAAGCTATGCTAATATGAGTGATTATGTGAGGAGATGTACATCTTTCTTGTAAGATACTCCTTCTTCCTCTCAATCTACTCTCATACCCTGCTAGCTCTCACCATCTTCGAAGGTGTGTGAGGTTTTGGGTCTGAGACCGGGGATAATTGATGTTGTGTTTGCTAAGTGTTTTGCTTAGTGCATGAAGCTTTCATCTTCATTGCACTAGCTAGTCTTGAAGGAACACAAAGAATTGTATTGTACAATGTCTCTCTTGATGGGAGAAACCATAATACAAAGCCTTTTGGAGGGGTCCATGCAAATCCGGTCAATAGCTTAATTTCTCTCTCTTTTGAAAGTATTGTTCATGCTATCTAACTAGGTGTTACCCTTTTTGTTGCTCTCTCCACCCAAGCACTCTTGTAATTCTCATTAGGAATCTATTCTAATGAAATGCCCACTATGTTCATGCTAATTTCCGCTACACACAAGTTTTTAGGCCATTAAATGTTACAGTACAATGTAAATGTTTCAAGCATTTTCCATGTCGACAACTAAAGCCCTTTAGTCTATCGTTAATACAATGGACCAATTTGAAGGGAAGGATGTCTCAAAGTATCTTTGTGTCTATGTGAAGGATATGGAGCTACAACGGGTGCCAGAGCTAGAGAGGATTGGAAGTTTCGAGCTAGTTGTGGTCCCTGAGATTAGAGACCATGTAAGGGGAATCAGGGAAGAGCATGGAGGAGACTGGGAGCAATTCAAATTAGCCTTAAAAGAACAATACTTTATGGAGGACTCTGAGAGGGTTGCAAAAAGAACTTTCTTAGAATGGGTTGCAAAGCCAAAAGAAGGACTCTCCATCACTGAACTACTGAGGGAGTTTGAGCGATGTTACACTCAATTATCAGCAATAGAGCGAGGTACTTTGGGTAGTGAAAAGACTGAATTGTTCCTTCAAGGTGCAAGTCTTGAACTCCAAGAAAGATTAGAGTTACTACTTGAAGATAAGAGTACAGAACAGGGTCTAAAGACTGAGTGGAAAGAGGTTGAGGATGCAATCTCATTGCTTGCTAAGAGGCAACGCCATAGAGACAAGATGGTGGTAAATGGTGGTGCTTCTACCTCGTGAATCATGAGAGGAACCACGATATCCTTCGTGAATATCCTCTACCAAAGGCAAGCAAAGAGTTCAAAGACTAGAGGGAGACAAGGGGTTTTGTCCATGTACCATTGTAAAGCGGGATTGCAATGGTACAAGAAGAAAAAGGTTCTCGCCTGACCCAAAGCAAGAAGAATCTTTTTCTATGGGCTTTCAGGGGTTAATAGAGCATGGGTCAGTATTATTTATAAAGCTTGAGGATGTGAAAAGAAATGTACGACATATGTATATAATGTACAGAAAGCAATGAAGGAAAATGGTTTCATAGAGGATAGTGAGTGCATTTCGGGTTTCTTTTAACAAGTTTCTCATGTAGACACTATGTTTGAACTTGAGGCTATAATGGATTCTAGCATGCAAGATGAAATCCAAGTTGTCAAAGTGTGCTCTATGGAAATGTATGAAGTGATTAAGGATTTTGAAGATCAAAAGATGTTCAATGTCAGTGATGGATCGGAATTACGTGTAGAGACCAAGTACAAAACTTAGCAAAGAAAGTGAAACCGGTGGCCTTGCCTTTACCATCAGATTGCAGGGAAAAGCTTGAACAAGCTTCTTTGCAGCCAAATCTTAGGGATCCAAAAAGAACTAGACATAAGTTCACAATGGAGTCTGTTGGATGGATACGCCACGACGGACGTCAGCACAGCGAGAACTCACCTAACAAGAAATGTCAGCTAAGGACGAAGCTCGACACGCAGGCGCATGGAAGCAAGCATAAGGTGTCAACCTACACTTGACCGACTCCTAACTAATTCCTACAGAGGTCCCTACCAATTGTCTAAGTCACAGCCTTCAAGAGTGCAAAAGAGGATACTTCCTACAACGCTTGCTAGAGCCGAACACCCATCAAACACTTTCGAAACACCATAGAACTTGAAGGAGACCTTACTAATACCTGTAGGCCGCTCTCCCTAAGGTCTATGAACCAAAATCACGACCCAAAACACCCGGTGCAGAAACACGTAGGATGTCTGGCCGAAATCTGCAGGTCTTCGTTTCCAAAATCTGAAGTGCCTAATGTGTAGCTCTACTCAATGTGAACGCGTGGCACGTAGCGTCAAGACGAAGCTCACACTCTCTCTCACGTACACAGTACGCTCACTCGCAGACTTCCAACTTGTTTAAAATGACAAAAGGTCCTTCATTAAGGTCAAAAAGTGGTATATATACCTTACAACTTCTCAAACCCTAAAGTTCCAAAATCAACCATCTACTCAATCTAACTATCAAAACTGGGATACAATCTGGAAACTTCTGTAAGTCCCAATATTTACAGGGTGAAAAATCGGGTTTTCCTCAATGAATGAATAAGAAAAAAAATAATAGTCCGCCGAGTAGTTAGATTTCGTGGGGTGTGTCCAGCTTCTAACATCCCCCCCCCTCCTTGTTCATGTCGTCCCCGACATGGCCTTGATCCTTTGCTTCATCTTATGGTCTCCCGCATCTTTAACAGTGATTCGTACCTTGCATGTAGATTCAGCATTGTTGGGCCAAAGATATCTGTATGCATGGTGAAGAACCCCGTGTAGAATGCTTCTTCAAAAGCCTGGAGGTGATAGGATGGTAGAAACATAATTCTTTGATACAACGCATGTATCACCTCCTTGGAAGGCTGACCTGACATATCATAAGCACATCTGTATGTATCTTGGAAGAAGAATATGCTGTCAGTCACCTGGCCTGGCTTGAAGGTCTCGAATAGTGCTAGGATGGTTCTGCAGATCTTTCTCATCATAATGCATGTAAGGTCAGGTGAGCCAGTGAACAACTTTATGGCGTCCGTTAGGGTTTTCACCATGTATTGTACACTTATTCTCTCACCTGCCTTCACGCCCGACAGCTTCGGGTAGTTCAGCCAAGTGGGTTGGCTTCTTTGTAAGATTTCTTGTGCCTTCCAAGTTCTAACCCTTGGTAGAGGACAGAAGCTGAGGTTGTCCCTGATATGTTTAGGTGCCTCTACCAAGTGGATTAGGTATTGTGGGTACTTGGTAAGCCAAGCCTTTCTCCACTTTGGCTGAGAATCTACTATGAGCTTAACTCCTTCGGGCCTCGAGGTGTCTGCGTTGTAGAGAGGGACCGTTGTCTCTTCTTTGATTCGCTTTTTATTGTTGTTGCCTCATATTTCAGCAATGGATATGGGAGAGAGGGTTGAAGCCACTCACGCCTGAGATTGTTGGCGTCGATCTTCTGAATGGTCATAGATTTGAAGACCCTCTGCTCCCATTCCAAGGCTTCCTTTGTGCTTTTTCTTAGCTCTGCCTCTATTGCCTTATGCAATTTTTCCTCCTCTTCTTGTGTTAGATCCTGTGGCTCTTGAGAGGATCCTTCAGAGGATCCTGCTGTGCTTTCCTCTGGCATGGGTGTGTCCACAGGATCTGCCAAATTGTCGAGGTCGATGCCCTCATTGGCAGCTGGCCCTGAGCTTTCTACTTGTGCTTGTTGCCGGCCTTTCAACTCCTCAATTTGCTTGAGGAGTGTCTGCTTTTCCGCTTCGGCTTCTCCGCCCATAGTCACGAGGAGGTCATTGAGTTCAGCGTTTACTTTTTCAGCCTCCTCGAGCTTTATCTTTATGCTCTCCAATTCTTCTTGTAGGGCTTTTTGGCTGTCCTCCATTCTTGTTTGCATTGCAATAGAACCTTCAGCCATCATTAACCTCTGCTTCTTCTCGAGAGTCAGCTTCTTCTGGAGTTCTTGCATCTGCTCTTCATATATTTGACTCTCGGAAATGATTTGAGTCGAGCTTGTAGCTCTAACTCTAGTAGGTGATGCTCGCAGCCTCTGGATGGTTTGATCTTTGACTTTTAACTGGTCCTTGAGCTCAAGAATTTCATCCAAGCTTGCTTCTTGTTCTATCTCTGCCTTTTCCTTGGCATTCCTCATGGCCTCTACTTCTTTAGTTTCCTCTGCTAGCTGGAGTGTCAAATTATCCTGTTCTTTTTCAGCATCTCGCAATGACTTGCTGAGTTGCAGACACTCTTCTTCCGCTGCTTGTAATCTTTTTGCTGTTGCCTCATTTGATTCTTCCTTTGCTTGGCAGTTTTGTAGAGCCGTTTCCAAGCTGGCCTGGAGGTCAGCTTCTCTCTCTTTTTGTCCTTGGCTTTGTGCCTGCAGAGTATCCCTTTCCATCTTGGTCTTTTCTTCGGTGGCCTTTAGAGTTATCAATTCTTCTTCTGATGCCATAGATTGTGCTCTTATTCCAGCTAGCATTGTCATCACCACGTCCCATTCATTAGAGGGCGGGTGCAGGTCTACCGTGTCGGTAGAAATTTCCTTTAGCTCAACTAGCCGAATTCCTGGCATCTGTTCTTTATGCCCTGTCTTCGCCAAGTCGAATGCGACTGTGGCGGATTCATCCCTTGTATAGCCTGCAGCTAGCAGGTCCAAAAATGCATAATATGCCTCATCTAGTCCTTTTTGCTCAGACGGAGGCTTGGCCTCTTCTTTGGGTTCAGGTTCTTGCCTTTGCTCTTGCTCCTCAGCCTGGTGTTCTTCTTGATTGTCCTCAGCCTCCTTATCTTCTGATGGAGGGCTGCTAGGAGGTGGTGATGGCTGTGGGCTGGGTTTTAGGGCTATCTGGTAAAGCTGCAGGTTTGCCCTTTAAGTCTCTGTCTGCTTTCGTTTTTCTTTCCCTTTCTTGGCTTTCTTGTTCATCTAGCAATGTCTGCCTTATCTGCTCCACTTCGTCCTCGGCGAAAGGGACATGGGGAATGTTTTCCGCTGCAGCATCAAGAATCTCGAAATTCTTGATATAGTCTTCAAAGCGGTCCCTCTGCACTCTTCTAGATGATCCGGACATAGACTTGAGAGAGGGCTTCCATAGTTCGTTTAAATCACCCTTGAGGGCTCTTTCTGCTCGGAAACTCTCCATCAGCCTCTCGAGTCTAGCCGCTTTTTGTGATCTTGTCTCTTTGGCCGGCACTTGAGCAGATTCCTTTTTTCCTTTTTTCTGCTCAGGTTGCTCCTCTACAACTGGCTCTAGCCGTCTCTTCAACCTCGTAGCCACCCTTGGTGCTCGTTGTGGCTCGTCTTCTTTGTCTTCCCTTACCCTTAGCCAATAATTCTAAGATGGGGGGTCAGGCCACCTTCCCTTGGCGTGTAGTGCTGCATAAATTACCTTGGTTATCATTTCTCCTGGCACTATGTAGGTTGGCTTTTGTTGCCCATTCTTACCAAGCTGTCATGTATGTATGCCGCATAGTTGATTATCTTTGGGGTTTCTTTTGTCATTGCCCAAGTAAACATTGTGGCAATTGCACCTGGCGGCATCCTGTACTTCTGTGGCCTCTTCGTGCACATGCGGAAGTACTGGTTGTACAATTGGCTCATGATCGTCACCTTTGGGTTGACGATGTCTTCAAAGGTGTAATTGGCCTTTTTCTCTTTGTACACATTGACTTCATCCCTTCGTTTTGTCACACTGTCTCGCTGATTGGAGAGATCTAGTGCATGGGCTACATCCCGCTCCGTGACAATGATCTCTGTATCGGGTCCGCTGTACAAATCTGTCACCTTGGCCACTCCATCCTCTTTGATGCTTGTTACAAACTCCCATACTCTTTTGACATCCACCCCTGCTGGTATTGCTTCGAAATAGTTATGGAGGTCAATTTTCTCCAAGTAGCCGGCCATTTTGCTTCGGAAAAATTCATTGAGCTCTCTTGGCAGCATTGGCAGCTCTATTACATTGCCTTCATTGTCTTTGAACACTCCCTGGTAGATCTTTAGGTCGTTTGACTCTAACAGATCTTCCTGTATCCAGGTGTTGGTGGGCTTTAGTGTTCCCTCTGGAATGACAAAAGGTTCCACCTCGTCCAGATAATCTTTGATTGTCATTCTTTTCTTCTTTGCTGGTGACTTCGAGGCTACCATAGATCTTGTTGCACTCAGTAATCCAAAGTTAGCGTTTTTTTCATATTAGCTGCGAAACTGAGTTTTACTTATCCAAATGACTTGAAAATTGAAATCATAGCTTAAAAGGAACTTGTGAAGCTGTGCATGTGCTCATAGTGCAAATCTGGCCAAAAAATTCCATCTAAACATCCTACGCGTAGGATGTCTTTTTCTTCAGAATTGGTTCATACTTGACATGCAGGTAGTGTAAGGCTCATGGAACATGGTTATAAGCTTGGATTTGAATTTGGATGTCAAAAAGTGGATTTTTGGGCTGATTTAGGCTTTAGGTCACAATTTGGGTAGGTTGTCCATCATGGGTAGAAATTGATGTCCAAATGGGTTGAAACTTGGTATTTGGGCTCAATGCATCATGGTATTGGCTCCTATGATGTCATTTCTTGCACAGAAGGCTAAATATGTGCTGAAGACATCCTACGCGTAGGATGTCTTTTTCATCAGAATTGCATGAAACTTGTTTTGTGGGTTGTCCTTGGCCTATGGAACATGGCCATGTTCTTGGATTTGAATTTGGATAAGATTTGATGCCTGTAGGGCTCTGTGAGGTGTTTTTGGGCTCAAAAAGTGTATCCTGAAGGTGTTGGGGGTCAAAAGTGATTAGAATGGCTTCAAACTTGACATATTGGCTCTTGCTGATGAGGTAATTAAATCTGGAATGACAAAACTTCCCTTCCATGCCACAAAGGTCCATTAGACATCCTACGCGTAGGATGTCTAATTCATCATTTTTACTCCCTGACACACAAATGGTTTGCTGATGTGTATGTGAATGTGTTGTGCAAGTTTCATGAGATTTGGACAAGATTTGGTAGGTCAATGGCCCATTATTGCCTCTATGCCCTAACTTTGCGTTTTTCCATGCATATGAGGTCAAATCTGGTCCAAATGTGATGAAACTTGGTGTAGGGCTTGTAAATGTCATTCAAAACATGTGCATGACAAAAATTATTGGGTTTTGTGCCAAAAGTTCCTTTGAGACATCCTACGCGTAGGATGTCTCCTGATGATTTTTTCAGTGTTAGTGCTCCCAGTGTTTGCCCTTTGGCCCCCTAAGTCCCTTTTGAGCCTAATTTCAACAAAAAAGTCAAATGGATAGAGTATAACTCCCTGTGTGGACTTCAGAGCCTCCGAGCCGTTTTCTGACTTTTGGAGTGCTTTTTGGCGATGAAATTTCTCGATGTTGGTCTCCATAGCTTCCCAATCCCTTGGGAATCCTTGCCGTATGGTTTTTGTTGACTTTGGCTTCACCGGAGCTCCATTTGGCAATTTGTCGCTCTAGAAGCACCCATGGTTGCGTTTACATACCTTTGATGATTTGTGGTGGTCTACCACCATAGGACTTGGTTGTTGATGGTCTAGGAAAGCCGCTCGTGAAGTTTGGTGGCAAACGGACTTGCAGTTTGGCCGCAAGTGCCTTTTGACGCTTTGTGTGTCTGATGCCGTTTCTGAGGTTTAGTGCCGCTTCGGGTCACTTTTTGGTCATGCGGGTCATATGGACTTGTCGAGCATGTCGAGATGCTCCTACCCATAAATTTTGGTAGCATTTGGTCGCCGTTTCGCCGATTTTCCATTTGGTGGCCTCTTGCGGATTTCTGGGAATTAGGGTTTTTCACGATGGTTTCCCACTGCCTTTGGCTATCTAGGACTGGTCTCCTAGACTAGGGTAAGCTGCCGATGAAGTCTTGTTGCTTTCGGGTTAGCCGTTAGGCCGCCGTCTCCACCGCTCGCTTTGTGTGTGACCTCTATGCTAGTTTTCGCGACATAATGACAAACATGCGTGAAAAGCTCAAGGTGGTGAGCCTACCTCTCATGTCTGGAGCTGGTTGGGTAGACGTGCGCGTCGTAGAAGCTGTTGGAAGGTCGATCCGCTCTAGGTGGCAGAAGCTCTCTCCACAAGGTCAATAGTGAGAATGAGCTAAAAATGGGGTGGAAATTTCTTATAATGGAGGTCCCCGAACCATTTTTCATGAAATTTGACATGTGCTCCTATCTTTCTGCGAGATGCAGTTTAGGCTTAAAAATTTCTTGATTTGGACTCCATTTGCCCTGTTTACCATAAATTTGTCATTTCAGTCAAAACCTGCCTGGCCAAAACACGCTTTTCGCTCCAGTCTCATAATTGCACCCCCACTGTACCATAGGTTGTCCTTTAGTCACTGGTCATCCACATATTTTTTGTTTTTCATTACGACTGTTTTTCACCTGCTTTTTGTATTTTTGAAGTTTTTCTACCGAAAATTAGCAAAATTAAAAGGAAAGTAGAAAATCAAACCCAGAAAATTTCCAAAAATCATAATAGATCACAAACATCACCGCAACACATTATATACACTCACATGCTATTTTTATGGCCGGATTTCTCCGTTTTACCAATATTTTGCCTGAAAAATGGCTATTTCTACTTATATACACACTCCTAGGGGCTTGATTTGGCATTTAGCCCCCTATACCTGTAGCTTCATGCTGTATAAGGGCATATATACTTGGGTTACTCCAGAAAATTTTGCAATCAAACGTCAACCCTTAAAATAGTCAAAAATCATGCCCTTTTTTGTTGTTTCTGTTATTGGTTCCACATTGAGAATGCCTCCCCCCCTCCTAGCCGGAGTCCTCTCGGACGACAAGGTTTTGCCTCGGAGTATGTGCCGTGCATAGGTTGAAAAATTTGTGCTAATGCCTGGCCGATTAATGTGGCCCTATTTTATGCATACTCGGTCAACGCATGGAAAAACTAATGCTGTGCAAGAGAAGGGAATAAGCAAGATGCTTATTCCCTTCTCGGTCAATGCATGGAAAAACTAATGTTGTGCAAGAGAAGGGAATAAGCAAGATGCTTATTGGCATTCGCCATCGAGGCTTCCTGCTTTCTTTGCAAGTAGCTGTTGTAACTCTACTGCTCTCTGTTTAATTGTCTTTTTGGCAAGGGGCAATTGCTTTGCCGACATGGTTGATGGAGTCGTAGCTATTTCTGAGGATAGAATTGGCTGGGATGTGAGAGATATGGTTCTTATGGCATTGGCTTTCCATTGGTAGTTTGGTGCTGCCGACTTTTGTAGATGGTCTGGCACTTCCTTGTTTGCCACTGGTTTGTCTGTCATCGGTATCCACATATATTGGTTCTCCTTGTTGACCTGCAGATGTCTGCTTTCCATTGTTGCTTGTACCATAGGGATTTCCTTTGGCTTTTGCTTTGGTATCCAAACGTGAGTGACATTTGGGTTATGGCTAAGCATTTTCTTTGGGATCCATATCTGTTTTATGACCTTGGTTTTGGGTTGCACCGTCTGCTTTGTTGGAATCCGGTTGTTACATTGTTTTTTTGTCACCATTGCATTTCTATCCTTTCGCATCCATACTCGTTTACCTTGTTTTGGTAGCCTAGATTTTTGCATTGTGGCTAGTGACTTCAGCTGTCTGTGATTAGCATGGTTGGCTTCTACCTGGTTGTTCGTCTCAGGTTTCATGGTGGTCTTTGATGGTATTTGTTCTTTTGTCTCTGTTGCCAGTGATTGCATGGCTTGCAGTTGATCATGATGGTATTTCTGAGCAAAAGCTATCACCTGTTGTTCATGTTCGTGCTGAATTTTGACCGCCTTTGCTTTCCAGTCTATCTGGACATTGTACGCTTTTTGCCAAGGTTGCCCTAGCATCATTGGGTGTTGTGTGCTTTCATCTGTCACCACATAGAATTTGTGTGTGTAAATATATTAAGGTAGCTGTACATGCATATAGTCCATCCTAATGTTTTCAATGGGTGTGATGTGCTATTTTCCAGCACTTGGGGGGTAGGATGAAGTTGATTTGTGACTTTGAGCTGTTGGTATAATCCGTAAGAGATCAAATTTGCTTGAGCACCCGAATCAAGCAAGGCTGTTGATTCAACTTGATTGTTGTCCACTTTGACTATAATTATTGGCTCTACTATTTCCTCCTCCAAGTTCATCAGTCGAATGGCATTGATTCTCAATGGTGGCTTACTTTGTTGTTGTCGTCGAAGAAGCCGTCTTTTTGCAATGTGTTCTTGTGCTTCGGCTTGAGCTTCCTCCCGTACTCTCTCTTTTTACTTCATTCTTTGATTTCCTTGATGAATTTGTTGGAGCATCTCCTGTGTGAGGGGTAGAAGATATTTCCTTAGTCGACACCCACTAATCCAGTTTGGCATTTCTTCACCTACTAATGTAGCAAGCTTGACAGCTTCACTTTGTGATAGATCATGAATCACAAATGGTCCCATCCCTCGCTTTTTAAGTTTCTTGGCATGTTGCTTCAAGGTATAAACAAGTACGTAATCACCTGTTTTGAACTCTTTGGTACGCACATGTTTGTCAAAAAAATTCCTTTTGTCTTCTCTTTTTAGCATAGATTGAAGCGACAGCTCGTAAGCGGAATTCATCTAGCTTTTCAAGATCATTAATTCTTGAAGAGAGTTCATGCCCTGTCCATTCCAAGCTTGTTGCTACTCGTAGAGTTGGGATTAAAAACTCTATAGGTAGTATAGCATTTAGCCCAAACACCATGTTGTATGGTGTTGTTCCTATTGATGTTTTGTAAGCTACCCTGTATGCCCATAGTGTTGAGTGTAGCTGTTGATCCCAATCGGTTCTTGATGCTGACACTATTTTAGTGAGAACCGTGCATAGTGTTTTATTTGTGGCCTCAACTTGCCCATTGGCCTATGGATGGTATGGTGCTGATTTCCTATGTATGACCATGAATTCCTCTAGTAGATATTCAATGAATTCATTGAGGAAGTGTGTTCCACGGTCACTGACAATTTCTATTGGTAACCCGTAACGTACAAAAACATTCTCATACAAAAATTGAGCCGTGGTCCGTGCATCAGCTTTTTGTGTTGCTTTGGCTTCGACCCATTTTGTGAGATAGTCTGTAGCCACAATGATATATTGGGTATGGGTGCGATATGCAGGGGGTGATATAGGTCCTAGAAAATCAATGCCCCATTTTGCAAATGCCCTTGCCCCCATCATTGGCCTTAATGGAATCTCATCTCTTTTTATTGGTATCTTGGTGCGTTGACACGCATCACAACGCTTTACAAACTCATCGGCATCCATGTGCAATGTAGGCCACCAAATTCCTGCGGTTAAGACAATTTTTGCCGTCTTATCGCCCGAAAAATGGCCTCCACTTACTCCGCTATGTGCATGTTCTAGAATCAGCAGGTATTCGCTTTCACTTGCACAGATTCTAAGTTGATTGTCCTTTCCCCGCTTATAGAGTTGATTTCCAATTAACTGAAAGTCACGAGCTTCCAGCTCTATAGATTTTTCCTGTGCTCTTGTAATGTTCTCAAGGAACGTTCTAGTGGTTAGGAAGTCAATGATATATTGACTCCATGTAGGTGCTATGTTCACCCGAAACAAAGTTGCGTGATCCACTGGTCGTTTGGCACTACATACTGTACAATTGGTGACATAAGAATGTGTATCTGCATACATAGTTGGCCAATAAACCCCTAATTGTTTTAGTCTCTGGTGTGTTTTCACTGTCGAACAATGAAATGCACAACCCTGGACATGTGCCTCTTCAAGGTAGTACTCGAATTCTTCCGGATTTATACATAATCGTAGGATTAGGTCAGATTCAAGATGATACAGCCGTCCTGCTATCAACTGGAGTTTTTTGTTTGTCGAATTGTTTGCTGTTTGGATCTGCATCCTGTATTATCAAACTCACCTCCGAAGGAGAGAATGCTAACTATTTCCTGAGACCATTTGGGTACCATTTCAATGTTGAAAAGATAAGCATCTGGTATGTCATCATCTACCCCTTGAGGAGCTTCCCCGTTGTGTATTCTTGAAAGATGATCAGCTCGCAGATGGGTTTTACCCTTTTTGACCACCACTGTGAAGTCAAATTCTAGCAATATAATAAACCAACGTACGATTCTCCCTGTATTGCAAGGTTTATTTGCTAGGTACAAAAGAGCTTGATGATCTGTGAAGAACACAAATTTGTTTGCAAGCAAATAATGCCGAAATTTCTTCACAGCATAAATCATTCCTAACCCTTCCCTCTCGGTGGTTGTGTAGTTCTTTTCTGCACTGTTTAATTGTCGGCTCGCATAGCAAACTGGAAAGTCCATTGTTCCGTCTCCAGGTTGAGGTAGAATACTTCCAATGGCATATGTTGAAGCATCAATGTGCACATGGAATATCTTTTTTCAATCTGGTGCCTTTAGTACATGTGCTGATATAAGGTTTTCCTTCAGCTTTTGGAATGAAGTTGCACACTCCTTGGTCCATTCGAAATTGACTAGCAAACGATACAGAGGTTGAGCAATAACCGCATACATGTATATGAATCTTCGATAATATCTGCAGTGCCCCATGAAGGATTGCACTTGTTTCTCATTAGTAGGCCTGGGCAGTTCTACAATGACTTTAACTTTGTTTAGGTTTGTGGTTATGCCATTTCTTGAGACAATGTGTCCTAAGATTCGTCCTTGCTTAACCATAAATACACACTTTTCCGGGTTTAGACAGATTCGATATGTTTTGCACTTTTCAAAGACCTTTTGAAAATGGTCAATATATTCCTCTCGCAGAAGAGAGTGTACACACAGGTCATCCATGTAAATTTCTAAGAATATTCTTAGGTATTCCTTGAAAGCGTGAGTCATTAACCTCTGGAAAGTGGCTGGTGCATTTGTTAAGACAAATGGCATAACTCGATATGCATAAATCCCCCATTCTATGGCAAACGCTGTTTTGTGTTGATCTTCCCTTGCTATTGCCAGTTGGTTGTATCCTGAAAACCCATCCAGAAAGGAATAAGCTCGTTTCCCGGCCACTCGCTCAAGGACATGTTCTGTAATTGGCAAGGGATAATTATCCCTTATGGTTGCTGCATTCACCGTTTTGAGGTTTACACACACCCGCAGTTTTCCATTCTTCTTGGGAACTACCACAATGGGTGACACCCAATCTGTATGTTCAATCTCATAGATGAACTCCACTTCCATCAGTTTATCAATCTCTTCTTTGATTCGTTTGGCAAATGTGTCATTATATGTATAAGGACGTTGTTTGCTAGGTTTTGCATCTGATTTCAAAGGAATTGTATGCTGACATATCAATGGATCAACTCCTTTGAGGTCTTTATAGGACCAAGTGAACACATCTTTATACTTCGTGAGAAGTTGTGTTAGCTATGCTTCCTCCTCAGGCTCTAAATCGTTAGCTATATAGACCGGCTGAGGCTTTTCACCTGGTTCTGTGAGGTCTATTCTTTTTGCATTTTCAGGCCCATCGTAAGATTCTTGGTTGGCTCTCTCCCTGATTGGTGGTGTCATGATGATTTTTCTATCTTGGATAGTAAATTTCCGATAGTGTGCTGGTACGTTCATGTTGCCCTTTTCTGACTCCCCTTTACCATCACTATCTTCTTCAGTAGTCCATATCTCTCTCAAAGACCGTTTCAGTTCTTGGTATTTCTGTTTACGCTCCAGTTTGGTCCACTCTTGGTCTTTCGTTGGTTCTTTTTTTTATTTTTCAGATTTTTGAGATTTTGTTTCGGTTTTAGCTTTTCTTACCTGTTTTATTTCTTCTCACATTCGTTCTTTTCGATTTTCTGAGAATTTCCCTGATATTTGATCTTTCACACAATCCTCTGCTTTTACAAGCATCAAATAATGAGTTTTACCTTTTATCCTGGGCATAAGGTTCTCTCTCGCTTTCCTTCCTGCACTTTTCCTCCTATAGCGTTCTTGGCGTCTAGGGAGTTGATTAGCAAAATCATAAAACTTGATATTCTTGGCTTCATTCCCACGCTCACTTGAGGTGTTTGAACACTCATTATCTGCCTCATCATTTACTTCCAATTGTTCAGAGGAGTTGTAAAACTCTTCTTGTTCTGGAGGTTCTACCGTCTCTTTTTCTGGTACAACGCTTACCATGTAATAGGGTAGCACATCGTAGCCATCCTTATCGCAAAATTTTGTTGTTGGACTGTCGGTAATGGTACAGACATCTAATGCTGCCGGTATGTGTTCCCATTCTAGAGGTTCCAAGGCATCTTTAGGGAAAGGTTCCGGAATATACTCCTTGTCCTCAATTGTTCTTTCTAAGACGCATTCCTCTTTTTTTAAGCTTCCACAATGTGAAGCTCCGCACATTCATAGCTCTTTCGGTTGCCCTAACCATGCTGGTAGTTCCGATCCTGCTATTGTAGCCGAATCAAACTCTTCCACTGGTGTTTGGTTTACACCTTTGTAACTATGGTCTTTCAGGTGTATTTTAGTTGTCGTCTCGCCATGTCTGAGGTATATGTGGTCATAACCCCAATCTTGGACCATCTTCAGTTGTCGCATGAATGGTCGTCCCAAGATTATCTCATAATTGTTCTTTTCTACTACCAGTGAATCCACAGTGAAACAAGGTGGGCAAACACCAACTGTGCCAAATGTTGATCACATGGTCAAGGAATGATCAAGAGGATAAACCAAGGTAGCAAACCAAACCCAAATCTACAACAACATCCCACACAAAGATGTGACACTTGCAGAGGGGATCATCCCACCCACCAACGGTGTAACATGCATCCAAGACTGGTAGTAGCAAACATGCAATGAGTATTGAAGTTGTGTGCTATCAAGAAAAAGTGGACTAACCACGAAACACATAATTGTTTCTATAATAGAAACTACATAAGGGAGCAACCATATCGGCCTTTGAGGGTGCAACCATTGCCAACACCACCAAGGTATCAAATAGGACCAAATAATGCGTCCCAATGGGGAGAAAATCCTCAACCAATGTTGGGCCAGAAACCTCATTTACCCCAATAGAACCAAGCCATAGTTAGATACACCTAGATAGTAGAAACACTTACTGATCCAAGAATGTTGTCACCAACCTCTTACTGTGAAGAACCAAGTGAGACTTACAAAAGAGGATCCAATGGCACGGCTTATACTCATGAAGGACAAGTCCTATAGATGAATTTTGATGATGTAGTAGAGCCATCATTTGTGAACCAGCCAACTAAAAACCATTATTTGATGGACAAGAATACACTCATGTTCATAGCAAATCAAAATTAAAAACCTAGAGGATATCCTCCTAGGACAGAATAGTCTATGGGGACTCTGCAAGCATCCCCACCGACGACAGGCAAGTGCTATGAATGTGGAGGTGATCATTGGGCAAGAAGTTGTTCACACAAAAGTGAGCACAAAAATATCTTCAAATTCTATGATGGATGTGGCATTGATCATTTACATCCATATTGTCCCAAAAATCCTGATGATAAGGAAAAGGCCATGATGAATATAATTGGGATTATGTCTTGTTTGAGTGAACTAGAGACAGAGCCGACGGTTCCCATAAACACAGTAGCTAGAGACCAAGTGCAAGAAGCTACCAAAAACACACCTATTGAGGATGGGAACAAACTACCACCAAAGAGAGTGTGAAAGCTTGTTAGTGAGAACCCCAAGGAAATTATGGAAAGCGAAAAGAGACAAGATGAAAGCAAAAATTCTCAAGGAGAAAACTTCCTTAGAAACTGAGTTGCATCAAACCAAGGAGACTGAAACAAGAAATGGATAACAAGGAATAGGCAGAAGGAGAAAAACATTCTAAGATATCTTCAGGAGGTTAAATCTTGGTAGATAAGGTCCTTGAACCATTAGATGCCTTATTGCAAACCTATGAATCCAGACTAAAAACCAACCACACTTAGGAATAAAGATAACTGACCTATCCTCATCCTGAAGTCAAAATATAAAGATTAGAAATGTGTAAAATGCTCATAGAAATAGCTCAAGCTCTACTGGAGACCAAAAAACCAAACATCTCTAGAATGGAGGTGTTAATTCACAAAGGAGACAAGAAAATTGAGCACAAACACACTGAAGTGGATGGTTTGATGGGGCTAGAGCTTAAAAGACCACTAGATACAGGGGTAGTGGCCAACACCATGGATGATGCTAGATCACAAGAAGCGATAATGCCGATTCCAAAAGTGGATGAACCATGGGCGCAAACCTTAAACTATACCAAAATAGAAAGGATGGTAGTGCAGCCTTCAAGTCTGTGCCTATCCCTAATATTAATATGGATCATGAGTATTTCCAGGGGATATCCAATCACTCTACAGTGATGCTAGAATAGAAATATGTGGAGAAAGTAAACCAAAAACACTAAAGACTTTACGGTCCTTCATAGGAGACCACAAAACTAAATATGAAGTCAACAAAGTGCTTTCTAAATGGAAGCCTATTCCTAAGATGATGGACACTAAGAGCTTACATGAATTGATGTCATCCCCTATAAATTGCACAATAACTCTCTCATAGTTTTTGCAAATTAAACCACATCTTTGGGAGAGGTGGGAAAGAACCTTGAAAAGTTGGGACTAAATATTCCCGATCCAACCATTCTCCTAGATGAACAAAGAGCTAGAACAACAAAAGAACAAGGCAAAGCCTGTACCAGTAAACAAGGTTGGAGATTACTATGAAAGAGAAGAGGGGAATACCACCCTGCCCATAGAAAGAAGAGGTAAAACAACAAAAGAATAGGGTGGATCTTGTACTAGTAAATAAGTTCGGAGATTACTATGAAGGAGAAGAGGGGCATACCACCCTACCTATAGAACATCAAGGAGTGCAGACGATTGCTATCCTTGATAGCAAAGCCAAAGTGGCCATTGCAACAAAAGGAATATGGAAAAAGTGATGGAAGCAAGCTCTCCAAAAGACAAGGATGAAATTGCAACTTGTAGACGGATAGGTTGAGATACCTGTAGCTATGCTGGAAAAGATCATAATATACTCTTGTGGGATTGAGTACGAGCATACCTTTGCTATAGTGGATTTTGGCAAGAGCAGCAATTTTGATGTCATTCTAGGTAGACCATTGATGTGTCAACTCAAAATGGTACAAGATTGGGATTATGACCACATCTACTTGAAACATAAAGAAATTACGACAAAAATTAGTGTCAAGGACCATAGTTACAAAGATTTTAGTCACACTCTTGTCAAAGAGTTTGACTCTACAACAATCCAAAACAGCAAAATACCTACATGGTTGCAAAACAAAGTGCATCTTTGGATGTGTGGAGCTTCAAAGTGTGGAAGTGTGAAGAGAGAAGACTCCATCCTAGAGAGATTGGTGAGAGACAAGGATTATATTCCAGAGCCATTCCCGGAAGAATTATTCAATCCATTTGGCTAGAATCAGATACTGACAACCATAGATGTGTGCATAAACAAAGTAACTCCAACCATGTTATGCGATGAAGAGGATTATGACATAGTACCCTTCCAGATGGTGAGTACAATCTTGGAATCAAGATCAGGGACTAGGGAGCCCAACATAGAGGAAATTGCTAATTACAAATGCATAGTGGATGCAGTCTCCATTAGAGACCTTAGTGATGAAAGCAAGGACAAATTCTAGGATTCATGAGACCTTCCTTTTGAGATTGACGCAGAGGATGAGCTATCAAGTAGCTGACGGTGACATTAAACCCAAGGACAAAGAAGCAATCTTCTATGATTTCCCTAACAAGAAATCTAGAAGATAGCAAAGGTATCGTGCTAAACGAGCGAACAATCATGAGAAGAAATACTATGCCCCTCTTAGGAAGCAAAATGCAATATCTAATGCTCATGGGAGCACCATATTGTGTCAAGGACAAGATTGTGAGAAGATTCATGAAACCTGCTCCAACAAGATGAGAGAATCCTAAGAAGTGAAGCAACCCTAAAACCAAAGCCAAAGACACATCTAAAACCTCATCTAAAATGACAAAAATGGAGTGCAAACAAAAATGTCAAAACCTAAAACAAACCTTGAAAGAAGTTTGGATGATAGAAATAGAGATTGAGGAAGGATCCAACACAAACAAATTTGATGCACCTTCTCACTACAAAAGATACATGCTACAAAATCCGAAAATCGTAGTTCAAAAACCAATGCAAGACCTTAAGGAGCCTAGAGCATTGTATGATGGACCTGAGAGTGCCAAGCACATTGACTTAGCTAAGGTAGGAGAGGAACCAAAGCCGACATACATTACCAAATACCTCATCAAGAAGGAAGAGCAGCTATTGATAGCAATGCTCAAACAATATAGATGTGTTTATGGTCATAGAAAGACCTAAAGGGGGTAGACCGAAAGATCTGTCAACACGCAATTCCCCTTAAAAGCACTACAAAGCCTTGCAAGACAGCGTACCTATACTTACAAGGAGACATTTGTCAAGAAAAGCAAGGAGGAGATAGACAAGCTTAAAGAAGGAGAGTGGTGCCCAAGAAAATGGGAAACTATGTGTGAATCTCAAACAGGTAAATGTAGCTACCATCAGAGACAACTACCCCCTATCGGTTACCGATCACATAATTGAGCGAGTCACAAGCAAGGAGGCTTATAGCTTCCTTGATGGATTTTTGGGTGCTACAATCAGCATGCTATAAAGCCAAAAGATCAGCATAAGATAGCCTTTGTGGTAGAATGGGGCATATTTGATTACAGGGTGATGTTGTTTGGTTTATGTGATCGAGTCACAAGCAAGGAGGCTTATAGCTTCCTTGATGGATTTTTGGGTGCTACAATCAGCATGCTATAAAGCCAAAAGATCAGCATAAGATAGCCTTTGTGGTAGAATGGGGCATATTTGATTACATGGTGATGTTGTTTGGCTTAACCAATACACCTGTCACATTTCAAAGGCTGATAATTCATGCATTCAAAGAATATCTAAGACAATTCTTAGAGATCTACATGGATGACCTATGCGTTCACTCTCTCTAAAATCTTTGAAAAGCGCAAAACTTATCTTCTTTGCTTAACCCAGAGAAATGCATCTTCATGGTAAGACAAGGGAAAATTTTAGGACAAATTGTGTCGAAGAATGGCATTTCACTCATTGGTGAAGATTCAAGTGATACCATGATCGACAAAAGTTAAAAAGGTACAGGCCTTTATGGTCCACTACGGATAGTATAGACAATTTATATATATGCACACCATTATAGCCAAGCCTCTTTACACTCTTATCACTAAATTAGAGCGGACCAATGAATGCGAAGAAGCTTTTCAAAAATTGAAGCAGAGATTAATTTTTGCTTCAATTTTGAAGTCTCTTGATTGGACGAAGATCTTCCATGTCCATGTTGATGCGTCAACATATGCTATTGGGTGCATCTTAGCTCAACCTAGAGAGAATAACATGGATTTCCCTGTTAGTTACTTTAGTCAACAATTAAAAGCGCAAAAAAGAACTACACAACTATAGAAAGAGAAGGACTAGGAATGATCTATGCAGTAAAAAAGTTCAGGCAGTACGTTCTCACAAACAAGTTTGTGTTCTTTGTTGAGCAATCGGAACTATTTTATTTGATAAACAAACCTTGCAATATATGACATATTGTCCGATGGTTTATCATATTACTTGAGTTTGATTTCATAGTGGTGGTCAAGAAAGGAACCACACATCAAAGGGCTGATCATTTGTCAAGTTTATTCATGGTGGCAAAGCACCCACATGAGTTGATGATGACTCGCCGGATTCTTATCTGTTTAACATTGATATGGTTCCAAGTTGGAGTGAACATGTCATCCCTCTACTCACCATTGGATCACAGATTAAAAGGAAACCATCCATCATTGATGAAACAAAAACTCTTGTGCTGCTAGCTGGAAGGCTATACAAGCAAAGCAATGACGGTATATTCAGGCTATGTATAGAGTCAAAAGATCAAAACCGATACCTAAGCTAGGATCAAGTATAAAACACGGGGTTTCACAATGAAAAAGCATAAACATTTCAAAGACTGATGAGATTGAGTGTGTGCTGGCAAAAAATGAAGCGAAGTGTCCCATGACTACATTAATTTTTGTGGCATTTGTGCAACTCAGAACATGTTACGCTATTTGAAATCACGGTAGCACCTAAATGGAGCTCATACATTGTGGATTACCTAACAACAAAGACCTTACCCAAAGGATTAAGTAAAGCTTGGATAAAATCCATCGAGACAGAAGCAACAAATTATGTGTTAATTGATGATCACCTCTGTAAGAGAGGAAGGGATGACCAATTTTTGAATGTGTGCCATGAAAATTGAGTATTTTTTTATCCTAGAACAAGCCCAGGCTAGACAGACAAGTGGACACTTTTCTGCCGACAAGGGCCATGAAAGAAATTCTTGTTGTAGGAATTTCATGGTGCACCTTGTTTATGGATGCCAAAGAATACGTGAAAAGATGTGATGAGTGTCAAAGGACAAAAACAACAAAAAAACAAAAATGCCGTTAAGACCTATGATGGGGGCAAGGGATTTTGCCAAATGGGGCATAGACTTTGTTGGACCAATAGTAGCTCCCACACACCATACACATGCTCGGTACATTATAGTAGCCATGGATTATATAACCAAATGAGTCAAAGCCAAGGAAACACAAAAAACTAATGCGAGGATGAAAGCACATTTCTTATGCGAGAACCTCTTTACTAGATATGGGCTACCTAGCAAGATAGTGAGTGATAAAGGAACTCATTTTGTTAACGAAGTGATTGAATTTTTGTTGGATGGGTTCAATGTAGTTCGTTATAAGTCAGCACTCTATCACCCCCAAGCTAGAGGACAAGTTGAGAGCACAAACAAAATCTTATGCATAGTGCTCACCAAAATAGTTAGTGAATCAAAAATTGATTGGGACTAAAAGCTACATTCAGCTTTATGGGCGTATAGGGTAGCTTACAAAACATCACTTGGAACCACATATTTTAACTTAGTGTTTGGAAGTAATGCTATTTTGCCCATAGATTTCTTGATTCCAACACTTTGAGTAGTAAATTTTTTGGAGTGGACTAGGCATGAGCTATCTGAAGGATGAGATGTTCTTGAAAAACTAGATGAAACGTGTTTAACAGTTGTCACAGGGATCTATGCACAAAAATGACCCATGAAAGACTTTCATGACCAACATGTAATCAACAAGGAGTTTTATCAGGGCAACTTTGTATTAGTCTATACCCTGAAGAAACATTCCAAGAAACTCAAAAAGCAAGGGAATGGCCCCTTTGTGATCCATGATATATCATCAAGTGGTGCCATAAATCTTGCGACATTAGAGGGAGAGGAAATGCCTAATTGGGTTAGTGGCTGCAGGTTGAAAAAGCATCATCTACCACTGACCAATGTTGAGTTAGAATAGATCCACACAATAGCTGAGAGGAAACAAATAGCCCAAGATATTCAAGCAAAGGCTAAGGAGGAAGCTAAGTTGCAGATTTTAAAAAATCGAGAACAATTGAATAATAAACAAATTCCTCCACAAATTGCCATAGAACCACCTCCTGTTGCAACAGTTCAAATAGAGCCCACCTAGCGGCTTGGAGGTTTGGATGTACGTTGTCGAAAACTGTGCGGTTTAGCTAGGAAGGTGCAAAAACCTCTAACTGTGAGAGTTTGTGATGAGAGTCACAAACACTTTATGAAAAAGCGTTTATGGAAGTCGCCAACCCTCTTCCTAAAGATGGATCAAAGACTATGAGCGTTCATGACAGAAACGTCACAAACCCCCTTTCCTATTGTGCTTGGAAATTGCTTGTTTTTGTAGGCGAGTTCGCGATGAAAGGATTATAAAATCACAACCAATTTTACTTAAAAAGAGCAATGAAAAACGCTTATGTTCAGCCATGAGACCTCAACTCTCATACAAGCACAAATCCCATTCAAAACCCAAACCTCTTTGATGGAATCATGGAGCCTCGTCCCCAATTACATAGTCGTAACTTCAAACAGTTGAAAGGAAATCACGAGCTTACACCTTCACGAAGACCATTTTCTGATTTTACAGAGATTTAAGAGATTCCATAATGAAGCCCACACACCATTTTGATGAAGGGAAACCCTCGTTCACTCTCTCACAGATAGTGAAGAGGCGGGACTGCACTACACACTCATAGAGCAACCATGAAGCAATTTACACATGAGGGAAAAATTGCAGGTTTTTTCACTTAAGAAGCAGCCCTCTCTCTCTTCCCCACGGAACTTTCAGCTGATGTGTCAATTTTTGGGCATTTTTACCAATTTTGACCAAAACTAGGTCAGTTTTTGCCCATTTTTGACACAAAAAAGGTCATTTTTAATGTGAAAAATCCCAAACTGAGTTGGAAAAATCCCTAAATTTTTGGGATCACTCACATACACATAAAAAGCATATATATGCATCACTTTTCATCATTTTTCCATTTTGGTCCACTTTCCATGCAAATTGACGGTGACGCCCGTGAGTTGCTAATTTTGGCAATTTTTGCCCGCATCAATCTTTGTAGGCGATATGAGTGTGCCGCTGTAAAACACACGGAATATGTACATTCTCAATCCAAATTAAGCATGTTACCAAGTGGAAAAACACGTAACAATTCTATATCTAGGGCTACGACTTCCCAGATAGGTATATACATTGCAACAACCGTAGTAGCCGCTTTAGCATATTTCACAATATGTACATTATTGATTTTATTCCCATGCAAAGAGAAGTATCAGAAGTGAGGTGAATGTTTTCATTTCACATTGTGTACGTGCCATGGCACGACATCGACCCCCTTTGAACTTGCACATCCTCCGGTATGTGCCACAATAGTATTTGTTAAGCATTAAAACTCATGGTCAGACACCATATCTTCACTTTCATCTTCAGTTTGCATATCCACATCGTCTTCACTTGGTTGTGCATCAATTAGATCCGCATCCCCTCTTCTTTTGAGCAATTTAACTATTTTTCCTACAACAGGAATTTTCATTTCTGTCCCATTCAGCTCTCGCAAGGTGTAAGTTGCATTTCCATCCACATGCTTGACAACATAAGGACCAAACCATCTCTTTGCAAGCTTCCTTATTGTAGAGTGTTGGTTTTCAAGGCTACTATCATACACCAACACCCAATCACCTTCTTCAATAGCTTTTGGTCTAAGCCTATGCCTCTTGTCAAATCTATCTTGTTTTTCAATCTTGCATGCTTTAATCGAGCTTTTGCAAGCTCAATGTCTTCATGCCTTCTTTCCAACTGTTGTATGCGTAATGCAAGAAGGTCTTTCTACACATTCCATCTTCCCGTGGCAATACATTCCATGTAAGAAGTACATCTTCAAGTGGTATTACAGGTTTTTGATCATACATCAATTCAACAGGCATATAGCCAGTGGTGACTGAGCTATGCGTTGTACGATCAGCCCATAATGCAAATGGTAGTAACCTTGGCCACTCTCCAAGCTTGCCTCCACAAGCCTTAGCTAAAGATTTAATTATTGGAGGATGGCCTCTTTCACTCTTGCCATTTTCCTGTGGGTTATAGGCACAGGTTAAAGCTAATTTGATGCCCATCCTAGAGAAGAATTCCCTTGCTTCATCAGCATCTAATTCTCCTCTATCTGCAGTTATCTTTCCCACATATCCATAGCAACAAATGACTTCATCAAGAAGGAATTTACATACAGCTTCAGTATTCTTTGTCCTCAATGCACGCCCTTCAACTTGATTGGACAAATCTTCTCTTGCAAGGACCAAATACCTCATTTGCCAAAATCCCAAAGGCATTGTGACCAAGTCCACAACCCATTTGTAATGCATGGCCAATGGATAAGTAGGATGTAGTCCATCACGATGCCGTACATTTGAATACATTTGGCATGTCACACAAGACTCCACAAATTGAACCACATCCTTATACATCCCTTTCCACCAATACCTTTCTTTCACTTTGGCAAGTGTTGCCCATACACCTCGATGTCCTTCCCATAAACTTTCATGGAACTCCTTGATGATCTGTTGTTGAGGAACTTTATCGCATACTACCCCCAATGGTTTTCCATCTCTTTGTTTAGGATGCTTCCATAAGTACCCATCCTTTAAGAAGTATCCATATGCTTTTCTTCTTATCCTCTTAAATTCCTGCTCAGTACAATCATCCTGCTTCTGCAAGGTACTTAAGTAGTGGCCTGACAGGAGCCATTTACCCTCATATAACTCCTCTGAAAGGGACTCAAGTGAAGACACCAAGCATGCATGATTACTCTTTGCATGAGCAATAGTGTAAAACTTTGTGCCTACATCATCTCCCTCAACAACCATATCTTGTTCATCTTCATACATTGCCCTAGATAGCATATCTGCCATTGGATTGTCCTTTCTTGCTATATGCTTGAACTCAGGATTCAAGGATTTTATGTAGGCTATCCATCGCAACACAGCAATGTCAGGAGTTGAACAATTTGTAATCATTCCAAGAAGAGGCAAACAATCAGTCACAACTACCAATGCCCCTATCAAGTACTCCTTGTCGTACCTCAATGCTGTAACCACTCCCCATAACTCCCTTTTTACCTGTGCCTAATCTCGTTGGTGAGAAATTAGAACCTTAGCCCCAAACCTTACCACATACCTTTTTCCTTCGTCATCATCTTGACCTATTGCCCATCCTATCCCTGTAGGACTCGTGTCCACTGTCACAATGATAGGTCTTTCACATGCATAGTTGAACTTTCTCAAGGTTGATGATGAAAGTAGTAGCTTCTTTAGCTTCCTCATGGCTTTTGTGTGCTCTTCTTCCCATTGAAACTTTTGATTCTTTCTCAACAGATTATAAAGTGGATCTACTATATGTGGATAATGTGGTATCCAAATAAGATAGAAGATGCAAGCACCAAGAAATCGTCGAACTTCAGTGACATTTATGCATGTTTATTTCATGTTTTTTATCGCATTCATCTTTTTTGGACAAGGCCTTCTACCATAAGAACCACTCATATGCCCCACAATCAACACTTCATTAACTCCAAATACAGACTTTTGTCCTGACAAGGAAAGATTAACCTCTTTCAACCTTGACAAAATCTTCTCACAATCTTTGATATGGTATGCAACAAACTTGCGACACCCCTTCAAATTCATAGCATCATCTTTGTCTTTATCTTCACATCCTTTGATAGGCACATCATCAAGAAATGGCATTGTGATTTGAGGTATGAAGTCACATAAAACCTTGTTCATTCCATTCATCATATGTGCAACTGAATTTGTTGCTCCTTGAGGTAAGGTACACATCCTTACCAATCCCAAAGGTGTTTTCATGGTTGTTAAATCTCTACTCTCAACATCTAGGTGAAATTGATCGTATCCTGAATAGAGATCTCCCATTGAGTAAATTGACCTTCCTGCAAATGCCTCTGTAAATTCATCCACAATTGGTCCTGTACCCACATTCCTTATGGTAACCTTGTTAACATGTTGGCATGTCTTGTATGAAACGCAAAGATCCATTCTTCTTAGGCACAATGAACCGCCTATTTGAATATGGTGCGCAAGAAGGCTCCAAAATACCCATACCAATCTTTTCATTCAACAGATCTATTAATTTTGGTAAATGTGCTTTTGGAATTGAGATTGAAGGCAGATTCCAAGGTACATGAGGGATAGTGAATATCGCTACAATAGTAGGATCAACACACCCTATCTCATGTGGCTGAAACGCAAAAGCCTTACCATGTTTTGACAGCATGTCTTTAAAACACTTCTTCTCTTCTTCTGTTAAAAACTACTCAGAGCCAACCTTTAGTTTCTTTAGAGACTCTGTTAGAAGCTGGACACACCCCAATGTTAGAAGCTGGACACACCCCACGGCATCTAACTACTCGACGGACTATTATTTTTGTAATTATTCATTCATTGAGGAAAACCCGATTTTTCACCTTGTAAATATTGGGACTTACAGAAGTTTCCAGATTGTATCCCAGTTTTGATAGTTAGATTGAGTAAATGGTTGATTTTGGAACTTTAGGGTTTGAGAAGTTGTAAGGTATATATACCACTTTTTGACCTTAATGAAGGACCTTTTGTCATTTTAAACAAGTTGGAAGTCTGTGAGTGAGCGTACTGTGTACGTGAGAGAGAGTGTGAGCTTCGTCTTGACGCTACGTGTGCTACGGTGGTCGGAATTGAGTGCAGAGAAGTGCAGCGTGTTGCCCCCGACTAGAGCTACGAGCCGATACCAACATTGTGCGCGTACGGTCCGGCTTTGGGAGCTCCTTCTACGAGCTTCATCTGTTGTTTGGGTGAGCATACGTTATTTGATTTCGCATTGCAGCATATCCACGCATTCACATTGAGTAGAGCTACACATTAGGCACTTCGGATTTTGGAAACAAAGACCTACAGATTTCGGCCAGACATCCTACGTGTTTCTGCACCGGGTGTTTTGGGTCGTGATTTTGGTTCATAGACCTTAAGGAGAGCAGCCTATAGGTATTAGTAAGGTCTCCTTCAAGTTCTATGGTGTTTTGAAAGTGTTTGATGGGTGTTCGGCTCTAGCAAGCGTTGTAGGAAGTATCCTCTTTTGCACTCTTGAAGGCTGTGACTTAGACAATTGGTAGGGACCTCTGTAGGAATTAGTTAGGAGTCGGTCGAGTGTAGGTTGACACCTTATGCTTGCTTCCACGTGCCTGTGGGTCGAGCTTCGTCCTTAGCTGACATTACTTGTTAGGTGAGTTCTCGCTGTGCTAACGTCCGTAGCGGCGTATCCGTCCAACATTGGCGCCGCTGTCGGGGATGAAAACCTTAGGTAGGTGACCGAGACTAATCCTTGAGGATTGGGATTTTTGGCTTGCCAAGAGTCTCGCCTTACATTTAGATAGGATTAGAGGGTGGAGGACTCTCTAGGTCTTAGAGGGAGTCTAGGAAGCGTGTGTCTAGCCTAGATCCTTCGACTTAGTAAGAAGAGGTAGACTTAGGTAGTTGTAGGTAATAGTCGAGTTCTAGAGTAGGAGTTGGGTGGTAGAAACGGTGAGAGGAGAGCTTGAGAGTCCAGAGAGGCCAAAAAGCAACCAAAAACACCATTCTTCATGATAGGTAGGAGTAGAGTAAGTAGGACATCATGATTCAGATCTAGAGCATTTCATGCATGTACACTTGCTTGGTAGAATCATTACAAGTTTGTAAAAGACGCAAAAAGATGCAAAAGTGTGGTTGAAAGCCTAATTGAAGTCCAAAAGTTACTGTGAGTGTTTCTGATAGGTCTTCAGAGTATCAGGAGCATTCCTGTCAGAAAAAACTTTAATTTTAAGCCAGGAGACATCCTACGCGTAGGATGTCTACAGGCCAATCTAGGAGGAATTTTGGGATTTTGAGTTGACCAGTGTGTTCAGAAGGTAGGATTTACCCTAGTTTCAATTGGAAAGTGGAAATTTGGCCATATCTTGATAGGATAAGGCTAGATAGACTGAAATTGCAAGACATCCTACCCAAATAGTGCCAAAACATTAACTTGAGACCAAAACCAAAGATGTCTGCATGAGTGTGTCTTGCATGATATATTGAGTGACTGAAAAGGGTTTCACCTCATTTGGGTAAGAAAATTGGGTTCAAAGTGGACTTTAGCACTTTTGACTGAAAAAACAAAAAACAGTTGAAGTTTGAGACTTTTGACATCCAAATCAAAATCTAAGCATACCTTTGGGATACTGACATCAAGGGGAAGCTGTGGAACAAATATGGGGTCAAACATGCCAAAAAAACATCCTACGCGTAGGATGTCTTTTGAGTGATTTGGGACTCCAAACTAAAATATGAGTATACCAAGGCGATTAGCAACTCAAGGGGAGTTGAAGCCTTGAGTTCCATTCTGATGAAAAAGACATCCTACGCGTAGAATGTCTAATGCAAGAAAATGAAGCCAGAATTTGACTTAGAGAATTGTAAGGTGTTATATAGCCTAAGGCAAGACAGCTAGTCAATTTTGGTCCAATTTGGAGTTGATTAGACTAATCAATACCATCAACAGGCCATCGGAACAGATTGCTGACTCATTGACCAGCTTATAGAAGTCCAAATCAAAAAAGTAAAAGCAGCTGTAAGCTCAGCACAACAAGGGGAAACAACATTGCAAAAATCCAGGCAAAATACAGCAGGAGACATCCTATGCGTAGGATGTCTATTGGGACATACTGCAGAGAAAATTTGACCTGGCCTAGACAGTGAGGTTCCATTTGGCTTAAGGGTTCCAGAACTTCTTTCAGAAGTGAATTTGGACCTTGGTTGCCCATTTGACAAATCAAAGACTGAATTCAGACTTTTTCGCGTAAATTGGCCAACACCAGAAGGAAGTACTGTTTCAGATTAGCAACCTAATCCAGAACATCAGCAGTGTATAAAATACAATAGTGGTTGAGATTAACTCTCCAGTTATACCAATCATTACTAAGATAACCTCTAGCAGATAAATGATTTGATTCAATTGCCGAAATTAAAACTCTTGTGTATAGGTATATTCAGCAACAAAGCAAGAAGTTGTGCAGAAACTGACCCGCTGCCAGGTGAGTGGTTGAATTGGTGCTAAATTGCACTGATAAGTTTGATGAATTTAAGATCAGGAAGATACATTGTTAGAGACCAGAAGGTGACAGGTGACCAAGGTAGCTTAGTGTCCACCGAAGAGAGTGTAACTCAGGCAAGGCTAGATCCGCTAGCACCGATTATTGAGGAAGGTAGTGATGCATTTGTATCGAAGAGAGGCCAGCACAAAGATTGGAGATAATCCGCGTGTATGATGATGGAGATAGATTCCGAGACAAAAAGGGGAGCCACTATTTAATAGTTAGCAACCCTGAAGATTACAACAGATATGGAGATAACGTGGCTAAAGGGAAAATGGTTTCAGAAACTCAAGAGCCACCACCAAACATTGATCGGCACGGAGCTATTTTTATGTACGATAAGAAAACAATCAGGATTCCAACTTATAACGAGAATGTGGGAATCTACAAACACGAGAGCGAGGGTATTGTCTCTTACTTTCGCAGCAAAGAACCATATGTAAACGAACTAAGCAAAGACAAGGTTCTTTACTTATTCTCTTATGAAACTGCTACGGGGAAGGGCATAGTTTTTGTTGATAGATAAGGGAGAGAATACCAACGTATTCTCCCAGAGGAAGTAGAAAGAGCAACAGGTCCAGGAGCATCAGCATATGCCCCTGAGGAAATGCCGAGAGCCGCCCACACCCCAAGCAAGTCAACAAATCCATTTTCAGATGAGTATGACACTACCTCACATTCCACCAGACAGCAAGTATTCAACAACCAAGACCAACCAACAAACCAACCATCATTGTAGGCATGGCTTTGACAGAGTGCAACAATGGAACCAGACCAAAACCGAGATGGTTATCAAGCTGCACGAGGGCTCAGGGATCTGCAAGAACCACCACACTATTCAAGGTATCAAGTAGAGAGTAAGCCAAAGACACAAGGGTCGACCGAGCTTGGAGGACCACCCATCGAATGAGTTCGAAGAGAAGAACCACCTCCAGCAAGAACCGTTAGAAATTATGGCTTAGGAGCACCGTTGGGAGAGGAACCAGCCTATTACAGAAGGCCCGAGGAGGTGTATAGACTTGGACGGGGTGATCCAATGATGAGGTTTGTAGACCATCGCAAAATTAGACCTTCTCAAGTGCAAAAATGGGTAAACAAGAAATACACAGGAAACAGAGACCCAAGAGATCATGTGGCAGCCTTTGTGCGTGTAATTAGAGCCGAAGAGGTGTTAGATTTTCCTACCCAATTTGCAGGTTTTAGACTAACCCTAGAGGATGATGCTGCAACTTGGTTTGACTCTGTGGAGCGTAGAGACTTTGAGTCGATGGAGGAAGTGTTTGACGAGTTTATTGAGGAATTCTCTCAAAGCGGAATAGCTCATAATACCGTCTCACAAATCCATAAATTCAAACAAAAAGATGGAGAGTCTGTACGGAAGGCAGCCCTAAGACTAAAAAGATATGTTAAGTTCTGTCCTGTTGAAGAACTGCCAACTCAGTCCAGACTTATGCTGATATTCATCCAAGGACTAAGGAATGCAGATCTCCAGAAAGACTTACATATGAAGAGGAGCACGCCATTGAATGAGTTGACCAAGGAGGCTCTGTACCTTGTGGACAATTGTGCGGTCTACAAAGAAGGGGAGTTCAAGGACCTTGATGACGATTCAGCTTCACAGTAAAGTGGGAGCAAGTCTTCCAGACAATACTGAAAGGAGAAATAGCAGTAAACCAGGAGCAGCTCGTAGATAAAGTGCTAAAAAAGATCAACTTGTACGCCAAACCTCAGGCTAAACAGCCCAAGTGGTGTGCTATTGAACAAAAATGGACAAACCATGGGACCGAGGAATGTTACTATAACAAGGGATATGTGAGGGAGAGACCTTACGCTCCCCAAGCTCCCGTAGCTTCCCCTCAAGTTCCACCGATGCCTAGATATCAAGCAGGCAGCTTACCAGGACCTGTAGGTGTAGAAAGATCACAACCGGTGTTGGGGCAACAACCACCCCTACCAGGTTTATGACCAGTTGGTATAAGATACACACCAACGGTAACTGAATCATAACAAAAGGCTTCGGTGCCTATGCATGCATATTATGAAGATCCCAATGGATATGCGGGAAACCTTGTCTATTATCCACCGGAAGAACCCTCGACACCAGAACCATGGAGCATGATAGGGAATCAAGGACCTCCAACTGCTGCACAGGCCGCAAGAGAAAGAAGATATAGCTTAGATGAACGAACATTTTTGTTCATAGCCAATGGAGGCATGGGCGGATAGAGACAGGCTTACTAGCAACGAGGGGCTCATGGAGCACCTCAACAACCCAAGGGACCCTGTTACAAGTGTGGTGGAGACCATTGGCTGAGAGATTGTCCTCAATGCGTATTGCCCAGAATGTGGAATTACTCATTTGATTCCCAATTGCCCTAAAAACCCGAGCAAAGGAGCAAAATCCACCTTGAACCTGTTGGAAACAGTACCTTCCAGTGGAGGATCGGAAAATGAAACAATCATACCTATTCAGGCGGTAACACGAGACCAAGCCCAAAGAAGGACGAACGAACCCATAATAGAAGAACCAAAAACAGATGCCCAAAGTTCAGAAACGAAAAATCAGAGAAGCACTTGGAAAGCGAGAAAGGCGCGTAGGGAAGCCAGGAAAGAACGAGAGCAAACAGCCCTATCCGATGAGTTGAAACACACAAAGAACAGATTGGAGCGGTTAGAAGATCTAGCTAGCTTAAGCTCACACACCACAGCAACCATAACACCCAAGGAAATAGCATAGCCCAAAAGTACAGAATCAGGAGTATCTGTACTGGCAGACAAGGTAAACGAGCAGCTGGATGCGCTTCTAAAAGCTTATGAAGCTCGACTTAAAAAGAACCAAACCCAGGAGCAAAGGTGGATGACTTATCCATATGCAGAAATAGAAAGACAAAGGTTGGATATGTGTAAAAAGATTATCGAGATGGCTCAATCATTGATGGAAGACCCGTTGGGTAAACCGGCAAATTGTCATGACGCACCAGCTCCAACCCCTATCCAACCAACGTTAGAGAAACATGAAGAAACAAAGGAAAGACTCACTAATGATTATGAATCCAGAGGAGAGCCTATCATAGTGCCAAATACCACCGATGGGGCAAGTGACGGGGTCCATCCTAAAATATTGGCAGAAATGGGAAAGGACGATAACGGTCTAGATGATGTGTGGAAGCAAATCCGAGAGGCCAAAGAGGCTAATAGGATGAGTAACCACATGAATAGCACGAAAAAAGAAAAGAACGTGATCTTACCTCCTATTGAAGAATTTGAGGCAACATCACAAATGAACTTTGAGATACATTCACAAGGTGAGACCAAGGATCTATTAGTTCGGGGCACAGCCAACCAGACTCTTTGAGAACTTTACCCTCTTACCTGGGAGAATATGAAGCTAAGTCGGAAGTGAGAGCACTCCCATCTCAAAGACTTCCTTCTAACAAGGTGATGGATTCACAAGGATTGATTGAGCTGTTATCCACCCCGGTGGCATGCACAATCATGTTAGCAGAACTCCTAAGGTTAAGGCCAAACATGTGGACCACATTAGGAAAATGCCTAGAAAAATTTGGAGTGAAAGACCCCACCTTGAAGCTACAAGAAGGAATCAGGGAGTTGGACAGACCTAACCTGAACACTAGACCTGTACCATTGAATAAGGTTGGAGAATATTGCGAGGGAGAAGACAGAAACACGACGCTACCGGTAGAATTCCAAGGAGTAGTTTCCAAAGCTATTCTTGACAGTGGAGCGGGAGTTGCTATCGCCACCAAGGAAATCTAGAAAAAATGGGGAAAACCAGCTCTAAGGGCTACCGGAGTGAAGCTGCAGTTGGCAGATGGGTTCATGGAGAGTCTCAATTACCTCTCCATAAGCCTTACAATTGCCAACTAGGTACCATGCTTCCCAAGTGACCTATTTAAAAGTCGTGCAAGCTTTTGGATGCAGATCCTTCTTTAAAATCTCACTTCTTAGGCTTTCAATGAAAAGAACTGAAAGTATCTCATTGTGGTAATTCCCTCACAGGACATCTCTGAATATATTGTTTGAAGTGAAGCAAAGATTCCTTCACCTTCTCGTTCTCTTTTTGTCAAAATACATAAATTTTGGATACGGTGTTGTGCTTAATTCCTCTCTTTGAGAACTCCTCAGCAAATTCACGTAGGAGTTGCTCTATGTTGGAAAAATATATGTTATTCAATGGCTGGAACCAAGACAATGAAATTCCTTCCAAGGTGAGTCCGAATCATTCGTATTGAGGAACCAAGTAAATGTTGTTCCTTCTAAGGTGAGCCCGAATCCTTCATACTGAGTATGAAAATCCGCCACTTGCTTGCTTGAAAATGGAAACATGAGCATATGGATCTCCTCGCCCATTGTACTATTTAGGGACACACTTAACCACCTACAATGGTCACATGCGTCTAGTCTTAGCAACCATTCTAACAACTCCTAGTCCTCCAACTAGGACATCTCTAGTCTCATAACCTCCACCATCTCTTAAAGTCGCGCTTCACGTTTTCTTGTCTAGGTTGAAGGCACTCTCTCAGTGAATATTGTCTGAGGAGCTTCATTGCCCATATGTGTGGTCATTGGAACCCTAGAACCCAAGGATTTCTTTGGTCTAACTGCCAAAAAATGATGTTGGATTGTCAAGTTTTCCACTCTTGTTCTTTCAGGACTTACTCACATAGTCTTGGGTCTTACATAGGACATAGTCGGTCAGGCAGGTTCATAAGTGACATAATATTGGTGGAGTGGACCCCCAAAATATGTATATCTCTCCAGCTCTTTTTGATCTACTGGAAAATACTTGCATCCATACTTATTCATCATGACTACATGAATATCTCTCCCTTCACAACTATAAGTAAAAACATACAATCTCTTATGGTTTGACAACTCTCTTACATAGGTTTTGTCGCATCTATAATAGAGCATTTGTTCTCCATTATCATACTTGTATAGCCCTACATGTGTATTGCCTGTGTTGACCCATTTAGTATCATTCATCTACCTTAGCTTAGCATTTAGCTTTTCTAACTTAGGCAGATCATTTACTAGATCTACATCAACTTTGTCCATTGTACCTGTTAATCCTTGTTTGTCCACAATGTAGGGATTGTGCACTTTCGGATACATCATTATTTCCTCGTCGAAGTATCAATCTCCCTTACCAGGTCTTTGAACTCATTGGGCCAGTTTTCCAATTTGATGCAATAGCAGTCCATACCATCCTTATAGAGTTTTTGTTGTGCAGATTGCGGGTTAGAGCACCACATCTGGAGGTGAGTTTGAGCCAAAGGGTTGGGAACCATCAAAGAAGTAACGAGTAGGGATTCTGCAAGAAAATTGGTTACTTAATGTATTTGAGATCGGGTAGGCTTTACCAAAGTAGAAACCAGAACCTAGGTGAAAGTGAGCCATATCTCAATACAGGAGAGTGTGAACGAGGGACCATTGCCTCCTTTAGAGACCATTATTGAGGAAAATCTATTTAATACCTCAAGAGATGATACAATTGAGGGATTCAATTGAGTAAGTTTCAAGGAAGGAATAGCCGCTAGGGTGGGAGCATCCTTGTAAGCATCAGATGTAAAACTACTGCACTTGAAATTTCAATTAAAAAATGAACATAACTTTGCTCAATGGCTATGAGGTCACAACCGCTCAGTTAGTCAAAATCTCTTGAATTGATATAATATTGTGCTTTTTATACAAATCCTATTTCATCTTGCAAAATCCTCCACAGGTGTCAAAATTCAATTTTGAAAGACCACTAGGATTCATGTAACTAGATCTAGCTGTGGTACCAATTTGGTCTCAAATTGTGATAGAGAAACATGGATTATGATCCATCTAACTAAGTGATAGGAGCTTATGAAACTTAGCACACAACTTAACTTTGGTACTTTGATACCAAATATATGATTTTTGTGTGATTTAGACTTGATTAGGATACTAAACATCAAACCCTAGGTTTGATCTACGGTTTTCACCTTGAAGTGTTTTTTACCTTTTTGATGAGCTTAATGGACATTTTGGTAGTCTTGCTTTGGGAAGTTTTGTTTCCAATGGTCTCTATTACAGGCAGGTAGAGTCTTTGTCCCATTTCTTAGTAGAGGTACATGGATCGCGATCCATGTTTGAAGCCACTTTGAGTTTTCTTGGTAGCATTGACATCAACATGACTACTAGATGCTATGGTATCAAACTTTTTGGGTTTGGACCTATGGAAATTAAGTTAATTTTTACACTTTGCCAAAGTTCCTCGACAATTTTGATATTTTGAGTTGGGTTTTGAAGTCCAAATGGGATGAAACTTTGGGATTAGGCTAGGAATAGTATGTAGATTAGAATGGTTAGGTCTTGGCTCAAATTTTTTGAAAAGGTACATGGATTGCGATCCATGTTTAGAGAGATTTTGACCCCAAATTTGTCCCACTCATAGATGAAGCTATTCCTAATCTATCCCCAAAATATTTTTGGATTTGGACAAGTTTTGGTTAGCCAAAAGTAAAATTATAGGTTTGCTTTGGCAATATCTGACTATCTGATGTTTTTAGCCCTTTTGGTCTCTTTTTCCAACTTTTTTGAAAGTGTTGCTTTTGGTAAATGTTTTTATCTTGGTCTCAACTATACACTGGTCAATTTCAAGGCCAAAACAATGTTGAGGTACATGGATCACGATCCATGTTTGGCATCATTTTGACTTGAAACTTTGTCAGCTTGTGGTTTACACAATTTTGATGCTATTCTCCAAATAGTTTTGGATTTGGATCACAAAAATTTGGAAATCCCCAAAATTTTGTGTTTGGTACAAGGCTTTTGCATTTTTACCAGTTTCTTTGATTTGGATGTGATTTTGAGTGCAATCCCGAGGGCTACACCTTGTAAATATGTAGGTGTATCACGTTGGTACAGCTGAAGTGTGTCGATAATAGAAGGTGGCATAGACAAGGGTGTGCAATCTTACAGGTGCATCCATGGGTGGTAGAGAAAATATGAAGTGCAGAGGCAGATAGGAGGATGTGGAGATGAATGCATGATGTGGTGTTTTGAGCCAAAAGGGCCATGCCAAGTGCTAAATAGGGTGCCTGATGGAGGTGTGAAAAGGGATGATTTTCTATGCTAGGATGTGGTCTTGAAGGTGCTTTCTATGCTAGTTCAAACGGCTCGTCAAATGGAGCCACGGAGTGCAAGTTATTGAAGATTGAAGTCTGGGGTGGTTTGCAGATCCCCGTCAGGATCTACATGTGTGGCGAGGCTAGGAGATGGATGTGAGATGGTAGGGCTGGAGTGCTTGATTTATGGAGCATGTCAGTCTTTGTGGATCAACAATCGGAGTCCGGATGGATGTGAGATGGTAGGGCTGGAGTGCTTGATTTATGGAGCATGTCAGTCTTTGTGGATCAACAATCGGAGTCCGGATGGCCAAGTTATGAGCTGCTGAATATTTGACAAGGGCCAATTTTGAGCCGGTATGGCCACATTAGAAAGCGTGCCATCATGATTTTTTAGAAGATCACCAGGGTTTGCAGGGGTATCCGGTGTGTGGAACCTACTGGAGGTGATTGCTTGCCAATTGGAGTTGCAAGTGCAAAGATATTGCGAGATGAGGCAGAATTGTGATGATCGTGGAGGATCTAGAGTTTTTTTCCATTTTGGAGCGCATTGTTTGAGGTCGAAAAGTTGCCAAAATGCAGAGCGAACGAAGATAGAGCTGGTAAAGTGATCTTCCATCGGTTTTTTGTGACTCAGTGTGATTGGAGTACTGAGCACAAACTGCAGTGTCTTAAAGATGATGAAAAAGAGGCACTGCAGTTTGAAAGATGATTAAAAAAATTATCACAACTTTTTTTTGAAGAATTTTGGAGGCCAGTTGATCAAAGAGTGCCACGTGGCTTGGGATAGTCCCACATGTGGTTGCGAAGGTAGATTTTACGGACTATATATAATCAAGTATGCCATAGTGCATTAGTATCTTGAGGGAGAGGCAGAGCTCGTGGAGCTTCCTCCCCTCCTCCCATGGTGAATGCGTGTGGGCGCTATTTTGGGCGTTCTTTGGTGGCGTGCAGCCATTATGGCGCTGCACTGGTGGCCAGTTTGTGGTTTTGTAGCGGTGGTGGTGCTCTTAGGTGGCATCCATAAGCGGCCGTTCTCATGAGGGTCTCCCCCTCCCAAATACTTTTGAAGGCCAAGAGGGGGCTCACCCGAGTCCCATGAAAATGAGAGAGAGAGAGAGAGAGAGAGAGAGAGAGAGAGAGAGAGAGAGAGAGAGAGAGAGAGAGAGAGAGAGAGAGAGAATCCCACGTGGGTGGGAAGCACAGTGCATACATGAGAGAAGTGGCAAAAAATGCCAAAATGGGACTCCAAATGGGTAAATGGATGAGAGAGAGCAAAGATGGCTCATAAAACAAAACTTTTTGCATAGTATAGAGCTCTTTTTCTTGCTCATTGGGCTTGAGGGAGATGCCACAAGGGGAAAATAAGTCTACGGAAGCTGGTTGCAGCCACGGCAGATGTACGAGTGTCGAAGATGAAGCAAAGTGTCCATTGAAGCTCCGATTTGCATCGTGTCAAGTCCCCTCTCCTCTTCTTTTGCATGTGAGTTGCGTGTAGCGGGTGTGTGTTAGCAATTGTGTCCCCCCGATGGTGTGTGTTGCACAGAGAAAAGAGAGTGTGTGTGTGTGTTGGTGCGTGTGTAGGGATTGGCCATGCATTGGCGAAGCTTGTGGTGTGTGTGTGAGTTTGTGGTTCCGCACGGGTGCTTGCATTGCGGTGTGTGTAGGCGAGTGTCTGCCTGGGTGAAGTGTGTCGTTTGAAGGTGATTTCCAAGAGGATAGGTGTTTTGTGAATGCCCTAGGCTATAGAGAGGCATTGTGTTGTGTGTTGGGTGTGTTCCCCATTCCCCCTCTCCAACGTGTGCTCGACAAGAGGGTATATTTTAGCTCTAAAAGTTACAAAGTTACATTTATAGAAGGGATTTTTTAATTCAATTTTGAAAAGAATTTGTGAGTTTCTTAAGAAAGAGGGGTCATATTATTCAAAGTTAAAAAATGTGTAGAGGGCCTTTTTTATTACCCTCTGATCGCACGTGATATGTAGGATATTGGTAGGTGCACCCTCCAAATTTGACCCCAAACTTTGGTTTCTATGGATTGAAGTCAGTGCCTATCGGATGGTGTCAGATTTGGCTCAATCTATTCCAGAGGTACATGGATCACGATCCATGTTGGACCCCCAATTCTAATGAAATTTTCCAGATTGCCTCATGTGAGTTTTAAGATGCACTTTAGCACCAACCCTTTAGGTTTTGATCAAATTTTGGATTTCTACCATCAAATTTGCCAAAATATGGTTTTCTTCCATTTTTTGCCCTGATCTTTTCAGCCCAATTTGATGGTTTTGGGTTCTACCTACCCTACTCTTATGTGTTGGAAAGAAAGAACAGAAAAAAAACAAACAAAATAGTACAATTTAAAGTCAAAACGAACGATAAAATAGTACTTTCAAAACATCAAGAAGATTTGAAGAATGAAATGCTTTTGGTATCTCACTCATAACTCTCTTTGCCCCTCAAGGATAGATCTAATCAGTTCTCGAATCCAAAGTCTATCTAACACTAAACCCATGTCTAGCTGCTTTTACTGCTAAGCTGTATGGAAATGGGTAACAAATCCTTGGAAAAAGAGTATTGAATACAACTAGGTCAATCACAACCTAAGGATCACATCCTCGGCAACAACGCCAATGTTAGTGGGTCGCTGCAATCTATAGCATAGCTATCTGGTGCTAACATACTAGTGTCAATACTCAGGAAAGTGACTTCGATGGGGCATGGAGACTCTTTGAGGTTTTCAATCCTCAAGAAGTGAGCCTAGCAAGCATACACATCCACTTCAACAAGAAAATCATCAATCACATATCAAAAAATCTACCTATATCCTATCTCACCGCTATAGGTCATTACACCATTTCAGTGGCCAAATGGATTCAGATTGCCATAAAACTTTAGGGGAAGCTATATGAGGACTAAAGGGAAAAGTATACAAAGTTTGAAATTAATTTGACAAGGTACCAAAATCTCAATCCATCATTTGCCAGGTCATGAAAACTACAACTGAACAGTCAAAACAGGTCGCTCTAAGGTCTAATAACACTCTTATGGTCAAAATGTAAAAAAATAGTGATTTAAGCATACAAAATTGAAGATTATATCCACAGACGTGTAGTCACAAATCACAACAAAACTTTAATTCTTTCACTCAATAGAAAGAGCAAGAGACAAGAAACACAATGCACATTTTGGAATTGAATTTTGATTACCCAATCATAAGATACGATGATTGCAAGTTGCAGTAGAGAAGCCGCTTCCTGAAGCAATCTAGGTTGCTTCCCTATATCAAACTTTGTCTTTTGCCATACCATACATTTTGAAACATACTCTTGTATGTATCTCTTCATGGAAGGCCAATAGAAGTACATTTCTACTCCTCGTAGAGTAAATTGAATCCCTCTATGCCCAGCATAAGGAGGAGAATGGGATTCATACATTACTTTCTTGTGAAGTGAGTTAGTAATGCATAGCCTATTGCCATAGAGAAGATAACCATCCTCAAGAGTGAATGGTTGTTTGTTCTTCCCTAGTGCAAGGGCTGATATGAAATCTTTGAAATCGGGATCAGTAGCATACTCATCTATCATGAAAGATAGATCATTGTGAGTAGCTACGGATACCACATTGACCTTTGGCCATTGTGAGAGTGCATAGGCCACTTGATTGTGATTGCCAACAATGTGAGCAATGTGAAAATTAAATTGTGAAACAAAGTTTTCCCACCTCATTTGTTTGTCGAATAACTTGGTTTGTGTCATGAAATACTTGAGGCTCTGATGATCAGTCCATAGGATGAATGGAGTCCCCAAGAGATAGTGCCATCCTTAGAGATGATGTGACCCAACTATTGAATTTCCTCTAAGAAAAATTCACTTTTCTTTTGATTTAGAAAAGCTTATTCCCTCAAACTTTGAAAGATTACATGGAGATGTTGCTTGTGCTCTTCCAATGAATTGGAGTAGATGATAATATCATCAAAGAACACTCCAGTGAACTTGCAATAAGGTCTAAAAATCTTTTCCATCATTCGATTGAATGTAGTTGGAGCGTTTGGCCAAAAGGCATGACAAGATATTCATAAAGACCGAATGTCGTACGAAAAGCGGTTTTTACGATATCTTCATTCACGATCCTTATTTGATGATAGCCACTTTTAAGGTCAATCCTACTAAAGTAGGTAGAACCTTGTAGCTTATGAAATAGATCTTCTACCCTTGGCACAGGAAATCTATTCTTGATAGTGATCATATTTAGTGCTCTATAGTAGTCGACACACATGCGATAGGTGCCGCCTTTCTTTTGCACTAAAAGCACTAGTGAGTAAAATGGGGAGGAGCTAGGCCTCACCATTTCTTTCTCTACCACTTCTTGTACTTGCCTCATAATCTCCTCTTGGTATGCTTGTGAAACTTGATAGGGAGGTTTATTAGGTAGTGAGCTACCTGGTATAAGCTCTATTGTATGGTCATCATCCCCTCGTTTTGGAGGTAACTCACTAGGGAAGTCATCAATGAAAACATCTTGGAATCCATTTAGGAATTTGGATACCTCTAATTCCTTTTGATTTCTTTCGTTGTTACTTGTTGAAGCATTAGTGTTAGTCAAAGACTCTTTAACAAAAAATCATAAACGCAATTGACTTATCAAAAGCAAGCATATCTACTACAAGGGATATGGTACTCCTTGATTCATTAGCATCTATGTACATCCCTTTTTCCTTGTACTTGAAGGAGATTATCCTTTTAGGGAACTTCATGGTGGTAGCCAAACGATCAAACCATGGTGCCCCAAGGTTGCCATCTTCATGCTTGAGAGAAGAGATGAAGAAATCTTCCTTGTCCACATAGCTTTGGACATGAAGCCTCAATTTCCAATTAAGAGAGAGACTGAGAAGTCTTGTTTCTTGAAAGCTCCATCAGCTCTTTGGACATCTCCCATCTCATAGTCTTGTATACCTGGCTTGGTGGCCAACTCCATAGATATGAATTTGTGAGTCAAGCCAAGGTCAAATGAGATGAAGGCATCATACTCTCGCACTTTTTCCCAAGCATAGGAAAGGGGAGATCCTTGACAATGAGCCTCCTCTTTTGGAGTTTCTATCACAGAAGCTTTAGGTTGCTCATTGTTTGCATTCTTTTGGGGGAATGTGTGATATGCATGCCCTTGCTCCCCACACTTGAAGCATCGGTTATCTTTACGATAACGCTCTAGCTCTTCAGGAGAGAGTTTGTTTTTACCTTTGTAGACTGCTTTCTCTTTGCCTTTGTTGATGTTGTTGTTGTTATTATTGTTGTTGTTGTTGGAATTTCCTTTGGAAGATTTTTGAGCATTATTCTTCCCTTTAGGCTCATTCTTATCCTTCGTTTCCATGGGCTTAAAATTTCTTTTAGCCCCTTGTTGGAAATTGATTCGAGAGGCGACCATAGTATGGTGCATAACCATTGAAATGGTCCTAGGCCATTGTGAATTGACATACTCGGCCATTTCTTTGGTTAACCCCGCACAAAATTGCTGCTTTTGCTCCCCAAAATCTATTTTTTTTGTAGGCATTGGCTTTGAGATGTAAATCCCAAAACTTGTCTACATACTTTTGGATAGATTCATTGGGAGAGAGCTTCAAGCTTCACCATTCCGTGAGGACTTTGTCTTTGGCATCGATTGCTAAGAATTGCTTCATGATGGTGTTTCTCAAGGGCTTCCATGTCTTTGGGGATTTGTCATTGGCTCGTAGGCTAGACCACCATTGTTGGGTAGACTTCTTAAAGTGCATAGACACATGGCAGCTTGGAGGACTCCGTGGAGCCCTCATCACCAAAGGCCACATCAAATTGCTAGATGAAAGCCAAGATTTTGTCAGTAGCACCAAAGGTGCCATCATAGGTGAGAAAAGAGATATTCTTGCCTCCCTCCTTGAACCTTTTGAGCTTTTTGGACCTTCTCCATGCCACATAGGATTTGTGATGGCCTCACTCTGATACCAAGGTAACGGAATTTAGCTAGAAACTTGATTGTAGCGATAGTAAATTAAACATAGTGAGATTTTATTTAAGAAAATACTTGGTGGTGATAGAGAGAGTTCTTGGTTGGAGGTAGCAACACATTTACACATTCCTAATTAACATGGTATGAGCAATAACTTGTAAAAGAGAGAGAAATAGAGGAATTGACAATAGTTGAGGATCGGATTACTTGGAGTCGGTCCCCCCTCCAATAGGCATTTGTATTATAGATTCTCCCATCAAGAGAGACTTGGTAAATTACATTTTTTTGTGTTCCTTAAGACCCCTTTGGTCCCATGAAGATGGAAAGCTTCATGCACCAACTTATGCTTGAAAATAACTATCTACCTACTTGTAATCAACAAGAAATTGGTAGAACCCTCAATCCCAAGAACTCAAACACCATCAAAGCTGAAGAGAGCCAGTGGGGAGTAAGGAAGATGAAGAGAATGAGAATTATCTTTACGAGAAAGAAGTATTCTCCTCATATAACCACTCATAGATCATAGTATAGATTAGCATAATGATAATGGAGATTAAGAGAATGATAAGCATTGCATTAAGCATAGCTCTTGGTTGGATTTTCTTTCCATAGCAAAGAGATGGCGTGTGTAGCTTCACTTTTCTCAAGCCTGGAGAAGAAGATGGCTTCTTGCAACTCCGACACACACACACACACACACACACACAGAGAGAGAGAGAGAGAGAGAGAGAGAGAGAGAGAGAGAGAGAGAGAGAGAGAGAGAGAGAGAGAGAGAGAGAGAGAGAGAGAGAGAGAGAGAGATAACTCGTGGGATGCTAGAATGAGAGAGGTTAATTGAACCAAAATACACTAGCTTTAAGCTCATTGGACCTCCCTAAGCCTAGCCAATGAGAGGCCTCCTGCAAAACAAACAACTAATGTAGCATTTGGACAAGTGTCCTCCTTTCCCCTTTAGAGAGAGAGACAGAGAGCTCAATTAAATAATTAATTGAACTAAATCCTCATTGAACCTCCCTTAAGGCCATCTAATAGGATTCTAATACACTATGTGGGAAACCTAGCTAATGGCTTGACATGTGTCCCTTTTGCCTCTTTTGGCTTGGGTGGCCAATGGAGTATGTGTGTGAGTGTGCTCTCTCATCCCCCCTGTTCTAGGGCTCGCCCCCTCCTTGTTCTTAAGAGCAAGTGTTGACTTGCAAGCACCTTGGTCATCTCAAGCTCCTTAGTCACTAAGCATCTCAAGCACCTTAGTCAGCAACTTAGCTAGGAAGCACCTTAGTCAGCAAGCACCTTAGTCATTGAGCTCCTTAGTCATCAAGCAGCTTAGTCAGCAACTTAGCCATCAAAAGCACCTTAGTCAGTAGTTTAAGCATCAAGCAACTTAACTTATCTAAGGTCTAAAGTTCCTAAGGTCAACCATAGCCTTTCCTAAAGGTCCTAGGTCTAAGGAAATTTTACACTAACCATTGGAGGTCTTTAATGAAGCTAATCCTAAGGTCTTTTAGCTCCATTATTTGCACATTCTAACATACTAAATCTTGTTCCCCTTTTATCCTCCCACAGTAAATGATCAATATAATATAGGAAAATCATTTGGAACAGTTAGATATTAGCTTTTATGACACGGGTGACTAAGTTCCATGGCTATGTAGGCCACGAACCGAGCACGCAAATTGTTGACCATGGGACCAAAAATACTGGATCTAAGGGTGAATAATCCATTGTATAATGATTCTTTAAAAGTCTGCATATAACATGATGGAAGAAACATGACTCTCACAAAGATTCCATAAAGCACTTCATTGCTTGGTTGGCTGGAGAGATCGTAGTAGCATAAGCCTTGACTGCCCTCCAAAAATGCCATCCAAGGTGCGTCACTTTGCTCAGCTTGAGGAAATGTTTGTATACATGTGAGGAGAATTTTGGCTATCTTGATAAACATGATGCACGCCAAGTCTGGAACCATCTTGGAGATTTCCATTGCCTCTGTGAGAGTCTTGATCGAATAGTCCTCATTGGGCTCATCCTTTGGTGGTGCAAGCCTGGGGTAGTTGAGCCAAGTCGGGTGTTTCTTCAAAATATGTTGGTGGCTACCCCAGCTTTTGACTCTCAGCATTGGGTACATGGTTGGGTCCTTGTGGATCTCTAGCAGTGCCTGTGTATATAGAATAGTGATCTTGGATGCCTCTTTAGCCAAATATGCCACCAAGCTGGATGTAGCTCCGGTGTCTCTGTATTTTGTTGTTTCAACAATCTTTCTTTCACTTTCAGCACCTCGTATTTGATCAAAGGATAGGGCAATGATTGTTGGTGCCAGGTAGCCACTATATGTTGAGAAGTGAGTTGAGAAACATTGGCTGAGGTTAATACTCTTTCTTCCCACTCCATAGCTTCATTCCATACCACCTTCAGCCTCTTGTGTAATCTGTACCTTCAATTCTTTTTCGGTTTCTACAGTAAAGTTATCTAGCACGCCCTCACTTGCAGAGCTTAAGGCCTCTACTTCGTGCATAGGGGTTGTTGTGTCAATTTCATCCATGCCTTGAAAAAACTGCAAAGCTTCCATCTCTTGAACCCCTTGCTCAGATGATCCTTCCTTTGGAGGTGGTGGTGCCTCTTTCTGTTGGGCTTTTGCCGCTTCCAGCTCCAACTGCAGGGTAGCTATCCGCTTTATGTACTCATCCTCCTTGTTCATGAAGCTCAAGGATAGCTCCCTTCACTGCATCCTCTCTAGATTCAACTCTGTCTCTAGGTCCTAGAATTGCTTCTCCATGGCTTGATATGCTAAGTTTGAACCGGGGGATATTTCTAGGCGAGCAGTTTTCGGCGAGCGCTTTTTAGGAATCAGGTGAGCAGATTCCTAAAAAGATTATCTCTTCCTCTTTGTGGACTATCTCTATCTCTCTCTTTGAGAGAGAGAGAGAGAGAGTCAAAGGTATGGAAGCTAGATAGGGGTCTTCAAAAACAATATAGACAAGGGTACTTAAAACAAGAACTCCCATTAATAATAAAAATGTTACATTTTATTAAACTTGCATTACATAAACAAGAAGTGTTCATCTTCTGGAAGGCTCGGTTTTAGTAGTTGATGTGCTCCCTTCGATTGGCATATTAAGATTCACCACGTTGCGTAGCTGCTGCCTCATTTCCTCCTCATCCTCCTCTGTGATGAGCCCAATTTTCTTCCAGCAAGAAAAAGCTAGTTGTCCCGTCTCGTTCAAATTGATTAAGCTCCGCATTTGAGTTCCTTGCGGCATTGATAGAGGCGATACATGTTGATGGTTGCCTTGAGAGCCTAACGAAACCAGTCAGCTCCATACAATGCCTCTCCGTTTGGAATGGCATCCCACGCAGACTTTATTTTACTCGCAAGATTGTCGGACATCGTGAAAGAAGGAGAGGTGTGCTAGGAAGCTAGTGGACGCTTTCACAAAAATAACTCAAGCTATGGAAATTTATAGCCACTGTGGTAATATTATATTATTTTATACACGATTTGACACATAAACAACCAGTACTCAAATATGAAAAAAAGTTTCAAATGAATGTATCCCAATGTGACCATCCTAAGATAAAATTAGAAAGTAGTACAATTGTTTAGGTAAAGCATACTAAGAAGAAGTGAGCATTGTCAAATGCTATGCATCCATGCCTGGATAAGTCCGGCTTTGACTCAGTGCCCTGAAGATATCAACATCTGCCACGATTGGTTGATGGATAAACATGTTCTCATTTTGGCTTAGCCCTAGCACACGCAGATAAATAAAATACAAATGTTTACATGCAAGATATGGTTTTTGCTTTGACACCCGTTCCATGAAGTCTGGGCATGTGCACAATGGCTGGTTGCTAATACAAACTTTGTACATCCCGACATGACCATCTTCACTGTTCGTCTCTAGTTTGAAGACCTCACTAACACCATCTGCTGCACATATCTCTTCTATGACCTTCGCTCTCAGGGCTAGTGCTAGACTAATCTTGCGAGTAGCATCCTCAAAAATGGAAGTCCGATACCGTACACGTAGACCATCTCGCACTGTGGCTCTTGCACTGCCTTTAGGAGTGGATGCATCTTTTGACTTGAAATGAGAGTTTGTCATATTTTGTTTTTGAGAAACTGGCGTTACATTAGATACTCCTCCTTTGCTTAGCTCCACTTGATACCCCCCTTCATGAAATATTTGCAGCTCATCCTCCAATAGGTTGGTGCCCACATGCACGGGCCAAGTGTGTGGTGGATGAAGAGGCTGCGGCTCAATGTTCTGGTCTACTATATGACAATGCAAGACATGATCCAGACAAAACCAAAACCATTGACGCACCACACCATTTGGATGTTTTCGATATCCTTCAAACGATGGGGCTGGTATACCAAGGCTAGAACCTGCTATACTGCATCCACACCTGCGTCCGCCTCTTGGTGTGCCGCTACATGTGACCCTACTACCTTGTGGAGTTCGACGTATGGCCCACATTTCCTCATTGACCTTGCGCTCAACTACATACTGCCCACCATAACCTATACTTCGTTTTGGGGTTTGTGATATCCCTTCTTCTGCAAAGTTGATCTTACGTGGTCTTCCACACTTCTTACGATCTTTGGTGACCGAGTTGTACTCAGGCCTATGTGATGCATCATCTTCCACGTTGATAACCTCATTTGGCTTCCGTTTTTGCCTTGATGTCTCCTTATCTCCTGTTAATGGAGTTGGTTGTTTATACATTGGAGTGCCCTCAGTAGCCGCATTCACTGCTCTAATCACTTGGCTAGGACGTTTTTCATGGCGTTCCGTAAGCTTTGTATTGATGGACCCTTCCCAATGTGTTTTCTATGGCTGTATGAAATGGCCTTTGTGCTCTGTAAGATGGAATTTGCAAGGTCGGTTGTACATGCATCATATAATGATATGCGTTTACGGAAACCCTCCCCTGCTAGCCAGCTGCCATGCTTGCTCTCCGCAAGGTTAGTGCGTGGAGTGTTTGGTCCATCAGAGCTACTTTCTACGCATGTCATAATGCCACCCCAATGTGCAATACGAATTTCCCACCAACTAAGCCATGAATCCATGTATGGAATGTTACGGTCTATGCAATGACCGTTACACCACCATTGGCGTATCAGACGAGCCTCCGCTGCTACAGCCTCTTTTGTTGGTGCTTGCCTCCACTTCTCACACATTTCTTTGTGTGTGTGTTGAGAAGCTTGCACCACATACTTCATTGTGTGTTGATTCAAACTTTGCTTCCAATGGAAAAGACAAGAACGCTCTCGGCCGCTCATTGTATTGGTCTTGTCACCACCATTAAAAACAATTCGAACTGCATTCCAATTTGCTTGAGCTTCATTAGCCACGTAGCCAAAGAAATTTGCTTTGTCATACCCACATGATATCATTACATCATTAAGGCACTCCCAAAACAAACATTGCATTTCCATGTCTTCCTGTTTCATTTCACAAGTTGCAATAGTCAAAAGGTCCTGCATGATGCAAACAAATTGTTTTAGAGAGAGTAAATGGAAAGCCACAAAGCTCTTAAGATAGGCCATGTACCTTGGATCATAGACATGACAGGCCATAGTCACCCAATCGTTAACACGTCTGGTGTGATCAAACTGGATCCACGCACGTCGAAGATCACCATCCCGATCTTGTCTCATTCGGTTGACTAGGTCCACACCGGATGCCGGACCAATTGTGGACATTTTGAAGACATAACATTTCTCCCTATCCATACCTTGACCAAGAAACCGGCTTCCATGGACAAACTCATATGTGCAGTCTCGCTTCAGTTTTAGGAGTGCATCAATGCCAAAAGATTCTTTGTCAACCCCTCTACGTAAAATAGATACTAACCTCCGAAACCCGTCAATGTTAAAAGTGTTTAGATTAAAAAATAATTTAGCATAGAGTTTTGCATCGAAATAAGAATCTACGAAATGCTCATACCAGTTATCTTGCACCAATGGGCCCAACTCCTTAGCGATTGCAAATAGCTGTTGCTCGCCTAAAATACCTTCGTTGGTGTTGTTGCGAGAAGTGTTGTACTTATAATTTCTTTTGCCAAACACATTTGAACCTTCCTGGCTCCTGCGTGTGGGTCAACAGTCAAATTCCTTTGCACCATCAACTTGGTGTTGTCCATTAGTATTTTGGATGTGCCGCTGCGCACATCGTGTCAATGTGTGCCACGATGAATCATGACTCTAGTGGTAGTCTCATCGGATGGCATGACATAGTATATATACTACACAATCACATGTTGCAATACAAAAAGCAATTGCCTTACAAAAATGGCATGTAAGGCTCTTATCTCCAATCTTACAATATTCCCCAGGTCCAGTTGCCTTTTGTATGTACCCGTTGAAATGACTTGTATTGGGAATATGGTAATTAACCAAGCAGACACATTGTTCATTCATGCACTTGAGAGATCCTATGCAATGACTAAGACGCACTACACTTGCAAATACAATATTGGATGTAGTAGGCTTCGACCACAAATGAGGATCATACTTATGCTCCATCACATCCATATGGTGCAACTTTCCCATGGTAGGTGGAAATTTTAGAACGAGATCTCCATTGTAAGACCTTGGAATCTCTGTAACTTGTTCCACTACTTTGATTTGCATCAACAGCTTTGTCAATGTGCCCTTCTTCTCGGCCTGTAAGAGCTTTTGGCTTGTACTCCTTTTGAAGTTGTTAAGGGCAAAATAGAGGGGGGGGTACATAGATCTATTAACTCCTTTGGACCGATTTGCATTGACAGACTATCCACAATGGAAATGGGAATCATACTAGGTGAGCCGGCATACTGTGTTTGATGAGATACGTTGACTTTGTATTTACATGAAAGCTGCTCATCCAATACATAGATGAATTCACCCAAATTGTTGAGAGTCCTCTCAAGAGGAAAATTCATTTCAATATCACCTACTTCGATAACAGCATCTAAAGTTGTAAATTGCATTGGAAAAATTAATTCTAAAAGAAATGATTCAGATATTATGAATTTACCATTGTAAAAAGGATAAGAAAACTCTTTACCCAAGAAAAATAAAGAGCAAGCCATAATAATATGCTAAGCAAATAATTAAGCACAATATCACATTGTATAAGCTAAAACAAATTGATTATATACTTACGTCTAATAAGTAGCCGTTATAAATTTAAAATTAATATTCTTTTATTAACTTAAAAAATTAATGTTAAAAAATATGAAATAAAAAAAATTACAAAATATTTGTTTGTGACTGTGTGTGTGATCACGCATGAGGATGGAGCGTTTTGCGTGGACGGAAGCAAGGCACTAACGCAAAGGGGGCGGAGGGAGAGAGACCAGGGCAATGGACGGCCGGGTTTTGCGTGCTGGGCTGCCAGTACGGACAAAGGCGGAGGTTGGGTGGGGGCGGAGGTTTTTTTTTTTGGGGGGGGGGGGGGGGGGGGGGGGCGGGCAAGGGGGCGCAGGAGCGGGTGGGGCAAGGTGCCAAGGGGCAGAGGCGGTGGGCGGAGGCCGCAGCTTGGGGGGGGGGGGCGGGGGGGGGGCAAGGGGGCGCAGGAGCGGAGGTGAGGGCGGGATGAGGGGGCAAGTGGGGGCGGGATGAGGCAAGGGCGGGGGGAGGCCGCAGGTTGGGTTGGGGGGGGAGGGAAGTGGGCGTAGGAGCGGAGGCGGGGGTGGGGGCGGGATGAGGGGGGGAAGGAGCGGAGCGGGATGGCCTGCATACTCGCCCATGGCCAGCGCGTTGGCCATTGGCGGGCACACGCTCCCTTGTGGAGCGTGTGCCCCCCCATGGCCAACGCGCTGGCCGTGGGCGCCTCTGCCTCTGGCCACGCGTTGGCAAGAGGCAGAGGCGCCCACGGGCGGAGGCCGCAGCTTGGGTGGGTTGGGGGGGGGGGGGGGGGGGATGGCGGGGGGGCAAGGGGACAGTGGAGGCGGGGGCGGGGGCGGGGGCGGGCAAAGGCCGCAGATTTGGGTGGGTGGGTGGGGGGGGGGGGGGGGGGGGGGGGGGGGCAAGTGGGTGCAGGAGCAGAGGCGGGGGCGGGATAAGGGTGCAAGTGGGGGCGGGATGAGTCGGGGGCGGACGGAGGCCGCAGGTTGGGTTGGGGAGGGGGGGGGGGAAGGGGGCGCAGAAGCGGAGGCGGGGGCGGGATGAGGGGGGGGGAGGAGCGGAGCAGGATGGCTTGCATACTCGCCCATGGCCAGCGCGTTGGCCATGGGCGGGCACACGCTCTCGTGTGGAGCGTGTGCCCGTCCATGGCCAACGCGCTGGCCGTGGACGCGTGGGCGGCCGTGGGCGCCTCTGCCTCTGGCCAACGCGTGGCCAGAGGCAGAGGCGCCCACGGGCCCACGGCAATCCCCGTGGACACGGTGGTGCGTGTGTCCACTTGGACTACCACGTGTACCGTCGCCAACTGGCGATACACGTGGCAGTCCACGTGCTCACGCAAACTGCCATGCAGACAATGAGCTGGCCACGTGTCCTGCCTCGTGTACTGTCACTGGGCGGCAGTACACGTGGCGCCATTATCTGCACTGTCGCTGAGCGGCAGTACACGTGGCACGACACGTGGCGCCATTATTGGCGCCGTGGCATGACACGTGGCACCATTATTGGCGCCACATGTCGTGCCTCGTGTATTGCCGCCCAGCGACAGTACACGTGGCAGGAACCGTGGCCAGCTCATTGCCTACGTGGCAGTTTGCGTGACCACGTGGACTGCCACGTGTACCGTCAGTTGGCGACGATACACGTGGCCAGTCCACGTGGACACGCAACGGCCACCTACGCCAGCGTGTCCACGCACCTTGCCACGTGGACACACACACACACGAGCGCGCGTGTGTGTGTACACACACACACGTTGGCGTGCGTGTGTGCACCACACACACGCGTCTAAGTGCAGCGTGTGTGTGTGTACACACACACATGTTGGCGTGCGTGTGTGCACCACACACATGCGCCTAAGTACAACGTGTGTTTGTGTGTGGCACACACACACACACGTGCGCCTACGTGCAACGTGCACGTGCATGCGTACACACACACACGCTGCATGTACACACACATACACACACACACAAACACAAACGCACACACACGGACGCGTGTGTGTGTACACACACACACACAAACACAAACGCATGCACACCCACACACGGGCGCTTGTGTGTGTACATACACACGCTGGCGTGCATGTGTGCACCACACACACGCACCTAAGTGCAGCGTGTGTATGTGTGTGGCACACGCTGCACTTAGGCGCGTGTGTGTGGTGCGCCTAAGTGCAGCGTGTGTGTGTGTGTGCGCACACACACACACGCACACGTACACACGTACGTGCACGCGCACACACACGCTGTACGTACACACACACACACACGCTGCACGCACACATACACACACACGTTGCACATACACACAAACGCACACGTACACACGCACACACGCGCGGACATGGCAACACACACACACACACACACACACACACACACACACACACACACTTCTTTCTCTCACACACAAAGTCATAAATTTTTTAAAAAAAAAAAATTAAAATTAATAAAAAATTAAAAGCTTTATAAAGTGACCTTCTCTTCTTCATTTTCTTCTTCTCTATTCTCTTTTGCTACACAGATCTCTCTCTCTCTCTCTCTCTCTCAAGTTCACATCTCAAACTTCAAACCTACAAATTCTCATAATTAATCATCCTATATATATTTCTTATAAATTATCCTTCTTTCTCGCAAGCATGAGAACAAGAAATCAAACAAAAAATACTGGTGCAATTGATGAGGTGGATGTTACTACCTCACAAGAAGTACCTCCGTTAGGCACACAGGATACCCAACAATCTCAGGCATTGAGTTCTTTGGATCGTATTGTATCCATTGTAACTAGAGTGGCTAGAACATCACAATCAAGCGCCGGACCCAGTCATCGTGTGGAAACAGGTACCGCTATTGAGAATGTCAAAGACGAAGTGTTTGGAAATGTTGTCGACAAACACATTTCTTTGGGTTGGGTGGATTCTCACAGAGTACCATACGATGGGAAACTTCCACGATTGCCTCTTTGTCGACTTCTCTCAAACCCCGCCATCCGCACGCATGATGACCATGTGGCCGATTTGCAACTCTCTATTGCAAACAAAAGCTACCAACCAACGATGGCCAGATTTATTGTTAGTGAACGAATTCATGGGGAGGATCACAAACCGGTCACGCTGCGAGGGATCTTGCAATGTCATATGATTTGGATGAAGAGCTTCGCCAAATTCCCGAGCTTAGTCACATGGTCGAGAGGTACTTTGTGGTTTGGGATGGTAATCACCGATTGGAGGCATGGCTGTGGTGGATGAACGAGAATGACATTCCAATTGAGAAAGCGCCAAAGGTGGAGTGAGTTCTAGTTGACTTTTAGCCACATGAGGCAGCGGAGTTTCTATTGGTTTTGGGTATGATCAATAGGTGAGCCCTTTGTTTTTTTTGCTAATGTAAATGCATCTTATTTGTAAACTATATAAATTACAATCGATTGTTAAACAGGGCCACGAGGGTTTCAGTGCCTCACACGACTACTCATGATATTTTCATGATGAGAAAGCTAGGGTTGGTGGACCCTACATCACTTCTGCAAAAATTCCCCGAAAGAGCGCAGTAGTTGTGCACGTTGTTTGATTGTTAGCTGCGAGCAACCGTTGTTATTGGCTTGATCAATCTGCAGAGAGTTGGATTGTTCCTTTGATGGTTGCTTTAGTTTTGGTACCCTTCTGTATATTACTCTGTTAGTCTTCAATGTCGTCCATGGGTTGGATTTTTCCTTAGCTAGGTTCCGTTGTGGTTTAGGTGCAGGTTGAACTTTTGGTACCCACATCCACTTAGTCTGTGGTGACTTGTGGTAGTTTGATGCTGGTGGTGAAGCCAGTGTCATTGTTGGTGGTGTGGGTTGGCTTTGTGATTTGTCCTTAGGCACCCAAATCTGTTTAGGATTTTCTTGAAGTTGAGCTTTAGGTACCCAGTATTGCCTGGTTCCTTGAATGCATGTAGTATGAGGACTGATTTTGCTCCTGGTGGTCGACAAAAGTGTGGTGTTTGAACTTGCCTGAGTGGAGTTAGCAATACATAGCCCTCCTTCCATTCCTCGCTACTATACGCAAATGGTACTTTCAACTGTCTCCCTTTCAGTGTCGATTCCAATGCCTTGGTCTCCCAATCTTGATGAACAACTTTGTAGTTCTGCATCCATGGTAGTCCTAGTATCATCTGCTCGTTCATATGCTCATCTAGAAGGCAAATAAACATATGGGGACATGGAAATCCATGTACAGTGATATTCAAATTGATTTTTCCCAAGGTTGGTGTTGGAATTTTTTGGCAGCCTTTGATTGTGTCTCTACAGGTTTCCAATGGGTGAGTTGTTGATTGTTTGTAAGTGGAATAACTGACTGCATTTATCTCGGCACCCATGTCAGCTAGTGCATTGACTTTGATGTCGTCCTTTAAGTCCAATGTTATTCGATATCTAGTTTGTCCACCATTCATCTGTATCAACTTCATCTCCTGCTAAGGCCTAAGTTATGTCTAAAGCTTGAACAAATAGAAGATTAATTGGCAATATGGCTGGTGTTGGCCTCATTGCTCCTTTTTGTTTCACAATTCGAATCCAAGCTTCCTCCTAAGCTTCGTCAATGATCTGTTGTTGTTTCAGCTTATGGTCCCTAGCTGCATGAATTCTTTCTAAAAGATCATTGGTTAGTAGCATGTTATACTTTCACAAAAAGCATCCACTAATCCAATTCTCCATTGGCTCGCCATCCAATGTGGCTAGCTTTACGGCCCCACTGGGTGAAACATTTTCAATGACAAATGGGCCGTTTTCCTTCTTCTTAAAATTTGGAATGTGTTGTTTCATCGAATAGACCAATATGAGATCCCCTGGTTTAATGTTCTTTGTTAATAAATGGGAATCAAAGAACTGTTTTTGTTTTCTTTTTAGAGCACAGATTTGAGCAATAGCAGTCAATTGTTGCTCATCCAATTGCTCTAAGTTTTCTAAGCGTTCTGACAGTTCATGTCCTGTCCATTCTAGCTCATGTGCAACTCTCAAGGTTGGCAATAAAGAATCCATTAGAAGGATAGCATCAAGTCCATAGACTTAGTTGAATGGGGTGGCATTTAGAGCTGTTTTGAATGAAACCCTGTAAGTCCACAAAGCTGAATGAAGATTCATCTCCTAGTCTGTCCGTCCTGAGCTGACAATCTTGGTCAGCAATGAGCTAAGTATTTTATTTGTGTGTTCTGCTTGACCATTGGCCTGAGGGTGATATGGTGTAGATTTGTTATGAATGACTATGAATTCATTGAGCAAATACTCAATTACTTCAATTCAAAAAATGTGTTCTGCGATCACTCACAAGTTCAATCAGAAGTCCATACCTTGTGACTATGCACTCATATAAAAATGCAAGAGTGGTCCGAGCATTATTCTTTTGTGTAGCCCTGCCTTTCGCCCATTTTGTCATATAATATGTGGCGACAATAATATACTGTGCTTGAGTTCTATAAGGGGGGGTTTGTATTGGACCTACAAAGTCAATACCTCATTGGCAAATGCTTCTGCCCCCATCATTGGTCGCAATGGCATGCTATCCACTCGAGTTGGCATTTTAGCTCTTTGACAAGAGTCACATCTCCTTACAAACTCTTTGGCATCTGCAAACAATGTCAACCACCATACGCTAGCCATCAAGATTGTTCTAGCCGTGGTGTCATGAGAGAAGTGACCATCAGGAAGGGTGGCATGCGCTTCTTCTTAAATAGGAATATATACATCCTTGTTGGCACAGAGTCTTAGCTGTTGATCCTTTCCTCTGCTGTATAGTTGCTTGCCAATTAGTGTATAATTAGTAACCTCTCTTTCTATTGCTCTTTGTCTAAAGTTTCTCATATCTTCTAAAAACTTCCGATCAACTAGATATTCTACTAAATATTTTCTCCATTTCGGTGCTAGAGATATTTGGAAGAAGGTGACATGGGGCAATGCTACTCTCTTTTGGCATTGAGTGCAGGCATCGACAAATGCATGAGTATCCTGCTTCATAGTTGGCCAGTAAACCCCCAACCACGTAAGTCTCTTCAGTGTTTACTCTACTGCAAAGTGAATCCCAACTATTGTTTTGTGGGCTTGATTTAGATAAGAGATCCGTTCCTTTGGATTGATACACAAAAGTAGAATTCCTTCCCGATTGCGTCGATAAAGTTTTCCCACTAATAACTGATACATCATTGATTGTTCAATCAACTATGGTGTCATTGGAAGTGGAATTTGGGTATCTACTTGCGCTATAGTCATTAGAGAGACCAGATCCTCCGACCATCAAGGAATCGGTTCCATGGAGAATAGATGTAGCTGGAAAATCATCATCGACTACATGGGGTGGCTCCCTTGAGGTTAAACATGATAAGTGGTCTGCCCTTTGATGCGTGGTGCCTTTTTTGACTACCATTGTAAAGTCAAACTCCAAGAAGATGATGAACCATCTTACAATCATGCCTGTATTACAAGGTTTGTTAACTAGATAGAGTAGAGCTTGATGATCTACAAAGAACACAAACTTATTGCCAATAAGTAATGTCTAAACTTTTTAATAGCATAGACCATTCCAAGTCCCTCTCTCTCAGTAGTGGTGTAATTCCTTTCAACCATATTCAACTGTCTGCTCGCGTACGAGATAGGAAAATCCATTGTTGCTTCCCTTGGTTGTGACAATATACTACCAATTTTGAAATTAGAAGCATCCATATGCACATGGAAAACCTTGCTCCGATATGGAGTCTCTAAAATCAGTGATATAGCTAAAGCTTGCTTTAGCTTTTGAAATGAGTCTTCACACTCATCAATTCATTCAAACTTGGTGATTAAGCGGTATATGGGCTTGGCAATGATAGCATACATGTACATAAATTTGCGATAATATCCAAAATGCCCCATGAAGGCTTGCACTCCCATGACATTGGTGGGTGTAGGCATATCTGTGATCCCTGCCACCTTTTCCATGTCCGTAGCAATACCATTTTTAGACACGATATGTCCAAGAATTTTTCCTTGTCTAACCATAAATACACATTTTTCAGGATTTAACCAAATCCTATAAAGGTGGCATTCCTCAAAGACACACTTGCGGTGTTCAAAATGGTCTTCTTTTTTGGATGGATGAATGCACAAATCATCCATGTAAACCTCGAAGAAATTCATGAGGTATTCTTTAAATGCATGGCTCATGAGTCTTTGGAATGTTTTTGGAGCATTAGTCAGTCCAAAAGGCATAACAGGAAAAAATTCCCCATTCCATGGCAAAAGCCATTTTATGTTGATCCCTGGGATCAATGGTCAATTGGGTGTAACCAAAAAATCCGTCTAAAAAGCTGTAAGCTTGTTTACCAGCCACTCTCTCCATAACATGGTCTATGATAGGTAGAGGGTAATTGTCTCGTATGATAGCAGCATTCACCTTCTTGATATTGACACACACTTGTAGTTTTCCATTTTTCTTTGGTACTACCACTATTGGGGATACCCTATCGGTGTGTTCTATTTCATATATAAATTTTGCTTCCTGAGGTTTTCAATTTCCTCCTTGATCTTTTTAGCAAAAGTTTCATTATAAGTATAGGGTCTCTATCTACTAGGTTTGGCATCATCTTGCATGGGTATAGTATGCTGACAAATGTCAAGATCTACTCCCTTGAGATCCTTGTAAGACTAAGTAAAAACATCCCTATATTGTTTCAGGGTTTTGATAAGTATTTCCACCTCATCTTGAGACAAGTCTGTCGTTATATAAACTGGTTTTGCTTCTTCTCTTGGTTCTTCTAGATCTACTTGTTTATTGTTGTGGAGTGCAAATGACAAGGAAAATGAATGCTTATATAGCCTTGCACACACCACACCGTCGGAAAGAAGCACTGTATAGCCGTAGAAAACACCTATGCCGAACACCTGTGAGGACAGGCGAGAAACATTCCTAACCCAAACCATGATTAAATTCCTAAAAACCAAGACCGTAAAGACAAAGCTTGTGTCAGATAGACCTCAGTAGAATATCCATATGCTTGATTCCGACAACAGATGAGAGAGTTACAAGCTTTCGAAGATGGGAGGTCTCTCAAAAACTCCAAAAAAAAACAAGTCTCTATAAGAAAAAAAGGTGTGCAAGAAAATGTAGCTATAATAATGGGAGAATTTTCCACTTTATTGAAGTGGATTTTTCTTCCTTATCTCAGCCGACATCTTTCTCTCTCATTTCTGCTTTTAATTGGTTCATTTTTGGCATTTTCTGGGAAAGGGGGCCTCTATGTTGGTGCCTTTTGACTTGGGGGATGGGCAAAATGGGTCCAAGGGGCCAAAATATGTCCAGGCGCCTGGCCATGCAGTGGGAACTCAAAATAGGCGCCCCCTCTCCCCCCAAGTGTCCATAAGTACATTTGGCCAAGGGTTGAGAGCTCCATTCTCCCCTTTGATTCAACACAATAGAGTACTCACTCCACCTCTTATACCCTCCCCTTTGCACTTACCCCACCCCATGTGGGATTATTCCATTGCCACATGGCACCATCATCCCAACTTCCCACACATGCACAAAATTTTTCTATTTTGCTCCCCACACCTAGCAACCTTGGCAGAAGCATAGCGGATGACTCCAACCACCAAACGCAACGCCGTAAAGCACGGCTCGGAGCCCATTACTTCGGCTTTCTATATAAATCTATGAATATATTATTTTTAATTAAATCCATCAAGTCGGCCCACTTGCCTTTTCTCACATGCATCCGCAACCACTTTCTAAGTAGGGAACTGCCCGATTTGAGTGCATGTAACTCATGACATATGAGTCCAATTCACAAGCTATTAAGGGCAACCGAAAATGCTCATTAAAAACCATCTTTTGAAAGCTCAACCAATCCAAAACTCCAGCAAGAAACTTAGAAAAACCAAGCCTTTGTACATGGATTTTTGCAAGGACACTCTCGAGACTTAAAGCCCTATGTACACATATATACTTGACGCTACAAGCTATTTAGCATTACTTATTGGCTTTATGCCCATCCAAAAAATGCCTAACATAACTTGACAACCCCCCTCACCTGCTTGATCATGTTGGGGTATAAAGCCCAATGTGGTCGCCCAGGTAAGTGGGCGGGCCGCCAGGTATGCACACATATTCTTTTGTAAAAACCTAATAAGAACTCACTATGCTCTACACATTACAGTAGAGCGAGTTCACCATATCATCGTGCTCTTCTTCTCGCACTCTCTCTCGTGTCGCACTTCCGCTCGTACTCCTTCAACTGGTATTAGAGCTCAGATCGAGGCTCGGGGCAGCACTGCAGGAGGCTAGAGTCACCAGCTCAGATTGGAGTGAAATTCAACAGGCGAAGACACGGCCCCAAATCTCGTGGGCAAGCCCGATGGGCTCGGTGTTGTCAGAATTTCATTCTGAGGTCATCTCGGCCACCGTTCGGCTTCGAAAAAGGTCTGCGCAGGCCATTTTTGACTACGTGGTCTCGGCAGGTGCAGATCCGACTCTACGAGTTTGGGGTTTTTGGCCTATGACTACAGGTGTTGAGGATATCAACACTCCTAGAGTGTTGATTTGTGGTTGTCTACACATCGAAGGACGGCTCACAGTTCTTGGAGGCGTGTCACATACGACACGGGCGCATCTACACACAAACTGTAGGCGACATCCACTGGTTCATCAGGTAGCTTGTGTTTGCTGCTTGATATTCTAGATTTCATCCTGACATTGCAGGTACTTCCACATGGGATGTATTGTCAGAGATGATGTATGTCTGTTGAGGGTTTGCTGGCTGTGAGTCACGCAGCAAACAACCGCTGCAGCGGTTACAACATACAGTGGGAAATTTGTGGATGTATGACTTTGTGGGAAGTCTATGTACTGTCAGATTTACTATAGCCTTTGTTGAGGGTCGAGTGAGGTTTTATTGAGCTAGGGGATTCTCGAATGTTGAGATCCTTTCGGTGATACAGGTCTTGGAGCGATCCCTCAAGCACCCTTAGATAGGCAGCTAGGATGTATTGACTGTGAGTTAGACAGTTGGGATTGCATCTTTGCTTTACTGCTGTTGAAGCATTGTCACAGTCTATGCTTACAGGACAGTGAGAGACAGTACAGGTGCAGGACAGGTTTACCCGCAGCTTACAGTGTCAGAGAGACTGTTTTTTTAGCTGTTTTTTGGTCTGTTTTTGAGTACACCATAGCCATTTTACAAAGGAGACTGTGCCGAAATTTATGCAGAATCTGAAGCTTTCTTGGTTCATTTGACAGGTTGATATTGGTTCAGAGGTCATTTTATAGGGGAAACTCTGCCGAATTTTTCCCAGGAAAGTAAACCACTGTGAAGCGTAGCTATGGCTGGATCACAGGACACTGCTCTTTATAATATCAAGAAGCTGGATGGAACCAATTTCCCATTGTGGAAGAAGCAGATTTGGCACGTGTTGGTACAAAAGAAGCAGATAAAACCTATAAAGCTCAAGGGGATAAAACCAGAAGATATGGACGAAGATGAATGGAGCGAAATGGATGAATTGGCACTTTCTACCATTATGATGACTTTGGCAGAAAGCGTTTACTTCAATGTAGTAGACGAGATGTCGGCTTATCAAGCATGGTTAAAGCTGAGTGATCTTTATGAGAAGCAGAGTGCAGCTTCACAGGTATACTGGCTTAAGAAGCTTGTTGACTTGAAGATGAAAGAAGGGACACCTATGTCCAATCATCTGAATGAATTCAACACAATCTACAGTCAGTTGTCAGCTCAAGGTGTCAAGTTTGATGAACCTGTTAGAGCTATGTTCCTGTTGATCACATTGCCGGAAAGTTGGGACACTTTTCGCACAGCTTTGAGTTATTCTGCACCTCCAGATGGTTTGAACATAGCAGGTGTAGAAGGAAGTCTACTTACTGAAGAAACCAATAGAAAGACAATGGACAAAGGCAAAGGAACAGCCTTAGTTGTCAGGGGAAGGACCAAAGAAAAGTACAAAGATGGAAAGAGGAATCAGTCTCGTAGCAAGTCCCGCAGTGCTAAAGGCAAGAGTGACATAGAATGCTACCATTGTGGCAAAAAGGGTCACATGAAAAGAGACCGCAGAGAATGGAAAGCAAAAAAAGGCAAAGAGAAAGCTGAAGACCATGGTGAGAAGAACAAGTCCTCAGTGAAGATTCAAGAAATAAATGTGACAAACACTGTTGCAGAGGATGACAGTCTAGTGTCAGGAGACATCTACTTCTTCAAGAATACAATGGACTCAGCTCTTCTTACAGCATCTGATGGAAATGCACTGAGTGACTGCATTATAGAATCAGGGGCATCACTTCATGTGTCTCCAAACAAGGAGTGGTTTACCTCTTATGTGACCACTAAAGATCATGTTCAGCTAGGCAATGGGCAAACATGTGAGATCTTAGGTGTTGGAGATGTTCAATTGAAGTTTCAGAATGGCTCTTCTTTCACGCTGAAGAATGTGAGACATGTTCCCGCAATTACAAAGAGCTTGATCAACACAGGTTTACTTGATGATGCTGGCTACGTCACCACTTTTGGACAGAACATGTGGAAGATATCCAAGGGTTCTATGACAGTAGCACATGGAGTAAATTCTGGAGGACTTTACATGATTTATGTATCAAATGTCTCTAAAAATGTAATCAATGTAACCGAGTAGCCGAACGTTTCTTTGTGGCATAGCCGGTTAGGACATATGTCCAAGAAGGGAATGGAAATCTTGTCTCGTTCTGGTTATTTGCCTGGCTTTTCATTTAATGATTTTGAATTCTGTGAACGTTGTCTGTATGGTAAGCAAACACAGCAGCCACATAAGCATAGAAGCAGTAGAAGAGATACACAGTTGGCACTTGTTCATAGTGATTTGTGTGGACCTATGCCTAACCTATCTCTAGGGGGAGCTTCTTACTTTATGACATTTATAGATGATTACTCGAGGAAAGTATGGGTTTACTTTCTCAAGCACAAGAATGAAGCGTTTAGTGTTTTCAAAACGTTTGTGACACTTGTGGAGAATCAGAGTGGCAAGAAGCTTAAATGCTTGCGCACTGACAATGGTGGAGAGTATGTTTCAAAGGCCTTTCAGGACTTTTGTGAGTCAAAAGGTATAAAACGTGAACTTACTGCTCCTTACAATCCTCCTCAAAATGGTGTTGCTGAGAGGATGAATAGGACCATACAAGAGAAGGTCAGAAGTATGTTGTCTAACGCACAGCTGCCAAATGGGTTTTGGGTTGAAGCTGTATCAACAGCTGTTCATCTTGTAAATAGATCTCCTAGCAAGGTTTTGCAGAAGGATTCAGTGCCAGAGATGGTATGGTCAGGCAAAATGCCCTCATAAAAGCATCTTAGAGTCTTTGGCTGTGAGGCATATACTCACGTTCCAAAGGAATTTAGGAACAAACTTGAGCCAAAGAGTAGAAAGTGCATCTTTCTAGGCTATGGTAATTCTGGTGAGATGGGGTACAGACTTTGGGATCCCGAATCCAGAAAGGTTGTCTGCAGCAATGATGTTCACTTTAATGAATCCAAATATCATTCTAAACCAGAGAGGGTTGAGGAGATTAGAAGAGTTGTCTTCCAAGAAGATGGTCCTGCACGTGCAAGACAAAATGTCAGGGCTCAAGAGGAGCAAGGACAGGATAGAGTGGAACCACAGGTTGTGGCTGAGCCTGAGCCACCTATTGTGCGTAGATCTGGATGTGTCACGCGACCTCCTGATAGGTTTGTTCCATCTAAGAACTATGTCATGTTGACTGATTGCAATGAGCCTTCATGTTACAAGGAAGCAGTGCAAATGAAGGACTCCGGGAATTGGCAATTGGCCATGCAGTCAGAGATGACAGCTCTGCATAAAAACAAGACATGGAAGCTAGTTAAATTACCACAGGGCAAAAAGGCTCTACCTTGTAAATGGGTTTACAGGTATAAGATCACCGCTCATGATAGTTAGCCAAAGTACAAAGCAAGGCTTGTTGCCAAGGGCTTTAAGCAAGAACAAGGCATTGACTTTGATGAATTCAGTCTTCTCTCCGGTGGTCAAGATGACTACATTGAGATGCTTTCTTGCATTGGTTGCCATATTAGATTTGGTGTTGCACCAAATGGATGTCAAGACAGCGTTCTTGCATGGTGATTTACATGTGGAAATTTACATGCAGCAGCCAGAAGGGTTTGTTGAGAAAGGCAAGGAAGATTGGGTATGCCAGTTGTTAAAGAGTCTTTATGGCTTAAAACAATCACCGAGGGCATGGTACCATAAATTCCACAATTTTATGCTTTCTCAAGGCTACAAACGTAGTGAGTTCGATCACTGTCTATATACAAAGAAGGCTAAGGATGGTAGTTGGCTGATCCTTATTTTGTATGTGGATGACATGTTGATTGCTGGCAAGCACTTGGAAGAAATTTCAGCTTTGAAGTCAAAGATGGCAAAATCGTTTGACATGAAAGACATGGGTGAGGCAAGTCATATACTTGGTATGTGCATTGAGAGAGACAGACCAAAGAAGTTGATTTGGTTATCTCAAACAGAGTATATTGACAAGGTTTTGCAACGTTTCAAGATGGAGAAGGGAAAGGCACTGAGTGTTCCATTGCCACCATATGTGAAACTTAGCAAACAAGATTGTCCTATGTCTGAGGAAGAACAGGCTAAAATGGATAAGATTCCATATGCGTTTGCAGTGGGTAGTTTGATGTATGCAATGATTGCTACTCGCCCAGACATTGCATTTGCAATGGGAGTAGTAAGTCGATACATGTCAAACCCAGGCAAGAAACATTGGGAGGCAGTGAAAGGAATATTGAGATACCTGAAAGCTACAAAGAGTATGCGTATATGCTATGGGAGTCAGGAGGTAAGTGTAAAGTGTTTTACAGACTCAGATGATGCAGGTGACTTAGACAACCGAAGGTCTACGTCAGGGTAGGTTTTACATTGGTTGGTGGAGCAGTATCATGGCGTTCTAGATTACAAGATTGTGTTACTCAGTCTACTACAGAGGCTGAATATGTTGCAGCATCAGAGGCATGCAAAGAATCAATTTGGCTTAATCGACTAGTAACAGATCTGGGAATCAAAGAAGAGATACCTGTGTTATATTGTGATAGTCAAAGTGCTATACAATTGGCTCGCAATCCAGTTTATCACTCAAAGACAAAGCATGTGGATGTGAAGTGGGTATCTCTTTACATTGGTTGGTGGAGCAGTATCATGGCGTTCTAGATTACAAGATTGTGTTACTCAGTCTACTACAGAGGCTGAATATGTTGCAGCATCAGAGGCATGCAAAGAATCAATTTGGCTTAATCGACTAGTAACAGATCTGGGAATCAAAGAAGAGATACCTGTGTTATATTGTGATAGTCAAAGTGCTATACAATTGGCTCGCAATCTAGTTTATCACTCAAAGACAAAGCATGTGGATGTGAAGTATCATTTCATCAGGGAAATGCTCGAGGATAAGCAACTTCAGCTTGTCAAAGTTCACACCACAGAAAATCCTGCTGATCTACTTACAAAAGGACTTCCCTCAGAGAGCTTTGCGCATTTTCGCAAGCAGTTAGGTGTAGGGTAGTACATCACTTCTCTACATCTCTTGTATATTAGCTTGTATAGTAGCTTCTCTCACACTTAAAGTACCACATTGGACTTTAAGTGGGAGGTTGTTGGGGTATAAAGCCCAATGTGGTCGCCCAGGTAAGTGGACGGGCCGCCAGGTATGTACACATATTCTTTTGTAAAAACCTAATAAGAACTCACTATGCTCTACACATTACAGTAGAGCGAGTTCACCATATCGTCATGCTCTTCTTCTCGCACTCTCTCTCGCGTCGCACTTCCGCTCGTACTCCTTCAGATCATTCATGACAAGCAGAGGTCTTTAGCGTGAACAACTGTTGTAGCTCATCCCCTGAAACCTCACACACATCCGTAGAAATTTCCCCATTCTCCTCTTCCATTGATAGCATTTCATTAGTAACTATTGTCATCAAATGTGCCAAATACTTCTTCAATATGTAGCCATTGACCCAATATTTGTGCTCCACTCCATCTAAATCAGCCAACTAATAAGTTGCATTATCAAACTTGTTCACAATAGCAAAAGGACCTTCCCATTTAATCTAAAACTCCTTTTGACAAGTATTGTCCAACTTACTATTGTAATGCAAAACAAGATCACTCTTTTCAATTCCTTTGTCCTTCATGCATTCATCAGCCTTCATTTGAGCCTTCTTACATACCTCCTCATAGTAATCCAAAGCTAAGGTTCTGTCCAATTGCAAGCATTGTAGCCTCAACACCCTCTTCAACCAAACAGCCCTTTCTTCATGCTCAAATGACTAAAGCTTAAGTGCGGGAATCTCAACTGCAATAGGTAACACAGCCTCCTTACCATAAACCAAGTGATACTGGGAAAAGCCTATACTTGTTTTCACAACATTCCTATATGCCCAAAAAGCACAAGGTAACTCAACATCCCAAGTTTTACCATGAGTTTGAGTCATCTTTGTGAGGATTTTGACCAACTCCCCACTAAATCTCTCATTGAGACCATTGCACTGAGGATAATAAGGAGTGCAGCATATGTGCTCCATATTGAGTTTCTTGCATAGAAAATCAAATATTTCACCTCGAAATCCTGGTCCTCTCTTAGATAATAGCTCCAATGGGACACCAAACTTGTAGCATATATGATCATAAACAAATTTCCCCATTTCCTTACTAGTAATCTGCTTAACAGCTTTGGCTTCTACCCTACATGATAGATAATGGGTAGATAATCCACAGTTGTCAAGATATAAGCATTTCTCTTACTAGTCAAGGGTAACAGCCCAACAGCATCAAGGCCCCATTTTTCAAACACATCAAATGCCAAAATTGTTTTCATCAACTCAGGTTTCAAGACTCTCTTCCCCATTCTTTGACAAGATAGATAGAATCTACACGAGTGATTCACATCTCGCTGAATACTTTGCCAAACATAGCCTTCTTGTAAAATTTTATGCAACATAATTTTCATGGCAAAATGGCCTCCACAAGCCCCTTCATGATTTTCTTCCAATATTTTATAAATCTCCTCTTTCCAGGGTAAACGACGCAACACTAAATCACTTCCCTTCATATAGAGTACATCATTAAGCATCCTGTAGTTCTTGGCCTTTCTCATAAAAGCATACTTTGTTGATGATGGTAGATCCTTAGGCAAATCACTAGTCAATAGAAAATCCATTTCTTTTGACAGCACTTCCCTTCCATGATATAAAGGAGCATCAGCTTTCAATACGAACACACAAGTAATCACTTCTTGAGCAGCCTCATGAGCTTCCTCATTTTGAGACCTATCAATGTGTTGCAAACTCCATGCCTCAAACCTCTTAAGCAATTGTTTGACCTTGAAACACAAACTTTTCAGTCTAGGGTTCTTGTTTTTCCATACTCCAAACACCTATTTCACAACTAACAAGGCATCACCCTTAATCTGTAAGTGTTTAATTCCCAATTGTAAATAGATGTTTAACCCACCCTCAAGTGCCATGTACTCTGCTTCATTATTACTCCTTGCATCAATTTTCAACCATTGCTTCCTCATAATTTTTTTTTGAGCATCATAACTAATAATCCCCCCAATGCAGCATCATGGATTTTCCGATAAGAGCCATCAAATAACAGTAAGGAAGCATCAGAAATAGTAGGAGTCTCCATCCTCTTCCTTTGTATCACTTCTTCCTTAACCCAAACAAGAGTCTCTTTATAAGTGAGTAGATCAACGAAAGTAGCCCGAGTAATCTCTTCTACCAGGAAAGAAAATTGAAATTCTTGTAGCTCAATAACCCATTGCATCATTGTCTTTGACATATTTGAGTTATTAAATAACTGTGGAAGCAAAGTATAGCTGGTAAGGAAAGCAAATGGCCTTTGTCGTAAGTAATGCCTGAATCTTTTGCAAGCATATACCATACTTATCATCACCAAATCAACCTCAGAGTAATCTCTTTCATGAGGGCTCTTCACTCTACTGGCATAGTAAACATGCTTCATATATTGTGAATCCTTCCCTCTTTGCAACAACATGGCTCCAATCGCATCATCTCCCAATGATGGATTGGCATCAAATTCCTTTTCCCAATCCGGGGCTTGCATAACAGGGAAGTGTACTCAACATTTCTTTGACTCTGTCAAAGAAATCTTCACAGTCATGTGTCCACTCCAATGGATCATTCTTAACCACTTGCTGCAATGGATACAATAGCTGTGATGCCAAAGGTATGAATCGACATAGGTACTTAACCTTCTGAATAAAAGTGGCCAATTGTCTTCTATCTTTTGGACATGACAGCAACAACAAGGCTTCCACTTTCTTTGGGTCTGCCTCAATTCCATTTTCTGAGATCACATGCCCAAGAAGCTTCACTCTTGGCTGTGCCAAATGACATTTATTAGGGTTTAATTGACCCCCGCATTCATCATACCTTGCAAAAGTCATTTCAAGCTTCTGAACATGCTCTTTTTGTGAGCTATATACACATAAATCATCGATAAACCTTTTGACAAAATTCACAAGAAATGGGGTAAGGACCAAATCCAATTTTCTCTCAAAAGCTCTAGGCCCATTTGTTAACCCAAAAGGAAGACAACAAAAGCAAAAACAGACCCAAGGAGTGATGAACGTAGTCTTCTTCCGATCTTTAGGAGCAAGGATAAGTTAGAAATACCCTGAATAACCATCACAAATGTTGTATCTCTCAAAGCTAGCCATAGCATCCAAGAGCTTATCAATAAAGGGCAAAGGGTAAGGATCTTTCTTGGTCACTGCATTCAACGGCTTGTAGTCAATATAGACTCTCCAACGCCCATATTTCTTTGGAGTGACCACTACAGGGCTTACCCACTCTGCATTATCAACTGGAACAATGAACCCTACATCCAACAATTTATCTATCTCCTCTTTCAAAGCATTCATTTGCTCCTTACCCATCCTTCTTAACTTTTGTCTGACCGGCCTTGCCCCTTCAATTAACTCAATCTTCAGTGATCCCCAACAAAGCCCTTGATCTCTTGATACAAGGTGATGAAATGTTTTGGAAACCTATCCAACATTGTTAAGTACTCCTTCATCTCTTCTTGTGTCTGATCAATACTCAAGCATGTTTTGAATCAGCTCTTTCTTCACTAGTAATCCTTGTTTAGGTTACATTAACTCCTCGAGTTGTTCTAAATGGCTTGAAGCATTTATATCTCCTCAAATTTGCAACACTTCACCAATTTCTTCCTTTTCCCCATCCAACAGTAGAAATGACACTTCACCTTATCACTGGAGCTAGACGTAAAACTGTTATCTAAATCCTCAGAACTTTCTTCACTGGTAATTTCAGATTTGTCATTTTCACTCACATCCTCTAATGCCAAAGGTTGCTTGGTGGTCATGTCAAACACCCTCTTCTCACCCTTCTTGCCATACATAGTGATTGTGCCCTTGCCCCAATCCTATACGACACCAACAACTCTCAACCAAGGTCATCCCAAAATGAGAGGAAAAGCTCCCAACCCTGCTGGCATAACATGAAAGTTCACCAAAACTTTCACATTAAAGACGTCAACCTCCAAACTTTTGATCACTCCCAAACACTTTACTTTGGCATGGTTAGCTAGTCGAATCCTGAATCCAGAGCTTCCACTGGTAACTAAACCCAACTTCTCAACACATGACTGTGTAATGACGCATGCATGGGCACCTCCATCAATGTAGGCTTCTCCCATGCCCACACCTTTGTGCCAAGCATCTGGCATAGGACATACATCAAGTAACTCTTCCAAATCCAACACTCTAACATGTCCGCGCTTTGGCTCTTTCTCAATCGGATTCACTAACGACTTCCACTGCTTCTTTAGTTTGGGTACCATATTCATCAACTGGCCAAAGGTACAATTCATGGGCCTCCCAATCAGGTTGTCCTTCAAGCTCTAAGCTGCTTGTTCTTCACCCAATGGCAAATCTACTACTTCAAATTTTCCGCGAGGTATCCTTTTTCTCTTTACTGTCACTTCTTTAGTTTGGGTACCATATTCATCAATTGGCCAAAGGTACAATTCATGGGCCTCCCAATCAGGTTGTCCTTCAAGCTCTAAGCTGCTTGTTCTTCACCCAATGGCAAATCTACTACTTCAAATTTTCCGCGAGGTATCCTTTTTCTCTTTACTGTCACTTCTTCACCTTCTTTCTCCTTTACTTTCTTCTTACTAGGGATTGCACCATTTTGTATTCTTTCTCTCTTTCCCAATGGCATCATATCAGCCTCGTTTTCCTCTACACGAATGATTCCCACATGACCATCACCACCAGGAGCTTGAGCTTCTTGATGAACTTCATGAGCACCTTGATCCCCTCTTATGTCCAAAGCAAAGTCATTGACCCTATTCGGTAAATTTTGGGGAAGAGGGTACTTATCACCTCCCAACTTAGGTGGTCGATCGCAGTAAGTACTAATATGTCCAAGCTCTCCACAATTGTAGCATGTAGAAATGAATTTTCTGCCAGGGTACCCACCACGTCCACATCCAAGATTTCCAACAGGTGGTGGAGATTTATATTGTTGAGGGCCCCCTCTTCCTGCTTGCGATAGAGCACCTCTGGCATTACCACCTCTTCCACATCCACCTCCACCTCCAAGAATGTTAACCCGTAGCTCCTGCATCATGGTCATCATGTCCTGCATATTCCATTGTAATTGTTCGGTGTTTGCACCCCTTTGAATGGGTTGGGCTCCAGCCTCTACCTGACCCTGCTCATTGTGGCCACTATCAACCTGCCCATGGGCTGCTCTCCCATGCTCATTGAGCCTTTGAGCTCTCCACTCTTTCTCCCTGGAAGTTGTGACTGCTTCTTCAAAAGTGGCGGGCCTCTTCAACTCAACCTTGAATTTTAGGCTTTCCTTTAAGTTTGACACAAAGCGGTTCTTCTTCAACATGGTAGGGGGAATCTCATTTCCTAAAGCTCGGGCCCATTTATCCCATAAGCGGGTAATTGCATGACAAAGTCATCAACACTCTGATTAATCTTTTGAGTATACCCCAGGATTTTGTGCCATACTTCATCAGGTGCTTCAATGTTCCTGTATTGTGCCAAAAAGGCAAGCTTTACACCATTATAATCCAACACAACCCCCGGTGCATGTGCTTCTGCCATCTTCCCGTAATGTTGCAACTAAACCTTTGCCTCATACTATAAACTATATTGCAACAATCTCAGCAGTTTGACTGGATCTTTTTGAATGCCTCGTAATAAGCAATTGATGTTCAAATTTTCAATGAAACCATGTGCATTCTCATTAGGCAATCCTTGGGAACTCGTCTGCCATGATTGATCACCACAATTCACTTACATGTGACGTTGATAGTGCCAGAGATGTCGATGGATCACTCCACACCTAATCCACCTCACACTAGGTAACCCTGTCCTTAGTGCTCAGCTTCACAAAACCTCACGACCCTCACAAAGGCTGCAATCCAATTCAGAGACCACCTCAAGTACTGTCCACAAATAGCACATACATAGGCGGTTGTCCATAAGGACCCACATCCCCCTTACATTCTCTGCCTGCAGTAATTTTACAAGAATTGGAGCACATGAGCATTGATTCCTTCGTGGGGGCACTAAAATGAGGTAACATGCAAAGGACAAGGAAGATGAATGCCTCTATAGCCTTGCGCACACCACACTGTCGGAAAGAAACACTGTATAGCCGTAGAAAACACCTATTCTGAACACGTATGAAGACGGGCGAGAAACAGCCCTAACCCAAACCATGATTAAAATTCCTAAAAATGGAGACCATAAAGACAAATCTCGTGTCATGTAGACCTCCGTAGAGTATCCATATGCTTGATTCCGACAACGGATGAGAGCGTTACAAGCTTTCGAAGATGGGAGGTCTCTCAAAAACTCCAAAAAAACAAGTCTCTATAAGAAAAAGGGGTGTGCAAAAAAATGTAGCTATAATGGGGGCATTCTCCACTTTATTGAAGTGGAGTTTTCTTCCTTATCTCAGCTGACATCTTTCTCTCTCATTTCCCCTTTTAATCGGTTCATTTTTTGCCTTTTCTGGGAAAGGGGGCCTCTATGTCGGTGCCTTTTGACTTGGGGGATGGGAAAAATGGGTTGTCCAAGGGGCCAAAATATGTCCAGGTTCCTAGCCAGGTAGTGGGAACTCAAAATAGGCGCCCCCTCTCCCCCCAAGTGTCCATAAGCACATTTGGACAAGGGTTGAGAGCTCTATTCTCCCCTTTGACTCAACACAATAGAGTACTCACTCCACCTCTTATACCCTCCCCTTTGCACTTACCCCACCCCATGTGGGATTATTCCATTGCCACATGGCCGCCATCCTCCCAACTCCCCACACATGCACATAAATTTTCTATCTTGCTCCCCACACCTAGCAACCTTTGCGGAAGCATAGCGAATGACTCCGACCACCAAACGCAACGCCGTAAAGCACGGCTCGGAGCCCATTACATTGGCTTTCTATAGAAATCTCTGACTATATTATTTCTAATTAAATCCATCAAGTCAACCCACTTGCCTTTTCTCACATGTATCTGCAACCACTTTCTAAGTAGGGAACCGCCCAATTCAAAGGAACACTAATTCCATTTGTTTGGTCATTGTCTGTTTCCATTTATGTGGTCCATAACTCTTTCAAGGTTTTCTTTAGCTCTTTGTACTTGGCTTTTCTCTTTGTTTTTGTCATGAATGGTTCCCTATCTTTTTCTCTTTCTGTTGCTTCTTTCTTTTGGGTTGTTTTTGTTTTCTTTTGGTTTGGTTCTTTCCCTTCTGTGATGGAATATCTACCCGATATTTTGTCTTTGACACAATTATCTACGTTTGCCATCATTAGATAATGTGTTTTACTTTTCACTTTGGGCATAGGTTTGTTTCTTTGTCATTTTGTTTCTCTTGTTCTCCTCTACCTCTCTTGTCTACGATGATGTTGATTAGAGAATTCAAGGAATTTCTCTTCTCCTCCTCGCAGTAACAACTTTGCACGTGTGTGTTCCTTTTTTGAGATTCCTCTGTTGTCAGTGTTTCCTCTTCTAATTCATCAGTGTCATCATAGTAATGATCTAAAAAACCCTATTGTTCTTGAAGTGGCATGATGCTCACAATCTAGATAGGAATGATGTCATACCCTTCCTCATCACAAAATAGTGTAGGTGTGGACTCATTAATACATACATCCATGGTAGCTAGTATTTGAGTCCACTCAAATGGCTCGAACAAGTGTTCCAGAAAGGGTTCATGTACATAAGCTACATCACTTATGCCCTGATCTAAAAAACATTTTTCTCACTTCACACTACCACTATCTGAAGCCCCACACATCCATATAGGAGTATCTTTATTCAACCATGATGGTAGTTTGGTTGCAGCAGCTGATGTTTTTGAATCGAGATCTTGGATAGGCATTCTTAGGACATCCTCGTAAGAATGATCCTTCAGTTTGACGCGTGTAAGTGACCCAACTTGCTTTAAGTACAGATAATTGTTTCCCTAATCTTGGATCAATTGTAATTGTCTCATGAATGGCCTTCTCAAAATGATTTCATAGTTCAGATTCTTTCCAAATTCTACAATGGCAAAGATATGTTGGTAGTCAATCCCAAAAGATTTGACTATCACATTCTCTAATAACCCCATTGGTTGTTCAATGTGGCCATCTACCAATTGTAATTTCATTCTCGTTTACTTATCGTTGGTTTCCCCAAGGCTACAATGGCAAAGGTATGTTGGTAGTCAATCCCACAAGAACTGACTATCACATTCTCCAATAACTCAATTGGTTGTTCAATGTGGCCATCTTCCAATTTTAATTTCATTCTTATTTGCCTTATCATCGTTGGGTTTCCCCCAAACTTCCTAGACTACTATTGTTGTTATGGCAATGCCTGCCCTGCTGTCTAGTACAGCCATGGTTTTTACATAATTATATTCCACTGGAAGAATTGTGTTCCCTTCATTTCCCTCGCAATAATCTCCCACTTTGTTTATAGGAACAAATTTGAATAATTTTTCTCGAGATTCTGTTGTTTGCAACTCTTCTGCTATTTCCTTGTTAATCCTATTATTCCAACCTTTTCTAAAGTGTTTTACAAATCTTTCCAAAGGTATGGTCTGATTTTTAACAGTTCTCCCAATGTTATGGTGCATGGATTGGTGTGGACATGATCGACTGTAGGTTTCCCACATCCAATGTTTGTTTTTCTCTATTCAGTTTTGTGGTCTTGCACACCAATGAGTTTTTCTAATTATCTCCCAGATATGAGGGTAGAGGTTTAAGGGTTAGAGCTTTTGAAAGGTCTAAATTTTCTAAACCCCAATCTCCAGATAAGTATGTCCGTCCACCTCCACTGGTGGTTGATCTAGCCATACTTCGTCTATAGGAGCTGATTTCAATGTCATGCTTCCATTGTTTACTTCCCTTACTCTCTCCCACAAGTGATTAGGTCAATCCTACTCTACCAAGTTCATTCCATCTAACCCTTCCTCACTGTCTCGTACTATGATTTCCATTTTTTCCTTATCAACCAAAGAGTTGTTCAACTTCTTAGCTTCATCATTTTTTACAGGTCTCGGTTGAGTTTCTTTTTCTACTGGATTTCCAATATTTTTAATCTTTGGTTTCTATGCCTCCAGCATAGACTGTGTGATTTGCACTAGGTTCTTGTAAGCTTCAATCTTTGCTACTTCCATATCAGAAGTTGGATAGTTTTTCCACTTTGTCTCCATGTTTTGACCCGCTTTCAAGCCTGCTTGAAAAGCTTCTAAGGCTGCATCAATGGGTTCATAGATTTTATCCATTAACATAAATCGTATCGATTTAGGCTTGGGTTCTTTAAACTTAGCTGTTTTGGACTTTATTATTTCCTCAAATAACTTTTGAGCTTTCTCAATGATCTCCCTTTGTTGTTTTTGTCTTCTGAAGTCATAGCATTGTCTCCACTCCTTTTTGGAACTTTGGGGATTTTTTACTGTTATCTGTATCACTGTCACTATCTCATTTGTACCTCTTAGCCTGTGCTCTAATGACTACCTTGACTGGAATAGTAGGCTCACTTTTAGATAAGCTCATAGGCAAGACTTGTACTATGTTATAGCCGTTTTCCCTTTGTTGGCTGGGTTTCTAGGACAATCCTCTATGAAATGCCCTCCTTTTCTTCCACATTGCATACAAAAAGCATCTACAAGTTTTGCATTTTTGTCAGGTTCTAGTTGTGACAATTTCTAGTTCTTGGTTTTTGCATGGGCTTTATTACAGGTGGTCTTGCTTCTTGGTTTGCAATAAAGCAAACTGGTGTTGCCTCCGGCATCACTTGGTAAGCCGTATCTACCATAGCATTCAATGGTTGAATATACCATTCTTCCTCCGCTACTACCGTCGATGAACTTGCGTCATTATATGGTGTCACTAGCACTATGGCTTGCTCTTCCACTTGTCCTTCAGGATGCAAATACTTGACTGGTACTGCATTGTTTCCTGGTAATGGTGATTGATGTCCTAGCATTGGTTGAGGTCTCTCTCCAGCCATGGGCTGCCTTGGAACTTGGCCCATATTTGGCACATATCGATACATAGGTTGCCCTTGTGGTCTCAAGGGAACATACTAGACATTCCCATCATATCTTGGCTTGTAATAGCACTCATCGGTCTCATGATTTGTTCATTTTCCTTCAATGGCACACCATTTAGATGGCATGTTCTATCCCATGGGTCACCCTTATGGCTATCCTTGCCCAAGCCCCCTCATTGGCATCCTTTGCATATTGTTCATCATTTTGTTCATGCGTTTGACCATATCCTCTATGGCATTTCTTGGAATAGCTACTGCTAGTCCTACTTGGGCAGGCACAATAGAAATTGTACGCTCACTTTGAGTGTCCTTTATGATAGAATCATGTTAAAGATCTCACAATTATCCCCTAGGTATATTGCATCGAGAATACAGGCTTCAAAATTAGTATGTCTCTTTCTATAGAGCATAGCATGCATCTCCTTATTGATTAATCCTTCCAAAAGAGTGAAATAAGTCTCTCTTTGGCTGGTATTTCCCATTATGGACATCTATCAATGTATTGTCTCATCCTGCTCTCACAATCCCTTACAGACTCTCCTTGTTTCTATTTGAAATTGTAGATTTGTGCTATTGTACTATGTTTTAACCCCATTTCAAACAGGCAGCAATTAATCTTTGAGCCAATGTTGTTAAGTATGTGATGGTTCCAGGGCGTATGGTTTGAAACCAAGTCAAAGCCTTACCTTCTAAAGTCATTCCAAATCCCTCAAATTGAGTATGAAATTCAAATATACGTTCAACTCGTAGTACTTGCCTAAACCTTGCTAAGCGGTCACATGGATCCCTGGATCCACTATATTTTTGACCTATTTTTGAAAATCTATTGGTCTGAACCTATGATTATGTTCAACACCCGGCCTTCCCGATGGTGCTCCTCCATCCAAACCTTCAAACCATTAGCATGGTAGTTGTGACTCGTGTAGCCCTTTTGTGGCTCTAGTGTCACCCGATTTTGCTCCGTGTAAGGTGGTTCCTGTCCCTATCACCCCATCTTCATCTCGTAGGTGAGTCTCATGGGTTGTACTACCCCTTTGATTGGCCATACTACCAAAAGATCTATTCGTATGTCTGACTTGTTGGTCTACTCCAGGTCCCATTCCCATAATCATTTCCTTGATTGAATAGCCTCGGTACTTGGTCTGTTCAATCTCCTTAGGGGTCATCATCTCAAAGTTATTGTTATAAAAATCCCTAAAGAGATGTGTAGGTAAGCTAGTGATAAGCGCAAGCGCAAACTAGGCCTAGACAGCCTCTACGCCAGGCCCCGTGCACGCCGGACTCGCCACGGGTAAGAAACGGGGGGGACGGGGGGGGGGGGGGGGGGCACCACCCAGCTTTGAGTGGCTAGGACACTGAGAGAGAGAGAGAGAGAGAGAGAGAGAGAGAGAGAGAGAGAGAGAGAGAGAGAGAGAGAGAGAGAGAGAGAGAGAGAGAGAGAGAGAGAGAGAGAGAGAGAGAGAGAGAATAGCGCAAATGGTGAGAATGCAAACCCCTCTAGTGAAGAAGAAACGACAGCTTATATTCCAATGGTATATTTACAAAAGACTTCCTTCCTTGGCGAGATGGTGATGGCAGAGAAAGAAAGTGAGAGAGGGAGAGAGACAGACAAAGAGAGAGAGAGAGAAGCTATGGTGCGCTCTCTACAGAGTTTTCAAAATGACGCTTATAGAGTGCAACCAACAGTGTTGCCTCTCTTCTTGCCTGTGCGGTGCGGTGGGTTGTGGGCTATCTCTCTGTGTGTTTTGTTGTATGTCGCCCTTCTGAGAGTGATGTGCCAGGCTCTTTTATAGCTGTTGGGAGGATATTTTAGGTTTTATTTTTATTGCTTATTCTTATTAGGCCTGTGGAGCCAAGCACATGGCCTTGGCTCCCACAAGAGACCCTTGTTTTGGACATTAGTGATACAGCTAGATGCTCCCTCTAGTGTGTGGGTGGCCACCGCAACTAGAGAGAGAGTGTAAGGGAGAGAGATAGGGTGGGGAAAATGGGTTTTTACACGGGATGCGCTAGTTGTAACTAGCTAGAGAGAGAAAAAAAGACTTTTTACAAGGTTTTGTCGATGATTTTTTAATTGCCGGGGAGGGTGAAAATGGTGGGGATGTCAGTGAAGGTCACTACTAGAAAAGCGGGGGTAACTAAATACTTACAGCAGTCGTCATCGTCAATTCTTGATTTTGGGCGATGTCGTTCATCGGGGTCCCGCCCAGATTTGGCATTCGGGCGGTTCGATGGCCTATTGCGCGTGCCTTCGGCGCCGTCGTGGTGTTCAAGCCTGTTCCGGCGTGAGTTGGGTGGGGCATTGTCGGTGTCGGTTTGAGCCAGGGTGTGGCTCCGACGCCATTCTTCGTTTTGTTGTTGCCTTCGCGTGATTTTGGCGTTGCGTTTTGTGCTTTTCGATGCCGCATGTGGTTTCTTCTTTTTCCTCTTTTATTGTGTGTGTGTGCGTATCTGCGTGCGCATGCATGTGCGAGTGTATGCGTGATTGTGTATATGTCTGTATTTTGTGCATAGGGCATGTGTGCGCTCGTGGTTGTGGTTGTGAGTGTGTGCGTAATGGCGTGGGTGTAAAGGTGTGTGTGTGCGTGTGTATGTTAGAGAGAGAGTGTGTGTAATTGTGTGCCTGTGCGTGAGTGTGTATGAGTGTGGGTGTGTGTGTTTGTGCGAGAGTGTGTGTGAGCGGGGGCTTAGGAGAGTGAGTGTGTGTGTGTGTGTGAGAAGATGTATGTGTGTGTGTTTGTGTCGGGCGAGCAGGGGGCTGCGAGCAGGACGAGAGAAGGAGGGCGAGGGGGGTGAGAGGGTGAGGGGTGGGGGAAAAACAGAGAGAGAGAGAGAGAGAGAGAGAGAGAGAGAGAGAGAGAGAGAGAGAGAGAGAGAGAGAGAGAGAGAGAGAGAGAGAGAGAGAGAGAGAGAGAGAGAGAGAGAGAGAGAGAGAGAGAGAGAGAGAGAAATGAAATGAAATGTTATATTAACGTCTTCAAAAGGCCATAGTGACCTATGAGACCAGAAAGTTACAAGGTGGTGGATCTGATACAAAGTGAGAGTAACAAAATAACCTAATCAACAGTACAAAACAAAGATATATATTATGGGATTCTAGATAGGTCGATGTGAGCTAAGCCGAAAAACTAAGCAAGAATGGGCGGCTAGTTGGGATAGCTGAATCACAAAAGATCTAGCATCGGTCGTTGGCGGATCTCATCAATTTCCTCCATGGTTAGTAGTCTGGCCGGGAGTTGTGCATGCCTGGACAACGTGCTCTGAATCTTTTGACGTAGCCTCCGTCGATGCTGTGTAGTCCTGCGCAGTCATGGGCGCCTGGATTTCCCCAGTTCAATCGCTCGGTCAATCAATGTGCCTCTGGTGTGAGACGGGGGGGGCGAGCTCTGCTGTGGGAGTGGCTCTTGCGGCTGTCTCGTGTCTGCTCTGAAGAAGTCTGTAATCCGTCTTTGAGACTGGTTAGCCTCGCCATTCATCAGGCTCTCTCTGTGTCTGCACAGCGCTAGCAAGAACAGACCCAGGCATCTTTGATCTTCGTATCCCATTACTCTTGAGAGTGGTCCAAACCCCTCTCTGAACAAGCAATGGAAGCGGCCTCGTATTTCGTAGTAGACGGGGCAGCGGCATGTATAATGCAGCTCTGTCTCAGGTTCCATGTCACACAAGGGGCATGTCCTGGCCTCTGTTGGTACTCCGCTATATCTCCCGGTTTCAATCTGCAACTGGTGAGACGATGTGCGTAACTGGCCAATAGCACACCGTATCCCATGAGACAGGTGGGTATCCATGTATCTAGGTCTCATCACAAAACCATCTTCCGTAAGCTAGAGAAGGTGGTCTCTGTAGAAATCCATCTTTGTGCCTAGTTCTTGTGCTGGTTGTATCCATGTCCTCCTGGTGTCTAGCTGGGTCAGGTCTTGGCAAATGAGCTTGGTGATCTCTGACTGTGTAAGAATGAGAGATGGTGCATCCAATGCATACTGGAATGGTGGCAGCCTGTCTATGCTGAACCCATGCCCCTAAAACCATGATGTCATCTCCCCATACCAGCATGTTGTATCTCCTTGTATGGCTAACTGTCGGGAGGACTCAAGTGCCATGCGAGCATATCTGTCTCTGGGAAGTTCCCATGTGCGGTTTATGAAGGAGACTGATCTGGTGAGAGAGAGAGAGAGAGAGAGAGAGAGAGAGAGAGAGAGAGAGAGAGCCCCGCTCTCTCGCTCTCTCTCCTCGCGGTATGAGAGCGGGGAGGGGGTGAGGACTGAGAGCACGAGGGGGCCGGGTGGCCCCCTCCTGCCTCGTCTCTTCCCCTCTCTCTCCCATATTGGAAGAGGGGGGGGGGGGGGGGGGGGGGGGGGGGGGGGGGGGGCTGGGGCGAGGAGTGGCGACGGGGCTGGTGACGCCACAAGAGTGGGGCCGGGGCAAGAGCGGGCCGAGGGATGGTGGTAGGACCAGGGATGGGGCCATGGCAGCGTGGGGGGGGGGGAGCCCCCCCCCCCCCCCCCCACGCTGCATGATGGCAATGGTGGGGGGCAAGCAGGGTTGTGAGATGGGGCGGATGGCGGTGCTGCAGGCCCGCCATCCTGCCCTTTTTTTTTAAAAAAAAATTCTTCACTACCTTGGGCGTTCCCACAACCAAAGAGGGAGAGAGAGAGAGAGAGAGAGAGAGAGAGAGAGAGAGAGAGAGAGAGAGAGAGAGAGAGAGAGAGAGAGAGAGAGAGAGAGAGAGAGAGAGAGAGAGAGAGAGAGAGAGAGCTTTATACCTCCATCATTAGCCCTCTTCTAGAGCTAGAGGTATTTATGCCTCTAGCTATGTACATGGTTCTTCTTCAACTTCTACAGAGGAGGTCTCCTCCTCTGGTATGTCTATGAATGGCACTGAGTCAAAGCATAGGAAGTACTCCTTCAGCCTCCAACCATTGACGCGCGTCTTGTGAAGCCTCCCAGTGGCTTCCATCAATCTATAGCTACCATTGTTGTAGCATTTTTGTATGATGAAGGGTCCTTCCCATCTGGGTAAGAAATTGTTATCCTTTCTGGTGTCAAACATGTTGTCGTACCGCAAGACCAACATACCTTTCTTTAAGCCGTTTGCTTTAAGCCCTTTGTTGAACGTAAGTCGGCGATGCTCTGCTTGTGCTGCATAGTGGTTGATGGCATCATCTTTGTCCAGCTGAAGCCTTTCCAAATCCAAAATGTGGTTGCGTAGATGATCAATGGGACGTTCCAGTTGGCTAGCCATTACCTGTAGGCTAGCTAGCTGCACCTCGATAGGCAAAATGGCATCTTTTCCATATACCAAGTAGAATGGGGTAAAACCTAATGACATTCTGAAATATGTGCGGTACACCCATAGTGCTCCTATTAGATGCTTATCCCAGTCCCTAGTGTGATTATTCACCTATTTTGTGATGATTATGCATATCATTCCATTTACCTTTTCCACCAGGCCATTGCACTGCAGATAGTAGGGAGTGGAGTGGCGGCGTGAGACGCCCAGTGTCTTCATTAATTCTCCTACTAGATCTCCTCTAAAGCCTGGACCTCTATCAGAGATGATTTCAAGAGGTGTGCCAAAATGGCAATAGATGTGCTCAAAGATGAACTTTGCTACCTCTTGTGTTGTAATACGAGTAGCGGCTGCTGCTTCAACCCATCTGGTCATGTAGTCCACACACATTATGATGTATAGCTTACCAGATTGGGCCCTCGATAGAGGCCCAAATGCATCTATTCCCCATTTCTCAAAAGGTCCATAAGAGACAATAGGAGTATGTGGCTCATAAGTGAGCCTCTTGTCACCAGTTATTTGGCACGCTCTACATGTTTTGCACCAATGATGCACATCCCTGTTTAGGTTGGGCCAAGTGAACCTTGCTTGCAAGATCTTCCTACTGGTAAGGTGTAGGGAAAAGTGACCTCCACAAACACCATCATGACAGCTTGAAATTACATGGGTGATCTCTTGAGAGAGAGGAACTCGTTTGAGAACTTGATCCTTACCCCTACAATAGAGGTCATTGTTGATAAGGCGATACTTCGTTGCCTTGCGTACCAGCCATTGTTTTTGGCCTTGGGTGAGCCCTTTTGGACACACTCCTATGTCCAAGAAAGACATGATGTCTGGCATTGTATCACTGCCTTGGAAAAGAGGCAGTTGTTGCAGCTTGATCACCCCTACGGGAGCATCCTGTAGTTGCTCCTTAGCTAGAGCATCCGCTTCATGATTTTCTGCTCTAGGTACATGATGTAAGTGAATCGCTTGAAATTTACCCAAAAGCTCCTTGACTCGGCTTAGATGGCTAAGTAGAATCGGATTCTTACAAACCCAAGTGCCCTGGATCTGTTTAATCAATAGCATAGCATCACCAAAATCATTTAGCCGCTGAATCACCTGTGAAACACATGATTCTAACCCAAGAATCAAGGCCGCATACTCTGCCTCATTGTTGGAGTGGGAGTCTAGGAGTTGTCCAACACAGAGCACTTTCTCTGCTTGCCGATCAAGGATGACTATGCCTGCGGCAGCTCTTTCTATTGTTCTTTTGTAGTCTCCATCAAAGAATATAGAGTTAGCCCCTTCCCAACTTCAGGAAATTTCTATCACTTTTGGTAAT